>NC_066581.1:314826102-316056403 GCF_024323335.1 Lathyrus oleraceus | reverse complement strand
TGCAATGGGAAGGTTTTAAGCACCCAAAACATCCTAGGTACTCCTAGGGAGCCCTTTTCACAATTTGTTGTAAGTTAGGTTGGTATTTTGTGAAAAATTATTGTGCAAACATGATTGGGGAGATCAGAGAAGAATGTACAAATTATTTATAATTTTGTGTTTGAATGGATAAACCCACTGCCTACGTACCATCTTAAAAAAGATTAGGATCAAAACCTTGTAGTTCGGGGTAAAAATCTCAAAATAAGTTGGTGAATTGATTGGTCCAAAAGTCTTAAGGTCTTTTGTTATCCAAGGGAGAAAACTCAACCTAAAATCACAAATCCACCATGTGAGGATAACTTCAATATGCTAGTGAGGGGTTAACCCTATAATAAGCATGGAAGACTCATTGTCCATCACTAAGGATATAGGTGAGTATTATATCTACCTCAAGGATAACTCAAACCTAATAGCTAATGGTTAGAAAAAAGTTTGTGATAAGAAAGTGGCCATTGAAACCACAAAACATTTGAATGAGTTATATTTACAAATGAAAAGTATTTACAAAATATGGTCAAAGTTGACTTAAAGATTCAATTCAAAATAAGTGTTATGAAAAGAAAGTTTGAAAATCAAAAGCATAATGCTTAGGTTTCTAATGTTTGAAAACAAATGTTAATGTTTGCACAAAAGTTTTGGCTTGGATTAGAGTGGAGGAAAGAAGAAGAATGGCTAAGTCCTTAACATACAAAGATGAAGGAAGAGAAAATAAAACCACAAATGGAGTTCCCTTCTTGAAATCATATTGATGATCCAAGTAGCTCCCCTCCTTTGGAATAAGCAAGCAAAATAGGCAAATACTCAAGCAATCAATCAATCAAGCAAGCTTTTAGGAATCTTCCAATGGCTCTTGTATCTCTCACTTTGGAATGCACATGACAATGCTTCTTCAAATTGGCTCAAATAGGAATCCCTAGCACAATAACACACACATCAACAAGTTCTATAATGTCAATCAAGGAATGGACAAGAATGAGTTTAGAGATTTGGTCTTTCCAATTCATCTTCAACATCAAAACCTTTTTTACTCCATTTTTGCATAGGGAATGTCCTAGAATCTAAGTCCTTTTTGTCCATTTTGCATTTGGTTCACAACAATCAAAACAAAACACAAGCACAATAGTATATACACAATTATGTGCTCAAGTGAGCAAAAGGCAAATTGCATTAACATAAACATGTGCTCAAATGAGCAAAGGACAAAAGCAAATGAATAATATGTACAAGAATATTAAATTGCATAAATGTAAAATGCAAGAATTAAATGTTAATGGTCAATTGTTAGTGTTAGTGTGCCATAAGGCAATTTAGTGCTATGTTAAGCAATCGTAAGTGGACTAATGTAGTAGTCACACCTATCTGAGTCCGGTCAATAAAATATAGGCAACAAACACAAGTTAGAGATCTTGACTAGTGAATCAAGCTCCTACAACTTGCCATGCCAAAAGAAGAGGAGAAATGATCTTGTATTGATTTAGGTTTTTTGCTTGATTAGAAAGTAACCTATCCTTAATGCAAAGCCATTCACTTGATCTATGATCAAGATGAATTAGATTTGAATCAAGGAAGGTTAAACCTCCCATACATCAAGGCTAACCACCAATCCTTAACTCATTGATAAAAAAGAAAAGAGATGAAGAAGGAGATGAATAAGAATGATCATTAATGGAAATTCAAATCAAGTAATCAACATACATTGACCAAAGATAGATGGAATCAAGGTCAAACATTAGTAAACAGAAGCAAAATGAAAATTAGAAGTCAAGAAACAAATAAAATGTTTTTGGTATTTTTCAAAATTAAAATAATACTTGAATTAAAATAAACAATTAAAGGTCAAACTTCAAATCCATTTCAAATCAACTTTGAAAACTCCAAATGGATCATCCTAAGTTCAACAAGATCAAACAAAGTTTGACAAAAAATTTCAGCATTTTTAGAAACCAGAATCTATTTTGAATCAATTAAAAATGCATAAAAATAACCTAATTGAATTAAAATCTCAAATAAATCTCAAATCAATTAATAAATTGATGAGAATATTTTTCATAGATCCATCATCATTCAAAGAGGTTGAAAAAATATTTTTGTATTTTTTGGATATTAAAAATTATTTAAAATGAGTTAAAAATAACCAGAAAAGAGAAAATTCATAAAAAATATCAAATGATAAAATAAAAAATATTAAAATTCGTTTTTAGAAACTAGAAATTAAAAGAGAAATAATGCAATTGGTCTCACATTTTTTGGAATTAAAATGAGTGAGATATGATTTTTTTTGAAATGAAATGAAATAAAAGAAATAAAATGAAAATTAAATAAGAAATAAAAAAAGAGAAAAAACGTGATGCGCTGGATCTAAGCTCATTAATATAGCTGGGGCATCAAACGACTCACAAGCGCGCGTCCACCAAACACTTAAGTCAATGAGAAACAAGTGGCATTAAAAAAAGTCATAAAAAGAGAAGGTCTAGATTAGATCTGGAGAATGCATCGCACGGCTGTGGTTTGATCTGGAAAATGGACGGTGGTGTGCACCACCATCTTCTCCGGCGAGACCAGAGATTCCGGCGAAAGTTGCAGAGATCAAAACCTAACCAAATGAGACGATCGATACAGTAATGGAAAGCTGGGGTGATGTACATCACCCCCGTGCCATCTATTTTCACTCTAGATCTCCATGGTAAGAGAAATCAGAGGTGGAAAATTATGGTGTTCATCTTGAACTTAGTGGAACTTCAAAATTAAAAGCATAAATGAATTTCCTCTTATGAGAGGACTTCAGCCAACCCAATAAATGCAAGAAACAAGCTATAAACAATGAATTTCGAAGAAGATAAGTTTGTGTAGCAACCTCTGAAATATGGATCTATGGAGCACAATTTCTCTTAGCTATTGCTTCCAGTGTGATCTAGAGGTGAAGATGAAGCAATGTCAAGGAATTATGATTCTAAAAATCAACCAATGTAGTTGAAATTCAGATCTGAAATTTTGAAAAGCAAGTGAAAATTCCTTTAGGTATGGCTATGGAGGGAGTTGTGCAGCATAACAGGCGCCTTCAGGTTATCAAATTATGAAGCCTTGTACACTTATTTATAACAAATGGAAGCTGCAAGCATGAGCAAAGTGTGTGCATGAATGAAGAGGGCCTCCATGCAAGGGCCTGTACAGGCGCATGGAGGGCCCAATTCCTATTGCAAATGAATGCCGATATCACATTTAGGTGAAATGGACGTACAGAAATGAAGTAATGAGCTTGTGCAATGAGTTTGAATTAAGTTTCCAAAAATGTACCAAAACTTTCTCCTCTTCGAAAATGCTACTTCCAAAAATGAAACATAGCCTTATGGGTAATGGTTGGAAAGCTCTTGAAATGAGGATTAATTGTTATGTTGAGCACAACTTCATTTGGAATTGGGAAGTTTATGAAAATTGATCATAAAGTGCAAGGTGCAAAACATGTGTATGTGAAAATTTCCAAAATGGGCCAACTTCAAGCCCTTTTGTTTCAATGATTCAAGCCCCAAATGATAGAACCTTCAACATGAAAGTTGTAGATCTTTTCAATACAATAAATTTGGACTTACATTTTGCATCATTTGGATTTTTGATGAGAACGTTATCGCCACTTGAAGTTGGACTTTTTCACATTTCAATGCCTTTGGTCCAAAGTGACCTATAATGTTTTGCATTATCACATGTATTTATTTTAGGATTATGAAAAAATTTTCAACATAACAAATGAAGTAGACATTGTAAACTTTCCAATTCATTTCATCCCAACTCAAAATCATGAAAAATGAATGAGTTATGTTCTTGGGAAGTTGACCTAAAATTAGGGTTTCAGTCAAAATGACCTATAATGTTTTGAAATGGATGATGACCTTCAAAGCTTAAAATCAATTTTGGATGAACATGAAAGTTGTTCATATGGTTATTAAGAACATGTTTTCTCTTGGGGTTATCTCTATTTTACAAACACACTAAAAGTTAGGTCTCAGTGTACTTCAAAATAGTCAGATGAATTGACTGATCAACTTTTCAAGTCCAAGCCTCAAATCTTGATGAATTGATGATTGAGGACACTCAAATAAGCTTAAATATGAATGAAATGATGAATGTAAGAACTTACCTTGATTTTATTTGATCATGGGCTGAGGTTGCTTCATGAGCAAGGCACAGTTGATGAACAGATGAATTAGGGTTTCCTTGGGAAACAAGCCTCAAGCCCTTTAGTTTTATTTGATCAAGTTGACAAATTGAGATGCTTGGTAGGCATGTATTATGGATGAGAGCTTTGGGAACCATTGTCATGCTTGCTTTCAACTTCACCTGGCCATATCAATGAGCATAGGGACCATCTAGGAGCCTCAGATCTTATGATTGCTCAAGCTACAAAATAAAAGATGTTAGTGACATATTTTTGTGCTTTTGGTTAGTAAATAAAGTAAGAAAAGCAATAATATACAATTCAAGCATGCTTGGTGATCTCAAACCAACTCACAAGTGTTCCCACCCAAGGGTTAAGGAGCCAAGATGCTATGATCCTTGAGGCGAGAATGCAAATGAAATGTCATGATGCCATGAGGGATCTTATGGTCAAAATTGGGGTCTTACAGATGCCCCTATTTAAGATCATTCTAGCCGGAGAAGTGAAGGTTAAAATCTTCGTCTCGATGAGGTAGAATGGGCTTAAATAATAACAGAGAGACGAATTTTGGTCCCTAAGAGACCTCATGATGCAAATATATGTATAGAAAAGGTAATACTCTATGGGGATATGTGTCCACAAAGGAAAAGAAATCAGGAGAAACTAAAAATCCATATGAGTAATATACTCATAAATGGGACAGAGACTCTGAGGGACACGAAGGATTCCATGAAAATAAATCAATGGAAAGACTCGAGCTGACACAAAGATGCATGTATTGGGGAATATGCCAATACAACAAACTATCCACAAAGGATACTTCGGATAAAAATCCGAACTTAGATGGGGGAAAACCCACTAAGGGACTCAAGCTGGGAATGTTCACAAACGACTCAGTTGAGGAAATAACACATGAGGTATTACCGGTTACTAGGTAATAAGCTCAAAGAGACATGTGATCAAAACACCGGTATAAGGGTGGGGGAACAACATGCTCGGGGAGAATGAATATCTAAGACCGGTATAAGGGTGAGAGATATCAATCATCCAAGACATCTGAGGAAGACCTAAAAGGTATATCAACTCAGGAATTCTGACTCCACAGGGGATAAACGTCATAATAGGGAGCAGAAGGAAGGAACACCAGAGATACCGGTTACTGGGCATATAATAGGTGACCAACCAAGGCGTGAATTGGGGAATATTCCCAAGACACTTGTCGCACCTCGAAAAAAATGGGGATACGACTTCAAAGCGAAGCGCGATCGCACGCTCGCAATGATGGACTGAACAGAGTCGCCACCGAACTTTATTTATTCCTAAAAATGAAAGGGGAAATATCGATAAAACCCAAGACAAAAGAAAGGATAAATAAAGTTCGGTGGCGACTCTGTTCAGTCCATCATTGCGAGCGTGCGATCGCGCTTCGCTTTGAAGTCGTATCCCCATTTTTTTCGAGGTGCGACAGATGGCGACTCTGCTGGGGATCATTGCGAGCGTGCGATCGCGCTTCACTTTGAAGTCGTATCCCCATTTTTTTTGAGGTGCGACAGATGGCGACTCTGCTGGGGAAAACACCCAATCCCTAAGTGAGTCAAGCCTAGTTAGGTCGTTTGTGTGCCTTTGTTTGTTTAATTATGTGGCTTTTCCCTTATTTATTGCTTTTTAATATCTTTATTGTTATATTGATATTTGTTGTATATTGGTTCCACCGTGTTGGGTACTTGGATTTTGATTGCAAACCATGTGGGAAAGACTCTACACCCGAGTCTAGAGTGAAAAAAAACATAAGATAGGACGATGGTTGAGTAGTACGGACTCCCGAGGTATATACTTCGTAAGAGTCGGTACGAGAACCTCACTTAGAGTAGATTCTTTTGCAAATATTGTCGCCCGAGGTGTATACCTCATAAGCTTCGATGTTTCAAAGGGGTCCATGACTCTAAGAACCTTTTAGAACATTGAACCTTTGGCCAACTAGAAATGATGGTTGCGTAGTATGGATTCCAGAGGTGGATACTTCGTAAGGATCGATACGAGAACCTCGCTCAGAATAGATTCTCTAGATGGAGTTGATGACCGGAAAGTATTTTCCGTAAGCGTCAAACAGTCGTTTGAATCCAAGACTCTGAGTACCCTGTCTAGAACCCAGTCGATGGTTGCGTAGTACGGACTCCCGAGGTGAATACTTCGTAAGGGTCGGTACGAGAACCTCGCTTAGAATAGATTCTCTAGATGGAGTTGATGACCGGAAAGTATTTTCCGTAAGTGTCAAACAGTCTTTTGAATCCACGACTCTGAGTACCCTGTCTAGAACCCAGTTGATGGTTGCGTAGTACGGACTCCCGAGGTGAATACTTCGTAAGGGTCGGTACGAGAACCTCACCCAGAATAGATTCCCTTGATGGAGTTGACGACCGGAAAGTATTTTCCGTAAGCGTCAAACATTCTTGTGAATCAATGACTCTGGGGATCCTTTGTAACAAAACCTTAGATCTTACCCGGTGAGAACCTATTCTTGGAAAACAATCAGATTCATCAGTACCTCAGACTTTTGAACCCGTGTATGAAAAAAAACAAATGTGCATGGCTTGCATTGCATTCATTCGTATTCCATTGCATTTGCATTGCATCATAATGCATGTCATTCTCCAGACAAAATACCAAAAAAAACTCATCCATCCTTTGTCCGTGATCAGCAAAGTGATTCCCAACACGCGTTTAGAACAAAGAACCATGTCTCAGGAGATGATGGACGAGCTAAGGAAAAGCCAAGAAGCACTGAAGGAGGAACTTAATCTTTTGAAGAGCCAGATGAGATGGGTCTTGGAAACCCTGCAAGTCTTGTTGAGAAAAGAGGGTCACCCAATATACACTGCTGCAACAAAGAGAGCTACTACGCCACATCCATCTGGTGTTACCCCAAGTCAAGGGAAATTCTATATGGCAACTCTTCATCTACCGGCATATGGACCTCCCTCAAGGCGTCATCATCAACATCCTCTGGCTATTGCTCCTCAAAGTCACCAAAGCCAGGTTCAGAACAAAAATCAGAATAAGAACAAGAGGAACAAGGATCACAATGACTCGATTCCTGTGCCATATAGCAAGCTCTACCCGCAACTGATCCAAAATGCTTTGGTGACCCCTCGAGCTCTCACACCTGTGTCACCATACCTGTCATGGTACAATCCAAATGCAACATGTGAATTCCATAAAGGAGCATTGGGACATGACCTGGATTCTTGCTTAGCGTTGAAAGCCTTGGTGCGAGGGTTGATTAAGAAAAAGAGCTTAATCTTTGAAGAAGATCATCCGAAGGTCAAGTGCGAATACCATACTGGGACAATGGGGCACTCCATCGAGGAATGCAAGAGTTTTAAGCTCAAGCTGCAAGGGTTGATTGACATAAGGTCACCAACACTCAAGGAAGAAGGCTCGGGTACATATACCTTGATTTCTGGGCCAGGTAATGAGAAAGGGAAAGAACCCCTGAGATCCCTCAAGGTTTTGTACCACAAGGAAGATGTCAGGGATGTGGCTAATGAGCTATCATTATTTCCTGGTAAGAGCATTGAGATACCGCCTTGGATTTCCAATGTCACGACCCATACCAATGAAAGAAAAGGAGAAGTGAGTAGTGGATCCAAGAGAGTTACGTTCAACGATGAGATTGAAGGAAAAGAATTTGAAGATCATCATGCCAATGTCAAAAAGCTTGTTGATCCAAACCTTCATGTTTGAAGAAGTCATTTCCCTAGAGCTGGCAATCATTTGGCTGTTTCATCATTTCTTTTGTAGTTTCCTTGCATGTTGATTGTTAATTGCTTTTAAGCATTGTTATTTTCTTTGAATTGGTAAGATTAATGAAATGTTTATGCATCTTTTGAATTAATCCATTCGTATTCACTCGTTTTTCATTTATGATAAAAAAAAAATACTCTTTTCATTCACTTTTGTTTTTCAAATTGTTGTGTTAACAAAGATTGGGAGGAGGATGATGAAAATAAAACACCTGAAATTGTTGTGGTATGCTTTTGAGTAAAACCTTGTCGATGATGTAAGGCATTGTTTCAAATCCTCAAACACTGAAGAGATAAGGAGTTAATCCCTAGTCAACCACTTTGAGCCTAGAAGTTGGTGTTTATTTCGGATCTAAAACCCTTAATCTTAACCTGGGGCAGGGTAGTTGTGTTCAGATAGTTTGATCGTGCATTCGATCTTTCAAAAAGATCGTCCATATGTATACCCTCCATTTGGGTTCAACCACATGTTATCCTTCGTGCACATGTTGAAATGTCGAAGAAGTTAAGAAAAGCTAAAATTAGTGTTGGTTGATCCTCATCCACCAATAATGTGGCAGTCAACACCTTTAAAAAAAATAGAAAAAAGCCCACTAGGTCAATACCACAAGATGACTTAGGCAAAAGTTAGAGCATCCCGATGGACCAAAAGCTTCAAAGAAGCGGTCCAGGCAAAATTAGGGATAAAATAAATCAATCAAAAGAGGTCATTAAATCCTCGACAAAAACAAAAAAGGGGTGACTGCCATTTCAAGAAAATTCGTCTTGAATCCTCATCACACCTTCGAACCCTCTTGGAAGTCGAATGCGTGTATCGAATTAACTGAACGTAGGAACTGGAGATCATCAAGAAGAAGGGGTGGGTAAAAACAATTTTTGAGCCTTATATCCTTTTGTTTTAAAAAAAACCGTGAACCAGACCACGTTACAACCCTTAAAAGACCTAATTGAGGCAGGGTTTATTTTGAAAGCATACTATAACAAGGTTATGTTAACTTGACTCCAAACGATTTTTGTTAATCATTTGATAGCACCAACTTGCATACTGTGAATGACTTGATCACCATTGTGTTCTTATCAACGACTCGTTCACTGTATTTCACCCGTTCATATCAATAAACTTTGATTTCAAATTTTTGCATAAGCATTGAATTAAAATTACCATTTTCGAATGAACAATCTTATTTGCGATTCAACACTTAGCATCAAAGAAATTCAATACACAGTTGAGGAACTTGATGGAGTGAAAGAAGTCTATTCAGGGGCAAATCACTTTGAGCATCAGTTAATTCGAGCTAATCACCCTAAGGGTCATCTAGCCAAGAGTAATCTGCTTCAAGAATCAGACCAGGGCAAGCCACCTCAGAGCTCAGTAAGTCCAGTCACTCCATGGTTCAGTTAGCCAAGAGTAATTTGCTTCAAGACTCAGATCGAGGCCAACCACCTCAGAGCTCAATGAATCCAACTATTCCAAGGAGAGTCAATCAAGAGTCTACCATTCCAACATTTGTTTAGTCAAGTTTGGACCATTGCAAGTTTCAAACACTTGGGGCAAGCCATCTCGAGGTAGTCTCATGGAAAGTTGTTTCCAAACTCACTTTCAAGGTGAACATTTCCAAAGACCCAACAAACTGGGGAAAGATGAGCCACAGAGGGGCAGAACCTCTTTCTTCGTGCTTTCAAACTGCTCAAACAAATTCTGCCATACGTCAATAACTATTGAGTTTAAGACGAGTGCCCGAAAATTATGCTAGCACGATTCATTAATCCTCTAAAAGGATCCCATTGGAAAAGTTGTGGTTATCAAACTGGATAGAATCCTCCTTTGGCAACATCTATCATAAAATTTTTGGTTGAGTTCTCGGTGTTGAGGAATCATGAGCTTCCATAAAAAGCCTTTACGAACTCCCAGTCTGCCCAGTGTCTGCATTCTCATAATCATGATCATTCATATATCATGCATAAAAGGAAATTCAAATCATGCATAGCCGAAATGTACTTCGTGCTCATTTTGCATTGACTCAGGTCTTGTTGTCGATCCTATGATCCTTCGACCTTTGATTCCAGTTTGTATTTGGTGCCCTTAAACCCACATCCGGTTTTCGCAGTCATTTTCAAATCCAATTTTTGTTCAATACCATTCAGGTCATGTATGAACCTGTTGTTGAACCCTTATTCCGGTATCAGGTCATACTTGAACCTGTTCTGAAGATTCTTTCCTTTTGTTCAATACCATTCAGGTCATATGTGAACCTGTTGTTGAGCTTTTATTCCGGGGTCAGGTCATACTTGAACCTGCTCTGAAGAGTTTTTCCAGTTTTTGTTCAATACTACTCAGGTCATACATGAACCTGTTGTTGAGCTTTTATTCCGGGGTCAGGTCATACTTGAACCTGCTCTGAAGAGTTTTTCCAATTTTGGTTCAATACCATTCAGGTCATGTATGAACCTGTTGTTGAGCTTTTATTCCGGGGTCAGGTCATACTTGAACCTGCTCTGAAGATTCTTTCCTTTTGTTCAATACCATTCAGGTCATATGTGAACCTGTTGTTGAGCTTTTATTCCGGGGTCAGGTCATACTTGAACCTGCTCTGAAGAGTTTTTCCAGTTTTTGTTCAATACTACTCAGGTCATATATGAACCTGTTGTTGAGCTTTTATTCCGGGGTCAGGTCATACTTGAACCTGCTCTGAAGAGTTTTTCCAATTTTTGTTCAATACCATTCAGGTCATGTATGAACCTGTTGTTGAGCTTTTATTCCCGGGTCAGGTCATACTTGAACCTGCTCTGAAGAGTTTTTCCAATTTTTGTTTAATACCATTCAGGTCATGTATGAACCTGTTGTTGAGCTTTTATTCCGGGGTCAGGTCATACTTGAACCTGCTCTGAAGAGTTTTTCCAATTTTTGTTCAATACCATTCAGGTCATGTATGAACCTGTTGTTGAGCTTTTATTCCGGTGTCAGGTCATACTTGAACTTGCTCTGAAGAGTTTTTCCAATTTTTGTTCAATACCATTCAGGTCATATATGAACCTGCTGTTGAGCTTTTATTCCGGTATCAGGTCATACTTGAACCTGTACTGAAGATTTTTTCTCTGTTTGTTCAATACTATTCAGGTCATGTATGAACCTGTTGTTGAGCTTTTATTCCGGGGTCAGGTCATACTTGAACCTGCTCTGAAGAGTTTTTCCAGTTTTGTTCAATACTATTCAGGTCATATATGAACCTGTTGTTGAACTTTTATTCCGGTGTCAGGTCATACTTGAACCTGCTCTGAAGAGTTTTTCCAGTTTTGTTCAATACTATTCAGGTCATATATGAACCTGTTGTTGAACTTTTATTCCGGTGTTAGTTCAATATATGAACCTGCTCTGAAGAGTTATTCTCCATGATTATTCCCCAGCATTGTCAGGTCGTATATGAACCTGTTTGTTGTGTCTGAACCGGTTGTGCATTTTCTTTCTTATTCAGGTCTGGTAAGTCATATGTGAACTTACTCCCGAAATCTCTTGTACTCTGAATGCTGCTTATCAAATTCCACTTCGATTACTCCCCAGTGTGTGTTTGACTCTCCGGCAGGACTATCTTCCCCAGTGAGTTTGTTTTTTACCATTTGTCTGTCTCCCTGTGGATCGTCATCATTCCCCACAGGTTGGTCTGTCTAGTAGCATCTCCTGTCAAGAGTCCACCATATCCCTAGCAGGGAAGAAAATTAAAAAAAAAAAGAGAATCATGCATCCACGCATATCATGTCATGCATATCATATCATATCACATCATGTCGTAGGGATTCAGGATCAAAATCCGGGTCTTCTTAGTATTTAACCATCTCCCACTATGATCATATGAAGATTGTCCTGCTTCATATGATCTAGTTGAAGATACTTAAATCCGGGTCTTCTATTGTTTGTGATTTATAAAAAAAAAAAAAAAAAAAAAAAGGAAAAATTTCAGGGTCAAAATCGGGGTATGACAGTTGCCCCTATGTAAGTATCTTCAACTAGATCATATGAAGCAGGACAATCTTCATATGATCATAGTGGGAGATGGTTAAATACTAAGAAGACCCGGATTTTGATCCTGAATCCCTACGACATGATGTGATATGATATGATATGCATGACATGATATGCGTGGATGCATGATTCTCTTTTTTTTTAATTTTCTTCCCTGCTAGGGATATGGTGGACTCGTGACAGGAGATGCTACTAAACAGACCAACCTATGGGGAATGATGACGATCCACAGGGAGACAGACAAATGGTAAAAAACAAACTCACTAGGGAAAACACCCAATCCCCAGCAGAGTCGCCATCTGTCGCACCTCGAAAAAAATGGGGATACGACTTCAAAGCGAAGCGCGATCGCACGCTCGCAATGATGGACTGAACAGAGTCGCCACCGAACTTTATTTATTCCTAAAAAGGAAAGGGGAAATATCGATAAAACCCAAGACAAAAGAAAGGATAAGATACGGTCATCGCAACCAATATCAGGGTTCGGGAGTCGATTACGTAAGGGGAAGGTATTAGCACCCCTCACGTCCGTTGTACTCAACGGGAACCATTAGGTCAGTTGTGTGCGTTAGTGTTAGTTAAAATATTAGGTTTTTCAAATTATTAGGTGGGAAAGAATAAATAGAATCAAAAGAAAAGAGAAGATGTTTTTGGATTTTTTAACGAAGGACTAAACCTAAGTTTTTTATTAGTGGGCCTGACAAGATTTACAAATCCTGCTCCTACGTATCTCAAAAGAGAAATCAAGGCTTACGTAGTTCTGGGTAGAAAAATGTTTGTTTGTTGGTCAATTTTAGCGAAAGCTATATCGTATTAATTGACGAAAACATCGTTTTACCCAAAACAGATGAGGAGTGGACGCATACCACACATCGAACGAATTTATAAATCTACATTCGGAAAAGCGTCATTATCTCTACTCAACAATCGTGGCCGAAACATTGTTTTGTATCACTTAAGACAAGATACCTTTCATTTATGAAAAAGGTTTTTGATTAATCGCACGGCGGCGAGAAAAGAGTTTGATTGGTTGGATGTATTTTGAGTGATGGCGAGAACTTGGATGAGCGGGATATACATCTCGAATCCTAGCCTCAGGAGTGCACGGTATACACCATGTTCCATTTCCATCTTTATTGAAAGAAGTTAAGATAGGAATTAAGTATGTTTTGGAATTTGATTGAGAAAGGATTTGAAGAAACCGCATTGACAATTTTAGGCGATGGCGAGAGTTAAGGTTGGCTAGGCATACGTCTCGAATCTTAACCTCAGGAGTGCATGGTATACACCATGTTCCATTTCCACCTTTATTGAGAAAGTGTTTAAATAAGAATTAGGTATTTTGAGTTTTGTTGTGAAAATGACTTGACACTAAATCAAGTATTGATGGACGTTTTTTAGAGAAATTTGAATAAGTGTTTGAGAGGAAACAAAATGGATAAACTTGGATGATGGCGAGAGCTAGGATTGGCGAGATATACATCTCGAATCCTAATCTCAGGAGTGCGTGGTATACACCACGTTCCATTTCCATCTTTATTGAAAAGGTCTTGAATATGAATTAATATTTTTTTGAGTTTTTATCAGGAAAAATGGCTTGACGTTAAACCAAGCGTTTGATGAAAGTTTGGAAGAACTGGAATGGAATAGGAGGGAGAAATGAGTTGATTTGTTTATTGAGAAAATACTCGACGTTGGATCGAGTCACACTTTTTGTATTTTTTAGAAATGGTAGATTTTATTCTTGGGTTAGTATCTAAAACAAATAGGGAAATAAAATAATACAAAATTATATACACATTGGGGAAGTGGGGTACATTTTGTCAAATGGGGATTCAAAATCATAAAGTAATTAGATCAGGCCCAAACAACAAATGATGCGAAATATGAGTGTAAGTGCAAGAGAACCGGCTCATTGTAAGAAAGCCCAAGAGTAAGCTATGTGAGGTTGATGGCGATGCTTAAAAAGCAATCGACTTACAAGGGTGTGGAAATGGACTCGACATTGAATCGAGAAAAAATATGATTTTTATAGTTTTAAAATGGTTTTGAATGAATGATGAAGTTAAAAGAAAGCAGATCAACCATGAGTATAATAAAAACATAACATAAAATAAAATGCTAAAAGAAAATAAAATGCTAAAAAAATGCTACTTATGAGTATTGAACCCACCCCACTTAAGACTATGAAACTACCCTTTCTCCACTAGGCCATTCATGACTGGTTATCATTTACAATGACAAATGGGCTTTATAAATCAGAAAAGATTGGAACAAAAAAAAATTAAAGAAAATAAAACCAAAATAATAATAATAAAAAAAAAACTGTTGGATTACGCCAAAAAACCCAGCCGCCTGGCTGTTGGGTTTTAGAGATTAGGAATTGGGAATACTAAAAGAAATACTAAACATATTAAATTTTTTTTTATGGTTTTTGCTTATCTTTGTTTAAAAATAAATTTAAAAAAAAAGAAAAAGAAATGGAAACAAAGAACAGACCGTCGTCTTCGTTCTTTCCAATCTCACTTCTCTCTCACACTCTCAACTCAGTCGTCGTTCCCCACCTTCACTCTCTCCATCCCTCAAACGCTCCTCACCTCACGTTTCTTTCAATCTCTCAACGAAATCTCTCTCTCACGCGACCTCACGTTCCTCTCAGTCGCCCTCAACGAAGTCTCTCTCACACACGAAAAACCACGGCTGAAACAGAAACAAAGAGCTCACCTTCGGACCTTCGACGGCGACGACAACTCAGGTAACGAATCTCCCTCCTTCACTCCTTCCAATCGGTTCCTTATTTGGGGATTAGGATTCTCTTGTGGAGTTTTCCGCCTCCAAGTTTTTCGTCCCCTTTCTCACTGATTCGCTTTCCCTATTTATGTTTAGGGTTTCGTTTGGTCTTTGGTGAAAGAAGCATCCCTGCGAACTCCTTTCCAGGCTCAGAATTCGAATTATCCTGTTTGATGCTACAATTTGGAAAAGGTAATCTGAGCTCAAACTTTCTCTTTGAGTTTTGTCTCTATTCCAATTTGGGAATTTTTCGAAATTCTGCAGCTTTGACTAATTAATTTGTGTTACTGCAGTGAAATTTGGAGCAAAAGCTTCTCTGGTTTCAATGTAGCTGCTGATAAAATTTTGGTGACAGGTACGAGTTCTAAACGGAATATGGCTCAATTGGATAGCCCATTGGTGCAACTCTCGGAATGATAAAACGTAGACAAGGTTGTAATCAAGCTTCTGTGTATTGAAGGCTGAAGTTTCGTTGACTGAGCACAAGTTTGTAAAAGGCATCCCAGTCCATCTATTATCAAGTCCTTTGGAATGTAATCTAGAGTCATGAGTGCAACCCGTCTCAAGCCCACTTATATCAACAGAATAATCGACCAGATTGGATTTTGCAATAACTGTTGCGGTAGGTGAATGAACCATTACAGCTTCCGCAACCATATATTTTCTCTGCTTTCTGCTGTTATTAAAGTCTGGCCAGAAAAAGTTTTCGAGCATATACTTGATATTCTTCCGGCTATTGAGGTATCAGCTGTTACACAGATTGACAGTCATTCAAAGCATGTTTTTGAGAATCTTATATCTGCAATTGTTCCTGTTTCTTCCTCTGGATGGCTCGTTCCTGTTGTTTTGTCTCGAGATATACGGGTCCCTCCTTGCTTCACAAACAATAGATGCATCCAAAGAACCAGACTTTAGTCCTCCGATTTTGACATGGGAACAAATTCTATGACGACCTATAATAGGGCATGAATACACAACAGTTGTTCTTCCATAAACACGTGAACACGGGAAACACTTGCCTTCTGGCATTCCACCACCAACGTTGTTGGTGACGACGAGATTCACTGTTTGCGACATTGTTCGGTAACAAAACCCTTACAATGTCGGTTATGCATTTTATAAGCGTCTTCGGCCAGACCTTGCTTTTGCTCGGTTTTGGAGCTAAGTGTAACCTCCGGCATTATGCACTTTATTACGAAGCAGTTGTTTGTTGTACTCATTGTGGATAATGTTGCAGGTTTATGAGAATGGATTTGATGTGTTTGAACTCTGACTTGTTGAATGTGCGGTTTTGATAGTGACCAATGTGATTTGGTTTAATTTTTTGCAGGTTATGGTTGGGTAATTTGGTGAGGAGATGTGCTATAGTGATGAATGGCAATGGCGGCAGTGAAACAAATGTGAGATTGGAGTTTGGTTGCTGCGACAACAGAACGGTTTGAGCATGAGGACCAAACTGGTACCATTTGGTATGCGACACAGCAACTTCTGAGGTTTATGATTATTATAGTAATAAACATAATAAATGGGACTCTGTCTCCAAGGATCACATTTTTTGCCTCGAAATTGTTCTCTTTGAAAATATTGAAATTGCTTTCTTCCACTGAGGTTTCCTTAATTTTGTAACAATTTGACATTGTTTGTTGTTGTTTTGGCAGGATATTGCTCTCACCCGGTTTCTTCTCTATTTTCTGCTCCTGGATCTCAGGTTCTGCTACAACAAATGGCTTCAGCATACGGTTGCCAAATGCACGAGACATTGCTAGCACTCTTAAATTAACAACAAGCAGATAACAATCCCGCAAAATCCATGCCTCCTTTCTAGAGAAAATTGAGAACCAACCAACAAGTCATTCCGACACATCCCGAAAACATACTTTTTGTCGCGAGTCTGGAACTGTTTGGTTGATTTTGTTGGGCCACATGTTTGTAATTATCATCTTTTGTTGTAAGTTTCAGGATGAACACCAGGGTCTTTCGTCAACCAAAGAGCCATCAACCTTCTGAGCTACTAATTGCCATGGAACAATTGCACTGTAATGTTCAACAACGGTAAGCATGATCTCCAGAAAAGTATGCCCCGATGCACATTCGAATTGTAAGCTTCATAATAATTTGCAATTCCTTTATAACAATTGTAGGCTTCTGAGAAATTGTCGTACTGTTATTATGTCTTGCATTTGACAGCAAAATTAACAACGGCAGCAAGTTATTCTTTCTCAATTCTCAATGCTTCACCGGTTGTCCACAAGAGATTGCCGGCAGTGCAAGCTTCGAAGACTTTCTATTGCGAAAACTAAAGGTCCTTCAAAGCTGATTCAAACGACCCATCACTTAAACGAAAGGTAATCCTCCTCTGAGTCATTTGTGGCTTTTCCTTTTTTTACGGAATACACTGTGATATTTTCTTTTTGGATTTTTTTCTAATACTACTAGAAACGATTTTGGGATCTACCCAGCCTTCAAAACCATTCAAATTTTTTTAATTTGCTTCTTCTGTTTGTTGATCCTCTTATTCTCCTTTTTTATGGTTTGAGTTTGAATTTCTCAGGACTCCTTAAAGAAGAGGTTAAGGCAGATTACATCTTCATATTTTGATGTCGGCGACAGGCGTCGAGTGAGGCTCCCCATATATCAGGCCCAACTTGCATTGGCATGTCGTTAATTACGTCCGAAGCCGTATTCAACTCTCCCATTCGACCAAGAAGATCAACCGTTATCGCATAATGCTCTGAGTTTGGTACCAATTGATACTCGCTAATCATGATATCAAACATTTGTATCCCTTCTTTAATTAAACCTGAATGACTTCAAGAAGATAGAATTGAGATAAAAGTTACATTGTTAGGCTTAGTATCACAATCATTAGCCATCTGATAAAATAATTTCAAAGCCTGTTTGGTCATGATTTTGGTTGATGCTGCTGTGATTTCACTATGGCTTTGTTGCAGGGTTCTTGTGTATCAACCGAAAGCTGAACAAATTGATTTGAGATCTGGTTAGAAGCAATGACACCGTTATTTATAATATCATGTTGAGATGACTGCGGCTGTTTTTGCGGTTGCTGTCGGTGTTTGAATGTCTCCTCTGTTGTCTTTGCTGCTCGCTGCTGATATTGTTATGGTTAATATTGTGCAGGAAGTTTGTCGGAAGAAAATGAATCAGCTGTTGTGTTGGATTGTTTTGGCTGATGTTACATATTTCTGGACTGTTGAAGATTGGTTCAAGGAGTGACGGGTGAGTCTTGTGCATGATGATGGTGGAGGGAGACGGTGAGGGAAAAGGTTGAAGAGTTTTTTTTTTTTGTGGAATTTTTCCTCCATATTTCCTTTTAATTCCAACCAATTATTGTAATATGTATTAGTCATTAGGATATAATAAGTTGTAATAGTATTTAGCTTATGTAAAATGATTCACACAATGCCAAATTTCATGTAATGCAATGCATATGGACATGTTTATGGGATCATGCTTGGTTATAAAAAATGGATATGGATTTTAGAAATAATCTGAGACTAATCAAAATGTCAAGTTAAAATCAAAAAAACCAAATAAACCAATTAAAATCAAATTAATCTATAATTCGTTAAAATTACTTTGATATCAACTCTAACATTTATTTGGAAATTAAAATCAATTAGAGTTTGAATCATTAGTAAAAACACAATTAAGATTAACTTGAAATTTGGAATTAGATTTACTTTGAAATTAAATTAAAATTAAAAACTAAAATCAAATAACTAAAATCAAATAACTAAAATCCATTTTGTAATCACAAAGCACCATGATCAAAAAGCTAAATAATAACCAATGTTTATCACAAAATATGGATTTGGGAATGAATGTATGCAAATGAACTTTAGGCAAAGTGCCAAATAAAAAATGAAAAAAAATGGAAAAATTTCAGGGTCAAAATCGGGGTATGACAACACTCATCATCCGAAAGGAGGGCTGAAACAGCAAACTCAATTACAGGATGGATATTCGGTTCCATAAGGAAATACGAATCTTACTCGACTGGGGAAGAATAAAAGACTTCGACCGAAGAGCGCATGAGATATATTATCTATTACCGTCAAAACATAGATAACATACTCTCATGGAAGATTATCCATAACCAGTTACTGGGTTAATGAAGGATAAATCGATCGAAGAAGAAAGGACATCGGGATATCGAATACTGGGTATAAAATGATGACCAATCAAAGGGGAGAAACAATCATTACCAAACACGGGTAAATGAAAGATGACTCGATGGGGATAAATTGCTTCATCAGAGCAATTATCCAAGAGATATATCACCGGTTACTGGGAGATACACTTAAAAGGTGAAGGAATATCAATACCGAATATTGGATAAAGATAACCAACAAGAAGGGGATTACATCTACCGGCTACTGGGTAGAAAACCACAGAAGAGAGTAACTGTCATCAGTTAGGATGAACAAAATCAAGGGTTAACTCTGCAAGGGAATAAAAAATGGGGTTTACAACTACCGGTATAAGGGTTGAAAACCATAGAGACTCCGTCGGGGAAAAGATGGACAATCATTGGTT
The DNA here is from genome assembly GCF_024323335.1 of Lathyrus oleraceus. Taxonomy (NCBI): domain Eukaryota; kingdom Viridiplantae; phylum Streptophyta; class Magnoliopsida; order Fabales; family Fabaceae; genus Lathyrus; species Lathyrus oleraceus. Next base: position 316,037,043 of record NC_066581.1, on the reverse strand, counting down.
ACTGGGCAATCATTCATCTAAACTACGGGGAAGTGCAAATGGAAATAATAAGAGGAGTCAAACTAGGAACGAACTAGAGAGACACAACGAAACAAGACTCAACCCAATGAGGATATAACTCAGGGGAGTAATTTCATCCCAATACATATTTTGGGAGGAAACAGAAATAATAATTATCCACAAGGACAAAGCTCAGTGGGAAAAATGGAAGAAAGGATAGATACTTTCCGCCTATGGGGCCGACTCTATGTGGAGAGATCAAACACCAACATCTGCTTGGACAAAGATATATTGCAAAGGATGCAACATGAATATCTGAATGTTGTAGCTATGCATGTAGATGTGTGGTTTATGTATGATGAATGCTAACACAACCAGGTCCAGGAATCAATGGATAAACATCTAGTACTACATATCGAAAGAGAAAACCAGGCCCACCGGGGAGACTCCCAATCTGACGGGGCAACAGATACCAGGAAACAGACGACTTCCGCAAGGGAAAGAGAACCAATCACTCCACTATGAGGGAATCAACACATCTTCCTCAGAAGTTCCAATTCCAAACTGCAATCAGGCAAAGCCTCGACTGAGGAATCTAAACACGGATAAAATCTGTCGTAGAAGCAACTCTACTGGGGGAAGTTATCCAAAGGAAGGATGAAACTCTGGGGAATAATCACCAAACAGCAGTTCCACATCCAACACATTTCCTCATACTGCAGGAGAAGCTATCTCTTCCGAGGAGAAAAGAAACACCACTCTGTTGGGGGTAAACATTTTCAACACCCGCTCTGCTCAGGAGACAAACAGGCTCTGATCAGACAACTCCACTGGGGAAACACTGCTGACGACCGTACTGAGGAGTAAAAGTGGGATCAACCCTACTGAGGATGATCGAGGAGCAAATCTACTGGAGATTAAAGTAGATAAGTCCACAGGGGGAAAGCTACAAACTAAACCTGTTGAGAATTCCGCTCATGCCAGGGATTTCCTGCCTACTCTGCGGGAGAGATCCAATCTGAATGAGGGAAGACCAACTTCCTCGAAAAGACAGCATTCCAAATTTACCAACTTATAAGGGATTTTAAGTCTATCCGCTCAACAGATGACAACCATATAATTGATAACGCAGATGCTAGAAACAACCTCATTGGGGAGCTAGCAAACTGAGACCAAATTCCAGATTCTATGGGGATTTGGTGGGGCTTAACTTTCTTCTACGCTCGCGGAGGAGACAATCTGAAAGATAGCGAAGAGGACACAAGTATGCTAGGAATATGAATAAATGTCTTACCCTTTCGGAGATCATACTATCCTTGGGAGAGCACTGAAGATGTCCCAATTATCCTTTTTTGTCATTGTGAATGTTCACTTTGTTTAGAAACAATTTATGAAAATTTTATTTATTTAAAACAATGATATTTATCAATTAAAACGTGCAAATATTTGTTGAACAAAAACAAATAAGAGTGCAAGTAATGGGATAAAGGCTCAAATTTATTTGATAGAATGGTAGTCTGCAAATGGCAAGACTCCATGGATATTTACAAATTTGAAATTGGTGATATATATTGGAAAAGGGCTACATTGAACATAATGACCATTTCTCCGCCAACTCTGAATCCGATGTATTTGAAGCCTCAGTTGACGATGACTGAGCGAAATTCTTTGGCAGAAGACGGTTGTAGAACAAAGTCTTGTCAAAATGCAGTTACTTTCCAAATCCCTAATTTTTTCCTAGATTTCCCCAGGGTGAGGTACTCAATCTAGCGGGATACATATTCATTTTTATGTCTGTAACTTTTGCCTGGATCGCCCTTTCGGGTTTTCAATCCACCGAGACACTCATTTTTGCCTAAGCCCCGCCTTTCGGGTTTTCAACTTAGCGAGCTATTCTGTTTTTCTCTTTTAGGCGAAGTATTTCTTGACTGCATCTGAATTCACAGGATGAGTGAAATCCTCCCCATCCATAGTTGTAAGTATCAAAGCACCGCCTGAAAAGGCTCTCTTAACAACATATGGACCTTCATAGTTTGGAGTCCACTTGCTCCTGGAATCGGGCGCGAAAGAAAGACTTTCTTGAGCACAAGGTCACCTTCTCGGAACACACGAGGCTTGACCTTCTTATCAAAGGCTTTCTTCATCCTTTGTTGATATAACTGACCATGGCACATGGCGGTCAATCTCTTGTCTTCAATCAAGTTCAGTTGGTCATAACGACTCTGAACCCATTTAGCCTCAGTCAACTTGGCTTCCATCAAGACTCTCATTGATGGGATCTCCACCTCTACTGGGAGTACAACTTCCATGCCGTAAACAAGGGAGAAAGGGGTTGCCCCGATTGAAGTGCGGACAGATGTATGATATCGATGCGAAGAAAATGGTAGCATCTCATGCCAATCTTTGTATGTAACAACCATCTTCTAGATAATCTTCTTGATGTTCTTATTAGCAGCTTCAACAGCCCCATTCATCTTGGGTCTATAAGGACAAGACTTATGATGCACAATCTTGAACCCGCTACAAACCTCTTTCATCATCTTGTTGTTCAAGTTAGATCCATTATCAATAATGATCTTGTCTGGCACACCATAACGGCATATGAGTTGATTCTTGATAAACTTCACAACCACCTGCCTGGTCACGTTTGCATACGACGCCACTTCAACCCACTTGGTGAAGTAATCAATAGCCACGAGAATAAATCTGTGACCATTGGACGCTTTCGGCTCTATCATGCCAATCATGTCAATTCCCCACATGGAGAAAGGCCATGGTGATGAAATCACATTCAGAAGTGTCAGGGGGATATGAATCTTGTCCGCATAAATCTGACACTTGTGGCATTTCTTCACATATTTGCAGCAATCAGACTCCATTGTCAGCCAATAGTAGCCTGCTCTCAACATCTTCCTTGCCATAGCATGTCCATTGGAATGAGTACCAAATGAACCCTCATGGACTTCAGTCATCAACAGGTCTGTTTCATGTCTATCCACGCATCTGAGCAGAACAATGTCAAAATTCCTTTTATAAAGCACATCACCATTGAGGTAGAAACTACCAGATAGTCTCCTCAAAGTCTTTTTATCTTTAACAGATGCCCCAGGCGGGTACATCTGACTTTGAAGAAAGAACTTGATATCATAATACCATGGCTTGTCATCTTTCTTTTCTTCTACTGCAAATACATGAGCTGGTCTGTCCAAGCGCATCACAGTGATATTGGGGACTTTATTTCAGAGTCTCACCACGATCATAGAAGCAAGTGTAGCGAGTGCATCTGCCATCCGATTCTCGTCTCGAGGAATATGATGGAAGTCAACCTCAGTAAAGAAAGTTGAAATCCTCCTCGCATAATATCTGTATGGGATGAGGCCGGGCTGATTCGTCTTCCATTCACCCTTAATCTGATTAACAACAAGGGCCGAATCACCATAAACATCAAGATGCTTGATCCGAAGATCAATACACTCTTCCAAACCCATAATACAGGCCTCATACTCCGCTATATTATTCGTGCATTTGAAAGTTAGCCTTGCTGTAAAAGGAAAATGGGTGCCCCGAGGAGTAATAATCACTGCCCCAATACCATTTCCATATTGATTTACAGCGCCATCAAACACCATGCTCCATCGGGAACCAGGCTCTGGCGCTTCATCAAGCGTAGGCTCATCGCAATCTTTCATTTTAAAATACAGAATCTCCTCATCTGGGAAGTCATACTGAATTGACTCATAGTCCTCGATTGGTTGATGTGCCAAGTGGTCAGCCAAGATACTACCTTTAATAGCTTTATGAGCTCGATACTCAATATCATACTCAGACAACAACATCTGCCAACGGGAAATCCTCCTAGTTAAATCAGGCTTCTCAAAAATATACTTGATTGGATCTATTTTGGATATCAACCAAGTCGTATGATTCAACATATACTGGCGTAAGCACTTAGCAGCCCAAGCTAAAGCACAACATGTTTTCTCAAGCATCGAGTATCGAGACTCACAATCAGTGAACTTCTTACTCAGGTAGTAGATAACATATTCTTTCTTCCCAGATTCGTCTTGCTGACCAAGGACACAACCCATAGAGTCTTCAAGAACAGTCAGATACATAATCAAGGGTCTCCCTTCCACAGGCGGAGACAGAATCGGCGGCTCGGACAGATACTCTTTGATACTCTCAAAGGTTTTCTGGCAATCCTCGGTCCAATCATGACGCTGGTCTTTCTGGAGGAGCTTGAATATTGGCGCACATGTGGCAGTCATGTGGGATATAAATCGGGAAATATAATTCAAGCGGCCAAGAAAACCTCGGACTTGCTTCTCAGTTTTGGGCGCAAGCATCTCTTGTATTGCTTTGACCTTGGCAGGATCAACTTCAATACCTCTCTCACTGACAATAAAGCCCAATAACTTGCCGGAATGGACTCCAAATGTACACTTGTTAGGATTCAGACGAAGCTTATACTTCCTCAAACACTGAAAAAGCTTCAACAAGTGCTCAACATGTTCAACTTCCGTTCTTGACTTTGCAATCATATCATCAACATATACCTCAATCTCCTTGTGCATCATATCATGAAACAAGGTAGTCATAGCGCGTTGATACGTGGCTCCGACGTTCTTCAAACCGAAGGGCATCACTCGATAACAGAATGTTCCCCAAGGTGTGATGAATGTTGTCTTCTCCATATCCTCGGGTGCCATCTTGATCTGATTATATCTGGAAAATCCGTCCATAACTGAGAAGACATTGAATTTAGTTGTATTTTCTACCAACATATCAATATGTGGTAGAGGAAAATCATCTTTCGGACTATCTTTATTCAAGTCTCTATAGTCCACACACATTCGGACTTTTCCATCTTTCTTAGGCACGGGAACAATATTGGCCACCCATTGAACATATGTAGAAGTCATCAGAAACCCTGCATCAATTTTCTTATGAACTTCCTCTTTGATCTTCACCACCATGTCAGGATGAGTTCTTCTGAGCTTCTGCTTCACTAGCACACACTCAGGCTTCAAAGGCAGGAAATGTTGCACGATATCAGTATCTACACCAAGCATGTCTTCATATGACCAGGCAAAGACTTCGACGTATTCTCATAGCAACTCAATCAACCCCTTCTTTACAGATTCTTCCAGGAATGCCCCAATCTTTGTAGCGGGGTATTCGTTACCATTAGAGATATTGACTAAATCCAAGGTAAACCATACAAGTCGAGTCGCCACCGCACTTCTATTTATCCAAAGGAATGGTTAGAAAGCGAACAAAAACCTAAAAGTTTTAACAAAAACTAGTAAAAGAGAAACAGAGATCTGGGTAAGGGGGTTGGTTATGTAATGGAAAGGTGTTAGGCACCCAAAACATCATAGGTACTCATAGGGAGCCCTTTTCATACTTGTTGCAAGGTTGTTGTTTTGTGAAAGTTTATTTGTGCAAACATGACTGAAGGGATGAGAAGAGAATATACAAGTTTATTTAGATTTTTTGTTTGGATGGATGAACACATTGCCTACGTACCATCTTAAAAAAGATTAGGATCAAAAGCTCGTAGTTCGGGGTAAAAATCTCAAAACAAGTTGGTGAATTGATTGGTCCAAAAGCCTTAAGGTCTTTTGTTATCAAAGGGAGAAAACTCAACCAAACAACAAATCCACCATGTGAGGATAGCTTCGACATGCTAGTGAGGGGTTAACCCTATAATAAGCATGGAAGACTCATTGTCCATCACTAAGGATATAGGTGAGTATTACATCTACCACAAGGATAACTCAAACCTAATAGCTAAAGGTTATGGAAAATTTGATTAGGAAAGTGGCCATTGGAACCACAAAAAGACATTTGAATGGGTTATATTTACCAATTAGAAGTATATACAAAAATGGTCATAGTTGACTTAAAGATTCAATTCAAAATAAGTGTTATGAAAAGAAGGTTTGAAAATCAAAAGCATAAGACTTAGGTTTCTAATGTTTGAAAACAATGGTTAAATGTTTACACAAAGAGTTTTGGCTTGGGTTAGAGTGGAGAGAAGAAGAAGAAGGGTTAAAATCCTAAACAAAGCAAAAAGAGGAAGGATAAAGAAACAAAACCACAATGGAGTTCCTCTCTTGAGATCATATAGATGATCCAAGTAGCTCCCATCCTTAGGAATAAGCAATCACACAGAGCATAAGCAATCATCAAACAAGCCTTTTAAGAGATCCTCAATGTGTCTTGTGTCTTTCACTTTGGATGAACATGGTAATGGCCCTCCAATTAAGCTCAAGTGGGAACCCCTAGCACAAGAACACACACATCAAAAGTTCCATGAAGTAAATCAAGAATGGACAAGAGTGAGTTTAGAGATTTGGTCCATATTCATCATTAAGGTCCTTTTACTCCAATTTTGCATAGGGAATGTCCTAGAATCTAAGTCCATTTCTCCATTCTTTGCATAGGGTATGTCCTAAAAACTAAGTCCATTTCTTTGCATTTAGTTCACAACAATCAAAACAAATTACAAGCACAATAATATATACACAATTATGTGCTCAAGTGAGCAAAAGGCAAATGGCATTAACATAAACATGTGCTCAAGTGAGCAAAGAGAAAAGCAAATGGATAATATGTGCAAGAATAGTAAATTGCATAAAATTAAATAGCAAAAAGTAAATGTTAATTGTTAATGGTTAATGTTAGTAGTTAGTGTGCCCTAAGGCAAATTTAGCGCTATGTTAAGCAATCATAATTGGACTTATGTAGAAGTCACAACTATCTGAGGCCGGTCAATAATAATGTAGGCAACAACACAAGTTAGAAGTCTTGATTAGTGAACCAAGTTTCAACAACTTGCCATGCCAAAAAGAAAATGAGAATTGATCTTGTATTGGTTTAAGCATTTTGCATGATTTAGAAAACAACCTATCCTTAATGCAAAGCCATTCACTTGATCAATTGATCAAGATGAATTAGATTTTAATCAAGGAAGATTAAGTCTCCCTAATCAATGTTAACTTATCAACCTTCAACTCATTGATCAAAAAGAAAAAAGAAGAAGAAGAAGGAGATGGAGAATGTATAATGAAAATGGAAAGATCAAAATGCATGAAGTGCAATAAGATGTACCAATCCATATATATTGACCAAATGACATTGAAAGTCAAAGTCAAACAATGATAAATCAGAAATGAGATGAAGATTGGAGGTCAAACAATAAGCAAAATATTTTTTGGCATTTTCAATATTAAAATAAACTTGAATTAAAAATAATGGAAAGGTCAAACTTCAAAATCACTTCAAATCAACCTTGAAAGGTCCAAGTAATTTATCCCAAGTTCACCAAGGTCAAACTAAGTTTGACAAAAAAATTCAGCATTTTTAAAAGTCAGAAACTATTTTTAATCAATTAAAAATGAATAAAAATAACCTAATTGAACTAAAATCTCAAATAAATCTCAAATCAATTTAAAATTGATGAGAATATTTTTCATAGATCCATCATCATTCAAATAGGTTAGGAAAATATTTTTGTATTTTTTGAATATCAAAAACTATTTAAAATGAATTAAAAATGACCAGAAAAGAGGAAATTCACAAAAAATATCAAATGAAAAAATAAAAAATATTAAAAATCAGAAATAGAAACTAGAATTTATTTGGAGACTAATGCAATTGGTCCCATAATTTTTGGATTAAAAATGAAAGAGTTATGAATTTTTGAAATAAATGGAAATAAAAGAAATTAAATCAGAAAAATAAAAATTAGAAAAAACGAGGAGCGTTAGCTGAGCTCATTAATTGAGCTGGGAAATCATACGCTCCAGATGCGCGCTCCCACCATAGGCCAAAGTCAAATGCGCTGTACAATGTATTAAAACAAGTCATAACAAACAAGGGCCAGGATTAGATCTGGAAATTCAATCCAACGATCCACAACACATCTGGCAATGGCACGGCCACCGGAGCCACCTTCTTCTCCGGTGAGTATGAAGATTCATGCCAATTTTACAGACAACCAAATCTTAACCAAAATGCACGATCTATACATCTTTGGAAAGCTGGGATGATGTACATCATCCCTGTGCCACTCAATTCCACTCTAGATCTCTATATGGAGAGAAATCAGAGATGGAAGTTCTGTGGTGTTCATCATGAACTTAATGGATTTCAAAAATTAAATGCACAATCATGATGCCTCTATTGAGAGGACTTCAGCCAACACAGTATCCAAGCAAATATGTCAATATATTATGAGTTTCGAAGAAAAAACCATTTGCATAACAACCTTGATTTCTGGAGGCTTGAGCTCGATTCCTTGCTTTCTTTATCAAAACAGAAGATTAATGGAGTAAAGGATGAAGGTTTAGAAGCTTTAGATTCAAGGATTCAACCAGATGTAGTTGAATTTTGGATCTGAAAAATTTAGAGAAAAATGAACTAGCTTCTTTGGTGAGACATTGGGTTTTGATTTCTGCAGCACTTCAGGTTGATTTCAGTGTGAATTTTGAATGGAATAGAGCTTCTATTTATAGAGGAAATGGCGAGGAGAAGGTGATGCAATCCGTGTGCATGGAATTGGATATCCATTGCATGGGCTTGCATGATCATGCACAAGGCCCAAAACCAAAGCCAAATGACATCTGAACTCATACCAAAGTGAAATGGGCGTGTAATTTGAAAGGCACAGGCTTGTGTAATGAATTCTCACATGTTATGCATAATTGAACTAAAAACTTCTCCTCTTCGAAACTAACACTTGCCAAATCCAAACATGATCATGTGAGTAATGGTTGGAAAGGTTTTGATGTAAGGAACAATTGTTATGTTGGGCAAAAATACATTTGGGATGTGGAAATTGGTGAAATTTGAGTTTAAAGTGCAAGGTGCAAAACATGTCAAGGCAAAGTTTCTAAATTTGGCCAATGTTCAAGCCCTTCTGTTTTGATGATGCAAGCCTCAAATGAAAACACCTCCAACATAAAAGTTGTAGATATTTTCAAGACAATCAAAATGGACTTCAATTTTGCATCATTTAGATTTTTGATGAAAGAGTTATGGACATTTGAAGTTGGACTTTTTTTCCTTTTAATGCATTTGGTCCAAAAGGACCTATAATGTTTTGCATTATCACATGTATTTCCTTTGCGATTTTGAAATTTTGTTCAACATAACATTTGAAATAGACATCTTAATCTTTCCAATTCATTTGATCCCACCTCAAAATCATAAAAAATGAATGAGTTGTGTCCTTGGGAAGTTGACCCAAAACTAGGGTTTCAGTCAATATGATCCTATAATGTCTTGGAATGGGAGATGACCTTCCAAGCTTTAAATCAATTTTTAATGAACATGAAAGTTGTTTATATTGTCCTTAAGAACATTTTTTATTTTGGAATCATCTCCAGTTGACCAACACATAAAAAGTTAGGTCTCAGTGCATTTCAAAATAGTCAGATGAATTGACTGATCAACTTCTCAAGTCCATGACTCATATCTTGATGGATTGATGATTGAGGATACTCAAATAAGTTCAAATATGCATGAAATTATGAATTAAATAACTTCCCTTGATTGTATTTGATCATGGGCTGAGGTTGCTTCATGAGCAAGGCATTGTGGTGCACAGATGAATTAGGGTTTCCTTGGAGCACAAACCTCAAACTCTTTGACTTGCTTTGATCAAAATGATGAATTGAGATGCTAGGGAGGCATATTTGATGGAGGAGAGCCTTGGCAACCATTACCATGCTTGCTGTCCTCTTCTCTTGGTCATATCTCTGCACCAAGGATTTCCTTGAAGCTCTTGACCTGGTGATTGCTTAAGCTACAAACAAAAGATGTTAGTGACATATTTTTGTGCTTTTGGTTAGTAAACAAAATGAGAAAAGCAAGGATATGCAATTCAAGCATGCTTGGTGATCTCAAACCACTCACAAGAAGTCCCACCTAAGAACAAAGGGAACCAAGATGCCAATGATCCTTGAGGCAATGCAAATGTAATGTCATGATGCCATGAGGGATCTTAGGGACAAAATTGGGGTTTTACAGATGCCCCTATTTAAGGTCATTCTAGCCGGAGAAGTGAAGGTTAAAATATTCGTCTCGACGGGGTAGAATGGGCTTAAATAATAACAAAGAGACGAATTTTGGTCCCTAAGAGACCTCATGATGCAGATGTATGCATGCAAAAAAAATGGTAAAACTCTGTGGGGATATGCGTCCACAAAAGAAATCCGGAGAAACTAAAAATCTAAAGGAGTAATACACTCACTAGGGAGAGAGAGACTCGGGGGGAGTAAAGGGTAGAAATGCGTGAGCAGGTCACGACTTGAGACTTGCTGAGAGACACGGAGAGAATCCATGAAATGAATCAATGGAAGGACTCGAGCTGACTCGAAGATGCATGTATTAGGGAATATGCCAATACAGCCAAAAACTTATCCGCAATGGATACTTCGGATGAAAATCCGGACTCAGGTGGGGATGTCCCCTAAGGACTCAACTGAGAGAGATCCCAACAGAAAATCTCTTGGGGAAGCAACGTGATGAGGTATTACCGGTTACTGGGTAATAAGCTCAAAGAGATGTGTGATCTGAACACCGGTATAAGGGTGAGAGAACAACATGCTCGGGAAGAATGAGTATCTAAGACCGGTATGAGGGTGAGAGATATCAATCAACCAAATCATCTGAGGAAGACCCTAAGAAGGTATATTTCAACTCAGGAAAATCTGACTCCACAGGGGACAAAAAGTCATAATAGGGAGCAGAAGGAAGGAACACCAGGGATGCCGGTTACTGGGCATATAATAGGTGACCAACCAAAGCGTGAATTGGGGAATACTCCCAAAACACTCATCATCCAAAAAAAGAGGGCAAAAAGCAAACTCGATTACGGGATGGACATTCAATTTCCACAAAGGGATACGAATCTTACTCAACTGGGGAAGAACAAAAGGCTTCGACCGAAGAGTGCATGAGATATATTATCTATTACCGTCAGAACGTAGATAATATACTTGCATGGAAGATTATCCACAACCGGTTACTGGGTTAATGAAGGATAAATCGACCGAGAGAGAAAGGCATCGGGATACCGAAACTAGGTATATACTGATGACCATTCAAGGGGAGCAACAAACAATACCGACAACCGGTATGAAAGATGACTTACTGGGGATAAACTGTCTAATCAGAGCAATTATCCAAAAGAATGAGGGAATATCAACACCGAATATTGGATAATGATAACCGTCAAGGAGGGGATTACATCTACCGGGTACTGGGTAAAAAACCACGGAAGAGTAACCGTCATCAATTAGGATGAACAAAAGGTTAACTCTGCAAAGGGGAGAAAATAGGGTTTACAACCACCGGTATAAGAGTAGAAAACCACAGACTCCGCCGAGGATAAGATGAATAATTACCGATTACTGAGTAATTATTCATTTATACCATGAGGAAACACAGGAACCAGTCAAAAGAAGGCTAATTTAGGATCAAACCAAAGAGCCAAACTGAATCAAGACTCGTCCTAGTGAGGATATAGCTCAATAGGGAAACCTGTCCCAATATATGTGTTGGGAGGAAGCAAAAATAACCGTCGTCCACGAGGATATAACTCAGTGGGGAATGCGGAAGGAAAGATAAACACTTTCTGCTTAATGGGTTGACTCTACATTGAGGGATCAGACGCCGACATCTGCTTTGGGAATGTACTACCAACTAGCAGAGAATAACAAACAAAGATATATGTCAAAGGAATGCAATATGAATATCCGAATGTTTGAAAATTATATGCACACATGCGTGGTTTATGTATGATGAATATTGACAAACAGACATTTCTAACACAAATATCTCCAGGGAATAAGCACTCAACAGCCAATACTACACCTCAAGAAAGAAAGCCAGACTCCATGGAGAGTATCCAATCTGCTGGGGATCAGAGATACCAGGAAGCAAAGACCTCTACAGGGGATGAATCATCAGTCAATCCTGTTGGGGACAGGAGTTTATTGCACAAATAAAATCTGTTGCGTAAGCAACTCCACTGGGGAATCTATTCAAGGGATAAAGGGTTTCTGGGGATCAACCACCAAGTACCGTACCCACCAAGGAGATCACATCTGTTGAGGAGGAAAGGTTGCTACTCCGCCTGTTGGAGATCATACCATCCTTGGGAGAGCACTGAGGATCTCCTAAGTATCTTTTATTCGTTGTGAATGTTCACTTTGTTTAAAAAACAAGTTATGAAAAATTTATTTCTTCAAAACAATGATATTTTTTTCAATTAAAACATGCAAAACATTTGTCAAATAGAAACAAATAAGAGTGCAAATAATTGGATAAAAGGCTCAAATTTATTTGATGGAATGGCAGTCTGCAAATGGCAAGACTCCATAGATCTTTACAAGTTTGAAATTGGTGATATATATTGGAAAAGTGCTACATTGAACATAATGACCATTTCCCCACCAATTCTGAATTCGATGTATTCAAAGCTTCGGTTGATGACGAATGAGCAAGAATCTCTGACGGATGACAGTTGTAGAACAAAGGTCTTGTCAGGATGTAATTACTTGCCAAATCCCTAATTTTTGCCTAGATTGCCTCAGAATGAGGTACTCAATCTAGCGGAATACATATATTCATTTTTTTTTGTGTCTCTAACTTTTGCCTGGACCGCCCTTTTGGGTTTTCAATCCACCGAGATGCTCATTTTTGCCTAAGCCGCCCTTTCGGGTTTTCAACTTAGCGAGCTATTCTGTTTTTATTTCTAGGCGAAGTATTTCTTGACTGCATCTGAATTCATAGGACGAGTGAAATCCTCCCCATCCATAGTTGTAAGTATCAAAGCACCACCTGAAAAGGCTCTCTTAACAACATATGGGCCTTCATAGTTTGGAGTCCACTTGCCCCTGGAATCGGGCACGAAAGACAAGACTTTCTTGAGCACAAGGTCACCTTCTTGGAACACACGAGGCTTGACCTTCTTATCAAAAGCTTTCTTCATTCTTTGTTGATATAACTGACCGTGGCACATGGCAGTCAATCTCTTTTCTTCGATCAAGTTCAATTGGTCATAACGACTCTGAACCCATTCAGCATCAGTCAACTTGGCCTCCATCAAGACTCTCATTGATGGGATCTCCACCTCTACTAGGAGTACATCCTCCATGCCATAAACAAGAGAGAAAGGGGTTGCCCCTGTTGAAGTGCGGACAGACGTACGGTATCCATGCAAAGCAAGTGGCAACATCTCATGCCAATCTTTGTACGTGACAACCATCTTTTGGATAATCTTTTTGATATTCTTATTAGCAGCTTCAACAGCCCCATTCATCTTGGGTCTGTAAGGAGAAGAATTATGGTGTGCAATCTTGAACTCACTACACAACTCTTTCATTATTTTGTTATTCAAGTTAGATCCATTATCAGTAATGATCTTATTTGGCACACCATAACGGCATATGAGTTGATTCTTGATAAACTTCACGACCACCTGCCTGGTCACATTTGCATACGATGCCGCTTCAACCCACTTGGTGAAGTAATCAATTGCTACGAGAATAAATCTGTGTCTGTTGGACGCTTTCGGCTCTATCATGCCAATCATGTCAATTCCCCACATGGAGAAAGGCCAAGGTGATGAGATCACATTCAAACGTGTAGGGGGAATATGGATCTTATCCGCATAAATCTGACACTTATGGCATTTCTTCACATACTTGCAGCAGTCAGACTCCATTGTCCGCCAATAGTAGCCTGCTCTCAACATCTTTCTAGCCATGGCGTGTCCATTGGAATGAGTACCAAATGAACCCTCGTGGACATCAGTCATCAACAGGTCTGCTTCGTGTCTATCCATGCATCTGAGCAGCACCATGTCAAAATTTCTCTTATAAAGCACATCACCGTTGAGGTAGAAACTTCCCGATAATCTCCTCAGAGTCTTCCTATCTTTCACCGATGCTCCAGGTGGGTAAACCTGGTTCTGAAGGAAACACTTGATATCGTAATACCAGGGTTTATCATCTTTCATAGCTTCTACTGTAAATACTTGAGCTGGTCTGTCCAAGAGCATCACAGTGATATTGAGGACTTCATTCCAAAGCCTGACTATCATCATTGAAGCAAGTGTAGCAAGAGCGTCTGCCATCCGATTCTCATCTCGAGGAATATGATGGAAGTCAACCTCAGTAAAGAACGTGGAAATCCTCCTCGCATAATCCCTATATGGAATGAGACCAGGCTGATTTGTTTCCCATTCACCCTTAATCTGATTAACAACGAGGGCCGAATCACCATAAACATCAAGATGCTTGATCCTTAGATCAATACATTCCTCCAATCCAATAATACAGGCCTCATACTCAGCCATATTATTCGTGCATTTGAAAGTTAGCCTTGATGTAAAAGGAATATGTGTGCCCTGAGGAGTAATAATCACTGCCCCAATACCATTTCCATACTGATTTACAGCGCCATCAAACGCCATACTCCATTTGGAACCAGGCTATGTCCCTTCATCGAGTGTAGGCTCATCACAATCTTTCACTTTCAAATACAGGATCTCCTCATCTGGGAAGTCATACTGAACTGATTGATAATCTTCAATCGGCTGATGTGCCAAGTGGTCAGCCAAGATACTACCTTTAATAGACTTCTGAGCTCGATACTCAATATCATACTCAGATAACAACATTTGCCAACAGGCAATCCTCCCGGTTAAAGCAGGCTTCTCGAAGATGTACTTGATTGGATCCATTCTGGATATCAACCAAATAGTATGATTTATCATATACTGGCGTAAGCGCTTAGCAGCCCAAGCCAAAGCACAACATGTCTTCTCAAGCATTGAGTATCGAGACTCACAATCAGTGAATTCTTGTTCAGGTAGTAAATAACATACTCTTTCTTCCCTGATTCGTCTTGCTGACCAAGGACACAACCCATTGAGTCTTCCAGAACAGTTAGGTACATGATCAAAGGTCTTCCTTCCACGGGCGGAGACAGGATCGGAGGTTCAGACAGATACTCTTTAATACTGTCGAAAGCTTTCTGGCAATCCTCGGTCCAATCATGGGACTGATCTTTCCGGAGGAGCTTGAATATCGGCGCACATGTGGCAGTCATGTGGGATATGAATCTGGAAATATAATTCAAGCGGCCAAGAAAACCTCGGACTTGCTTCTCAGTTTTGGGCGCAGGCATCTCTTGTATTGCTTTGACCTTGGCAGGATCAACTTCAATACCTCTTTCACTGACAATAAAGCCCAATAACTTGCCAGAACGGACTCCAAATGTACACTTGTTGGGATTCAGACGAAGCTTGTACTTTCTCAAATGCTGAAAAAGCTTTAACAAGTGCTCTACATGTTCAACTTCCGTTCTTGACTTGGCGATCATATCATCAACATATACCTCGATCTCCTTGTGCATCATATCATGAAACAAGGTGGTCATAACTCTTTGATACGTGGCTCTGGCGTTCTTCAAACCGAAGGGCATCACTCGATAACAGAATGTTCCCTAAGGTGTGATGAATGTTGTCTTCTCCATATCCTCGGGTGCCATTTTGATCTGATTATATCCGGAAAATCCGTCCATAAATGAGAAGACATTGAATTTAGCTGTATTGTCTACCAACATATCAATGTGTGGTAGAGGAAAATCATCTTTTGGACTAGCTTTATTCAAGTCTCTATAGTCCACACACATCCGGACTTTTCCGTCTTTCTTAGGCACGGGCACAATATTGGCCACCCATTGATGATACGTAGAAGTCACCAGAAACCCTGCATCAATTTGCTTCTGAACCTCCTCTTTGATCTTCACTGCCATATCAGGATGAGTTCTTCTGAGCTTCTGCTTCACAGGCACGCATTCAGGCTTCAAGGGTAGGAAATGTTGCACAATATCAGTATCTAGACCCGGCATGTCTTCATACGACCAAGCAAAGACGTCGACATATTCTCGTAGCAATTCAATCAACCCCTTCTTAACAGATTCTTCCAGGAGTGCCCCAATCTTCACTTCTCGCACACAACCCTCAGCCCCCAAGTTGACCGTTTCCAGATTCTCAAGATGCGGCTGAATGATCTTCTCCTCATGCTCAAGTAGACGGGTAATCTCGTCAGGAATCTCTTCAACATCATCTTCTTCCGCCTCAAATACAGGGAATTCAAAGTTGGGAGATGGTGTTAGGTCATTATGTTCAATGGGTTTGATCAACCTGCATAATGATTTTGGATATGAAAAGCTTTAGAATTCAAACAAGGCAATCATTATGCAGATGAAAAGATCGATTTTATTCTATTATTATTTTTTTGGTTTTATGTGATCACCAATTTCATGCAAAAAGCAAAAAGGGAAAATATTTGGAAAAACAAATATTTAACATGAATTTATTGAATGAAAATATCATTGTATTAATGCGCCAACAATGTCATCACCCCTCCTTTTGGCATGGGAGGAGGGTTTTCTAAACACAATGAACATTAGTCTGACTTATGGATAACTGTTGGAATATCCACAGCAACCCAATTATTGCAGATTCCCCCTGGGATGACGAAGTTGCCAGAATCCTCTGCATCCTCTTCCAAAATGGCAGCAGCCTCCTCATCTTAACTGGTGTGGATGAATCCTCCACTCTTGAACAGCCCTTGTGTGTTGAAAACCCAAATGCATAACCTATGTCATCCCGAGACTTGTTGTCTTCTAGCTCAATCATTTTCCCTAAGCCAGCAGTTGCACCACGCTCAATGGCCAGCTTTGCATCTTTGTAGGAAGCAAATGAATGAGTTTTCTTCTCAATAGGTTCAACAATAGATAAAGCTTGGAAAGGAGTTCCAACTTCATCCTCAGCATCTATGTATGAGAAAGAAGACAAATGGCTAACCAGGAGAGCCTTTTCTCCCCCTACAACCACCAGTTTCTTATTCTTCACAAATTTCAGTTTTTGGTGTAGGGTGGATGTCACGGCGCCTGCCTCGTGAATCCACGGTCTGCCTAAGAGACAGCTATACGATGGGTGAATATCCATAACCTGGAAGGTAATATGGAAATCACTTGGTCCTATCTTGACTGGGAGATCAACTTCCCCAATCACAGTTTTACGAGACCCATCGAAAGCCTTCACAACTATTCCACTCTGCCTCATGGGAGACCCTTGATATGACAGTTTCGAAAGAGTGGTTTTTGGCAATATGTTTAATGATGACCTAGTGTCCACCAGCACATTGGACATGGCGTCGTCTTTGCAACCCATAGATATATGTAATGCCAAGTTGTGGTCCCTTCCCTCCTCGGGGAGATCAGAGTCACAGAAACTCAAGTTGTTACAAGCGGTAATGTTTGCAACAATGCTATCGAATTGTTCTATCGTGACATCATGATCCACATATGCTACATCCAAAACCTTCTGCAGAGCCTCTCGGTGTGGTTCTGAATTTAAGAGCAATGATAACACTGATATTTTGGATGGCGTTTGTAGAAGCTGGTCTACAACATTGTACTCGCTCCTTTTGATGAGTCTCAGTATCTCATCACAGTCTTCTTTCACATTGCCGCTTGAGCTAATAGAAGCAGAAGTTCCCAATGTAGAGGAGGGCTTAACAACAGGTGCCGGATTCGAAGCGCCCACAGCATTCCCAATCGGGTGTTCGACAGAATCAGCATTAGCCTGGGGCTTAGGAGGTGCTGAAAACACATGACCACTGCGGGTCAAACCACTAACATCCGCAATGTTAACAACAGAGGAAGATGGTAAGGACACTTCTTTCCCATTTTCTACCGCAATAGCATTGTAGCGATAGGGAATTGCTTTCTCAGGAGAGTATGGTACCGGTCCGGCTGGCTTGATGGTCAAGGTAGGAGAAACCTTCTGCTTGCTACTATCATACTTGATAATAACGGGTTCGGGGATCCGAAACACTGGAGAAATTACGTTGACCTCGTCAGCATCTTCGTCAACATTTCTATTTTGAAGGATCTCAATAACTCCTTCATCCAGCATTTCCTGAACATCTTTGCGCACCTGGCGACAACCTCTTTGATTGACAGAACAGACTCGGCACCTATCGTGGTCATACTCATAATGACTATACTCACATAGCAAACGATGCATCTCGACCAGAGATTGCCGAATATGACTGACATATTTGACTTTGTATTTGCCAGGGCAACCCTGGACCATGTTGACAGGTTTCCCATGCTCGGGAAATGGGTTCTTCTTCACATTAGGACCTACATCCTTGAAACACAGAATGCCACACCTCACAAGGTCTTGAACCTTGGTTTTCAAAGGGTAACAATTCTCCACGTCGTGGCCGGGAGCACCAGAATGGTAAACACAGTGCAATTCGGGCTTATACCACCACTAGGGGTTAGCAGGTATAGCCGGTGGATCTCTCGGAGTAATCAACTTTCTCTCTATCAAAGAGGGATATAACTCTGCATACGTCATTGGAATAGGATCGAAGGTGACCCTTTTCCTCTCGTAACTCGTGCTGGTTTGATTATTGTTTCGAGGATGGTAGGCCTGCTATTGCAGACAATGTTGTTGATGCTGATATTACGGATGTGGTTGCTGATTGTTGTTATGTTGCTGATACTGCTGATTATCTCTGAAAACAGGTGCTATGTGAGCCACCTGGTGCTGGTTATCGGCGGGACGCACGGTCTTCCTCCTCATAGAGGGTCTTCTTGGTTTCACATGGGAGGTTACAACATGTGCCTCTCCATCTTTCTTCTTTGCAAACGCCCCATAACGTTTGGCAGAAGAGCCTTCTTCTCTGGTCAGACGTCCTTCTCTAACCCCTTCTTCTAGATGCATCCCCATATTCACCATCTCGGTGAAGTCAGAAGGAGTGCTAGCAATCATTTGCTCATAATAAAAAGAACTTAAGGTCTTCAAAAAGATCTTAGTCATCTTTTTCTCTTCCAGCGGGGGCACAATCTGTGCTGCAAACTCTCGCCACCTTTGGGCGTACTCTTTGAACGTTTCCTTGTCCTTCTAGGACATGGCCCTCAATTGATCCCTATCGGGAGCCATATCCATATTGTACTTGTACTGCTCGACGAAGGCCTCGCCAAGATCGTTGAAGGATCGGATGTTCGCACTGTCTAAGCCCATGTACCAACGTAAAGTGGCACCGGACAAACTGTCTTGAAAGTAGTGGATGAGCAATTGGTCATTGTCGGTCTGAGTTGACATCTTCCTGGCATACATGACCAGGTGGCTGAGAGGGCAGGTATTTCCCTTATATTTTTCAAAGTCAGGGACCTTGAATTTCACAGGAATCTTCACATTGGGAACCAAGCAGAGTTCGGCAGCAGACTTGCCAAAAAGATCATTTCCTCTGAGAGTTTTTAATTCCTTGCGAAGCTCAAGAAATTGATTGTTCATAACATCCATCTTCTCATAGACATCTGGGCCATCTGACGACTCAGAGTGATAGATGGTGTCATCTACCCTGGGCAGAGTATGCACGACAGGAGGAGGAACAGTAAGGACTGGGCTAGATACCGGCATAGAAGCAAAGGTGGTAGCAGGACCCTCGGGCATGAAATTGGGAGGCATCCCCCACGGGAATCCGGCTGGCATGGCTGTTGGAGCAACGTGTGCACTGGCTGCAGGCACAGTTGAGGAGACAATCTCAGAGATGACTGTCCTCTGAGGAGGAGTTGAAGGCGTCGGAGAAGACTGGCTCTGAGCAGCCAAGAATGATTCCATCAAGGCACTCAATCTGGCCACTTCCTCTTTCAGCTCGCGGTTCTCTTGTTCCAGATGATCCATCAATCTTGAAATGTTGGCTCTGGTGTAGTACCGGTGAGTCAGCTTGTCTTCAAAATAAATGAAGAACACAGAGTTAGACCACAAGAAGCCGGGAACAAAACCTGCTTATGCACATGATGCATGCAATGCTTGTGCATATGATTTTTCTTTTTTTTTCAAAGGAACTTTTAGGGTTCTATTTGCAAATTTTTGGAAATATTAAACATTTATCACATATGGAAATATCTCATAATAATATCGGGGAAAAGAAGTACATCATTGTCAATCATATACAAGAGAAAAGGAAGATAGTCATCCTATGGATCCCTAGAAACAATCATCTAAAGCTTTGGACACAGGAAGATAGGATGCACGACGCCTCTTCACCTCCCTCTCGTAGGCTGCCTCCATATTTTCCTTCTCCTTGGCGAGTCGATCGTACTTCCTTTTCCAAAACTTGGAAGACTGAGGAAGTAGAGAAGTTCATTCATCATTAGGATCATCAATAACCTGATGTTCGAGGAACTCTATCAAAGCATCCTTCTCCTTGATCTACTGAAGCAACTCTTCACTTTCACGGATCCAAGCACGTGATCGGTCCTCATCTCTCAACTCCTCTACTCCTTGGTCAAGGAGGGTTGAAGGCCCAGCCATAACCAAAGGTATAGGTCTTGGATACTCGTAAGGCATGAGATACTCGGACGCTCTCTTCCTAACCCAAGCAGTGTAAGGCTCCATAGCAACACAATTCTTAGGACCCAACTCCTTCCTTCCTTTCCTATGAATCTTACGCCAAGCACGAACCATTCTGCCCTTCAAGCCTTGGGGATCTTTACCCTCCTGGAAGAACATACCCTCTAACAGAATGTTATTGGGTTTATCCTTCAGGGGGAACCCAAGCTGACGACGTGCCAAAACAGGGTTGTAGTTAATCCCACCACATGTACCAAGAAGAGGTACATTGGAGAATTCACCACAAGAGTCAATAATCTGCACACCATCATACACACGGTTATACCAAGATATATCGTCATTAGTGAGAGACATAAGTCTCGTGGACCACCGTAGACATCCCTTGTTCTCCTTGAAAGCGACTGTCTGCGGTAAGTGAGAAATAAACCACTTATACAACAGGGCAAACAACATACAATGGCGCCACCACCCTTTGCATTCCTCATATGCAAAGAGAAATAGGTATCACCCAACAGAGTCGGAACGGGATTAAGAGTAGAGAAGATCCTAATAGTATTCACATCCACAAACTTGTCGACGTTGAGGAACAATACCAATCCATAGATGATAAGTACAAATATGGCTTCGAAGGCATCCTCACTCATGGCCTTCCCATACACAATAGCTTGAGTAATGAGGAACTCAGAAGGGAGACCTTGAATTCCACCTTTGGTAGTCATATGAGCACCAACCAGAGATTCATCTATGTGCAACCTGTCTACTATCTCTTGAGAAGTAGGAATACTCTCTAAGTAACTAAACAACAACTGGTCTAGAATAGGTATACCCACAAGGTAGGCATACTCCTCAAATGTAGGCAAAAGCTAAAAATCCGGAAATGTGAAGCAATGGTACAAAGGATCATAAAACTGCACCAATACACTCATCAACCCTTCATCCACTTGAGTAGTCAGAAGAGGAAGAAACTTCCCAAAACGAGCCTTGAAACCCAAAGGATCTAATACATAGGATGTCAGATTCCTTAACTCTTTCAAATCTGGTTGTCTGAAACTGTACTTCTTTGTATTCCTTCTTTGTCGTTCCATGTCTGAAAATTTTGCAAATAAACCCCTTAAGTTCCTTGAAAAATTTCTTTATTATTGATGATATGGATGCAAATGGGTGCATGAATGCAACAATCACACTCAAGGATCAAGCAAAGCACACCAAACAAAGGTCATGGGATGGATCATATCATCCTTAATATCAATCATCCATTTTGGTGGATTATGGTTTACACCTTATCAACACCCAAGTTCCATTGATATTAAGGATACATGAACGGATCAACCATGAATCAAGGGTTTGTTGTAAATCACGAGCATGGAGTCTTGGTTAAGAACCACCCAAAGGGAGTGTACTAGGGTTTAAATCTGCCAAACATGTTCTACAAGAGGTTCCCATAGTCATCATCCCATCTTTCGGATATTATCAAATAAACGACTACTCGTTTTCCAAAAATATTCTCAAGAGAGACTCCTATGAGTGTAGTATCGCGTAACAACCGTATCAAATCTTACAATTGAATGACTTTCGCACTACATCCTAAGAATAGGCCAAGATGGGCTTGGTAAACTAAGGTCCTTGGCTTCTAAGGTCTATATTGGAAAGAGTAATGTCTAACCACAACTTACTTGTGTGACATTATTGATCCCAACATGACCTCCACCAAGTGAATGGACTTGCAAGTCAACTTGCTAAGGAATAACTCCACACAAGTCAACAAGACTACGCCATTCTCCTATCCTAAGTGCACTCGAGTCTAGGTATAGAACTCATCTCACAAAGATCACTAAGCATACAAGGAATTAATATCAAGCAAATCAATCATTACATACAATACAGTAATCCCAAATTGCACAAAAATATGTCACAAAACAATACAATATAACAAAGCAAAATATGAAAAGTAGGCAAAACCCACTAGGAAATAGAATCCCCAGCAGAGTCACCACTTTTATGTAGCGGGGTATTCGTTACCATTAGAGATATTGACTAAATCCAAGGTAAACCATACAAGTCGAGTCGCCACCGCACTTCTATTTATCCAAAGGAATGGTTAGAAAGCGAACAAAAACCTAAAAGTTTTAACAAAAACTAGTAAAAGAGAAACAAAGATCTGGGTAAGGGGGTTGGTTATGTAATGGGAAGGTGTTAGGCACCCAAAACATCCTAGGTACTCCTAGGGAGCCCTTTTCATACTTGTTGCAAGGTTGTTGTTTTGTGAAAGTTTATTTGTGCAAACATGACTGAAGGGATGAGAAGAGAATATACAAGTTTATTTACATTTTGTGTTTGGATGGATGAACCCATTGCCTACGTACCATCTTAAAAAAAGATTATGATCAAAACCTCGTAGTTCGGGGTAAAAATCTCAAAACAAGTTGGTGAATTGATTGGTCCAAAAGCCTTAAGGTCTTTTGTTATCAAAGGGAGAAAACTCAACCAAACAACAAATCCACCATGTGAGGATAGCTTCGACATGCTAGTGAGGGGTTAACCCTATAATAAGCATGGAAGACTCATTGTCCATCAATAAGGATATAGGTGAGTATTACATCTACCACAAGGATAACTCAAACCTAATAGCTAAAGGTTATGGAAAATTTGATTAGGAAAGTGGCCATTGGAACCACAAAAAGACATTTGAATGCGTTATATTTACCAATTAGAAGTATACACAAAAATGGTCAAAGTTGACTTAAAGATTCAATTCAAAATAAGTGTTATGAAAAGAAGGTTTGAAAATCAAAAGCATAAGGCATAGGTTTCTAATGTTTGAAAACAATGGTTAAATGTTTGCACAAAGAGTTTTGGCTTGGGTTAGAGTGGAGAGAAGAAGAAGAAGGGCTAAAATCCTAAACAAAGCAAAAAGAGGAAGGATAAAGAAACAAAACCACAATGGAGTTCCTCTCTTGAGATCATATAGATGATCCAAGTAGCTCCCATCCTTAGGAATAAGCAATCACACAGAGCATAAGCAATCATCAAACAAGCCTTTTAAGAGATCCTCATTGTGTCTTGTGTCTTTCACTTTGGATGAACATGGTAATGGCCCTCCAATTAAGCTCAAGTGAGAACCCCTAGCACAAGAACACACACATCAAAAGTTCCATGAAGTAAATCAAGAATGGACAAGAGTGAGTTTAGAGATTTGGTCCATATTCATCATTAAGGTCCTTTTACTCCAATTTTGCATAGGGAATGTCCTAGAATCTAAGTCCATTTCTCCATTCTTTGCATAGGGTATGTCCTAAAAACTAAGTCCATTTCTTTGCATTTGGTTCACAACAATCAAAACAAATTACAAGCACAATAATATATACACAATTATGTGCTCAAGTGAGCAAAAGGCAAATGGCATTAACATAAACATGTGCTCAAGTGAGCAAAGAGAAAAGCAAATGGATAATATGTGCAAGAATAGTAAATTGCATAAAATTAAATAGCAAAAAGTAAATGTTAATTGTTAATGGTTAGTGTTAGTATTTTGTGTGCCCTAAGGCAAATTTAGCGCTATGTTAAGCAATCGTAATTGGACTTATGTAGAAGTCACAACTATCTGAGGCTGGTCAATAATAATGTAGGCAACAACACAAGTTAGAAGTCTTGATTAGTGAACCAAGTTCCAACAACTTGCCATGCCAAAAAGAAAATGAGAATTGATCTTGTATTGGTTTAAGCCTTTTGCATGATTTAGAAAACAACCTATCCTTAATGCAAAGTCATTCACTTGATCAATTGATCAAGATGAATTAGATTTGAATCAAGGAAGATTAAGTCTCCCTAATCAATGCTAACTTATCAACCTTCAACTCATTGATCAAAAAGAAAAAAGAAGAAGAAGAAGGAGATGGAGAATGTATAATGAAAATGGAAAGATCAAAATGCATGAAGTGCAATAAGATGTACCAATCCATATATATTGACCAAATGACATTGAAAGTCAAAGTCAAACAATGATAAATCAGAAATGAGATGAAGATTTGAGGTCAAACAATAAGCAAAATATTTTTTGGCATTTTCAATATTAAAATAAACTTGAATTAATAATAATGGAAAGGTCAAACTTCAAAATCACTTCAAATCAACCTTGAAAGGTCCAAGTAATTTATCCCAAGTTCACCAAGGTCAAACTAAGTTTGACAAAAAAATTCAGCATTTTTAAAAGTCAGAAACTGTTTTAATCAATTAAAAATGAATAAAAATAACCTAATTGAACTAAAATCTCAAATAAATCTCAAATCAATTTAAAATTGATGAGAATATTTTTCATAGATCCATCGTCATTCAAATAGGTTAGGAAAATATTTTTGTATTTTTTGAATATCAAAAACTATTTAAAATGAATTAAAAATGACCAGAAAAGAGAAAATTCACAAAAAATAACAAATGACAAAATAAAAAATATTAAAAATTAGAAATAGAAACTAGAATTTATTTGGAGACTAATGCAATTGGTCCCATAATTTTTGGATTAAAAATGAAAGAGTTATGAATTTTTGAAATAAATGGAAATAAAAGAAATTAAATCAGAAAAATAAAAATTAGAAAAAATGAGGAGCGTTAGATCTGAGCTCATTAATTGAGCTGGCAGATCACACGCTCCAAATGCGCGCTCCCACCATAGGCCAAAGTCAAATGTGTTGTACAATGTATTAAAACAAGTCATAACAAACAAGGGCCAGGATTAGATCTGGAAATTCAATCCAACGATCCACAACACATCTAGCAATGGCACGGCCACCGGAGCCACCTTCTTCTCCGGCGAGTATGAAGATTCATGCCAATTTTACAGACAACCAAATCTTAACCAAAATGCACGATCTATACATCTTTGGAAAGCTGGGATGATGTACATCATCCCTGTGCCACTCAATTCCACTCTAGATCTCTATATGGAGAGAAATCAGAGATGGAAGTTATGTGGTGTTCATCATGAACTGAATGGATTTCAAAAATTAAATGCACAATCATGACGCCTCTATTGAGAGAACTTCAGCCAACACAAGATCCAAGCAAATATGTCAATATGTTATGAGTTTCAAAGAAAAAACCAGTTGCATAACAACCTTGATTTCTGGAGGCTTGAGCTCGATTCCTTGCTTTCTTTATCAAAACAGAAGATCAATGGAGTAAAGGATGAAGGTTTAGAAGCTTTAGATCCAAGGATTCAACCAGATGTAGTTGAATTTTGGATCTGAAAAATTTAGAGAAAAATGAACTAGCTTCTTTGGTGAGACATTGGGTTTTGATTTCTGCAGCAATTCAGGTTGATTTCAATGTGAATTTTGAATGGAATAGAGCTTCTATTTATAGAGGAAATGGCAAGGAGAAGGTGATGCAATCCGTGTGCATGGAATTGGATATCCATTGCATGTGCTTGCATGATCATGCACAAGGCCCAAAACCAAATCCAAATGACATCTGAACTCATACCAAAGTGAAATGGGCGTGTAATTTGAAAGGCACAGGCTTGTGTAATGAATTCTCACATGTTATGCATAATTGAACTAAAAACTTCTCCTCTTCGAAACTAACACTTGCCAAATCCAAACATGATCATGTGAGTAATGGTTGGAAAGGTTTTGATGTAAGGAACAATTGTTATGTTGGGAAAAAATCCATTTGGGATGTGGAAATTGGTGAAATTTGAGTTTAAAGTGCAAGGTGCAAAACATGTCAAGGCAAAGTTTCTAAATTTGGCCAATATTCAAGCCCTTCTTTTTTGATAATTCAAGCTTCAAATGAAACAACCTCCAACATCAAAGTTGTATATCTTTTCAAGACAATCAAAATGGACTTAAGTTTTGCATCATTTGGATTTTTTATGAAAGACTTATGGGCATTTGAAGTTGGACTTTTTTGCCTTTTAATGCATTTGGTCCAAAAGGACCTATAATGTTTTGCATTATCACATGTATTTCCTTTGCGATTTTGAAATTTTGTTCAACATAACATTTGAAATATACATCTTAAGCTTTCCAATTCATTTGATCCTACCTAAAAAATGAATGAGTTGTGTCCTTGGGAAGTTGACCCAAATTTAGGGTTTCAGTCAAAATGACCTATAATGTCTTGGAATGGGAGATGACCTTCCAAGCTTCAAATCAATTTTTTATGAAGATGAAAGTTGTTCATATTGTCCTTAAGAACATTTTTTCTTTTGGAATCATCTCAATTTTACCAACACATAAAATGTTAGGTCTCAGTGCATTTCAAAATAGTCAGATGAATTGACTGATCAACTTCTCAAGTCCATGACTCATATCTTGATGGATTGATGATTGAGGATACTTAAATAAGTTCAAATATGCATGAAATGATGAATTAAAGAACTTCCCTTGATTGTATTTGATCATGGGCTGAGGTTGCTTCATGAGCAAGGCATTGTGGTGCACAAATGAATTAGGGTTTCCTTGGGGCACAAACCTCAAACCCTTTGACTTTCTTTGATCAAAATGATGAATTGAGATGCTAGGGAGGCATATTTGATGGAGGAGAGCCTTGAGAACCATTACCATGCTTGCTTTCCTCTTCTCTTGGTCATATCTCTGCACCAAGGATCTCCTTGAAGCTCTTGACGTGGTGATTGCTTAAGCTACAAACAAAAGATGTTAGTGACATATTTTTGTGCTTTTGGTTAGTAAACAAAATGAGAAAAGCAAGGATATGCAATTCAAGCATGCTTAGTGATCTCAAACCACTCACAAGAAGTCCCACCTAAGGACAAAGGGAACCAAGATGCCAATGATCCTTGAGGCAATGCAAATGTAATGTCATGATGCCATGGGGGATCTTAGGGACAAAATTGGGGTCTTACAATCTTCACTCACAAACACAATCTTCAGACCCCAAGTTGACTGTTTCCAGATTCTCAAGATGCGGTTGAATGATCTTCTCTTCATGCTCAAGTAGATGGGTAATCTCATCAGGAATCTCTTCAACATCATCTTCCTCGGCCTCAAATACAGGGAAATCAAAGTTGGGAGATTGTGTTGGATCATTATGTTCAATGGGTTTGATCAACCTGCATAATGATTTTGGATATAGAGATTTTAGAATTCAAGCAAGGCAAATCATTATGCAGATGAAAAGATTGTTTTTATTCTATTTTTAAGGTTTTATGTGATCACCAATTTCATGCAAAAAAAAACAAAAAGTGAAAATAATTGGAAAAATAAACATTTAACATGAATTTATTGAATGAAATATCATTGTATTTATGAGCCAACAATGTCATCACTCCTCCTTTTGGCATGGGAGAAGGGTTTTCAAACAAAAGGTGAACATTACGTAGATTTATGGACAACTGTTGGAACATCAACAACGACCCAATTATTGCAGACCCCTCCAGGGATGACGAAGTTGCCAGAATCCTCCTCTGCATCCTCTTCCACAATAGCAGCAGCTTCCTCGTCTTGGACGGTGTGGATGAACCCACCACTCTGGAACAACCATGCTTGTTGAAGGTGCCCAAAGAATACCCTATGCCAGCACGTGACTTATTGTCTTCCAGCTTAATCATTTGTCTTAAACCAGTAGTTGCGCCATGCTCAATGGCCAACTTCGCATCATTGTAGGACGCAAATGAAGAAGTTCCTTTCTTAGAAGGCTCAACAATAGATAAAGCTTGGAACGGCGTCCCAACCTCGTCCTCAGCATCAATATAAGAAAAGGAAGACAAATGACTAACCAGGAGAGCCTTCTCTCCCCCTACCACCACCACCTTTTTGTTCTTGACAAATTTCAATTTCTGGTGTAGGGTGGATGTCACGGCGCCTGCCTCGTGAATCCATGGTCTACCCAACAGACAGCTATATGATGGATGGATATCCATGACCTGAAAAGTGATATGGAAATCACTTGGTCCAATCTTGACTGGGAGTTCAACCTCACCAATCACCATTTTGCGGGATCCATCAAAAGCTTTTACCACCACTCCACTCTGCCTCATGGGAGGCTCCTGGTATGACAATTTAGTCATAGTGGATTTTGGCAACACATTCAGTGATGATCCAGTGTCTACCAGCACATTAGACATGACATCATCCTTGCAGCTCATAGATATGTGAAGTGCTAAATTGTGGTCTCTTCCCTCCTCAGAGAGATCAGCATCACAAAAACTCAGATTGTTACAAGCGGTAATGTTTGCAACAATACTATCGAATTGTTCTATTGTGACATCATGATCTACATACGCCACATCCAACACCTTTTGCAGAGCTTCACGGTGTGGTTCTGAGTTCATTAGCAAATATAGCACAGAGATCTTTGATGGCGTTTGTAGAAGCTGATCTACAACATTGTATTCATTCCTCTTGATGAGCCTCAGCATCTCATCACAGTCCTCTTCCATCGTGCCATTCTGTCCAGCAGAGACATGAGTTCTTACAGCGGTGGCGGGTTTATTAGCAACAAATGATGGATTCGGAGCAACAGCAGAATTTACAACCGGACGAACAACACAATCATCATCATCAACCCTTTTGATGACCCGTAGCGGAGCCGAGAAAACACGACCACTACGGGTCAGGCCGCTGACATCAGCGATATTAACAATAGAGGTAGAGGGAATGGGCACCTCCTTCCCATATTCTAATGCCAAAGCATTTTAACGATAGGGGACAGCCTTATCATAAGAATATGGCACAGGGCCAGCTAGTTTAATTATGAGAGAGGGAGAAGACTTCTGTTTTCTGCCATCATATCAGATGACAACAGGCTCTGGGATCCTGAACACTGGTGATATTACATTGACTTCATCATCCCCATCGCGATTCTTTTGTCGTTGTCTAGCTTGTTGCCTCCTTCGTCTCGTTCTGCTATTCAGTCTCCTTGCGGTTCTATCGATCTCGAGATCAAAAAGAAGTTGGTCCTCAGGAACCTGCCCTCGCATAAAACGAAATCTGCACACTAAACCAAACAAATTACAAGCACAAGTCAAAAAATTCAAAAGTTAAAAGTCTAGCAACTATTGCGATGCTCGCAGTATCAATTCACAGTCCCCGGCAACGGTGCCATTTTGTTGGTGTAGGGTTCGAGTGTCGGGTTTTTGTTATCGTCTCCACAGGGATTATGAGATATCGCCGCCGTTCAACAGTTGTTAAGTTCTTAACTCGTAGTAACAAGGGGGGTTTTAGTTTTTAGTAAAGGTAGCTTGCATAAATAGTAAGAAATTGCGGTAAAAGTTTTGGTTTTTCGATTTGAGAAATATTGTCAAAGTTAGGGTTCGACGATCACTTTGTATGCATATGTTCGATCAACAAAACTCATAAACTCCTTTAGATGATAAACTATTTCACAAAGTCCTCCCAATGTGTTTATCTCTAACACACATTGTGGGTTTTCCCATTTTGATCCATTGTTGATCTCTCACACAATCTATCAAAATGACAAATTTTTGGTTCAACTTTATGGTGAACAAAATTATTCATTACTATCTCTAGCTAACAAACAAGATTGGATGAAAACGTAGGTAAAGAGTTCGAAAACATCTCTCGATCATAAACCAACACAAAGAGTTATCAATAAAACAAAGTTTTCACCATATATTCATCATCAAAGAGTTTACAAATGAAGATCATACCATATACATACAAAGCTTATGATCATCTACATCTAACCTTGACAAAATGAAGGACTTAGCTACTCATTTTCATGGTAGCTTGGTCAACAAGTTTCGGTTGAAGGTTAATCAACATCCGAGTCGAAGAATCGAGATTGGATGGGAATCCACCTTCTTTTTGTGAAATATTGTTAAGAGATGAAGAAATATGAGAAAATGGGTTTCTAGGTTACAAAAATATGATCCCAAGAAAATGCTGAAAAATATCTAAGTCTAAAAATTGTCCTTTCCAAAAAGTAGCCCCTGCTACTTATAGTACTGGTTCTTGAGTTGTCATGCTCGCTAGGCGAGCAAAATGGTTCGCCTAGTGATCCCCAAAATAGGCCACCAGAAGTGCTTGCGCCCAGAGAAGTCATCCAAGTCCTGTTTGCATGTGTTCACTAGGCGAAGCCCACGCTTCCTCCTTCACTCCAGCGAGTTTTGATGTTTTGCTACTGGAATTGCTCGCTGGAAGCTCGCTAGTGGCACGCCTAGCGAGTAAGTGCTAGCTATGGTTTTGTCCAAGTCTGGGAGTGGTCGCTACTTCCTTCGCCACAACGAGTTTGATCATTTTGCTACTGTAAAATTCTGGGAATGTTCGCTGGCAGCTCGCTGAGTGCTCGCCTAGCGAGCACTTCGCTACATCACTCGCCTAGCGAGCATGCTGATGATTACTTCCTTTCTTGGTTCCTTTGCCCACTTTCTTGTGTCTTTGTTTTCTACTCTTTCATGCCTAATTCCTGCATAATAACACACAAATTAAGGGTACCAAGATCATTTCACATTGCATTGCAAATCATCAAAAGCAAGGGCGGTTTCGAACACTTTTTCTACAAAAAGGGGTGAAAGATGCCCACATATGATAACTCAAATAAGCACTTTTGGGCATCTAACAACTCTCCCAAACTATATTATTGCTTGCCCTCAAGCAAAGTATGCTTCTTGAAGGACAAAAGGATTTGCTTAAAGAAAAAGGTTTCTCCGAAATCGGATAAAATGGCTCAAACACAAGAGAATCAACCAGACACAAGTTCCCAATGGTTAGAATAACATAATACACAAGAACTAAAGCTTTATAGCAATGCAAAACATGTAAGAATCCACAACAATGTTATCCTGAATGAATCACCCTATCTCTCCTCTTCGAATAAGGATTGAAGAAATTACGCGTTTGCAACCGCGGGGACAATTTCACTCTCCAACAAACAATGCAGAAATCAATTCAATTCATACAATGTCTAACAATTATAAATGGAAATGCGGAAGCACGAAGATCACTAAGGTCTTTTCCGGTTGTAGCTTGGTCAGGTTTACAAACAAGGGTCATTTCTAAGGCCATTGGAAACGAACTTGCCGATGCAAAAGAGACATTCATTCCAACTTGTTTCTCATTTGAAACCTTCACAACTCTTATTTCACAACTCAATTTTGTTTTTCATTATTTTTCTTCCAAACAAGCATTCATTTTCATTTTCCTATTTTTTTTTCTTTTCACATCGTATTCACAAAACAATGTTTCTCTTTTCTAATTTTTTTTCAATGCTTTCTCGGTTTTTCAAGAGTTGTGGCACTTACCGATTCTCATTTTCGTTCTCCCCAACTTATCTTTTACTCACCCTAAGTGAATGCTCTTGACTTTTTACGGCAAAAGAACAATTATCAAAAATTTCCGGGTTTCAAGAAAAAAGATTTTTGACATCTCGCTTTATTTCGAGCTGAGATTCAACTGTTTAAGCTCAAAGGGATTAACGAATACTCTCTCTGCTCACGGGTAAGTTGTATTTGGAACTGGTTGTGCTCGAAAGAAAAAAAGTGCCTTGATCATTTCTAATTGCTTCCACAAATTCACAATAATACAAGACAAAGCATGAATCAAATGAATCAACAAAGTTTATTAGAATCCAGCATTTTAGTGTACAATGGAGGTTTCCTCACAGTTTGTGGTTTTAAGTCCTAAGTGAATCATTCATTCAATTATGTTGCAAAAAGAACAATATTTAATTACGAAAAGAGTAAAGTTCTTAATGCATTCTAAAATTCTAACCGGAGGTAACCATGTACCTTAGCATTATTCGCTTGTTTATTTTTATCATTGCCATCCAAGCTCGGATGCACCTTCATTGGATACTTCTTTGAGGAGCAACCAATCTAGAAGGTTTGACACTCAACAACCAAAAATTTATTAAACAAAAGAAATTAAACCAAACACAATAATTTAAAGCATAAAAAAAACTATTACTTCAAAATTTTAAAATGTGCGTGGGGGACAAAACACCCCAGAAGTACATAACCAAATATCTAAAAATACAAAGAAAATAAAACATAACAACAATAAAAACTTAGTCCTTATAGGACTCAGAACTCTCATCACTACCGGCCTCAGAAAGGGAACCATCCTCATCATCAGCAGCACCACCAGAAGTATCAGCACCAGAAGTATCAGCACCAGAAGCACCAGCACCCGCCCCCTCTCCGAAAACAGGCTTGTCCACAGGCCAGCTAGCGTGCTGCAAGAACTGCTCGCGCGTCATCATCGGATGCTCTCCGGAAGGGTCACGTACCTACAACTGTAACAACTGCATAGAATCGTGAATATCAATCATGGCGCGCTGAGTTGCCGCCATCCAATCCCAATTATAGTTGCAGACAGCCTACTAGAAAGGATCAAATCCTTGAGCAAAAGCACCAGGACCATCAGAAGCCCCGGTATCACCAACAGCTGCACTACTCCTGAAGTTCTTTGGCTTGCAATACTTGGCCACAAATCTATCGTCGATAGCCGACGGAATCCTCACTTGGCTGCGGGAGGGTAGCTTCACCCTCGAATGTTGGCACAAAGCCATGATAAGACAAGGGAAAGCAAGGGGGCAATTAACTCGTGCCCCTGACTCAGCCCGCTCTCAACCACGGACTTCATCTGTAAAGCAATGATTCTCGCCACATCAATCTGAATATTAGTGAGAATGCAATGGACCAAGTGTGCCACTGGGATCGGCACGGTTGAGGTGTGCGACTTGGGTTTAATACTGGTCAGAACCAGCATTAGGATCAGCTGAGCCAAGGGAATCATGTCCTCCCTATGGTACCTCATAGGAACCCCAGATGGGTTCAACTCAACTGATTTTCCCTCAAATAACAGGGCTACAGAAATAGAGTCGGTGTCTGTGTGGAGCCTCAAATCACGGTGGTATGTGTCCCTCTCATTAGCTCCCAGATGGAGCGGTTCACCCAGCACACGGTTGATTGCATCCCAATCGAAAGCAACCTGACGGCCTGACACTCTTGTCGTCCAAGTGAAAGGCTCGTCGTCGTTAGGCAGTGCGTTCGCGTAGAACTCATGCACTATCTCGATGTCATAGCTCTCGAGTGGAGAGATCAACCGGTCCCATTCCTTGCTATGAATCAACCCAGCAAATGTCCGGTAGTCGCCTTCGGGGTTGATCATAAACCTCTTTTCTGGCAAAAAAACAATTTTTTTCCAATGCCACATAGCGAGCGACTTGCTTTGCCCCGACGAATTTGTCGGTGTCGAACTGAATTGGCACCGTACGGGAACTGCACCCGACCTTTCTCTTTTTCGAAGCGCTCGACCTGGATGCCATCTGTAAAGTCATAGAAAAGAAACAGCACAACCACAAAACAGATTAGAGAGCAAAACAGAAAAACCAACTACTGTCATGGTCGCTGCTACTTCGCCTAGCGAGGACCTAGCGAAGCTTCGCTACAGGTTCGCCTAGCAAAGTGGCAGCGAATGCTCGCCACTGATTCGCCTAGCGAAGATGCTAGCGAATGTTACGGGTTCTGGGTTCTCCATTGTTTAACAACCAAATTTCAGAAAACCCTAAGTATAATGGTACCAATTTCAGAAACTAAGTGATTTATCATGCAAGGCATCGTTCTAAACATTCATGCAAACCTAAACATACATGCAAAACCTAATGATACCCACTCTCCCAAATTCACCCATAATGTCTGTTGATTCTAAGTGTTGGCAGCAATTTTGGTAAAACAAAGAGTGTTCACAAGATGTTATGTGTGATGTCTTAACATGAGATATCCTATGTACCTGTTGGAGTTCAAGAACATGTGCATGCAGGATTGTTTCAGAATGTCACATACAATGACAAGGCTTCTGATATTGGATGTACCTGCTGGAGCTTAGATGAAAGACATGTTCATGCAGGATTGTTTCAGATGACATACACAATGTCATGACATCTGATATGGCTGTACCTGCTAGAAGTTATAAAAGGAATTATTGGATTATGCAGGATTTTTCCAGGATGTCAGACCCGATGTCATGACATCCTGTACACAGAACATTCAGTATGAATGTCTGGTGTTTTGTGATTGCACAATTAATGGCAATCTTTGGATGATTGAAAATATGGCTAGATGGCGCATTCAATCATGGATTACAACCAGATTCACTTTTTTCCAAGGAGATCTATACAGCTGTTTAAAAAGATTTGATTGGAAAATAGATTTAGGGTTTTCAAGATGTCCAAGCCCAGCTGGATGCTTCTATAAAAAGGGACTTAGAAAACCTGTTTGTACACACAACCAAGACTGAGCGAAATACAGAGAGAGAGCTAGGGTTTGTGTCTGTTTAGTCGTAAGACTTGTAGGTCATTCAAGTCATCCATTAATGATTGAATTGGACTGATTTGTGGTTGTAATTTGTCACTCTAAAGCTGTTAAGCAAGAGTGTGTCTTCTTGATCAAAATTGTGAAGTAAAATCAAGAGTGTGTCTTCTTGATTGAAACTGTGAAGTAAAATCAAGAGTGTGTAATTGAAAAGTATTTTCTTTTCACAAGGGATTGTTGTTTAAAATCACTGGTGTGTGATTGTAAAGGAAGTGAGTGGGTTCTCATATCTAAGAGTGCTTAGGTAGAAATTGCACGGGTAGAGATTAGGTGAGAAAGACTGTAACTTGTTGAAGTGTACAGAGAGTCTTTGAACTAATTCTATTTTAGTGAATTTCCTTCCTGGCTTGGTAGCCCCCAGACGCAGGTGAGTTGCACCGAACTGGGTTAACAATTGCTTGTGTTATTTGCTTTACCATTCTGTTTATTTTATCCATTGTGTGTTAGCAGATATCAGTGTCGTAAAATTACCTTCGACATCTTATATCTGATACCAGAATTTCAATTGGTATCAGAGCAGGCATCCTGCTCTGGTTCTGGGTGAGATCTAGAGGCAATACTTTCTGGTACAATGGAGAGAGATGGAGGATTTGTTCATAGGCCACCAATTTTGGATGGTTCGAACTATGACTATTGGAAACCTCGAATGGTAGCGTTTCTGAAATCCCTTGATAACAAGGCTTGGAAAGTTGTGTTAACAGGTTGGGTGCATCATGTCATTACTAAAGAAGGAGAAGCCACCACTAAGAAGCCTGAAGAACAATGGTCCAAGGAGGAGGATGATCTTGCCCTTGGAAACTCTAAAGCCTCTAATGCAATATTCAATGGGGTAGACAAGAATATTTTCAGGCTGGTAAACAACTGTGAATTGACCAAGGAGGCTTGGGACATTCTCAAGACCACTCATGAAGGCACCTCTAGTGTAAAGATGTCTAAACTTCAGCTGCTCACCTCCAAGTTTGAAAACTTAAGAATGAAAGAAGATGAAAATATTCATGAATTCTACATGAGTATCCTTGAAATTGCCAATGCCTCTGGAGCCTTGGGTGAGAAGATGTCAGATGAAAAGTTAGTAAGAAAAATACTCAGATCACTCCCCAAGAGATTTGCTATGAAAGTAACAGCCATAGAGGAATCTCAAGACATCTCAAATATGAGAGTTGATGAGCTAATTGGATCCCTCCAAACATTTGAGATGGGAATATGTGATGGAGCTGAAAAGAAAGCCAAGAGCATAGCATTTATGTCAAACACTGAAGAGGAAGATGAGGAAGGTGGTCAAGATATTGATGAAGACCTGGAAAATGAGATAACAATGTTGGGAAGACAGTTCAACAGACTGATAAAAAAGGTAGATGTGAGAGCAAAGGGAAATGTCAAGAACATCACATCTGACATCAGTAAATCCAACAGCTTTGGTAAGAAGCCAAAGTCTGAAGAAAAGCCCAAAGAAGTTCAGTGCTATGAGTGTAATGGGTATGGTCATATTAAAACTGAATGTGGGACCTACCTCAAGAAACAAAAGAGGAGTCTTGTGGCCTCTTGGTCTGATGGAAGTGAAACAGAAGAAGCCATAAACCATGTGACTGCATTGACAGGAAGATGGGGGTCTGAGGAAGAGTCAATTGATGATGAAAGAACCCTTAAAGAGTTGTGCCACAGAAGGGCAGGAGTGTGCAGACAAGTTGAAAGCCAGAATAAAGTGATAGCTCAACTGGAAAATGAAAAGGAAGAGCTTGTGGAAACCATCTCAAAATTAAAGGTGGAAGTTGTATTCTTGAATTCCAAACTAGATGAGATGACTAAGTATGTAAGAATGCTGAACAATGCATCTGCCATCTTAGACAAGATTCTCCAGACTGGCCAAATAACAGAAAATAAATCTGGTATTGGATTTAAGGCTGAGTACAGTTACACCGGTTGCAAACCAAAATCCAAACCTAAGTGCAGCCATGTTAAAAGCAGACCTGAGATGTCACATCAGATGTCACAACAGCAAAAAGGGAAGCATCAAAGATGGAAATGCCAATATTGTGGAAAATTTGGCCACCTGAAGCCCTTTTGCTATAAGCTATGTGGCTATCCTGGCCCTGTTCAGTCTCAATACCAATTAAGGTCCAAGCATCACAAGACTGTCAACAAAAAGCAATGGACTCCTAAAAAAAAGGTCACAAGTCTCATAGCTCAGACTTCCCTCAGAGTTTCTGCCAAAGAAGATTGGTATTTTGACAGTGGTTGCTCCAGACATATGACTGGGAACAAAAATCTGCTAACTGAACTTCATCCTCGTGCCATGAGTTATGTTACCTTTGGTGATGGTGCAAAGGGGGAAATCAAGGGAATGGGTAGGCTGGATTTCCCTGACCTTGATGATGTCCTACTCGTTAAGGGATTAACTGCTAATCTTATAAGCATCAGTCAATTGTGTGATCAAGGGCTGAATGTAAACTTCACCAAAGTTGAATGTCTGATTACTAACAAAGAAAATAAAGTAATCATGAAGGGAGTAAGGTCCAAAGACAACTGCTACATGTGGAGCTCTCAAGAAACTGGATACTCCTCAATGTGTACCTTAGCCAAAGAAGAAGAGGTAAAGATATGGCATCAAAGATTGGGCCATCTGCACCTTAAAGGTATGAAAAGGATCATATATGTTGAAGTTGTTAGAGGAATTCCCAACTTAAAGATTGATGAGGGAAAAATCTGTGAAGAATGTCAAATTGGAAAACAAACAAGGATGTCACACCAGAGGCTTAAACATGATACAACTACCAGAGTCCTGGAGCTACTTCATATGGACTTGATGGGACCCATGCAAGTTGAAAGCCTTGGTGGGAAGAAATATGCATATGTGGTGGTAGATGATTTCTCCAGATACACCTGGATCAATTTCATAAGAGAAAAATCTGATGTATTTGAAGTCTTTAAGGAGCTGCGTTTGAAACTTCAAAGGGAAAAAGAAAATCCTGTTGTCAAAATTAGAAGTGATCATGGGAAGGAGTCTGAGAACAGCAAATTCGCTGAATTCTGCTCTTCAGAAGGAATTCATCATGAGTTCTCATCCCCATCACTCCCTAGCAAAATGGTTTGGTGGAAAGAAAAAATAGGACTCTTCAAGAATCAGCCAGAGTTATGATTCATGCTAAGAAATTGCCCTATCATTTTTGGGCTGAAGCCATGAACACAGCCTGCTATGTTCACAACAGAGTGACATTGAAGAAAGGAACTCCCACAACCCTTTATGAAGTCTGGAAAGGAAGAAAACCCACAGTCAAATACTTCCATGTATTTGGTAGCAAATGTTATATCCTGGCTGATCGTGAGCAAAGAAGAAAGATGGATCCCAAAAGGGATGAAGAAATATTTCTGGGCTATTCAACAAACAGTAGAGCCTACAGGGTCTTTAATTCCAGAACTAATGTATTGATGGAATCCATTAATGTTGTGGTTGATGACTAACAGACGGATGTCACAGACGATGTTGAGACATCTCTGAATGATTCTCCTGTTGACCACTCAGACAAAAATGAGGAAGAAGAACCTCCTCAAGCTGAAACTGAAGATGACAAAATAAACAAGGGACCCTCTATCAGAATTCAGAAGGATCATCCCAAAGATCTTATCATAGGAGATCCAGATAAAGGAGTCACTACTAGATCAAGGGAAGTAATCTCACATGGCTGCTTTGTGTCAAAGATTGAACCCAGAAATATCAAGGAAGCCTTGACTGATGAGTTCTGGATCAATGCAATGCAAGAGGAGTTAAGCCTATTCAAGAGGAATGAAGTATGGGAATTGGTTCCTAGACCTGAAGGAGTAAATGTCATAGGAACAAAGTGGGTTTATAAGAATAAATCTGATGAACAAGGGGTTGTTACTAAAAACAAAGCTAGATTAGTAGCTCAAGGATATACTCAAGTTGAAGGAGTGGACTTTGATGAAACATTTGCTCTTGTAGCTCTCCTTGAGTCCATTAGACTATTGCTTGGAGTGGCATGTATTCTGAAATTGAAGCTGTTTCAAATGGATGTAAAAAGTGCCTTCCTGAATGGCTACTTAAACGAAGAAGTATACGTTGAACAGCCTAAAGGATTCACAGATCCAAATCTTCCACAACATGTGTACAGATAAAAGAAAGCCCTCTATGGGTTGAAGCAAGCTCCCAGGGACTGGTATGAGAGACTCACAGTGTTCCTCACTGACAATGGATACAAAAAGGGGGGTATTGACAAAACTCTGTTTGTGAAGAATGAAGGAGGAAAGCTCATGGTGGCACAAATATATGTAGATGACATTGTTTTTGGTGGGATGTCAAAATAGATGGTTGAACATTTTGTTAGACAAATGCAATCTGAGTTTGAGATGAGCCTTGTTGGAGAACTGACCTACTTTCTTGGGCTACAAGTCAAACAGATGGAAGACTCTATCTTTCTATCTCAAAGCAAGTATGCCAAGAACATTGTGAAGAAGTTTGGAATGGAAAATGCAAGCCATGAAAGGACACCTGCTCCTACTCATGTGAAAATCTCCAAAGACGAAAATAGTGTCAGTGTAGATCAGAGTCTATACAAAAGCATGATAGGAAGTCTCCTATATCTCACAGCAAGCAGACCTGACATTGCATTTGTTGTAGGTGTTTGTGCTAGGTATCAAGCTGAACCAAAAGTCAGTCACATAAACCAAGTGAAGAGAATACTTAAATATGTCAATGGCACCAATGACTATGGGATGTTGTATACTCATGGATCTGGATCCATGTTGACTGGGTACTGTGATGCTGACTGGGCTGGAAGTGCTGATGATAGGAAAAGCACATCTGGGGGATGCTTCTTTTTGGGGAACAATCTGATTTCATGGTTTAGCAAGAAACAAAACTGTGTATCTCTATCCACTGCTGAAGCTGAATACATAGCAGCCGGGAGTAGTTGTTCTCAACTGGTCTGGATGAAGCAGATGTTGTCTGAATACAATGTCACACAAGAAGTCATGACATTATACTGTGATAACCTGAGTGCCATAAATATTTCCAAAAATCCTATTCAACATAGCAGGACAAAGCACATTGACATTCGTCATCACTTCATTAGAGAACTAGTGGAAGAGAAGATCATAACTCTGGAGCATGTTACTACTGAAAAGCAATTAGCAGACATTTTCACTAAAGCTTTGGATGCCAATCAATTTGAATGGTTAAGGGGGAAGTTGGGGATCTGTGTTCATGAGAACCTATAGCAAGCAAAAGTGTGTGTGGTTATCCCAGAGGATATTTCTGGCTGGGAAAACTGTGTTGTGGCAAGAACTAGACTGTGTGGCTGGAAGCTATTCTGATGCTGATGTTTGAAAGATTGAAGTTTTATAAGGTCATCTTTGGTCAATTTTGACTAAAAAATGGAAGAAGTGCTTGATATGGAAGCTGATGTGGAAGTTGTATTTGTATGTGGCTGGACAGAAGGACAACTATTATTAGAAGTGCACAGGTGCTACAACAAAATGTTGTTCTGTTTATAGATGTCAAACATGATGTCTGATATGGTGCACAGGTGTTGATGTTGAAGCAGATGTCAGTGTGACATTCTGGCTGGTACAGGTGCTGGAGTTACAGTAGCTGTTATTTGATGAATGCACAAATTTAGGGGGAGAAGAAGTACCCTTGTGCATTGTGCATTTGTGTGTCTTACTAGTTGCATCCATAACTAGTAATTCTATTGTTTGTTGCACAAATTTAGGGGGAGGAGAAGTACCCTTGTGCATGTGTGTATTACTAGTAGCCATAGCTAGTAATTGTTTTGCTTCTGCTGCTGTTTAAACTTCTGATAAGTTGTTTAACTGCTGATAGTTTGCCTTGTGAACAAAAAGGACAGATATATGTTTTAGCCAAAATTTGCCAAAGGGGGAGTTTTTTGATTCTAAGTGTTGGCAGCAATTTTGGTAAAACAAAGAGTGTTCACAAGATGTTATTTGTGATGCCTTAACATGAGATATCCTATGTACCTGTTGGAGTTCAAAAACATGTGCATGCAGGATTGTTTCAGAATGCCACATACAATGACAAGGCTTCTGATATTGGATGTACCTGCTGGAGCTTAGATGAAAGACATGTTCATGCAGGATTGTTTCAGATGACATACACAATGTCATGACATCTGATATGGTTGTACCTGCTGGAAGTTATAAAAGGAATTATTGGATTATGCAGGATTTTTCCAGGATGTCAGACCCGATGTCATGACATCCTGTACACGGAACATTCAGTATGAATGTCTGGTGTTTTGTGATTGCACAATTAATGGCAATCTTTGGATGATTGAAGATATGGCTAGCTGGTGCATTCAATCATGGATTACAACCAGATTCACTTTTTTCCAAGGAGATCTATACAGCTGTTTAAAAAGATTTGATTGGAAAATAGATTTAGGGTTTTCAAGATGTCCAAGCCCAACTGGATGCTTCTATAAAAAGGGACTTAGCAAACCTGTTTGTACACACAACCAAGACTGAGCGAAATACAGAGAGAGAGAGATAGGGTTTGTGTCTGTTTAGTCGTAAGACTTGTAGGTCATTCAAGTCATCCATTGATGATTGAATTGGACTGATTTGTGGTTGTAATTTGTTACTCTAAAGCTGTTAAGCAAGAGTGTGTCTTCTTGATCAAAACTGTGAAGTAAAATCAAGAGTGTGTCTTCTTGATTGAAACTGTGAAGTAAAATCAAGAGTGTGTCTTCTTGATTGAAACTGTGAAGTAAAATCAAGAGTGTGTAATTGAAAAGTATTTTCTTTTTACAAGGGATTGTTGTTTAAAATCACTGGTGTGTGATTGTAAAGGAAGTGAGTGGGTTCTCATATCTAAGAGTGCTTAGGTAGAAATTGCACGGGTAGAGATTAGGTGAGAAAGACTGTAACTTGTTGAAGTGTACGGAGAGTCTTTGAACTAATTCTATTTTAGTGAATTTTCTTCCTGGCTTGGTAGCCCCCAGACGTAGGTGAGTTGCACCGAACTGGGTTAACAATTGCTTGTGTTATTTGCTTTACCATTCTGTTTATTTTATCCATTGTGTGTTAGTAGATATCAGTGTCGTAACATTACCTTCGACATCTTATATCTGATACCAGAATTTCAATGTCTCATACTTCAGAAATTTCAACTTGACAGCATAAAGTAAATGAGATAGGACAAACCTGATTGGAGAGATCGATTGAATTTGAAATGCAACGGTGGTTA
The DNA here is from genome assembly GCF_024323335.1 of Lathyrus oleraceus. Classification (NCBI taxonomy): domain Eukaryota; kingdom Viridiplantae; phylum Streptophyta; class Magnoliopsida; order Fabales; family Fabaceae; genus Lathyrus; species Lathyrus oleraceus. The sequence continues at coordinate 315,995,067 of NC_066581.1, read as the reverse complement.
GGGTTTGCAATGTAACAGTTAGGGTTTGTGTGAGATGGAAAGTGAGAGAGTGATTGTGAGTTTGTGAGGTTCAGACTACAACACTTAAAAATGGTTTTTGGGCCCAAATGAGTGGCCTGCTGAAAATTAAATGGATTTCTGCCACGCAGCGCTCGCTACTGCTTCGCCTAGCGAGCAGCTAGCGAATCAGCTCGCTACTGCCTTCGCCTAGCGAGCATGCTAGCGAGCATGACAGTATTTTGTTTTTTCAAAACAGCATGCAAAGCACATTTCAGCATGTTTCCAACAATTTGAACACCAATTCCACACACACAACAGAAAGCTGTAAATACTTACAATGTTGGGGTGCCTCCCAACAAGCGCTTATTTAACGTCGGATAAGCTCGACGGTTCGAGATGCTCACAGAGGAGCATCCAAGGAGATAGCACAGCTCTCGCGATCCACAAGACCGCCAAGATACACCTTCAAACGTTGGTCATTAACCGTCCAACTCTCTTTCTTGTCCAAGTCCTCAATGACAATAGCTCTGTATTCTTTGACTTGTTTGACACTAAATGGCCCGGACCATTTAGATTTCAATTTTCCGGGGAATAGCTTCAACCTGGAATTGAACAATAGGACCAACTGTCCGGGCACAAATTCCTTCTTTCGAAGCTTTTTGTCATGATACTTTTTTACCTTTTCTTTGTACAACCAACTCGAGTGATATGCGGCATTGCGCATCTCTTCCAACTCAAGCAATTACACTTTTCTATTTTCACCGGCCAAATCCTTATCAAAGTTTAATAATTTCAGAGCCCACAAAGCTTTGTGCTCCAATTCAACCGGAAAATGGCAAGTTTTACCAAACACCAATTGAAAAGGAGTTAGCCCAATTGGAGCTTTAAAAGCGGTACGGTATGCCCATAACTCTTCATCCAATTTTTGTGACCACTCTTTTTTCGAATTTGACACGGTTTTTTCAAGAATTCTCTTAATCTCACGATTAGAGACTTCGGTTTGACCATTTGCTTGTGGGTGATACGGAGTCACCACTCTATGTGATACACCGTAATGTTTTAAAACGTTTTCTAACGGTGCATTACAAAAGTGCGACCCTCCGTCACTAATCAACACACGGGGGGTTCCAAAACGGGAAAAGATGTTTTTCTTCAAAAAAATATTACCGTTTTAGCATCCGCCTGAGGTGAGGCAATCGCCTCAACCCACTTAGAAACGTAGTCAACCGCCACAAGCATATATTTATTACCATAAGAGGGTGGGAATGGTCCAACAAAATCGATACCCCAACAATCAAATACTTCAACCTCTTGGATGTATTGGAGAGGCATCTCATCTCTCTTACCAATCCCACCATTTCTTTGGCAACTATCATAACTTTGCGCATGGGCATGTGCGTCTTTGAAAATAGTAGGCCAATAAAATCCTGACTGAAGGACTTTAGTGGCCATTCTTGCCCCATTATAGTGTCCGCCGTAAGGCGAGTTGTGATAATGCCAAAGAATGCTTTGCGCTTCTTCGCCAGTAACACACCTCCTCAAAAGGTTATCACCACCCAATTTAAACAAGTATGGGTCGTCCCATACGTAGTACTTGGCATCCGAGAGAAATTTCCTTTTTTGGTTCGAAGTTAGGTCGGGAGGCACCAAACCACTAGCCTTGTGGTTCGCAAAGTCCGCAAACCACGGCCTAACTTGAATTTTGAAAAGTTTTTCATCAGGAAATTCTTCCCGGATTTCCTTCTCGGAAGCGGTAACCTCCACATTAACTAAGCGAGATAAATGATCCGCCACCAAATTTTCCGATCCTTTCTTATCTTTGATTTCAACATCAAATTCTTGCAACAAGATGATCCAACGGATAAGCCTTTGCTTCGAGTCCGGTTTGGTGAGCAAATATTTAATCGCCGAGTGGTCGGTATACACTACAACCTTGGACCCAATAAGATAGGACCTAAACTTTTCAAGCGCATACACTATCGCAAGTAATTCTTTTTCAGTGGTGGCATAGTTAACTTGAGCCTCATTAAGAACTTTACTTGCGTAGTGTATCGCATGAAAGTTTTTCTCTTTTCTTTGGCCTAATACCGCTCCGATTGCATAGTCGCTCGCATCACACATGAGCTCAAAATTTAAATTCCAATTTGGAGCGACTATAATTGGAGCGGTAACCAATTTTTCCTTTAAAATTTCAAAAGCTTGTAAACACTCATCAGTTAAAAGAAATACTTGATCCTTAGCTAGCAAGTTACTCAAAGGCTTAGCTACCTTTGAGAAGTCTTTGATAAAGCGCCGATAGAAACCGGCGTTCCCCAGAAAGCTTCGGATTCCCTTCACATTCACCGGAGGAGATAACTTTTCAATCACTTCAACTTTAGCACGATCAACTTCAAGCCCTCTTGAAGAGACTTTATGGCCAAGCACTATCCCCTTGGTCACCATGAAGTGGCACTTCTCCTAATTAAGAACAAGGTTTGTCTTCACACATCTTTCAAGAACCGTTTCCAAGTTTGCCAAGCATAGACTAAAGGAACCACCAATTACTGAGAAGTCATCCATAAAGACTTCCATTGTTTTCTCGATAAGGTCGGCAAAAATAGCTTGCATGCATCTTTGGAAAGTCTCCGGTGCATTGCACAACCCAAAGGGCATTTTTCGGTATGCGAAAATTCCAAAAGGACATGTGAAATCCGTCTTTTCATGATCGGCTGGGTCAACCGCAATTTGGTTATACCCGGAATAGCCATCTAAGAAACAATAGTATTGTTGCCCAGAAAGTCTTTCTAGCATTTAATCCATGAACGGGAGTGGAAAGTGATCTTTTCGAGTTACGGTATTCAATCGCCTATAATCAATGCACATACGCCACCCCGTTGCCACTTTTTTCGGGATCAACTCATCCTTTTCATTTCGAATCACGGTAATGCCACCTTTCTTCGGAACCACATGCACAGGACTAACCCATGGGCTATCCGAAATCGGGTAAATCATTCCCGCATCCAATAACTTAACAACTTCCTTTCTAACAACTTCCTTCATAGTAGGATTTAAGCGGCGTTGCAGTTGAGCTACCGGCTTAAAGTCCTCTTCCATTAAGATCTTGTGCATGCAATAGGAAGGACTAATTCCTTTGAGATTGGAAAGAGTCCAACCCATGGCTTCTTGATTCTTTTTCAACACATTGATCAAACGGGCTTCTTCATTCTTTGTCAAAAGATTGCTTATGATAACTGGCTTGGCTTCGGTCTTGTCGAGGAATGCATACTTCAAAGTAGAAGGTAACATTTTCAATTCAATCGACGATTTTTCTTCATCAACCTCCTTCTTCAATACTTCCTCCTTAACTTCCCACGGATGCAACTCTTCTAGACTATCCAGTTCCCTTAGGCATTCATCAAGAGCTTGCTCTTCTTCAATTGTGAAAACTTCAAAGGAGTCATCAAGAGCTAACTCCATAGGATATATCTCATGAATATGTTTAGAAACCTCAAAAGTTGCCTCTTCGATCACATCAATGCGAAAGCTATCACTTCTATCCTTTGAATGCTTCATGGCTTCGAATAGATCGAAAGTAACTTCTTCATTTTGAACCCTTACCTTCATCAAACCGTCGTCAACGTCAATCATCATGCGTGCGGTTTTCATGAACGGTCGGCCAAGAATAAGCGGAGCATCATTATCCTCTTCCATATCAATCATAATGAAATCAACCGGGAAGAAGAATTTGTCAACTTTGACCAAAACATCTTGGGCTACGCCATGAGGATGGGTAGTCGACTTATCGGCCAATTGCAAAGTCATCCGGATCGCCTTCATTTCAATGTTGTCAAGCCTCTTCACAATAGACAATGGTATTAGATTAATGCTTGACCCCAAATCAATTAGTTCTTTTCCGACATAGACATCACCAATTTTAACCGGCAAAGTAACTCGTCCCGGGTCAACCTCTTTTTTCGGAAGCGTCCGTTGAATGATTGCACTACAACTAGCATCTAGGACAATTGTCTCCGGTTCCGTGTACCTCCACTTTTTAGTACGTATGTCTTTCATGAATTTCGCATACTTAGGAATTTGTTCCAATGCTTCGGCAAACGGAATGTTCACTTGAAGTTGTTTGAATATATCCATGAACCGGGCGTAATGCCGTTCATTCTCCCTCTTAGATGGAGCATGTGGATACGGAAGGTTTTGGATTGGAGTAGCGCCCACTACCTCCTTTCCTTTAGCAACTCTAGAATTCCTATCTCTTTTCGTTTTTACTCCCTCCACCATCACTTCATCATTCTTATTTTTTTCGACTTCCACACTTCCTTTATTTTCTACTTAACCATTTTTTTCGTCCTTTTCAACTTCTTCCTCACTCCACTCCCCAACTTCACCATCAATACTATCCTCTATTATTTTCTCCTCATTTTTTTCTCATCCTCTCTTTTTTCACTCTCATCTCTTTTTTTACTCTCACTAATCAACTCCCTTCCACTTCTCGTCGTTATCTCTTTACAATGTTCTTTTGGATTCGTTTGCGTGTTCGCCGAAAAAGATGGTCCGGGTTGTTGTTCCGCTAGTTGTTTAGCAAGTTGACCGACTTGAGTTTTGAGATTTTTGATTGCTGCATCGTTGCTCTTTTGATTAGCCATCGACAATTGCATAAATTGTGTCAATGTCTCTTCTAACTTTGAAGTCACGACCGGTGGTTGTTGAGGTTGGTAAGGATTTTGACGGCTAGAAGTACCACCCTCATAACCTTGGTTATGGTGATAGTTAGCCCTTGGTTGGAACCCTTGATTTCCTTGAAAGTGTTGTTGTTGATTCTGAGGATGTTGTTGATACGGTTGTTGTTGTTGTTATTGTTGCCTCGGTTGGTAGTCTCGTTGGTTCGCCATGTAATTCACTTCTTCGAACCCGGGATGTGGACAAAACCCGGTGTCATGATCACCCTTGCAAAGCTCACAACAAGCTACTTGTTTAGCATTTGAAGGCTCTTGTTGGTTGTATTTTTAAGTGTCGGGTTTTTGTTATCGTCTCCACAGGGATTGTGAGATATCGCCGTCTTTCGACAATTGTTTCAATTCTTAACTCGTAGTAACAAGGGGGTTTTGGTTTTAGTCACGGTATCTTGCATAAAAGTGTGATAAAATGCGGTAAAAGATTTGGATTTAATATTTGAGAAATATTGCCAAAGTTAGGGTTCGACGATCACTTTGCATGTATATGTTCGATCAACAAAACTTATAAACTCCTTTAGATGATAAACTATTTCACAAAGTCCTCCCAATGTGTTTATCTCTAACACACATTGTGAGTTTTTCCATTTTGATTCATTGTTTATCTCTAACATAATCTATCAAAATGACAACTTTTTGGTTCAACCTTATGGTGAACAAAATCATTCATTACTATCTCTAGCTAACAAACAAGATTAGATGAAAACCTAGGTAAAGAGTTGATAAACATCTCTCGATCATGAACCAACACAAAGAGTTTTCAATAAAACAAAGTTTTCACCATATATTCACCATTAAAGAGTTTACAAATGAAGATCATCCCATTTACACACAAAGCTAATGATCATCTACATCTAACCTTGACAAAACGAAGAACTTAGCTACTCATTTTCATGGTAGCTTGGTCAACAAGTTTCGGAAGAAGGTTGATCAACATCCGAGTCGAATAATCGAGATTGGATGGGAATCCACCTTCTTTTTATGAAAGATTGTTAAGAGATAAAGAGAAATGATTTCTAGGTCACAAAGTATATCTAGAGCAAAGCTGGAAAAATATCTCAAAAGTACAAAAGTATGGAGGTGTAAAAGTATGGCTCCCAAAAAGTAGCCCTTGCTACTTATAGTGCTGCTACTGAGCTGTCATGCTCGCTAGGCGAGCAGAATGGCTCGTCTAGCGAGCCCCAAATTGAGGCACCTGCGCCCAAAGAAATATCCTTTGCCTGATTGGTATGTTCGCTAGGCGAACAAAACCTTCGCTAGGCGAAGCCCATGCTCCACCCTTCGCTCCAGCGAGCTTAGGAGGTTTTGCTACTGGAATTGCTCGCTGGGAGCTCGCTAATGGCTCGCCTAGCGAGTGAGTGCTGGCTGCGCTTTTGACCAAGTCTGGACGTGTTCGCTACACCCTTCGCTGGCTGCTCGCCTAACGAGTTTGTTGATGTTTGCTACTGTAAAATACTGGAGCTCTTCGCTGGGTTCTCGCTGGGTGCTCGCCTAGCGAGCTCTTCGCCACAGCCCTCGCCTAGCGAGCAAGCTGATGAATGCATCCTTTTTTTTGGTCCCTTTGCCAACTTTCTTGTGGCTTCATTTTCTATTATTTCATGCCTAATTCCTGCACAATAACACACAAATCAAAGGTACCAAGATCGTTTATCATTGTATTGTAATTCATCAAAAACAAAGGTGGTTTCGAACACTTTAGCAAGGAAATGGAGTGAAAGATGCCCATATTTGATAGCTCAAATAAGCACTTTTAGGTATTTAACAACTCTCCCCAACTAGATTCTTGCTTGTCCTCAAGCAAAGTATGCCTCTTGAAGGACAAGAGGATTTGCATTAAGAAAAAGGTTTCTCTGAAATCGGATAAAACGGCTCAAACACAAGCGAATCAGCAGATACAAATTTCCAACGGTTAGAATAAAATAATACACAAGAACTAAAACTTAGTAGCAATGCGAAATATGTATCTATCCACAACAATATTATCTTGAATGAATCACCCTATCTCTCCTCTTCGAATAAGGATTGAAGAAATTACGCGTTTGCAACCGCGGGAATAATCTCACTCTCCAACAAACAATGAAGAAATCAATTCAATTCATACAATGTCTAACAATTATAATTGGTAATGTGGAAGCGCGAAGATCACTAAGGACTTTTCGGTTGAAGCTTGGTAAGGTTAACAAAAAAGGGTCATTTCTAAGGCCATTGAAAACGAAATTGCCGATGCAAAAGAGACATTCATTGTACATTATTCACACATCTCAACTTCGTTCCATTTGTTTCTTATTTGAAACCTTCACAACTCTTATTTCACAACTCAATTTTTGTTTTTCACTATTTTTCTTCCAAGCAAGCATTCATTTTCATTTTTTCTATTTTTTTCTTTTCTTTCACATCATATTTACAAAACAGGTGTTTCTCTTTTCTATATTTTATATATATATTTTTTTTTTATGCTTGCTCGATTTTTCAAGAGTTGTGGCACTTACCGATTCTTATTTTCATTCTCCCCAACTTATTTCTTACTCACCCTAAGTGAATGCTCTTGACTTTTTACGGCAAAAGAACAATTATCAAAATTTTCCGGGTTTCAAGAAAAAAAAGATTTTTGAAATCTCGCTTTATTTCAAGCTGAGATTCAACTGTTTAAGCTCAAAGGGGTTAACGAATACTCTCTCTGCTCACAGGTAAGTTGCATTTGGAACTGGTTGTGCTCGATAGAAAACAAGTGCCTTGATCATTTCTAATTGCTTCCACATATTCACAATAATAAAAGACAAAGTATGAATCAAATGAATCAACAAGGCTTATTAGAATCCAGCATTTAAGTGTACAATGGAGGTTTCCTCACAATTTGTGGTTTTAAGCCCTAGATGAAACATTCATTCAATTATGTTGCAAAAAGACAATATTCAATTACAAAAAAGAGTAAAGTTCTTAATGCATTCTAAAATTCTAGCCGGAGGTAACCATGTACCTTAGCATTATTCACTTGTTTATTTTTATCATTGCCATCCTAGCTCGGATGCACCTTCATTGGATACTTCTTTGAGGAGCAACCAATCTAGAAGGTTTGACACTCAACCAACCAAAAATTTATTAAAACAAACGAAATTTAAAACATAAATAATAACATTACTTCAAAATTTAAAATTGTTCATGGGGGACAAAACACCCCAAAAGTACATAACCAACATCAAAATACACAAATCTGAAAATACAATAGAAATAAAACATAATATGAAAAATAAAATAAACTTAGCCCTCCAAGGACTCATAACCCTCATCACTACCGGCTTCAGAACCGGTAGCCTCATCATCATCATCATCATCATCATCATCTTCTTCAGCAGCACCAGAAGAAGCACCAGCACCAGCTGCACCAGCACCCGCCCCCTCTCCAAACACAGGCCTGTCCACAGGCCAGCTAGCGTTCTGCAGAAACTGCTCACGCGTCATCATAGAATACTCACCGAAGGGGTCGCGCATCTGCAACTGTAACAGCTACATAGAATCGTGCATATCGAGCATGGCGCGCTGAGTTGCCGCCATCCAATCCCAGTTGTAGTTGCAGACAGCCTGCTGGAAAGGATCGGATCCTAGAGTAAAAGTACCAGGACCATCAGAAGCCCCGGTAACCTCAGCAGCTGAACTACTTCTTACATTCTTCGGTTTGCAGTACTTGGCCACGTACCGGTCATCAATGGCCGGCAGGATCCTTACTTGACCCTTAGAGGGTAGCCTCACCCTCGCTTGCTGGCACAAAGCCATGATTAGGCAAGGGAAAGCCAGGGGACAATTCACTCGTGCCCCCGACTTTAGCCCGCTTTCAATCACGGACTTCAGCTCCAAAGCAATAATCCTCGCCACATCAATCTGAATGTTCGTGAGGATGTTGTGTACCAAGTGTGCCACTGGGATCAGCACGGTAGAAGTATGAGACTTGGGTTTGATGTTTGTAAAAACCAACAAAAGGATCATTTGAGCCAAGGGAATCATGTCCTCCCTATGGTATCTCATGGGAACCCCAGATGGGTTCAGCTCAACTGATTTCCCTTCCAAAAGCAGGGCAGCAGAAATCGAATCGGTATCCCGGTGAAGCCTTAAATCTTGGTGGTAGGTGTCTCTCTCATTGTCTCCCAGATGGAGCGGTTCACCCAGGACACGGTTAATTGCATCCCGATCGAACGCAACAGGACGGCCGGACACTCTAGACGTCCATGTGAATGGCTCGTCGTCGTTCGGCAGTGCGTTCGCGTAGAACTCACGCACTGTTGCGATGTCGTAATGCTCTAGGGGGGATATTAACCGGTCCCATTTTTTGCTGTTAATCAACCCGGCGAATGTACGGTTCGTGCCTTCAGGGTTGATTATAAATCTCTTTTCCGGCAAAATCTTTCGCTTTTCCAAAGCAACATATCTTGCTGCTTGCTTTGGCCCGACAAATTTGTCGGTGTCGAATTGTATTGGTACGGGACGGGAAGTGTTCCCGCTCTTTCTCTTTTTCGAAGCTCCGGATCTGGATTCCATCTGCACAGACATAGAGAGGAAACAACACAACACAAAACAGATTAGAAAGCAACACATAATTCCAACTACTGTCATGGTCGCTGCTGCTTCGCCTAGCGAGAACCTAGCGAAGCTTCGCTACAGGTTCGCCTAGCAAAGTGGCAGCGAATGCTCGCCACTGATTTGCCTAGCGAGTTGCTAGCGAATCTTACGGGTTTTTGGGTTCTGCAATGTTTACACTGAAATTTTGGCAAAACCCAAGGTCTCATGGTACCTATTTCAGAACAAAATGATTTATCAAGAGGCATCGTTCTAATGTACATGCAAATCTACACCCACATGCAAAACCTAATGTACCCATTTCCCCAAATTCACCCTAAATGACATATACATCAGAAATTTACAAAGTTAAAACATAAAGAAATGGAATTAGGGCAAACCTTAGCGAAAGAGATTGATTGAATTTGAAGTGCACAGTGAGGTTTGCAATGCAATGTAACCGTTTAGGGTTTGAGTGAGATGAAAAGTGAGAGAGTGTTTGTGAGAGTTGTTAGTGAGTGCTTCAGTTCAGAGTTGTAAAAAAGAAAAATTGCACTTGGGCCCAAAAGAGTGGCCTGCTGAGAATTAAATGAGTGCTGCCACGCAGCGCTCGCTGCTGCTTCGCCTAGCGAGCAGCTAGCGAATCCGCTCGCTACTGCTTCGCCTAGCGAGCATCTAGCGAGCATGACAACATTTGCTTTTTCAAAAATAGCATTCCTAGTACATTCAGCAAGGTTTAACAATTGGAATCCCAATACGACACCACAGAAAAACTGTAAATACTTACAATGTTGGGGTGCCTCCCAACAAGCGCTTGTTTAACGTCGGATAAGCTCGACGGTGCAATGCTCACAGAGGAGCATCCAAAGAAATAGCACAACTCTCGCGATCCACATGACCGCCGAGATAAACCTTCAAACGTTGGCCATTAACGGTCCAACTCTCCTTCTTTTCCATGTCCTCATTGACAATAGCTCCGTACTCCTTAACTTCTTTGACCCAAAATGGCCCGGACCATTTTGATTTCAACTTTCCGGGGAATAACTTCAACCTGGAATTGAACAATAGGACCAACTGTCCGGGCACAAATTCTTCCTTTCGAAGCTTTTTGTCATGATATTTTTTTACCTTTTCTTTGTACAACCAACTTGAGTGATATGTGGCATTGCGCATCTCTTCCAACTCGAGCAGTTGCACCTTCCTTTTCTCACCTGCCAAATCCTTTTCAACATTTAAAAATTTCATAGCCCACAAGGCTTTGTGCTCCAATTCGACCGGCAAATGGCAAGTTTTACCAAACACCAATTGAAAAGGAGTGAGCCCAATTGGAGCTTTAAAGGCGGTACGGTATGCCCATAACGCTTCATCCAATTTTTGTGACCACTCTTTTTTCGAATTTGACATAGTTTTTTCGAGAATTCTCTTAATCTCACGATTAGAGACCTCGGCTTGCCCATTAGCCTGTGGATGATACGGAGTTGCCACTCTGTGTGATACACCGTAATGTTTTAAAATGCTTTCCAACGGTGCATTACAAAAGTGTGACCCTCCGTCACTTATCAACACTCGGGGGGTTCTTAAACGGGAAAATATGTTTTTCTTCAAAAAATTTATTACCGTTTTCGCATCCGCCCGAGGTGAGGCAATCGCCTCAACCCACTTAGAAACGTAATCGACTGCGACAAGCATATACTCGTTACCATAAGAGGGTGGGAATGGTCCTACAAAATCGATACCCCAATAATCAAATACTTCGACTTCTTGGATGTTTTGGAGAGGCATCTCGTCTCTCTTACCAATCCCACCGCTTCTCTGGCAACTATCACAACTTTGCGCATGGGTATGTGCGTCTTTGAAAATAGTGGGCCAATAAAATCCTGACTGAAGGATTTTAGTGCCCGTTCTCACCCCATTATAGTGTCCACCGTAAGGCGAGTTGTGACAATGCTAAAGGATGCTCTGCGCTTCATCGCCAGTAACGCATCTCCTTAAAAGGCACTACCCAACTTAAACAAGTACGGGTCATCCCATACGTAATACTTGGCATCCGAAAGAAACTTCCTTTTTTGGTTCGAAGTTAGGTCGGGAGGCACAAAACCACTAGCCTTGTGGTTCGCAAAGTCTGCAAACCACAGCCTAACTTGAATTTTGAAAAGTTTTTCATCAGGAAACTCTTCCCGGATTTCCTTCTCTGAAGCGGTAACCTCCACATTAACTAAGCGAGATAAATGATCCGCCACCAAATTTTCCGATCCTTTCTTGTCTTTGATTTCAACATCAAATTCGTGCAACAAGAGGATCCAACGGATGAGCCTTTGCTTCGAATCCGGTTTGGTGAGCAAATATTTAATCGCCGAGTGGTCGGTATACACTACGACTTTAGATCCTATAAGATAAGACCTAAACTTTTCAAGCGTATACACTATTGCAAGTAATTCTTTTTCAGTGGTGGCATAGTTAATTTGAGTCTCATTAAGAACTTTACTTGCGTAATGTATCGCATGAAATTTTTTCTCATTTCTTTGGCCTAATACCGCTCCGATTGCATAGTCGCTCGCATCACACATTAGCTCAAAATTTAAATTCCAATTTGGAGCGACTATAATTGGAGCGGTAACCAATTTTTCTTTCAAAGTCTCAAAAGCTTGCAAACATTCATCGGTTAAGAGAAATACCTGGTCCTTAGCTAGCAAATTACTCAAAGGCTTAGCTACCTTTGAGAAGTCTTTGATAAAGCGCCGATAGAACCCGGCGTGCCCCAAAAAGCTTCGGATTCCCTTCACATTCACCGGAGGAGGTAACTTTTCAATCACTTCAACCTTAGCACGATCAACTTCAAGCCCTCTTGAAGAGACTTTATGGCCAAGCACTATCCCCTCGGTCACCATGTGTCATACGGTGAACTGACTTGGGGTATTTTGCTTTTTATCGCAATGTCGCGGATAGCAAGAGTCGCCACCGACTTTTCTTTTATCCAATAAGGAAAGGTGGAAAAGAACAGGAAAGACCTCAATAGATTTTGGGTTCGGGAGGTACATTATACAAAGGGAAGGTGTTAGCACCCTTTGTATCCATGGTTATCCATGGGCTCTTAATTGCTGGATCACTTATATTTTTGTCTGAAAAGTGTTCGTGAATTGTTTAAAAAAATGTTTCGAAAAGGGAGTTTAACTTTGTAATGATTCTCGTATGAATGTATACAAAGTATTTATCTCGTTTGATTTTGAAAACGGTTTAGAAAAATGTAACTTGGTAATGATTCTCGTATGAATGTATACCAAGTGGTGATTTTCTAGGACTTGCAAAGTGTGAGGGGTGGAAAATGTTTTAGGTTATGATCCAGCAATTGAGAGTTATACCTTCCTAAGGTCGTTATGAACGTTTCCTATCCTTATGAGGGTAAAACTGTCCTTACTATTGAGAAGTAAGTAGTTTTATCCTTTGGATGTAAAAGGGTCATCGTAGGGTCATCGATAGGTCATTGAAGGCAACAGTTGTAAGGATACCTTAGCATTCGAAGGGACGATCATCATTTAACCGTAGGCTACACCGAAGGGTCATCGAGGGACAAAATCGTATTTTCGAAGGCAACATCCGAGGGACTATGATTTATTTTAAAGGGACATGATGATTTAATCGAAGGGTCTTTGCTAAGGGTATCCCCACATTCGCGGGACATGACCGTAATACCGTAATATCGTAAGGCAATAAAGAGAGGTCCAAGATCACATATTTAGAGGCCGTATTTTACAATCGATTAGGTAATTAGGATGAATCTCCACATTAAAATCAATACATTAAAATTAATACATTAAAATTAATACATTAAAATTAATTAAGCAATTTAGGGTGGATCTTCATAAGGGTATCCCACAAATAAAGTGGAAGGCCTAAACAGCACTCTTTTCCTGGGATATGTGAACCTTTACAAAATTCAGCAAACGGGTTAGAATACCAATCAGGGTGCAATCGAGGATTACACCGCAAAAGAAATCACAACAGTAATATGATCGGATAAACAATGTCTGGCTATGATAAAACATGAATGAAAAATCAGAATAGAAAAGTCGGCTACTGTCAGGTTCGCGCCTGCCTCGCCTAGCGAAGGCTTAGCGAATACTCGCTTCATGCTCGCTTAGCGACGTGCTAGCGAGCGACTGCGGATTCTGGTTTTGATATCAGTACAATTTCAACCAATTTTATGCCTTATGGCTTTCATTACAGCAATTATATGGTTAATCATTTAAGGTATTCAAGTGCACACTACAATTCACATGACAAACTTAAGATATTTTCATAAATTTAATCATAATGCCATATGCAAATTAAGAACATAAGGTAGTAATAGCAATGCCAACCTGTTTGTAATCGAATTGTAACCTTGAATTGGCCGACCGGATCGAATTGAGCGGAAGTGACCTTGCTGCCGCCGGCTTTTCCTTCAGGGTTTCTCGGAATTCTCAGGGTTAGCCTCCAGGGTTTTCCGTCTGTGAGCGCGAGGGTTTGCTTGCTAGGGTTCTCCTTTCGTCCTTTTTCGTTCTCCCTTTTCATTACTGAAGTGCTGGTATTTATAATGCCCTTTTTCATGACCTAATGGGCTCAGAATGAAGCCCAAAATTTTCTGTTGTCTGTCAGCTTCGCTAGGCGAGCTGGTAGCGAACGCGTAGCGAACGTTCGCTAGGCGAGCGTGTAGCGAACGTTCGCTAGGCGAGCGTGTAGCGAACGCGTAGCGAACATGCCAGTTTGGGCCATTTTCTGGATTGGGCCATTCGTGAGCTGGGCCTTCGTTCCTTTAAGATCAGTGTCATAAAAATGAGTCGGAGTGCCCTGAAAAATGTCTTGAAATATTAATGGGCAAATTTTGGGGTATGACAGTTGCCCCTGTTCAATATTCTTGAACCGAGAGAGTAGAATGGTATGTGCACCATTCGTGGTCTGGAGGTGGAAGATTATTGAACACTTAGAACGCCCCAAAAATTTGCACTTGTCAATTAGTTAGTCTTGATGGAGATGGGCTTAAAGATGCCATCTAGGATGTTTGATGATGAGAGCTTCAGAGTGCGTCGTACGTTAGAAGATATCTGAAGTCATGGGTGTCACTGGGTCATACGCCAGACCGTATAGTGAGTCATTCATTAGGCCGTCGACTTCATTGGGGAGTTAGAATGGGTCATACGCCGCTGGGGATAACAGATCAGAATGGATCATACGCTAGATCGTATCTGAGTTGCAGAATGGGCCGTCTGTTAGGCTGTATCTGACGAAAAGTAGTCGTACGCTAGACTACACCTCGGGATGTACCGTACGCTAGGTAGTATCTGAGGAATGAAGATCCGAATGGGTCGTACGCTAGACCGTATTGTTGGAGGAGTAATATGTTGTGCCGAATCAAAATGAGATAAGAATCCGAATGAGTCATACACTGCTGGGGATAAAGGATCAGAATGGATCGTACGCTAGATCGTATCTGAGTTGCAGAACGAGCCGTCCGTTAGGCTGTATCGTTACTGGGGGTGAAGGATCAGAATGGATCGTATGCTAGATCGTATCTGAGTTGTAGACTGAGCCGTCCGTTAGGCTGTACCTGATGATGAAGGGGGTAGTCATACGCTAGACTACACTTCAGAAATGTACCGTACGCTAGGCAGCATTTGAGGACTTGAAGGTCTAACTGGGTCGTACATTAGACCGTATTTGAGCAGAATGAGCCGTCCGTTAGGCTGAATCTGATGAGGAAAGGGGTAGTCGTACGCTAGACTACACTTCAGAAATGTACCGTACACTAGGTAGCATCTGAGGACTTGAAGGTCTAACTGGGTCGTACATTAGACCGTCTTGGAGTTGCTGAAGGTCAGAATGGATCGTACGTTAGATCGCATCTGAGTTGAAAGAGTCATATGTTGAGCTGAATCAGAATGAACCGTACGCTAGGCTATATCTGATAGTATTTGTATATGTTGTATTTGCAATAAATGTCTGGGATGGGCTTATAGATGCCATCGTTAGGAGGATGTCAGAATGAATGTTGACATGGAGTATATCTGAAAGATGTAGTTGAATCCTGAACGTAATCGATGAAGATGTCCGTCTGAATGGCTCTCTATTTTGACTGTATCAGGAAGATAATTAACCTGAAAAATAAAGTTAGCTTCATGCCATGTCATGATGCATGAGATGTTTTATGCTTCTGAAACTAAATGCGAACAATGTATGCATGCGTATGTTGTGAAATGATGTAATGAATGAATTATGCATCTGAAAAGTTCTTCCAGAGGACTCTACTGGGGAAAACAAATCTCAATCTTCTGGTTGGGAGATACTGGTATCGATGACCCTTTCTTAGCTGGGGGATGCTTGATTTCTGTCTGATGGTAGAAATGTTCAACAGAAGCCTGGCTGGGGGTGGAAGAGATGACCCATTTGTCTAGTAATGCCACTCTCTTCTGGGAATGACTGGCTTTGCTGGGGAATAGGATTAGCAACGGATTCATTGGAAAGCATGATTAGACCTTCTCCTCGATCCTGAAGCCTAGTAGTAATCGCTATTTCTATTTTATGCACGCATTTTTGGTAAACATCGATCATATCCAAATGCATATATTAATTCGAATTAAATCAATGGACGTTTATGCAAACAAAACAGAGAAAGTAAAACAAGAGCATTTTTTTTTTTGAAACTAAAATTATATTGATTTCGAAAGAGGGCCTATAAACAGGCAATTTGTGTACAAGGAGACAAAAATCCTAGTAAGAGGAAATTGTCAAGAAAACAAAGAGAAAGCTATGCCGAAAACGTCCTATTGACTTTAATTCCACTACTGCCATTATGTCTTCAAGCCTCTCATCTCCTGCTGTCGGATAGAAGTGATTAGCTTGTTCAGTCCTTTGAACTTGGATGAAGCTGTCTGAGAACGGGACATAGTCATACGCTTTAATCCCTAATTTTTGCCTGGACCGCCTTTTCAGGTTTTCAATCCACCAGGATACCCCTTTTTGCCCAAGCCGCCTTTTCAGGTTTTCGACTTGCCGGGTGCACATTTTTTATGTTTATCCCTAATTTTTGCCCGAACCTTTTGGTTCGCCGGGATGCCCTTACTTTTGCCTAGGTACGTCGACCTAGCAGGTCTCTTTTATGCGTAGTATTTTTTGACTATGTCTGCGTTCACGGGATGTGGGAAGTCTTCGCCGTCCATTGTGGCTAGTATCATGGCTCCACCAGAGAATACCTTCTTAACTACAAACGGCCCTTCGTACGTGGGAATCCATTTGCCTCTGGGATCACCTTGTGGTAGAGTGATGCGCTTTACCACCAAGTCGCCAATTTGATACACCTGTCTCTTGACTCTTTTGTTAAATGCCTGGGTCATGCGCTTCTGATATATCTGTCCATGACAAACAGCTGCAAGTCTCTTCTCATCAATCAAGTTTATCTGATCGAGTCGAGTCTGAATCCATTCATCTTCATCTAAGCCCGCCTCTTTCATGATTCTTAGAGAGGGAATCTGGACTTCCACTGGTAAAACGGCTTCCATTCCGTAGACTAAAGAGAAAGGAGTTGCTCCTGTCGAAGTGCGTACTGAAGTGCGATAACCGTGAAGAGCAAACGGTAACATCTCATGCCAGTCTTTGTACGTCACCGTCATCTTTTGTATGATCTTCTTGATATTCTTATTAGCAGCCTCTACGGCACCGTTCATCTTTGGCCGGTACGGAGAAGAGTTATGGTGTTTTATTTTGAACTGCGTGCAGAGTTCAGTAATCATCTTATTGTTCAAATTAGTACCATTGTCAGTAATAATTCTTTCAGGGATGCCATATCCACAAATGAGATTATTCTTGATGAATCGTGCCACCACATTCTTGGTGACAGAAGCGAATGAGGCGGCCTCTACCCACTTTGTAAAGTAATCAATAGCAACAAGGATGAAACGATGCCCGTTAGAAGCAGTAGGTTTAATCTCCCCAATCATATCAATGCCCCACATTGCAAAGGGCTAAGGTGCGGTCAACACGTTCAATGGAGCAGGAGGTGCATGTACTTTATCCGCATATATCTGGCACTTGTGACAGGTTCTGGAGTGATGGTGGCAATCAGCTTCCATGGTAGACCAATAATACCCTGATCTCAGAATCTTCTTGGCCATCGTATGTCCACTAGAATGAGTCCCAAAAATACCGTCGTGCATATCTTCCATAATCTCTCCTGCTTCCTTTTTATCCACACAGCGAAGCAAAGTTGAGTCATGATTACGTTTGTATAATACTCCATTACTCAAAAAGAATTTAGCAGAGAACTTCCTCAGGAATTTTCTATCATTGATAGATGCCCCCTCAGGGTACTCCTGAGTTTCTAAATATCTTTTTACTTCGTGGAACCAAGGTTTTTCCCGTACTCCCTCGGTGTTAAGTTCATAACAGTATGCCGGTTCATCTAGTCGCTCAATGGTGATCCGGGGAGCTTCATTGTCCCATCTGACCCTGAACATAGATGACATGGTAGCTAATGCGTCTACCAACTGATTCTCTTCTCGTGGGATATGTTCGAATGTTGTCTCTTCAAAGTATGGGATTAATGTCATCACCCGTTCTCGTTAAGGGATGAGATTCGGATGCTTAGTGTCCCATTCTCCTTTGATCTGACTGATTACTAATGCTGAGTCTCCGTACACACTCAAAAACTTGACCTGCCGGTCTATAGCAGCCTTGAGTCCCAAAATACATGCTTCATACTCAGCCATATTATTGGTACAATGAAAACATAGTCTAGCAGTGAAAGGCGTATGGTAACCCTCGGGAGAAATGATTACCACACCAACACCATTGCCCAATGCATTAGAAGACCCATCGAAAACCATAGTCCATCGGGATCCTAGTTCGGGTCCTTCATCCGGTCCAGGTTCTTCATAATCGGTAACAAGCATGACATCCTCATCTGGAAACTCAAAATTCATAGATTGGTAATCATCCACTGCTTGATGAGCCAAATGATCGGCTAGCACGCTTCCTTTGATTGCTTTCTGAGTAGTATACTGGATGTCATACTCTGTTAAGATCATCTGCCAGCTTGTTATTCTTCCGGAGAGAGCGGGTTTCTCAAATATGTATTTGATAGGATCCATCTTAGAAATCAATAAAGTGGTGTGATTTAACATATACTGTCTCAGTCGGCGAGCAGCCCAGGCCAAAGCACAGCAAGTTCTCTCGAGCAGTGAGTATCTTGTTTCACAGTCGGTAAACTTTTTGCTAAGGTAGTATATGGCATGCTCTTTTCGACCAGACTCGTCATGTTGTCCCAACACACACCCCATTGAATTTTCTAACACGGTCAAGTACATGATTAAAGGTCTTCCTTCAACTGGTGGCATCAGAATTGGAGGTTCCTGGAGATATTTCTTGATTTTATCAAAAGCTTCTTGACATTCGTCATTCCATATCATCTCTTGATTCTTCCTCAGTAGTTTGAAGATGGGTTTGCAGGTGGCGGTCAAATGGGAGATAAATCGGGCAATGTAATTCAAGCGTCCCAAGAAACCTCTGACTTCTTTATCTGTACTGGGAACTGGCATTTCTTGAATAGCTCTCACCTTGGCCGGGTCAACCTCAATCCCTTTACCACTGACAATAAAGCCCAGGAGTTTGCCGGACCTTACCCCAAAGGTGCATTTGTTCGGGTTCAACCTCAACTTGTATTTCTTCAACCTCTCGAACAGTTTGTATAAATGATCGAGATGTTCCTCCTCAGTATGAGATCTGGCTATCATGTCATCCACATATACTTCTATTTCATGATGGATCATATCATGGAACAAAACCACCATAGCACGCTGGTACGTTGCCCCTGCATTCTTTAAACCAAATGGCATTACTTTATAACAGAACGTGCCCCATTGCGTCACAAACGTAGTTTTCTCCATGTCCTCAGGCGCCATCTTAATCTGGTTGTAACCTGAGAATCCATCCATGAATGAGAACACCTTGTGTTGAGCGGTGTTATCTACCAGAACATCAATGTGCGGGAGTGGAAAGTCATCCTTGGGACTCGCTTTATTCAGGTCTCGGTAATCTACACACATTCGCACCTTACCATCCTTCTTTGGCACTGGTACCACATTAGCAACCCATTGAGGATAAGAAGTAACAGCCAGAAAACCTGCATCAAATTGTTTCATCACCTCGGCTTTGATTTTCTCAGACATTTCAGGACGCATGCGACGAACCTTTTGCTTAACAGGACGACATTCTTCCCTCGTTGGCAGTCGATGCACTACTATATCGGTATCCAGTCCTGGCATGTCTTCATAAGACCAAGCAAAAATCTCTACATAGTCATGCAACATCTGAATCAACCTTCTCTTGACACTGTTTTCCAAGCCTGCTCCTATTTTGACTTCTTTCTTGTTTACTTCAGTGCCCAGATTTACAGTCTCAACTGACTCCTCGTGTGGCTGTATAGTCCTTTCTTCCTGCAGTAACAGTCTGGCAAGTTCTCCAGGTACTTCACAATCTTCCTCACTTCCATCCTCGGCTTGGTAGATCGGATTTTCAAAGTCATAATGAACAGTAGTAGAACTATTGTCAACAGGATCCAGAGTGGGTATGGATCTGCAATTCGTTACGTGAGTGTGTGTAAGAAAACATAGCTCGTTTGGAAGATGACTGAAAAGATAAAGAGCGCAATATTTGAATGCAAAAAGTCCATTGATTTATTGAATATGAATATGCTTATGAAGATGACAAAACCCTTAACAAATTAGCTATTGTGCCCCGGGCATAGACACAACGCTTGGAGAAGTTCAATTGTAAAAAAAACAAAAATTTGCAACACTAAAATAGACAATAACAATTACTCCTGACTAAAGGAAATCGGGATAGTGTCTTCAGCCTTCCAATTATTGAGTCCGTCACCAATTGTTGGGAAAATCCAGCTATCCAGGTCGCAATCACTGTCAGCATCTTCTACAGCATTAATTTGATCTTTGACTAACTTCTCAGAGCTAAACCCCAGGCCAAATTTGTCAGACTTGTACGGTACGTCGATCAGTTGACCCCAGCCAGTACAACCACCATCTTCAACCACAGCTTGAGCGTCCTTCAGGGAAATCATAGCAGGAGGAGTCCGAATAACCTTGGGCACACCGGAAGTTGGCTTAAGGACAGGATTGGTCGGAGGAACTACTTCAAATGACTGACAAGGAGTCTCAATGGATTCACCATCCATCTCGACGTATCTGAAGGCATGCACACTACTGACAATGTACTCTTCTTCTCCACACACGGTGACAATTTTGCCCTCTGTGGGATACCTCAGCTTTTGATGGAGAGACGAAGCTACAACACCTGACCCATGAATCCAAGGGCGTCCCAGTAAGCAGGAATAGGCAGGACGAATGTTCATTACATGGAAGGTAGTATTGAAGACTTGAGGTCCTATCTTGATAGGGAGGACTACTTCGCCATGGACAACACTCTTCGCACCATCGTAAGCACGTACCACAATGTCACTAGGTTTCAGTTCAATGCTTTTACAATCCAGCTTATCCAGCACGGCTGTCGGCAACACATTCAAGGAAGAGCCATTATCGATCAACACATGAGACAAAGTGATTCCCCTACACTCAATGGAGATATGCAGGGCTTTATTGTGATTCTTTCCTGCTGGTGTCAGATCAGCATCGGAAAAGCCTAGGCCATTGTCAACAGCCAAGTGAGCAACATAATTTTCGAACTGATCGACAGATGTTTCCTGAGGCACGTGAGCAGTCTTCAAGAATTTTACCAATGCATTGGCATGAGATTCAGAAGATAACAGCAAGGATAACATTGAGATCTTAGACGGGGTATGCCCCAACTGTTCTACAACATCAAAATCACTCTTGCGAATGATTTTCAGCACTTCTTCCATTTCTTGTTTGGCAACATCTTCGGGAGTAACTTCGACCGGTGTCTCTGACTGAGAAGGATTGACTGGTTCCTTTCCTCGAGCTTCAAGGACAGGAGGTGAGATTTCTAGAGAGAAGATCCTTCCGCTTCGAGTAATTTTACTAGTCCCAACAATGCCACTAGTATTAGCAGCATTATCCACTTGCTTCACGCCATGGACGTAAACATCACCGCCATAATTCCACGGAATAGCTTTGCTTGAGGAATACGGGATCGGGCCAGGTGCAGTGATGATTAGGGGAGCAACCCTGGGCTCAGCAGTAATCTTCACAGGCGCCCTGGTAGCGGTAATCTTCACTGGAACTTTGGACCTAGCAATCACAGATATTTCTTCAATAGGGTTTTCCGCCTTAGGAATCCTTTCGAAGAGAACTGTACGATCGTCCATCAGCCGTTGAATACCATTCTTCAATTTCAAACAGTCCTCGGGCCGGAGTATGCAGAGATTGCAATCTTCAGCACAACCTGGAAATAAACCAGCTTGCAATAAATTCCTCTTTATGATCGGGAGAGGAGATGTTAAGTCCGCCACATTGGAAATGTGAGAATCGTCATCCATAGCATTAACAGTCTTGTCATGGTTAGGCATAGGAGCAGTGATGACATTAGGAGTCTCCGGAGGCTCAAACTCAATTTCTCCAGCTTCGATCATATCCTGAATCTTATTCTTCAATGACCAGCAATCGTTTGTATCATGCCCGGGACTATCGGAGTGATATGCACACCTGGCATTAGGGTTATAACGAGAAGAGGTAGTGTTGGGATTCGTAGGAGGATCTCTGAGGGTGATCAAATTTGCCTTTAGCATTCCCTGCAGTGCCTGTGCCAAGGTCATATTGATCCTGGTAAACTGCCTTCTTGGCCTGTCTTGTTTGGGCTGGAAGTTTTGAGATGGTGGTGCTGCAATCGTAACTGCTCCAATGTCGTGGTCACGGTTTTTCTTGTTACGACCCTTTTGACTGTACACAGCATTTGATTCATTCCTCCCCTGATAGGACCTTTTGGTGCTTGCAGAGGCAGCCGTCTGTATCTTTCCACTTCGGATGCCGCTTTCAACACGTTCACCTGTCAATATAAGTTCAGTGAAACCTGATGAAGAACTTCCCAGTAGATGGCTGTAGAATGGGCCGGTCAGTGTGCCCATGAACATATCCACCAATTCTCTGTCAGTCATAGGGGGTTTGACTCTGCCAGCCAAATCTCTCCACTTTTGAGCATATTCTTTAAAGCTTTCTTTAGATCCCATAGTCATATTCTGCAACTGTAGCCGGGTAGGTGCTAGTTCAGAGTTATACTGGTACTGTTTATAGAAAGTTGTTGCTAAATCAGTCCAGGTGCGGATGTCAGAGCTCTCGAGCTGATAATACCATTCCAACTGTGTGCCAGACAGGCTCTCTTGGAAGAAATGGATCCATAGCTTCCTGTCAGTGGTATGCGGCTGAATCTTTCTCACATAAGCTCTCAGATGCATCTGAGGATAAGACGCACCATCGTACTTAGTGAAAGTGGGGATTTTGAATTTGCGAGGAATGGTCACATCGGAGACCAGACCCAAACTTTCGAAATCCAGACCGGGCGCCTTCTGACCCTTCATAGCTAGCATACGTTCTTCCAGCAACTTGTACTTATCATCTCTTGGAGAGTACTGTTCATTTTCATAATCTTCATCGTCATCCTCAGGGTTGGAGAAATCAGCATCCTCTTCCTCTGAATCATTCTCCGCCCCCTCTTCTGGACCATTCGGGATTCCAAACTTGACTCCTGCGGCCTGTCCTTTACGCCTTCTTCCCGGGTTAATGAAACTCACAGCTTTCTTGTCTTTCTTCTTTTCGAGCAAAAGAGCCTTCAGTTCCTCCTGCCCCTTGGATAAGCTTAGCATCATCTCCTTGAATTGAGCATTCTGAGTCTGGAGATCTTTGACAGTTTGTTCGAGATCCATTTTTCTGTTTGTAATCGAATTGTGAGAACATTGAACTTGTAAAATACCTGTTATGCAGTGTTATGTTATGTTATGCAATGCATGAAATGTTTTCAAGGACTTTTGGAATTTAACTTTGCGTAAATCACCAACAAGAGAGAAATGTTTATTGCTAATTTCTTTGATCAATGTTCATTACAAAAGGAATAATAATAAAAATACAACGAAAGCTCAAGTCTCCCAGGGGCGGCTTCTTTTTGGGCGAAGATACGCATTGAGTCTTCGTTCCTCATTAAGCTGACTGGTAAGTTCTAACACTTTCTTCCTTTCTGCGACGAACTGAGTCTCGAAAGTATCCCTTTCTTCTCTCAACTGGATCCAGGATCTCTTTAGTTCCTCAACATTGGTAGGCATATCTGGATAAGGAATGATCTGAGGAGCACCTCCTTCAGCTTCAGGTTCGACAATCTGAGGTCCGATTGCAAGATATGGCATGACAAGTTCACGAGCTCTGGCGCGTACCCATCTGAGATAAGGTTCCATAGGAATAGAATTTTTCTGTCCTAACGTACCTCTTTTCACCATGCCCCAAGCTCGTACAAATCTTTGACGGAGGCCTTGGGAATCGTTGTCATAGTCGAACACAATGCCTTCGATGATCATTTCATGTGGACCATCTCTTCGAGCACAACCAAACTGTCGCAGAGCTAAAGCAGGATTATAAGTAATACCTCCTCTTATTCCTAGGAGTGGTACATTAGGGAACTCGCCACAACGGTCAATGATGGTAACATTTTCCTTGAACTGAGGACACCAACAGATGTCTGGGTGGGAGAGCGACATTATCCTTTGAGACCATTTCAAATTCTGCTCGTTATTCAAGACCGATTGAGGAAGGTGCGAAATAAACCACCTAGACAACAAAGGTATGCAGCACATGAGAGTCCCTTGCTTCTTCATGGTACGAGTGTGGAGGGAATGCAAAATGTCTCCCAGCAAGGTAGGTACAGGGTTATGAGTGAGAAATATCTTAATAGCATTCATGTCTATGAATTGGTCTGGATTAGGGAATAACACCAAGCCATAGATTAGCAATGCCAGGATGTCTTCGAAAGCACGGACATTCATAACTTTTAAGAATTCTCGGGCCTTATTTGTCAGGAATTTGGCAAGTAAACCCTTAACTCCACTCCTTGTTACCCAATTAGCTTCAATGTCGGACTTCGTCATGTGTAAAGCTGCGGCAACTTCTTCAGACTTCGGAACCTTTTCTAAACCACTGAAAGGTATTTGATCAAGGATAGGTATCCCAAGCAGTCTGGAGAATTCTTCCAGTGTAGGTACCAACTGATAATCTGGGAATGTGAAGCAATGATGTTTAGGGTCGAAGAACTGGAATAAAACTCTCATCATATCTTCTTTGAAACCAGTGGTAACCAAATTGAGGAGAGAACCGTGTTTCTTGATGAACTGGGCATGATCGGAAAGTTCTGACACTAAGTTCTTGAGTTGAGGAGAGATTGCTACAAGATTAATCCGGATGGTCTTCCTGGGAGCCATAGCTTTACAAAACAGAGCAAAGTTAAATCCCTAAGTCCTTGAAATGGTTAGTACAATGTTATGATGTCATGATGTTATGATGTTATGAGGTTAAATAAATAACAAGCGCAAGCAAGTCACACAACCATCATTCCTAGGTTTTAAGGCTTGCATGAGTTCCATAGGTAAGTACCCTCCCCACTGAAGTTTAGTTGGTTCAACCTGTCCTAGAATAGTAACCGGGTTCTAAAAGGATCTCCTATCATTGACCTTCCCTCAAGTCCACTTCAGTGCAATACCAAGTGGTTGACCGAAGCTTCCCTAAAGTCCAATCTCAAGGAGTGTAGTATCGAGTCTCAACCAACCCCAGTCGGAACCGAAGTCAGTTATCTCACTACTTTCTAATGGCCAGGATGAGTCAATTAGGGTTCTAAAAGTCTGGTTAATGCTTTAATGACACCACGCAGATGCCAAATTTTTTCTCAAGTAAACATGAGGAACATCAGGACATCCAAAGTGTCACATTAACCGTAGCCATCATTTTAACCATTCCAGTATACGCCGGATAATCGCGATGATCTATTGCTACTTACCTAAGGTACACTAGATCCGGGTGTAGGATCTTTCACTCAAAAATACCCAAGCAATCCCTTAAAAGTAAATCAGACAATTTGGAATAAGTGATCTTGTTTTTAAGGTAACCTCTCTTTTTAAAGTGTCCCCAGCAGAGTCGCCAGTTCTGTCATACGGTGAACTGACTTGGGGTA
The DNA here is from genome assembly GCF_024323335.1 of Lathyrus oleraceus. Taxonomy (NCBI): domain Eukaryota; kingdom Viridiplantae; phylum Streptophyta; class Magnoliopsida; order Fabales; family Fabaceae; genus Lathyrus; species Lathyrus oleraceus. The sequence continues at coordinate 315,969,631 of NC_066581.1, read as the reverse complement.
TTTTGCTTTTTATCGCAACGTCGCGGATAGCAAGAGTCGCCACCGACTTTTCTTTTATCCAATAAGGAAAGGTGGAAAAGAACAGGAAAAACCTTAATAGATTTTGGGTTCGGGAGGTACATTATACAAAGGGAAGGTGTTAGCACCCTTTGTATCCATGGTTATCCATGGGCTCTTAATTGCTAGATCACTTATATTTTTGTCTGAAAAGTGTTCGTGAATTGTTTAAAAAAATGTTTCGAAAAGGGAGTTTAACTTTGTAATGATTCTCGTATGAATGTATACAAAGTATTTATCTCGTTTGATTTTGAAAACGGTTTAGAAAAATGTAACTTGGTAATGATTCTCGTATGAATGTATACCAAGTGGTGATTTTCTAGGACTTGCAAAGTGTGAGGGGTGGAAAATGTTTTAGGTTATGATCCAGCAATTGAGAGTTATACCTTCCTAAGGTCGTTATGAACGTTTCCTATCCTTATGAGGGTAAAACTGTCCTTACTATTGAGAAGTAAGTAGTTTTATCCTTTGGATGTAAAAGGGTCATCGTAGGGTCATCGATAGGTCATTGAAGGCAACAGTTGTAAGGATACCTTAGCATTCGAAGGGACGATCATCATTTAACCGTAGGCTACACCGAAGGGTCATCGAGGGACAAAATCGTATTTTCGAAGGTAACATCCGAGGGACTATGATTTATTTTAAAGGGACATGATGATTTAATCGAAGGGTCTTTGCTAAGGGTATCCCCACATTCGCGGGACATGACCGTAATACCGTAATATCGTAAGGCAATAAAGAGAGGTCCAAGATCACATATTTAGAGGCCGTATTTTACAATCGATTAGGTAATTAGGATGAATCTCCACATTAAAATCAATACATTAAAATTAATACATTAAAATTAATACATTAAAATTAATTAAGCAATTTAGGGTGGATCTTCATAAGGGTATCCCACAAATAAAGTGGAAGGCCTAAACAGCACTCTTTTCCTGGGATATGTGAACCTTTACAAAATTCAGCAAATGGGTTAGAATACCAATCAGGGTGCAATCGAGGATTACACCGCAAAAGAAATCACAACAGTAATATGATCAGATAAACAATGCCTGGCTATGATAAAACATGAATGAAAAATCAGAATAGAAAAGTCGGCTACTGTCAGGTTCGCGCCTGCCTCGCCTAGCGAAGGCTTAGCGAATACTCGCTTCATGCTCGCTTAGCGACGTGCTAGCGAGCGACTGCGGATTCTGGTTTTGATATCAGTACAATTTCAACCAATTTTATGCCTTATGGCTTTCATTACAGCAATTATATGGTTAATCATTTAAGGTATTCAAGTGCACACTACAATTCACATGACAAACTTAAGATATTTTCATAAATTTAATCATAATGCCATATGCAAATTAAGAACATAAGGTAGTAATAGCAATGCCAACCTGTTTGTAATCGAATTGTAACCTTGAATTGGCCGACCGGATCGAATTGAGCGGAAGTGACCTTGCTGCCGTCGGCTTTTCCTTCAGGGTTTCTCGGAATTCTCAGGGTTAGCCTCCAGGGTTTTCCGTCTGTGAGCGCGAGGGTTTGCTTGCTAGGGTTCTCCTTTCGTCCTTTTTCGTTCTCCCTTTTCATTACTGAAGTGCTGGTATTTATAATGCCCTTTTTCATGACCTAATGGGCTCAGAATGAAGCCCGAAATTTTCTGTTGTCTGTCAGCTTCGCTAGGCGAGCTGGTAGCGAACGCGTAGCGAACGCGTAGCGAACGCGTAGCGAACGTTCGCTAGGCGAGCGTGTAGCGAACGTTCGCTAGGCGAGCGTGTAGCGAACGCGTAGCGAACAGGCCAGTTTGGGCCATTTTCTGGATTGGGCCATTCGTGAGCTGGGCCTTCGTTCCTTTAAGATCAGTGTCATAAAAATGAGTCGGAGTGCCCTGAAAAATGTCTTGAAATATTAATGGGCAAATTTTGGGGTATGACACCATGAAGTGGCACTTCTCCCAATTGAGCACAAGATTGGTCTTCACACATCTTTCAAGCACCGTTTTCAAGTTTGCCAAGCATAAACTAAAGGAACCACCAAATACCGAGAAGTCATCCATGAAGACTTCCATTGTTTTCTCAATAAGGTCGACAAAAATGGCTTGCACACATCTTTGGAAAGTCGCTGGTGCATTGCACAACCCAAAGGGCATTTTTCGGTATGCGAAAACTCCAAACGGACATGTGAAAGTCGTCTTTTCATGATCGGCCGGGTCAACCGCAATTTGGTTATACCCGAAATAGCCATCCAAGAAACAATAGTATTGTTGCCCCGAGAGTCTTTCGAGCATTTGATCCATGAACGGGAGTGGAAAATGATCTTTTCGAGTTGCGGTATTCAACCGCCTATAATCAATACACATTCGCCACCCCGTTGCAACTTTAGTAGGGATCAACTCATCCATGTCATTTCGGATCACGGTAATTCCACCTTTCTTCGGAACCACGTGCACAGGACTAACCCATGGACTATCCGAAATCAGGTAAATCATTCCCGCATCAAACAACTTGACAACTTCCTTTCTAACAACCTCCTTCATAGTAGGATTTAAGCGGCGTTGTGGTTGAGCTACCGGCTTAAAATCCTCTTCCATTAAGATCTTGTGCATGCAATAGGAAGGACTAATTCCTTTTAGATCGAAAAGAGTCCAACCCATGGCTTCTTGATTTTTTTTAGCACATTGATCAAACGGGCTTCTTCATCATTTGACAAAAGGTTGCTTATGATGACCGGCTTTGCTTCGGTCTCATCTAGGAATACATACTTCAAAGTAGAAGGTAACATTTTCAATTCAATAGGCGCTTTTTCGTCATTAACCTCCTTCTTTAAGTCTTCCTCCTCAACTACCCACGGTTGTAGTTCGTTTAAACCATCAAGTTCCCTTAAGCATTCATCAAGAGCTTGCTCTTCTTCAACTGTGAAAACTTCAATTGAGTCATTAAGAGCTAACTCCATAGGAGATATCTCAGGAATATGCTTAGAAACCTCCAAAATTGCCTCTTCGATCACATCGATGCGAAAGCTATCACTTCTATCTTTTGAATGCTTCATTGCTTCGAATAGATCGAAAGTAACTTCTTCATTTTGGACTCTCGTCTTCATCAAACCGTCGTCAACGTCTATCATCATGCGCGCGGTTTTCATGAACGGTCGGTCCAGAATGAGCGGAGCATCATCATCCTCTTCCATATCAATAACAATAAAATCGACCGGGAAAAAGAATTTGTCGACTTTAACCAAAACATCTTGGGCTACGCCATGAGGATGGGTAGTCGACTTATCGGCCAATTGCAAAGTCATCCAGATGGACTTAATTTCAATGTTGCCAAGCCTCTTTACAATAGACAATGGTATAAGATTAATGCTTGACCCCAAATCAATTAGTCATTTTCCGACATAGATATCACCAATTTTAACCGGCAAAGTAACTCGTCCCGGATCAACCTCTTTTTTCGGAAGCGTCCTTTGAATGATTGCACTACAACTCGCATATAGGACAATGGTCTCCGGTTCCGTATACCTCCGCTTTTTTGTAAGTATGTCTTTCATGAATTTGGCATACTTGGGCATTTGCTCAAATGCTTCGGCAAACGGAATGTTGATTTGCAGTTGTTTGAAAATATCCATGAACCGGGCGTAATGCCGTTCATTCTCCCTTTTAGATGGAGCATGTGGATAAGGAAGGTTTTCGATTGGAGTAGCGCTTACTACCTCCTTTCCTTCAGCAACTCTAGAACTTCTCGCTCTTTTCTTTTTCACTTCCTCCCCCATTACTTCATCACTCTTATTTTTCTCAATTTCCACACTTTCTTTCTTTTCAACTTCACCATTCTTTTTGTTCTTTTCACTTTCTTCCTCACTCCACTCCCCCACTTCACCATCAATATTATCCTCCAATATTTCCTCCTCATTTTTCTTCTTTTCCTCTCTTTGTTCACTCTCATCTCTTTTTCGATTCTCACTAATCAACTCCCTCCCACTTCTCGTCGTGATCGCTTTACAATGCTCCTTAGGATTTGTTTGCGTGTTCGCCGAAAAAGAAGGACCGGGTTGTTGTTCCGCTAGTTGCTTAGCAAGTTGTCCAACTTGAGTCTCGAGATTTTTGATTGCCGCATCGTTGCTCTTTTGATTAGCCATTGACATTTGCATAAATTGTGTCAATGTCTCTTCTAACTTTGAAGTTACGACCGGCGGTTGTTGAGGTTGATAAGGATTTTGGGGAGGGTTTTGACGGCTAGAAGAACCACCCCCATAACCTTGGTTATGGTAATAGTTACTCCTAGGTTGGAACCCTTGATTCCCTTGGAAGTGTTGTTGTTGATTTTGAGGATGTGGTTGATAAGGTTGTTGTTGTTGTTGTCTCGGTTGGTAGTCTCGTTGGTTCGCCATGTAGTTTACTTCTTCGAACCCGGGAGGTGGACAAAATCCGGTGTCATGCTCACCTTTGCAAAGCTCACAACAAGCTATTTGTTTAGCTTTTGAAGGTTCTCTCAACTCTTTTATTTGCTGCGTTAAGAGTTCCACTTGTTGTGAAATGAGTTTGTTTTAGGAAAGAATGGCATCGTTCGTCCCAAGTTCAAGCACTCCCGGCTTCTTCAACGAGTTGCCTCTACTTTGACTTTGAAGATCATTTAGAGCCATTCGATTTATGATATCTGTAGCTTCTTCGGTGTTTTTAGACAATAAAGAACCACCCGAGGTAGCATCCAACAAAGTCTTGCAGTTTAGTTGAAGTCCATTTTTGAAAATATGGATTTGAGTCAATTAATCAAAACCATGCCCTTTACATTTCCGAAGCATGGATTTGAATCTTTCCCACGCCTCATTTAATGATTCGTTGGTTCCTTGTGAAAACACTGAGATGGCCGTCTTGGATTCCATGAACCGGTTGTGGGAGAAAAATCTTTCGATGAACTTCTCTTCCAACACGTTCCAATCTGTCATGACGGCAGGTGTTTGATCTAAGTACCAATCTTTTGCTTTGCCGAGCAAAGCGTGGGGAAATAATCTTTTGAACAACGGTAGCTCTTGAGCTTGATCAACTCCGGCCTCCAATGCTATCTCGTAAAATTTGGTGAGGAAAGCAAAGGGATCTTCATGGTCCATTCCGGTGAATGGACTTCCATATAGTAAATTAAGAGTTCCCGTTTTCATCTCGGCTTGCCTTCCCGTGTGGTTGGCAAACTGAGCAGTATTCCTTGGACTGTTTACACATGGAGTGGAAATGGGCGGTGGTGGTGGTTCCATGATAGGTATGAACGGTGGTGGATGTGTGGTAGAAGAACTTTCTCCTTGTTCTTGTCGTTGTCTAGCTTGTTGCCTCCTTCGTCTCGTTCTGCTATTCAGCCTCCTTGCGGTTCTTTCGATCTCGGGATCAAAAAGAAGTTCGTCCACAGGAATCTGCCCTCGCATAAAACGAAAGCTGCACACTAAACCAAACAAATTACAAGCACAAGTCAAAAATTCGAAAGCTAAAAATTAAGCAACTATTGCGATGCTCGCAATATCAATTCACAATCCCCAGCAACGGCGCCATTTTGTTGGTTGTATTTTTAAGTGTCGGGTTTTTGTTATCGTCTCCACGGGGATTATGAGATATCACCGCCTTTCGATAGTTGTTTCAATTCTTAACTCGTAGTAACAAGGGGATTTTGGTTTTAGTCACGATATCTTGCATAAAAGTGTGATAAAATGCGGTAAAAGATTTGGTTTTAATATTTGAGAAATATTGCCAAAGTTAGAGTTCGACGATCACTTTGCATGTATATGTTCGATCAACAAAACTTATAAACTCCTTTAGATGATAAACTATTTCACAAAGTCCTCCCAATGTGTTTATCTCTAACACACATTGTGAGTTTTCCCATTTTGATTCATTGTTTATCTCTAACACAATCTATCAAAATGACAACTTTTTGGTTCAACCTTATGGTGAACAAAATCATTCATTACTATCTCTAGCTAACAAACAAGATTGGATGAAAACCTAGGTAAAGGGTTAGTAAACATCTCTCGATCATGAACCAACACAAAGAGTTTTCAATAAAACAAAGTTTTCACCATATATTCACCATTAAAGAGTTTACAAATGAAGATCATCCCATTTACACACAAAGCTAATGATCATCTACATCTAACCTTGACAAAATGAAGAACTTAGCTACTCATTTTCATGGTAGCTTGGTCAACAAGTTTCGGAAGAAGGTTGATCAACATCCGAGTCGAATAATCGAGATTGGATGGGAATCCACCTTCTTTTTGTGAAAGATTTTTAAGAGATGAAGAGAAATGATTTCTAGGTCACAAAGTATATCTAGAGCAAAGCTGGAAAAATATCTCAAAAGTACAAAAGTATGGAGGTGTAAAAGTATGGCTCCCAAAAAGTAGCCCTTGCTACTTATAGTGCTGCTACTGAGTTGTCATGCTCGCTAGGAGAGCAGAATGGCTCGCCTAGCGAGCCCCAAAATGAGGCACCTGAGGCACCTGCGCCCAAAGAAATATCCTTTGCCTGATTGGTATGTTCGCTAGGCGAACAAAACCTTCGCTAGGTGAAGCCCACGCTCCACCCTTCGCTCCTGCGAGCTTAGGAGGTTTTGCTACTGGAATTGCTCGCTGGGAGCTCGCTAATGGCTCGCCTAGCGAGTGAGTGCTGGCTGCGCTTTTGACCAAGTCTGGACGTGTTCGCTACACCCTTCGCTGGCTGCTCGCCTAGCAAGTTTGTTGATGTTTGGTACTGTAAAATACTGGAGCTCTTCGCTGGGTTCTTGCTGGGTGCTCGCCTAGCGAGCTCTTCGACACAGCCCTCGCCTAGCGAGCAAGCTGATGAATGCATCCTTTTTTTGGTCCCTTTGCCAACTTTCTTGTGGCTTCATTTTCTATTATTTCATGCCTAATTCCTGCACAATAACACACAAATCAAAGGTACCAAGATCGTTTATCATTGCATTGCAATTCATCAAAAACAAAGGTGGTTTCGAACACTTTAGCAAGGAAATGGAGTGAAAGATGCCCATATTTGATAGCTCAAATAAGCACTTTTGGGTGAGTGTTGGCTGCGCTTTTGACCAAGTCTGGACGTGTTCGCTACACCCTTCGTTGGCTGCTCGCCTAGCGAGTTTGTTGATGTTTTCTACTGTAAAATACGGGAGCTCTTCGCTGGGTGCTCGCCTAGCGAGCTCTTCGCCACAACCCTCGCCTAGCGAGCAAGCTGATGAATGCATCCTTTTTTTGGTCCCTTTGCCAACTTTCTTGTGGCTTCATTTTCTATTATTTCATGCCTAATTCCTGCACAATAACACACAAATCAAAGGTACCAAGATCGTTTATCATTGTATTGCAATTCATCAAAAACAAAGGTGGTTTCGAACACTTTAGCAAGGAAATGGAGTGAAAGATGCCCATATTTGATAGCTCAAATAAGCACTTTTGGGTATCTAACAGCTCTCTCAACTCTTTTATTTGTTGAGTTAAGAGTTCAACTTGTTGAGAAATGAGTTTATTTTGAGCAAGAATAACATCATTCGTTCCAAGTTCAAGCACTCCCGGTTTCTTCAAAGTGTTGCCTCTACTTTGACTTTGGAGGTCATTTAGAGCCATACAGTTAATGATATCAGTAGCTTCTTCGGTGCTTTTAGACAACAAAGTACCACCTGAGGTAGCATCCAACAAAGTCTTGCAATTAGGTTGAAGGCCATTCTTGAAAATGTAGATTTGCGTCAATTCGTCAAAACCGTGCCCTTTGCACTTTCAAAGCATGGATTTAAATCTTTCCCATGCCTCATTCAATGATTCGTTGGTTCCTTGCGAAAACACGGAGATAGCCGTTTTGGACTCCATGAACCGGTTGTGGGAGAAAAATCTTTCAATGAACTTCTCTTCCAACACGTTCCAATCCGTCATGACTGCAGGTGTTTAATCCAAGTACCAATCTTTGGCTTTGCCGAGCAAAGCATGAGGAAAAAGTATTTTGAACAACGGTAGCTCTTGAGCTTGATCAACTCCGTCCGCCAATGCTATCTCGTAAAATTTAGTGAGAAAAGCAAAGGGGTCTTCATGGTCCATTCCGATGAATGGACTTCCATATAGCAAGTTAAGAGTTCCCGTCTTCATCTCGGCTTGCCTTCCCATGTGGTTGGCAAATTGAGCTGTATTCCTCGGACTGTTGACACATGGTGTGGTAATGGGCGGTGGTTGTGGTGGTTGATCCATGATAGGTGTGAAAGGTGGTGGATGTGTTGTAGAAGAACTTTCTCCTTGTTCTTGTCGTTGTCTAGCTTGTTGCCTCCTTCGTCTCGTTCTGCTATTCAGTCTCCTTGCGGTTCTTTCGATCTCGGGATCAAAAAGAAGTTGGTCCTCAGGAACCTTCCCTCGCATAAAACGAAAGCTGCACACTAAACCAAACAAATTACAAGCACAAGTCAAAAAATTCAAAAGTTAAAAATCTAGCAACTATTGCGATGCTCGCAATATCAATTCACAATCCCCGGCAACGACGCCATTTTGTTGGTGTAGGGTTCGAGTGTCAGGTTTTTGTTATCGTCTCCACAGGGATTGTGAGATATCGCCGCCGTTCGACAGTTGTTAAGTTCTTAACTCGTAGTAACAAGAGGGGTTTTAGTTTTTAGTAACGGTAGCTTGCATAAATAGTAAGAAATTGCGGTAAAAGTTTTGGTTTTTCGATTTGAGAAATATTGTCAAAGTTAGGGTTCGACGAACACTTTGCATGCATATGTTCGATCAACAAAACTCATAAACTCCTTTAGATGATAAACTATTTCACAAAGTCCTCCCAATGTGTTTATCTCTAACACACATTGTGGGTTTTCCTATTTTGATCCATTGTAGATCTCTCACACAATCTATCAAAATGACAACTTTTTGGTTCAACTTTATGGTGAACAAAATCATTCATTACTATCTATTGCTAACAAACAAGATTGGATGAAAACCTAGGTAAAGAGTTGGAAAACATCTCTCGATCATAAACCAACACAAAGAGTTATCAATAAAACAAAGTTTTCACCATATATTCATCATCAAAGAGTTTACAAATGAAGATCATCCCATATACATACAAAGCTTATGATCATCTACATCTAACCTTGACAAAATGAAGGACTTAGCTACTCATTTTCATGGTAGCTTGGTCAACAAGTTTCGGTTGAAGGTTGATCAACATCCGAGTCGAAGAATCGAGATTGGATGGGAATCCACCTTCTTTTTGTGAAATATTGTTAAGAGATGAAGAAATATGAGAAAATGGGTTTCTAGGTTACAAAAATATGATCCCAAGAAAATGCTGAAAAATATCTAAGTCTAAAAATTGTCCTTTCCAAAAAGTAGCCCCTGCTACTTATAGTACTGGTTCCTGAGCTGTCATGCTCGCTAGGTGAGCAGAATGGTTCGCCTAGCGAGCCCCAAAATAGGCCACCAGAAGTGCCAGCGCCTAGAGAAGTCATCCAAGTCCTGTTTGCATGTGTTCGCTAGGCGAAGAATCCTTCGCTAGGCGAAGCCCACGCTTCCTCCTTCGCTCCAGCGAGTTTTGATGTTTTGCTACTGGAATTGCTCGCTGGAAGCTTGCTAGTGGCTCGCCTAGCGAGTAAGTGCTAGCTATGGTTTTGTCCAAGTCTGGGAGTGTTCGCTACTTCCTTCGCCACAGCGAGTTTGATCATTTTGCTACTGTAAAATTCTAGGAATATTCGCTGGCAGCTCGCTGAGTGCTCGCCTAGCGAGCACTTCGCTACATCACTCGCCTAGCGAACATGCTGATGATTGCTTCCTTTCTTGGTTCCTTTGCCCACTTTCTTGTGTCTTTGTTTTCTACTCTTGCATGCCTAATTCCTGCACAATAACACACAAATTAAGGGTACCAAGATCATTTCACATTGTATTGCAAATCATCAAAAGCAAGGGCGGTTTCGAACACTTTTTCTACAAAAAGGAGTGAAAGATGTCCACATATGATAGCTCAAATAAGCCCTTTTGGGCATCTAACAAAGGCCCAGCCATAACCAAAGGTGTAGGTCTCGGATACTCATAAGGCATAAGATGCTCAGAAGCTTTCCTCCTAACCCACGAGGTATAGGGTTCCAAAGCGATACAGTTCTTCGGACCAAGCTCTTTCCTTCCCTTCCTGTGGATCTTACGCCAAGAGAGAACCATCCTGCCCTTCAAGCCTTGGGGATATTTACCCTCTTAAAAGAACACACCCTCTAACAGAATGTTATTGGGTTTATTCTTTAAGGGGAACCCAAGCTGACGACGTGCCAAAATATGGTTGTAGTTAATCCCACCACATGTACCAAGAAGAGGCACATTGGAGAATTCACCACAAGAGCCGATAATCTGCACACCATCATACACGCGGTTGTACCAAAAGATATCATCATTAGTGAGAGACATAAGTCTCGTAGACCACCGTAGACATCCTTTGTTCTCCTTGAAGGCGACCGTCTACGGCAAGTGCGAAATAAGCCACTTGTACAACAGAGGCAAACAACACACAATGGTACCACCACTCTTTGCATTCCTCATATGCAAAGAGAAATAAGTGTCACCCAACAGAGTAGGAACGAGATTAAGAGTAGAAAAAATCCTAATAGCGTTCACATCCACAAACTTGTCGATGTTGGGGAATAACACTAGCCCATAGATGAGAAATACAAATATGGCTTCAAAGGCGTCCTCACTCATGGCCTTCCCATACAAAGTATCTTGAGCAATGAAGAAATCAGAAAGGGAGACCTTGAATTCCACCTTTGGTAGTCATATGAGCACCAACCAGAGATTCATCTATATGCAACATATCAGCAATCTCTTGAGAAGTAGGAACCCTCTCTAAGCCACTGAACGGCAACTGATCTAGGATAGGTATACCCACAAGATAAGCATACTACTCAAGCGTAGGCAAAAGCTGGAAATTCGGGAATGTGAAGCAACGGTACAAGGGATCATAGAACTGCACCAATACACTCATCAGACCTTCGTCCACCTGAGTAGCCAGAATAGATAGAAGCTTTCCATGACGAGCCTTGAACTCCAAGGGATCTAATACATAGGATGTCAAATTCCTTAGCTCTTTCAAGTCGGGTTGTCTGAAACTATACTTCTTTGTATTCCTTCTTTGTCTATCCATGTCTGAAAATTTGCAAATAGACCTCTTAAGTTCCTTGAAAATTTTCTCAATATTGATGATATGGATGCAAATGGGTGCATGAATGCATGGATGCAACAATCACACTCAAGGATCAAGCAAAGCACACCACACAAAGTTCATGGGATGGATCAGGTCATCCTTAATATCAATCATCCATTTTGGTGGATTATGGTTCACACCTTATCAACACCCAAGTTCCATTGATATTAAGGATATACAAGAACGAATCAACCATGAATCAAGGGTTTGTTGCAAGTCACGAGCATGGAGTCTCGGTTAAGAACCACCCAAGGGGAGTGTACTAGGGTTTAAACCTGCCAAACATGTTCTACAAGAGGTTCCCATAGTCATCATCCCATCTTTCGGATATTATCGGATAAACGACTACTCGTATTCCAAAAATATTCTCAAGAGAGACTCTTATGAGTGTAGTATCGCGTAACAATCGTATCAAATCTTACACTTGAACGACCTTCGCACTACGTCCTAAAAATAGGCCAAGATGAGCTTGGTAAACTAAGGTCCTTGGCTTCTAAGGTCTAAATTGGAAAGAGTAATGCCTAACCACGACTACTCGTATGACATTATTGATCCCAACATGACCTCCACCAAGTGAATGGGCTTGCAAGTCAACTTGCTAAGGAATAACTCCACACAAGTTGACAAGACTATGCCATTCTCCTATCCTAAGTGTACTCGAGTTCGGGTATAGAACTCATCTCACAAAGATCACCAAGCATGCAAGCAATTAATATATCAAGCAATTCAATCATTACATACAATACAGTAATCCCAAATTGCACAAAAATATGTCACAAAATAATATACAATACAATACAACAAATGTGAAAAGTAGGCAAAACCCACTAGGCAAATATCCCCAGCAGAGTCGCCAGTTTTCTGTAGCGGGGTATTCGTTACCTTTAGATTTATTGACTAAATCAAAAGTAAATCATACAATTCGAGTCGCCACCGCACTTCTATTTATCCAAAGGAAAGGTTAGAAAGCGAACAAAAACCGAGAAGTTTTATCAAATCAAAAACTAATAAAAATGTCAGAGATCGGGGTAAGGGGGTTGGTTATGCAATGGGAAGATTTTAAGCACCCAAAACATCCTAGGTACTCCTAGGGAGCCCTTTTCACAATTTGTTGTAAGGTAGGTTGGTATTTTGTGAAAAATTATTGTGCAAACATGATTGGGGAGATGAGAGAAGAATGTACAAATTATTTACAATTTTGTGTTTGAATGGATAAACCCACTGCCTACGTACCATCTTAAAAAAGATTAGGATCAAAACCTCGTAGTTCGGGGTAAAAATCTCAAAATAAGTTGGTGAATTGATTTGCCAAAAGCCTTAAGGTCTTTTGTTATCCAAGGGAGAAAACTCAACCTAAAACCACAAATCCACCATGTGAGGATAGCTTCAACATGCTAGTAAGGGGTTAACCCTATAATAAGCATGGAAGACTCATTTTCCATCACTAAGGATATAGGTGAGTATTATATCTACCTCAAGGATAACTCAAACCTAATAGCTAATGGTTAGAAAAAAGTTTGTGATAAGAAAGTGGCCATTGAAACCACAAAACATTTGAATGAGTTATATTTACAAATGAAAAGTATTTACAAAATATGGTCAAAGTTGACTTAAAGATTCAATTCAAAATAAGTGTTATGAAAAGAAAGTTTGAAAATCAAAAGCATAATGCTTAGGTTTCTAATGTTTGAAAACAAATGTTAATGTTTGCACAAAAGTTTTGGCTTGGGTTAGAGTGGAGGGAAGAAGAAGAATGGCTAAGTCCTAAACATACAAAGATGAAGGAAGAGAAAATAAAACCACAAATGGAGTTCCCTTCTTGAGATCATATTGATGATCCAAGTAGCTCCCCTCCTTTGGAATAAGCAAGCAAAATAGGCAAATACTCAAGCAATCAATCAATCAAGCAAGCTTTTAGGAATCTTCCAATGGCTCTTGTATCTCTCACTTTGGAATGCACATGACAATGGTTCTTCAAATTGGCTCAAATAGGAATCCCTAGCACAATAACACACACATCAACAAGTTCTATAATTTCAATCAAGGAATGGACAAGAATGAGTTTAGAGATTTGGTCTTTCCAATTCATCTTCAACATCAAGACCTTTTTTACTCCATTTTTGCATAGGGAATGTCCTAGAATCTAAGTCCTTTTTGTCCATTTTGCATTTGGTTCACAACAATAAAAACAAAACACAAGCACAATAGTATATACATAATTATGTGCTCAAGTGAGCAAAAGGAAAATTGCATTAACATAAACATGTGCTCAAATGAGCAAAGGGCAAAAGCAAAAGAATATTAAATTGCATAAATGTAAAGTGCAAGAATTAAATGTTAATAGTCAATTGTTAGTGTTAGTGTGCCATAAGGCAATTTAGCGCTATGTTAAGCAATCGTAAGTGGACTAATGTAGTAGTCACACCTATCTGAGTCCGGTCAATAAAATATAGGCAACAAACACAAGTTAGAAATCTTGATTAGTAAATCAAGTTCCTACAACTGACCATGCCAAAAGAAGAGGAGAAATGATCTTGTATTGATTTAGGTTCTTTGCTTGATTAGAAAGTAACCCATCCTTAATGCAAAGCCATTCACTTGATCTATGATCAAGATGAATTAGATTTGAATCAAGGAAGGTTAAACCTCCCATACATCAAGGCTAACCACCAATCCTTAACTCATTGATCAAAAAGAAAAGAGATGAAGAAGGAGATGAATAAGAATGATCATTAATGGAAATTCAAATGAAGTAATCAACATACATTGACCAAAGATAGATGGAATCAAGGTCAAACATTAGTAAATAGAAGCAAAATGAAAATTAGAAGTCAAGAAACAAATAAAATATTTTTGGTATTTTTCAAAATTAAAATAATACTTGAATTAAAATAAAAAATTAAAGGTCAAACTTCAAATCCATTTCAAATCAACTTTGAAAAGTCCAAATGGATCATCCTAAGTTCAACAAGATCAAATAAAGTTTGACAAAAAATTTCAGCATTTTTAGAAACCAGAAACTATTTTTAATCAATTAAAAATGCATAAAAATAACCTAATTGAATTAAAATCTCAAATCAATTAATAAATTGATGAGAATATTTTTCATAGATCCATCATCATTCAAAGAGGTTGAATTTTTTTTTTGTATTTTTGGATATTGAAAACTATTTAAAATGAATTAAAAATAACCAGAAAAGAGAAAATTCATAAAAAATATCAAATGATAAAATAAAAAATATTAAAAATCATTTTTAGAAACTAGAAATTAAAAGAGAAATAATGCAATTGGTCTCACATTTTTTGGAATTAAAATGAGTGAGATATGATTTTTTTGAAATGAAATGAAATAAAAGAAATAAAATGAAAATTAAATAAGAAATAAAAAAAGAGAAAAAACGTGATGCGTTGGATCCAAGCTCATTAATTGAGCTTGCGCATCAGACGACTCACAAGCGCGCGTCCACCAAACACTTAAGTCAATGAGAAACAGGTGGCATTAAAAAAAGTCATAAAAAGAGAAGGTCTAGATTAGATATGGAGAATGCATCGCACGACTATGGTTTGATCTTGCAAACGGACGGTGGTGTACACCATCGTCTTCTCCGGCGAGACCAGAGATTCCAGCGAAAGTTGCAGAGATCAAAACCTAACCAAATGAGGCGATCTATACAGCAATGGAAAGCTGGGGTGATGTACATCACCCCTGTGCCATCTATTTTCACTCTAAATCTCCATGGTAAGAGAAATCAGAGGTGGAAAATTATGGTGTTCATCTTGAACTTAGTGGAATTTCAAAATTAAAAGCATAAATGAATTGCCTCTGATGAGAGGACTTCAGCCAACCCAATAAATGCAAGAAACAAGCTATAAACAATGAGTTTCGAAGAAGATAAGTTTGTGTAGCAACCTCTGAAATATGGATCTATGGAGCACAATTTCTCTTAGCTATTGCTTGCAGTGTGATCTAGAGGTGAAGATGAAGCAAGGTCAAGGAATTATGATTCTGAAAATCAACCAATGTAGTTGAAATTCATATCTAAAATTTTGAAAAGCAAGTGAAAATCCCTTTAGGTATGGCTATGGAGGGAGTTGTGCAGCATAACAGGCACCTTCGGGTTGTCAAATTATGAAGCCTTGTACACTTATTTATAGCAAATGGAAGCTGCAAGCATGAGCAAAGTGTGTGCATGAATGAAGAGGGCCTCAATGCATGGGCCTGTACAGGCGCATGGAGGGCCCAATTCCTATTGCAAATGAATGCTGATATCACATTTAGGTGAAATGGACGTGCAGAAATGATGTAATGAGCTTGTGCAATGAGTTTGAATTAAGTTTCCAAAAATGTACCAAAACTTTCTCCTCTTCGAAAATGCTACTTCCAAAAATGAAACATAGCCTTATGGGTAATGGTTGGAAAGCCTTGACATTAGGATTAATTGTTATGTTGAGCAAAACTTCATTTGGAATTGGGAAATTGATGAAAATTGATCATAAAGTGCAAGGTGCAAAACATGTGTATGTGAAAATTTCCAAAATGGGCCAACTTCAAGCCCTTCTGTTTCTATTATTCAAGATCCAAATGATAAAACCTTCAACATAAAAGATGTAGATATTTACAAGACAATCAATTTGGACTTACATTTTTCATAATTTGGATTTTTGATGAGAAAGTTATGGGCACTTGAAGTTGGACTTTTTCACATTTCAATGCCTTTGGTCCAAAGTGACCTATAATCTTTTGAATTCTCACATGTATTTAGTTTAGGATTATGAAACTTTTTTCAACATAACAAATGAATTAGACATCTTAAACTTTCCAATTCATTTGATCCCACCTCAAAATCATGAACAATGAATGAGTTATGTTCTTGGGAAGTTGATCCAAAATTAGGGTTTCAGTCAAAATGACCTATAATGTTTTGAAATAGATGATGACCTTCAAAGATTAAAATAAATTTTTGATGAACATGAAAGTTTTTAATATGGTTCTTAATAACATTGTTTCTCTTGGGGTCATCTCCATTTGACAAACATATTAAAAGTTAGGTCTCAATGTACTTCAAAATAGTCAGATGAATTGACTAATCAACTTTTCAAGTCCAAGCCTCAAATGTTGATGAATTGATGATTGAGGACACTAAAATAAGCTTAAATATGCATTAAATGATGAATAGAATAACTTCCCTTGATTTTATTTGATCATGGGCTGAGGTTGCTTCATGAGCAAGGCACAGTTGATGAACAGATGAATTAGGGTTTCCTTGAGAAACAAGCCTCAATCCCTTTGGTTTTCTTTGATCAAGTTGACAAATTGAGATACTTGGGAGGCATATATGATGGATGATAGATTTGGGAACCATTTTCATGCTTGCTTTCAACTTCACTTGGCCATATCAATGAGCATATGGATCATCTAGGAGCCTCAGATCTTATGATTGCTCAAGCTACAAAACAAAAGATGTTAGTGACATATTTTTGTGCTTTTGGTTAGTAAACAAAGTAAGAAAAGAAATAATATACAATTCAAGCATGCTTGGTGATCTCAAACCAACTCACAAGTGTTCCCACCCAAGGGTTAAAGAGCCAAGATGTTATGATCCTCGAGGCAAGAATGCAAATGAAATGTCATGATGCCATGAGGGATATTAGGGTCAAAATTGGGGTCTTACAGGAGTAATCGGTCACAACCTCGAGTTTTTGTGTTTTCTTCTATTAAACTTGGTCAATTTATATTCCAATCATTGTGTAACTTGTATATAAGTGTGTAGGATGCACTCTCACCCTAGTTAATGAAATATCTCAATTCTCTCTCTCTCTCTCTCTCTCTCTCTCTCTCTCTCTCTCTCTCTCTCTCTCTCTCTCTCTCTCCTCTCCTCTCCTTGGTCACTCTTCACACCCCAAATTTACTCATTCCAAGTTTCATCAACTTTATGGTTGCTTGTTTAAACAATACAGTCTAAGAGATTCAAAAGTCAATCCTTCCTAGTTCTTAATTTATAAATGTTATATTTAAAAATAAATACTTTATTGTGTGTTTAGTGATTGCAGTATTTCTTTCAAAATAATTTGTTTATTTATATCCTATTTACAAGGATTTTGTGTATCTTTATTTGTTAACTAGTTGTTACAATTCTAAATGCATATTTATCATAGGTTTTTAATTCATAAACAAATAAATAATAAAAATGGTAAAAAAAACATTAGTGCTAAAGTGGTTCGAATGGCCCAAAGAAAAAAGAACTAACATATGACTATAATAAATCTGAGGATAATAATATTTAGCTCGTTCGCTGAGACATCTAGAAGAATGCAGATCTCATTATTATTTAAAGTAAGAGTGTAACTGGATAGTCAATCAACATAACATTTACTTTCACGCCAGGTATGATTGAACTTGTTCCAGTTCTTTTGAGTCATTTTTCTAATTCTCCCGACTAAGATTGGAAACTACGATCATCCCCAATTTCTTGATTGAACATATTTATCAAGACTTTAGAATCTATTTCAATAACTATATTTGTAATTCGCTCTTGGCAAGCCAACTTCATGTCATCATAACTACAGAAAACACCTATCACAACGGTTGGAAAAGAGATACCACCTCACTGGACAAATTATTATAAGGTAATGTGTGATTGTATGTACGATGATTTCCACCAGGATCATGCGACCGTGATTATAAGCTATGTAGCATGCGACCTACCACAATAGTTAATTTAAACAACCATTATGATATTCTTCAAAGAAAACATTTAACAATGGTTGGTGTACACAATCGTTGTGATATATACAACTGAGTTTATTATAAATATTGTGGAATGCTTATTTCGCCAATGCTCACTAAACATATAACCTTTCAATATGATCTAGAACATTAAAATATGAAAAATCAAATTATATTAGAAGAACAAGTTCACGTTCAATGCTTGACAAGAGTTCTTCAATTCCTTATCCGCATTTTGCTCTTTAACAGTTAGAACTTTGTTTAATGATCCTAGTTCTTCAACTGCCCATTCCTTCACCTCTAGTTCATTTTGCAAAATGTTATTTACTTTGAAAACAAAATTAGAGGTGAAGAGAGGGACGGTTGAAGATCTATAATCACTAAATAAAGTTCCAACGGTTAAAGAATAATATGCAGATAACAAACTAAAGAATTCTTGTCAAGAATTAAACGTGTACTTGTTTTCTATTATAATTTTATCTATCATATTATAAATTTCGAATGCAATCTTAAAATTTATATATTCGGTAAGGGATTGAAAAAAAACTCAAACCTCATAATATATAATAAACTCATCTTTAAACAAACATTAACAACAACATTCATCAACAACAAATTATAAACAACATACCCGATACAACAAACTTATCAACTCATAGAATGTTTCAGAAACTTACATGTCCCATAATGGCATCAATCATATGATGACATCAAATTATCACCGCCCTCAGTAAGCAAAGGGATAGTTTGAAACGGACAAAAGAAGTCACTCGTGGAAGGAGTTTGATAGAATTGTCTAAGCCTTTTTTCAAGAGAAAGACTTGGAGTAAAGGGGGGAGTAGTTGTTCGCTTGATAAGCAGTGAAACTTATTTTAGGCAAAGAATAACCGTTCATGGATCTCAGATCTATGGGGATAGAGGTAAAATTTGTCTATACCTCTCTAGGAGAAAGACTTGGATCGAAAAGGAAAAATGAGGATTAGTCACTTATATAAAGTTGACGAAGCCATATATCCTTCTTGAAGAAGAATCGCGATCCAAAACGCAACAGAAATTAAAATTTTCTCCTTTAGTGATCCTTATGAATGGGCATGATCAGTGATAGAAATCGTTACCTCTTGTGACGATTGAAACCTTTGATGCAGATCTAAGGAGTGATATCGAACGTGGAATGGTGACGACGCCTCTACTTAGTCCACACGAACGGATTCCTTCAGTCTCAGTGCTAACTGCTATGAATGAAGGCTTTGTGTGTGTGTGTATGTGTGTGTGTGTGTGTGTGTGTGTGAGAGTGAGAGAGAGAGAGAGAGAGAGAGAGAGAGAGAGAAATGAAATTTCGTCTAATCGAATGCTTCTGCACAAGGGTTTTAATAATAAAACCACTTGTGTGGGTTGCAAGCTAAAAAGCCCACTTAAGTGTATGTGGCCCATATCTTATGATACACCAAAATCACTTAAGTGTGTGGTACCTTACCATATCTCGTATTCTACATAAGTGCACCGTACCTTACGATGTTCTACAATTCACTTAAGTGCACCGTACCTTACAGTGTTCCTTATTTACTCTATCTCTCATCAATCCGTCATTTTGTGTGTGACCCTGTAGGTTTTCACGACATTGACAATTATATTAAATCACGTATTTAACATAATAAACAGTGAGTGGTGTCTAGCAACACATCACTATTATCCAAGACACGAAAATGTCATGTGATCTGACAAATCCTTTTGTGATAATACTTATGTGTACAATTACCCTTTTGCCCTTATGTCTATATTGAACGCAAGGCATAGATTGTGTCATCCTTGTCCAGTTCAATATTGGGCCCTTAGACATTCATCCTGTTACGCATGATGGGAAAATTCCATCTAGGTCACTCATGTCACTCAGCATGCTTCGTGGAGTACCCATCAATTATCTTTATGGTCATCCAGTTACGGACAATGTTTGATCAGCAATAAAGCACTCGACTTTACATCTAGGGTCCATAGTGGTTTCAAGTCGAAGGGTGGTATACACCACTATCACCATGAGAATAACTTATGACACTTTGCATAATATTCTATATAGTATTCTCATAGCGGATCAATCCAGTATAAACATTACTCCTAATATTCATACATATGTTTAAGACTTGATAACTCCTTATCCATGATCCATGAGATGTGATCATCAGTCTATATACATAATAGTCTTAATGCTTTAATGTTATCCCACTTCATAACAAAGCTCTACTAGGGATACTTTAAGAATAATGTCCTTATGTTTAATGGGATCTCATGATTAAGCCACACTTGATACATTAAACGGACTAGCTATTCTATGGACTTTATTAAACAAACATAATAAAGAAAAAAGCCTTTTATTATTAATAAATAATTCGATACAAGTACCAAAAGTATTGGCCTCTAGGGCTTACACCAACACTAATCTCATCCTCAAGCACCCTACAAAGCTTGAAGGATCACCCAAGTCATCTCACTCACTCCCCAAATCCAAATTTGGTGGTGAGTCCCCTTGAAAGAAGCTTCAAGATTCATCTGGTCACCCAAGGACCAAACCCTAGCACTTTACCTCATTTGGCTTGTACAAGTCTTGATTTCTCATGGATCTTGACCATGTCATTAGGGACCCCTCAAATCCAAGTTTTTTCATGCCCTACACCCTTTGAACATCTCAATTTGATTCCTACATCTCAAACCCTAGCTCAGTTGGCCTTGGTTCTTGGTGAAACTTGTGGCTCAAGAAATCCTACTTCAAGAAATCACAAAAATCCCAAATTAGGTCATGTTGGTTGGTCACAGTTTGGCAATAATGGCCTATGGAAAGTTCCAAAGACCATAACTTTCTCATTTATTGAGATTTTTAAATTCCACTTAGATCTTCCAAATTTGTTTCAAGGTCCAAGACCTAATTCATTTAGGAAGAGGTTCAATTTTTCTATTGGCCAAGCTGGTCCAACATGCCCATCATGTCCTAAAATCATGTCATGACCTCTACTTTGACACATTGCCATTTCCAAACCACAAACCCTTTTGACCTGGTTCTTTTTTCATTCAATAAAATTCATGGCAAGGAATAAATTTACCAAAATTGAGACTAAATGCACGAGCCAATTTTATTTGGCCTTGGTTCAAAGTTGCTGACTTGCCTTGATGCACAAACCAGACCAAGTCAAGACAGATTTTGCAATTGGATGCGCCAAGTCTCCAAACTCATTCCTTTTGATCCCAATGGTCCAAAAACACTTCGCAAATGATATTATGGTGTGATTTAAGGTCAACTTAGACATGGAAACCTCACCAAACATAAAATTTGATGCCATGTACAAAAATCAGTTTTTGCCCAAAATGGCAAAAAGCAAATTTTGCTACAGACCAAATCATTGTCTTTAGTTGTTCCAAATTCATGCTAGGGATCAAAACCAACTTGCTTGTGGTGCAAACAAGCTCAGGATGTAGTCGTTTCATTGTTCCTTAAGTCAACACCAAGCATGGTTTAAGTTACATGCCAATTTGAAGCAAACCTCCACAATTTCCCTCCAAAACCATCCACACACATGCCCTATAAATAGGTGAAGGTGTGCCACTGCAAAACTACGCTAAAAAAGGCCTCAAACTCATTTTGAACATTTATGCTAAACCTCCATTAACAGATTATCGGGTTTTCATTTTTAGAGCTCCTCAACCCCAAACCACCACCCAGAAACCTTCACCTAACATCACTTAAGCTTCCCAAACACCTAACTCCCCTTTCCCAAGCCTCGCCCAACCTGAGCTACACCGTTGAAAAACACCCGTGAGCTACTTTTGATCAGGTATATTTCTCCACCCCCATTATCCAAACAAGTTTCTACTTCCCTCGAAATCACTCAGTGACCATTTCCCCCAACTTTGCACCTTTGATTACTTGATATTTAGAGTTTAATTTTTGTTTTAGGTTAAGTCAGTCTTTCTGATTTTTGAGGAGGAACTCCATACTCAGAGCCAATAAATGGCTCATGAGTGTGGAGGATGATTTGTTTTTGATTATGCATTGAAATTCCATAAAAAATCCTATTAATTTTGCTTATTTCCAACCTTTGAATTTCAAAAATCTCGAGGTTGAAGACGACATTATGGTTGTTGTCTCGCACGAAATTCAAATTCAAACCAAGTTTGTGTCCTGATGTGATTGGTTGTTGGGGGTGCAAATCCTTTTTAAGTGTTATTTTATTATTTTATTACTTTGATTTATTTGGTTAACACCACCGAGCTTGAGGTCCAGTGGGTGAGGGGGTTGATCCCCCCATGACCCCAACCAAGGTCAGGGGTTCAACCCCCAGCGTATGCAAATCTCATTTATTTTTCATTATATTTTATTATTTATTTAGTTTTTCTCATTTATTTTCATTTTGATTTTATTTTTTTAACCCCTTTTTATTTTTGTCTCTAGAATTTATTGGTGACTTGTTTTATTTCATTTGAGTTATTTTTGGTGGACTTATAAGGTCTTGAACTCAAGGACTAATGAAATATATTTAAGTCATGACATGTTTGGATTAAGGTTGATTAAAACCTTCCATAATTCAAACCTACCATTGGTTGATCATGTATTCATCCATGGTACTTTGAAGCATGGATAGGTTTCCCCTATTTCAAATAACTTGGTCATTTGACTTGTGGATGAAGTCTTATCTTGTTAACTTAGATTTCATCTGATACATGGTTGTTCCTTTTGGTTTATACTAACCATTACTAACTTGTTAAAATTATACTTTGTCCATATAATTTGTTAACTTAATCAATCATTAATCTTTTAACTCCGGGGAGTAATAGTCTTCCTTTTGTCAATCTATTGATAGATGGACTTGAGGTTGAACAACTTTCTTTGTTACAAATCTATGGTAAGTTGGTCCATCGATCATCTTCCATAATTTGTATCAATGATAAGTTATCCCTTAATGCACAATATTTTGAATCTATTGACTTAAGGATAGATAATCCCCTGGTGTTGATCCTTTGTTCATAATCTCAACCCTAGCTTAACTTTACTTTGATTATTACTAACCTTTTGTTATTATTATTATTATTATTATTATTATTATCATTGTTATTATTTATTGTCGTTACTTTTATGTCATTTACGTTTAAGTAATCATTATCATCATCATTGTATAAATTTCGCCATGCATGTTTATTTACTTGTATTTATCTTATGGCCATCATACATTTAAAAACAACCAAAACATGATAAAATTAAAAGACCAAAAACAAGTCATTTCACTTAATCACTTGGACTTAGACGATCCCATTTAGGACCTTTGCTTGGAGGCCTTTCCTTTACTCTTTTCTGATACTTTGCAAACACTTGGGTTTCATCTGTATTTACATTTTGGTTGTAAGAATGGCATCATGGCACCACTCTAGGGGGGACATGTTTGTAACACCATAATCCTTTATTTAGAATAGGTCACTTCTTTGCACACACAAGGCTTTCTCTTAAGTTATATTACAATGAGCTCATTTACTTTCTAGTTGGTTGCCTTGCATTCATGTAGCATAATCTAAATTTCTCAATCAAATAAACGAACCCGTCAAGTGGCTTTTTCATAATCAAACTTAAAACACTTAATAACTACGATTAGCATTGCGCGCTACGAGCTTTAAGTGGTGGAGAATATGTGAGAATGAAGCATTCATACCCTCACTCTGATTATTTTGGACGCAAGACGTTTGGCTTGTTGTCTAGAATATTCACTTCCGTTCCTAGAGTTTAGTGCAATCTAATCACAAACTATTTTCAAAAAGCCTTGTTTAAGGTAAAATCAACACAACCCATCAAACCTAATTTTTGTGCCTTAGGGCATTAACCCGAAAATCCTTTTCTCAAAGGTAAAATCAACCAACACACAAATATTTTTTACTCCGAACTACGGAGCTCTGATTCATCATCCCCGATGAGTGATACGTAGGCACAAGGGCCACAATCCTTGGCGAGCACTATAATAAAAAACCAAAACCCCCCTCTTTCACACATATTCTTTTGAAAAATAAAACAATAACGAGATAAATCTTCGTGTACGTAAAATAACCCTAATGGTTCCCATGAAATACCATGGACGTGAGAGGTGCTAATACCTTTCCCTTGTGTAATCGACTTCTGAACCCTAATCTTGGTTGTGAGACCGATACCTTATCTTTTTTATAGCGCTCCCTGTGCGCTTATCTTTTTTTGAGGGTTTTATCGACTATTTCTCCTCGCCTCTCCAATAGAGACACATAAATAAAATTCGGTGGCGACTCTTCTGTTTTTTTCCCCTTTTTCTCTCATTAAGAGGGTGCACACTTTAGTTCAGTCCCGGTTTCGTTATCGTGAAATCCAGGTAACGACAATATGACATCAATTCACTCTAATTTGACAACAATAACAAGCTGGTCACTAATTAATTTTTTTTTCCATATCAAACCTCCAATACATTTCCACCTATCAACACAAGATAATTTGATATATCATCCCCAATTCTATATCACATAACATTCTAATAGTCCACATATATTTGAATAAATTTTTAACTAACCCCGCATCAAGATTCATTCAACATACCATTTCAAACATTAGTGCTAACATTGCACAATTTAAATTCACATAGCAGCCAACTATCCATTGAAGGTCCTTGCACAACTCATACTAATAGTTCATACAACTTCTCATGACAGTGGCAGTTGATTCAAAACCTGCATAATTTCATAACAGATCCTAGCACTAACTAGTTACACTTGCGCATAGGTCAATCCAATTTTATGACAAATCCATTTCAAACCAGTAACAATTATGCACAGCTATTACTTGACATACATGTGGAAAAGTCATATTTCAATTCCAAGAGGAGAGTTCTTGATGAAACGGCTCCTGATGGAGAAGTTCGTAGCATAGATAAATATGATGAAGAGGGTTCCAACTGTGGAAGGGCCATTGCCTCTAAAGTTTGAACATTTACTTCCAGCATAAGCAATTTCATGGAGCAGCCTTGGTATTTCTACTATACATATGCACTTGACTGCATCTTAACAGTCAATGCTAACAACCATGAATTTTTTCCACTAACTCATTTAACAATCATCAACATATACTAACTATCTTAATTTCAAGTTTCAACTTAATAAACTAACTGTCAAAGCTTGAATTGACCTCCTCATTCATTTTAATCTCTAACAACCTAACAATATAACCAACATTCATTACAATAAACTAACTTAGCTAACTCATTCACATTACATTCACATAATTCACTTCAATTCTAACTCAATAATCTGATTCCTAACACTGCTAACCTAACTAATCACAAATCATTAACCTCTAACTTTCAATCCCTAACAACTAACTTTAATACTAACAGTTCTATAACAACTAATTGTAGCTAACTAACTTCCATTCAAACTATAATTGTCACTAATAGATTGCTAGCAAAGTTACTAACTTCTAACCACTCTCTTCATTGAATCTAACAGTACGCTAACATTTCTAACACTCCTGCCCAAGTTGACCTAAGTATTTACTTCATCCTTCTCAATAAATAAGTTCATCCTATTCAATCATTGGAAACAAGGAGTCATTTCACAAACTCGCTTAAAATTACTCTCTCTGAATTCTTAATTCTCTGAGAATTCTCTCTGCTCTCCATCAATTTCTGTTCCTGTACTCTTCAATTCACACACACAGAGCAACAATAACAACATAGCCTACATACTAGGACGCAAGGGAAGAAGAAGAAGAACAAGCTCATGATACTTTTTCCTACACACATTGTCTTACTCAATATACCCCTCTTGAAGTACAATAACACAACATTCTTTGGGCCTCAATCGTGTCTTGCCGACCACTGCATTGCCCATCCACACACCCCTGGGAAGCGCACTCCTTGAATTGTAGTCCATTTTTCCTTTTTTAATCTTCTATTATTTTTTGACACTTTTTTTAGTGCATTTTGATCTTTTTCTAGACATTTTAACACACATTTTTTTAATTCAATCCTAATACATTTTTTAACACATGGTGGATTTTAAATTAGCACTTAAGTAGATTTAGTCATAGAATTAATTCCATTTTATTTTCAAATAGTTTCTTTAGAATTACGGTCTATGCTTACTTTGATTTTGATCAAATTAAAATCCATAGGCATGTGATTCATGTCATGATCGTTATTCCGGATTGATTGGTTGATCAAAGTCATCTTTGATCAAAATCACTTGTGCATAATTTGTCTGCTTCCTCTATCCAGTCAAGTGATCGTAAGCCTCTTGATCACTTCATGAGATTAGATCTTTGTGCTCACACTACATTGAACGTCAAGCCAAGTCAAGACTTCACACTCAAGTCAGTTCAAGTCAAGCTTCACATGCAATACTTTGAAGACCCTAGACATCAAGACTGGATCATTACTGAGCATCCTTCAAGCACAACAAAAAGATTCTTCTTTCAATACTTGTTAGTTATGATGTAAATTATGCGCCACGAGCCTGAAGCAATAGAGAAGAAAAATAGGGATTATTCTTATCCTTGTTTTGAGTATCTTTGGGTACAGGTCGTAAGCCCCGGTTATTCAAAGTATTCACCTTTGTTCATAGACTCTAGTGCAATACAAAATCAAATGACTTTTAAGTCTTCTTCCCCACAGACAAGCTGTAACAATCAACATCTACAATACTCTTCTCTTTGAACCAAACACACATTCTCTTGGACATCCATGCATTCTTTGGGTTAGACACCTCATGGTCAAACACCCATCTCTGAACCAATACCCTTTTCATGCATTTCTATGTAAAGCTCTTTGCTCTGGCAAACTTCATGCATTGCCCTGTGGAGCTCCATGCTTTAACAACCCTCATGCATTTCCATACGAACTTCGGGCTCGAACATACGCTTTTCTTTTATTTTGCCATGTGGAGCTCCGTGCTCCGGAAAGTCATGTATGCCTTATGAGCTTCGTTCTCAGGAAAATCATTCATGTCATGTAAGCTACGTACTTAGGTAACCTCATTTCTACCCTATAAGCTTTGTGCTTAAGAAAACCCCTTTTTGTAGGTCTTGATCCCTGGATCTAAGAAAAATCCTACAATTTTGCATTGGTCACACCATCTATTGGTTAACGCCACACACTCTTTGATTCAGAAATTACTATCTATAGGTTCAAACAACATAATCTTGATCCAAATAACACTTTCAACATCCAACAACACTCTTCTACGCTTCAAGCAACTTTCTTTTTTTCAATTCAAGCAACTCTTTCTCTCCTTGAATTCAATCAAGCAACTCGTTTTTTTCTTTTATCACACAACCCTTTTTCAAAATAATCAAATTTCTTTTCATAAATGAACTGTTATAATCTATTCCTTAGCAGTTAGACTAAAAGCTTAGAGCACCCGAACGAGGATCAGAATCAACTAACGTCAACACACTTCTAGGATATGATTATAATTATTCCATAAAAAAAATCAAAAAATACGTAGTTTTCTACCACGAACTACAGAGCTCTGATTTTCTCATTTCACTATGAGAATACGTAGGCACGAGGGTTTGAATATTTGGCGAGCACACGAATTATTAGACTTACGTTTTCCCAATCGCAAGTAGCCTTTAGATAGTAATACACATTCGTGCAAAGAACAATCAAAATGGTCCCCGTTGAGTACAAACAATGTGAGGGGTGATAATACCTTTCCCTTGCATAACCAACTTACTTACCCTTTTTCTCTTCCTCTGCGTTTTATCGATATTTTCCCTTTCCTTTGGAATAAATAAAGTTCGATGGCGAATCTGTTGTATCTTTGAGTGTGCGATACGCTCAAGTATTTTTCGTGGCGCGACACACATCAACCTGGTCCTGAGAGATTTAGGGTATGTATGATGTCTAATAAACTCACACTTATCTCATTTCCTCTTATATTACAGATGTATTAATGTTTCTTTCGCCCGTTGTAGCAACAATAGCATCAATTGTACCCTTTGGGAAGCATATGCCTTAGAATTCATCAAATACAATCAGCAGCGAAAGGAATCATCTTAGGCAACTATCATCTTACTTCAATATGCTAAAGTCAAGGAAAAAGGTTATTTTATCTTTCTTTCGTTTCCTTTATATTTTCAACTGTAAGCTTTTTATTATTTTCACTAACTTAGTCAGTCTTATTTTATATGTAGGAAATTATCCACTATCTGTTACTAACACGTACGATGTAACCAAATTGTACATCAACGCTAATTTACCTCCAATCAATGATTTTCTTAAAAGGTACAACTACAAACACATATGTGTATCATTCACATGACCTACGACGTCTCTGTTCGTATGATTTTCTTAAACATATATACTTATTCCTCCTTAATTTTAGCATCCATAAGGACGCTTTAGTTCACATTACATGCCAAGTTAGCTCACATTCTCAAGTGTGGTCACAAAACTCCGCAACTTCTTAGCAAAATACTTAAAAAATTAGTGTCAAAAGCTATTGTGCTCCCTCTGAGTGAAATTATTAAACTTTCGGATGTATGCATCACCTCTTACTATGATTACCTTTTTTTCATTGTTTATATTATGAAATGTTTTCCTCTAATGTGACATATTTTGTTTTTTCATATTAAGCAGATTACCTTTTGTGTTACTGTTACTACACTGATAAGCTTATTGCATCACAATATGGATGGTATTATCAGGCATGCCATCAGTGTCCAAAGGTAGCTCGCAGAGACAAACCTCCTTTAATATGTAGGGTTGACATACCACTGAAGCTGGAATATTTAGGTATAACACCTTTAAACCAGATACTCATGACACTGTGAATGTTACCGAATCATAAATGTTGACGTAAATTTTACAATTTTCATCAATATCATGCCTTGTTAGGTATAAAATTGAAATTGAGGTTGTTCATTCTGGAAGTCGTTGTAACTTTGTTTTCTGGGACCGCGAAAGTTCATAGTTATTGGGTGTATCTGCTGCTCAAAAGTGCATCACTATGATTGAGGTTTATTCCGGTTGTCAATATATAATACTTACTTAATGCCTTTTATATTTTTATGTTTTGTAATGGTTGTACATACTTATATAAGTTGGAATTGATGACCCACTTGAATTCCCATTAGCGTTTAACGCTTTGTTGGGTGTGAAAATGGCATTTAAAGTTAAGTGGCAACCATGTTAGAATAGTTGCTTTGTTGTCATGATTCTTCAAGATGAAATGGTAATCAACCAGATCAAGAATCCATGGGAACAAGAAAAGGTATATCTTTTCCGCTGTAATTACGGTGCTTTTGAAGGTTTGATAACCTAATGGCATTTAAAGTTAAGTGGCAACCATGTTAGAATAGTTGCTTTGTTGTCATGATTCTTCAAGATGAAATGGTAATCAACCAGATCAAGAATCCATGGGAACAAGAAAAGGTATATCTTTTCCGCTGTAATTACGGTGCTTTTGAAGGTTTGATAACCTAATGATGCTCGCTTTGTGATGTTGCATTCCATAACAATAAGGTAACATCTCAACCTATTATAACACCACAACTCTTACAGGTATTTAAAATATATCTCTAACTATCATTTTCAAATTAAAGTTATGCTTTTAAATGTTTATACAAAGTATGAAACCATTATTTTACTAATATCTTATAAATTAAGGAGAGTGTTGATGAGGAAAATTCTGATGTTGTTGAAAATTAGGAAGCAGTTACGGTAGTGTTATCAACTATGCTATTTTGTAATTATTTTGCCACTGAGAAAACATCCATTGAGTCTTAATTTATATTATTCTATACAAAAACTCGAAATAACATCCAAGCACGACCCAAAAACAGTCACACCTACTGCAAAGAGACAAAATCCTAATGGTTCAAGTGAATCAACAACCTTAATCAACTTGTGTGATGGAGAGATGTCATTGGAAAAACTTAAAAAATCATTAAAAGGAGTAGTTATTTATATAAATCATTTTTGTCTTTTTTTTAGTCTGGTGTATCCAATTTACTAATGTTTTGTATTGGTGTTTAACACCTATAATGTTTAAATTTAACTGTTGGATCCAATTTGGATGATGTTGTTATGGATATAAAAACTGAATATGTAATGTCTTTTATGGAAAACATATTCCTCCTGATGTTATATTTAACATGTTTATTTGATTTATGTTAATTCTAATATCCAATCATATTCATTTTATTCTTGTGATAATCATGTATTTATTTTCTACATTAGTACATACATGTGGACCTTAGGAACAATTTTATTTCTACTTGAGGTCTAAGTAGGTCGACCCATTTTCATGAGATTTTTTCTATATATTATCAACCTATAACAATTCCTCATAGTCCTCTTCATCACCGCACACCTTCCAAAACTACATCACAAACAAACGCATATGACCTATGTAAGTCTCACTATGGCAACTATTTCGAGAATGACTTTTGTTAGGTTCATTTGAACTAATTGCTCTTCCACAAGTTGTAAGAATAACTTTTATTTTTCATATGCTAACACCTCATATTTTCCTTTAATTATTAACTTCGCATTTAGTAACAGATTTAGATTCAATTTTTCTAATTTGTATTTCTGCCTGCAACCCCATCTAGAAATTGACCCTTGCTTTGTACATAATTTTAGTCACCAACTTGATATTTATTGGATGATGTATGTGTTGAGAATGTGTCAAGTGTAAGTAGTGTGGATAATAGTCTCACATTGGTTCATAATGTGGAGATTTGAACATTTATAAGTGAGAAAGTCCATTCACCTATCACCTTAAGATTTTGGATGAATATGTGGTGTGTTTTTCAAAGATTTTCCTTTAGAAAAGGAAGTCGAAAGGGACCAGATTACTCGTATCGAAAGTCAACGGCGTTAGGAGGGTGAATAAGAACAAGAAGATCTGAATTATCTATGTTTATCTTACAAATATCATCTTGTATTTCTACAATTTTATGGTGATAACATATTTTTATTTATTCATATTGAAGACAAAGAACTTATAGAACCTGAATTTCCTAATTTCCACACGCTACTTCTGTCATCATTGTTCTTTTTTGTGAGATTCCATTGTTAGGGATAAGCGTTTTTCACTGCATTGGAAAATATATCAATTTCTTGAAACAAATTATAATTTATAGAACAATATATGGGCACACTTTTGTTTTCCATATTGATGGCCCATTCTCATATACTTTGTGTGTTTTTTTTCCTTTCTTATTTCATTTTAATATTATTAATGTCACATTTTTTTTCTTATTATTTTTTCAACCTTTTCAAATTCATCTACTTTATTTACAACTTTTACTTCACTTTTCACATTTTCTTATAGTTTTTAATACTTTATTACGACCTTTCAATTATCTTTTAAAATACAACATTACTCGATGTTTAACTCACCAAGAATAACAAATCGATTGCATTTACCTATGCAATTTTTTTTTTGACAACAACTTTTGCAAAGTGTCTTTGCAAACTATGTAAACGGTAAGTGTTTCAATTGAATTGCAAATGCACCAGAATGATCGCTTTATTCATAGGTTCCAATGCCTTTTTATAAGGAATACATAAAAACTGTAAACAACTGCAAATCCTAAAATAAAGGACATGACTCAACTAGCTCCACTAACTCCACTAATAGCAAGAAAATAGCAAAACAGAAATTGACCTGCTCTAGCCTAAAGAATAGATCTTTATTGGAAAAACTAAAAGAACTTACACAACAATCCCTCCCTTGAACTGAACTCGATCAAGAGTTTCAGTTCACAACTCTCATCCCAAAAGCTTCTCTGATTCTTTGAAATGATGCCATCTTCAAAGGCTTTGTCATTATGTCGGCCAGCTGCTCCTCGGTGCTGCAATAGACCAATTTAACGACACCTTCCTTTGTCAAATCTCTGAGAAAATGGTATCGGACTCTTATGTGCTTTAACTTCCCATGCATGACTGCATTATTTGACAACTTGATAGTGGACGTGTTATCGCAGAACATAACCATCTCTTCATCTTGTTCATGCCCGATTTCTTTCAATATCCTCCTCATCCAAATGGCTTGACAAGCACATGTAGCTGCTGCTACATACTCTGCTTCAGTAGTTGACAGAGTTACGATTGGTTGCTTCCTTGAGGACCATGCCACAGCTCCTCCACTCATCAAGAAAACATAGCCTGAGGTGCTCTTACTGTCATCCACATCTCCTGCATAGTTACTGTCGGTGTAGCCTAAGAGTTCACTCTTTCCTTCACGTTGATACCATATCCCAAATTCTAGAGTTCCCTTCAAGTACCTCATGATTCTTTTTGTAGTAGCAAAGTGCAACTCAGTGGGATTTGCCATAAAACGACTAATAAGACTTACCACAAACATCAGGTCAGGTCGGGTGGTTGTGAGATACATTAGGCTGCCCACCATTTGCTTATATAGCGTTGAGTCGACCTTCACACCAGCTTCATCTCGGCCAACCTTCTGTCCAGGAACTATCGGATTACAAACGGAGTTGTAATTTTGCATCCCAAACCTCTCGATCAACTCAGCAGCATATTTTCTTTGACATATAAAGATGCCATCAGCCTTCTGCATCATTTCAATGCCAAGAAAATATCTCATCTTCCCCAAATCAGTCATGTCGAATTCATCCTTCATGGAGCATTTAAACTCATTCAGCAACTCCTCATCATTACTAGTGAACAATAGATCATCAACATAAATGCTCACAATTAAGATTTTACCTCCCTTTTGTTTGATGAATAATGTTTGTTCACTAGAGCTGCTTACAAACCCTTCCTTGACGAAATAAGCCTCAATGCGACTGAACCAATCTCTAGGTGCTTGTTTTAGTCCATAAAGAGCCTTATGTAGCTTATAAACCATGTCCTTCTTCCCTGCTACTTCATAGCCTTGTGGTTGCTCTACAAATACATCTTCCTTTAACTCACCATGCAGAAAAGCAGATTTCACATCGAGCTGATAGATTCCCCATCCTCTTTGTGCTGCTACAGCAACGATCATCCTTATTGTGTCCATTCGAGCCACCGGTGCGAATACCTCTGTGTAATCTACTCCGTACTCTTGAGCATACCCTTTTACAACCAGCCTAGCTTTGAACTTATCTACCTCTCCCAGTTCATTTAATTTGGTCTTGTAAATCCACTTAACCCCAATAGCCTTGGCTCCAATGGGCAGTGCAGTCAGCGACCACGTGTGGTTCCGTTCGATGGATTGTATCTCAGCATCCATCGCTTGTTTCCATTTCTGATGTCCTGATGCTTCTTGAAAACTGGTTGGATCTGATATGACCATGAAAGCTAGGTTTTCAATCTCGACTCTAGCCATGTTTGCTTCTTCCTCTGTATCTGATAGCCCTTCTCCTGTGACATAATCTGCAGACCAGAATGGTGGTTTTCTCACCCTGCCCGTCGTTGCTATCGTTTCTACAGTTGGTGAATCGTTTGGTGAAGGAACGACATCAATGTCTTCTTCCGCTTCTTCCGCCTCCTCTGCATTCTCAACATCTTCATAATCATTCTCCCACTCAAGTTTAATACTTTCTTCACCAGAATAACCAACATTTTCTCAGTTCCACTTCTTATCTTCCTCAAATATCACATCTCGGCTGATGTGAACCTTTTTCTCCACTGGATCAAACATCTTAAAGGCCTTGGATTTGCTGCTGAAACCTAATAGGACACACTTTACGCTTTTGTCATCGAGCTTGCTTCTTTTAACATCAGGGATATGAACATATCCGATACATCCAAAAACCCTAAAGTGTTCGACTGATGGCTTTCTTCCACTCCATGCCTCTTCCGGAGTCATATCTTTTACAATGAGTGTAGGAGATCTGTTAAGAACGTGATTCACCCATTGTACAGCATCTGGCCAGAAAGATTTTGGTACCTCTTTCTCTAATAATGTTGCTCTTACCATGTTCATGATTGTGCGGTTTTGCGTTCAGCAACGCCATTTTGTTGCGGCGTGAAGGCGGTGGTCAGCTGTCTTTTGATTCCATGCTCTCTAAAGAATTCCTTTAACTCATTTGAGTTGTATTCTCCTCATCTATCCGTTCTTAGACATTTGATGAACAATCCAGTTTGCTTCTCCACAAACGCTTTGAATGTCTTGAACTGATGAAATGCTTCTGATTTTTCTAGCACAAAATATATCCATGTCTTTCTCGAGAAATCGTCAATAAAGCTTATCAAGTACCTTATTTGACTGTTTGATGGTGGATTGATCGGGCCACAGAGATCAGAGTGGATAAGCTGCAATCTTTCAGTGGCTCTCCACTTGCTCTGTTTTGGAAATGGAACACGGTGGTGTTTCCCTTTGACACACGTCTCACAGGTGGTTTTCATATCTCCAATTTTAGGTAAACCCACAACCATCTCTTTACTGCATAATGTGTGAAGTCCCTTGTAGCTGAGATGCCCATATCGATGATGCCACAACTCTGTCTTGTCTGAGATATCAACCTGCAGGCATCTCTCCTTCTCTGTTTTGTCATTTGATTCACCCAGTAGGATAAACATCCTATTAGCACTCATAACAGATTCTGCAATTTTTCCTCTCGAGGGATGAAAGATGCTGCATGTTTTTCGATCTCCTCCTTTGAATAGCACGTCTAAACCCCTTTCTTGAAGTTTCCCAACACTCAGCAGGTTGTTCTTCAATTCCGGAATATAATACACATCGTTGACCACATAACTTATTCCCTAAAGCATTATCTTCACCACTCCTTTCCCACCAACCATCAGTTTTTGATTGTTCCCAAGCTTGACATTATGTGTGAAGCTAGTGTCCAAGCTTGAGAACATGTCTCTTTCTCCACACATATGGTTTGAACATCCAGAGTCCACGAACCACACATCTCCTCTTCTAGTACCTTGAAGTTCCACATATGCCATGAGAAGAACTTCATCCTTTTCTTCGATCTCTGCAAAATGTGCTCCATTGTTCCCATTTGGAAATTCATATTGGAAATGTCCAAGTTTGTGGCAGTTGTAACACTCGATTGTTGCTTTGTTGAATGAGCGTCCTATGCCCATGCCTCGACCTCTGTATGATCCTCTGCCTCAGCCTCTGACATTGAGAGCTTGATCATCTTCTTCATGACTGATCTTCTTAAATTTCTTTTCATGTACGGACAGAGAGCTCTGAAGTTCGTCAATCGTCATCTCTTCTATGTCTTTTGACTCCTCAATGGACACCACCACATATGTGAACTTGTTAGTCAAAGTCCGAAGTATTTTCTCAACAATCTTCGAATCTGACATGTCTTCTCCGTTGCTTCTCATCTTGTTGGAGACAGACATTACTCTTCCAAAGTAATCATCGATGCTCTCTTCATTCTTCATTGCAAGAAGCTCAAAATCTCTTCTTAGGGTTTGAAGAAGGGACCGCTTCACCCTTTCGTTGCCTCCAAACTTTCTCTTCATCGAATCCCAAATGATCTTGGATGTTTTGCGATCCAAGATCTGTTCAAACACAACCCGGTCAATTGCCTGGAACAGGTAGTGCTTCACTTGACAGTCCTTCATCTTGAGATCCTCTAGAGTCTTCTTCTGCGCTGTAGTCGATTCGGTTCCCTCCGCCGGTTCGGTGTAACCCTCTTGTACTAGACTCCACACACCCTTGGCACGCAAGAGGTTTTCCATCAGTTCACTCCAATGATCATAGTGGCCATCAAACTGTGGAATCTTGGTGACTGTTTTGTCGTCGCTCATTTTCTCTCTCTTGGATCACTTTGCTTTGCTTTGGCTCTGATGCCAATTGTAAACTGTAAGTGTTTCAATTGAATTGCAAATGCACCAGAATGATCGCTTTATTATAGGTTCCAATGCCTTTTTATAAGGAATACATAAAAAACTGTAAACAACTGCAAATCCTAAAATAAAGGACATGACTCAACTAGCTCCACTAACTCCACTAATAGCAAGAAAATAGCAAAACAGAAATTGACCTGCTCTAGCCTAAAGAATAGGTCTTTATTGGAAAAACTAAAAGAACTTACACAACAAACTATATATTGTTTAGACATTCATCAACCTACTTTTGTCATTACATCCTACATAATCGAAACTTAAGCAGAAGCACAAATTCATTACACAATACATCATAACTTTTTACTAAAACCAAATTTCCACCAACAAAATACAAGTCATACAAATGTAACATATTTTTGATTACTCCATACTACGTTGCTTAAGGATAAAACATTGTTCATAAGACTTTTAACATTACACCCATCATCTTCATATAACTACAACATTCAACAAAATATAGCAAATACCTATTAATCATTTAGTTTCTCTTTCTCTACACCCGAGTGTTTTGAATTTGGCACGAGGTAAATGTTGACGATTTCATATATTGCACTCGTTGTAAGCTTTAACTAACGGAAAATGAAACATCTATTAAGTTGTGGAAAACTTCTATCGAAATTTACGATCATATTTGTATTGTCTGTAACGTTTGCATAATTTTTCTTGTCAAAAGTAATGTTAATGGCCAAATTGATTGTACATAGTTAATATAGGTTATTCTGAATAAAATACCGTCTCAATTTATAGCATAGGAAAATTATAGTCTCAAACTATCAATTAAATTTATATTATTTTATTTTTTAAATTTTGAAACATATTAACTGCAGATTTACCTACAAATATTGATTTCTACAGATTTTTCATTCTGCGGATTTTAATTCCTGCAGGTTTAACTGCAGATTTGTATTATCCACAAATTGCAATTTTTAACTCAAATCCGCATGTAAATCCGCATGAAAATAGGATATTTGTAATAACTCAAACGACTATTGACCAATTCTTGATTATTGGTCTTATTTTGAAGTTAAGGACAATTTAAAGGAAATGAGTTATCAAATAATAGAGTTCATTTGATTTTATGATCCAATGACAAGATTGATAAATTTTTTACAAGATGATATTGGTATAATGAGAGAGAAAAACATTGCAATTATGCATGTAAATGCATTTTTATGTTGTGTACCAGAGCAAGATATTGTTCAAGTATCGGAGATAATGCAGTAAGGGCCAAAGAAAAAGATATGGATAAAGAACCAAATGCAATGAAGTGATATGAATAATGAGCCTAAAGAAGGAACTAAGGAGAAGGTTCAATTGGAGAGGTTTGTGAAGATTTTGAAGCAAGTGGAATTCATTTATATAGAGTCGGAAATTTCAAATTTCTATTTTAGTTTAATGATATTTTAATAGTGAACACTAGTATCAATATTATGTTTATGTTAGAGTTAATTAATCGAATATAGTTTCTTAAATAACTATAACATATAATTTAGTGAGGAAGTTGATAGTCACAAAGATATGTATATAGTTAAAAAATTCACTAGTTAGTTTTAAGAATATTTGAGAAAGTTTATAGGTGATAATCCTAAAAATTAGAAGATAGGTAACAAACACCTACGCATGATAATGAATAAAGTTTGGACAGGGTATTGTAATATCCGTCTTCATATTTGAGTTTAAAAAAAAAATCTCTATATCCAAATTCATATCTACATGGATATCAATATTCATATCTGTATCCCGTGATTTCTTTTTATAAGTATAAATTTATTAATAAAATAAATTAAACCTACACATCTTTTATTGGTATTAGTGATGATCACTTTTGATATTAAGAAAAATAAATGATGAAAAGTTATGTGAAAAATATGTAAAGTTACAAGTTTAAATGACTAGAAATGAATTTTTTATAAAAATAACTCATTTTTTTAAGGAAATTTCCAAAATACCCCTGATTTAAAAAAAAATCTAAACTACCTCACTTTTAGGAGGAGACGCCAATTCAATTGGCGACTCCTCTTAAAAATTGAATGGAGGCGTCAATTGCATTGGCTATGGCACATGTCCTAGTCAATCCAATTGGCGCTCATGTGTATTACTTGAGAGGAGGCGCCAATTGGATTGGCACCTCAGTGTAAAATGTAATTTTTTTGGCTAAATGGTCTACGTCATACATAATTTTGAAATAAGACCAATTGATATTAATAAAATTTTCCGTTTACACAAAAAAACCTAATGGTGATGACCGAGATCACCTAACCGACCTCCGATCCCACATCCTCTAGCTACCCTAACCCGTGACCCTAATCCACGTTGATGATTCACTACTGGTGTTTGAACATCTGAGGGGCTATGAGTGTCACTACCAACTACAGGAGATGACCTATTGAGGTAGTCAGACAAGTCGGCATAGTCTTCAGTATGCATCGAGGATGTACCGACGTAGCTGAGTTCATGACCCATGCCAGAGTAGTTGGGTTGTGGTTGACTCATTGGTGGGTGACCGGAACGGTTGAAGGGAGACATGGGTGTGAATGATGCGTCGAGGAAAGGTTGGAAAGGTTGTTGGGGTGTTTGGTATAGATAGGGTTGTTGGAGGTTTTGGTTTTGTGAGGTTTGGGCTTCTTGGCTATGGTAGGAGGAGGGGCGGTTGGTGTTGAATGATCGTTGGGTGTTCTGGCTAAGGCGACTTTGGTAAGGTGATGTGGTGGATGCGAAGCGATGTTGGGTCTCAGGTTGATGGTCAATTTGTTGGTGGTGGTATGGGGTATGCTCTTGGTATTGGGGTTAGGTGTATGGCATGTTTTGGTTGTATATTTATGTGTTGGTTGAACGAAACGTTTGACGGACAAGGGGTTATGTGTATTCGGTCTGACAATGTTGTTAGGGGTTTGATGTTGAGGTGCCAGGTGTGTAAGTTTGTTCGCGTGGGTCCTACAGGTACATATCCTCGACGATGAACTGAAAACCAACCGATATGTACCAAGCCATATAAGTACGACTTAGTTTTTCTTCATTTGGCATGACTGCGTCAGTTAAGACATGGTCATGGCGGTGCTTCCATTTGCGACACTTCGATCTTGCAAAGCTTTGCCATGGATTGAAGTTCCATTGGTCGTTAACTTTACGCATATGCCATTCTCCTAGGCTTGCTGGGGGATCTGGGATGTTTGGGAGCATACCTAACTGCAACTTCACACGATCACTGTTGTGCATCTCCACGATTGTGAATCGTATTATCGGTGTGCATGCAGTCCATGCGGCCGCGTCTTCAGCGTTGACCTCATGGCCATGATCCAAATTAAGGTATGGACGCCAAATGAACTGAAATGTGAAAGAAAATAGGATTATAATCTAGGTAGAAGAAGTTAACAAATTATAACGAAATAATGAGGTTATTATACTTATGTTTGTCGGTCGAAGGTGATCCAATAGATTACAATACCGAGTAATACAGTGTCTAGGACATCTGTTATAACTCACACCACGTGCAGACCATCTACACTAAAAAGGTAAAAATATTAGTTAGAGATAATAATCTTTAAAGAAGTAAGTAAATATATAGCAATTTAAACAACTTACTTTTGTGCATACGGGAAAGTGAAAGGGTTGTTGTTGACAGTTGCTAGGGACGGTAGTCTTGACCAACCCCATGCTTGGATTAAAACAGCACATCCAGAAAATGTAGATGTGTCTTTGTGTGAGTTTTTGCACAAGGAGCTATAGAGATAGGCTAGACAAGCAGATCCCCAACTGTAACTTCCTATTCTATCTACATGTCTAAGTAAAGGTAAATACATAATATGCATGCTAGAACCACTACCTTCGGGAAATAAAAAAGAACCAATTAAAAGCATAATGTAACACACAGTTTTTATTATTCGAGCATCTTCGGTAGAATGCTCATCTAAGTATAAACTGTTATAGTATGACATAAGGCGTGAAAGGAATATACCTTGACCTCTTGATTTATCATCTAACAAATCAGTCTCCAAGAGGTCCATGCAAATTGAATTTGCATAGTTGGTTTTACCATTAACAACCTTACCTTCAATGGGCAGTCCCAAATGCATGTAGACGTCTTCTAACGTCACGGTACACTCACCGGTTGGGAACCAAAATGTGTGTGTCTCTGGACGTCATCTTTCGTATAAAGCAAGAATGAATTTGTTATCTACCGACCAAG
Source organism: Lathyrus oleraceus (assembly GCF_024323335.1). Lineage (NCBI taxonomy): Eukaryota > Viridiplantae > Streptophyta > Magnoliopsida > Fabales > Fabaceae > Lathyrus > Lathyrus oleraceus. Next base: position 315,929,666 of record NC_066581.1, on the reverse strand, counting down.
ATAAAATTTTGCTTATATGACCAAAACCGGCGAGTTCAACATAAGGTTGAATTATCGGGTCCATGTGCACATATTCCTGGACCCGAGTCCTGAACCTTAGAAAGAACAAAAAACTTTACTAAGCTGGTATGTTATTAAAAGGGAATCTATTAAAACAAATAACAAAAAAAGAAAACGCTTACATAAGTTGCTATGTTTGCAACCGTTCCTCTATGCGATTCGCCCATTGTGAGGATAAACATTTTGTTAGGGATGAAAGCGGTTGGCGCAGATGAAACTACAAGAAGTTGTTGCAAATGAAATTGTAGAAGAAGTATTGTAGAATAAGTAGTGAGTGATGGTGTAGAAGAAGTGTTGATGGTGTGGATGTATTTATAAGCAAATGACTTGGAGCATGAAAAGTTGTGTTTGCATGTGGTCTCCAATTGAATTAGCTCCCATGTGCATTTTGTACATGGTGTCGCCATTCAAATTGGCGCCTCCATAGGGACATGCATGACACACCTAGGTCTGATTGTTTGGTTTCGAGGTCTGCATGCATGCAAGGCAAAGTGTCACCAAATGGATTGGCGCCCATATGCAAGGAATGAATGGGGGCGCCAATTCAATTGGAGTGTGTGTCTGCATGTCTGACACGTGGTTGTCCTATCTCTTGCATGCTGAACATGTCATTTCTTAGTAGCTTGCATGGTTGACACATCATTTTTGACTAGCTTGCATGTGCGACACATCACTCCGAACTAGCTTGCATGTGAGACACATCACTCACCTATTTAAATGTCTTACTATCAACATCCAAGACTCAACCCACATTCATCTACAGCAAGAAAATAGTTTTCATCTGCACAATGTCATCCTCACCAAAATATAGTGTCAACGTTCACTGCAACAGTGAAACATACGAGTCTGAGTTATACAGTGTCAACGTTCACTGCAACGGTGAAACACGAGTCTGAGATTTGTCTCTCGCATAAATCACCTTTCCGTATCGGCGACGAACACCAAACATGATTGCCAAATGATTAAATGAGATGTGGAACAATGACTCACACAACACATCTATTTATAACAAAAAAATTGCATTTTACAATGAGGCGCCGATACAATTGTGAATAAGAAATGGTAGGAAAAATTGTAAATTTTTAACTCAAATCCGCATGTAAATCCGCATGAAAATAGGATATTTGTAATAACTCAAACGACTATTGACCAATTCTTGACTATTGGTCTTATTTTGAAGTTAAGGACAATTTAAAGGAAATGAGTTATCAAATAATAGAGTTCATTTGATTTTATGATCCAATGACAAGATTGATAAATTTTTTACAAGATGATATTGGTACAATGAGAGAGAAAAACATTGCAATTATGCATGTAAATGCATTTTTATGTTGTGTACCAGAGCAAGATATTGTTCAAGTATCAGAGATAATGCAGTAAGGACCAATGAAAAAGATATGGATAAAGAACCAAATGCAATGAAGTGATATGAATAATGAGCCTAAAGAAGGAACTAAGGAGAAGGTTCAATTGGAGAGGTTTGTGAAGATTTTGAAGCAAGTGGAATTCATTTATATAGAGTCGGAAATTTCAAATTTCTATTTTAGATTAAATGATATTTTAATAGTGAACACTAGTATCAATATTATGTCTATGTTAGAGTTAATTAATCGAATATAGTTTCTTAAATAACTATAACATATAATTTAGTGAGGAAGTTGATAGTCACAAAGATATGTATATAGTTTAAAAATTCACTAGTTAGTTTTAAGAATATTTGAGAAAGTTTATAGGTGGTAATCCTAAAAATTAGAAGATAGGTAACAAACACCTACGCATGATAATGAATAAAGTTTGGACAGGGTATTGTAATATCCGTCTTCATATTTGAGTTTAAAAAAAAATCTCTATATCCAAATTCATATCTACATGGATATCAATATTCGTACGTGATTTCTTTTTATAAGTATAAATTTATTAATAAAATAAATTAAACCTACACATCTTTTATTGGTATTAGTGATGATCACTTTTGATATTAAGAAAAATAAATGATGAAAAGTTATGTGAAAAATATGTAAAGTTACAAGTTTAAATGACTAGAAATGAATTTTTTATAAAAATAACTCAATTTTTTAAGGAAATTTCCAAAATACCCCTGATTTAAAAAAAAATTCTAAACTACCTCACTTTTAGGAGGAGACGCCAATTCAATTGGCGACTCCTCTTAAAAATTGAATGGAGGCGTCAATTGCATTGGCTATGGCACATGTCCTAGTCAATCCAATTGGCACTCATGTGTATTACTTGAGAGGAGGCGCCAATTGGATTGGCACCTCAGTGTAAAATGCAATTTTTTTGGCTAAATGGTCTACGTCATACATAATTTTGAAATAAGACCAATTGATATTAATAAAATTTTCCGTTTACACAAAAAAGCCTAATGGTGATGACCGAGATCACCTAACCGACCTCCGGTCCCACATCCTCTAGCTACCCTAACCCGTGACCCTAATCCACGTTGATGATTCACTACTGGTGTTTGAACATCTGAGGGGCTATGAGTGTCACTACCAACTACAGGAGATGACCTATTGAGGTAGTCAGACAAGTCGGCATAGTCTTCAGTATGCATCGAGGATGTACCGACGTAGCTGAGTTCATGACCCATGCCAGAGTAGTTGGGTTGTGGTTGACTCATTGGTGGGTGACCGGGACGGTTGAAGGGAGACATGGGTGTGAATGATGCGTCGAGGAAAGGTTGGAAAGGTTGTTGGGGTGTTTGGTATAGATAGGGTTGTTGGAGGTTTTGGTTTTGTGAGGTTTGGGCTTCTTGGCTATGGTAGGAGGAGGGACGGTTGGTGTTGAATGATCGTTGGATGTTCTGGCTAAGGCGACTTTGATAAGGTGATGTGGTGGATGCGAAGCGATGTTGGGTCTCAGGTTGATGGTCAGTTTGTTGGTGGTGGTATGGGGTATGCTCTTGGTATTGGGGTTGGGTGTATGGCATGTTTTGGTTGTATGTTTGTGTGTTGGTTGAACGAAACGTTTGACGGACAGGGGGTTATGTGTATCCGGTCTGACAATGTTGTTAGGGGTTTGATGTTGAGGTGTCAGGTGTGTAAGTTTGCTCGCGTGGGTCGTACAGGTACATATCCTCGACGATGAACTGAAAACCAACCGATCTGTACCAAGCCATATAAGTACGACTTAGTTTTTCTTCATTTGGCATGACTGCGTTAGTTAAGACATGGTCATGGAGGTGCTTCCATTTGCGACACTTCGATCTTGCGAAGCTTTGCCATGGATTGAAGTTCCATTGGTCGTTAACTTTACGCATATGACATTCTCCTAGGCTTGCTGGGGGTCTGGGATTTTCGGGGGCATACCTAACTGCAACTTCACACGATCACTTTTGTGCATCTCCACGGTTGTGAATCGTATTATCGGTGTGCATGCAGTCCATGTGGCCGCGTCTTCAGCGTTGACCTCATGGCCATGATCCAAATTAAGGTATGGACGCCAAATGAACTGAAATGTGAAAGAAAATAGGATTATAATCTAGGTAGAAGAAGTTAACAAATTATAACGAAATAATGAGGTTATTATACTTACGTTTGTCGGTCGAAGGTGATCCAATAGATTACAATACCGAGTAATACAGTGTCTAGGACATCTGTTATAACTCACACCACGTGCAGACCATCTACACTAAAAAGGTAAAAATATTAGTTAGAGATAATAATCTTTAAAAAAGTAAGTAAATATATAGCAATTTAAACAACTTACTTTTGTGCATACGAGAAAGTGAAAGGGTTGTTGTTGACGGGTGCTAGGGACGATAGTCTTGACCAACCCCATGCTTGGATTAAAACAGCACATCCAGAAAATGTAGATGTGTCTTTGTGTGAGTTTTTGCACAAGGAGCTATAGAGATAGGCTAGACAAGCAGATCCCCAACTGTAACTTCCTATTCTATCTACATGTCTAAGTAAAGGTAAATACATAATATGCATGCTAGAACCACTACCTTTGGGAAATAAAAAAGAACCAATTAAAAGCATAATGTAACACATAGTTTTTATTATTCGAGCATCTTCGGTAGAATGCTCATCTAAGTATAAACTGTTATAGTATGACTTAAGGCGTGAAAGGAGTATACCTTGACCTCTTGATTTATCATCTAACAAATCAGTCTCCAAGAGGTCCATGCAAATTGAATTTGCATAGTTGGTTTTACCATTAAAAACCTTACCTTCAATGGGCAGTCCCAAAAGCATGTAGATGTCTTCTAACGTCACGGTACACTCACCGGTTGGGAACCAAAATGTGTGTGTCTCTGGACGTCATCTTTCGTATAAAGCAAGAATGAATTTGTTATCTACCGACCAAGACAAAATTTTGCTTATATGACCAAAACCGGCGAGTTCAACATAAGGTTGAATTATCGGGTCCATACGCACATATTCCTGGACCCGAGTCCGGAACCTTGCAACATCCTATAAAAGAAAGAACAAAACACTGTACTAAGCTGGTATGTTATTAAAAGGGACTCTATTAAAGCAAATAACAAAAGAAGAAAACGCTTACATAAGTTGCTATGTTTGCAACCGTTCCTCTATGTGATTCGCCCATTGTGAGGATAAACATTTTGTTAGGGATGAAAGCGGTTGATGCAGATGAAAATACAAGAAGTTTTTGCAGATGAAATTGTAGAAGAAGTATTGTAGAAGAAGTAGTGAGTGGTGGTGTAGAAGAAGTGTTGATGGTGTGGATGTATTTATAAGCAAATGACTTGGAGCATGAAAAGTTGTGTTTGCATGTGGTCTCCAATTGAATTAGCTCCCATGTGCAATTTGTACATGGTGTCGCCATTCAAATTGGCGTCTCCATAGGGACATGCATGACACACCTAGGTCTGATTGCTTGGTTTCGAGGTCTGCATGCATGCAAGACAAAGTGTCACCAAATGGATTGGCGCCCATATGCAAGGAATGAATGGGGGCGCCAATTCAATTGGAGTGTGTGTCTGCATGTCTGACACGTGGTTGTCCTATCTCTTGCATGCTGAACATGTCATTTCTTAGTAGCTTGCATGGTTGACACATCATTTTTGACTAGCTTGCATGTGCGACACATCACTCCGAACTAGCTTGCATGTGAGACACATCACTCACCTATTTAAATGTCTTACTATCAACATCCAAGACTCAACCCACATTCATCTGCAGCAAGAAAATAGTTTTCATCTGCACAATGTCATCCTCACCAAAATATAGTGTCAACGTTCACTGCAACAGTGAAACATACGAGTCTGAGTTATACAGTGTCAACGTTCACTGCAACGGTGAAACACGAGTCTGAGATTTGTCTCTCGCATAAATCACCTTTCCGTATCGGCGACGAACACCAAACATGATTGCCAAATGATTAAATGAGATGTGGAACAATGACTCACACAACACATCTATTTATAACAAAAAAAATTGCATTTTACAATGAGGCGCCGATACAATTGTGAATAAGAAATGGTAGGAAAAATTGTAAATTTTTAACTCAAATCCGCATGTAAATCCGCATGAAAATAGGATATTTGTAATAACTCAAACGACTATTGACCAATTCTTGACTATTGGTCTTATTTTGAAGTTAAGGACAATTTAAAGGAAATGAGTTATCAAATAATAGAGTTCATTTGATTTTATGATCCAATGACAAGATTGATAAATTTTTTACAAGATGATATTGGTACAATGAGAGAGAAAAACATTGCAATTATGCATGTAAATGCATTTTTATGTTGTGTACCAGAGCAAGATATTGTTCAAGTATCAGAGATAATGCAGTAAGGACCAATGAAAAAGATATGGATAAAGAACCAAATGCAATGAAGTGATATGAATAATGAGCCTAAAGAAGGAACTAAGGAGAAGGTTCAATTGGAGAGGTTTGTGAAGATTTTGAAGCAAGTGGAATTCATTTATATAGAGTCGGAAATTTCAAATTTCTATTTTAGATTAAATGATATTTTAATAGTGAACACTAGTATCAATATTATGTCTATGTTAGAGTTAATTAATCGAATATAGTTTCTTAAATAACTATAACATATAATTTAGTGAGGAAGTTGATAGTCACAAAGATATGTATATAGTTTAAAAATTCACTAGTTAGTTTTAAGAATATTTGAGAAAGTTTATAGGTGGTAATCCTAAAAATTAGAAGATAGGTAACAAACACCTACGCATGATAATGAATAAAGTTTGGACAGGGTATTGTAATATCCGTCTTCATATTTGAGTTTAAAAAAAAATCTCTATATCCAAATTCATATCTACATGGATATCAATATTCGTACGTGATTTCTTTTTATAAGTATAAATTTATTAATAAAATAAATTAAACCTACACATCTTTTATTGGTATTAGTGATGATCACTTTTGATATTAAGAAAAATAAATGATGAAAAGTTATGTGAAAAATATGTAAAGTTACAAGTTTAAATGACTAGAAATGAATTTTTTATAAAAATAACTCAATTTTTTAAGGAAATTTCCAAAATACCCCTGATTTAAAAAAAAATTCTAAACTACCTCACTTTTAGGAGGAGACGCCAATTCAATTGGCGACTCCTCTTAAAAATTGAATGGAGGCGTCAATTGCATTGGCTATGGCACATGTCCTAGTCAATCCAATTGGCACTCATGTGTATTACTTGAGAGGAGGCGCCAATTGGATTGGCACCTCAGTGTAAAATGCAATTTTTTTGGCTAAATGGTCTACGTCATACATAATTTTGAAATAAGACCAATTGATATTAATAAAATTTTCCGTTTACACAAAAAAGCCTAATGGTGATGACCGAGATCACCTAACCGACCTCCGGTCCCACATCCTCTAGCTACCCTAACCCGTGACCCTAATCCACGTTGATGATTCACTACTGGTGTTTGAACATCTGAGGGGCTATGAGTGTCACTACCAACTACAGGAGATGACCTATTGAGGTAGTCAGACAAGTCGGCATAGTCTTCAGTATGCATCGAGGATGTACCGACGTAGCTGAGTTCATGACCCATGCCAGAGTAGTTGGGTTGTGGTTGACTCATTGGTGGGTGACCGGGACGGTTGAAGGGAGACATGGGTGTGAATGATGCGTCGAGGAAAGGTTGGAAAGGTTGTTGGGGTGTTTGGTATAGATAGGGTTGTTGGAGGTTTTGGTTTTGTGAGGTTTGGGCTTCTTGGCTATGGTAGGAGGAGGGACGGTTGGTGTTGAATGATCGTTGGATGTTCTGGCTAAGGCGACTTTGATAAGGTGATGTGGTGGATGCGAAGCGATGTTGGGTCTCAGGTTGATGGTCAGTTTGTTGGTGGTGGTATGGGGTGTGCTCTTGGTATTGGGGTTGGGTGTATGGCATGTTTTGGTTGTATGTTTGTGTGTTGGTTGAACGAAACGTTTGACGGACAGGGGGTTATGTGTATCCGGTCTGACAATGTTGTTAGGGGTTTGATGTTGAGGTGTCAGGTGTGTAAGTTTGCTCGCGTGGGTCGTACAGGTACATATCCTCGACGATGAACTGAAAACCAACCGATCTGTACCAAGCCATATAAGTACGACTTAGTTTTTCTTCATTTGGCATGACTGCGTTAGTTAAGACATGGTCATGGAGGTGCTTCCATTTGCGACACTTCGATCTTGCGAAGCTTTGCCATGGATTGAAGTTCCATTGGTCGTTAACTTTACGCATATGACATTCTCCTAGGCTTGCTGGGGGTCTGGGATTTTCGGGGGCATACCTAACTGCAACTTCACACGATCACTTTTGTGCATCTCCACGGTTGTGAATCGTATTATCGGTGTGCATGCAGTCCATGTGGCCGCGTCTTCAGCGTTGACCTCATGGCCATGATCCAAATTAAGGTATGGACGCCAAATGAACTGAAATGTGAAAGAAAATAGGATTATAATCTAGGTAGAAGAAGTTAACAAATTATAACGAAATAATGAGGTTATTATACTTACGTTTGTCGGTCGAAGGTGATCCAATAGATTACAATACCGAGTAATACAGTGTCTAGGACATCTGTTATAACTCACACCACGTGCAGACCATCTACACTAAAAAGGTAAAAATATTAGTTAGAGATAATAATCTTTAAAAAAGTAAGTAAATATATAGCAATTTAAACAACTTACTTTTGTGCATACGAGAAAGTGAAAGGGTTGTTGTTGACGGGTGCTAGGGACGATAGTCTTGACCAACCCCATGCTTGGATTAAAACAGCACATCCAGAAAATGTAGATGTGTCTTTGTGTGAGTTTTTGCACAAGGAGCTATAGAGATAGGCTAGACAAGCAGATCCCCAACTGTAACTTCCTATTCTATCTACATGTCTAAGTAAAGGTAAATACATAATATGCATGCTAGAACCACTACCTTTGGGAAATAAAAAAGAACCAATTAAAAGCATAATGTAACACATAGTTTTTATTATTCGAGCATCTTCGGTAGAATGCTCATCTAAGTATAAACTGTTATAGTATGACTTAAGGCGTGAAAGGAGTATACCTTGACCTCTTGATTTATCATCTAACAAATCAGTCTCCAAGAGGTCCATGCAAATTGAATTTGCATAGTTGGTTTTACCATTAGAAACCTTACCTTCAATGGGCAGTCCCAAAAGCATGTAGATGTCTTCTAACGTCACGGTACACTCACCGGTTGGGAACCAAAATGTGTGTGTCTCTGGACGTCATCTTTCGTATAAAGCAAGAATGAATTTGTTATCTACCGACCAAGACAAAATTTTGCTTATATGACCAAAACCGGCGAGTTCAACATAAGGTTGAATTATCGGGTCCATACGCACATATTCCTGGACCCGAGTCCGGAACCTTGCAACATCCTATAAAAGAAAGAACAAAACACTGTACTAAGCTGGTATGTTATTAAAAGGGACTCTATTAAAGCAAATAACAAAAGAAGAAAACGCTTACATAAGTTGCTATGTTTGCAACCGTTCCTCTATGTGATTCGCCCATTGTGAGGATAAACATTTTGTTAGGGATGAAAGCGGTTGATGCAGATGAAAATACAAGAAGTTTTTGCAGATGAAATTGTAGAAGAAGTATTGTAGAAGAAGTAGTGAGTGGTGGTGTAGAAGAAGTGTTGATGGTGTGGATGTATTTATAAGCAAATGACTTGGAGCATGAAAAGTTGTGTTTGCATGTGGTCTCCAATTGAATTAGCTCCCATGTGCAATTTGTACATGGTGTCGCCATTCAAATTGGCGTCTCCATAGGGACATGCATGACACACCTAGGTCTGATTGCTTGGTTTCGAGGTCTGCATGCATGCAAGACAAAGTGTCACCAAATGGATTGGCGCCCATATGCAAGGAATGAATGGGGGCGCCAATTCAATTGGAGTGTGTGTCTGCATGTCTGACACGTGGTTGTCCTATCTCTTGCATGCTGAACATGTCATTTCTTAGTAGCTTGCATGGTTGACACATCATTTTTGACTAGCTTGCATGTGCGACACATCACTCCGAACTAGCTTGCATGTGAGACACATCACTCACCTATTTAAATGTCTTACTATCAACATCCAAGACTCAACCCACATTCATCTGCAGCAAGAAAATAGTTTTCATCTGCACAATGTCATCCTCACCAAAATATAGTGTCAACGTTCACTGCAACAGTGAAACATACGAGTCTGAGTTATACAGTGTCAACGTTCACTGCAATGGTGAAACACGAGTCTGAGGTTTGTCTCTCGCATAAATCACCTTTCTGTATCGGCGACAAACACCAAACATGATTGCCAAATGATTAAATGAGATGTGGAACAATGACTCACACAACACATCTATTTATAACAAAAAAAATTGCATTTTACAATGAGGCGCCGATACAATTGTGAATAAGAAATGGTAGGAAAAATTGTAAATTTTTAACTCAAATCCGCATGTAAATCCGCATGAAAATAGGATATTTGTAATAACTCAAACGACTATTTACCAATTCTTGATTATTGGTCTTATTTTGAAGTTAAGGACAATTTAAAGGAAATGAGTTATCAAATAATAGAGTTCATTTGATTTTATGATCCAATGACAAGATTGATAAAAATTTTACAAGATGATATTGGTACAATGAGAGAGAAAAACATTGCAATTATGCATGTAAATGCATTTTTATGTTGTGTCCCAGAGCAAGATATTGTTCAAGTATCGCAGATAATGCAGTAAGGGCCAATGAAAAAGATATGGATAAAGAACCAAATGCAATGAAGTGATATGAATAATGAGCCTAAAGAAGGAACTAAGGAGAAGGTTCAATTGGAGAGGTTTGTGAAGATTTTGAAGCAAGTGGAATTCATTTATATAGAGTCGGAAATTTCAAATTTCTATTTTAGATTAAATGATATTTTAATAGTGAACACTAGTATAATATTATGATTATGTTAGAGTTAATTAATCGAATATAGTTGCTTAAATAACTATAGCATATAATTTAGTGAGGAAGTTGATAGTCACAAAGATATGTATATAGTTAAAAGATTTACTAGTTAGTTTTAAGAATATTTGAGAAAGTTTATAGGTGGTAATCCTAAAAATTAGAAGTTAGGTAAGAAACACATACGGATGGTAATGAATAAAGTTTGGAGATAGTACTATAATATCCGTTTAAATATCTGAGTTTTAACAAAATCTCTATACCCAAATTCATATTTATATAAATGTCAATATCAATACTCATACATGTATCCCGTGATTTTTTTTATAATTATAAATTTATTAATAAAATAAATTAAACCTACACACCTTTTATTGGTATTAGTGATGATCACTTTTGATATTAAGAATAATAAATTTATATTAATGAAAAGTTATGTGAAAAATATGTAAAGTTACAGGTTTGAATGACTAGAAATTATACATTTTTAATTAATGAGTATTTTGAAAACACTTCCTTCCATAAAACTTCGTCCTCTCCAATAAATCCTAGAAATAACAATTAATTTTAAATGTTTAAAATATTTTTTCTTTGCTTATTTATTAAAAAATTAATTATTATAAATTGAATATTTTTTAACACAATATTATTTTATTTTAATCCGCAATTATCTCTTTTATTTTCAAATGTTAAAACTTATTTTTACGGATCACTATCAACATAATATTAATTTATCTTAATCGGTAATTATCTCTTTTATTTGTAAATGTCAAAGTTGATATGATTAATTTTATGATTATTTAATATATTTAAATTTATATAATTATTATTGATTTTACAGTTGAGTAATTTATTTCTAATTTACATTTGCATCTAAATATATTTTATATTGTATTTTGAGTTTTTTTACAATAATAATGAATAATTGTTACGATTTTATCCATGTGATATGTGGAAAATAATGAACAAAAATAATTGTTTAAATTTTCAATACAAAGTCATAAATTTTGAAAAGTACTCCAATAGATCTGGATTTTTTTCTATTTACATGAATGTTTATTTTTATTAAAGCAAAAGTATTATTTTATATTATTTATATTCAACTTTTTTATTGATATGGTAATTGATTAAAATGATAATATTAACGATATCCTATTAATATTGATATTTGAGTAAAAAATGTGACAATAATAATAATGATACACTATTAATATCAATATTGTGAGTAAAAAATAGTCAAGGTTAATAATAAATATTTATAACTATTATTTCTTATTATTTAATTTAAGAATCTTTAAAATTGGAAAATTCTGCACATTTATTTATCATATAGAAAAATTATATTAACTATTATTAACAATATCATTAAAATTTGATTAAAATAAAATAAAATTTAGGTATCTAACAATTTTTTTTACTGATATCTTTAACATTACTCTATTTGTAAACTCTTATATAGTTTGTGAATAGTAAGGACGGGAGAAATAATATATAAATATGATAATAAAATATTTCATCTCAAAGAGTCACATAATATTGAATTTATTTTAATTAATTATTACTTTTATTTGATATATCAATTTATTTTTACTTGAGAAACAAATATTTGTTTTGAATAATTTATTTCTTGAGAAGTAAATCTTGAGAAACAAATAACTATTTTAGGTTTTTTTACAAAAATAACCCATTTTTTAAGGAAATTCTCAAAATACCTCTAGTTTCAAAAAAATTCTCAAATACTCCATTTTTAGGAGGAGTCGCCAATTTAATTGGAGACTCCTCTTAAAACTTGAATGGAGGCGCCAATTGGATTGGATAGGGCAGGTGCTCTAGCCAATCCAATTGGCGCCCCTGTGTAGGTTTTAAGAGGAGTCGTCAATTCAATTGGAGACTCCTCCTAAAATGTATTTTTTGTGTTTTATGGTATAAGTGATAGATAAATTTGATATAAGACCACTTGATATTAATAAAATTTGCCGTTTACACAAAGAAACCTAATGGTGATGACCGAGATCACCTAACCGACCTCCGGTCCCACATCCTCTAGCTACCCTAACCCATGACCCTAACCCACGTTGACGATTCGGTACCGGTGTTTGATCATCTGAGGGTCCAGGAGCGTCACTACCAACTACAGGAGAAGGTATGTTGAGGTAGTCAGACAATTCGGCATAGTCTTCAGTATGCATCGATGGTGTACCGCCGTAGCTGAGCTCATAACCCATGCCAGAGAAGTTGGGATGTGGTTGACTCATTGATGGACGACCGGGACGGTTGAAGGGAGACATGGGTGTGAACGATGCGTCGAGGAAACGTTGGAAAGGTTGTTGGGGTGTTTGGTAGAGATAGGGTTGTTGGATGTTTTGGTTTTGTGAGGTTTGGGCTTCTTGTCTACGGTAGGAGGAGGGGCGGTTGGAGTTGAATGATCGTTGGGTGTTCTGGCTTAGGCGACTTTGGTAGGGTGATAAGGTGGGTGCGAAGCGATGTTGAGTCTCAGGTTGATGGTCAATTTGTTGTTGGTGGTATGGGGTATGCTCTTGGTATTGGGGTTGGGTATATGGAATGTTTTGGTTGTATGTTTGTGTGTTGGTTGAACGGAATGTTTGACGGACAGGGGGTTGTGTGTATCCGGTCTGACATTGTTGTTGGGGGTTTGATGTTGAGGTGTCAGGTGTGTAAGTCATCTGGCGTGGGTCGTACAAGTACATATCCTCAGCGATGCACTACAAACCAGTTGATCTGTACCAAGCCATATAAGTACGACTTGGTTTTTCTTCAGTTGGCATGACTGCGTCAGTTAACACATGGTCATGACGGTGCTTCCATTTGCGACACTCCGATCTTGCGAAGCTTTGCCATGGATTGAAGTTCCATTGGTCGTTAACTTTGCGCAGATTCCATTCTCCTAGGCTAGCTGGAGGATCTGGGATATTTTGGAGCATATCAAACTGCAGCTTGACACGATCACTGTTGTGCATCTCCACAGTTGTGAACCGTATTATTGGTGTGCATGCAGTGCATACGGCCGCGTCTTCAGCGTTGACCTCATGGTCATGATCCAAATTAAGGTATGGACGCCAAATGAACTGAAATGTGAAAGAAGATAGGATTATAGTCAATGTAGAAGAAGTTAACAAAATATAACGAAATAATTAAGTTATTTTCCTTACATCTGTCGGTCGAAGGTGATCCAACAGGTTGCGATACTGAGTAATACATTGTCTTGGACATCTGTTGTAACTCATACCACGTGCAGACCATCTACACCAAAAAGTCAAAAAATATTAGATAGAGATAATAATCTTTGAAGAAGTAAAGATATAGCAATTTAAACAACTTACTTTTGTGCATACGGAAATGTGAAAGGGTTGTTATTGTCGGGTGCTAGAGACGGTAGTCTTGACCAACCCCATGCTTGTAGCAAAACAACACATCCAGAAAATATAGATGTGTCTTTGTGTGAGTTTTTGCACAAGGAGCTATAGAGATAGGCTAGACAAGCAGATCCCCAACTGTAACTTCCTATTCTATCTACATGTCTAAGTAAAGGTAAGTACATAATATGCATGCTAGAACCACTACCTTCGGGAAATAAAAATGAGCCAATTAACAACATAATGTAACACCTAGTTTTTATTATTCGAGCATTTTCGGTAGAATGCTCATCTAAGTATAAACTAGTATAGTACGACTTAAGGCGTGAGAGTAGTATACATTGACCTCTTACATTATCATCTAACAAATCAGTCTCTAAGAGCTCCATGCAAATTGAATTTGCATAGTTGGTCTTACCATTAACAGCCTTACCTTCAATGGGTAGTCCTAAAAGTATGTAGACGTCTTCTAACGTCACGGTACACTCACCGGTTGGAAACCAAAATGTGTGTGTCTCTGGTCTCCATCTTTCACATAAAACTAGAATGAATTTGTTATCTATGGACCAAGACAAAATCTTGCTAATATGACCAAAACCGGCGAGTTCAACATAAGGTTGAATCATCGGGTCCATATGGACATATTCGTGGGCCCGAGTTCGGAACCTTGATACATCCTATAAAAGAAAGAATAAAAAACTTGACTAAGTTGGTATTTCAAAATAAAAGGGGGTTGGTGAAGATGAAAGATAAAAAGTTAACAAAAGAAAAAACTTACATATGTTGCGATGTTTGCAACCGTTCCTCTATGTGCTTCGCCCATTGTGAGGATAGACATTTTGTCGGGGGGTTGGTGTATATGAAACTACAAGAAGTTGTTGCAGATGAAATCGTAGAAGAAGTATTGTAGAAGAAGTAGTGAGAGTGATGGTGTGGAAGAAGTGTTGATGGAGTGGATGTATTTATAGGCAAATGGATGGGAGCATGAAAAGTTGTGCTTGCATGGTGTCTCCACTTGAATTGGCGACCATGTACAACCTTTAAGAGGGGTCACCATTCAAATTGGCACCTCCATAGGGGCATGCATGCAAGACCTAGGTCTGATTGCTTGGTTTCGAGGTCTGAATGCATGGTGTCTCCACTTGAATTGGCGCCCATGTGCAAGGAATGAGTGGGGGCGCCAATTCATTTGGAGTGTGTGTCTGCATGTCTGACACATGGTTGTCTTGTCTCTTGCATGCTGAACATGTCACTTCTTAGTAGCTTGCATGGTTGACACATCATTTCGAAGTAGCTGGCATGTGCGACACGTCATTCTGAACTAGCTAGCATGTGAGACACTTCACTCCTCTATTTAAGTGTCTTACTATCAACATCCAAGACACTTCACTCACATTCATCTGCAGTAAGAAAATAGTTTTCATCTGCACAATGTCATCTTCATCATTATACAGTGTCAATGTTCACTGCAACGGTGAAACATACGAGTCTGAGCTACATGGTTTTTATTTTCGAAACACCGATACCATTAGACTCACGATCAAGAGAAATGCAACCTTCTTGCATTTGAAAAAAAGAATACAATCCTTTATAGGATCGGGTATTGTGTCAAAGATCACATATCAGAATCCAATATTTTTTGAGAATGGTCAATGCAAGTATTTCCCCCTTAAGGTACGAGACGATGAAGATGTTGAATACAGGTTGATCACATGCTGAACAATGACGATGAAGATGATGATCAACCACCACCAATACCTCCTAGTCATGTCTACAATCCGCCTCAACATATGACAAATATGGATCTTCACGACGATGAAACATCCAACATTGTTTTCTATAATTCGTATCCGAGATCAGAAGGCGAATTAAAGGTGGGAGACATGTTTCGTACCAAAGAAGAATGTGTTCTGGCAATCAAAAAATTCCACATGAACAACTCTGCTGACTTTACAGTGAAACACACTGATTCTAGAAGGTATGTTATCGAATGTCGTAACATGCTTTGTAAGTTTCATTTGGATGCGTCTTACAAGAAGAAAAACGACTCTTGGGAGATCGCTTCAATAGACCCACCGCACAGTTGCATTGCAACTAACGTTGAACAAGATCACCGTAAACTAAGCGCAACTTTGATATGTCAAGACATTCTGCCGTTGGTTAATAAAGACCCATCAATGAAGGTGAGTATAATTATATCCCATATCAGAACAACATATAATTATACTCCATCTTACAAGAAATCCTGGATTGCGAGGACAAAGATTGTTGAACAAGTTTTCGGCAACTGGGAGGATTCATACAAGGAATTGCCACGGTTTTTATGGGCACTAAAAACATATGTCCCAGGAACTGTGGCAATTATGGAGACATTGCCAGCGATGATGTCGGACGGAACCTGTGCTACAGGTAATAGAATATTTCACCGTCTCTTTTGGGCATTTGACTCGTGCATCAAAGGTTTCGCATTCTGCAAACCTATTATTCAAATTGATGGCACTTGGTTATACGGAAAATACAAGGGTACTTTGCTCATAGCGGTTGCACAAGACGGCAACAACAATGTCTTTCCCATTGCCTTTGCTCTTGTTGAAGATGAAACGGCTGGTGGATGGGGTTTCTTTATTCGACATCTCAGAACGCATGTGGCTCCACAAGCCAATCTCTGTTTGATTTCTGATAGACATGCTGCCATTGAGAGTGCCTACAACAACCATGACAACGGATGGCATGATTTTCCTTCTACCTATGTCTACTGTATCAGACACATTGCACAAAACATCATGCGTGCTATAAAAGATAAGAATCTTCGCAAGAAGGTGGTGAATGTTTGGTATGCTTTAACTCAGCCGTCATTTCAATATTATCGTGATGAAATTAGACTGTCTAATGAAGACGCAGGGAGATGGCTAAATAACATACCAGTATAGCAGTGGACAAAGGCATTTGACAGAGGTTGTCGATGGGGCCACATGACAACAAACATTGTGGAATGCATGAACAGGGTATTCAAAGGAATTCGAAATCTGCCGATAACCGCCTTGGTAAGATCAACCTATTATAGGTTGGCTTTTATGTTCGCAACCAGAGGTGAAAGATGGAGTGCGGTGTTAATGTCCGGGAAAGTATTCAATGATTGTTGCATGAAGGTCATGAAAGAGGAGAGCATCAAAGCTAGCACACACGCTGTAATAGTCTTTGACCGTCATAGACAAAATTTCAGCGTCCAGGAAACAATGGACCACAACGAGGGGAGGTCAAATTTAGCCTACGCTATTAGACTAAACAAAAGTTGGTGCGATTGTGGAAAATTTCAGGCCTTCCGCATACTTTGCTCCCATGTCATAGAAGCATGCGCTTATACTCGTCAAGACGCTTACAACCATTTATCTGATGTGTACAAGGCCAACACCATCATGAATGTATATACTTAAAGCTTCTCAGTACTACCAATGGAGGATTACTGGCCTCCATATGAAGGTGATATTGTTTGGCACAATGACGAGATGCGTAGAAAGAAGAAAGGAATGCCAAATATCACACGTATCAGAACAGAGATGGATTCCACATATAAAATGATAAGATTATGTAGTATCTGTCGTCAACCAGGACACAACAAGAACAATTGTCCCAATCGAGGAGCATCATCTAGGTCTTAAACTTTTTGAAACATTGTATTTCGGTAACCTTCAATAATTATATATCATTAAGTTTTTGTTACAACGAGGTTCACAACAAACATCGGTATAAAACATCTGAAAACATATATATTTCTAACTGATTACAACAATCAAATTGATGTCCTCTCGACCGAACATCATTTCCCTAGCATCCTTATCAGTCTTCATTCGCACCAAACCAAAGATACTGTCAAGTCTCTCAATACTTATGATTTTTTCCCCTTCTGGTATTTTCCCATCTAACCTACGAACTAGATCCCTCTTTAGTTGATCGAACATGGTGATGTTCCAAAACAGCATCAGCATTTGAGGTTTGTCTCTCGCATAAATCACCTTTCCGTATCGGCGACGAACACCAAACATGATTGCCAAATGATTATATGAGATGTGGAACAATTAGTCACACAATGCATCTATTTATAAGACAAAAAATGCATTTTAGGAGGAGTCTCCAATTGAATTGGCGACTCCTCTTAAAACCTACACAGGGGCGCCAATTGGATTGGCTAGGGCAGGTGCCCTGGCCAATCCAATTGGCGCCTCCATTCAAGTTTTAAGAGGAGTCTCCAATTCAATTGGCGACTCCTCCTAAAAGTGGGGTATTTTGGGATTTTTTTTTTGAAACCAGAGGTATTTTGGGAATTTTCTTGAAAAAGTGGGGTATTTTTGTAAAAAAAACCACTATTTTATATGTAAAAATTTAAAATAAATAATTTACTCAATATAATATTAAATAATTTTTATTTAATGTATATTGTTCATTCAATTTGCATAAATTTCATTTAATATATTTTATTTTGAATTAATTATTTAATATATTTTATTATGAATTAATATATTTTTTATTTAAATTTTAATGTATAAATTGTTTGTTATCTTTAAAATGTTTTTTTAAGTAGACAATATTATGAAGCAATTATTAATAACTAAAATTTTAAAAGTGATTTTAATTTTTTTAAATAAATATTATATGAGTAACATTAAATAGAAAAATTTGAGTATTATATATTAATATTAAAATTTAGAATAATAAAAAATACTCTATCTCACATATCACTATCAGCACAATATATCTATTTTATTTTAATCAAAAATTATCTTTATTTAAGAGGTAAAATCTTTATTTTCAAATGTCATAATTTTTTTCTTATGTATTTCACGGGTCCCTATGGTTATGTAATACATTTGATTTTATTTTGATAATTGTCCATAATTCATTTTATAACTAAATAAATTATTTTAAATTTATAATTATATGTAACTACATTTTATTATAATTTTTATATCAAATATCCCATTACAATTATATAGATTATAATTTAAATAAATTCACTCATTTAATAATTATATGTTTTACTTATCAAATAAAATACCTTATTTCTTAAGCATTACTATATTATATTTATTTACTATTTATAGGGACATTAAGCGATCCGTGGGAACGCATGAGTAGATGACTACTTAATTATTTCATTTTACCTATTAAAATATAGATTTTTGACGTTGCGAGACTATTTAATTTATATATCTTTTATATATATATTTCTTAACCATTAGTATACTATTTTTATTTACTATTTATAATAATAGTGTGCAACTTGTGCGAACTCACAAGTAGATGACTATTTAATTATTTTATTTATATATTTTATTAAATATATATTTTTGACGGGCCAAACTACTTAATTTGTATATCTTTCATATATATTTCTTAACCATCACTATACTATATTTATGTCTTATTTATAACGACATTGCGCTACTCGTGTGAAGGCACGGGTAAATGACTACTTAATTTATTTATTTATTTTTCTACTAAAATATACATTTCCAATGGATCGAGATTATTTAATTTGTATATCTTTTATATATATTTTTTAAATATCAATATATTATATTTATTTACTATTTATAACGACATTGCGCGATCCGTATGAACGCACGAGTAAATGATTACTTGATTATTTTATTTATTTTTTCTACTAAAATATACATTTCGACCGGACGAGACTACTTAATTTATATATCTTATATATATATATATATATATATATATATATATATATATATATATATATATATATATATATATATATATATATATATATATATAAACCATCACTTTAAACATTTTTTAGAATATACATTTCTTAAACACAATTATATAATTTTTATTTTATATTTATTTCATATTTCATTGATTTTACTAGATCACGTGGATCTCTTCATAATGATCATAAAAGCTCCACTATCTTTTAAGAGAGTGGATAGTTTTGATTAACACTGTTAATAAACACTCCTCTCTACTCACTATTATAAGAAAAAGAAAATCTTAAATCTTGATCTTTATTATAAATAAAATTTATTAATTTTTAGATTAATCAATAATTGTATTACTATTATATCTTTAATTTAATTGAAAAGTATTTAATATTAGTAGCTGATTGATTAAATATTATAATAAATTTTACTTTAATTATAAATAAAATCAAAATAATAATTACATTTAATTAATTTTCTTAATAAATATAAAAATAATTATTTTTTATTATAATTTTAATCGGAGGGAGTACAAATGAAATTTGTATTTTCTAATGAACATGACATGATTGAGGCTATCATTTTGGTCCCTAAATTCAAAGTGACACTATCTATCAATCATATACTACGTGTCATCTATAATAATCTCATGCTTCCAAGTCCTAATCATAATTTGGTCAAACTCATAAAAATAAAAATGACTAAAAAGTATTTCTAGTTGTAAATTCTACCTTCAATTCCAACATTGATAGGTATACATAATTGAAAAAATTTGCAGCTAAACTAAGAGTTGCATATACTCTTTAGATTAGTGTATGTGTCAGTTACTAATTAATTAGCGTGGCTTAGTTAATACTATGGTTTACGAAATTCATACTCAATTATATTATGTATATATATTTTAATAATAGACATGTTTGATTTATTTGATTCTATCTAATTAGAGACACGTACGATGATAAGAAGAAAATTTGCTAGAGCTTTGAATAATCTTTGGTGCCTTATTTTTCCATTTGATTAGACAATATTAGTAATCATACATTTCACTAGAAGTACCTTTTGTCCCTACCATAAACGATGAAATAAGTTTTGCTTATAATCTAAGTCTCTTATAATAAATCAAGCAATTTTGAGACTTTTGTGTGTAAATTCCATGATTTGCTTGCGCATGCATGACGATATGATGGTGCAAGGTACTAAGATATAGTTTTTATTTTTAACCTTGGAAAGAGATACGGTATAATTAGGGGATTTCATACGCCTTTATTTTTGGGTAGATCTCTTCCAACTCTTGGTTGCTAAGCGGATTGTTTTTTTAATCAGATTTTTTTTTTAAGATAGAGTGATTGTTGTAAATGAGTTTATAGATCTTGACAAACAGAAGAACAAATCTTGCCTCCTTTTTAAAATTGAGTTTAAGAAAGTTTGTAATTCTGGTAGTTGATCATTTCTTGAGTATATGCTCTACATATCTGGGTTTAATGATAAATAGAGGATGGATTAGAGCTTCTGTGTTTTCTAGTAATCTGCCTGTCTGATCAATGGTTGCCCGACTCTTGAGATTAGTATCCAAAGGGGGCTGAAGCAAGGTGACCCACTAGCCCCATTCCTTTTTCTCCTAGAGGTTGATGGCCTGAATGGTTTGTTTTCTAGGGCGATTGATCGGAACCTGATGTCGGGCATTAGAGTTGGCTCCTCAGATTTTGTGGTCTCTCATCTTCAGTATGCAGATGGCACGTGTTGATGCGGTAAAGCAGCAAGCAAAAGTAAGTTTTTTTGTATAATCTCTACAAGAATTAGTGCGATATCAGTGTCGTTCAACAGTCACTAAGATTTTAAGTTTAGGAAGGGTTTGTAAGCGTACATATGCGGAAAGTAAAACATATGCACAAGTAATTAAAGTAACAGAGAGAACTCGTCAGGAATGAATTTCATCTACCTATCTAATACACAAATCTACCAATCAGTGGTACACAATCTAAAACACTTATCATTATCATCGCATCACTCACATTAATGTTCATGTTTGAAGCGTTGACGAGAGTTCTACTGTATTGTCTAATCGACAATCTCTCAGCCTATCAAACAATACAGAGCATTAAGATTTGATACTCACGCGAATGTTAAACCTAAATCTATGTCTAGAGTTTATCGCCTAACAGATGATTATCTTAGATCTAGATTCGAAGACTATTTCTCAATAACAGTTCAAATCAATAGATAAATAAGTAAGCAAGGATAACATCGATATAGATTCATAAAATAGATCATATATAACACCATGGTCAATAAATAAACATACTACCAAAGTAAACTTACATACAATTCTAACAAGAAAGGTATAAAGAGAATAATGAAGATGAATAAGAATTTCTCCACGTGTCAAGCAGATTGATGTTAATCCAACTTTGGATCTGTAAGATGCAATCACTAATGTTGTTTCTAAGCTACTCTCCACAAAGAATGGTGGTGACGAAATTGGGGTTAAAATTTCCCAAAACCATAACCTAAAAATTTGATTTGCTCTTATTTATACAAAATTGAATTTATACTATCTCGCCCGGCGAAAATCACTTTATTGCCCATCTGGAACTCAGAAATGCATCAAACCGTCATTGGAAAATATCTACATTCGCCCGACGACCATGACCTTGTCCGGAGAACTCAAAAGCTCATACCCTCGTCGGGCGACCATGACAAGATTTCCCCTAGAATGTTTCTGTTTTAGCTCGCCCTGAGCTCGCTACTGCTCGTCCGACGAGCATGCTTTATTTTCAACAAATTATTTTTCTCCTCATTTCTTGGTTTTGTGCCTTTATTATTTGGTTTCCTGCACACTTAGCACATACATCAAGGATACCAAATCCAAATTCAAAATATATAATATTCTATAAAAAATCGGGGAAATTAATCATTAGAATCGCAATTTAGAGCTAAAAATGCCAAGTTTTTAATTACACAAATAGTCAATATTTGCACTTATCAAATTATTCCCAACTTAAAATTTTATTTGTCCTCAAGCAATGGTAAATCAAACCTAAAGAAACAAGAGCAACTACCAAGAAATCATGATCAATAAGTTTTTCCAAACGGAAACAAATGCATGGTTCAAATTTTAAAAGTGCAACCAAAGCAATGCTTACCACTATACTACAACGACACCATGATCATGAAACAAATTATAAGCACAAAAAACATGTCAAAATTCTAATGCAACACAATTACAAAAACGAACCACGCCTAACACACAACTTCATTGATGGATGAAGAACAAACATGAGGGACTTAACTCACGCCCAACAATCTTGATAACATCTAGATCAAATTATGCATTTATACAAAAAAAATCATATTGAAAGCATAAATCACAAATCACAAGGTCTTGAAGGATTGTAATGTGTCTTGGTTAACAAAGAATGGTCAAATCTCAAGGTAATTGAAACAAAAACTGCTTAATCAAATGAGAGTGATCACTTCTAATAATCTCAAGCATTCACAAATTCATTCATCTTTTTCTCTTTTCCCAATTGTTACATCATTGCACACAACTTATTAGAACAGTTTGTTTGCTTTTTTTTTTCTTTCTCAAGGCTTTTTCTTTTCTCTTTTTTTTTCAAATTTTTTTCTTTTTCTTTCTCAACCTCTTAGAAACCAACATTTTTCTCTCCAACTTGAATAAAACCAACATTGCAATGTGAATGCTCCCACATTTTTTAAGGCAAGGGTAAAAATTCAAACCATAATTTATGGTTGAGGGTTCAATAAAAAATCTCAGAATCCAATCTAAAATCAACAATGAACTAATTAGTTATGTACAAGTTCCAAAAGTTAACATCAAAATGGATCCTGACACAAGGTCTAAATAGGGTAAGCAAATTCTCACTCACTCACAAGGTAGGCTACTTTTTGGTCAAGTGGTTATGCTCAAAATAACCAAAAGGCCTTGATCATTTTTATTCTT
This sequence comes from Lathyrus oleraceus, assembly GCF_024323335.1. Lineage (NCBI taxonomy): Eukaryota > Viridiplantae > Streptophyta > Magnoliopsida > Fabales > Fabaceae > Lathyrus > Lathyrus oleraceus. Next base: position 315,906,145 of record NC_066581.1, on the reverse strand, counting down.
TCATACAATTCAACACAAATGAAAGATTAAACATAAGAAAAACCGAGTTAAAACAAAGACTATTGGTATCTGGTGCATATAGTAAATAATGGAAGTTTCCCCGCCTTTGGTTATATCTAAAGTGATTCAAAGATGAACATGTATTGCAAAAAAATGAATGACATGAAATTTGTACAAAACCTAAGTTTCATATTCATGTTATGTTCTAGAAAACATTAAACATGTACCTTGATAATGTATCAAATTTTCAGCTCATATCATTACCATACAAATTCAAGTTAAAATATTCAAACTTGAAATAATCACTCAATGCTTTTTCAAGCCATTCAAAAATAAACTTTGAGAACAAACACAAAAATTTCAAAAACTATTGAAATTAAACTAAACTACTATACTATCTACTTGAAACAAATTACACTAAATAAGAATATATACAATATAAACAAGTATGAGAAACAAGTACAAAACAAGTATCTATACAATATAGACAAGTTTATATACAAGTATCTATATATTATACACAAATGTACAAAGCTTAAAAAAGATAGAAACTATTGTGATGCTTTCAATATCTAAACACCAATCCCCGGCAGCGGCGCCATTTTGTTAATGCAGTAAAGCAGCAAGCAAAAGAAAGTATTTCTTTTTCTTTTCGTATCCACATGGAATTAGTACGATATCATTGTTGTTCAACAATTACTACGATTTTAAGCTTATGAAGGGTTTATAAGCGTACAGATGTAGAAAGTAAAACATATGCACAAGTAATTAAAGTAACTGAGAGAACTCGCCAGGAATGAATTTCACCCACGTATCTAATACACAAATCTATCAATCAGTTGTACACAACCTAAAACACTTATCAATATCATCATGTATTTCTCACATCAGTGTTCATGTCTAAAGCGTTGACGAGAGTTCTACCATATTGTCTAATCAACGATCTCTCAGCCTATCAAACAATAACGATCATTAAGATTTGATACTCACGCCAATGTTAAATCTAAATCTATGTTTAGAGTTTAAAGTATAACATATGATTATCCTAGATCTAGATTCGAAGAGTATTTCTCAATAACAGTTCAAAATCAATAGATAAAAAAGTAAAAAAGGATAACATCGATATAGATTCATAAAATAGATCGTATACAACGCCATGATCACTAATAAACATACTATCAAAGTAAACTTACATACAATTCCAACAAGAAAGGTACAAAGAGAATAATGAAGATGAATAGGAATCTCTCCACGTGTCAAGCAGATTGATGCAAATCCAACTCCATATCTTCAAGATGTAACCCCTAATGTTGTTTCTAAGCTACTCTCCGCAGAGAATGATGGTGATGGAATTTGGGTTAAAATTTCCCAAAACCATAACCTAAAAATCTGATTTGTTCCTATTTATACAAAATTGGAATTTTACTATCTCGTCAGGTGAGCTAGATCTCTCCCTGCGAAGATCACTTTATTGCCCATCTGGAACTCAAAAATGCATCAAACCATCATTAGAAAATATCTACATTCGCCTAGCGACCATGACCTCGCCCGACGAACTCAAAATCTTAGACCCTTGTCGGGCGACCATGACAAGATTTCCCTCTGGAATGTTTCTATTCTGGCTCGCCCCGAGCTTGCCAATGCTCGCTGGGCGAGCTCGCTTTTTGCTTGCTACTGCTCGTCCAACGAGCATGCTTTATTTTCAACAAATTTCTTTGCTCCTCACTTCTTGGTTTTGTGCCTTTATTATTTAGTTTCATGTACACTTAGCACACACATCATGGATACCAAAGCCAAACTCAAAATATATAACATTCTATTAAAAATTGGGGAAATTAATCATTGAAATCACAATTTAGAGTTGAAAAATGTCAAGTTTTTATTTACAAAAATAGTCAAAATTTGCAGCTATCGGCGTGATTATCTTGGATGACGATGCTATTGACAACCTCTGGACCGTTAAGGTCATTCTTCATGGATTTGAGCTTGCTTCAGGCCTTCGTGTGAACTTTGATAAGAGCTCTCTTATTAAGGTGAATTATGACCAGGATTTCTTAGACCTTGCTTGTGAGTTCCTCCATTGTAAACAGGAGTTTCTCCCCTTCAAATACCTTGGGCTCCCGGTTGGAGCAAACCCCTAATTTGTGGCCACATGGGAACCTCTAGTCAATCTCCTTTATACAAGGCTTATTTCATGGAAGCATATGTATGTTTCCTTGGGTGGTAGAGTGATCCTCATTAATTATGTTCTTAATGTTATCCCTATTTTTTTCCCTTTCTTTTCTAAAGATGCTTGTCAAGGTTTGGAAAAAGATAGTGAAGATTCAGAGGAGGTTTCTTTAGGAAGGTGTGAAAGAGGAATCTAATATTTCCTAGATCAAACGGGAAGATGTTTGTAAGCCCAAGAAGTTTGAAGGCTTTGGTGTTCGTGACCTTCGGTTGGTTAAGTTGGCCCTTCCGGGTAAGTGGAGATGGCGCCTTCTCTCTAGGGCCTCTGGCATTTGGCGTGATATTCTTACTTCTAGATATGATGTCACCCCTACCTCTTATATCATGGACGGGATAGTCGGTTGTCTCTGATCTTCTTCTCCTTGTTGGAGAGGGGCCTCCCTTATGGGCTCTAGAGTTGGAATACTTCAGACTGGTTCAGGGATGGGCTTTCTCTGAAAGTCGATTCTTGTCTTCTTGCTTCCTTTTGGGAGGATACTTGGGTTGGGGACTCCCCTATTAGCCTTAAATTTCCTAGACTTTTCTCGATTTTGACCAATCTTCTAGCTCCGTGGGGGAGGTTGGCAGATGAGAAGGGGAGATTTGGACATGGGATCTTAAATGGAAGAGACCATTTCTTTTTGATTATGAGTTGGCCCTTTTCACTGATTTCTAATATGTGATTAGGGTTTCACCCCTACTTTTGATAGGGATGTGTGGAGGTGGCGTGAGTCGAGTGGTGAGATTTATTATGTGTCATATGCTTATTCTCTCCTTCTGGTGCGTTCGTTCCCCCTTGATCGCCAGATCGGTTTAGTTAATTTGGCTCTCCCTGCCATTTGGTATAGTTTGGTCCCTTCTGAAGTCTTAGTTTTCTCTTGGCAGTTTCTTCGGGACTGTATTCCTACCAGAGTTAACTTACTTAAGAGGGGTGTCCCTCTGACATCCAGGACTATTTACTGTCCCTTTTGTTCCCTTCATGTTGAGTTTTCCTCTCATATTTTTGTGACTTGTAAGTTTGCATCGTCAATTTGTTATATGATCTTTAGGTGGTTGGGTTGGTGCATTGTGCTTCATGGTCTTTATTACTCTTTTGAGATGTTTATCACTTCATCTGCTGCTCTTAGGTTTAGGGGGAGGTTGACGATGATTTGGCATGTTATGGTTTGGTCGATTTGGAAATCCCTGAACGATATAGTTTTGTCTAGATCTTCGTTGACTCAAAAAGAAGTGAAAGATATGTGCATTTTCTTGGCTTAGAAATGGTATCGTAATAGGTCAGCAGACAACTCTTATGTCTTCTTAATATGGTTGGAGAATCCTATTTGGTTTCTTAACCTATATGGGGTGAGTGGTTTCGACCTCCATTGGTTGTGTTCTTGTTGGCTCCTTCTGCGAGTTCGTGGTTCTTTAGGAGGTCTTGTATTAGTTAGCTCCAACTTTGTGTTTTGATGGGATATTTTGTTTGTTTTTTCCCTTGTAGTTGATTTTGTGTGTGAATGGGGTTCTTTGCTTTAGGCGTTTTCTTTCTTGTATTTTCTTGTGTTGCTTTAGTTTTGGGTGTTGGCACTCCTTGTGCTTTACCCCGGGACTCTCTTGTACTGTTGACTTGTATGTCTCTCCTTTATTTATATCATTGTTCTATTTGCCTTTCAAAGAAAAATATACAGTATAATTCATCCGTAATGATATATAAATAAAAAACACATTTTTTAAAATATTTTTCTTAGTAAAAATTAAATGTAAAAAATATTAACTTTATTTTATTTAAGTATTTTTTTAAAATAAAATTAAATATAAATTTCTCTCTCATTTTTTTCAATAAATAACAACCAATTAAAATTATTTTTATATATTCTCATAAAATATATTTTAAAATATACAAAAATTAAGATTTCTTAATAAAGATAAAATATATATATTTTTATAAATCGATACGAATGAACTCTTAATGAAAGATGAAAGTAATGCACTTAATATCATTAGTATAAAATGTTTAGAAATAAGGGTGGCAAAAAAATGCTCGATTTGTTGTAACTTTTTGGAAGTTGATCCTTCACACTTCACTCTATTTTTTAAAAATCTTTTATAGATTTTTGCCAATGCACACATTGTAATTTTTTTAAACATTTAACTTCTAGAAATGCAATGCATGTATGTTCTGATGGGAAATTAAGATACAATAACAGACTGATACGCAACAGATATAAAATTTCTCATACTTGTAAGAATCTTGAGGATCAACAACAAATATAAGACGATAAATTGATCAAATAAAGGTACAACAGAACACCGATATTTTTAACTAGGAAACCCCTCAATATGAGAGTAAAAACCATGAGTTATCCATACCAAATAAATAAATCCATTATAATCAATTAAATGTACAATAGAGTTTTAAAGTGATTCAAAAATTAGTGCTAACAACCACAAATCACAAAGCAAACTAGCTTACAAATAAGAATAAAAAAGTTGAATTTTTTTTCCAAATCTAAAGTTTCAGTGTGAAGCAGATAACTCTCACCTCAGACGTTATTTTGAAATTCTGAACGATCAAAAGTTAGATACATATGTTAAGAACATGCCCTCCAAATTTGAGGTTGATCCGATGGTTAACGAATCAGGGATTGTCGATTTAGTGAGACTGGTTGCCGAAAAATGGAAATGAGTTTCTCTAATATTTTCTCTCTTTTAAATCTTCATTTTCTCTCTATCTCTCTCAATCCTAAATTGATCCTCTCCACTTAAATAAGTGAGATAAATTGGGTAATCATATTTAGGTGTTTCTCCACATAGGAAGGGAGCCTAAACCCAACAAATCTCCCCCTCACAACTATGTTGAGGAAATTGCCAAACCGAAAATATCATAACAAGCTTCAAATTTTCCTCTTGGTAATGCTTTAGTCATCATATCAAAGTCATTATCATTTGTATGAAGTTTAGCTAACTCCAACAACTTAGCATCCAAAATATCATGTATCAAATGATATCTTACATCAATGTGTTTATACCTATTATGAAAAGTCAGATTCTTACCAAGATGAATAAAGTTTTGACTCTCAATAAATATCACATATTTTTCTTGAACAAAACCAAGCTCCTGCAAAAAAATTGTCAACCATAGTAACTATTTGCATGTTTCAGTAATTGCAATGAACTCAGCCTCTGTAGTAGATAATGTTACACACTTTTTCATTCTGGACTGCCAAGCCACAAGTCCCCCCTGCAAATTTAATTATGTATCCCTAAGTGGACTTTCTAGAATCAATGTATCCAGCCATATCAAATTCAGAGTACCCCACTATATGAGGCGTATCTCTCTTCTAAAATAAAGCCTCGCAGAAGTAGTACTGCGAAGATACCTCAAAATCCATTTTACAACATTCTAATGCTCTCTACCTAGATTTGACAAAAATATACTGATTGTACCAATAACGATGCTATATATAGTCTTGTACACACCATTTCATACATAAAACTACCCACATCAAATGCATAAGAAACACGTTTCATATCAAACACTTGATCTTCACTTGAAGGACTTTAGTTAGAACTTAACTTGAAATGAGTAGCGAGAGGAGTGCTTACGGACTTAGAACTTCCCATTTTGAATATTTACATCACTATTTCGATATAATATTCTTGTGACATCCAAAGTTTCTTCTATTTTCTATCAAGCATGACTCTAATGCCAAGAATCTATTTAGTTGCTCCCATGTCTTTCATAGAAAATGACTCTCCCAATTGCTTCTTTAACTTGTTATATATTAGAAATACTTTTCCCTACAATAAGCATATCATCAACATATAACAACATGATAATGAAGTCATCCTTAGAAAATTTTCTAACAAAGATGCAATGATCTGAAGTAGTTTTCTAGTATCCTTAATCACACATAACAGACTCAAACTTTTTGACCACTTCCTTGGAGCTTGCTTCAATCCATATAAACTCTTTCTCAATCTACACACATGATCTTTTTTACCTTAACTTGAAAACCACCAGGTTGTTGCATGTAGATCTGTTCCTCCAAATCACCATGAAGGAAAGTTGTTTTCATATTCATTTGCTCAATCTCTAAATCAAGAGTAGAAACCAAACTCAACATGGTTCTAATTGATGACATCTTTATAACATGTGAGGAAATATCATTAAAATGAACACCATTTCTTTGACGGAAACCTTTCACCACTAATCTAGCTTTATATCTTTGAGACTTAGAGTTGCTCTCATGTTTAACTCTATAAATCCATCTGTTTTCCAAAGCTCTTTTTCCTTTAGGAAGCTTCACTAAATCATAAGTGTGATTATCATGCAGTGATTTCCTATCATCATGCATTGTATCCATCCACTTTTGGTTTTCATCACTTTCCATGGCCTCTTGAAAACACTCTGGTTCACCCTCATTAGTCAAGGTCACATACTCATAAGAATTATACGTTGTAGAAGGTTATCTCTTCCTGTTAGACCTCCTAAGTTAAAAATGAGATGATTCTGGAGGTTTACCAAGATTCTCATCCTATAACATATCTATCTCCCTTCACCATAATTAGTTGGAATATTTACCTCATCTCCATGTTGTTGATCATCAACATAATCATATGGTCACTATTGTGATCATCACCACCAATAACATCCAAATTATGACTAGGTAACCAAATTGGATCAACATTAGACACACTTATATCTTTCTTGGGTGTAGCCTTCTCTACCTTATAAATGTCTTCAATAATTTGGTCTTCTATAAACACCATATCAAGACTTCAAATAAGCTTCTTCACTACAGAATCGTACAACCTGTAACCAAACTCATCTTACCCATAGCCGATGAAGATACATTATTTTAACTTTACATCCAACTTGGATCTTTCATCCTTTGGAATATGCACAAAAACCTTACAACCAAAGAATCTTAAATGATCATACTTGACATTCTTTCCAAACCAATTTTTTTTCTGGAACTTCACTGTTCAAAGCAACAATAGGAGTGAGATTAATAACATGCATTATCGTTTAAAGCGCCTCGCCCCAATAATGATTAGGCAATCGAGCTTCAGAGAGCATACACCTTACTCTCTCAATTAGTGTTTGATTCATCCTCTCTGCTAAACCATTCAATTGAAGAGTTTTAGTAGGAGTCTCGTCATGTGCAATACCATGCTACTTGCAATAGGAATCAAATGGTCCACAATACTCTCCAACATTGTTTGAACAAACACATTCCAACTTCTCGTTTGTCAACCAAAGCATGAGATTCTTTGAATTTTTCCAACACTTGGTCTTTTGTCTTCAAGGCATAAATCCATAGTTTCCTGGAGAAATCATCAATAATGGTAACAAAATAAAGTGCATGACTAAAGGATTTTACCTTTAATGGACTACAAACATCATAATGTACCAATTGAAGCAACTTTGACTTCCTTGAGGGAGGATGTCTCTTGAAAGATACTCTAGTTTGTTTACCATCCATGCAATGAGAACACTTCTCCAAATCTACATTCTTTAATCCAGGAAGAACATCCTTTTTGGCCAAAACATTAAGCCCATTTTCACTAACATTACTAAGTCTTTGGTGCCACAAAGATGCTTCCATATTGATAGCATTCACACTGTCCCTATCAACCAAAGTTTTTGTGCAATATAATTTAGAAAGATTTTCCCCTCTAGCCACAACCAAGTTACCTTTGTTGAGTTTCCACTTTCCATAACCAAAGTGATTATCATAACCATAATAATCTAGCATATGCACAAAGATCAAACTAAATCGGACATCTGGAGCATGTTTTACACCTATAAGCATCCATTTCATTCCCATGTTGGTTTGCAAGCAAACATCACTAACACCAATTACCTTAGATATACCATAATTAACCATATTCAACACTCCAAAATCACCAGAAGTATAAGATGTGAAGAAATCCTTCCTTGGTATAATATGCAATGTAGCACCACTATCCTATTCAAATACTCTCGTCTGATACAAGATTAACAGACTCACGATCACAGAGAATAACAAGATCATCACAAGTAGCAGTAGTAACACGATTATCGTCATGATCTTCATGGTCTATTTGTTTAGACTTACCATTATTCCCTTTTTATCTCTTTTCCACTTATAGCAATACTTCATTATATGTCATGTTTTGTGACAATAATGATACTCCAAATTCTTGTATCGCGACTTGGACTTGCTTCTGTTATTCTCTCTACCACCCTCTGGTTGCTTTTCATGAATTCTCCCCCTATTTTCAATAACAAGTACCTCAGTTTGAGATGAAGAGCCACATGCCTTACTTCTCGTCTCATCATTAATAATACCATCCTTAGCCATTCCAAAGAAACAACACCTATAGGAGAAAACTTATGATATAAACCTGAAACGTCTCCTAAGACTTTGTTAAGATAGCAATAGAAATAGTCCCAAAAGTTCATCGTAAAACTTGATACTCCTTCCCTACATTTGATCAAGGAGCCCTTGAAATTCATTCAAGTGATCATAAATAGAAGTCCCCTCCTTATACTTTAAACTTATGAAGCTATTCAACAAGAACAATTTATTATTCCCTGAATTTAGAGGCATATAAGGACTATATCTTCTCCCACAAAGTTTTTGCACGTGTCTCATTAGCAATATGATTATAAAGATTATCTTCTATATATTGTTGAATAAAATCCCATATATGTTAATGTTCAAACTCTCATTCTTCATCAGACACATAATCCAACTTTACAGAACTAAAAACTGATAAATACAATTTCTTCACAAATAGCAAGTCTTTCATATTGCCTTTTCATAAATGATAATTATAACCATTCAACAATACCATCTTCATATTTGTATTTGACTCCATCATTTAAACAAGTAAAACAACCCTTAACCAAGAGCTTTGATACCACTCTGATGGGAAATTAAGACACAATAACAGACCAATAAGCAACAAATATAAAATTTCCCAGACTTGTAGGAACCTTGAGGATCAACAACAAATATAAGAAGATAAATTGAACAAATAAAGGCACAAAAGAACACCAATATTTTTAACGTATAAAACCTCTCAATATGAGAGTAAAAACCACGAGTTGCCCATACCAAAGAAATAAATCCACTAAAATCAATTAAGGGTACAATAGAGTTTTAAAGTGATTCACAAACTAGTGCTAACAACCGCAAACCACAAAGCAAATTAACTTACAAATAAGAATAAAAAGTTGAAACATTTCTCAAATATGCAGCTTTAGTGCGAAGCAGATAACTCTCACCGTTTTTTTTGAAATTTTGAACAGTCAAAAGTTAGATAAATATTTTACGAACATTGCCCTCCAAATTTGAGCTCGATCCGACGATTAACGAATCGGAAATCGTCGATTTAATGAGATTGATTGCAGAAAAACGAAAATAAAATTTTGTCCTTTTTTCTCTCTTTTGAATAATTATTTTCTTTGTATTTCTCACAATCCTAAATTGATCATCTTCATTTAAATAAGTGAGACAAATGAACTAATGATATTTGAGTCTTTCTCCACATAAGAAGGAAGCCTAAACCCAACATATCCATCTTATCCCAAATATATTAAAATTTTAGATCTACAATTATGTCCATCCATTTTCATTTTTTTAAATATAACATCCGTTTTCACTCCTAATTATAAATCTCTTCTAATTTAACATGCAGTATTGTTGCATTTTCTCTAGATAAATAATAATTAAAAATACTCAACCTCATTCTATCCAATATACAATCTATTATTTAGTAAATAAAACCATAAGTAACTGTTTTTAAATGAAATTTATTCTTTATGATATCTTTAAGAAAGATAATAGTTGCGCTTAGTTGTATTTGGGTTTTCTTCTAGAAACCACACTTTTCATGACTCTTCCATCACTTTTATCTTCAAGGGTTTTTTCATAATCTATATCTTAATTTCTTTAGGTTAATTTATTCGATGATGTTTCCTTTAGTTTTGGTCTTTGTCCATCTATATTTGTAGACAAACACTTTTTGGAGTATGCCCACAAATTAAAAATAAAAATAAAAGAAAAAATAATTAAATGATTTTTTAAAAATAATTAAATAATATTGATGTATATTTGTGTGTTTCTGTAAGCGCATATCAAATAAATATTTACTATTTTTTAAATAAAAAATTATTTTATTTTATAAGCAAAAAAAATACATTCAAAAGGAGGACAAAAAGTCCTCAACCCAAAGAACAAAGACTAGCAAATCACCATGATACAAGTCTCATTGAGCTAAGCAACTTTTAGGATTAGAGCACCACCTAGACCAAACACACCCCTTATTGGTTAGGTTAATAGTAACAAATTATTCTCAAGACATAAATTTAATCATCCCAAATAAATTAAAATTTCTATAAAAAATTCCTACAAACAAAATGCTATTCAAGACCAAATAATCTAACCGACAATTAAATCAAAGAACCAATATAGACCAATATGGAATTTTTTTAAAAACTTAGACTTGATCCTCATGAAGGAGGGAATGCATCAACCCTATTTGATCTGGAAAATCCACGTCTAGCCATCCACACACTTCTTTCTAAACCTGCTAACAAACGGAGCAATCAAAAAAATAAGTGATTCACATCTTCATCGTTGAAACTAGTGGAAATATACCCGAGCGCATCGTGTAATACTCGTTTTTTAAAATTATTTATATTAATTAATTATAATTTTATGTGTGTATTTAATTATCATTTGTGTGATAATTGAGATGTGTTAGGGCAATAAGGGTGAGCGACCCTTAAGTAGAGAGTGTGACGAGTAATTAGAGATTGATAGATTTATTTAGAATTATTTAATTGATTAAATAATATTTTAATATTATTATTTAAATAAAATAATAAAATAAAAGAAAATAATGAGTTTGAGATGGAAAATGTGAATTATGGAGAATTGAAATAAATAATGTAAGTTAGTAATAAGTTGGGCCTTAGTAAAATATTAGAAAAATAGAAATCAGGTTTTTGATTTATAAGGAGAGAAGTGAGGTGAAACTTTTGGAATTGGAGAAAAAAATGTCAGAGAAGAGAAAAGTAGGGAAAACCTAAGGAGAACTCTATGGAAGAGAAGTCATAGCCAAAAATTTGAATTTTTCTGGAATTACAAAGTAATGCTGAAAATTTGGTTCAATAATAGGGATATGAATGTAAGGGTAGAGGAAAGTTTAATTTTTCTTTTTGGATTGATGATGAATGTTGTGTTGAATGAAATTTATGTTCTAAAGTGTCCATGTATATAGATTCATGATAATATGAATATAAGTAGTGATTGATATATGCATATTTATGACTGAATTTAAAACCATAAAATATTTTTGGTAATGATTTAATGAATGTTTTTGGGATAAGAGAATATGAAAATTAAACTGGAAATTTCATAAAATAACAACTTTTTGATAACATATTTGTGCACGATTTTGATCATAACTTTCAATTCGTAAATCATTTTATGACGAGATTCGAAGCGCTGAGTGGCTGAAACAGAAGACTATAACTTTATTTCAGAGGTAAAATACTTTTGGTGATAACTGTATGGACGTTTTTGGGGTTGGATAAGATGAAAATCATGCTGGAAGTTTCAGAAAAACAACAACTTTTTAGTAATGCATTTGTGCACGATTTTGATCATAATTTTCAAATCATAAATCATTTTGGGACGGAGTTTGAAGCGTTGGGTAGTTGAAACATATGGATATAAATTTGTTTTAGGGATAAATTGTTTTTAACGATTTTATTAGAGGTTGGTAGCAGGTAGAAAAGAAGTGTATGATGTGATGAATATGGACGAGGTCCATATTGACAAATTATTTGATGTGTTGTGAATGATTGGGATGATATATTTGATTATATTTATAGTAGTCCGGAAGGGTGGATTATGTTACACATGGTTGAAATTATGTGATTGGTTGTGGATCACTAAATATTGTTATAATTATTGTGTTAATTGCATTATTATATATTGGTGGTAGCCTAGAAGGGATGATTGCATTATTCATTATTGCAATTGTATGATCGATTGGGGATCACTAAATATTATTATAATTATTGTGTTAATTGCATTATTACCATGCTATACATTCATTGTTGATATGTTGAAGGAGATAAGTCATAAGCCCGAAGGAAGACAAAAGACTTATCCGGAACTCAGAAGGGGGAGTTCGGGATTTCGAAGGAGGAATCAGGTTCGTAAGAAGAACTAAATGTTAAATTGGTACCACAATCATATGAGTCGTTGTCGTTTTCATGAGTCGCATAACATGAATAAAATATATGCGTGAAATATGACTATGTGTGATGATGGTGTTGTTGTATATGATGTTGATGATAATTTGGGTGTGAGAATGTGATATATTGTTGTGCATGATTGTGTAGATGTTGTACTCTTTTTTACATTCTATACTGTTATTATTGAAATGAATTCTCACCCATTCTATTTGAATGTTGCCTTTACATGGGCATCATGCATATACTGAAGAGTATAGACGTTGATGTGAGTGGGAGTTAGCTCCTAGAGCTATTTCTTTTAGTTTAGTTGTGTTAGCTTTGGTTATGCTCTGGTTATGCTCTGATATGTAACACTGGAAATGAATTATTTGTTTTGTGTTGAAATTTCCTGAGAGACAATGCATGCTCTCGTATTTATTTTATGTTTTGGCGTGATAGCACTTGGAAAAGACTCACGAGTCGATGCTTTTAATTTTGTTATGAAAAATATTATGAGATTTTAAATTTGTATGTTTTTTATTATGATTCTGCTGGGAAGATATTTAGATGAGTTGGATGTCGTGTAAATATCCTAGGTGCAAACGTACGCAGTAAAATATTTTGTTGTAATCCGTGTTACGGAGCAGACCATGATTGTTGTGAGTAGCACCCTAAGTGATTGTATTTTGTTAATTAAATTATTTAATAATTACACGCAGGTTTTTAGGGTGTTACACATCGCACGCTCAATGATACAACAAAGTAGACATCGAACTTTATTTATTCCCGAAGGAAAGGGAAAACTTTGATAAAACCCGGGGGAAAGATAAAAAGGGTAAGAAAGTCGATTATGCAATAGGAAAGTATTAACACCCCCACTTATATTATAATCAACGAGAACCGTTTTAATTGTTCTTTGCTTGAATGGGTGTTAATATCTAAAGATTACTCGCGAAAGAATAAAGGGAATAAGAATGGAATAAATAGAGTGCTCGGTGAGGATTAGGGTCCTCATGCCTACGTATCCTTATAGTGCAATAAAGAATTCAAAGATCCGTAGTTCATAGAAATAATGGTGGGAGATGAAGGAAGAGTGATAAAGGTATGGTTTGAACCAAAAGATAATGTTGTTTGAATCCATAAGATAGATATGTTTGAACCAAAGAGGAAAACTAGCATGAAGCCAAAACAAAGGGTAAACTAGCATCAAGCCAAAGAGAAAGGTAAAATGGCTTCAAGCCAAAAATAAATGGGTATTGGTTCAGAGAATGGACACTAGTTATTTTCCGAAAAAAGTATGTATGGAGCTCAAAGAAATGGTGTATTTGGCTCAAAGAGAAAGTATATCATTGGGGATGAATGATTGGTAGAAGATATTGAATGAAAGTAGTGAATAGTGAATAATGGGAATGAATAAAAGGATAGAGAGAAATAATTAAAGTAGAAAGAACTGAAAGGTTTGGTAAAAGTGACGATATGTATAATTTGGAATCAAAAGATAATGGTATTAATAGAATACATAAAGGAATGAAATTTGAACCAAAAACTAAAGCAGGCATCAAGCCATAAATAAAGGAATTAAATGTTTGACATAAAAAAAATAGCTATTGGTACAAAGGTGGACATTGGTTATTTGTCCTAAAAGGGTATATATGGAATCTAAAGAAGTATGATATTTGGTTTCAAAGAAAGACAATATATCACTGAGGTGAATGGTTATGGTTGAAGCTATATGATAATGGATCATGAATGATATGGATGGTTCCCTAAGGTAGAAGGAGGAATAAATATGCTCGCCAAGGGTTTGAATTCTCGTGCCTACATATTCTTATTGTGCAATGAGAAAGTCAGAGTTTCGTAATTCGTGGAACTAAGACGGAACAACGAAAGAAATAGATTTGAGAACAAGTGATGAAAAGTATACTTGGCACCAAAAGATAATGGTATTATAGGAACCCATAAAGGTGAATAAACTTTGAACCAAAGAGTAAACAGGCATCAAGCCATAAAACAAGGGAATTGAATGTTTGTCATCAAGACAAACAAGCCTTGATTCGCAAGGTGGGCACTCGTTATTTGCTCTAAAAGGGTATCTATGAGATCCAAAGGAATATGGTATTTTGGTCCAAGGAAACAGTATATCACTGTTGGGGAACAGACAATCTGGAACCAAAAGATAATGGTATATTGAATCCATGAAGGAATAAACTCTGAACCAAAGAGTAAACAAGCATCAAGCCAGAAAACAAGGGAATTAAGTGTTTGGCATCAAGACAAACAACTCTTGGTTCAAAGGATGGGCACTGGTTATTTTACCAAGAAAGTATACATGGAATCCAAAGGGAGTACGATATATGATTCTAAGAAAGACAATGCAACATTGTGAGCAATGGGAATGATATTTAAGATATTGGATAAAGGATCAATGAGGGATATGGGAGGTGCCCTAAGGCAGAAGAACATCTTTGATTTGGTTATAATTATGAAATTTGTTTTACGAGTTTAATCATTGGTATTTAGAGAGATACAAACATCTAACCACCGACTAAGTACGGTTGGCAATAAGAATACTCAGGAGTTGAGAGGACAACTTCATCCTAACCATTATTTCACTCATAGAGCAATGAATTAGACATGCGTTTATTTGTTAAGTGTTTTGAAGGGATGACAAGCATCGGGCCATAAGTACGTACACCCACTTTTTCATCCAATTTTATTATGAAAATGATTTGATGAATAAGAAGGGATCAAGGATAGAATGAGATAGGAATGAAATGGATAGAATGAAAATGGGATAGAAATGGAGGATGAGATAATTGACGTTGGATCAAACACTCACGTTGCATTTGATTTAATTTAATTTGGAAAACACTTGACATTGGATCAAGTGTGCTTTTGTCTTTTGGAAAAGATCTTTTTATTGTTTGATTTTATCTTTTTAATTAGCATGGATTGAAAGAAATAAAGGAAAGATAAACCTAAACTATTACACTTTCATGGGAGAGGGAGACATATAACCCACAATGGGGGGATGAGACCAAACAATACAAGGAATGGAAATGGGATCATACAAGTTACAAACCCAAGTACTATTCCTAAAACAATCAAGTGACATGGTACTCCTAAGTATTAACAAACAATACAAATGAAAATGAAAGGTATAATACAATGGTGATAATGAAAGAAATTAGGGATCAAACTTGAATCCAAATTATCTAAGTAACCACATAAGGTAATGTAGTTAGAATGGGATTAAAGAGACTAAAACAAGCAATCAAAATTCAACTCATGGATTCCACATGGAAAATCAATAAAGAATGGATATTAATAACATGAACATGATGAGAAATAATATCTAAACAAGGAATACATCATAATAAATTGAAATGGAATTTTCAATTTAACAAGAATCATCATCTAATGGACATTCAAATGGGCATTAAACTAATGATAAAAAATATCAATGCCTAGTATACAAATATAGATCATGGCTCATGGATCAATATCAAGATTAACACATGTTAAACATACTCAAACTTTACACAAGGTAAATGATCATGGTGGTTAACATGGTAAATAACACAACAACTAAAATCAACATGATCAAAATTTACAATCAAAGATCGAAATGGTAAGTAATTAAAAGGATGAAATCTAATGGGTTAATCAAGCATGTTTTTGAGTTTGAAGCAAGACGATGGTTCTGAGGTTGAAGTAGGATGATGCATTGATGTGCAGGTGAAAATAAAATTTTCTATCATGTGATTTTCTTGGAATCTTTGTTGCAGGAGGCTTGAGGAATTTGGAGTTTGAACTTGAATTGATGGTTGGACTGAATTTAGATGTAGGACTTCGTAATTGGTTTTGTAAGATTGTAAATGGGATGTAATGAATTGAATGTTATTCGAAAGTTATTTATGGCAATGATTTGAATGTGTATGGCTATTGAATTGAATTTGTATATTTGAATGGAAAGTGTACATTATATTGAATTTGTTAAGTGAATGAACGAGATTATGTAAGATTGTAATGGAAAATTAGTTATGAATGAAAATGTGTATGGAATTTGAAAAGTTATGGATGTTAAATGGAAATGGTTTAATTTGAATGGATAGTGTAATTGGACTTGTTTTGGAAATGTGTATGAAATGTATTAAATTGGTATTGATAGTTATGAATGTGGTATGATATGTGGAATTGAATATAATGGTTTAGGAAATTGAACAATGTTAAGTTTAGGTTTATTTCAAAAAGTTAGTAATGAACAATCAACAAATGAACTAAGATAGCTTGTTAACAATGAAATGAATCGAACCAAGAAGAGCTTTGAAAATCATGATGAGGGCTTAGGGAAGATGGTTGACTTTGGTCAACTAGTTGACTAAAAAGTCAACAGTTGACCAAAGTCAACTGTAGGTTAGAAACTAGGGTTTTGCAAGATGAAACAATGATTTATGTTTAAATTATAAGCAACAATGAATGAACCTTGACTTAATGGACTACAATGCACAGATGAACCACTGGTGAATGACCTAAAATGCCTTAAGAATCTCAATGGACTACAGACAAACCAAAGACCAAAAGACCAATGCATTAATGCAAGTATGAATCCAAGAATCAATGACCAATGACTGATGATCTTGACAACACCATATGGATGGAAAAAATGACCATGAATCAAAACTCAAGATCTTGAAAGCACCATATGAATGGATGCAAATAAAACCTCGATCCATATGAAATCCCAAATAAGTGAGCATATAGATTATGTGAGTGAATCTCATGCACAAAAGCAAGTTTAATGGTTGATGATGCATGACAAGATGGTCAAGAACCTCTTCTCAATGAGTTAGGGTTTCAGCCAATTCCATGATCAAAAGTCAATCTCAAATTGCACACAAGCACCAAGCATCCCTGATTAGGGTTTCATGATGCACACCCCCTAATCAAGGTCTTCAAACTAAGCATGAAGCTCCATAGTCAATATCCCAACACATGGACCCACATGGTTTAGATGCATAGATGAAAGCTCACAAGGTCAATGAATAGTAAAGTAAAAAATTAGGGTTTTGAATGCAGAAATGAATATCATGTTATGACCTCCTTGAATCAATGTCCAGAAGGGCATGAAATTAGGGTTTCCCCCCATATGATGAGTAACATCACAATCCTCAAGAAAACCCCTAGTTTTTATTATCCACGAGCTTTGAATCTATAATAATTATTATAAAGTGTTAACATGATTTAATGATGCACATGAACGAGGCATGAATGAGAGCAAATGAATCGCAAGTCATAGGTTAGATGAAAAATAAAAAGGGGGGGGGGTAAATTTTGGGGTATAACACTCGTCATTGAAATAGACCGGTCATACTACATTGTGATAACCGACCACAACTCCTCTTTTATTCAATTCAATCCTAGTTGGTAATTTGTTTAAAATAAGCATCCAGCCGAAAAAAAAGGACTTTTCTAGGGACTTTGTTCTTCCAAAGAATAGAAAATTCCTGAACTTGCGCTTTATCTAAAACATGCTCAGAATTACATAAGGAATTCATCCGCACATATATGTCTCTAATAGAGAAACCGTTATTGTTGTGCCACCACACAAAGTTGTCTGCTACTTCATTACCAGATTGAACGGAACGGAGAGAATCCAACAACACAAATAGATGAGTGCAATCCTCAATAGACAAGCCAAAAATGGTTAGGCAAAGGTTCAAAGTCCAACATCCATCAATCCAAGCTCCTGATCATGCAATTTGGAAAGTGGTGTATTTATACAAGAAACGAGGCTAGAAAATTGAAATTTTAAAGGAGTAGCTCCAAGCCAATGATGATGCCAAAAAGCTAAACCCTTACCATTGCAAACTTTACAAGAAACAGAGTTGGAAAACCAATTCCTAAGCTCCCCTTCCATTGAATGACCTATATAAAAAATGTCCTTCCATCAAAGAGAATATTTGTTGCTTTTATTCAAATTATAATAGTCTAATACTTTTTTCTTTAACGTCACCATATATGCAATAAATTAAATTAGACTGCGTTGCGTCATTCTCAGACAGAAACCTCATTTTTCACTTACTTAACAGAGTTATATTAAATCTCCCACAATGCTTGACCCAAACCCTCTATCTATATTTGGTAAGCAATTTTTTTCTAACTAATCCAATTAATTTTCTTCTTTTCCTCCAATCCTCCTAAAAGAAACACCTTTCCGAGCATGATTATCTCCTTTGTGACGACCTTAGGAGCCATGTAAAATGAAGAAAAAAAGGTAAATTAGAATGTTGGTTAACACAACATTTAACAAAGCCTCTCTTCCCCGATAGAAAGTTGCTTATTATGCTACAATGAAATATGTTTTCTTTTCTTGGATACAATAGATTTTCAAGAATCCACTCTTTCTTGGATTAATACTTATTGAGATTCCAAGAAATAAAATAAAAAGAAATTGATCTCACACCATAAGCAAAGAATGAAGAAGTTGCTTAGATAAAACCTTGATTCATATTAAATCCATAAATTTTGCTCTTAAACAAATTTACACAAAGGCCGTACACTAGCCCAAACCCCCTTAATATTACTTTGATGCTCCATAAATTTCTCCAAGAACCATCACAAATCAATAAAATGTCGTTAGCAAATTGTAATAACTCATAAGAATTGGTTTCACTGAGTTTAAATCCTTGAAATTCAACCAAGAAAACAACATTATGCATTAAATCCAACAAACCTTCCGCCACCATTAAGAAAAAAAAGGTGATAACTGATCACCCTGCCTGAAACTTCTCGTAACCCTCTCGTAACCTGAAAACCACCGGTAAGACTACCATTAACAAGAGTTGATATTGAACTATTAAAAATTTGAGTGTTCATCCAATCCATTCATTTGATGCCAAAGCCCATTCTTCTCATCATGTCGCTGAGATAATCACAAACCATACAATCATTGTCTTTTTTAAAATCAACCTTCACCATCAAACATTCTTTCTTATGTCTCCTAACATAATCACCAAACTCATGAATTACCATTCCATTGATTTGCAAGATACAGGGGCCGTTTGTTTTGTTTTTTTGTTGTTTAAAATAATTTTTGTAGTGTTACATATTTTGGTATAAAAAAAATTTACAAAGAAACTTTTTATAAAAGCTTCACATGAAAATTTGGCTTGAATAATTATTCTTAAAATGTTATTTTAGATATTTCATCAATTTATCAAAACTTTTTTGAGGTATCAAAATTTCAAAAAATCACTTAATTTTGAAGCTATTTCAAATAACTTTTCATAAATATCATTTTAAATATACGTTTTTTTTGAAAAAATTATGATTTTGACTATGTTTTAATCTTTAATAATGTATGTTTATATTATAGAATGTCAAAATTAATCTTTAATTTATAAAAAACAAATTTAAAAAAATTTATAATATTTCAAAAAACGTCAATTTTCAAAATTAAAAAGAAAAAATATATTTTTTAAAGTTAAAACAAACTAATCCATAATCCATAATAGTTAGGTTTTCTTGTTGTCAAATTGATTTGTAGATAGAATAGTTAGGTTTTCTTGTTGTCAATCAAGTTAATAGGAAAGAATATGTTTGGCTTACTAATAAATTTTAGGGTTAAATATAAAACACTCCTGCAATGTTAGCGAAATTCAATTTATCTTTTTGTAATTTTTTTTTTAATCCTCCTTTAAAATATTAAAATTCTATGTCTTTTGTCCCTTAAGTGTCAAAGTTACTCCCCGATAATATATATATTTTTGATTTATCTCATATTCAGTGTTCAAATTATACGTTTAGGGGAGAATAAAATATTACAAAGAAAATCCAAAAAAAAAATATTACAGTAAATAAAATGAAACT
This sequence comes from Lathyrus oleraceus, assembly GCF_024323335.1. Lineage (NCBI taxonomy): Eukaryota > Viridiplantae > Streptophyta > Magnoliopsida > Fabales > Fabaceae > Lathyrus > Lathyrus oleraceus. The sequence goes on along the minus strand of NC_066581.1, from coordinate 315,885,840 downwards.
CACCATTGAAGGGTATCATATATTTAATTCTAAATTTTACTTTAAAAAATTATACTTGAATGGCATTGAAAAACATGATAATACTAACACTGTATGCCGTTTCAATTCTACAAATAATTTGTTAATATCAATATTATCATAGTGTATATCTTCACTGGAATTTAAATATGAAACTTTATAATTTTTGTACGTGAGTTTTAATAGTGACAATTGTTTTATCTATAAATAAAATAAAATAACTTTCTATAGTGCTAAGTGCTAACATAAAAACAAAACATAAAAACTTTCCTTAGTGCTAAGTAGAAACTTTAGTACTTAAATCGGTTTAATTATTTAAATGCAGTAAATGTTGATCACTCTTCACTCGACAATGACAGGAGTAAAAAATGTCACATTATGTGTCGATAAATGATTTCTCTTTGCATTATGTTCTAATTGTTTCCTACTAATTTATTAAATTAAACTAAGTTTAATCATTCTCTGGCTCTATTATTTTCCATTATGCTTGCAAGTGATATGCCATTAAAACATAGCCAATAACATCTTACCTACTTCCTTGTCAAATCCCTTATTTTGGTAAACACCACATTAAGCACTAAACATGATTAATTGTTAATTAACTATTTCTTTTTACAATGTGATGTCAAGTAGCTTACAAAATTGACGGGTCTTGAATAAAATACTTGAAAATCTCAAAAGGCCTTCCAAAATGTTTGTTTCTTTTCACATATTCCTTTCATTTTATATTGTCTTCTACTACTCACATCATTATCAAAATCTTAGTGAAGTGGAATGCCAGGTCAAAGGGCTCCATCCACTGCACAAATAAAGGTAGCCTCCATACTATTGCAAATTGAAACTATTAACTACTAACTCTGTCCCTTTTTAAAATAATTGGGAGATATGCGATTGCTATTAATTAAACTAATGTTTGTTGTTTTGGACTCTCCCCAATGCCCATGAAGAAGGCCGAAAAACAAATGTTAAAAGAGAGACACATGAAATATATGGACCATCTTTACAGATTGAATGACAATCTGCATAAGGCGTTGAATCACTCGCGGTCAATTTTAACCGCTTATACTATAAAAGATTAGATTGTGTCATTTTAGGTATTTCATTCATTACCACTCCGAAATTACTTTTTAATTTGTCATTGACTCGAATGTTAGAGTGTTAACCTTGCATATTTACCATCTCTCTACCGTATCATCAGAAGTTTGCTCATCTACATCAAACTTTATTTCATTACTTCACCACACATTTCTCGTTCCCTAATAGAAAATTGACACCGTTTGTGGGAAACGGCTATGGATTCTTGCCATCTTTCCATAAAAACCATTGTCTCTTCGACGAAGACATAAATCATTGATCTTCTTCTCACGACACTCCGATATTTTTCTTGAACAAATCAGATATCGTACTCTCGAAGTCATAGTGACATCAAATATTACCAGATCTTTAGCTCAATATCACCTCGTTGTTGCGCTTGCTAAACCTAATAAAGATCCACATTATCCTTCGTTACATAATGATCTAGTTCAAGTGATCTCTCCATCCAGTCTTGCGCAAGAAAAGCTTGCTCCTCCGAGAGTCGATCGAGGAATGTTCCATGTCCTTCTACTATTCGAACTTCTGCAACAACTTCCTTTACAACCGTTAATACCCGGACAAGAGATGCTCCCAAATATTCAACAACTGCAAGCCAACCTAGGCATGTAATGAGTCGTCAACCTACTAAACAATGTCTATAACTTCCTACAACAACAAAACTCTCTTGCCTTGGCAGACATGATACTCATAATTTAAGAGAACCTACATTACGCCCCTTCTGAGGCATGCACCATTCAAGGTGCAGATTCGTGCAGCTACCAAGGAGTCATTCCATAGTCGGCTCCAATAAATGCAACCTCACTGCACATAGCCATTACAATATCACCAAGCCATAACATAAACATAGGACATCATACTCCACTACCCAACTCTGGAGAAAGAACTAGAATTCATACTCCACCTGAGGTCCATTGACCTCGTATCTTGCTAGTGTACCACTCTTGTAGAACAGAAAGGCACAACGAAGAAATCTCGACCTCTGAGAAAAAAAAGGAACCCAATCATTATACACATTCTTGACATCAGGATCCCAAAGTCCCCCAAGAAGCCCTAAAAGTTGGAAAGTTACCAACTTACGAGGGACCGAAACTAACACGTCGAACATGTGGACAAAATACTGGATTATTGCCACACCTATGGAGTTATTGTTACATTTGATTGGAAGAATTTTATAGACAACATGTGATGCAAGATGCCATGATATTATGTTGAGACATCCTGCCTATATGAGCTCAAAACAAGAGGCGAGATGTGGAGCAAGATATCCCACACATTGAGGAACATCTTGCCTCAGAAACCAGCCAATGCTTAAGTGAATCTCGCGTCTGATTTGATTCCTTTATTGTTTGATTGTTTTTTCCACTTTCTAGAATAAGAAATATTTCCCAAAAGATCAATTTTCAAGATTTAAAAAGATCAAGTCAGATTGATAGAGATTTAATTTATCAAAGATTGCAAATCAAATTAATAGAGATTAACTTATTGAGCTATTTGGATTTGCTTCAACCTCACATAATGATCAAAACTCTAATGCGCCATGCAACTAGATTCTGATTATTTAAGGAGGCACTCACTCCATGTAGGAGTCTCAGAACTTGAGACAACAAGCAACACATGTTTAATATTATGAGTCTTTTTGTTTTTATTGTTAAGTTGTAAAACTCTATTCGCTAGTGTCATTCCTATATAGAGGGATAAAGTTTGTTTTGAGCTATAATTGGTTTCATCATTCATACTTTAGTGTAATTTTCCAACACTTGGGAAAGTGATTTAGAGAAAGTGAGAGGGGTCTCATATTCTGAGGGGGTCAATTTGTACTTTTACTATTAAGAGTGGATTTCCTTTCTTGGGTTAATACTCTCTTGACGTAGGTGATATATCAACAAACTGGGTTATTAATTCATTGTGTCATTTTACTTTATTTGCATTTTATTTGTTATTGTATTAATCTTGTCACACACATTGTCCAACATGTTGTGTCTGACATCTTTCTAGAAGAATAACAGAATTTCAATTGGCATCAGAGTATTCACTCTGTTCTGGTTGGGTGAGCTCCATGGCATCTATTTATTCTGCTCGGAATAGATAACAATAAAGAAGGAATGTTTGTAAATCGACCACCTATCTTAGATGGAACAAACTATTATTATTGGAAAACTCGTATGGTTTCCTTCCTAAAACTCACAGACAACAAAACCTGGAAGGCATTCATCAAATGATGGACACCTCCAATGGTTACTGCACATGATGGAACTCAGTGCCTAAAGCCAAAAGAAGTTTGGTCCAAAGATGAAGACGAATAATCTCATGGAAATTCTCATGCTCTCTGTAATACTCCAAATTCGATTAATTGATTTAATTGAATTATTTATAATTTTATTTAATTATTTGATGTTGGTGTGCATTAAAATAAACTTATATGATTATATGTTGTTAGGGTGTAGTGGTGACAGTAAGGTGTGGAGTGAATGTAGTAGTTTGGTAGAATAATTTCAAAATAATTAGAATTTTAATTATTATTAGAAATAGAAGGAGAAAATTGGTGAAAATAAGAGTTTTGGGCCAATTGTGTGAATTGAGGGGAGTAGGTGGCAAGAGGAGAGAAGTTGGGAATAAGTTGGGTAAAAACTGCAATTTTGAGAAATATTGAGAACCATATAAATTCTAAAATTTAGGAGAAGTTAGGTTTTTAGAGAACTCTTACAGTGAAAACAAAAGGCAAGAAGAACAAATGGATTTTGGGAAGGAGAGCTAGGATTGGGAAGAGGAATCCATATGAGTTGTTCGATTCGCTATCGTTGTTGGAAATCTAAAGTAAGGGGGACAAAGGGCTATCAATATGTGTGCATTGCATGATGGGGTAGAGAAGAGAGGTCCTTACTCTCATTAGGGTTCCATGATTTGACTAGACGCATTGTTATATGATTAAAATATGGAAAATTGTTGGTTAATTTTGTGTTTATATGTGTTTCTATGACTGGATCTATGTTCAAAATTTCATGATCATGTATTTGTATTTTTATACCATTTATAGATGTTTGAATTTTGAGTTGTATCCATGCTTGATGATGAAATTGTTGTTGAGTTATTGATAAATTGTTATGGATTATGATGAAAATAAGTGTTGGAATATGTTGATGTTCATGATAATATAATTCACGGTTAAATTCATGTTTTGAGTCTTTTAATTTTTGGAAGAATTGATTGGGATTATGTATGGAGGTTAGGGATGAAGGGGAATACTGAACGTATGTGAAAATTTGAGTTTTTGAGAAAATTGGATTAGACTAATTGATTAGTCTCATTGAGCAATTGATTGGTTCCTCAAAATAACACCAAAAAAATTGACAGAAAACAAGGAGCAATCAATTGGTCTCAAGGTGTAATCGATTTGTCCTTTTAAAAATTGTAAAAAAATCCTGGCAATGAGTTCGGGACAATCGATTGGTCCCTTGTGTCAATCAATTGGTCCATGTTTCAGTTGGTTGCTCCACTTGTCAATTTTGGTCGTAACTTTCATTCCGTAAGTCCAAATGAGACGATGTTTGAAGCGTTGAAAATCTAACATGCAGAGCTACCTCATGGTAGTAACTAGTGAATTGTTTGAGTGATAGTCATGTGCCTATTGTAGCGGCTTTTGTGATGACTTATATGATCAGTTAGAAAATCATTGTGTTTATCCAATGATGTGATGTTGTTTTGGTGAATGAACACGATTGAATGCATATGAATATGCATTTGTCGAGTTAATGCTGTTGTTTGTTGAATGTTGTAACATTTATTAAATGTTGCGTATGATAATTGATGTTGTGCGTAAACGATGTAATATGCATGGTGATTCTTTTTATGAACCTTTTGGTGATAATGCATGTTGTTGAGGGACATGCATCATGGTGTATGGACTTCGGTCCAGCTTTAGTGTGCTCTGGTCCTATGGTGGGGATTTAGGAGCGAGTAGCTGGTTCCAAATGGAAATCGGTGAAGCATTACCTATGGCGATGGTAGCTAATTTGGTATGCTTTGGTCTGATGGTTTGGATTCAGGAGCGAGTAGCTAATTCCAATGAGGAATTAATGGAACGTTACTTATGGTGTTTGTAACAATTTGGTGTGCTCTGGTTCTATGGTGGGGATTCAGGAGTGAGATGAACCTGAGTGTTCATAAATGGTATTGAATGCATAATGAGTCAGTTGCGGAGTATATTGCATACATATATGCATATGTAGTTGATTGTTCATGATGTTGTTATCTGATTTCGAATATGTGCATGTTGTTATGAATGGGTGTGAAACTATGGTGTTGTTGATCGTGTAATGAATGTGTGCTTGTTGTATATTCTCTACCTTATTAATCTTTGCACTGTTTATATTGAATCTTGTTTCTCACCCCCTTTTCTTCATGTTGTCCACCATGGACATCTTGTAGATACTTAAGAGTGATTCATTGTTGTTGTGTATTGGAAGGTGGCTTGTTGGAGATACTCTTCGCTTTTACTTTATTCGGTTTATAATACATTAGTGGTTTACTACTCTGATTGTGTAACATCGGGGACTAGAGTTGTTATGTTTTCAAAGTTGTTGTTGCTTTTGTTATTTTGGAGCTTATAACTTATTTATGAAGTTATGTTGAAAAATGTTTCTCGTTGCGTAGTTTCAAATGATTTTGATGTGTTTCGAAGGATTTTTGGTGGTGACACCTTGAATTGTACTTTATTGCTTTATTTTTAAGTTTCGAGGTTTAGGGTTTTACATAGTGGTATCAGAGCAGGTCGGTCCATCTGGCCAGGGTTTTGACATGATATTTGTTCCATAGTATGCGAAATGTGTATGAAACACTGCCAATGCTCGTTTGTTTTTCTAACCACTTTCTTGTAGGAGCGGGATTGAAATAAGTGAGGGAGAAGCTTCTTCTTCTCTGAGATGTTTCAGGTGTTGAGAGTTGGTTCGTCGTGTCATGATTTTCAAGAATTCAGGTTGTTGGATAAGATAGTGTTGTTTCCTGAGTTTGTTGAAGATCGAGATTCGAAGTTCATATCAACTGTTTCAATAAGACAGTGTCATTTCCAGAGTTTGATGCAAGCGATGAGTTGTTGGTGTCTTCTAAGCAAGTAGATGAGTGCATGAAAAATGATACCGAGGTGTTTATGATATTTGCTTCTATGAAGGTTGAAATCAATGTTGTGATTGGTGAGTTGCCAGTAGTGTGTGATTTTCCAGAAGTGTTTCCAGATGATACCAGTGATTTGCCACCAGAGCACAAAGTTGAGTTTGCTATAGACTTAGTACCTAATACTAGTCCTGTGTCAATGGCTCTGTATATAATGTCTGCTTCAAATTTGAATGAACTGAAGAAGCAATTGGAAGTTTTGCTTGAGAAATAGTTTTTTCGACTGAGTGTTTCACCGTGGGGTGCATAGGTGTTGCTAGTCAAGAGGAAATATGGTAGCATGAGACTATGTGTTGACTATCGACAACTGAATAAACTAATGGTCATAAACAAGTATCCACTTCCAACTGTTGATGATTTGATGGATAAGTTGGTAGGTGCTTGTGTGTTTAGCAAGATTGATTTGAATTCGGGTTATCATCAGATTCATGTGAAACTAGAAGATATTATGAAGAGTGTGTTCTAAACACGGTATGGTCACTATGAATATTCAGTGATTTTGTTTGGTATGTCTAATGCGCCCAAAGTGTTCACATAGTACATGAATAAAATATTCTATTTGTACTTAGATCCGTTTGTAGTTGTGTTCATCGATGACATCTTGATATATTCGAAGTCCGATGAGGAACATGTGGAGCATTTGAGGATTGTCTTGCATACTTTGAAAGAGAAAAGGTTATATGCAAAGTTGTCCAAGTGCGAGTTTTGGTTTCGAGAAGTGAGTTTCCTCGTGTCGCATCTCGAAAATATGATCATTCTCAAAGTCGCAGAAAAAGTGATTCGAACAGAGTCGCCATCGAATTTATTTATTCCAAAAGAGGAAAGGAAAAATATTGATAAAACCACTTTAAAAAATAAAATGGTCGTCACAATCATATTCGGTTTTGGGAGTCTATTATGCAAATGGAGGGTATTAGCACCCCTCACGTCCGTTGTACTCAACGAGAACCTTTTAGTGAAACTTTGTTATTGAATGTTAGCTTATGTAAATTGTTTTCTATGAGAGGTAAAATATTAAAGGGAAAAAGGAAAGGAGTCGCAAAAGGTTTTTATTAGGGTGCTTGACAAGATTGCGGGTCTCACTCCTATGTATCCTCGGGTACAATGAAGGAATCAAAGCTTCATAGTTCGGGGAGAAGGCTACAGTTTATTGGTTAGTTTCTTTTAATGAACAAGTACTTAGATCACATTCTAACGGTTAAACGTGGGCTTGCATGCTCGCGGTGGAGACTTAAGCGCTAGTTTCTCTATGCATTAGAAAGGATTAAGCAATGTTATTTTGAAAAAGATTTTGATTGATTCAAGTTTTTTATGGTGAACACGTGTTTAGATCGCATTCTAACGGTAAAACATGGGTTTATTTACTCACAGGGGAGGCTTAAACGCTAGTTTGTACGCGTTAGAAGGATTAGACAAATGTCCTCTTGTGAAAAGTTTTCAATCGCATGGGAGAGAGAAAATAATTTTGATTTGTTTAAATGTTTTTTAAAGGTGAATGACGAATAATCAGTAAGAACGAAACATGAGCCTCAAAACCAATTGATCGGGGTATTACCAGAATGCTAGACTCCAACGCTACATTTTCCATTCAATGCATTTATGAAATTGTTTGATGGATAATGAACTTTCAACAAGAACGAGACGTGTGTCTCAGAGTTAATTGTTCAAAGCTTCCACCAGAATGCTAGACTCCAATGATTCCTCTTTTCATCCAAGTTCTTAGGTTAACCCAAGACGTGTGCCTCAAGAGCGATTATTCAAGAATTCAAGAAATGCGAGACTCCAATGACCCATTTCTTTCATATTTGTTTAAGAAAATGTTTGAGTTAAACTTAAATGGGAAAATATTTGAATCAAGATGAAAAAGAATTAATCGGGTTAAGAAAGGAATACTTGGTGTTGAACCTAGATTTAGAAATAAGTCATAATTATTTATTCTATTATTTAAACATGATTACTATATATTTATTTATTTATTTTTGCAACAAATAAATAAATAAATAGATAACCAATTAAATAATAGAATGAATGATAAGAAGAATTTTAAAATTATGACTAGTTATATATTTAATCAATTAATGATAGGTATTTATTTTTTAGTTGACTAATAATAACCAAATAAATAAAAAATTAATTAAATAAAAAGTAAAAACAAATAATTAATAAAAGTATTTTTTTAGAGTTATATATATTATAATTATCATTTAATCAATAATTAAAATTAATGTCATAATGAAAATACAACAAAAACAAGTAATTAGACAAAAAGAAAACAGACCAAATGGCCCAAAACAAGAAGAAGCAACAACAATATGGGGGCACCAATAGTTTTTTCGGTCCAGGCCCAGAAAGAAGAGTCCAAGGATAAAGTCAAAAAGTTGACTCTCTCTAAGCCATAAGATATGATGGCTAAAGAATCAGGTGGATCAAATGGACAGATGAAGGGTGTACCGCGCGTGTTCAAGTAGTTTTTCGTAGGGGGATCCACTTGGGATCCCCCAGTTGACCAATGGTGAACAACATGTAGCAGCATCCAGGTGCGCCACTTGGTCTGGGCAACCAACATGTGACAAGCATGCATATGGAAAGAAAGGAGGGGGTATCAACGTTGAACAAACAGAGGAGAGTTTCATTTGAAACTCTCTCTCTCTCTCTCTCTCTATTTATCTATCTATCAATCAATCTATCTATCTATCTATCTATCTATCTATCTATCTATCTATCTATCTATCTATCTATCTATCTATCTATCTATCTATCTATCTATCTATCTATCTATCTATCTCTCTTCGTATACTAAAATATATACCCTCTATCTCTCTTCGTCCTATTCTGGTCTTCTTCTCCATCTTACCACACCGGAGAGGGGCGACCAACCACCACCAAAAGCCAAACTCCAAACACTAACCCCACCTATTTTTTTTCTCTTCTTTACAAATCCTCAATCAATCTTACCAAAATCCCAACCAAGCAACGGGATCGGACTAGCCAGAAACCCTAATCTCACACAACCCAAAACACACCCTAAACTACTCAAATTCAACGATTATGAATGATTTAAACACGTATGAAGAAAGCACAAAAATTATTTCAAGTAAATCAATTAATAACACACAACTCCAAAACAACGGTACAAGACAAAGCAAGGTACTCGGAGTTTCAAGTCAGACACGATGGAGTTCAAATAGGAAGAAAGTATACCAAAAATGTTCATGTGAAAAAATTTGGTTTCCTTGTTGTTAGTTATGTGTTTTCATACTCTGTTTTGATTCAATCTTCTACTCCAAATTCTTTTTGTTTTTTGTGTTGTTGTCTGTGTTTGGTTATGCTGTTGAGTTTAGGCTTATGGTTATGCTCTTTCTGACTCTGAGTTTCATGGTGAGAAAAAATGGTGAGAAAAATGGATGTATGAGAGCTTTATGTATATCTTTAATGGTGAGGAAAATATGAATGAGCTAATTAGGAAGAAATATTACCCTGATACTCATGTAGATTAGGTCATGTAGGAACTAATCTATAAGCAAGCCAAGTCTACTTAAAATTATGCAGAATTTGGCACTTTGCAAATATAAGTTTCTTCTCCCATTTGGAATGAAAGATGAGTTAATTTATAGGCTGAGAAACTCATATCAATACATGTGAATTTTTGTTGTTTCATCTGGCTCAGGTGAAGAAAAGAGGTGAAAATCTTGTTAGAATATTTTTTTGATTTTGTGGGATTTCTCATTTGGTGTGTGTGATGCATTCTTGTATCTTTTATTTCATTTTTGTATGGTTGCATAGTATGTTAATATGATGATATGTATGAGTATGTACTATTGTTGCTGCTTCTGACTTTTGAATGGATGAGATGGTACCATTTGCAATATGTATGCGTGTATGACATGATACTTAGCAGGGTCCCATTTGGTTGTTTTCTCATGTATGTCATGCTTGCTAAATGATGCTAAATATTGCTCATGTCATGTGGTTTTTAATGCTTATAATAATGTGTTTATTTTTGCAAGGTAAGGATGGACACATGGATCATGAATAAGACATAAGGCATGAAGATTATGCACAATGGAGAGCTAATTTAGCCACACTTTTTCATTTTAATAACAATGTACTACAAATATTGATGTACCAATTATTTTAAGACCAAAATGTATCATGAATAAAAATGTATATAAAATTCATATTTTAAATTATATTATTTCAAAAGCTTTTACTATATGCTATAATATTTATGAAATGTAAAAAATTGTGGACTTATTATATTAACAATGCAAGGCCTATGCAAAAAAAAAAAACTTAAGTAATCATGAAATAAAAGTATGCTCATCTCCCTAGTATGAAAAAAAAATCAAATGTTTTAGGACCATTAAAACAGAAAATAAAGGGAAAAGAAAATCAAAGACCAAATTGCAATGAACACTTAAATAATCAAAGTTATAAGTCAAACTGTGATTTTGACCGTAAATGTAAAAGGTGGATGCAAAAGCCAAAACCAAAAGTCAAACCTTTGCTTTCATCTTTATGTATCATATGCAGATGAAATTGTAAAAATGAAAAAAGGGCATTACCAAATGCAATGGTCATGATAGTGCAGATGAAAATGAGCTGGGTGATGAATGAACTTATAGGACAAAATTGGGGTATAATAGTTGCACCTGTTTAATTTCCTTAAACCTGGGAAAATGAATTTCCACGGTGTTCATTCTTTCAGGGTATAAATCAATTAGATACAGAAAGACCCCAAAAAAATTTCCTTTGAAATGTAGAAATGCAATGAAAAATTGAAATTCAGTGAGATGATCATTCGGAGAAGGTGGACTAAACAGGACTCTTTGAGAATTGTCAGAACATTACCTTTTAGGACATAATATGAAACTTTCCTAGAATGGAACAGTCTTCCAATTACAAGGTATTGACTTTGATAAGACCTTTTCTCCAGTTGCTCATATTAAATCTACCAGGCTTCTACTGGGAATATCATGCTTTTTTGAAAATCAAGTTGTATCAAATAGATGTCAAAAGTGTATTCCTAAATGGAGTTTTGAAGGAAAAAGTATATGTTGAACAACCAAAATGATTCATTAATGCTAGCGCATCACATCATGTTTATAGGCTAAAAAAAAGCTCGATATGGTTTAAAACAAGTTCCAATGGCTTGGTATAAAAGGCTTACATAAATTTTCACCACAAATGATTACAGTAGATATGGTATTAACAAAACCTTGCTTGTCAATAAAGAATATGGTAAAATATTTTGGAAGAATGTCAAACAATATGGTAAAATATTTTGTATAACAAATGCAGTCTGGATTCGAAATGAGTTTGGTAGGTGAATTCACCTACTTCGTTGGATTTCAAGTGAAACAAATGAAAGAAGGTATATTTGTGTCACAAATTAAATATTCTAAGAACATTTTGAAGAAGTTTGGCCTTGAAAGTGCAAGACACAAACATACACATGCTGCAACTCATATCAAGCTAACTGAAGATGATCAAGGAGTACTGCTGACTTCTCAATAAGTGTACCAAAATGTGTGGAATGTATTAAAACTAATAAAAGAGGGGGGGGGGGGGGGTTCGAGTTGCAACGTGAAAAGTAAATAAGAGTTTAAACAGAACTACAAAAGAGATCAAGTTGTGTTTAGAATCCCTTATTTCTATATTGTTGATGTTTGATGCCTTGTATGAATGATCTTATAAGTATAATCCCACGCAGAATTACCAAAGCCGCAATAACCGAACCCTTAAGAAATAACTCACTAATGACTACTCGAAGCTTCCTATCCCTAGTCCAACGACGTAAGCATGATTAGGCGATGCACATAATGTTAATTCCATGTGCCACTACTCAGGGTCTCCTATTCCTATTTAAGTAGTGTAAGTACAACAACTGCCCTAAGTCCACCACATAGGCTAAGGTTCAGTATTCCCTATGTGCCCAAAATCAATTTAAAAGGGTATCTCACATAAAAAACATTAATAACAATAAGAAATTGAATGACATTATATATCAAAAGGTTCATACAAAGTCAAATCAACATATTACCCAATAATATTGAAATAAATTCATCATAACACAACCTAACCTAAAGGAGCTTAGCTACTCATAATTCAGATTATAATACCACAATCGATAAATGAAAATAACATATGAAGTCCCTTGAAATAATGGCCTCCAATGGCTTCCAATTCCCTAAAAATCACTTTTGATGCTGTTAAACTTGTGATTTTCTCTCCTAAATTCGTAACCCTTATCAAAGTGCAGAAATTCCCCTTAAAAATAACTCAAAATGGATTAGATGTGTCAGAAAAACTCCAGAAAAAGGGGCCATCGTGTGCGTGATGACTTCTACCGCACGTGCGATACATCTTTTATGGCCCTATCTGTCATACCCCAAAATTTACCCTCCCCTTTTCCTTTTTTGCATAAACATTTGCATACATTCAATTATATCATGCATGACTATTGCATTTTGTCATGGCATCACAAGCATGTCCACAATTTTGGTTCTGTATCTTTACATGAGGGTGTCATCTTGTTTTGCTCATAAACTAACCCTAACTTCATTGAGAGATGGTACTTGTATGTTCTTGTTACTCATATAGATGACCATGCTTCAAATCAAGGCAAGAATAAGGTCTTTTGGTCAAGGGAAATGCAAGATTGCTCCATGTGATTCAAAAGTGGTTCATGTATTTATTTTCATGCCACATCACTCAATCCTCAAGCTATATTCAAGATAAATAAAGCCCTAATCAAGTTTTCATAAAGGGTTGCTCATTATATCATCATAATGGCTTAAAATTCAAGAAATTATCAAGTTTGCATAAGGAGGTGTAAGTTGGTTTGACCTAATTTGCAAGTATGCCATGCCGTTGGTCCAAACTCCATAACTCCTTAAATTTTTATCCAAATGACAAGATTATTTAAGTAAAATGTGCCTTTTGGGATCCTCTAAAACTTTGATTGAAGGGTCAAACATCAATTCATTCATTAAGGATCTCATTTGTGCAAATGACGAAGTTGCCAAAATGGGTCAAAACCTTGCCATGACCTCTACTTTCCACCATTGCCATTTTCAACTCAAGCACTCTTTTGATCCCATTCCCTTTGTAAATTTTTAAGCTTATGTCAAATATCATTTGGCCCAATTTTGGCTCAAAATGCATTAGGGAATCAAAAGTTATGGTGTCATGAACATAAGACCTCAAAATGATCAAAGATGTTACAAAGTGCTTGACCAATTTCCCAACCCAATTTCCAGGTCATGACCTCAACTTCACAAGCATGTAACTTTCACCTCAAATCTCCTATTGATTTGATTCTATTTTCATCTTATTCTTGTAGCAGTAAATTCATGATCATCAAGCTATGGATAAGCTAGACATCAAATAACAAGAGTCGCCACCGCGCTTTTATTGTTTCTAGGGGAAAAGGGAAAAAGTACGAACAAAACCCAAAAGTAAGAAGTTTTCAAATCAAAACTAATAAAATGTTAGATATTATAGGTAAGGGGGTCGGTTACACAGAGGGAAGATGTTAGCACCCAAAGTATCCTAGATACTCCTAGGGAGCCCTTTCTTGTGTGCATACATATTTTGTACAAAGTGATGTTTACAAACAAATAGAAAGGAGGGATGAGAAAAGAATTCATTAATTATATTTTTGTGTTTGACAAGACATTCGGACTTGTGTCTACGTTCCAACATAAAAATGAGGGATCAAAACCTCGTAGTGCACGATACAAATTTCAAAGTGGATGCATTGCTTTTAACAAAAATTAGGTTTGAAAGGCACAAAGGCCTAAAAATGGTTTGAATGAGTTAGTTCTTTTTGGCTTTTTTTGAAAGTTTAAGTCAAGTATAATTAAGTCTATTTACAAGTTTGATTAAGAAAAGAAGTTTTGAAAATGCAATGGCATAAGGCCAAAGTTTCTAGTTTGCAAAGTGGTCAAAGTTTAGAACAAAACTAGTTCAAGCAAAGAAGAATTTTTTAAAAGGAGGGAGAGATTTTGAAATTAAAGAAGTGGGGAGGAGATGAAGAGACTAACCCTACACATAATTAAAAGTTAAGAGTTGAAAAGATCTGACCAATGGATAGTAATTCAATAGACAAGAATGTCTTATAGAAATCCCAAATTCCCTTAGATATTAGAATCAAGCAACACACAATGCATACAGTATTATCTTGAAGAGTAACGCATCAAATAAAGATATCCCCATCCAAGCCTTAGCCACTCCATAATCTTCTTCAAATTTGCCCATGTAACAGATGGATTCCACAAGTCACAGGTTCAAAATAACAGCTTCACTATAATCCTGTTGCAGATGAACTTAAAGGGATCTTCAAAGATGTATCAGATGAAGTTTCAAATTGCAAGCACTTGGTTTTCTCAAAAGTTGGCATTGGCCAAGTCCTTTAGCATAAGAATGTTGCCTAAATTCTGAGTCCAATTGTTCAAGATCAAACCAACAGTCCACACAATAGTATTTTAGGGTTTTTTGTTTCTTATTATGTACATTAATGGTCCAAGACCACACAAACAAACAAAATATACACAAACAAGATATATCACACAATATGGTCCAAATGGACAAAGTGAAAATGACATTAACATAAACAATTAGGATGGAATGAATAAATGGAAAAATGAATAGAGCTTGAAATTAAATGGCATTAAAGTAAATGACTTGAAATTAATGTTAGTTTTTAATGAGTTAGAAGTTAGTATTATTTTGCTTTTGCTTTTTTTTTAACTCATTCTTTGGAGAACACTCAACCCACTTATCAGAAGCATGGGTCGTTGAGCCAAGACATCTTCCAAAGGAAGGAAAAAAGGCCAAGTTTCCACACAATACCATGAAAGAGGGGAGACTTACAATCTCACTAACTAGAATGCTATGCCTTTTATGTCAAAAATTTAGCGATATGTTAAGCAATCGTAATTAGACTTACGTAGAAGTCGCAACTATTTGAGGTCGGGCAATAGAATTGTGGTGTTAATGCATGTTAGAGACATGGTATAATGGACTATGCTCATGAAACATACCACACACAAAAAGAATATGCAAAAAATATGGTCTAATCTCATCCATACTTATGTCAATTTTACAATCAACTAGCCTTAGGATTTAGAGACATCATAGGCCAAATGAAATGGATGCATAAAGAAGGGGAATTAGATGAAGAGGGAGGGGAATGGATCAAAACTCAAATTGATCAAATGAGGACTTTTACCAAGTTAATATCATTCATTCATTTTGGGAGATGGAATATACATTCCATCAATCCCCTAAATCCAATGATATTAACCTAGCAAAGTCAAATCAACCATGACCAATGCCCAACAACACAAGTCAAACTTACACAAACCATCACAAGAGGTCAACACAATTATTTTGCATTTATTCAATTTAAAAATACTAAAATAATGCATTTAAATTAAATATGGTTTGTCAAATTCCTAAAACCTCATCAAAACACCAAAGAAATAGCTATGAGATTTATCATAGGTTAAACAAGGTCAAAGGACCTTGGAGAAAAAATTTCAGAAATTTTAAAGACTTACAAAAGTATTTTTAAACAATTAAAAATAATCACAAAATCAATTAAATCTTGAAAAATATTAATAATGATCCAAAAAATAATTTTAATTCAGAATATGAAAGAGGAATTTATTTAAATTCTTTTGGTGAAACTCTCATATTTTTTGGATCAATATTAAAATTAATATGAATTAATGAAAATCAAATGAATTAAAACAAAAATCAAAAAATTAAAAAAAACGTGAGCCACTTGATCTCCCACATTAATTTAGGTGACATATCAAGTGGACACAATTTCAACTAACTCCAAATATATAAAAAGATATGAGGAGTTGGATTTTGAGGTGTGACAACTGAGTTGCTTCGATTTGACCTCAAAGAAACTAAATCTTCTTGCCTACATTGGTAGGACTTCAGACAATCAAAGATTCAAGAGAATTGATGAGAATTGAGTGAGAATCGAAGAGATGAAGTTTTCTGAAATTTACCTTCAATGCTGTGCAAAAATGGATCTTGCTTGCTTCAACCTTGATCTGATCACACTTGAGAAGCTTGTAGGAGAGGTTTGGCAATGGTACAAAGCTTTGGATCCTGGAGTTTCTGAATCTCCATACAGTGAGATTCAAACTCAATTTTCAAGTTGAAATTTCTCAGGTTTTCCTTTGAATTGTGAGGGTTTCAATTGGGGGCAAAGCTGGTGCGCAAGGTGTCTTTAAATTGAGCTCCAAGGGCCTGTATTTATAGCATTTGTGACTGATATTTGCACACTTGAAAAATTGCTAAATTTGGACATTTCATGCACAAGCTTGCATGGGAGTGTACAGGCCCATGAAGCAATCCAATTTGCTCCACTTGCATCTTTTCTGAAGTTGAAATCATGCTTTGGATGTCAAGGCAATGTGAAATGTGATTTTTTGCATTTGATTTCTTCCAACCATGCAGCTCTACTAAAGCCATGCGCAGACCTAGCAAACTTTGTCCAAAATGTATGAAATTGAGTTCTTTGGAAAGCTTAGATCAAGGGGAACAAGTTTGATGTTGAACACTTTTTCATTTGAAACTTGGATCATGGTGAATTTTGAGGTGGAAGTTTGGAAATTTCAACATGTTGAAATTTTTTCTAAGTTTCAAGCCATATATCTCAATATTCAACCTTGCTTAACTTTTTATGTGAGCTTCAAATGAGAAAAGTGTCTTCATCAAAGTTGTAGCTCTTTCAAAGACCTTCAAAATGGTCACCAGTTTCATGTCATTTGGATTTAGAAAGATAGATTTATGCATTTTTGAAGTTTGGAAAAATCACTTGTCAAATGGTATAGGTCAAAAATGACCTATAATGTATCCTCATATCAGATGCTCATTAGAGTTGAATTGGCTCCCACTCCAAACATAAAAGTTGAAGTAGACATCTTGAATTTGATTATGAAACTTGGAAATATTTCATCTCATAAAAATTGAGCAAGTTATGGCCTTGGGAAGTTGACTTTCAAATTAGGGCTTAAACAAAATGCCATATAATGTTTCAACATAGAAAATGATTTTCCAAGCAAAACTAGATCTAGGTATCAACATGAAAGTTGTTTGGAATGTCATTTACAGTAACGTTTCTCTTGGAATCACTTTCAAATGGTGAAAATTGTAGGAGATAGGGTCTAGGGAGACCCAGTTCTGATCAGATGAATTCATCTGGCCAACCACCATCAACCAACTTGCTAGCCTTCAATTCTCTTGACTTTCTAGGCTCACGGTAGATAATATATGCATAAGATTATGAATTTTAAAGTATACCTTGAGAAATTTGATCAATTGGTGAGATATCTTGTTGGAGAAGTTACTCAAGATACCTAGTCAAACTAGGGTTTCCAAGGCAAATCACTTCCAAACTCTTGAAGAATACTTGATCAATATGACATGTAGAGATCATTGGGACTCATATATGATGCTTTGAGACATTGTGAATCAATCCTTGGTTGTGCTTTTAGCCATGAGGGTCTCAAACCCTTTGATATGAATGTAAAAATCAAATTCTCTGTGGGGAAATGTTGCCACAAAGGAAAAGAAATCAGAGAGACCGAAGATCCGCAGGAGTATAATGCATTCCGTAAGGAAAACTCACTGGGGAGACAGAGACTCTGGGGGAATAAAGGGTTACGCGTAGGCCAGGCTACGACTTAAAATTGTTGGGCGGACTAGATAAATTCCATAAAATGGAAAGACTCAGTCGGGGAAATAAAACATCTGCAGGGGATTACAAGTAGATCAGGATAAAACTGAAGTACTTGAACCAATGCAGGGAAAAGCGATTTCACTAAGGAATAGCGCACTCAACTCAACTGGGGAAGAAATAAACTTCAACACAGGAGGAGCAGAAATCTATTATCCACTACCTGTCACTGGGTAAGGAGGTAATAAAAGTCTGACAGAGAGGACACCCGTCATCGGTTAGGATGAACATATCAAGGATGACTAGTTGGGAACCACCAGAAGGGAATACTCATTACTGGTTACTGGGTAAGAATAGCCTGGTTGGGGAAAACTACAGAAAATAGGATTTACAACTACCAGTCACTGGGCAGAAGACCGAAGATGAGAATATCCGCCACCGGTTAAGGTGAACATATCAAGGATAGACTCAAAGGAAAGAAAATCCGTCATCGGTTAAGAAGATCATATCAAGGATAGTCTTGCCTAGGAATTGTTAAGGAGGATACCCGTCATCGGTTAAGATGAACATATCAAGGATAAACCAACTGAACAAAAAGGTAGGAATCACATCTATCGAATACTGGATAGAAGACCATCAAAGAGAAAATCTGTCACCGGTTAGGATGAACATATCAAGGATAGACTCTGTGGATGGGAAGAGCAGGATTTACAACTACCGATTATTGGGTAGAAGACTGCAAAGATGAGGAAATCCGTCATTAGTTAGGATGAACATATCAAGGATTAGCCCTCTGGGAACAAAATAGGGATTACAACTACCTTTTTACTGGGTAGAATACCAAGGATGAGAATATCCGTCATCGGTTAGGATGAACATATCAAGGATAGACTCAAGCAAGGGAAGAAAATATCCGTCATCGGTTAGGATGAACATATCAAGGATATACTTCCCGGGGAAACGTGGAAACGAATCCGCTGGGGAGAAAAAGTTGCTCTTGCCGGGTATCGGGCAAAAGTGAAAAACATGAGAAGAATATTACCAGTTATTGGGTAATAGGCTCTCAAGAGACCAAAAGCATTTATCTAGGTAAGATCTAGAAAGAAAAGGTCAATCAAGACTCAATCCAATGAGGATATAACTAAAGGGGAGTAATTCCTTCCAAATAATCAACTGGGGAGGAAACTAAAACAATGATCATCCATGAGGAAATAACTCAGTGGGGAAAGGAGAAAGGTTAAAATATTTCTGCCTAAGGGGCCGACACTTCTATCATTGAGAGAGGACAGACACCAGATTTGTATGGGGATAAAGTACTGCCATAACAAAGAATAAAAATCGCAAACAAATGAATCAATAATATGATTATGCAAAAGGACGTAATCATGAAATTATATGAGTGTACATGTATATGTATATGTATGATGATTATGCTAACAAAACGACCACAAAGGATACAAAGGTGACGCAAAATTGAATCATCGGTACAATCCTCGGTCAATCCACAACAAGGGATACAACTGCCGGAGAATAAAGAGATCAACATCCCAAAGGCTCAAAATTATCTAGAGATCTGCTGAGGAAAGGAAATATTATCGAATCTGCAGGGAATTTTATGTCAACACCATATCAAATGGGAGACAACCATATAAAGGATAAACACAAATAGCTGCTCGGAAACCAAGAGGAAACTCTGTCTGGGAGTGAGTCAGATGGCTACTGGAAGAGAAACCAACGCGACCCACTGGGGAAATCAATCTTACTCTGCTGAGAATCAAACCAGGAAGTCAACCCTGCTGAGGAGCACACAAACTCTGCTAGGGAATAAATCAACCAACTCAGCTGGGAAAAGTACAAAAGCTCTGTTGGAAATCCAACACTCTGTAGGGGAACTGGATCAACAAACTCGGCTAAGGATACCCGAAGGGATAACTGCTTGGGGGGACCAATAAAGCTCCATACTTAAGACTTGCTGTCTTTCGAAATGCTGTTGATATTGCTTTAAAACTGCCTCTGAAAAATTCTTTCTTTTATATGTTTAAGAAAATAATTTTGATTAAAAAAATTTTAATTTAAAATATGATCATAATAAAATTTAAAACTATTTGACTGAAATAAATAAGAGTAGAAACAATTGGATAAAAGCTCAACTTTATTTAATAGAATGGTAGTCTGTAAATGACAAGAATCCAAAGATCTTTACAAAGTTAAAAATGGTAATTTACATGGAAAAGGGCTACATTGAATACAATTGATCGCTAATCCTTCTACCAACTCTTGATATCCACTGTGCTTTTGACCGCCACTAGGGATGATGAATTGATGTCAACCCTTATGCTCAACAAAATCTTTCCAACACTGGAAAACCGACGGAGTGCAGTTACTTGCCATAATCCCTAATTTTTGCATAAGTTGCCCCAAGGTGGGGTACTAAACTTATTGGGAAATTTTTCTGTTTTATGTCTCTAATTTTTTCCTGGATCGCCCTTTCAGATTTTCAATCCACCGAGACGCTCCTTTTTTTCCTAAGCCGCCCTTTCGGGTTTTCAACTTAGCGAGCTGTTCTTTTATTTTTTAGGCGAAGTATTTCTTGACTGCATCTGCATTCACAAGACGAGTGAACTCTTCACCATCCATAGTTGTAAGAATCAAAGCACCGCCTGAAAAGGCTCTCTTAACAACATATAGGCCTTCATAATTAGGAGTCCATTTGCCCCTAGAGTCTGGTTTGAAAGATAAAATCTTCTCGAGCACAAGGTCACCTTCTCTGAATACCCGAGGTCTGACCTTCTTATCAAAGGCTTTCTTCATCCTCTGCTGATATAACTGACCATGACACATGGCAGTTAATCTCTTCTTTTAAATTAAATTCAACTGATCAAACCTGGTTTGACACCATTCAACCTCAGTCAACTTGGCTTCCATGAGCACACACAATGAAGGAATTTTAACCTCTACGTGGAGCACTGCTTCCATACCATAAACAAGAGAGAAAGGGGTTTCCCCTGTTGAAGTGCGAATGGATGTACGATACCCGTGCAAAGCAAATGGGAGCATCTCATGCCAATCTTTATATCTGACAACCATCTTCTGAATAATCTTCTTGACGTTCTTGTTCGCAGCTTCAACAACCTCATTCATCTTAGGCCTGTAGGGGGAAGAATTATGATGTGCAGTCTTGAAGTCTTTGCAAAGAGTTTCTACCATATTATTATTCAAGTTCGATCCATTATCAATAATGATCTTACTTGGCACACCATAACAGCATATGATATGATTCTTGATAAACCTTACAACAACTTGCTTGGTTACATTTGCATACGATGCCACTTCCACCCATTTTGTGAAGTAGTCAATTGCCACAAAAATGAAACGATGTTCGTTCGAAGCTTTGGGCTCAATCATCCCAATCATGTCAATTCCCCACATGGAGAAGGGCCATGAGGAGGAAATAACATTCAACAGTTTCGGAGGAACATGAATCTTATATGCATATTGTAACACGGTGGGAGAACTGACTTTAGTTAAATGTTGCGGATAGCAAGAGTCGCCACCGACTTTTATTTTATCCAAAAGGAAAGGACATAAAAGAACAGGAAAGACCTTAAAAAAGATTTTGAGTTCGGGGGGTAGGTTATACAAAGGGAAGGTATTAGCACCCTTTATATCCATGGTTATCCATGGGCTCTTAGTTACTTAGCTCACTTTGTTTGTTTGCAAGAGTGTAGTGTGTGATTAGGAAAATTTCTTTAAGTACTTTGTAATGACCCTCATATGGGTGTATACAAAGCCTAGTTTAGAAATTGTGAGGTGTAAAAGTAATTTTGAAAAGTGTGAGCAAGTAACTATGAGATACCTACCCTAGATTAAGTCTTTCGTGTTCTCGTATATTCTTTCAATGGTAAGACTGTCCCTATTATTAAGGAATAGGTAGTCATTACCTTGGATGTATTTAAGGGACGGGCGTAGGGTCATCGTATGGTCAATGACGGCAACATAAGGGGGGTCTTTAGCAACTCGTAGGGACTATCATCATATTTACCGAAGGGACAAGATCATTATATCGTAGGCAACCTCGTAGGGACTTGGTCTTTAAGTTTATAGGGACTTGATGATTTTTCTGTTTGAAGGGACTTTGCCTAAGACACCCCTATTTTCGAGGGACTTGACCATTTAAAGAAGGCAACCAAGAGGAATACCCTAGGAAGTACAGATGGCGATCAAAGATCGACTTACGTGTGTGAGTGTTATTTTTCAGATATTTGTCTTGAATTTAATTTTCTAAGTTCAATTATTTACAGTTAGTTTTTTGCACTCCCTAAATTACTAACCACGCAATAAATATTTACAAAAATAAAAGCAAGAAAAATAAATTCCTAAACTATTACATGGCTATGGGACAGATACATAATAATCAGGCGAGAAAGAATAAATTTACAACCTATACATTTGTTCCTAATATTATAAATAAAATAAAATTAAAATAAGGAAAGTAATGAAGCAAAAATAGAATAGATAAAAGCAAATAATAATAAAATAATAAATAAACAATGGTAATAAAGCAATAATAAAATAAAGTGATAATAAAAAGGTTAGAATTTTAAAAGAAATTATTTTAGGTTAAACAAGTTAGATTTTTTTAGAAGTTATTAGAAAAATATGAGTTTAAAATAAATTAGTAATAATAAAAGAATTTAAAATACATTAATGTACAAATTATAAAATAAAAGAGTTATATGGAAAATATTAAGTTAGTTATTTACAAAATAAATAAAGATTATAGAAAATATCAAATTATTAGATTAATAGGTTTATTATTATTATTCAATTAGAAAAATGGTCAATTAGATTTTATTTACAAAATATATAAGGATTTATTATTATAAGTAAGTAATAAAAAAAAGTTATTAAAATAGTTAGTATTTATTATTTATTTACAAAAAATAAAGGTTATAGAAAAATATTAAATAATTAATTTAGTAGGTTTTCACGCCCTACATTACTAAACCACGCAGTTAATATAGGATCAATGGCAGGAATTTAAATGGCAGAAAAATAAATGGCAGAAAAATAAAATGACAGAAAATAAATGGCAGAAAATAAAATCCTAATTATTACAACGCTTTGGTGCAGTTACATAATAAAGATGGCGAAAAGTAAAACTGAAAATATTACAAGTTAAAACTTAAAATATTACAAGGGCGAAGCAGTTACAGTGTATGAATAACATAAATATGAGCGAAAATAGGAAATAATAATAAGGTTTGTTAAGGTTTAAGAAAAAGTTTATGGTTTAGAGGAAATAACACGGTTAAAGTTTTAGGTTTGAAATTTAGAGTTTGTGGCGAAATTGTCAGGGTTTAGGAAAAATCAGGGTAGTTAGTTATGAAAAAAAATGTGCAGATCTAAATATATGTATATAAAAAAAATATGAATTAAAAAAAAAACAACGGCGTTGCTAGCGCAAAATTGCGATCATCGCAACTGGATCGGATAACACAAATGTCACGCCTCATACATGTATATGTGAAAACGGCGTATTGACACGATCCGATCCGAAAATATAATCAAATTATAACATAAAATAGAAATATATATATATTTAACACACTAGTTACATATTATAAATTATATATTATATGATCCATATGCATTTTTATTAACAACAAAATTATTATTATATTATATTATATATTATGAGACATGTAAAACTTATATAAAAACAAACACATCAAATACATAATACAATGAACCAAATTATTATACATGTTATACTTATGTGCATAAAAAAAGCAAAACGGCGATATCCTGATATATTTAACCAAACCGCATGTATCTGGAATACATAACACAGTCACACATATGAACATGTATTTGAAACACAGTAACAAATATATCAACAAAATAGATAAAGTATATATCATATATAAACTATTACCAAACTGTGTGTACGATAGTATAGATCAGCCACTCTCAGTTTCTCTTTTTTGTTCTGTCTTGTTTTTTTTGCCTCCCTCTATCAGTCATGCTAGTAAATATATATAGGAACAAATTAGGTTAATGATAATGGGCCTAAGTTTATTTTGAAACCCAATATTAAATTAAAAACTGAATAAAGTTAAATAATTAAAATAGTTAAAATTAAAATAACAACTAATTAACCTATTTATTTATTCTAGACCCAATATAAAAATAAATAGACTCAAAAAAATAAAAGTCGGGCACCAAAATGCTCGAAAAAATAAAATGAACACGTCAAAATAATCAGCGCGAAATAAATGACTCGGAAAAATACAGCGTTTGGTCGGATTTTGAAATAAAAATTATGACCGTTTAAACTGCTCAGACTGATCAACATATGACCAAAAATAGTCGTAAAAATATTTTTAGCATGTCAAATTAAACCACGTGAACCGCAGATTAATGTTACCGACATTTGCAAACTTAAACTTGACATTTTTTTGTTGACTAATTTTAGGCACAATTAAAAAGTTAATTTGACCAGTCTGTTTGTAAATTCCGAGAAATTATTCCGGCTAATATTAAGACAGAAAAAATGTTATGCTATGAAGATGATGCAAATGAATGTGAAACAAAAAATTGGTTAGAGTTAAAAATAGAGGTCAAATTTTGGGGTGCAACAACTGCCCCTGTTCAATTTTCTGAAACCTGAGGAGTTAGATTGGCCTGTGTGCCATTCGTGACTTGGAAGGTTGAAGGGGATTGAACACAAAAGCCCAAAAATTTGCACTCGCCGGTGCGTAAAGTAACACTGATGACTGGTTGTATATGCTTAAGTGGGCTTGAAGATGCCACTTGGAAGAACTGGAGATGGGCTTATAGATGCCATCCATAATATCAGGAGGTGATAATATCTTGATGTTGATACTGGATATCAGTACTAGGTCTTCGTATAGGCCGTCTCTGAATCGTATCTAAGAACATACTTTTAATTTAAGTGTCAGAACCAAATCTTCGTGGCGATTTCTTTCTGAATTAAGTATCAGCACTAGACCTTCGTATAGATCGTCTCTGAACTGTTTTGAATTGTTGAATAGACTAGTAGAAATAAATCTTCGTGATGATTATCTCTTCTGGAAATATCCTGGATTAGGGAATAGATCTTCGTATAGACCGTTTGCCTAATATCCAAGAACAAAAGAGTGTCAGGATGAAATCTCCTGAAAATATCCTGGACTAGGGAATAGATCTTCGTATAGACCGTTTGCCTACTATCCAAGAACAAAAGAATATCAGGATGAAATCTCCTGAAAATATCATGGACTAGGGAATAGATCTTCGTATAGACCGTTTGCCTACTATCCAAGGACACCTTGAGTAATGATTAAGTATCAGCACTAGATCTTCGTATAGATCGTTTCTGACCTGTTGTGAATTGTTGATAGTATTTTATCTGTATATAACCATCCTGCAAGGAAAAGGTTAGTTTATGCAATATGTATGCATGCATGGCATGGTGCATCTAAGTAAATGTATTATGCACTTATGGATATGCCATGGTATGATGTAAATGATGTATGTATGAATCATGCGGCCTGAAGCGTCCAGATATCTTTGTATAACAACTGCTGGCTAGGGAAAATAAATCCCGATTCGTTGCTGAAGAATATGAGGAACTCGTTCCCGTCTTGTTTGATAGTATAGTATTTGTCACTTCCCGTATTCGTTCGTCGTACTTCTATTGAAGGAATAAGTTCCTGAGTATCCCGACTGAGGATAAAAGAGATGGACATAAATTCAAGGGGAGACGTAATTCGAAGCATCTATAAAGATAGATTTGCTCTACTGGGGATTTGTAGTGGGGATGAACCGGCGAAGCTTCGTTGAACTACTACCCTCGTTCGTCCTTAGTAAATACTATTACTGCATTTTATGCATTTCTGGTAAACATCAATCGTATTCAAAAGCATACATACATTCAAACACAACCAATGGACGTTTTCGCTTATGTAAATAGAGTAAAAGTAAATCTGGATTCAAAGATGAAATTTTATTTATATCACAAAGTGACCTATACATAGGCAAGTTTGTACAAGGAGACAGAAATCCTAGTAAGAGGAATTCGTCGTAAATTTTTTATAAAACAAAGAAAACAGCTATGTGAAAAATGATCCTATTGAGTTTCAATTCTACTATTGCCATTATCTTCAAATATCTCATCTTCTGCTGTTGAGACAGAAACGATTGGATTGATCTTTATCTGTTTGAACTTGATTTAGGTAGCACCATCAGTTGAAGTTACATGAGTGATCCAAACGAGACATAGTCATACGCTTTAATCCCTAACTTTTGCCTGGATTGCCCTTTCAGGTTTTCAATCCACCGGGATACCCTTTTTTGCCCAAGCCGCCTTTTCAGGTTTTCGACTTGCCGGGTACACATTTTTTTTTATATATATCCCTAATTTTTGCCCGAACCCTTTTGGTTTGCCGGGATGCCCTTATTTTTGCCTAGGCCAGTCAACCTAGCGGGTCTCTTTTTATGCATAGTATTTTTTAACTATGTCTGCATTTACAGGTTGTGGAAAGTCTTCACCATCCATAGTAGTAAGCATCATGGCACCTCCTGAGAATACTCTTTTGACCACAAATGGTCCTTCATATGTAGGAGTCCACTTGCCCCTAGGATCACCCTGTGGTAGTATGATACGCTTGATTACCAAGTCACCAGCCTGATATACCTTTGGCTTAACCTTCTTATTGAAAGCTTTGATCATCCGTTTCTGGTACATCTGACCATGACAAACAACTGCCAACCTCTTCTCATCAATCAAATTTATCTGGTCGAGTCGAGTCTGAATCCACTCATCTTCATCCAAGCCTGCATCCTTCATGATTCTTAAGGAAGGGATCTGAACTTCAATGGGCAGAACTGCTTCCATACCATAGACTAAGGAGAATGGGGTTGCCCCTGTTGAAGTACGTATTGTAGTACGATAACCATGAAGAGCAAATGGTAACATCTCGTGCCAATCCTTGTAAGTAACAGTCATCTTCTGTAGAATCTTCTTAATGTTCTTATTAGCAGCTTCTACTGCCCCATTCATCTTCGGACGATACGGAGAAGAGTTGTGATGCTTAATCTTGAACTGCATGCAGAGATCAGTAATCATGGTATTGTTCAGATTAGAGCCATTGTCTGTGATAATCCTTTCAGGGATGCCATACCTACATATGAGATTATTCTTAATGAATCGAGCCACAACATTCTTGGTAACAGATGCGAATGAGGCTGCCTCTACCCACTTTGTAAAGTAATCAATAGCAACTAGGATGAAACGATGCCCATTAGAAGCAGTAGGCTTGATCTCACAAATCATATCAATGCCCCACATGGCAAAAGGCCAAGGAGCAGTCAACACATTTAATGGAGCCAGAGGTATATGCACTTTATCAGCATAGATTTGACACTTGTGACATGTCCTGGAATGTTGATAGCAGTCAACTTCCATGGTAGATCAATAGTATCCTGCTCTCAATATCTTCTTTGTCATAGTATGACCACTAGAATGAGTGCCAAAAATCCCATCATGCATGTCTTCCATAATCTCTGTTGCTTCCTTCTTATCCACACAACGAAGCAAAGTTGAATCATGATTGCGTTTGTACAAAATTCCATTACTCGAGAAGAACTTAGCAGAAAACCTCCTCAGAAACTTCTTATCTTTGACAGATGCCCCTTCAGGGAACTCCTGAGTTTCAAGATATCTTTTTACTTCATAGAACGAAGGCTTTTCCTCTCCTCCTTCAGTATCAATCTCATTGCAGTATGCAGGCTTCTCAAATCTATCAATAGTAATCTTGGGAGCTTCATCATCCCAGCTAATCTCAAACATAGATGCCATGGTGGCTAATGCATCTGCCAACTGATTCTCTCCTCGTGGAATGTGTCCAAAGGTAATCTCTTCAAAATATGGGATCAAAGACAGCACATGCTCTCTGTAGGGAATAAGATTTTCATGCTTGGTATCCCAATCTCCTTTAATCTGACTCACTACCAGGGCTGAATCTCCATATACGTCCAGGAACTGAATTTTCTTATCAATGGAAGCTTTGATGTCCAGGATACATGCCTCATACTCAGCCATGTTATTGGTACAATAGAAACAAAGTCTTGCAGTAATCGGGGTATGACAACCTTCAGGGGAAATGATCATAACACCAACACCATTACCAAGTGCATTAGAAGCTCCATCAAAAACCATAGTCCATCGGGATCCTTGTTCAGGTCCGTCATATTGTCCAGGTTCTTTGGTAATAATCATAATGTCTTCATCGGGGAATTCAAAACTCATTGACTGATAATCATCCACTGCCTGATGAGCCAAATGATCAGCTACAACACTTCCTTTAATGGCCTTCTGAGTAGTGTACTGTATATCATATTCTGTTAAGATCATTTGCCATCTCGCTATTCGTCCGGAGAGAGCAGGTTTCTCGAATATGTACTTGATTGGATCCATCTTCGAAATCAATAAGGTAGTATGAGTCAACATATACTGTCTTAGTCGGCGAGCAGCCCATGCCAAAGCGCAGCAAGTTTTCTCGAGCAGTGAGTATCTTGTTTCACAGTCGGTAAACTTTTTGCTAAGGTAGTATATTGCCTGTTCTTTTCGACCAGACTCGTCATGTTGCCCCAACACACACCCCATTGAGTTGTCTAATACTGTTAAGTACATAATCAAGGGTCTTCCATCAACTGGTGGCATCAAAATTGGAGGTTCTAGGAGATATCTCTTGATTTCATCAAAGGCTGTCTGGCACTCATCATTCCACTCCATTACCTGATCTTTCTTTAACAACTTGAAGATTGGTTCACAGGTAGCAGTTAATTGGGAAATAAATCTTGCAATGTAATTCAATCGTCCCAAGAAACCTCTAACTTCCTTCTCAGTACGGGGAGCTGGCATCTCTTGTATAGCTTTCACTTTTGCAGGGTCTACTTCAATACCTTTTCCACTGACAATGAAACCCAGGAGTTTACCAACCTAACTCCAAAAGTACACTTGTTTGGGTTCAATCTCAATTTGTATTTCTTCAACCTTTCAAACAACTTATGCAGATGATCAAGGTGTTGCTCTTCATTCTGGGACCTGGCTATCATATCATCCACATATACCTCTATCTCATGATGAATCATATCGTGAAACAAAGCCACCATAGCACGCTGATATGTTGCCCCGGCATTCTTCAAACCAAATGGCATCACTTTATAGCAAAAGGTACCCCACTGTGTAACAAATGTAGTCTTCTCCATATCTTCAGGTGCCATCTTGATTTGATTGTAACCAGAGAAACCATCCATGAAAGAGAATACTTTATGCTGAGCAGTGTTGTCTACCAGAACATCAATATGAGGCAGTGGAAAGTCATCTTTGGGGCTGGCCTTATTCAAATCCCTGTAGTCTACACACATACGTACTTTACCATCTTTCTTAGGTACCGGTACCACATTTGCAACCCATTGAGGATAAGAAGTCACAGCTAAGAACCCTGCATCAAATTGTTTCATTACCTCTGCTTTAATCTTTTCTGACATTTCAGGACGCGTGCGACGAACCTTCTGCTTCTTTGGACGACAATCTTCTTTTACCGGTAAATGGTGAACCACAATGTCCGTATCCAACCCTGGCATATCTTCATAGGACCAAGCAAAGATTTCCACATAATCACGTAACATTTGAATTAATCTGCTCTTGACACCATCTTCTAATTCAGCTCCTATCTTGACCTCTTTCCTGTTTTCTTCAGTTCCCAGATTCACAACTTCGATTGGCTCTTCATGTGGCTGTATAGCTTTCTCTTCTTGGTGTAATAACCTAGCAAGCTTTACAGTTACTTCACAATCTTCATCCTTTCCATCTTCAGCTTGATAGATCGGATTCTCGAAATTATAATTGGCAATAGTAGAACTGTTATCAACAGGATCCAGAGTGGATGAGGATCTGCATTTTAGTGATGTGGGTGTGTGTAAGAACACATAGCTGATGAAAATAAAATAAAAGAAAAACAAAGAGCCCAATATTTACGAAAACGAAACGTCCATTGATTTTTATTGAATGAAGTATGCAAATGAAATGACATCCCGAAACAAGCATACCATTGTGCCCCGGGTAAGGCACAAGGCTTAAAAGTTTAATTGTTCAACACAGTAATAGTATTTACTCCTGACTAAAGGAGATAGGAATAACGTCTTCAGTCTTCCAATTGTTGAGCCCATCACCCACAGTAGGAAAAATCCAGTTATCCAGATTGTAGTCTTCATTATAGTCACCCACAACATTGATTTGATCTTTCATGTTCCCTGGATTGGTGATACGAACAGCACGAGCACGACGAACAGCCTTCTGGGACTCTGTAGTGAAACCCAAACCAAACTTGTCAGACTTGTAAGGAATGTCGGGAAGCTGACCCCAAATAGTACAACCACAGCTCTAGCATCTTTGAGGGAAGCCATCGTAGGAGGTACTCTGGTAACCATAGGAACTCTTTTAACCACAGGAGGAGCTTCAGTAGCGGGAACGACCCAAGGAACTACTTCAAATGTCTGGCAAGGAGTCTCAATATATTCACCTTCCACTTCAACATACTTAAATGTATTCACATGACTGACCATATATTCTTCCTCTCCATAAACAGTTACGATCTTTCCCTTCACTGGATATCTCAACTTCTGATGTAGAGTGGAGGTCACAGCACCTGCCCCGTGATCCAGGGGCGCCCAAGCAAACAAGAGTACGCAAGACGAATATCCATTACATAGAAGGTAGAATCGAAGACTTGAGAGCCTACTTTGATCGGGAGATCTATTTCTCCATGCACCACTCTTTTTGAACCATCAAAGGCTCTCACCACTATATTACTTGATCTTAACACAGCATCTTCAGGACTGAGCTTGTTCAAAACCTCTTTGGGAAGTACATTCAATGAAGAGCCATTGTCTATCAACACATGAGACAAGGTAGTGCCCCTACATTCAATGGAGATATGTAAAGCTCTGTTATGGTTTCTTTTGGCAGGAGTCAAGTCAGCATCAGAAAAACCTAACCCATTATCATAAGTCAGATGTGCAACACAATTTTCAAATTGATCCACAGAAATTTCATTTGGTACATGAGCAGTCCTTAAGAATTTGATCAAGGCTTTAGCATGAGCCTCAGAACACAGCAACAAAGACAACATGGAAATTTTGGAGGGAGTATGCCCCAACTGGTCAACAATATCATAATCACTCTTACGAATGATCTTCAGCACTTCTTCCATCTGTTTAGAGAGATTTTCAGCAGTCGATGCTTCAGCTTGCACAGGTTCAACCACAGGACCTTTGCCTCGAGCATCAGTACTTGGCTCAGAAGTGGAGGTAGTAGTTGGAAGAACTGTATTTTTTGAGGTAGCTGGAGGAGAGAAAATTCTTCCACTTCTGGTGATCTTACTAGATCCAGCAATATTATCAACATCAAGGTTATCATCAGTAACAGGTGTATCAGTCAAAGGTTCCTGCTTAACACCATGGATATAAACATCAGAACCGTAATTCCAGGGTATGGCTTTATCAGAAGTATAAGGAATAGGGCCAGAAGTGGTAATAATCATGGGAGGCACTCTAACTTCAGCAACAGTCTTCACCAGGCCTTCAGCAATAATTTTGATAGGACCCTTGGAAGTGATCTTGACAGGGCCTTTGGAGGTAATCTTCACTGGCACTTTATCAACCATATCCACATCTTCAAACTTCTTACCTCGAGTTAGGTGTTCACACATACTTTCCACAGAAGGAGTTCTCTCAAACAATATAGTGTAATTGTCCATGAGGCGTTGAATACCATCTTTCAACTTCTAGCAGCTATCAGGTTTGTAGGCACAATAAAAACAGTCTTCGTTGCAACCTGGAAAGAATCCAGCCTGCGCCAGCTTCTTCTTGATAATAGATAAGGGAGTAGTCACATCTGCTACTGAGGAAACATATGAAACTTCATCAACAGCATTAACAGTCTTCTCATGATTGGGCATGGGAGCAGTAATCACATTTGGAGTCCCAGGAGGGTCAAATTCAATCTCCCCAGCTTCAATCATATCTTGAATCTTATTTTTCAGCACCCAGCAATTGTTGGTGTCATGTCCCGGACAATTAGAATGATAGGCACATCGTGCATTAGGATTGTACCGAGGAGAGGAAGTATTAGGATTCTGAGGAGGGTCCTTCAAAGTAATGAGTTCCCCTTTCAACATGTGTTGCAAGGCTTGGGCCAGTGACATGTTGATCTTGGTGAATTATCTTCTAGGCTTCTGTTGATTACTCTGTGGTAGCTCTGGTGTTGCAGGAGTAGGATTAGAAATGTGAACTACTCCTACGGATTGGTGACTTCTGTTACGGCCAGGTTGACCATAGACAACATTAGACTCCTTCTTTCCACTAGAGGGCTTCTTTGCAGTGCTTGATGAAGAGGCACCCACCTGTATCTTACCACTTCTTATGCCACTTTCCACACGCTCTCCAGTCATTATCAGCTCAGTGAAACCAGATGATGAGCTTCCAATGAGGTGACTATAGAAAGGACTATTCAGCCTACTCATAAACATATCCACTAGCTCCCTGTCAGTCAGAGGAGGTTGAACTCTGCCAGCCAGGTCTCTCCATTTCTGGGCATACTCCTTAAAATTCTCCTTAGCACCCATTGACATGCTTTGTAGCTGCATGCGAGTAGGTGCTAAATCAGCATTGTATTGGTATTGCCTGTAGAAGGCCTCAGCAAGATCATTCCAATCACGGATATTGACACTCTCCAATTGATAGTACCATTCCAATTGAGCTCCAGACAAGCTCTCTTGGAAGAAATGAATCCATAACTTCTTATCAGCAGTATGTGGTTGAATCCTCCGGACATAGGATCTTAAATGCAGCTTGGGACATGAGACACCATCATACACCACAAAAGCAGGAACCTTGAAACCAATAGGTATAACCACTCCAGATATTAAACTCAGATCTTCAAAATCCAGCCCAAAAGATTTTTGTAACTCCATAGCATTCATTCTATCCACCAGCATCTCGTACTTATCTTCATTAGGATCATGATAATAATTTGCTTCAGAATCAGAATCTCCCACAGTATCATGGAGACTACCTCCCTCTTTCTCAGCATTTTCAGACTCATAATCATCAACCTGTTCCTTTATCTTGATAGGGCCTCTGAATCTTCTTCCCAGATTGATAAGGCCTCCTGATCTTCTAGTCTTCTTCTTCTTCTTAGCCAGCAATGTCTTCAACTCATCTTGCCCCTTGGACAAGTTCAGAATCAACTCTTGGAATTGTGCATTCTGAGCCTGGAGATCTTTGACAGTCTGTTCAAGAGTCATTTCTGCTGAGGTAAACAGCGAGAAGATAAGATACCTGTTCATAAGAAACCTGTGATGCAATAATATGGTATGTAGATGCTTATGCAATGTTTTCAAGGACCGTAGGATTTAAATTTGTTTAAACCACCAAAGAGTAAACTTTTATTAGTAATAAACTTGTTTCCCCCTTGGGCTTACAATAAAAATGAAATGAATACAAAAAATGGGGTTTTAAGTCTCCCATGGACGTTTCCTCTTTGTGTTGAGGTATGAGTTGAGATTCCGCTCCTCGTGAAGTTGTTTTGTTAGCTCCAGGATTCTTTCCTGACTTGCCTTGTAATGAGTCTCAAAAGTATCTCTTTGCTCCTTCAACTGGATCCAGGACCTCGGTAACTCTTCCATGTCAGTGGGCATGTCTGGATGAAGAATGATGTAAGAAGTATCTCCTTCAGCAACAGGCTCCATGGTAACTGGCAGGATAGCAGGATATGGCATCATAAGAGTCTGAGCACGAGATCGTACCCATCTGAGATATGGTTCCATAGGAATAGTGTACTTGGGTTCCAGAGTCTTGCTGTCAACCTTGTTCACTTTACCCCATGCTCGTATGAACCTTTGACGGTAACCTTGAAGATCGTTGTCGTAGTCGAACATAATACCCTGAATAAGCATGTCGTGAGGACCATCAGTCCGAGCGTAACCAAACTGACGTAGAGCTAAAGAAAGGTTGTAGGTAATGCCCCCTCTTATGCCAAGGAGTGGCACATTAGGGAACTCCCCACAACGGTCAATGATGGTAACATTCTCCATAGATCTAAAGCACCAATGAATATCTGAATGAGAAAGTGACATAATCCTCTTGGACCACCTGAACCCTTGTTCATTCTTCATCACTGATCGAGGAAGGTGAGAAATAAACCACCTAGATAATAGAGGTATGCAACACATCAGAGTTCCTCGTCCCTTCGTAGTACGGGTATGAAGAGAGTGTAAGATGTCTCCAAGTAATGTAGGCACTGGATTGCGAGTCAGAAATATGTTGATGGCGTGTACGTCTATGAACTGGTCTGGATTGGGGAACAGTACTAAGCCATAAATCAATAGGGCTAAGATCTCCTCAAAAGCATCATAACTCATAGCCTTCAGGAATACTTGAGCTTTCTCCATCAATACCTTAGCAAGAATACCCTTAACTCCACTCCTTGTTTCTAGGATAATGTCTGATTTCTTTAAATGTAAGGCTGCAACAATGACTTCAGGTTTAGGCTCTTTTTCCAAGCCTGTGAAGGGTTTCTGATCAAGAATAGGTATACCCAAAAGCTTGGAGAACTCTTCCATTGTAGGAACCAGCTGATAGTCGGGAAATGTGAAGCAATGATGTTTAGGGTCAAAGAACTGAAACAGGACACTCATCATGTCTTCATTGAACCTTGAAGTGACTAGATCCAGGAGGTGACCATGCCTCTTGATGAACTGGGAGTTTTCAGAAACTTGAGAGACCAATTCCTTAAGCTTAGGAGGTGTTCCTACAAAGTTGATCCGGATAGTATTCCTACGAGCAGAAGCCATGACCTGCAACAAAGAACAAAGATAAATCCTTTGGTCCTTGAAATGGTTAGTGAAAATGCTATGCTTATGATGCATGATGATGCTATGATGTTATGCTCAATCACAAACATGTGGCACACACAAACAAGTCACACAATAGCCCTAGGTTTGAAGGCTTGCATGAGGTTTAAAGGTAAGTACCCTCCCCTGAAGTTTAGTTGATTCATCCTGTCCTACAAAAGTAACCAGGTTCTAAGGGATCTCAAAATCATTGATCCTTCACAAGGGTGGTTGTTCAGTAGGCAACTTACTTGCCAACCAAAACCCTCCAAGTTTAGGATCTCAATGAGTGTAGTATCGAGTATCAACCAACTTCAGTCTTCACCAAAGCTGGTTATCTCACTACTTTCTAAAGGCCAAGATGGGATGACTAGGGTTCTAAAAGTCAGTTAGTGTATTGACAACATATGGCAGCCTCATATTATCCTCAACTTGCTTAAGGAACATAAGCACCAACCAAGAAGTCACACTAACTATGGCCACCAGATCAACCATATCGATATACGCCGTACAGTTTCCTTGGTCTATTGCCATTTACCTAAGGTACACTAGATCCGGGTTAAGGTCTTTCACACATAAGAGCACCCAACAGATAAGTATAAAGCAAACAAGGCAAACAATTTTAAAGTGATCTAATTCCTAAGGGTACCCCTCTTTTATTAAATCCCCAGCAGAGTCGCCAGTTCTGTAACACGGTGGGAGAACTGACTTTAGTTAAATGTTGCGGATAGCAAGAGTCGCCACCGACTTTTATTTTATCCAAAAGGAAAGGACATAAAAGAACAGGAAAGACCTTAAAAAAGATTTTGAGTTCGGGGGGTAGGTTATACAAAGGGAAGGTATTAGCACCCTTTATATCCATGGTTATCCATGGGCTCTTAGTTACTTAGCTCACTTTGTTTGTTTGCAAGAGTGTAGTGTGTGATTAGGAAAATTTCTTTAAGTACTTTGTAATGACCCTCGTATGGGTGTATACAAAGCCTAGTTTAGAAATTGTGAGGTGTAAAAGTAATTTTGAAAAGTGTGAGCAAGTAACTATGAGATACCTACCCTAGATTAAGTCTTTCGTGTTCTCGTATATTCTTTCAATGGTAAGACTGTCCCTATTATTAAGGAATAGGTAGTCATTACCTTGGATGTGTTTAAGGGACGGGCGTAGGGTCATCGTATGGTCAATGACGGCAACATAAGGGGTGTCTTTAGCAACTCGTAGGGACTATCATCATATTTACCGAAGGGACAAGATCATTATATCGTAGGCAACCTCGTAGGGACTTGATCTTTAAGTTTATAGGGACTTGATGATTTTTCTGTTTGAAGGGACTTTGCCTAAGACACCCCTATTTTCGAGGGACTTGACCATTTAAAGAAGGCAACCAAGAGGAATACCCTAGGAAGTACAGATGACGATCAAAGATCGACTTACGTGTGTGAGTGTTATTTTTCAGATATTTGTCTTGAATTTAATTTTCTAAGTTCAATTATTTACAGTTAGTTTTTTGCACTCCCTAAATTACTAACCACGCAATAAATATTTACAAAAATAAAAACAAGAAAAATAAATTCCTAAATTATTACATGGCTATGGGACAGATACATAATAATCAGGCGAGAAAGAATAAATTTACAACCTATACATTTGTTCCTAATATTATAAATAAAACAAAATTAAAATAAGGAAAATAATGAAGCAAAAATAGAATAGATAAAAGCAAATAATAATAAAATAATAAATAAACAATGGTAATAAAGCAATAATAAAATAAAGTGATAATAAAAAGGTTAGAATTTTAAAAGAAATTATTTTAGGTTAAACAAGTTAGATTTTTTTAGAAGTTATTAGAAAAATATGAGTTTAAAATAAATTAGTAATAATAAAAGAATTTAAAATACATTAATGTACAAATTATAAAATAAAAGAGTTATATGAAAAATATTAAGTTAGTTATTTACAAAATAAATAAAGATTATAGAAAATATCAAATTATTAGATTAATAGGTTTATTATTATTATTCAATTAGAAAAATGGTCAATTAGATTTTATTTACAAAATATATAAGGATTTATTATTATAAGTAAGTAATAAAAAAAAGTTATTAAAATAGTTAGTATTTATTATTTATTTACAAAAAATATAAAGGTTATAGAAAAATATTAAATAATTAATTTAGTAGGTTTTCACGCCCTACATTACTAAACCACACAGTTAATATAGGATCAATGGCAGAAATTTAAATGACAGAAAAATAAATGGCAGAAAAATAAAATGACAGAAAATAAATGGCAGAAAATAAAATCCTAATTATTACAACGCTTTGGTGCAGTTACATAATCAAGATGGCGAAAAGTAAAACTGAAAATATTACAAGTTAAAACTTAAAATATTACAAGGGCGAAGCAGTTACAGTGTATGAATAACATAAATATGAGCGAAAATAGGAAATAATAATAAGGTTTGTTAAGGTTTAAGAAAAGGTTTATGGTTTAGAGGAAATAACACGGTTAAAGTTTTAGGTTTGAAATTTAGAGTTTGTGGCGAAATTGTCAGGGTTTAGGAAAAATCAGGGTAGTTAGTTATGAAAAAAAATGTGCAGATCTAAATATATGTATATAAAAAAAAATATGAATTAAAAAAAAAAACGGCGTTGCTAGTGCAAAATTGCGATCATCGCAACTGGATCGGATAACACAAATGTCACGCCTCATACATGTATATGTGAAAACGGCGTATTGACACGATCCGATCCGAAAACATAATCAAATTATAACATAAAATAGAAATATATATATATATTTAACACACTAGTTACATATTATAAATTATATATTATATGATCCATATGCATTTTTATTAACAACAAAATTATTATTATATTATATTATATATTTTGAGACATGTAAAACTTATATAAAAACAAACACATCAAATACATAATACAATGAACCAAATTATTATACATGTTATACTTATGTGCATAAATAAAGCAAAACGGCGATATCCTGATATATTTAACCAAACCGCATGTATCTGGAATACATAACACAGTCACACATATGAACATGTATTTGAAACACAGTAACAAATATATCAACAAAATAGATAAAGTATATATCATATATAAACTATTACCAAACTGTGTGTACGATAGTATAGATCAGCCACTCTCAGTTTCTCTTTTTTGTTCTGTCTTGTTTTTTTTGCCTCACTCTATCAGTCATGCTAGTAAATATATATAGGAACAAATTAGGTTAATGATAATGGGCCTAAGTTTATTTTGAAACCCAATATTAAATTAAAAACTGAATAAAGTTAAATAATTAAAATAGTTAAAATTAAA
The DNA here is from genome assembly GCF_024323335.1 of Lathyrus oleraceus. Taxonomy (NCBI): domain Eukaryota; kingdom Viridiplantae; phylum Streptophyta; class Magnoliopsida; order Fabales; family Fabaceae; genus Lathyrus; species Lathyrus oleraceus. The sequence goes on along the minus strand of NC_066581.1, from coordinate 315,847,551 downwards.
ATAACAACTAATTAACCTATTTATTTATTCTAGACCCAATATAAAAATAAATAGACTCAAAAAAATAAAAGTCGGACACCAAAATGCTCGAAAAAATTAAAATGAACACGTCAAAATAATCAGCGCGAAATAAATGACTCGGAAAAATACAGCGTTTGGTCGGATTTTGAAATAAAAATTATGACCGTTTAAACTGCTCAGACTGATCAACATATGACCAAAAATAGTCGTAAAAATATTTTTAGCATGTCAAATTAAACCACGTGAACCGCAGATTAATGTTACCGACATTTGCAAACTTAAACTTGACATTTTTTCGTTGACTAATTTTAGCCACAGTTAAAAAGTTAATTTGACCAGTCTGTTTGTAAATTCCGAGAAATTATTCCGGCTAATATTAAGACAGAAAAAATGTTATGCTATGAAGATGGTGCAAATGAATGTGAAACAAAAAATTGGTTAGAGTTAAAAATAGAGGGCAAATTTTGGGGTGCAACACATATATTTGACACTTGTGGCATTTCTTCACAAACTTGCAACAGTCAGATTCCATTGTCAGCCAATAGTAACCTGCTCACAACATCTTCTTTGCCATTGCATGTCCATTGGAATGGGTACCAAAGGAACCTTTATGCACTTCAGTCATCAATAAGTCTACTTCGTGTCTATCCACGCATCTGAGCAGAACCATGTCGAAGTTTCTCTTGTACGGTACATCACCATTCAAGTAGAAATTGCTGGCTAATCTTCTCAAAGTCTTCTTATCTTTCAAAGATGCCCCAGACGGGTAAATTTGACTTTGAAGGAAACATTTAATGTCATAATACCACAATTTCTCGCCTTTGACCTCTTCAACAGCAAATACATGAGCTGGCCTATCAAGACGCATCAGAGTCAAATTGGGAACCTTATTCCAATACTTCACTATAATCATGGAAGCCAACATTGCAAGAGCATCTGCCATCCGGTTCTCATCTCGAGGGATATGATGAAACTCAACCTTTGTAAAGAAAGTTGAAATCCTTCTCGCATAATCTCTATATGGTATCAAACCGGGTTGATTCGTCTCCCATTCACTTTTGATCTGATTTACAACCAAAGTTGAATCTCCAAAGACATCTAAGTGCTTGATTCTGAGATCAATGGCCTCTTCAAGCCCCATAATGCAAGCTTCATATTCTGCCATGTTGTTTGTACACTTGAAAGTTAATCTAGCTGTAAATGGAAAATGCGTTCCTTGAGGAGTAATGATCACTTCCCCAATGCCATTTCCATATTAATTAACAGCTCCATCAAATACCATGCCCCAAGGAACCAGGTTCTTCTTCAAGCAATGGTTTGTCACAATCTTTCATTTTCAAGTACAAGATCTCTTCACCCGGAAAATCAAACTACACTGACTGATAATCTTCAATTGGTCGGTGAGCCAAATGGTCAGCCAAGATACTACCTTTGACTGCTTTCTGAGATCGGTATTCAATATCATACTCTGATAAAAACATCTGCCAACGGGCAATCCTCCCAGTTAAAACAGGCTTCTCAAAAATATACTTGATTGGATCCATTTTGGATATCAACCAAGTGGTCTGATTCAACATATATTGACGCAGACGCTTAGCAACCCAAGCCAATGCACAACAAGTCTTCTCTAGCATAGAATACCGGGTCTCACAATCGGTGAACTTCTTACTGAGGTAGTTAATCGCGAATTCTTTCTTTCTAATCTCATCTTGCTGACCTAGAACACAACCCATACTATTTTCAAGCACAGTCAATAACATGATCAATGGTCTTCCTTCAACAGGTGGAGACAAAATCGGGGGTTCAAGCAGATACTCTTTGATACTGTCAAAAGCTTTTTGGCAGTCTTTGATCCAATCACAGGACTGATCTTTCTGAAGAAGCTTGAATATAGGCGCACATGTGGCAGTCATGTGTGAAATGAATCTTGAGATATAATTCAAGCGGCCGAGAAAACCTCTGACTTGCTTCTCAATTTTGGGCGCAGGCATCTCTTGTATTGCTTTGACCTTGGCAGGATCAACTTCAATACCCTTCTCGATGATAATAAAGCCCAACAGCTTACCAGAACGAACACCAAAAGTACACTTGTTGGGATTCAAGCGGAGTTTATACTTCCTCAAACGCTAGAATAACTTCAACAAACGCTCAACATGTTCCTCTTAATCAATTGATTTAGCAATCATGTCATCGACATAAACTTCAATCTCTTTATGCATCATATCATGAAAAAGAGTAGTCATTGCTCTTTGGTAAGTTGCACCAGCATTCTTTAAACTGAAAGGCATCACTCTATAATAGAATGTTCCCCAGGGTGTAATGAATGTGTTTTTATCCATATCTTCGGGTGCCATCTTGATCTGATTATATCTGGAAAATCCATCCATAAACGAAAAGACTTTGAACTTAGAAGTATTATCTACCAACATATTAATGTGTTGCAGAGGGAAATCATATTTAGGATTGGCCTTATTCAAATCTCTATAATCAACACACATGCAGACTTTTCCATCTTTCTTCGACACAGGTACAATATTGGCCACCCATTGCGGATACTCAGCGGTTATAAGAAAACCAGCGTCAATCTGCTTCTGCACTTCTTCTTTAATCTTCACAGCCATATCAGGATGCGTTCTTCTCAACTTCTGCTTGACTGGAGGGCATTCTGACTTCAACGGAAATCTATGCTCCACAATCTCAGAATCCAAACCAGGCATGTCTTGATAGGACCAAGCAAACACATCTGAATATTCTCAAAGAAGATCAACCAACCCCTTCTTGACATCTAGACACAGTCGAGACCCAATCTTGACTTCCTTCACGTCATCCTCGGAACCCAAGTTGACTAACTCAATCTGCTCTTTGAACGGCTGAATGGTCTTCTCGTCATGCTCAAGAAGACGAGATAGTTCATCACTTACTTATTCATCACTTTCCTCCTCAGCCTCAAACACAGGGAACTCAAAATTTGGAGAAGGAGAAGGATCAATGTATTCAATGGGGTTAGAAACTAACCTGCATAATGATTTGATATTTTGATTTTAGAGAAGTGAATTTGTGACCAAATATTATGCAGATGGACAATTATATTATTTATTTATGTTTTTTGTGATTACCATTTTCAGAATAAAGCAAAAAGTAAAAACAAAACATCATAGATGTGGATGAATAAAATTAATTTTATTAATGATCAATTTCAAAATTCCCAAACAATGATCACTTCTCCCTTAGGCATAGGAGAAGGATTTTTCAAAACATATAAAAGCAATTACTTAGATCGATGCAAAATAACAGGAACATCAATAGCAGTCCAATTGTTGCAAGCCTTTCCATGCGTCACAAAATTGGTGCAGTCTTCCTCATCGTCATCCTCTAGCACAACAGCTAAGTGTTGTTCATTTCCATGACTGAACCCTCCGCTACGGAAGCTAAGTTGCATATCCTCAGACCTTGCAATTGATGATCCTCGCTGAAAATCCAGACCGGTTCTACCTTTGTTATCGGAGACCTCTACCATGCACCCCCACTAATCAATATTTCCTTCTTCAACAATCTTCTTTGCATCTTTCAAGGAGGACATAGATGCCCCATCTCTCTTTTCAGTAGCAATAGATAAGGCTTGGAACGGAGTTCCAACCTCATCCTCAGCTTCAACCTAAGAGAAAGATGACAGGTGGCTAACCAACAACGCCTTTTCCCCGCCAACAATTATAAGCTTTCCATTCTTTACAAATTTGAGCTTTTGATGCAATGTCGAGGTAACAACTCCTGCCTCGTGGATCCATGGCCTTCCCAACAAACAACTGTAGGCTGGGTGGATATCCATTACTTGAAAAGTAATCTGAAAATCAATCAGACATATCTTCACTAGAAGGTCCACTTCACCAATAACTGTTTTGCGTGAACCGTCAAAAGCTTTGATGATTACACCACTATACCTCATGGGCGCTCCTTGATATGATAGCTTTGACAGAGTTGACTTCGGCAACATATTCAGCGACGACCCGGTGTCAACAAGCACATTGGAAAAGCATCATCTTTGCAATTCATAGAGATATGTATAGCCAAGTTATGATTTCTACCCTCCTCAGGGAGTTCTTCATCACAGAAACTGAGATTGTTGCAGGAAGTGATGTTAGCCACAATATGATCGAATTGATCCACCATAACATCATGCTCCATAAATGCTTGCTCAAGAACTTTTTGCAGTGCTTCTCTGTGCGCTTATGAATTCATCAACAGAGACAATACTGAAATTTTGGAGGGGGTTTGGAGTAGCTGCTCCACCACATCGAACTCACTTTTCTTGATCTGACGAAGTACCTCATCATCATCATTAGTCTTCAAATTGCTGGATTCACCAGACTTACACTTTGAAGCACTAATCGGATCTACAGCAGGCACTTCCACTTCCTTGGTGACAGTTGATTCTTCTTTATCTTTTGGGAATACCGGCCCAAACACACGACCACTGCGGGTCACCTTGGTAACATCAACAATGCTCACTACAGAGCTGGTCATAGGCAACGAGACCTCTTGGCCATCCTTCATCATTATTGCATTGTACTGATACGGAACAACTTTATTGGATGAGTACGGGACTGGACCCGCTAACCGTATAAGCAACGACGATACCAATTTGTTGCTGACACTATTACTGTTACTACTATCGTACTGAATCACCACTCTCTCAGGATTCTTGAAAACGGACACTATGACATTCACATTGTCATCTACATGATGAGATTAAACAATTTGAATCATGCCTTCATCCACCAACTGCTGGATGTCCCTTTTCACAACTTCACAACCTCTCGGGTTGACACTGCAGATAGCACAACCATCATGGTCATGCTCGCAATCACTCACCATACAAATGTCCTTATGCATCTACACCAAGGACCTCCGGATGAAACGAACATCAAACACTTTAAACTCCTCAGGACAACCGTCCACCATATTAACAGAAGAATTCCCATGAGCGGGCAATGGATTTGCTTTCACGTTTGGTGCACGGTCCTCGAAGGACACCATTCCACTCTTTACTAGCTTATGAACCTCATACTTGAGCGGATAGCTATTCTCTATGCCATGTCCGGGTGCTCCTTGGTGAAAAGCACAACAGAGTTCAGGCTTGTACCACCATGGAAGTGGTTCTGGAATTTGTGGCGGGTTTCTCGGTTGGAGTAGGTTCTTGAGAACCAAAGATGGGTATATCTCTGCATAAGTCATAGGAATCGAGTCAAAAGAGACCTTCTTCCTCTCAAAGTTCTGTTGGTGATGATTGTTGGTATTGTTGTTATTGTAGGTGTTCGTTCGTTGTTGCGGTTTTTGTTGTTAACGTTGTTGTTGTTGAATTGGTACTGATTGATTATTCGAAAATACAGGAATGACTAAAGATACTTGATGATGGTGTTGACGGGATGGTTGATTCCTTCTGATTTGAGGCCTCCTCTGCCTCCGACTAGAAACTGCATTAGCTTCGCTATCTTTCTTCTTCCTAAAACTGCTGCCATACCTCTTACTCGATGATGCTTCCTCCTTTGAGAATCGTCCTTCACAGACACCTTCTTCAAGCCTCATCCCCATGTTTACCATTTCGGTAAAGTCACTAGGGGCACTAGAAATCATACGTTCCTAATAAAATGAACGCAGGGTCTTCAAAAATATTTTTGTCATCTCTTTCTCCTCCAAAGGAGGAGTGATCTGAGCAGCCAACTCTTTCCATCTCTGTGCGTAGTCTTTGAATGTCTCCTTATCCTTCTGAGACATAGACCTCAGATGGTCTCTATCAGGCGCCATATCCACGTTGTACTTATACTATTTGACAAAAGCTTCTCCCAAGTTGTTGAAAGTGTGAATGCTTGCACTGTCCAATCCCATATACCAACGGAGCGCATCATCGATCAAACTGTCTTGGAAGTAGTGTATCAACAGTTGATCGTTGTCAGTTTGGGTAGACATCTTGCGGGGATACATCACTTGATGACTGAGCGGACATGTGTTCCCTCTGTATTTTTCAAAGTCAGGCACTTTGAATTTCACCGGAATCTTCACATTCGGCACCAGACATAACTCAACAACACTCTTCCCAAACAAGTCTTTTCCTCTTAACGTTTTCAATTCCTTACGCAGCTCAAGAAACTGATCCTTCATATCGTCCATTTTCTCATATACGTTCGGGCCCTCAGATGGCTCAGAATGATAAATGGTGTCTTTTACACGAGGTAAGGTGTGCACAATGGGAGGTGGCACAGACATGACCGAGCTAGATGCCGGCATAGAAGCAAAAGTAGACACAAAGTCTTCAGGCATGAAGTTCGGTGGCATTCCCCACGGGAATCCGGCAGGCATAGCAGGCACAAAGTGAGAAGTAGCATCAGGCATGGTAGAGGTAGCCACCTCTAAAATAACAGTCCTCTGAGGAGGACGAGTTGCGGGCGTTGGAGAAGATTGGCTCTGAGCAGCCAACACTGACTCCATCATGGCAGTCAGTCGAGTGATCTCGTCCTTCAACTCTCTGTTCTCTTGCTCAAGATGTTCCATGATTCTCAGATGATTGGCATGAGTGTTGTACCGATGAGTTAGCTTGGCTGAAGCACAGAAGAAACACCAATGAGACATCTGGCGAAAGAGAAACCTGCTTATACAAATGATGCATGAAATGCAATGCTTGTTTATTTATTTTTATTTTCAAGGAACTTACTATATCATTTACAAATATATATACTTAACAACAATTGCAACAATTTGACATGACCATAAAAATCTCTTTTTATTTATATAATTGGAAGGATTACACTGAGTACAACTTCAGAAACCAAATGAAAAATACAAGAGAAAAGGAGACTAGTCATCCTAAGGATCCCTAACAACGTCAGAAGGTCTTGCTGAAGGCGCGTACTTCCTTCGAATGCGTTGAATCTCGGTCTCAAAAAAAGCCTTCATCTGAGTCTTCTCGAGGACAAACTGGTCAACAATCTTCTTCCAAGCAACAGAAGGCTGAGGCATGCTAGAAGATGAAACCTCCGGCTCTCTCTGTCTCTTAGTCACTCGGTCTTCAAGTAGCTCAATAAGTGCATCCTTGTCCTTAGACTCCAACTACAACTCTTCATGCTTTTTGCTCAAAGCACGAAAACGCTCTTCCCACATATCCTTCTCTTGCTTCATCTTGGCGAGTGCATCTTCCAACTTCTCTACGTCTTGGTTAGGGAGAGTTAATGGATCAACCACTACCATAGATATAGGTATCTCACAAGGATAAGGCTTCTTCAACTCCAAAGCTCTCTTCTTCACCCAAAGAGTGTAAGCTTCTAAAGCTACACAATTGCACGGACTAAGCTCGGATCTTCCTTTCCTATGCACATTATGCCAAGCATGCACAATCTTCTGCTTCAAATGTTGGGGATCTTTACCCTGTTGATAGAAAAGACCTTCTAACAAAGTGTTATTAGGTTTATCTCTCAAGGGGAACCCAAGTTGACGACGAGCCAAAGAAGGGTTGTAGTTAATTCCTCCTTGTGTACCAATGAGAGGTACATTAGAGAATTCACCACAACAATCAATAATCTCCAAACTACTCAAAGACGGATCATACCAAACTATATCATCATTAGTGAGAGACATAAGTCTCTGAGACCACCGTAGACATTGTTTGTTCTCCACTTGTACATAAGAGGAATGCAACAAACAATAGTTTCACCACCCTTAGAATTTCTTATATGCAAAGAGAAATACATATCACCCAACAAAGTAGACACAGGATTCCCAATTAAGAAAAGTGTAATGGTGTTAACATCAACAAAACCATCAATGTTAGGGAACAAAGATAATCCATAAATGAGCAACACAAAGATAGCTTCAAAAGCGTCCACACTACCAGCTTGAGGAAAATCAGTAGCTTCCTTGATGAGGAAATCAGATGGCAACCCAAATAAACCTCCTTTCTTCATCCAATGAGCCTCTATCTCAGACTTCTTCAAGTGAAAAGCTTCAGCAATAAGATGAGATCTGGGAATCTCTTCCAATCCACTAAAAGGTACTTTGCTAGAAACAGGTATCCCCAAGAGATGGGCATACTCCTCCAATGTAGGCACGAGCTGATAATCTGGGAAAGTGAAGCAACAGTAGAGAGGATCATAGAATTGTACTAGCACACTCAGGAGTCATTCGACCACGTCAGTAGACAAGATAGACAAAAGCTTCCCATGGCGTTGTTTGAAGTCCAAGGGATCTAATACAAAAGATGCTAGCTTCCTCAACTCTTTCAAGTCGAGACATCTGAAACTGTACTTCTTAGTGTTCCTTCGTCCATAATCCATGGTCGGAAAATATTTGCAAATAATACCTCAGTTCCTTGAAATTTTTGTGTGATGAATGTTATGATGCGCATGAATGCAATAATCACAAATAAGGGATCACACACAAGGCAAACAAACAAAGGTCAAGGGATGAATCAAGCCACTGTCAAGATCAATCATCCATTTTGGTGGATTATGGTTTACACCTTATCAACATCCAAGTTCCATTGATATTGACAAGACTTGATTGGATCAACCAAGAATAAAGGGTTTGTTGTAAGTCACGAGCATGGACTCTGGGTCAGAATCATCCCAAAGGAGTAAACTAAGGATAAAACCTGTAGATCATGTTCTATAAAGTTCCCAGAGTCTTAATTCCATCTATCGGATATTACAGGTTAAGATGACTGACTCATCGACCCATAATATTCTCAAGAGAAACTCGTCCGAGTGTAGTATCGCGTAACAAATGTTATCAAGTCTACACTTGAACAGTCTCTGCACTATGTCCTAAATAGGCCAAGAGGGGGTAAATGTTCTACGGTCCTCGGCTTCTCGGACCCAAATTAGAGATAGCAATGCCTAACCACAAATACTTGCGTGACATTTCCAAATCTAAAAGAGTCTCCACTGAGCAGATGGATCTGAAGCCAACTTGTTAAGGGCTACTCCACACAAGTCGAACATGACTATACCATCCTCCTATCTTAATTGCACTCAAGTTCGGGTTAGAACTTATTTCACCACTCAGAGATCACCAAGCACAACAAGCAGATTATATCACACAAACAAATATTCATACATCATATATATACAATTATATACACACAAAAAAGTAGGCTAAACCCACTGGAGACTACTCCCCAACAGAGTCGCCACTTAATTTTTATAGCGGTAAATTCATGATCATCAAGTTATGGATAAGCTAGACATCAAATAACAAGAGTCGCCACCGCGCTTTTATTGTTTCCAAGGGAAAAGGGAAAAGTACGAACAAAACCCAAAAGTAAGAAGTTTTCAAATCAAAACTAATAAAATGTCAGAGATTACAGGTAAGGGGGTCGGTTACACAGAGGGAAGGTGTTAGCACCCAAAGTGTCCTAGGTACTCCTAGGGAGCCCTTTCTTGTGTGCATATATATTTTGTACAAAGTGGTGTTTACAAACAAATAGAATGGGGGGGGGGGGGATGAGAAAAGAATTCATTAATTATATTTTTGTATTTGACAAGACCTTCGGACTTGTGCCTACGTACCAACATAAAAATGAGGGATCAAAACCCCGTAGTGCGTGATACAAATTTCAAAGTGGATGCATTGCATTTAGCAAAAATTAGGTTTGAAAGGCACAAAGGCCTAAAAATGGTTTGAATGAGTTAGTTCTTTTTGGTTTTTTGGAAGTTTAAGTCAAGTATAATTAAGTCTATTTACAAGTTTGATTAAGAAAAGAAGTTTCGAAAATGCAATTGCATAAGGCCAAAGTTTCTAGTTTGCAAAGTGGTCAAAGTTTAGAACAAAACTAGTTCAAGCAAAGAAGAATTTTTTTAAAGGAGGGAGAGATTTTGAAATTAAAGAAGTGGGGAGGAGATGAAGAGACTAATCCTATGCACAAAATTAAAAGTTAAGAGTTGAAAAGATCTGACCAATGGGTAGCAATCCAATAGACAAGAATGTCTTATAGAAATCCCAAATTCCCTTGGATATTAGAATCAAGCAACACACAATGCATACAATATTATCTTGAAGAGCAAGGCATCAAATAAAGATAGCCCCATCCAAGCCTTAGCCACTCCATAATCTTTTTCAAATTTGCCCATGTAACAGATGAATTCCACAAGTCACAGGTTCAAAATAACAGCTTCACAATAATCAAAGATGTATCAGATGAAGTTTCAAATTGCAAGCACTTGGTTTTCACCAAAGTTGGCATTGCCCAAGTCCTTTAGCATAAGAATGTTGCCTAAATTCTAAGTCCAATTGTTCAAGATCAAATCAACAGTCCACACAATAGTCTTTTAGGGTTTTTTGTTTCTTATTATGTACATTAATGGTCCAAGACTACACAAACAAACAAAATATACACAAACAACATATATCACACAATATGGTCCAAATGGACAAAGTGAAAATGGCATTAACATAAACAATTAGGATGGAATGAATAAATGGAAAAATGAATAGAGCTTGAAATTAAATGGCATTAAAGTAAATGGCTTGAAATTAATGTTAGTTGTTAATGAGTTAGAAGTTAGTATTATTTTGCTTTTGCTTTTTTTTAACTCATTCTTTGGAGAACACTCAACCCACTTATCACAAGCATGGATCCTTGAGCCAAGACATCTTCCAAAGGAAGGAAAAAAGGCCAAGTTTCCACACAATACCATGAAAGAGGGGAGACTTACAATCTCACTAACTAGAATGCTATGCCTTTTGTTTCAAAAATGTAGCGCTATGTTAAGCAATCGTAATTGGACTTATGTAGAAGTCACAACTAATTGAGGCCGGGCAATAGAATTTTGGTGTTAATGCATGTTAGATACATAGTATAATGGACTATGCTCATGAAACATACCACACACAAAAATAATATGCAAAAAAGGTGGCCTAATCTCATCCATACTTATGTCAATTTTACAATCAACTAGCCTTAGGATTTAGAGACATCATAGGCCAAATGAAATAGATACATAAATAAGGGGAATTAGATGAAGAGGGAGGGGAATGGATCAAAACTCAAATTGATCAAAGGAGGACTTTTACCAAGTTAATATCATTAATTTATTTTGGGAGATGGAATGTACATTCCATCAATCCCCTAAATTCAATGATATTAACCAAGCAAAGTCAAATCAACCTTGACCAAGGCCCAACAACACAAGTCAAACTTACACAAACCATCACAAGAGGTCAACACAATTATTTGGCATTTATTCAATTTAAAAATACTAAAATAATGCATTTATATTAAATATGGTTTGTCAAATTCCTAAAACCTCATCAAAAACACCAAAGAAATGGCCATGAGATTTATCATAGGTCAAACATGGTCAGAGGACCTTGGAGAAAAAATTTCAGAATTTTTAAAGACTTAAAAGTATTTTTTAACAATTAAAAATAATCATAAAATAAATTAAATCATGAAAAATATTAATAATGGTCTAAAAAATAATTTTAATTCAGAATATGAAAAAGGAATTTATTTAAATTTTTTTGGTAAAACTCTCATATTTTTTGGATCAATATTAAAATTAATATGAATTAATGAAAATCAAATGAATTAAAACAAAAATCAAAAAATCAAAAAAATGTGAGCCACTTGATCTCCCTCATTAATTGAGGTGGCAGATCAAGTCGACACAAACGCGCGTTCCATGATGGAACCTAGTCAGCGCGCCACACACGTGGTAATCAAAACCAACGCCTAGGATTGAAACAATTTGAATGGATCCTATGGCTGGGAGACGTGCCAACGCACCGCCGGAGCCAGAGCTCCGGTCTTATTCTCCGGTGGACCTCACCGGACTGGTCCACCCTCAACCATCACCAAAATAAAAAAGAGGACATGATCTGAAAGAAAAAACGGCGTAGAGCACGAATCTGACCTTAATTTCAACTAACTCCAAATATATAAAAAGATATGAGGAGTTGAATTTTGAGGTGTGACAACTGAGTTGCTTCGGTTTGACCTGAAAGCAACTCAATCTTCTTGCCTACATTGGTAGGACTTTAGACAATCAAAGATTCAAGAGAATTAATGAGAATTGAGTGAGAATTGAGTGAGAATCGAAGAGATGAAGTTTTCTGAAATTTACCTTCAATGCTTTGCAGAAATGGATCTTGCTTGCTTCAACCTTGATCTGATCACACTTGAGAAGCTTGCAGGAGAGGTTTGGCAATGGTACAAAGCTTTGGATCCTGGAGTTTCTGAATCTCCAAATAGTGAGATTCAAATTCAATTTTCAAGTTGAAAATTCTCAAGTTTTCCTTTGAATTGTGAGGGTTTCAATTGGGGGGAAAAGATGGCGTGCAAGGTGTCTTTGAATTAAGCTCCAAGGGCCTGTATTTATAGCAATTGTGACTCATATTTGCACACTTGAAAAATTGCTAAATTTGGACATTTCATGCACAAGCTTGCATGAACGTGCACATGCCCATGAAGCAATCCAATTTGGTCCACTTGCATCTGTTCTGAAGTTCAAATCATGCTTTGGATGTCAAGGCAATGTGAAATGTGATTTTTGGCATTTGATTCCTTCCAAACATGCAGCTCTGTTAAAGCCATGCGCAGACCTAGCAAACTTTGTCCAAAATGTATGAAATTAGGTTCTTTAGAAAGCTTAGTTCAAGGGGAACAAGTTTGATGTTGAACACTTTTTCATTTGGAACTTGGATCATGGTGAATTTTGAGGTGGAAGTTTGGAAATTTCAACATGTTGAAATTTTTTCTAAGTGTCAAGCCATATATCTCAATATTCCACCTTGCTTAACTTTTTATGTGAGCTTCAAATGATCAACGTGTCTTCATAAAACTTGTATCTCTTTCAAATACGTTCAAAATGGTCACCAATTTCATGTAATTTGGATTTAGAATGATAGAGTTATGCATTTTTGAAGTTTGGAAAAATCACTTGTTTAGTGGTATAGGTCAAAAATGACCTATAATGTATCCTCATATCACATGCTCATAAAAGTTGAATTGGATCCCACTACAAACATAAAAGTTGAAGTAGACATCTTGAATTTGATTGTGCAACTTGGAAATCTTTTATCTCATAAAAATTGAGCAAGTTATGTCCTTGAGAAGTTGACTTTCAAATAAGGGTTTAGACAAAATGACCTATAATGTTTCAACATAGAAAATGATTTTGCAAGATTAACTAGCTCTAGGTCTCAACATGAAAGTTGTTTGTAATGTCATTTATAGTAACATTTCTCTTGGAATCATTTTCATATGGTGAAAATTGTTGGAGATAGGGTCTAGGGAGACCCAGTTTTGATCAGATGAATTCATCTGGCCAACCACCATCAACCAACTTGCTAACCTTCAATTCTCTTGACTTTCTAGGCTTATGATAGATCATATATGCATAATATGATGAATTTCAAAGTATCCCTTGAGAAATTTGATCAATTGGTGAGATAGCTTGTTGGAGAAGTTACTCAAGATACCCAGTCAAACTAGGGGTTCCAAGGCAAATCACTTCCAAACTCTTGAAGAATACTTGATCAATATGACATGCATAGATCATTGGGAATCATATATGATGCTTTGATACATTGTGAATCAATCCTTGGTTATGCTTTTAGCCATGAGGGTCTCAAACCCTATGTGTGAATTTGATGAATTTTGATGATCATGCCCTACCTACAAAAGAGTTAGGCAAATACAAGGACATATTTTTGGTATTTTGGTTAGTGAAATGATAAAATACAAGTATGATACAATCACATGGTTCTTGGTGATCTCTCCTAAAACAAACCCAATGAAAGCGGGGTAAGGAGAATGCCGAAGTATGATCCCAATGCTAATGCATATGATGGAATTGCATGAGGGATCTTAGGGTCAAAATTGGGGTCTTACAATTCTACTCCAGGAAGTGATAATTTGGCTCAAAGAAAATCGGAAAATACACGAGTGGGTTGGATTTGGCCTAAGCTTGAATATGGTGACCTGAGCTCTATTTTGCACCGTGCCCTATAATGTTGATTCATGTACAAATCAACTTGGGACCATTTCTCACGTATGCAAACTTGTTTCCCATGATCAAATGCATCTGATGACAACATGAAACGACTTGAAAAGCTCCAAAATCACGAGATTGGCACCAGAATTTCACACGGTTTGGATATGAAATTTTCCAAGTTGATTCACACGAATTCAGACCCAATTCACACTTATTGGAATCCCAACACCTTCCCTATAACTTTGTGTTAGTTATTTCTTTATTTATTTTTGTTGATCATTGTGTGACATGTTGCTTGAGATTAACTTTGTGTTAGTTCTCTAACTTGTCTGATACATACATAGTTATTGACCGGCCTCAGATAGGTATGGATTCTACATAATCCTACTTATGATTGCTTAACATAATGCTAAATTGTCCTGACACAATTAATTAACCATTGACTCCTAACATTACTTTGTTCTCTTTATATTATTTCCGTTTACATTCTTGCCATTTAATTCATGTCATTTAGTTTATGTCATTTAATTTTATGTCATCTACTTAACGCACTTTAATTTCATATTCCATTAATCATCATATCACTTCATACTCTATACATCTTTCCTTATTCATCTGCTACTTCTTATCTTGTTTGATTGATCTACTTGTTAATATTAATGAATCAAAACATGATAAAGCAACATGGACTTAATCTTAACCCTATGCTTGACTTGGAGTTTTGAAGACCTCTTGGACTTCAGACTTTGACTTAGGTTTAGGCCCCTTTGCTTGACTTGGAGTGACTTTGGATCCTTGGACTTTATGGATACTTTGACTTGTTTTGCATGTAAGCTTGTGGTCTTATTCGTCTGTTTTATTCATCTGATTGTTTTCCTCTTGTATTGATCTTCTTAGGTTTAGCATACTTTTTACACACACATGGTTTTCTCTTGGGCTACCTAACAATGAGACATAAGATATTACACTTTCCACCCACATGGATTTCTCTTAGGCTACCTAACAATGATACCTTAGGCTAGTGCTATATGTTCATGCATCCTTATTTGTTCATTAATTCTACTCCCTGATTTGGCTTGATAAAACTCACATTTGATTTACTAAATCCCTTCATCTGTTACATCTCCCCTTTTGTCTTTATCAAGTGACCATAAGGTCCCTTGGTCACATGATGGGACTTGCCTCTGTCACTTTATAACTTCAACCTCCGAACAAGTTCAAGGCCATTAGTGGACTACAACTTTCCTCAGTAGATCTGACCCATCCCCACAACACCTTTTGGATTCTATTTCAACAACATGTCAAACATTGACTAGGTCTGCATGCCATGATCCTTAAGCAATAGAGAATGATGAGAGGGGATCTTCCATAAACTTGTCTAGAATATCTCTAAGTACGGGATTAATGACACAGTTGCTCATAGTATTTGTACCTATTCATAGAGTTTAGTGCAATTCTAGTCAATTCACTGCCAAGTCTACAACTTTCCTTGTGGCTCATTTCATCTATCCTTATGGTTTGAACACCATTGTAATCATTTTTATAGGGATATCACCTTTCATGGTTAAACCCATATCCTTTTCTTTGGGATACACCTTCATGGTCATTTCCCCTCTTAGTCTAAACACCATTGCAATCACCTTCTTTTAGGGTTGACACCTTTATGGTTATTCCCTAGTTTGACACCTTCATGGTTACTCCCCACACCTTTATGGTTATCACTAATACAATTTACTAACATTGAATTAACTTTATTTTAATGTTGTTTATATTATATCCTTTAGTTCTTTTACCATTTACTTTATGCTTTTAGCTTAGCATCTCATGTTATATTGTTTATGTTTATGCTATTTGTTCTTTGTCTATTTGGATTTCCTTTTTTTTTTAAAGATATTAATAAATAAATAAGCTTCTAAAGAAATGGTTCTCTTAAATTATGGACTTGAGGTTACTATCTTTGGCATTATTGTGGAGTTATGGACTTTGAACTAGGATCTTGACCCTTGCTTTGGGAGTTGGTGCTTTGAGACCTTGAGATTCGTATGGTACCTTTGACTTTGGGGTTTCTTTTGAAGAATTGTATTGACTATTTTGATCTCATCTGATACATGGATTATTCTTTGCTTATTTGGGTTGGCTTGAGGCTTAATTCAAAGGAGAGAATTCTTGCTTGACTTATGTCATAAATCTTGCTACCTTTTGGTTAGATATTTACTCCCTAGCATTTACTTATTGCTCTAGGATAGTCTCTTCTTCTCCTCCCTTTCTTTAATTTTCAAAATCTTCTCTCTCTTTTCAAAAACCTTCTTGTTTTCAAACTTGAACCATTTTCTCAATAAACCTTGACTTTTGACAATTGATTTTCAAAACCTTTTTCTTAATAAATGCTAACACATCCTAAGCATATTAAAACAAATTTCAAAAGACTAAAAAATATACATAACCTATTTAGACTATTTTGTGCCCCTTTGTGCACTTTTTCTTTTAAAACTTTTTTCTCAAAGTTTAGACATGAATCATTTCCATAGTTGAGATGTAATTTTCCTATCCGCATAGTATTGATGATAATTCTTTTCCATCTAAGAGAGATAGTGGCATGCCTGTTGATCTTTATCCAAGTTGGAGCTCTTCTCTATGATGATGCAAAGTTCTCATACTTATGGATGACTAGTTGAGTATTCTCCTTAAAATGACAAAATGTCTTTTCATAAAAAAAATGAGTCAAAACAAAGATCTTTGTTATTTTTACCATGAACTACGAGGTTTTGATCCTCCATTGCACTTTGTTGGTATGTAGGCATGAGACTCAAGAAGTCTTGGTAAACAATAAATTATAAAAAACATTTCATTTCTTATCACCCCAATATTTTGCAAACAACACCATTTTTAGCCAAAATGTATAGATTTTTAAATAGGTTCCTATAGATTACTATAGATGTTTATGGTGTTAATACCTTCCCTTTTCATAACCAACCTCCGAACCTTTATCTCTTTTTATTAGTTTTATTTTAAAACTTCTCTGGGTTTTGTTCGTAATTTTTCCATTTCCTTTAGAAATAGTAAAAGCATGATGGCGACTCTTGCTTTATGAGTTAAGTTAATCAATAACTTAATCTAAATTTTTTTACCGCTATAGAAAAGTGGTGACTCTGCTGGAGAGTAGTCCCTAGTGGATTTAGTCTATCTTTGTTTATATGTATATTATGTTTGTTGTTGTTTGTTATTTTTTATTCTGTCTGATGCTTGGTGATCTCTGTGTGGTGAGATAAGTCCTATACTCGGACTTGAGTGCTCTTATGATAGAAGTATGGTATAGTCTTGTTTGGCTTACGTGGAGTTAATCCTTAATGAGATGACTTGAGATCCCCTGCTCAGTGGAGGCCCCTTTGGGATAACTGATTTCTTATGAGTAGTCATAATTGGCATTAATTTTTCCGATCTGGGAGCTCGAGAAGCTGAGGGCCTTAGAACCTTTAACCCATCTTATACTTTTAGTATGTAGTGTGATGACTATTCAGGTGTAGACTTGAATTAGTTGTTACGCGATGCTACACTAGGACGAGTTTCTCTTGAGAACATTATTGATTCCCGAGTAGTCATTTAAGCGGATAATACTCAAAAGATGGAATTATGACTCTGGGATCTTATTAGAACCTTGTTCTACAAGTGATTATACCCTTAGTACATACCTTGTGGGTTGGTTCTTACCCTTGGATCCATGCTCGTGACTCCAAACCTTTGGACCTTTTTTATATGCCTTGTGTGATCTTGTGTGTGGTTGTTGCATCATGCACTCATTGCATTCATGAGCATTTTTTCTCAATTTTCAAGGAAATTAGAGATTCTCTTCGCAAACATCGCAAATATTTTGACTATGGATATTGGAAGAAGGAATACTCGGAAATACAGTTTTAGATGTCCTGATCTTAAGGAATTAAGAAAGCTAACATCTTTTGTGGATGATCCTAAGGATTTCAGAGACCGTTTTGGAAGACTTTTATCTGTCCTACCTACTGACGTTGAATACGGTCTTCTTTGTACTCTGGTTCAGTTTTATGATCCCGTCTACCGGTGTTTCACTTTCCCTGATTATCAGTTGGTGCCTACCATGGAGGAGTATGCTTACCTTTTACGTATACCAGTTTCTGATAGGGTTCTTTTTTGTAGTTTGGAAGGGATTCTGGAATATTAAGTTATTGCTGAAGCTAATCCGACGTAGATGCTAATCTCACTATCAAAGGAGGTATCAGAGGGTTGACTTCAAAATTCTTGATTGATAAAGACTTTTCTTTTGCTAATGTTGATAGCATGGTGGCCTTTGAAGTTATTCTTTCCTTACTCATCTATGGTTTGGTCTTATTTCCCAACATTGACAATTTTGTTGATGTCAATGCTATTAGGATATTTTTGGTTGGGAATCTTATTCCAACTTTGCTTGGTGACACCTATTTCTCCATTCATCATAAGAATTCTAAGGGAAATGGCACTATTTTCTGTTGTGAACCTTTGTTGTACAAGTGGTTTATTTTGCACTTTTCGCGGTCTCCTACCTTCATAGAAAACAAGGGTTGTTTAAGGTGGTCTCAAAGATTTTTCATTTGAATTTGCATATCCCAAAATGTGTTATTTCCTTTATGATGTTTGCAATTTTCTTTATATATTGAAGTTCCTTGAAAAAATTTCATTTGAATTTGCATATCAAACATAATGTTGCATCTTGGTCTTGCTTTGAGTAAGTTTTCCAGATGTCTTATTTTCTTCCTTTTCTTGGTTTTCATTTAGACAAGTTGTCTCACCAGTATAACACTCGTGCTAATCAACAGACAAAGATGGATCATTTAGAGCAATAGAATCATGAACTCCATGAGGAAGTGACTACTTTGAGGGAAATCTTTGAAAGGCTCACTGCTATGATGGAAACTCTGGCGGATACTCAGAATCAACCTCCTTCTCCTCCTCATCCTCAAACTCCGCTTCAGAGGACTGTGATTTCTAAAATCATTTCTACGCCCATTTCTGTGGCTCCAGTCAGTGCTCTGCAACACCAAATGCCTCCTAGTTTCCCTTGGGGCATGCCTTCTCACTTTGTACCTGAAGGATATCAACAAGCTGTTGAAGTTCCCGTTGCTTAACCTGTTATGTTTGTACCACCTCTTGTGGTCCATGCTACTCCTTATGTGGAAGAACATGTTTTCCATGCTGATCAGAGTGAAAGTGTTGGTGTCTATGAAAGGATGGATGAGTTTCAAGATTAGTTTCAAGGAATGCAGAAATAGATTCAAGCTCTGAGGGGAAAATAATTGTTCGGGAAGAATGCTCATGATTTGTGCTTAGTTGCTAATGTGAAGATCCCTCACAAGTTCAAAGTGCCAGATTTCGAGAAATATAAGGGTAACTCTTGTCTTTTGAGTCATTGGGTGATGTATGCTCACAAGATGTCGACTCAAACTGATAACATCAACTGTTGATCATTACTTTCAAGGCAGTTTAACTGTTACTGCTTTGAAGTGGTACATGGGACTTGATAGCACCCAGATTCATACTTTCAACGATCTAGGTGAAACTTTTGTTTGTCAGTACAAGTATAATGTTGACATGGCACCAGACTAAGATCAACTCCGTGCTATGTCCCAAAAAGATAAGAAAACTTTCAAAGAGTACGCGCGGAGATGGCGCAAGATTTCCGTGCAAGTCAGTCCTCCGTTAGAAGAGAAAGAGATGACAAAGCTGTTTTTGAAGACTTTGAGTCTGTTTTACTATGACAGAATGGTTGCAAGTGCTCCCAATGATTTTACCGAGATGGTAAACATGGGGATGGGACTAGAAGAAAGTGTCTGTGAGGGACGATTGAAAGAGAGTGGTTTGTCTGACAATGGTTTGTCCAAAAAATAAGGAACATGATGCTAACGCTATTTCTCAAGAGAAGCGTAGGAAATCTCAGAGAAGCAATCAATGTCATCAGCATATGGCGTAAGTTACCCCAGTTACTAATCCTACTCCAATTGTTTAAGAAGCACCAAATTATCAACCACGTTTTCAACAGCGTTCTCATTTACAAAATCAACAGAACCGTGTCCAGAGAACATCACAATTTGATCCAATTCTGATGTCCTATGTGGAATTACTTATTGCTTTGATATAAAAGAATTCGGTACATACTAGAACTTCGCCGGCTATTCCAAAGGAACTTCCATGGTGGTATAAATCTGATAATCATTATGCATTCTATTAGGGTGCACTCTGTCATGATATTAAAAACTATTTTTCTTTGAAAGTTGAGGTTAGAAGACTAGTGCAAAGTGGTATTTTGTATTTTGAAGACTCTGGTCCTAATGTGCAAGCCAACCCGTTGCCTAAACATGGTGCTGCAACTGTGAATATGGTCGAGGGATGTCCTGGAAAGTATCTTGTTTTTTATGTCAATCTGATTAAAAGATCCTTGGTCGAGATACATGCAACTTTGTGCGAGCTGAGTTATTATGAGCATGGTCATGTTTCTTGCCGTATCTGTTCAAGAAACCCTCGAGGGTGTGCTGTGGTGAAGAGAGGTTTGCAAGAGATGCTGGATCAAAATCTTATTCAAATAACAAGAGATAGGGATGAAGATGAGCATGAGGTGAATGTCATAATTCCCCATTTCAATATCCCAGAACCAGTTGTGATTGCCTACAATAGTGAAAAGTCTGTCGTTTCTCCTTTGGTTATTTTTCTGGCGGGTCCTACACCCTATGAATCTGACAGAGTTGTTCCTTACAAGTACAATGCTACCATGTTGGAGGATGGAAAGAAATCCCTATTGCTTCCCTTTCTTTTGTTGTGAATATTGTAGATGTAAGTGGTGTGACCCAAAGTTGTCGACTATTTTCTTCTGTGGATCCTAAAAGAATTGAAGATGCTTCGTTGGGGAAGCAAGCTCAAGTGGAAACTCCTGTTGTTCAGTTTGTCCAGTTGATCGCTATATTCGCAAGTGCACGAGTTGCGTCAGAGTAATATAAAAGATTATCGATCCCACAGAGACCAAATCGTCAATCTATCGATTACTATTGTTACGATGTTTATCTAAGGCGATACAAATGAGATATTGATGTCGCAAAATAACAGTAAATAAAGAAAATGATAAATACAGTGTAGATAAAGATAGGCTTGACTGTATTTCACATCAGTTAAACGATGCTTCGATTATCTAAATAGAACTACTTATGGGGCAATATATTTTACTCTTGAAAATAATCCATTTAACAGGAATTGTCGCTTTCGCGTATTCAGAACCGAGTTTACCCTTAAATTAAGGCCTTTTACTGTCACTTATAAAAGGTGTGCAGAACGCTAAAGTAGTAAACCTATTTCTAAGAAATAAGACTCGTAAGCTTAGTTGAAAAGTGATTTTGATTCGGAAAGTTTACCCAAGGAGTTTCCTGATTTTAAATCTATCAACACTTTCGAAAATAATTTCAAAAATCATTTTTCCTTAAAGTGATAAAAATTCCTAGTTAACTAAGCCAGGGTGCTTTCGCACTCCTTGAGTAGTTAAAATTAACCAAGTTTGTTTCAGAAAACTCGAATTAAAAATCAAAACAGCCCCTAAAGCATTTCTACAGATGCAATATGTGAAACATCTCTTTAACCGCGATCCTTACATTCTAACCTTTGAAAGATTTAGCCAGACATGGTAATACAAACAAATACAACGATATTGAACATGATGAAAAGAAGTTTAGAATGTAAGACGTGAAGAACAAGTAAAGCGTGTAAAACAATTAAAATGAGCAATAAAGATAATGACGAGAAAATGAAATAAAATAAAGACAATGGCAGGAAATTAAATAAAGTACGACATGACAAGGAATTAAATAAAGTAAAGACAATGGTAGGAAATTAAATAAAGTAAAGCATGATAAGGAATTAAATAAAGTAAGGCATCACAAGTAAAATAGAAAGGCGATTAAATTAGAACCTTCTCCAAACTGAGGCTTTAAATCTGGTACAAGGAAATAAATAAATCTTTGACTTTGAAAATAAAGATGACAACAAAATCAAAGTGCTACAACTCAATTACACTAAGGTGCGATAACCCCTCGATGTGACGGATTACCGCTTTTACAGATGATATTATAGTCTTAGTGTTGTAAACTAAGTTGGATGATTTGGAAGTGAACTAGAACGACCTATTTATAGAGGAACTCAACAGTATGCAAAGACCAGGATGCCCTTCAACTTCTCTTTAGTGGGAATGTGGAATTCAAAGGTGGCGCCCCGCCACCCCTCCATGGCGCCCGCCATGTGAGTAAATGGGAAAGTTCATGGGATCGTGACAGTTTCCTCCTGGTTGAGGGCTGATGTGTCATGGCTTCTCCTATAGCGGCCGCCATGCAGAACGCCACGTGTACAAAATTTGTCGAAAACCCTAATTTTTTGGTCTTTTTGCTTCGTTTCTTCTAAAAAGGTCCTTAAAGAGCCAAGTACCTGAAAACAACATAAAAGAAAGCATAACACAAGCAAAATGATAAAAAAGACCTAATAAACATGTGAAATCCGAGTCAAATACGCGGTGTGATTCAGTGTGATCAAATTCTCCCACACTTAAACCTTTGTTTGTCCTCAAGCAAAACTCTTTATAGCTCATGCAAGAAAAACAGTATCAACCAGAGTTAATTCAAGGCTAAAAAGAACTTATAAGTTCATTCAAGGAATGTATCGATAGGTACTAACGAATCAAACTAAGGATATTGTAGTGACACTTTCTGCAAATGCGGTCATAGGCTTCGTTCCTATACAAATCAATCCATATCACCCCACCATACCTAGGCATTATTTTCATCCTCTTCAAGTCCTTTTTCATTCAGGTGCAATCACATTAAGCCCGTTATCCGTACATACCCATAGTAAGGTGACCGGTTAGTGATTATGATCTTAAGCATGGGGCTCTGGTACATAAGTTGGTGTAGCCCCTATATTTAACCCAATTATAGTTGTGGGGGATTGAATCGTAATCCACCCTACCAAGTTCAGCACCAAATACCTCTGAACCAACCAACAATGGGAATATTATTATATATATTTTTTTACTTTTCTGCATATTTCGCAAACCTCTTTATTTTGCTGGTTTAAATAACTGTGTGAGAGTCACCTAGCCCGGAATTTCATACAACTAGAGAACAAAGCAGAAATTTTTATGATCATTCACTTATTTTCATCGGTCCCCTACGTAGAGCATGCTTAAGTTGGAGTTGACTGCAAGGATAAACTACTTAAGGACTTATTTGGAACAAAAATTAGGGCCACAACATATGGGGTATCGGGATCGACTCTTATAATCATGAAGCCTACGGTGTCAAGACAATATCAATTTTTAGAAAAAGTTTTCCCAAATCTTTTACATCCTGTCATAAACCTGTCTTATAGCCTGAATATTCAAAATACACTGTTTTCTTTGCTCACAAAATTTTTGGTAAGGCTAAAGAAATGGGAAAAGTACGGATACACCACACAGATGACTCATCAAACACATGTTATTTTATTGAAAGAAAAGTAAACAACTAAAACACACAAAACATACTGAAAATAAAGGAAACCAATAAAAATCTCCTCCCACACTTAAACCGAACATTGTCCTCAATGTTTCTAAATGAGATAGGGTAGGAGTAACCTGAAAGAGAGAGAACTATGGCTGATCACCAGCATTGTCACCGCCCTGGTCAGGATGCCTGGGTCGACGACTCCTGCTACAAGTATTAAGACCTTTCTGCAACTGCCTAGAACGACCTAAGAGAGACCCCTGGTTGGCCTCGATAAGTGCGAAGTGCCGCTCAGTAGCCTGTCGCTGGCGATCCTGCTCATTAGTGATTGCAAGCAAGGACTCCGTGATAGTCCGATGTGCTTGCTCAGTGCGCTGCTGGGAGGCTACCATAAAACTCATATTATCAGTCAATTGTTGGTTTCTGGTATTTAGAAGGATGTCACATCTTTCTTCTCGAGCCAGGTTCTCGCGCCACATCTCCTCAGTGATGTAAAAACCGGGAGTGGTACCTGCAAAATGGTCAGAAGAAGAAGGTGCAGTGTGTGTAGGAATATCATGAGCAGGGGATTGGTCGCACCGGTCATACTCATCATCGGTCCCTTGCCCATCGTCCATAGGGACATTAGGTGGAAAAAGACCAGTAAAAGGTGGAGCATCGAGATCATATGTCCAGTTCCTTGCATGTCGCACATTTGTACGCTGAGAGTAAGGTAAAGCAATACTCGGTATAGCTACACCATGGATCATGAGGTTATAACCGTCTGCTCGCCGAACCTTGCACAATTTCATATCCTTCAAAAATTTCAAGTTAATGGTGCGGTGAGGGAGCGGTTCTAAGGTAGCAAACTCAACGTTGAGATTTAGTGCTCCAGCAACAGAAGTAATTAATCCACCAAAAGAAATGGTTCCTCCTTTTTTAAAACTGGCGGACATATGTGCAAGCAAAAAAGGAACAGGATTGATCCTTCGATTAGTAAGGCAACCCTGTAAAAATAGAAACTCGCGAGCATTTACTTTATTAGAATTTTCCCGACCAAACATAGTACATGCCAAAAGATATCGAAAAATACGGATGGTCGGGTTATGAATAGTGGAGGCTAAAATTCCTTCAAAAGAAGTGGCAACCACATTCGATAATCTATTCCAAAAGTTAAATGCTTCGAGTGCCCATTCTGTATCTAAGGGTGTCTCACAAATGAAACCCTCTCCGTAAGGCATTCCTAACAAACCTGCTAAGGCGTCGATAGTATACTCATATTCAACGTTGAACATTCTAAAATACACGGTACCTACCGTGCTAGCAGTGCCAGGATGAACGGTGTAAATTAGGGAACTTAGAAATTCCCTGGTCAGCCTATCATAGGTGGGTTCCTTATTAGCAAAAATCTCATGCAGTCCTAAATTATCTAGCATATGAAAAACACTATGATACGTCCCTAAAGTATACAAAAAGTCCTCATCTACATACCTGGTGGCGAGAATCTCTCGTGTTTGTTACTTTTATAAAATTTTATTCTGACGCTCTCCAGGTTTCCCTCCGCGAAGGATGATATTGTAGAATTCTATTCCAGCCATTGATGGTGAGTGAAGAGAAAATGGGTTTTTATGGTAAGGAAGTGAAAATGGGATTGTAGTGGGTTTTTGGTGGAGGAAATTGATGAGTGAAGTTTGGGAATGATAATGAGTTGGAGTTAGAATGATAAAGTTGGGAATTTTCGTGGACTTCAATGGAGGTGGAAGGAGGAAAAAATGGGTTTTGAGAGGTTGAAGATGGAAAAAATGGGGAATTTAGGGATTCTGTCCCGTAAATGGTACAGACCCCATGGCGCCCGCCATGAGGCTATGGCGCCCGCCATGAGTTCGGACTTGTTGTTTGGGCTGGGCTTGTTCCTTGCTCTTGGGCTACAACATTTTCCTCATTCGGCAAAGGGGGTGTACATAGGCTTCCATAATATGCTGCCTTTTTGATTAAGCTTGATAAATGACAAAATAAAAAAAGTAAAGTAAAATAAAATAAAAAAGAAATATAAACATAATAATAGTAATACATATATATATATATATATATATATATATATATATATATATATATATATATATATATATATATATATATATATATATATATATATATATATATATATATATATATATATATATATATATGAATAGATAGTAATAAGTCACGGGTCGAGAGATGCTAGGAAAGGAAAAGCAAGCATAAAGTCAAAAATAAGTCTAATAATGGGAAATAATAAGCATAAATAATAAGTCTAATAATGGGAAATAAGTAAAGCAAACGGTATCTCTCGATCGGTGATATCATCAGTGTCCAGGGAATAATGGAGTCTCCTCAACTTTGGATCCTCTGAGCTCTGAAATCTGGTGTCTAAGGTCAGCGATCTCATTGTTCAATATATTCGCTTCAGTGGCATGTGTGGCATCTGACACTTCGACCTGCAAAGCAACGTCAGCAAGCTCCTGGCGGAGCTGGGATATCTCTATACGAAGCTTAACAAGCTCAAAATGCATGCTTGGACTCTGAAGATTTGGATTATTAGGGAGGATTTTGATCCTGGTAGGTGCTGGATGATGCTCTGCTTCAGGTGGGATTCTCTGCTCATCTACTGTCTCGCCTTGGCTTTCTATGGCATAAGCCCAGTTGGCCTGATTATAAACACAAGTTACCTGAGGGTCTGGTAAAGTAAAGTAGTGGATAGTCTCACCCTCGATCAAGAGCCTGTATTGGTCTGGGTGGAAAGAAGATCTCCTCATGAGGCTACGGACCAGACAGAAGTCAATATCCATTAAAGTATAACTGCAGTAAGATGTTAGGTGAGATAGCCTTCTATCAAGTCCTAGAAAGGAGGCTATATGGGTTACCGTGCTTCCAACATGTATAGGACTCACAGCGGAGCGAGCATTAAGATAGAGACTTTCGATCAGAAAATCTCCGCAAGCTACTGGGTGTGACTAAGTGGTACAATACATGAAGAAAATCTCTTCAGCACTTACGTGTGTATCAGTGTCACTCTTCCCTAGGAAGGTGTGGGCAATAATCATCTAAAAATATTTGAAAGTAGGATTATGGATCTTGTTATAGATTTGGGTGGAAGGGTCAGGGCTACCTCCATATGTAATGTCACTCCAGAACTTCTCAACGTCTCTACTTAGGAAATAGCTCATGGGGAGCTCAGATGAGGCATCATAAGTAGTCTGAAATCCAAGTAAGTCACCGAAACGCTTGTGGTTGAAGGTGTACTCTGTCCCAAACATCCTGAAATTAATGTAGCCACCATCACTAGCGTGACCAACATAGGGCTCGTAGTTCAGCGAGCTCAAGAACTCCAGAGTGAGGTTCCTGTAAGTCACATGCATCGCTTCAGTATACTCATCTCATTGCAACTGACTACACAAATGCCTGACACTAGGCTCAATGCCTAATGCTTTCATGCAGCTTGAATCAGGATATCTGGTGGGAAGCATTGGATGCTAGGAAAGCATGGCGTAGCGTTGCTCCTGTACCGGGTCACGAAAGATCACTGGCATAGTATCGAAATTCTCCATCCTGAAAAGTTAGGTTAAAAACAGAGGACACCTAAAATCGCAAATATTGCAACTGTTAGTCTAAACATAAATATGTATGTATATATATATATATATATATATATATATATATATATATATATATATATATATATATATATATATATATATATATATATATATATATATATATATATATATACATATATATATATAACAAATGAAAATATAAATCGAAATAGTAAAAGTGAAGTAAAGGGAAAATAAATCATGGGTTGCCTCCCATGCAGCACTTGTTTAACGTCGTTAGCTTGACGATTTGAACTTTATATATCAGAGGTAGGAACCGGAGGGCCGATTAGAGTACGGCCAGGGCATTATGTGGAGATGTCACCTCCTTGATATTGCTTCAGTCTTTGTCCATTTACCACAAACGGATTATAGGAGTTGTTCTGGAATTCAACTACTCCAGATTTGAGGATTTTGGAATCCTTAAAGGGGCCTGTCCATCTCGAACACAGCTTACCTGGAAAAAGTCGTAATCTGGAATTGAAAAGGAGAGCAGAGTCGCCTATATTAAAGTCCTTTTTCACAATCCTTTTGCCATGCCATGCTTTGGTTCTTTCTTTGTATATAATGGCATTCTCGTAAGCGTTTTGGCGGAGTTCCTCCAATTTATGGATATCGAGGATTCACTTCTCGCCAGATGCTAGGTAATCCAAATTCAGGGTATTGATGGCCCAATATGCTTTGTGATTAAGTTCAAAAGGTAAGTGGCATGACTTTCCATAGACTAACTGGTATGGTGTAGTTCCAATAGGGGTTTTGTAAGAAGTTCAGTAAGCCCACAATGCTTTTGTTAGCTTTTCAGACCAATCTTTTCTGGATATTGAAACAGTTTTTTCCAAGATTTGCCTAATCTCTCTGTTTGATACTTCTACTTGACCATTAGTCTGGGGATGATATGGTGTTGCTACTCTGTGTTTTATTTCATACTTTCTTAAGAGTTTATCGAATATCCTGGATATAAAATGTGATCCACCATCACTTATGACAAGCCGTGGTACTCCAAATCTGGGGGAAATATTATTTTTAAACAACTTGATGACTACTCTTGTGTCGTTAGTGGGTGAGGATATAGCTTCTATCCATTTGGACACATAGTCGACGGCTACTAAAATATACTTGTTTCCCATCGAAGATGGAAAAGGTCCCATGAAATCAATACCCCAAACATCAAATAATTCCACTTCTTGGATGTTCTTCAAAGGCATTTCGTTGCGTCTTGAGATGTTTCCAGCGTGCTGGCACCGGTCACATTGGACAATATAAGTATGGACATCACGCCATAATGTTGGCCAATAAAGACCAGCTTCAAGGATCTTAGCGTATGTCTTGGATGTGCTTGAATCTCCACCATAGGGTGAAGGGTGACAATGCTCTATGATATTTCGAACTTCTTCTTCCGGGACGCAACATCGAAAGATGTTATATGTTCCTCTTTTAAAAAGGAGTGGTTCGTCCCAATAGAAATGTCTTACATCTTTAAAGAAATTCTTCTTTTGTTGATAATTGAGGTCAGGTGGTATGATATCAATGGCTAGATAATTCACAAAATCAGCGTACCATGGTACTCTGCTAATCTTTGAAACAGTTCCAAAGTTGTCTCTATCAGGTTCAAAGGGGAACGATATCTAACTTAGCTATCAATCTGTCATAGGTGAAATCATCATTTATAGGTAAATGGTCTGGCTTCAAATGCTCTAGTCTGGAAAGATGGTCAGCAACTACGTTTTCTGTTCCTTTTTTGTCTCGGATATCTAAGTTGAACTCTTGTAGCAAAAGGATCCATCTGAGTAACCTAGGTTTCGCATCCTTTTTGCTTAGAAGGTAACGGATAGCTGCATGGTCTGTATAGACTATAATCTTAGATCCGACAAGATAAGACCTAAATTTATCAATTGCAAAAACTACAGCTAGGAGTTCCTTCTTTGTTGTCGTATAATTGAGTTGAGTGACATCTAGGGTTCTACTAGCGTAATATATCACATGTAATTTCTTATTTTTTCTTTGTCCTAAAACAGCTCCTATGGCGAAATCGCTAGCATCACACATTATTTCAAAAGGTTGAGTCCAATCCGGAGTTTGTAAAATGGGTGCTGAAATTAGCGCTTGTTTTAAATGATTAAAGGCTTCGATACATTTTTCATCAGAAGGTCGGTCAGGGGTTTTGTCATTTTAGAGAAATCTTTGATAAAGCGTCGGTAAAAACCGGTGTGTCCAAGAAAACTTAGGACTTCTCTAACATTCTTAGGAGGGTTAAGGTTTTCTGTCACTTCTATCTTTGCTTTGTCGACCTCAATGCCTCTTTCAGATATTATATGTCCTAACACTATGCCTTCTTTAACCCTAAAGTGACACTTCTCCCAGTTTAATACAAGGTTAACTTCTACGCATCTTTCTAGGATTTTCTCAAGATTAATGAGGCAATTCTCAAAGTCAAACCCACATACCGAGAAATCACCCATGAACACTTCCATAATTCCGTCGAGATAATCTGCAAAGATTGACATCATACAACATTGGAAAGTAGCTGACGCATTGCAGAGTCCAAACGGCATTCGTCTGTAAGCAAATGTTCTGTAAGGACAGGTGAAGGTTGTTTTCTCTTGATCCTTGGGGTGTACGGGTATTTGGAAAAATCCAGAATATCCATCCAGATAACAAAAGTAAGAGTGTCTGGCAAGACGCTCAAGCATTTGATCTATGAATGGAAGGGGGAAATGGTCTTTCCTAGTTGCCTTATTGATTTTCCTATAGTCTATGCACATACGCCATCCGCCTTCTATACGTTTAGCCACATGATTGCCCTTCTCGTTCTGCACGACTGTGATGCCTCCCTTTTTGGGTACCACATGTACATGACTTACCCATTTACTATCGGAGATATGATAGATTATACCAGCTTCTATCAATTTAAGGACTTCCTTCTTTACCACCTCACTCATCACAGGGTTGATTCTTCTCTGATGTTCTCTGGAAGATTTTGAATCCTCCTCTAGTGAGATCCTATGCATACACACGGATGGGCTTATACCTTTTAGATCAGAGATGTTGTATCCTAAGGCAGAGGGGTATCTTCGTAAAACATTCAAGAGTTGGTTTGTCTCATCTTGGTTTAAGGTGACACTAACTATTACTGGGCGGTTCATTTCTTTATCCAAAAACTCGTATCTTAGGTTCTTGGGCAATTCCTTAAGTTCTTGAGCTGGTTTTTGAGAGTTTGGTGAAAGGTCTGGAGTAAGGGCCAAACATTCGTTAGTGTGAGGTTCCGTTTCCTTTAGCTCGTCATCCTTTTCATTCGGGTTTGAAAATGGTTCGATCATAGGTTCTTCTCGATCAAATTCCCTTATGCATTCATCTATGATATCAATCGTGTAACATGTGTCTCCTATGATTGGTGCCATCAGGAACTTTGAAAGAATAAACTCTATCTTTCCATCTCCTACTTAATTTTCCTCTTTTAACATCTATTATAGCTCCGGTTGTTGATAAAAATGGTCTACCTAAAAGGATAGGGATATCATCGTCTTCCTTGATATCCATGACTACAAAGTCTGTCAGAATATAAAGTTGACCGATCCTAACGGGTATTGTAAGACCCTAATTTTGACCCTAAGATCCCTCATGAAAATTCATCATAAGCATTAGCATTGGGATCACACCTCGACATCCTCCTTACCTCTCTTTCATTGGGTTTGTTTTTGGATAGATCACCAAGCCCTTTGTGATTGTATCATACTTGTATTTTATCATTTCACTAACCAAAATACCAAAAATATGTCTTTGCATTTGCCTAACTCTTTTGTTGGTAGGGCATGATCTCCATTGATCTATCAAGTTCATATCTAGGGTTTGAGACCCTCATGACAAAGAGCACAACCATGAATTGATACAAGAATGGTTATGAGCATCATATATGAATCCTAAGCATCTCTACATGTTATATTTATAAAGTTTTCTTCAAGATTTTGAGGGTGATTTGCAATGGAAACCCTAGTTTGACTAGGTATCTTGAGTAACTTCTCCAACAAGCTATCTCACCAATTGATCAAAATTTTCAAGGGACACTTCAAAATTCATCATCTTATGCATATATGATCTACCATGAGCTTATAAAGTCAAGAGAATTGAAGGTTAGCAAGTTGGTTGATGGTGGTTGGCCAGATGAATTCATCTGATCAAAACTGGGTCTCCCTACACCCTATCTCCTACAATTTTCACCATATGAAAATTATTCCAAGAGAAAAATTACTCTAAATGACATTCCAGACAACTTTCATGTTGAGACCTAGGGATATTTTTGCTTAGAAAATCATTTTCTATGTTGAAACATTATAGGTCATTTTGTCTAAACCCTAATTTGAAAGTCAAGTTCCCAAGGCCATAACTTGCGCAATTTTTATGAGATGAAAGATTTCCAAGTTGCACAATCAAATTTAATGTGTCTACTTCAACTTTTATGTTTGGAGTGAGAGTTAATTCAACTTTTATGAGCATGTGATATGAGGTTACATTATAGGTCACTTTTGACCTATACTATTGAACAAGTGATTTTTCCAAACTTCAAAGAGCCCAAATTTATTCATTTTGGAGAAGGAATGCATAAACTGCACATGGCATGAACATGGTATCATCACTTGGCAAAGATCAAACTTCAAATCTTCACACACACTTGCGTTGCAATCCAAGTTGTTTTCAGACCTTCTCACACTCACTTGTGGACCTAAGGCAATGATTTCATGGGCATGTATGCGCCCATGCACCCATGCATCATCAATGACCAAATTTGGAAAGTGATTTCAAGTGTGCAAATATCAATGGTTTCAGTTATAAATAGAGCCTCATATGCTCAGCATTGACAAGACATTCGCGCCAGCTTTGATCCCCAACCTCTAACCCTCACATTCCAAAGGATAATCATGATAAATTCACTTGAATTTGAGTTTGAATTCTCACTGTTTTGAAATTCAAAACTCCAGGGATCCAAGACCTCTTGTCTGTTCAATTCTTCTTCTACAAGCATTTGGAGTGAGATCTAGCACGAGCCAAGGCAAGAACAGGTGGATTCAGACTTACATTGAAGGTATTTTCCAGAAAATTTGATCTCTTCGATTCTCTCTCAATCTTGCTCAATTCTATTGATTCTTTGGTTGTCTGGAGTCCTACCAATGTAGGCAAGAAGATTGTGTTGCTTTGAGGCCAAATCGAAGCAACTCACTTCATGTACCTCAAATTTCAACTTCATGTATCTCTCAATATACTTGGAGTTAGGATAAATTGAGGTCAGATTCATGATCAGTGCCATTTTTACTTTAAAATCATGTCCTTCTTTTTAATTTTGGTGATGGTTATGACTGAACTAGTCCGGCCAGGGTCGCCGGAGAAGATGACCAACCTTTGGACGCCGGTGGTGAGCTGGATGGTTCTGAGCCACATGATCCTTTTGAAATGAAATAATCTCGTGCGTTGGTTTGAATTACCAAGGTTATGGCGCCCTGACTAGAGTCCATCGTGGATAGCGCGTTTGTGACCACTTGATCTGCCACCTCAATTAATGAGGGAGATCAAGTGGTCCACGTTTTTTCTGATATTTTAATTTTCATTTTAATTGCATTATTTTCATTAATTCATATTAAATTTAATATTGATCAAAAAAATATGAGAGTTTCACCAAAAAATTTCAAAAATTTTCCTCTTTCATATTCTGAATTAAAATTATTTTTTGGATCATTATTAATATTTTTCATGATTTAATTGATTTTGCATTTGTTTTTAATGGTTTAAAAATATTTTTAAATGTCCAAAAATTATGAAATTTTTTCTCCAAGGTCCCTTGACCTTGTTTGACCTATGATAAATCTCATGGCCATTTATTTGGTGTTTTGATGAGGTTTTAGGAATTGGATAAACCATATTTAAATTAAATGCCTTATTTTAGTATTTTTAATTTGATTAAATGCCAAATAATTTTGTTGACCAATTGTGTTGACTTGTTTGTGTTTGACTATTGTTGTTGGACTTTGGTCAAGGTTGATTTGACTTTGTCAAATTAATATCATTGGATTTAGGGGATTGATGGAATGTACATTCCATCTCCCAAAATGAATGAATGATATTAATTTGGTAAAAGTCCTCCTTTGATAAATTTGAGTTTTGATCCATCCCCCTCCATCTTCATCTCATTCCCATTCTTTATGCATTCATCTCATTTGGCCTATGATATCTCAAAATCCTAAAGCTAGTTGATTGTAAAATTGACATGAGTATGGATGAGATTAGGCCACACCTTTTGCATATTATTTTTGTGTGTGGTATGTTTCATGAGCATAGTTCATAATACTATGTCTCTAACATGCATTAACACAAAAATTCTATTGCCCGACCTCAAATAGTTGTGACTTCTGCATAAGTCCAATTACGATTGCTTAACATATCGCTAAATTTGTGACACAAAAGGCATAAGCATTCTAGTTAGTGAGATTGTAAGTATCCCCTCTTTCATGATATTGTGTGGAAACTTGGCCTTTTTTCCTTCCTTTGGAAGATTTCTTGGTTCAAGGATCCATGCTTGTGATAAGTGGGTTGAGTGTTCTCCAAAGAATGTCTTAAAGTGAAAAGCAAAACAATACTAACTTCTAATCTATTAACTACTAACTTTTAATTTCAAGCCCTTTACTTTAATGTCATTTAATTCTAGCTTTATTACATTTGCCATTGTTCATATCATTTTAATTGTTTATGTTAATGCAATTTTCACTTTGTCCACTTGGACCATATTGTGTGATATATTTTGTATACTTTGTTTGTTTGTGTGGTCTTTGACCATTAATGTATATAATAACAACAAAAAACCCTAAAAAAAAATTGTGTGGACTGTTGACTTGATCTTGGACAAATGGACTTAGAATCTAGGTAACCTTCCTATGCTAAAGGACTTAGCCAATGCCAACTTATTGAGAAACCAAGTGCTTGCAATTTGAAACTTCATCTGATACATCATTCAAGATCTCTCTAAGTTCATCTGCAACATGATCATTGTGAAGCTGTTAATTTGAACCTACGACTTGTGGAATTCATCTGTTACATGGGCTACTTTGAAGAAGATCATGGAATGGATAAGCTTGGATGTGGCCATCTTTATTTGATGCCTTGCTCTTCAAGATAATATAATTGTGCATTTCTGTGTTGCTTGATTCTAAAAGTCCAAGGGAATTCTGGGTTTCTATTGACATTCTTGTGTATTGGATTGCTACCCATTTGCTAAGATCTTTTCAACTCTAAACTTTTAATTTTATACATAGGGTAGTCTCTTCATCTTCTCCCCATTTCTTTAATTTCAAAATCTCTCCCTCCATTTTTTCAAAATCTTCTTTATGTGAACTATTTTTGTTCTAAACTTTGACCACTTTTGCAAAAAAAGATAGAAACTTTGGCGTTATGCCATTGCATTTTCAAACTTATTTTCTTAAATCAAACTTGTAAATAAACTTAAATATACTTGACTTAAACTTTCAAAAAGCCAAAAAAGAATTAACTCATTCAAACCATTTTTAGGCCTTTGTGTCTTTCAAACTTAATTTTTATTAAAAGCAATGCATCCATTTTGAAATTTGTATCACGAACTACGAGATTTTGATCTCTCATTTTTATGTTGGTACGTAGGCACAAGACCGAAGGTCTTGCCAAACAAAAAAATATAATTAATAAATTCTTTTCTCATCCCCCCATTATATTTTGTTTGTAAACATCATTTTGTACCAAATACATATGCACACAAAAAGGGCTCCCTAGGAGTACCTAGGACACTTTGGGTGCTAACACCTTCCCTCTGTGTAACCAACCCCCTTACCTGTAATCTTTGACATTTTATTAGTTTTGATTTGAAAACTTCTTACTTTTGGGTTTTGTTCATACTTTTTCCCCTTTTCCCTTGGAAACAATAAAAGCGCGGTGGCGAATCTTGTTATTTGATCTCTAGCTTATCCATAACTTGATGATCATGAATTTACCGCTACAGAAATTAAGTGGCGACTCTGCTGGGGAGTAGTCTCCAGTGGGTTTAGCCTACTTTTTGTGTGAATATATTTGTATATATGTGATGTTTGTATATATGTATGTGTGATATAATCAGCTTGTCGTGCTTGGTGATCTCTGAGTGGTGAGATAAGTTCTAACCCGAACTTGAGTGCAATTAAGATAGGAGGATGGTATAGTGATGTTCGACTTGTGTGGAGTAGTCCTTAACAAGTTGGCTTGAGATCTATCCGCTCAATGGGAATTATTTTGGATTTGGAAATGTCGCTCAAGTATTTGTGGTTAGGCATTGCTATCTCTAATTGGGTCCGAGAAGCTGAGGACCTTAGAACATTTAACCCATCTTGGCCTATTTAGGACGTAGTGTAGAAACTGTTCAAGTATAGTCTTGATAACAGTTGTTACGCGATACTACACTCAGACGAGTTTCTCTTGAGAATATTATGGGTCGATGAGTCAGTCATCTTAACCGGTAATATCCGATAAATGGAATTAAGACTCTGGGAACTTTTTAGAACATGATCTACAGGTTTTTATCCTTAGTTCACTCCTTTGGGATGGTTCTTACCCAGACTCCATGCTCGTGACTTGCAACAAACCCTTGATTCTTGGTTGATACAATCAAGTCTTGTCAATATCAAGGGAACTTGGGTGTTGATAAAGGTGTAAACCATAATCCACCAAAATGGATGATTGATCTTGACAATGACTTGATTCATCCCTTGACCTTTGTTTGCCTTGTGTGTGATCCCTTATTTGTGATTGTTGCATTCATGCATTCATGCGCATCATAACATTCATCACACGAAAATTTCAAGGAACTAAGGTATCATTTGCAAATATTTTAAGACCATGGATTGTGGATGAAGGAACACTAAGAAGTACAATTTCAGATGTCCCGACTTGAAAGAGTTAAGGAAGCTAGAATCGTTTGTATTAGATCCCTTGGACTTCAAATAACCTTATGGGAAGTTTTTGTCCATCTTGTCTGCTGATGTGGTTGAAGGACTTTTGAGTGTGCTAGTGCAGTTCTATGATCCTCTCTACCGTTGTTTCACTTTCCCAGATTTTCAGCTTGTGCGTACCTTGGAGGAGTATTCTTATCTTTTGGGGATACTTGTTTCTAATAGGGTACCTTTTAGTGGATTGGAAGAAATTCCCCGATCTAGTATTATTGTTGAAGCTCTTCACTTGAAGAAGTCTGAGATAGAGGCTCATTGGGTGAAGAAAGGAGGGTTATTTGGGTTGTCATCTGATTTCCTCATCAAGGAAGCTACTGCTTTTTCTCAAGCCGGTAGTGTGGACTCTTTTGAAGCTATCTTTGTGTTGCTCATTTATGGAATAGCTTTGTTCCCTAACATTGACGGTTTTGTTAATGTTAACGCCATTAGACTTTTCTTGATTGGGAATCCTATGCCTACTTTGTTGGGTGATATGTATTTCTCTTTGCATCTAAGGAATTATAAAGGTGGTGGAACTATTGTCTGTTGTATTCCTCTTCTGTACAAGTGGTTTATTTCGCACTTGCCTTAGACATCTGCTTTTGTGGAGAACAAATAATGTCTACGGTGGTCTCAGAGACTTATGTCTCTCACTAATGATGATATAGTTTGGTATGATCCGTCTTTAAGCAGTTTGGAGATTATTGATAGTTGTGGTGAATTCTCTAATGTGCCTCTCATTGGTACACAAGGAGGAATTAACTACAACCCTGCTTTGGCTCGTCGTCAACTTGGGTTCCCCTTGAGAGACAAACCTAATAACACTTTGTTAGAAGGTCTTTTCTATCAAGAGGGTAACGATCCCCAACATTTGAAGCAGAAGATTGTGCATGCTTGGCATAATGTGCATAGGAAAGGAAGATCCGAGTTGGGTCCGTGCAATTGTGTAGCTTTGGAAGCTTACACTCTTTGGGTGAAGAAGAGAGCTTTGGAGTTGAAGATGCCTTATCCTTGTGAAAGACCTATGTCTATGGTTGTGGATGAGCCATTAACTCTCCCTAACCAAGATGTAGAGGAGTTGGAAGACGCGCTCGCCAAGATGAAGCAAGAGAAGGATATGTGGGAAGAGCATTTCCATGCTTTGAGAAAGAAGCATGAAGAGTTGCAGTTGGAGTCTAAGGACAAAGATGCACTTATTGAGCTACTTGAAGACCGAGTGACGAAGAGACAGAGGGAGCCAGAGGTTCCATCTTCTAGCATGCCTCAACCTTCCGTTGTTTGGAAGAAGATTGTTGATTAGCTTGTCCTCGAGAAGACTCGGATGAAGATTTCTTTTGAGACCGAGATTCGTCGCATTCGAAGGAAGTACGCGCCTATAGCCAGATCTTCCAACATTGTTGTTAGGGATCCTTAGGATGACTAGTCTCCTTTACTCTTGTATTTTTCATTTGGTTTCTGAAATTTTACTCAATGTAATCCTTCCAATTTATATAAATAAAAAGAGATTTTTAGTCATATCAAATTATTGCAATTGCCATTCAAATATGTAGATTTGCATATAATATAGTAAGTTCCTTAAAAACAAAAATAAAAACAATCAAGCATTGCATTTCATGCATCATTTGCATAAGCAGGTTTTCGCCAGATGTCTGATTGATGTTTCTTCTGTGCTTTAGCCAAGCTGACTCACCGATATAATACCCGAGCCAATCGTCTGAAAATCATGGAGCACTTAGAGAAAGAGAACAGAGAGCTGAAGGACGAAATCGCTCGCCTGACTGCCATGATGGAGTCAGTTCTTGCTCCCCAAAGTCAAGCTTCTCCAACGCCTGCAACTCCTCCCGCGAGGACTATTATTTCAGAAGTGACTACCTCTACCATGCCTGCTGCTTCCGCCCACTTTGCGCCAACTTTGCCTGCCGGATTCCCGTGGGGAATGTCGTCCAATTTTGTGCCAGAAGTCTTTCCGCCTACCTTTGCTTCCATGCCGGCATCTAGACCATTCATGTCTGTGCCACTTCCCGTTGTGCACACTTTGCCTCGTGTAGAGGACACCATCTATCATTCCGAGCCGTCTAAGGGTCCAGATGTGTATGAGAAGATGGACACGATAAAAGATCAGTTTCTTGAGTTGCGCAAAGAATTGAAGACGCTAAGAGGTAAAGACCTGTTTGGAAAGAGTGCTGTTGAGTTGTGCCTAGTGCCCAACGTCAAGATCCAGGTGAAGTTCAAAGTGCCTGACTTTGAAAAGTATAAGGGGAACTCTTGTCCGCTCAGTCATCTTGTGATGTATGCCCACAAGATGTCTACTCAGACTGACAATGATCAATTACTTATCCACTACTTCTAAGATAGTTTGACTGGCGTTGCACTTTATTGGTACATGGAATTGGACAGTGCTAGCATTCGCACTTTCAACGACTTAGGAAAGGCTTTTGTCAAGCAATATAAGTATAACGTGGACATGGCGCCTGATAGAGACCAACTGAGGCCTATGTCTCAGAAAGATAAGGAGACATTTAAAGAGTATGCGCAACGATAGAGGGAGTTGGCTGCCCAGATCACTCCTTCTTTGGAGGAAAAAAGATGACAAAGATCTTCTTGAAAACTCTGAGTTCATTTTACTATAAACGAATGATTGCTAGTGCCCCTAGTGACTTTACTGAAATGGTAAACATGGGGATGAGGCTTGCGGAAGGAGTCCGAGAGGGACGTTTGTCAAGAGATGAGGCATCAACAAGCAAGAGGTATGGTAGTAGTTTCAACAAGAAGAAAGATAGTGAGACGAATGCAGTAATCATTGGGAGGCAGAGGAGGCCTCAGATCAGAAGGAATCCAACATCCCATCAACATCATCATCATCAAGTATCCTCGGTAACTCCGGTATTTTCTAATCAACAAACAACACCATCTCAACAACAACAATGTCAACAACAACAACCGCAACAACGAACAAACACCTACAACAACAACAATACCAACAACAATCATCATCAACAAAATTTTGAGAGGGAGAAGGTATCTTTTGACCTGATTCTTATGTCATATGCAAAGTTGTATCCCTCGTTAGTTCTCAAGAACTTAATTCAACCAAGGAACCCACCGCAGATCCCAAAACCACTTCCTTGGTGGTATAAACCTGAACTCCTTTGTGCTTTTCACCAAGGAGCACCCGGACATGATATTGAAAATTGTTATCCATTGAAGTATGAGGTTAAAAAATTGATGAAGAGTGGTATGGTGTCCTTTGAGGACCGTGCGCCAAATGTGAAAGCAAACCCTTTGCCCGCTCATGGGAACTCTTCTGTGAATATGGTGGACGGTTGTCCTAGAGAATTCAAAGTTTTTGATGTGCGTTTTATCAGGAATTCCTTAGTGCAGATGCATAAGGATATCTATTTGGTAAGTGAATGTGTGCACGACCATGATGGTTGTGTTGTTTGTAGTATTAACCCGAGAGGTTGTGAAGTTGTGAAAAGGGACATCCAACGTCTGATGGATGAAAGCATGATCCAAATCGTTCAATCCCATCATGTAGATGACGATGTAAATGTCATAGTGCCCATTTTCAAGAAACAAGAACGGTTGGTAATCCAGTATGACTCCAGTAATAGCAACAATCAAAGACCAGTATCGCCGTTGGTGATACGGTTAACGGGCCCAGTCCCGTATTCATCTGATAAAGCTGTGCCGCATCAGTATAATGCTACAATGATGAAGAATGGTCAAGAGGTCCCGTTACCTACGACTAGTTCAGTGGTGAGCATCACTGATGTTACAAAGCTGACCCGCAGTGGTCGAGTGTTTGGGCCGGTGTTCCCAAAGGATAAAGAGGAAACAATTGTTAGTAAGAAGGCGGAGGTGCCTAATGTAGATATGATTGGTGTTTCAAAAGATAAGTCTGGTGAATCCAGCAACTTGAAACCCAATGATGATGATGAGGTACTCCGACTAATCAAAATGAGCGAGTTTAATATGGTAGAGCAGCTGCTTCAAACCCCCTAAAAAATTTCAGTGTTGTCGTTGCTGATGAATTCCGAAGCGCATAGAGAAGCACTATAGAGAGTTCTTGAACAAGTGTTCGTAGAACATGATGTTACTGTAGATCAGTTTGATCACATTGTGGCTAACATCACTTCTTGCAACAATCTCAGCTTTTACGATGAAGAACTCCCTGAGGAGGGAAGAAATCATAATCTGGTTTTGCACATCTCGATGAATTGCAAAGAAGATGCTTTGTCAAACATTCTTGTTGACACTGGTTCATCACTAAATGTGCTTCCAAAGTCAACTTTGTCAAAGCTATCTTATCAAGGAGCACCCATGAGGTATAGTGGGGTAATTGTCAAGGCTTTTGAAGGTTCGCGCAAGACGGTAATTGGTGAAATGGACCTTCCAGTCAAGATAGGTCTGAGTGATTTTCAGATTAATTTTCA
The DNA here is from genome assembly GCF_024323335.1 of Lathyrus oleraceus. Classification (NCBI taxonomy): domain Eukaryota; kingdom Viridiplantae; phylum Streptophyta; class Magnoliopsida; order Fabales; family Fabaceae; genus Lathyrus; species Lathyrus oleraceus. The sequence continues at coordinate 315,807,011 of NC_066581.1, read as the reverse complement.
AGTAATGGATATCCATCCGGCCTACAGTTGCTTATTGGGAAGGCCATGGATTCATGAGGCGGGAGCTGTTACTTCCACTTTGCACCAGAAGCTCAAATTTGTCAAGAATGGCAAGCTAGTGATTGTTGGATGAGAGAAGGCGTTGTTGGTTAGCCATTTGTCATCTTTTTCTTATGTTGAAGCTGAGGATGAGGTTGGAACTCCGTTCCCAGCCTTATCTATTGCTGTTGAGAAGAGAGTTGGGGCACCCATGTTCTCATTAAAAGATGCTCAGAAGATTGTGGAAGAAGGTATTGTTGATCAGTGGGCCGCATGGTAGAGGTCTCCGACAACAAAGGAAGAACTGGTTTGGGGTTCCAGAAAGGCTCATCAACTGTTAGATCTGAAGATATACAACTCAGCTTCCGTAGCGGAGGGTTCATTCATGGAAATTAACAACACTTAGCTGTTGTGCTAGAGGATGACGAAGAGGAAGACTGCACCAATTTTGTGACGCATGGAAAGGCTTGTAACAATTGGACTGCTGTTGATATTCCTGTTATTTTGCATCGATCTAAGTAATTGCTTTTATATGTTTTAAAATCCTTCTCCTATGCCTAAGGGAGAAGTGAACATTGTTTGGGCATTTTCAAATTGATCATTAATAAAATTAATTCTATTCATCCACATCTATGATGTCTTATTTTTACTTTTCGCTTTATTCTAAAAATGGTAATCACAAAAAACATAAATAAACAATATAATTGTCCATCTGCATAATATTTGGTCACAAATTCACTTCTCTAAAATCAAAATATCAAATCATTATGCAGGTTGGTTCCTAACCCCATTGAATACAATGATCCTTCTCCTTCTCCAAATTTTGAATTCCCTGTGTTTGAGGCCGAGGAGGAAAGTGATGTAGAAGTGAGTGATGAATTATCTCGTCTTCTTGAGCAAGATGAAAAGACCATTCAGTCATTCGAAGAGCAGATTGAGCTAGTCAACTTGGGTTCCGAGGATGATGTGAAGGAAGTCAAGATTGGGTCTCGACTGTGTCCAGATGTTAAGAAGGGGTTGATTGATCTTCTTCGAGAGTATTTAGATGTGTTTGCTTGGTCCTATCAAGACATGCCTGGGTTGGATTCTGAGATTGTGGAGCATAGATTGCCGTTGAAGCCAGAATGCCCGCCAGTCAAGCAGAAGTTTAGAAGAACTCATCCTGATATGGTTGTGAAGATCAAAGAGGAAGTGCAGAGGTAGATTGATGCCAGTTTCCTTGTGACCGCTGAGTATCCGCAATGGGTAGCCAATATTGTGCTTGTGCCAAAGAAAGATGGAAAAGTCCGCATGTGTCTCAACTATAGAGATTTGAATAAAGCCAGACCGAAAGATGATTTCCCTCTGTCACACATTGATATGTTGGTAGACAATACTGCTAAACTCAAAGTCTTTTCATTTATGGACGGATTTGCAATTTACTACCTCAATAAGAAGTTCACCGACTGTGAGACTCGGTATTCTATGCTTGAGAAGACTTGTTGCGCATTGGCTTGGGTTGCTAAGCGTATGCGTCAGTATATGTTGAATCATACCACTTAGTTGATATCCAAAATGGATCCAATCAAGTATATATTTGAGAAACCTGCTTTAACTAGGAGGATTTCCCGTTGGCAGATGTTGTTATCAGAGTATGATATCGAATACCGATCTTATAAAGCGATCAAAGGCAGTATCTTGGCTGACCATTTGACTCACCAACCAATTGAAGATTACCAGTCAGTGCAATATGACTTTCCTGATGAAGAGATTTTGTACTTGAAAATGAAAGATTGTGATGAACCATTGCTTGAAAAAGGGCCAGAACCTGGTTCCCGTTGCGGCATGGTATTTGATGGAGCTGTTAATCAATATGGAAATGGCATTGGGGCAGTGATTATTAGTCCTCAAGGCACGCATCTACCATTTACATCTAGATTTACTTTCAAGTGTACAAACAACATGGAAGAATATGAAGCTTGCATTATGGGGCTTGAAGAGGTCATGAATCTCAGAATCAAGTATTTAGATGTCTTCGGTGATTCGGCTTTGGTTGTGAATCAAATCAAAGGAGAATGGGAGACAAATCAACCCGGTTTAATACCATATAGAGATTATGCGAGGAGAATTTCAACTTTCTTTACAAAGGTGGAGTTTCATCATATCCCTCGAGATGAGAACCGGATGGCAGATGCTCTTGCAACATGGCGTCAATGATTGTAGTGAAGTATTGGAATGAAGTTCCCAATTTGTCTGTGATGCGTCTTGATAGGCCAGCTCATGTGTTTGCTGTGGAAGAGATCAAAGACGAGAAGCCGTGGTACTTTGATATCAAATGTTTCCTCCAAAGTCAGATTTACCCACCTGGAGCATCTTTGAAAGATAAGAAGACTTTGAGAAGATTAGCCGGGAATTTCTACTTGAATGGTGATATACTATACAAGAGAAACTTTGACATGGTTTTGCTCAGATGCGTGGATAGACACGAAGCATACTTGTTGATGACCGAAGTGCATGAAGGTTCCTTTGGTACTCATTCCAATGGGCATGCAATGGCGAAGAAGATGTTGCGAGCAGGTTACTATTGGCTGACAATGGAATATGACTATTGCAAATTTGTGAAGAAATGCCACAAGTGTCAAATATATGCTGATAAGATTCATGTTCCTCTGACACTATTGAATGTTATTTCTTCCCCATGGCCCTTCTCCATGTGGGGAATTGATATGATTGGGATGATTGAACCCAAAGCTTCGAATGGACATCATTTCATTTTGGTGGCAATTGACTACTTCACAAAATGGGTCGAAGCGGCGTCGGATGCAAATGTAACCAAACAAGTTGTTGTAAGGTTTATCAAGAATCAGATCATATACCGTTATGGTATGCCAAGCAAGATCGTTACTGACAATGGATCAAACTTGAATAATAATATGGTGGAAGCTCTTTGTAAAGACTTCAAGATTGCGCATCATAATTCTTCTCCCTACAGACCCAAGATGAATTGGGTTGTTGAAGCTGCGAACAAGAACATCAAGAAGATTATTCAGAAGATGGTTGTCACATATAAGGATTGGCATGAGATGGTCCCATTTTCTTTGCATGGGTACGTACATCCATCCGCACTTCAACAGGGGCAACCCCTTTCTCTTTTGTTTATGGTATGGAAGCAGTACTCCCCGTAGAGGTTGAGATTCCTTCATTGCGTGTGCTCATGGAAGCCAAGTTGATTGAGGCTGAATGGTGTCAGACCAGGTTTGATCAGTTGGATTTGATAGAAGAGAAAAGATTGACTGCCATGTGTCATGGTTAGTTATATCAGCAGAGGATGAAGAAAGCTTTTGATAAGAAGGTTAGACCTCGTGTGTTCAAAGAAGGTAACCTTTTTCTCAAGATGATTTTGACGTTCAATCCAGTTTTAGAGGAAAAGGGACTCCTAATTATGAAGGCCCATATGTTATTAAGAGAGCCTTTTCAGGCGGCGCATTGATTCTTACAACTATGGATGGTGAAGAGTTCACTCGTCCTGTGAACGCAGATGCAGTCAAGAAATACTTCGCCTAAAAAAATAAAAGAACAGCTCGCTAAGTTGAAAACCCGAAAGGGAGGCTTAGGCAAAAATGAGCGTCTTGGTGAATTGAAAACCCGAAAGGGTGATCCAGACAAAAATTAGAGACATAAAAACAGAAAAAAAATCCCGATAAGTTGAGTACCCCACCTTGGGGCAACTTATGCAAAAATTAGGGATCATGGCAAGTAACTTCATTCTGCTGATCTTCAAGGGTTTTTTTAGCACAAGGGTTGACATCAATTCATCACTCCAGTAGCAGTCAAGAGCACAATGGATATCAAGAGTTGGTAGAAGGATTAAGGATCATCTATATTCAATGTAACCCTTTTCCATTGTAAATTATCATTTTCAACTTTGTAAAAATCTATGGAGTCTTGTCATTTACAGACTACCATCCTATCAAATAAAGTTGAGCTTTTATCCAATTGTTTCTACTCTTATTTACTTCAGCCAATAGTTTTAAATTTTACTATGATCATTTTGAAAATTAAATTTTTAATCAAAATCAGTTTTTCTTAAATATATAAAAGCAAGAATTTTTCAAAGAAATTAAAAGAAATATCAACAACATTCTGATGGATAGCAAGTCCTTAAGTGCGAAACATCGAAGGCTCCCCAAGCAGTTAACCCTTCGGGTATCCCTAGACATTGGTATTGATTCAGTTCCTCGATGGAGTATTTGATCCCTAGTGGAGCTTTGTTCCTTGTCCTCAGCCGAGTTGGTTGATTCAGATACCCTGCAGTGTGTTGTTGTCCCTGATAGAGTTTTTGCCTTCCTTAGCGGAGTGTGTGTTTCCTCAGCAGTGGTTGATTTTCAGCAGATACGGTTGATTTTCCCCAGTATATTGCATTGGTTTCCACGCCGATCGCCAGTCGACTTGCTCCCAGTCAGAGTTTTCTCCTGGTTTCTGAGCAGCTTTTGTTATGATTGTTCTCTGTAGGGTTGTCTCCCATTTTTATGGTGTTGACCTAAAATTCCCCACAGATTTGATGTTCTTTCCTCAGCAGACCTCCTCTTTCAGCAGTTAGGGTTAAGCCTTTTTTATTGTTGATCTCTTTGTTCTCCAGCAATGTTCTCCAAATTTTGTGGATTGACCGAGGATTGTACCGATGATTCAATTTCTTCGCGACACCTTCGTATCCTTTGTGATCGTCTTTGTCAGCACAATCATCATATATACACATACACATTCATATAATTTCATGATTTGAACGATTCATTCAAGATTATTACTCTTTTTTATGGTGGTACTTGATCCCCATACAAATTTTGGTGTCTGTCCTCCCTCAATTGTAGAGCGTCATCCCCTTAGGCAGAAAGACTTTAACCTTTCTCCTCTTCCCCACTGAGTTTGTTTCCTCGTGGATGATTATTATTTCAGTTTCTTTCACAGTTAATTATCTGAACGGAATCACTCCCCTTGTGTTATATCCTCAATGGGTTGAGTCTTGACTGACTGTTTCTTTCTAGTTCTTACCTAGATAGATACCGTGAGTCCCCTAAGAGTCTATTGCCCAGTAACTGGTAATATTCTTCTTAGATTGCAGTTTGTTACTTCTTGCCCAATACCCGGCAAGAGTATCCCTGTTTTTCCCAGCAGTGGAATCCCAAGTGGATTTAATCCCCTAGGAAGTATATCCTTGATATGTTCATCCTAACCGGTGACGGATATCTTTCTCTCCCCTGCTTGAGTCTATCCTTGATATGTTCATCCTAACCGATGAAGGATATTCTCTTCTTGGTATTCTACCCAGTAAAAAGGTAGTTGTAATCCCTATTTTTGTTCCCCAGAGAGTTAATCCTTGATATGTTCATCCTAACCGATGACGGGTTTCCTTCTCTTTGTGGTCTTCTACCCAGTAACTGGTAGTTGTAAATCCTGTTTTTTGTTCCCTCCGCAGAGTTGATCCTTGATATGTTCACTTTAACCAGTGACAGATTCTCTCTCTTGGTATTCTATCCAGTAACTGACAGGTGTAATTCCTATTTTATCTCCTCACAGAGTCTATCCTTTATATGTTCATCTTAACCGGTGACGAATTTTCTCTTTGACGGTACTCTATCCAGCATTCGATAGATGTAATTCCTACTTTTTGTTCAGTTGGTTTACCCTTGATATGTTCATCTTAACCGATGACGGGTATCTTCCTTGATAATCCCAAGCAAGTTTATCCTTGATATGTTCATCCTAACCGATGACGGATTTTCTTCCCTGTTGAGTCTATCCTTGATATCTTCATCCTAACCGATGACGGATACTCTCACCATTGGTCTTCTGCCCAGTAACTGGTAGTTGTAAATCCTATTTTTCTGCAGTTTTCCCCAGCAAGACTATTCTTACCCAGTAACCGATAATGAGTATTCCCTTCTGTTGGTTCCCAGCAAGTCATCCTTGATATGTTCATCCTAACCGATGGCGGGTGTTCTCTCTGTCATATTTTTATTATCTCCTTACCCGGTAACAGGTAGTGGATAATAGATTTCTGCTCCTCCTGTGTTGAAGTCTTTCTCCCTAGTTGAGTTGAGTGCGCATTTCTTCAGTGAAATCACTTTTCCCTACATGATTCAATTATTTCAGTTTTATCCTGACTTACTCGTATCCCCTGTGGATGTTGTTAGTTCCCCGGCTGAGTCTTTCCGTTTCACATGGAATTCCCCTAGTCTCCCAACAAATTTTAAGTCGTAGCCTGGCCTACGCACATTGGGATCACACCTTGGCATCCTCCTTTTCCCTTTTTCATTGGGTTTGTTTTTGGATAGATCACCAAGCACTTTGTGATTGTATCATACTTGTATTTTATCATTTCACTAACCAAAATACCAAAAATATATCTTTGCATTTGCCTAACTCTTTTGTAGGTAGGGCATGATCTCCATTGATCTATCAAGTTCATATCTAGGGTTTGAGACCCTCATGACAAAGAGCACAACCATGAATTGATACAAGAATGGTTATGAGCATCATATATGAATCCCAGGGATCTCTACATGTTATATTGATCAAGTTTTCTTCAAGAGTTTGAGGGTGATTTGCATTGGGAACCCTAGTTTAACTGGGTATCTTGAGTAACTTCTCCAACAAGCTATCTCACTAATTGATCAAATTTCTCAAGGGACACTTCAAAATTCATCATCTTATGCATATATGATCTACCATGAGCTTATAAATTCAATAGAATTTAAGGTTAGCAGGGTTGGTTGATGGTGGTTAGTCAGATGAATTCATCTGATCAAAACTGGGTCTACCTAGACCCTATCTCCTACAATTTTCACCATATGAAAATGATTCCAAGAGAAAACTTACTCTAAATGACATACCAAACAACTTTCATGTTGAGACCTAGGGCTAGTTTTTCTTATAAAATCATTTTCTATGTTGAAACATTATAGGTCATTTTGTCAAAACCCTAATTTGAAAGTCAACTTCCCAAGGCCATAACTTGCTCAATTTTTATGAGATGAAAGATTTCAAGTTGCACAATCCAATTCAATGTGTCTACTTCAACTTGGATGTTTGGAGTGAGAGCTAATTCAACTTTTATGAGCATGTGATATGAGGTTACATTATAGGTCACTTTTGACCTATACCATTGAACAAGTGATTTTTCCAAACTTCAAAAATGCATAACTCTATCAGTTCAAATCCAAATGACATGAAATTTGTGACCATTTTAAAGGTCTTTGAAAGAGCTACAACTTTGATGAAAACACATTTCTCATTTGAAGCTCACATAAAGATTTAAGCAAGGTGGAATATTGAGACATATGGCTCGACACTTTTAGAAAAAATTTGATATGTCAAAAATATCCAAACTTCCACCTCAAATTTCTTCATGATACAAACTCCAAATAAAAAAGTGTTGAACATGAAAGTTGTTCCTCTTGATCTCACCTTTCCAAAAAGCTCAAATTTATCCATTTTGGACAAGGAATGCATAGGCTGCACATGGTATCATCATTTGGCAAAGATCAAACTTCAAATCTTCACATACACTTGCCTTGCAATCCAAGTTGTTTTCAGACCTTCTCACACTCATTTGTGGACCTAAGGCAATGATTTCATGGGTCTGTATGTGCCCATGCACCCATGCATCATCAATGACTAAATTTGGAAAGTGATTTCAAGTGTGCAAATATCAATGGTCTCAGCTATAAATAGAGCCTCATATGCTCAACATTGATAAGACATTCGCGCTAGGGATCCAAGATAATCCTGATAAATTGACTTGAATTTGAGTTTGAATTTTCACTGTTTTGAAATTCAAAACTCGAGGGATCCAAGACCTCTTGTGTGTTCAATTCTTCTTCTGCAAGCATTTGGAGTGAGATCAAGCACGAGCCAAGGCAAGAACAGTTGGATCCAGGCCTACATTGAAGGTATTTTCCAGAAATTTTGATCTCTTCGAATCTGTCTCAATCTTGCTCAATTATATTGATTCTTTGGTTGTTTGAAGTCCTACCAATGTAGGCAAGAAGATTGAGTTGCTTTGAGGCCAAATCGAAGCAACTCAGTTCATGTACCTCAAATTTCAACTCCACGTATCTCTTAATATACTTAGATTTAGGATAAATTGAGGTTAGATTCATGATCAGTGCCATTTTTACTTTAAAATCATGTCCTTCTTTTTAATTTTGGTGATGGTTATGACTGAACCAGTCCGACCAGGATCGCCGGAGAAGACCACCGACCTTTGGACGTCGGTGGTGAGCTGGATGGTTCTGAGCCACACGATCTTTTTGAAATGAAATAATCTCGTGCGTTGGTTTGAATTACCAAGGTTATGACGCGCTGACTAGAGTCCATCGTGGATAGCGCGTTTGTGATCACTTGATCTGCCACCTCAATTAATGAGGGAGATCAAGTGGTACACGTTTTTTATGATATTTTAATTTTCATTTTAATTTTATTATTTTAATTAATTCATATTATATTTAATATTGATCTTAAAAATATGTGAGTTTCACCAAAAAAATTCAAATACTTTCCTCTTTCATATTCTGAATTAAAATTATTTTTTGGATCATTATTAATATTTTTCATGATTTAATTGATTTTGCATTTGTTTTTAATGGATTAAAAATGCCCAAAAATTATGAAAATTTTTCTCCAAGGTCCTTCGACCTTGTTTGACCTATGATAAATCTCATGGCCATTTCTTTGGTGTTTTGATGAGGTTTTAGGAATTGGACAAACCATATTTAATCTAAATGCCTTATTTTAGTATTTTTTAATTTGATTAAATGCCAAATAATTTTGTTGACCAATTGATGACTTGTTTGTGTTTGACTATTGTTGTTAGGCCTTGGTCAAGGTTGATTTGACTTTGTCAAATTAATATCATTGGATTTAGGGGATTGATGGAATGTACATTCCATCTCCCAAAATGAATGAATTATATTAATTTGGTAAAAGTCCTCCTTTGATCAATTTGAGTTTTGCTTCATTCCCCTCCCTCTTCATCTCATTCCCATTCTTTATGCATTCATCTCATTTGAAGTATATCCTGATAAAGTCATATCTATTCAAGAGATGCCTACACCAAAGACAGAAAAGAAATTCAGAGGATTCCTCGGGCGTCTGAATTACATCTCCAGATTTATATCTCACATGACTGCCACATGTGGGCCAATCTTCAAACTTCTCCGTAAAGATCAAGGTTGTGTTTGGATAGAAGACTGTCAAAAAGATTTTGACAACATCAAGGATTATCTTCTTGAATCTCCTACATTGTCTCCCCAAATAGAAGGAATACCGTTGATCATGTACTTAATTGTGTTAGAAGAGTCCATGGGTTATGTACTTGGACAACAAGAAGAAACTGGTAGAAAGGGGCACGCCATCTACTATCTGAGTAAGAAGTTTACAGACTGTGAGTCTCGGTACTCCATACTTGAGAAGACTTGTTGTGCTTTAGCCTGGGTTGCCAAACGTCTGCCCTGGTATATGATTAATCATAACACTTGGTTGATATCCAAAATGGATCCAATCAAATATATTTTTGAAAAGCCTGCTTTGACTGGGAGGATTGCTTGTTGGCAAATGCTATTATCTGAATATGATATTGAATACCTTACTCAAAAGGCAATTAAACGAGGTATTCTTGCAGATCATTTGGCTCACCAGTCAATTGATGATTATCAATCCATTAGGTTTGACTTCCCTGATGAATATGTTATGTACTTAAAAGCTAAAGATTATGATAAACCATTGTCTGATGAAGGACCAGAGCCTGGATCCCAATGGGGTTTAGTGTTTGATGGAGCAGTTAATGCTTATGGTAATGGAATTGGGGCAATCATCATTACTCCTCAGGGTTCTCATATCCATTTCACTAGAAGATTGAGTTTGATTGTACGAATAATATGGCAGAATATGAAGCTTGTATCATGGGTCTTGAAGAAGCCATTGACTTGAGAATTAAGATTCTTGATGTATATGTAGATTCAACCTTGGTGGTTAATCAGGTTAAAGGAGAATGGTAAACTCTTCATCATGGCTTAATCCCTTAAAAAGATTATGCAAGGAGGTTATTGACCTTCTTCAACAAGGTTGAATTTCATCATATACCTCGTGAAGAGAATCAGATGGCAGACACTTTAGATACTTTGTCTTCTATGTATAAAGTAAATCGTTGAAATAACGTGCCCAATATCAGAATTATGCGCCTTGATAGGCTTGATCACGTATTTGCAGTAGAAGAAGTCACAGATGACAAGCCCTGGTATCATGATATTAAATGTTTCCTCCAAAGTCATGAATACCCGCTTGAGGGATCCAGCAAAGATAAGAAGACTTTGAGAAGACTGGCTGGGAATTTCTTTCTAAATAAAGATGTGTTGTACAAGAGAAACTTTGACATGGTCTTGCTCATATGCGTGGATAGACACAAAGAAGACATGTTAATGCAAGAAGTTCATGAAGGATCGTTTGGTACTCGTGCCAATGGACATGCAATGGATAAGAAGATGTTAAGGACATGTTACTATTGGCTGACAATGCATCTGATTGCTATAAATATGTGAAGAAGTGCCATAAATGTCAGATTTATGCTGATAAGATTCATGTGCCTTAAACTCTTCTCAATGTTATTTTATCCCCGGGGTCTTTCTCTATGTGGGGAATTGACATGATTGGTATGATTGAACCCAAATCTTCGAATGAACATCGTTTCATTTTGGTAGCTATTGATTACTTACCCAAATGGGTTGAAGCAATATCTTATGCTAATGTGACCAAACAGGTTGTGGTCAGATTTATCAAGAATCAAATTATTTGTCGATATGGTGTTGCAAGTAAAATCATCATTGATAATGGGTCGAACTTGAATAATAAGATGATGAAAGAGCTTTGTGACAACTTCAAGATTGAACATCATAACTCTTCTCCTTAGATACGTAAGATGAATGGGATTGTTGAAGTTGCAAATAAGATTATTAAGAAAATTATCCAGAAAATGGTTGTGACATATAAGTATTGGCATGAGATGCTCCCTTTTGTTTTGCATGGGTATCGTACATCTGTCTGCACTTCAATAGGGGAAACCCCTTTCTTTCTTGTGTATGGCATGGAAGTAGTGTTCCTTATAGAGGTTGAGATCCCATTGATGTGAGTCTTGATGGAAGCAAAATTGTCTTCGGTTGAATGGTGTCAAAGCAGATATGATCAGTTGAATTTGATTGAAGAGAAGAGGATGACAACTTTGTGTCATGGCCAATTATATCAAAAGAGAAGAAGAAAGCATTTGACAAGAAGGTTCAACCTTACGTATTCAGAGAAGGCGACCTCGTGCTCAAAAAGATCTTATCTTTCAACATTAATTCTAGGGGCAAATGGACTCCTAATTATGAAGGCCCATATGTTATTAAGAGAGCCTTCTCTGGCGGTGCAATGACTCTTACAACTATGGATGGTGAGGAGCTCCCTCGTCATGTGAATGCCAACTCAGTCAAGAAATACTTCGCCTAGAAAAAAAAAGAACAATTCACTAAGTTGAAAACCCGAAAGGGCAACTTATGTAAAAATGAGTGTTTTAGTGGATTAAAAACCCGAAAGGGATGTCTAGGAAATTAGAGACATAAACAGAAAATGATTATCCCGGTAAATTGAACCCAAAAGGGCACTCTAGGCAAAAGTTAGGGATTATGGCAAGTAACTGCATCAGGCCAGACTTGATCATTTGAAGCAATAATGCCTATCAAAGATTCTCATTCAGTCATCCTCGACCAAAGTTCTAAGCATAGAGGAATTCAAAGTTGTTAGGGAGAATAATGGCCATTGTATTTCAATGTAGCCCTTTCCATGTATTTACCATATTTTTTTCCATCTTTGTAATGGTCCATAAAGTCACGCCATTTGCGGACTACCATTCTATCAATAAAATTTGATCCTTTTTCCCGTTTGTTTGTTGTTCTTATCTTGTTTCAGTTTACGGAATTTCATTTATTTTTGATAATAAGTTTTGAAACAAAAGATATATAAACAATTATGTTTTTCAAATTTACAAAAAAATATTTTCCTCGATTTGTGAATATAAAAGAGGAATGTCAACGGTGATCTCAAGGATGGTAAGATCTTGAAGAGTGGAGCTCAATGTTCTCCTAAGACATGATTTTCCTTATGAGTGTATCCAGGATCATCAGTTTCTCCAGCATGAAAATGCGGGAATGGTAGAATCCCCAGTGAAGTCTCTAACAGGTCTTCATAGAAGAGTTTATTTGGATGTTTCTTATCCCCGACAAACCTTTCCCTCCTTCAGAACGGAGTTCATGCTTTTAGAAGTTTAACTTTGGGTCTCCATGCAATGGATTTTCTTTTCTCACTCCAGAAAGATTTAAGATTTGTATTAGGATTTATCTCCTTTAATGGCTTATGATCATTGCAGGGTTTTTCTTCAGCTGAATCCCTATCAAGACCTTCAGTAACATATCCACCTTGTCGAGATTAGCCAAGCACCCGGTTGTATCGTGTCATCGATCTAACCCTTTGTGCCTATTTTGTCAGCATATTCACGCAAATATTTATACGCATATGCATAGCATCATAATGTTTATTTATGCATCTTGCATTTCTTAGTGCATTCCCCGCTCTATGGTGTTTTTCTCCCCGCGGAGTATGAACGTTCTCTCTCCAATAGAATGTCGACCTTAAGTAGAAATTGCTTATGTTTTCTAATTCCCCATGGAGTTTTATCCTCGTGGGAGGTTTTGTTTCAGTTTTCCTTTCCAGGTCATTATCTGGATGAAATTAGTCCCCAGTTGAGATTATTTCCTCATTGGATTGAGTCTTCTTTGACCATTTCTCTCCAGTTTATTCCTGGGCTGAACTTTGGTCCCTTTTGAGATTATTACCTTTTGTCAAACTATCACTTGAATGGTAGTAGGTAATATCTCTTTTACCTTTGGTTGATTACCTTTGTTAAGCTATCACTTGGCTGGTAGTTGGTAATCTTTCCCTTTTGAGCTTATTACCTTTTGTTAAGTTATCACTTGGCGGATAGTTTGTAATATTTTCTCTTACCTTTGGTTTGTTACCTTTGTTAAGCTATCACTTGGCTAGTAGTTGGTAATCTTTCATTTTGAGCTTATTACCTTTGTTAAGTTATAACTTGGCTGGTAGTTGGTAATCTTTCCTTTTGATCTTATTACCTTTGTTAAGTTATCACTTGGCTGATAGTTAGATAATTTCTCCCTCTAGTGGAGTTAGGCATCCCCCTTCGTTTGATCCTTTTCCTGACCGAGTCTTGCCTTAACAAGTCTTCCTCCGTTGGGCCTTTGGATTGCTGATTCTCTAACTGTGCATTGGTTTCTTTCTAATACAATGGTTATTTCCTAGTCTTTTCTTTTCCCCTGCGGAACTTTGATTGTCCCTAGCCGGGTTTCCCATTTGGAAACTGTTATTCCCCCGCGGAGTCTCAGTCTCCTCTTTTCTTCAGTAGTTCTTTGTCTCTCGTGGCGCTATATTCCCCACAAAAATCCTTGTTTGCATTCATACCATATCATAAGTATTTTTGCGGTATCTTAGGGCCAAAAATTGGGTCTTCTGTATTTAAGTCCCTTCAATCTCGTCGAGACAAAGATTTCAATCTTCATATCTCTGAATCGAAGAAACTTAAATAGGGGCATCTGTCATACCCTAATATCCCACATATCATTTGCATCCTTGCATACAAACAAGATGACATATTGACCCCCCCCCCCCCCCCCCCCCATCTTTGGGTTTGTTTTTTGCAAGGATCACCAAGCACCTCTTTGTTATTATTTTACCTTTATGTTTATATGTTCATTACTTATCTAACCACTAATCAAAATAGCAAAAGTCTTCTTCTTTTCCTTTAAGTTTATTGTGCAAGATAGAGCTTTTCATCAAGAGTATCAAGCATGTAGCTAGGGTTTTGTTGATTCCTCAAGTTAAAGTATGATCAACCATTGATTCTCAAGGGGCTATCTCTCAAAGCATGATCTCTAAGTTTTTCAAAGTGTCTTTCAATCTCATTTTGATCAAGAGCATCTCAAAGTTTTGTTGCTTATTTTCTCAAGAAAAGTCAAAGGTTCGTGTGTTTACTTTCATGTCTTCTTCAACAAGTTACTTCAAACTTTGAGCAATATAATCAAGAAAAATTCAAGGACATATTATTTTGAGTTCATATGATCATCCATGTACCTTGAAATGCAAGAAAAGACCAAGTGCACAAGTTTGTTCCAAGAGGTTTGACCAAAAAGTCAACCATTTGAAGTCAAAGTTCAAAGGATCATAACTCCTTCAATTCTCAACATTTTTGAATGTTTATTTTTGAATATGAATCTTGTCAATGTCCTCTACAACTTCTCTTTACATGACAAGAGACAATTATGCTTGGAGGATCATCAAAAGTTTGGAGACATTATAGGTCATTTGTGGACTTGGTGAAATTTGACCTATTTTCAAGTGACTTTTTCTCAACTTTCAAGATTGATGACTTCTTAAATTTTCAAAATTTGAGGTTGATTCTTTTTTCGCAATGTTATTTGTGATACCCTCTACAAGATTTCTTTGAGGATCAAAGTCAAATTATGCTTGGAAGGCCATGAAATTCGTTGAAACATTATATGTCATTTTCAGCCATTTGGGACTTAGAATTTTGTAAGTTACAAGACCATTTTTTCGTGCCAACTTCAACATGCCATAACTTTGTGCTCAAGAATCCAAATACAACCTTTCTTGGCACATTGTAATCTCTGATATGATGTCAACATATTGGAAGAAAAATGGTATCAAAAAGCCTCCTGAGCAAGATGCCCCATTAAGCCGAACATGGTAACTTGGAACTGAAGAAGTCACCATGGTCCGAATTTGAACTTCACTAATTCTCAATTACAAGCCAAATTACCATATGTTTTGGACCTAAACATGTTTAACTAAGTCTCCAGAAGTTAATTGACCCTTGAAATGCATGATTTGGCTGAGTTTTGATGGATTGTAAGTCAAACTTTCCACACTTTCTGATCAAATTAGTTTTGCAAAAATTAAGTTTGATTCCACACGTATTTGAATCCAAACACATTCCCTATAAATAGAGTAACATATTGCATTCGTTCAAAAGCTTTGGAGAGCCAAGAAACCCCAGCTTAAATATGAAATTTTCCAGAAAAATTCAACCATCATGTTTTGAATTCCAACTTGTTTCAATCCAATTTCTTGATTCCATTAGTACCTTCGGTCTTCTCTGAAGCTTTTTCAATAATTCCCAAGCTCTAGGGCCTTTTGAAGTTCTCTGACCAGATCGAGCTTCGCCAACTTCTAACCACCATTTGAACAATGTAGTTTTGAGCATCATTTGAACTCAAACAAGTTATCACAATGTAGTCTTTCACTCTCTAATGCTTTCCTCCAACTTATATGGTGTTGATTGACCGTGTTCATCATTTAATTTTATTTTTCGTGGCTTGCTTGCTTCTACAACTTCTTTGAAATTCCCCATGCCCAGTTTAGATAAATTAATTTTGAGCATAAGGTTGAATTCGTGATGAGGAGGCAATCGCAATGGTGGTAGTCTCATGCTCTAAATTTACCAAACGATGAAACTCAAGTGAGGGACCATCAGGGAAGATGACCAGAGTTCATCTTAGGTCATCTGAGTTTGGAGACACGCTGGACAATTGAAATGTTTTAATTCATCCAATTTGAATTAGATCTTGTGTTTTTGTTTTGATTAATTTGCATCATGCGCCCTAGCCTGAGGATTATTAGATTTGTCACGTTAATTAATGAGGCCTGATCCAACGCTTCATGTTTTTCTGATTTGATTTCTTTTTTCATTTTTAATTGTATTTTCTTTGAAAACTCATAATATATTCATCTTTCATCCAAAAAATCCCAAAATAATTTCTAAACTTTTATTTTATTTTTCTTCATCTAATTTTTATTTTTTTTCACATTTTATTTTCTTGATTTTCTATTTTTCTTGAATTTTCCCTTTTATCCTTTGTTTTAATTGGTTTAAAAATACTTTTATGCATTTTTAAATTCTGAAAATTTTATTTTATTCTTCTTATTTTATTTCCAACCTTCCATAATTTTCTTGGCCATTTATTTGGTGTTTTGAAGGGCTTTATGGATTTTCTCTTTTATTTCCCTTTAAAATACATTTTAAATTTTTTTTAATGCATTTTATGTTATTTTCTTGCAATTCTATATTTGTTTGACCTTTGTTGACTTCTGTTGGTCTTGGATCATGGTTGTTTTTATCACAGGTCTTATCAAACTCAATGGATATTGGGTGTTGATGGGGGGTGAAAACCCTAATTTACCTTTTTCTTTAGATCCAATTTGGATGATTAATTTTGATGATGACTTGATCAAGCCTTTGATCCAATTTGGATTTGATTTCTCTTGTCCTCTTCTTCTTTATCCCCTTATCTTCCTTTCTCTTTAGATCAATTGGATGGTTTGGGTCCATCTTGATCATAATGTATGGATTGGTGCTTGATGAACTTTCATCATTTCAAATCTACCTATTAATTGATCATGGATCATTTAAGGTACATTGGATTGATGCATAAGTCTGTCCTAAGTATCATGAAGTATGTATTTATGTAATGGACCACTCTCCTAAACTTTGTGCTTGATCAATCTTTTTTTCTTTTTTTGTGTGTCATAGCTTTAGGAGAATGATTTACATATCATTTCTCTAGCATGTATTAACACAAAAATTATTATTGACCGACCTAGATAGTTGTAACTTCTACATAAGTCCAATTATGATTGATTAACATAGCGCGGAATTTGTCCCGGAATCAAGTCATTTTCATAAGTGAGATTGTAAGTCTCCTACTCCTCATGGCATTGTATGAAAAGTATTGTCTCCTTTTCATCGGTGAGAGCTAGTGGCATACTTATTGATTTTATCCAAGTTGAAGTCATTCTCATGGTGATGTATAGGTTCATATTTCATGCTTATGGGTGAATAGTTGAGTGTTCTCCAAAAAATGACCAAACCATCTTTCGTTTCTGATCACTAATACAATTTACTAACATTAAATTAACTTTATTTTAATGATGTTTACTTTATGTCCTTTATTTCTTTTGTCATTTACTTTATTCTTTTATCTTAACATCTCATGTTATATTGTTTATGTTTATGTTATTTGTTCTTTATCTATTTGGATTTCCTTTTTCTTTTAAAGACATTAATAAAGGAATAAGCTTTTAAAGAATTGGTTCTCTTGATTTATGGACTTGAGGTTACTATCTTTGGCATTATTATGGATTTATGGACTTAGAACTAGGACCGTGACCCTTTCTTTGGGAGTTGGTGATTTGAGACCTTGAGATTCATCTGGTACCTTTGACTTTGGGGTTTCTTTTGAAGACTTGGCTTGACTATTTTGATTTCATCTGATACATGGATTATTCTTTGCTTATTTGGGTTGGCTTGAGGCTTAATCCAAAGGAGGGAATTCTTGCTTAACTTATGCCATAAAGCTTGCTACCTCTTGGTTAGATCTTTTCTCCCTAGCTTTTACTTATTGCTCTAGGATAGTCTCTTCTTCTCCTCCCTTTCTTTAATTTTCAAAATCTTCTCTCTCTTTTCAAAATCCTTCTTGTTTTCAAACTTTAACCATTTTCTCAATAAACCTTGACTTTTGTCAAGTAATTTTCAAAACCCCTTTCTTAATAAATGCTAACATATGTTAAGCATGTTCAAACCAATTTCAATAGACTAAAAAAATATACATAACCCATTCAAACTATTTTGTGCTCCTTTGTGCACTTTTTTCTTTTAAAACTTTTTTCTCAACGTTTAGACATGAATCATTTCCATAGTTGAGATATGATTCTCCTATCCCCATAATGTTGACAATAATTCTTTTCCATCCAAAAGAGCTAGTGGCATACTTGATGATCTTTATCTAAGTTGGAGCCCTACTTTGTGATGATGCAAAGTTCTCATACTTGTGGTGAGTAGTTGAATATTCTCCTTAAAATGAAAAAATGTATTTTCATAAAAAAAATGAATCAAAACAAACATCTTTGTTATTTTTACTACGAACTATGAAGTTTTGATCCTCCATTGCACTTTGTGGGTACGTAGGCATGAGACTCAAGAAGTCTTAGCAAACATAAAATTATAAAAAACATTTCTTTTTTTATCACTCCAATATTTTGCAAACAACACCATTTTAAGCCAAAATGTATAGATTTTCAAATAGGTTCCTATAGAGTACTATAGATGTTTAAGTTGCTAATACATTCCCTTTGTATAACCAACCCCCGAGCCCTTATCTCTTTTTACTAGTTTTATTATAAAACTTATTTGGGTTTTGTTCGTACTTTTTCCCTTTACTTTGGAAATAATAAAAGTGTGATGGTGATTCTTGCTTTATGAGTTAAGTTAATCAATAGCTTAATCTCAAAATATTTACCGCTAAACATACCTTCAATCCCTAAGAAATCTCTACAGAAACACATTATCAATCCCTAAAATCTCTACAGAAAGTCTTGCAAATTCCCTACAATCATTCCCAAACCACTTCACCAAAGCTCTATTCTAGAGTAGTCGAGCTTTGGCTTGAATCTTGACCTAATTCCGAGCTCAACCTCATCATTTATTATGTATGGCCAGAGGCACTGATCAGGATAAATTTTAAGAAGGAGTAGAAGCAAATAAAGAAAGAAAGAAGATAGTATATTGCACGTACCTAGAGTGATTTTTTCATGTCTATTTATCTTTCTCCTTGCATATTCGTTGTTCATTTGCCTTAAATTACTGTAAATCATTGTAATATGTTGAAAATAGTGAAACAAGGTTTCTTAGGGTTTGTTTGGGGGATAAGGATGATCTTAGCATTTTGTGGTTTATTTAACGTTTTTGAGGCTATAATCATGATCAGGAGAGGATTTGGATTAGGGTTAGTGTTTACATTTTTTTTGGACGAAAATTTGAAAGTCTGGAAATGGGGATGAACATGTTCTTCGTGTTCATCCTATGTTCTTCCATGTTTCCAACTTTTTATCCAAATTATTTGTAAAAGTTAAGTGGAATTAGTTTGTTGACGAGAGAGGAGATAGAGCGAGAGAGAGCGAGAGAGTTCGATTGAAGAGAATGAAGAGAAAAATGAAATGAGCCACACGATGCGCCCTTTCTACTTTTTGATCCGCCTTACATCTCATTGCATTTCCAAACGTGGTATCCTGAGAGCCACTGGACGTGCTTACCTGCAACCCTTGACCAAGGGTCCTATTTAGGGACCCCCACTACAAGATCATGTGCATTATCCTCCATCCATTGGATCATGAGCGAATTTCCTAGGAATTTGGATCAACGCACAAGATTGAGTCAACCTTGTTTACTCACATGGCCCCCTCTGAGCTGGGCCAGGCATCCTTTGGGCCTTTAGCACCCTTTAGCCCATGCTCTTTTAGTTGCTCATCACTTTTTTCATTACATGCACCCTTTCCCCTAGCATTTGTATTTTCTTTTTTTATCATGTTATTTTTTATCTTTATAATTTAATTAATTATAAAATCATTTATTAAATAAAATCAAACTTTTTCTCAAAATAAATAACCTTGATCAACTTCAAGCTCTTTTCAAAATCAAATTTAAACCTTTTGACCAAAGTCAAACTACTTCTCAAAATAACACGAATCAAAACACTTGATTGACATCAATTCCTTTTCAAACTTAATCGTTTTGAAAACCTTTATTTGTAATAAACAATTGGTTGAAAAAGGATTAGTTGGACGTAATTATCCTACCTAATCCTCGAGTATTTGGATAATGGTCGTACTTATCCTCCCGTTTGAGTATTCATCTTCCATCTTAAAACACATTAAACAACTAAATCAAGCTCTTTCTTTTGTTGGTGAAAAATATTAGTTGAATGTAATTATCCATCATGTTCCAAGTATTTGTATGATGGTCGTCCTTATCCTCCCGTGCGAATACTCATCAATTGTTAAAGAAACGTGACTTAATTCGCCTCATAAATTCCATAAATAACTTTGATGAAAAAGATTAGATGGATGTAATTATCCTCCCTAGTCCCGACTATTTGGATGATGGTTGTACTTGGCCTACCATTCAAGTACTCATCATCCACTCAAAATATAGTCAACCAATCAAACTATCTTTACTCGCCCCGCATGATCGAAAATATTTTCACAAACGTACAATGTCTTATCCATTCTACCACGATACAAACAAACTCTTAAACTGCCCCCGTGCGAGTATACAAGCAACATTTAATTGCTAGATGCGATCTAAACATTCGTTCAATAAAATCAACCAATAAATACGTGGTTTTCTACCAAGAACTATGTAGCTTTGAATTCCTCATCGCACCTGGGCATACGTGGGAGCAAGATTCAACGTCTCATCAAGCATTATAAGAAAAAACCCAAAAAAAAACCTTGTCTTGCCTAAAACTACGTAGCTTTGAATTTCTCATTGCACAAGAGGATACGTAGGTGCAAGACTCGTAATCTTGTCAAGCACCCTAATAAAAATTTATGTTGCACCCATTTCTTTTTCCTTTTAAACTTTTAATAATAATAAGAAAACAATAAAAGAGAGGTAACACTCTATTTGCAAATTTAAAAAAATGGTTTTCGTTGAGTACATCAGATATAAGGGGTGCTAACACCTTCCCCACGCATAACCGATTCTCAAACTGAATTTGGTTGCGACGACCATTTTCTTTTTCTTTTGAGGGTTTTATCGATATTTTCCCTTTCCTTTGGAATAAATAAAGTTTGGTTCTGACTATGTTATCATATCGAGCGTGTGAACGCCCATATTATTTTTAGCGCCACGACAGGTTTGCAAATTAAACTTCCAAACGGGAACTAGAACCTGTAATTTAATTTCCAGACAGGAACTGGACTTAAGCTGGAGATTCCCAGGCGGGTACTAGACTTTGAAATGAGATTGATTAACTTTCCATACGGGTTTTGGCCTTTGCAGGTTCCAAATGATGTTATTTGTTTTAAATTTAAAAATTATAGTGCCAATGACAAACGGTCTTTGGGGAATGAGGGTGAAAGCCACATATGACTCGCTATCAAGATTTATTTTTATGCATGAATTGAGATGACTAACGCATGAGGTATGCTGCTTTAAGTGTTGCCAATGAATATATGGGTTATTGGTATGCGCCAGGAGATGTTGGGCTTTTGTAAGGTGCCAACTAAGATTGTGTTTTTCTGAGGTGCCAAGCAAGATTGGATTTTTTATGAGGTGTCAAGCAAGATTGGGATTTTGTGAGGTACCAAGAAAGATTGTGTTTTTGTGAGGTACCAAGCAAGTTTGGGCTTTTAACTTTTCATGTTCGTTTTACAAGGCTCCATGCTATGGAAATATGTCAGATGAATGTGATGATCTACATGGCCTGGTGCTAGAGAAAAGTCATATGATGCATGAAGATGATTTACGCGATGATTTGAATGTTATAATAGGTGCCCATGTGGTGGGTAATGGAATGCTTAAGACTATGAAGTTTTCTTTTTGTGACAAGGCTTCTTGTCAAAAGGTGGTAGGATGTTGTACTAGCATGATTTCTCAACACTCATTTTGAACTCTATGGTTGCTAATGTACGATAGTATTTGCCTGAGAAGCTTGAAAGTATGGAGATGACTTGTCCCTTTGTAGCCTATCTTGCCACAGTCCGTTGGGTCTTCGAAGAGATTCGCCTTAATATGAGTTTCAAAGAAGTCTTTCCATGATATGACTTTGAGATAACTTGCCCTAATATTTTGATGCTTGAAGCAACTTTCCCATGATTAACCAATTCTTGGAACGGTTTACCGAGTCTTGAAGTGATTTTGGCATGACAAACTGTTTCTTGCAGAGATTTCTTTTGATCGAGCCTTATAGTAATCTGCCCTAGATTGACTGAGCTTTGGAGGAATTTTCCCCTGACCAACATTATCTTTAGGAATTTTCCCATAGTCAATAGAGTCCTGATAGGGTTTTCCTCATATTGGATCCTTTATGAATGATCAAATTCCTTGATGATTGCCCATTACTGGAACTTTCTTGATGCTAAGCGCTGACTTGCAGATAAAGTTGTTCTTTCAAAATGGTAATTCTAATGTGATGCTCATGCAAGTTTTGAAATCGAAATTTGTTTATAGAGACAATGTTGTATTTCATAGTGAAAGAGTCAATAGTCTAAGTGCAATGTTGAATTAGACATTCAAAGATTTAAAGACATTTAATGTGCATGTCCCCCCTACAATATTTGCAACTGATCCAAGACGTTTTCACTTATGACCAAAGGTGAACAATATCCTCATAAGTCGGTCACGACTTCTAAGACTTCCTCGACTAATAACTATCCAACATGTCTTGAGGGAAATTGTTCTGAAGTGGCTAAAGGCCGAAAAAGACAAGGCTCAATCCAATGCAAGTCCACTCCAAACGATCCAACGTATAAAAACTTTCATACATGATATTCAAGATACACTTTATGATCTCCATTTTTTACTACACTCATTTTGAATTAAAAGATAACTTGGACGTTTAAATACTAACTTTACACGTCTATCCCACACTACTATATCAGAGAGCAGTATCATCGATTAAAGATTTCTCATTATCGATATGCATCAATTTTGATTTCATAACGGAAGAGTTTAATTTGACCATTCATACCATATTCATTCCATTCCAAGTAGGTTTGACCCATCCATTCTCTTATGTCGGCTTTCATTATTTAATTTTCCAAATCTAGTGCCTTGATTGGTTTCAAAATTTCCAAAATATCCGCTTATTGCTTCTTTCTACGTATATATGTTATACTAGATTAGGTCCGGTTAGATTCCTGGTTATATCTTATAGCCTAGGTGTAAAAAAATTCCCTTAAATTTTTGCTTATGCTGATGTGAAATTTTAGGTACTTTGCCTACAAAACAACAATAATCAAGTTGTGTCATAATACTAAATTATAAAAATGATTCATGTACTCGATCTCGTAAAATGAGAAAAGCTCTATTGTTGTTTTTGTTGTCATAAAGTTTCCACTATGAATAGCATCATAACCTAATAGTTGATACCATACACAATAGTATTAAAATTGACGTGTCTTAAATAAAATACTTGTAAATTCGAAAAAGCCTTACAAAATGTTTGTGTCTTTTCATATATTCCTATTCCTTTATATAATTATCAATTTGCTTAGTATTGTCTTCTACTACTCACATCATTTTCAATGTCTTAGTGAAGTGGAATGCCAGGTCAAAGTGTTGCTTCCACTGCACAAATAAAGGTATCCAGGTCCTATTGCAAATTGAAAATATTAACTACTAACTTTGTCTCTATTATATATATATATATATATATATATATATATATATATATATATATATATATATATATATATATATATATATATATATATATATATATATATATATATATATATATATATATATGATGTTTTCATACCGATTTTTGAGAGAATTAGGGCCTGTTTGAAACTGTTTTAAAAAACAGTTTTATAATTTTTAAAAATTGAAAAACAAAAAATTTGTTTGATAAATTTGTTTCTAAAAACTATTTCTAAAAACACTTTTAAAATTTAGTATTTTAAAATCTAAAATACTGAAACTATCAAAATATGTTTTGATTTTCAATTTTCAATTTTTAATTGTGGTAAGTTGAAAAAAAAACGTGTTTCATTAGTCGTATTATAGTAATTACAATATTTTTTAATTGCAATATTTCACTCTCAATCTATTGTTAATCCTCATTGTTAATGAAAATTAAAATTTTCACTCTTAATTATTCTCTCTCTAATTAATCATCATTAAGTGAATTGTAGAGGTGCCTTAGATGATATTTGATCTTTATTTGGCAGTGTCTCATTGGAGTCCAAAGTTCATTCCACATGAAGCCAAAATACAAAGAACATTGGTATGGATTCGTTTACTTGGATTGAACATGGTGTGTTATGATGGAATATTTCTCCTTCATATGGCATATGTAGTAGGAAAATGAATCAAAGTAGACACTATATTTATGATTATCGAGAGAAGAAGAGTTGCTCGAGTTTGTGCTGAGATTGACTTTAATGAATCAGTGGTTGAAAAAGTGTGTGTTGAGATTTAATATCACCAATTGTTTCATAAAATGTTAATTGAAAAAGAAAGTTGAGAAAGAAAGAGGATGAGAATTCAGAAATTAGATAAATGAGAATTGTTTATTTTGTAACATTCAATTACATAAATGAGAATTTTTATAATACTACCTTTTTTTCTTTACAAGAGAGAGAATAACAATATATATATATATATATATATATATATATATATATATATATATATATATATATATATATATATATATATATTGGTTATTTCTATTGTTGTATGTTATTGTTTTTTTTTCCTTTTCTCCTTTAATGAGGAGTCCTTTTATACCCATCGCACCTTCTCATATAATTAAGAAGTGCTCCTTCAAGTTTTATGATTAAATAATGCTAGTAACATTCGTTGTCATCATCATCATTGTAGTGTAACACCTTCTTTATCAAATTTTGTAACTCCCATGCAACCACGGAGCTACCCTATATTCTTTACACCGATTGTACATATTGTCCAAAAAGGTTTCTCTGAGAACCATATGATCTAGGTTCATATTTGTCTCATAAGTTGAAACTTGATAATCGTTATCTTTTACAAATACCTAACACACCCGACTTTTCCTTCTCGGTCCTAATGACTTGTAACTCGGTCCTGAGAATTCCCGGGTGTACATAAGCCCCCCCGATCATGAGGCCCAATGGGATGAAAGGTTCGGACAGAGAATCCTGTAATTCTTTCTTGAATAGATTATACCTTCATCCAATTTGGTTTAATCAAGTGGTCACTTCGTAACCTGCAAACGTGTGATGCTGGGTTTTTAAGAATAATGATGATGCATGTCTTGCCAGATCTCCTCTCTTTCCTCGTCAAGATGACTTTTATAGGGAACCCAATTGCCATCACGACTCTAGTTTGATAGGACTTCCAAACCGTTTTAAATTTCTTTCAATGAAAACCCCACTTTTCTTATTTCTTTGTTCATCAAATCAAGACCCTTTTTCCTATTCCTTCAAGATTGTTGTCCAAGTTTTTCCATTTTTGTAAGTTGCTTACACACACAAATATCAGGTATTACTCCTTTGCCATGTTTATTTCTATTTAATTCTATTATCACGTTTATAATACGTTAGTGTGATAGTTCGAGAAATGCATTGATTCCCTCAATGCCCAAGAGAGAAGCAAACTCTGGGATGCATGCATGAAAGAATCTGAGGGCCATCTCGGGCATGTAGAATTTGATCAGATCATTAAGGAAGCGTATGGCGACATTTTTCACCTTGTAATGAAACTGATTCAAAATCTTCATCATCAGGTTATGTGAACATTTTGATGGAGATGACTGGATCTTTTATTGATCAAGAAGTCCTAAGCTATGACCATAACACGATTGATGATAGTTTCATTCCTAAACTACGATCTAACAAGCAGATTTCTTCAACAGGGAACGAAGAAGATGTCGTATTGGAACTCTGTGTGGATGGTGAAAGAGTTTGTATCACCGGACTAAAGGGACTATTAGATGAATATTTTTATTTTTACTTTAGGGTGATTGAGGATTTTAAGATCCGTATCCCCTTTACTGATTTTGAATCTGACCTCCTCAAAACCCTAAATATTTCCCCTTCTCAATTACTCCCAAATGGGTTGGGCTTTATTAAAGCCTTTGAAATCGTTTGTGGGGCAGTGAACATAATCTCCACCTTGGGGTTGTTCTTTTCTTTCTTCGAGCTAAAAGGGGAAGATGAAGGAGGTTGGGTTTCCTTAGTGGAATCTCAGAGAAACGTTTCCTCCAGGCTTATACCACCAACTACAAAGGCTTCAAATATAAGTTTCTTCGGGTAACAAATGGGAAAAGACACCTCTAAGTTATGTAAGCGTTGTACGGGGGCCATTGATTTTCGATCTACTAGACGGATAACCCATTGTCAGTGTCTGGTTTTGACTATGACAAGTTAAATGATTTGGAGAACATAACTTTAGCTATTCTATATTCCTTATGGGTAATAAAGGTCAAGAATTTAATAAACATGGTCGATGATCCGAAATAAATCTCTAACTTCTTAGGTAATTCTTATATGTCTCTTACTATACTCTAATGATCCCTTTATGTTATTCCTCTAAACTTATTTGCTCATTTCTTTTCAGCTAAGATGACGAGCCTTAAGCTGAAGGCCCAGAAGAAGGTGATTGTTGAAGTGAGGGCAAGGCAGGAAGAACAATCTACCTCTAAGACCAACTTGTCCGGTATTTAAACCCGGTCCCTAAAGAAAAGGAAGGTAGATGTCGGGAAAGTATCCGCAGGCGCTTTGGAGCCCCAAGGTGTCTCCCTTACCCCTCCCGGAGGCTCGAAGTCGAGTTTCCCAAAGAAGATGAAAACTTGTACGGGTGATCTTTTAAGTCATTTCGATTTGGCAACTACCACCTTGATGCAGAATTCTGGCAACATCCATAAAGCTAACCCATAAACTGAATTAAATTTTTGGTCCAATAGCTTGGATAGCCTAAAGTTCCGCTATGACCATCTGAATGTGACACTGGATGTTGAGGAAGTGAAAACTATAGGGGCTCAACAACTATCCCAAAACATTGGGGATTACCTGATGAGATGTGTTGTTATGACATGGGGGTTGTTTGAAGTCGGTGACACTTATGAACATAATGAAGTTCTTCTCACAAAGGAGATAACTCAATTGAAGGATACTTTAAAGGTTCAGACCGACAAGGTGGAAGATCTGAACAAACAACAGTTCGAAGTGAAGAAAAAGAAGGAAACTTCACAGTCTAAATGTCTGGATCTTGAAGAAATTATAGTTGGCTTGACCCAAGATGTTTAAAATGCTTGAGAGGCTAATGATACGCTGAAGAAATCCTTGCAAGAGGCCCAGGTTGACATTCTTTCATTCGGAGATGAAGCGTTATGCCTCAAACTCTACCATAATATGTCCGAAATGGACTTCTTCAAGACAATGGTGGATGGTTGGGTTGTAGATATGGAAGAAGCTTCTCCTGAAGCCGAGGTTTCTAAGGATGTTACGACCAGTGACCCAGCCCCCGATGTTCAAGAGGAAGATCAGCACGACACTTTAATTTATTTGTTTTTATCGTTAGACATCCATGGACATGCACTTTTGAAATATTTGGGTAATTTCCTTTTTCTTTCCAGTACAATGTTTTAAGCCCCTCTAAGGCCTTTTTAAATGTATTAATGTTGTCTTGCATGAGTTTTATCACCGTTAATCCCTGATCATATGTATAGCCCTGGTCGTATCTTAGATTATTAAGGCTTATATCTTAGTGATATGTACATGGATCCACATCTGAGGCATGTCAACTCGGTCTTTTTAACTAAGTCAGAGATCTCAAGTAAATTAATCGACATCCCCAAGATTTTAATTAACTTGGACTTTTGGTTTGGTCAGAGGTTTTAATCAACATAACTCGATTAGAGGTTTCTATTTACTTGACCAATTTTCTAGAGGTTCTTATTTACTTGGACTTTTTATTTGGTCAGAGGTTTTAATCAACATAAGTCGGTCAGAGGTTTCTATTTACTTGACCGATTTTCCAGAGGTTCTTATTTACCTGGATTTTTTATTTGGTCAAAGGTTTTAATTAATATAACTCGGTCAGATGTTTCTATTTACTTGACCGATTTTCCAGAGGTTCTTATTTACTTGGATTTTTGATTTGGTCAAAGGTTTTAACTAACATAACTCAGGCAGAGGTTTCTATTTACTTAACCGATTTGCTAGAGGTTCTTATTTACTTGGATTTTTGATTTGGTCAGAGGTTTTAATTAAAATAACTCAGTCATAAGTTTTTATTTACTTGATTGATTTGCCAGAGGTTCTTATTTACTTGGACTTTTGATTTGGTCATGTAATACCCCAAAATTTGCCCCCTCATTCATACATTCATTTTTAGGTCATTTAACATTTCATATTGCATTTCATCATATCAATCAGAATCAGATCCAAGAAGCTTGAATATCATCCAAGACATTTTGTGGGTCCTATCTGGGTGATCAGTCAACACAAGGGAATTGCTTGAGATACTTCCAACATGTTCAAATGGGGTCTATTCATCAGTCAAAATGTTAATCTTGAAGGCGCAAAAGTTTGTTCATGAGCTGTCATGCTCGCTAGGCGAGCAGAATGGGTCGCCTAGCGAGTCCCAAGAAAAGCCACCAGAATCACCTACGCTCAGAGGAATTTCTTGAACTGTCATGCTCGCTAGGCGAAGCCCACGCGTTTTGAAAAATAAATAAATAATAATAAAAAAAATATATATATATAAATAAATAAATAAAATATAACAGAAAAATCATGGACTTGGACCTCCCTCTTTTGAGTCCACAAAGTCACAAAAATAAGGTTATAAATTCTAGACTTCCATCTCCCAAAAAAACCTGGGGAAAAAGATAGTGAGAGAAGAGCTAACAGAGTTCAGAGCAACCTCCAGAGACTGAAAGGAACTCATCTGCAAAGAGCCAATTCCATCTCATATAAACCCTAAGAGTGTTGTGCAAACCCAACCGGGCAATTCAATTTCATTCGATCTCTCCAATCAGGTTTGCCCTATTTCCACTACTTTATACTTTCAACCTGAAATTTTTGATACCCTTTTGATGCATGTGTTTGACAAGAGGTTTAGACCTCCTACACTTGGTTGCTTTTTGTGAGCTCTTTTTGTGAATTTTAATGGCATGATTCATGCGGTTACATTTTGATTTAGGGCAACTCTTGATTGCACCCCATGTTGTTTCTCTAACCTGTTTGTTGAGTTTTTGTGAGGGCTCACATGACTCCTGAAAGGATAACTTGCTTGGCATTCCACTTTATTTGTGGGATACCATTTGGAGGTTTATTCCGATTACCTGTATTGACTTGCTTTCTATGATGGTGCCAGCTTGAGAGATCTCTGGGTTTCTTATTACTTTAGTTGTTGTTACTCCGGATCTTTATCCGTGTGGTAGATCTCTTGATCCTTTATCTTTCCTGCATTTTACCGCTTTCTTAGCTGGAAGACCTCAATAGGAGGCAATGTTTTCTTTTGTTTATTTACTTTTGTGCCCAAAGACCTCCAAGAAGAGGCATTAGTGCTAAAGACCTCCCTGAAGAGGCAATTGACGGATAAAAGGGATTAGTAATCAATCCCCCGTTATTCAGTGTGTCGTTCTTTATGCTCGCACTACATGTCGATGCTTCAGAACAAAAGCCCAAGATCTTTTTTCCGGTCAGTCAGTGGAGAGGGTTCCACCTTTCTGAATCCCCACTTTTTGTCATGAGCTCACCCTGTCCAGGGTTAAGAGCTATGAGGTCTTATCCTCATTACCCTTTTGATCTGCTCACCCTGACGGTCAATGTCAGTGGTTAAGAGCCCCTTTGATTACCTTTCCATGGCTTGTTTGTCGAGGTTGATATGGCCCCTCTTGACTAAAGCCCTACCCCTGTATGTTTGAGCCCCCTTGTTGGTGTGTTTACTTTATGATACATGTTTTGTGCGGTGTGATCGTCTCCCCATAGGATTGCTAGGCTTCGTATAGTCTCCCGTTTGCATGTCAATTAAGGTAGCACTGTTCCTTCGTTTAGGACTTCCTTTTTTGCATGAGCATTCCTAAAACACAAACAACTTCATTGATTTTTCTTCTCCTAAGAACACGTTAACTCCTTCTACTACATGCGAGTAAGTCTCCAAAGGTCGAGCATCCGGTAGATTGCGTAGTAACGTCGTTCATCCTAAAACACAACCCTTAACTCGTAGTTAGGCGAACTACGGCTTGCTCTGATTCTCATTCCAGATGAGATACGTAGGCATAAGACGCGATGTCTTAGCGAGCACACTCCTCTTTAACCCATAGGTAGCCGAGCTACGAAGACTTTGATTCTCATATTCAAATGAGATACGTATGTAGTGGATGCGACATCCGTGCGAGTCATTTTCTTTTGACCCCTCTTTTAGTATATAGTACATTAGATAAACCCACACCCTTTAG
Organism: Lathyrus oleraceus; assembly: GCF_024323335.1. NCBI lineage: Eukaryota > Viridiplantae > Streptophyta > Magnoliopsida > Fabales > Fabaceae > Lathyrus > Lathyrus oleraceus. Next base: position 315,776,862 of record NC_066581.1, on the reverse strand, counting down.
ACAAGAACAACAAGCGTGGATCCCGTAGAGTACTACAGATGCGTAGGGGTGCTAATACCTCCCCTTCGCATAATCGGCTCCCAAACCCAAGATTTGGTTGCGAGACCTTGTCCTTTCCTTTCCTTTTTTCCAGGTTTACTTTGAGCGTTTCCTTTCCCTCCTTTGGGATAAATAACGCACGGTGGCGACTCTTCTGTCATTTCCTCTTCGCCGGTTGTTTTTTCGTATCTCCTTTTTCAGGTTGCGACAGCTGGCGACTCTGCTGGGGACTTATTTTCCTTAGTGGGCCTTTCCTAGCGTTTGTTTGTTTATTGCCTATTGTGTGTTATCTATTTATTGCTTTGCATACTTATCTGCTATTAAAGTAAAATCCTAAAAACAAAGGAAAACACAGTAATAACACAACAAAATGACAATAAAACAACTAGAATGCATGTGAAATCGGAGTCGAAAATACGTAAATTTCAGTGTTATCAAACTCTCCCACACTTAAACCTTTGATTGTCCTCAAGCAAAACATTATAAAGCTCGTGAAACAAAAACTGGTGTAAACGAGTGCTTCAGGTAAAAATTCTAAGTTCAAGTCGGGATGCAGTGATAGGTACTAACTGAGTGAACTAAGGGTATCATGATGACACTAATCCGCAAATACGAACATAAACTTCATTCCTATATTAACCAACCCATATCATCCCACAATACCTAGGCCTGCCTCTTCATCTCTTTTTGTGTCCTTTTCATTCAGGCGCAATCACATTAAGCCCGTTATCCGTACATGCTTCATAGTAGAGTGGCCTGTTAGTGATTATGATCTGAGAATGGGGTTTCTGGCACATAAATATGTGTAAACCCTTTTATTGGACCCAACTGTAGTTGTGGGGGATCGGATCGTAATCCGCCCTACCGAGTTCAATGCCAGATACCTCTGAACCAACTAACAGCGGGTAAGTTTTTCGTTTTCTTTTTCTTTTTCTTTTTCTAGTAATTTTTTTACAATCCTTTGGTTTAAATGACTTTGTGAGGGTCACCTAAACCAGAGTTGCATTTTTGCTTTCTTTTATATTTTGTTTTTCTGGATCATTCACTTATTTGCATCGGTCCCCTACGTAGAGGATGTGTAGGCCGGAGCTGACTGCTGAGATAAACTACTAAGGACTTATACGGAAATGATGATTAAGGCCATGGTATATGGGGTTTCGGGAATGGTTCCTATATTTACGAAGTCTATGGTGCTAAAATAATACTGATGTTTCGCAAAGTTCTCCCAAGTCACCACATCCTTACTCAAAACATGTCTTTAAAACCTGAAAACTTTCGGAATAACACTATTTTCTTTTGCAAAAAAAAAATTTTTTTTTTGGTGGGGCTAAAGGTATGGGGAGGTAGGATTGTACTAAAGATATAATATTTTTGGTGACTCGTCGGACTCATGCATTATACTAAAAAGCAAAATAAATAACTAAAAGGAAATAACAATAAATAAACTATCTAAAAACAACAAAGAAAAACGATAAAGAAAAAACGAGAAAAGCAATAAAGAAAAGACGATAGAGTCTCCTCCCACACTTAAATCGAACATTGTCCCCAATGTTTCGAAATAAGATAAGGGAAGAGTTACCTGACAACTTATTGCTGACCACTAGTGCCCTCGCCATCCTGAGGTGGACGACAGGATCGGGTACGACGACGGTCTCTCTGATCCATCCTCGCCTGCAGGGCATCCTGAGCGTTCCTCACCTCTCGAAGGTTACCTAAAATGGAACCTTGAGTGGCTTCAATTAGTGCCATGTGTCTCTGGTGGTAGTTTTGCTGACGGGCTTGTGTATCTGTAATCACTTGCAGGGACTGTAGAACAGTGTCGTAGGACCTGTTTGTCCTCCGCTGCGACTCTTGCATAAAGCTCATGTTGTCCGCCATTTGTTGTTGGATGGTAGAGAGAAGGTCGTCACGCCTTTGCTCTCTAGCCATGTGGTCACGCCACATCTCCTCTGTAATATAGAAGCCATGAGTGGTACCTGAAGAAGAAGAAAATGGTGCGGTGTGTGGTGGTGAAGGATGATGGGGGAACACATGGGGTACGGGAGATCTCTCTCTCCGATCATATTCATCATCAGTGTCGTGTCCCGCCTCATCAGGAATGTTAGGAGGAAGAGGACCCAAAACAGGTGGGGCATTTAATTCGTAGGTCCAATTCCTTTCATCTCGTACATCTGTACGTCTAGTGCACGGTAAAACAACAGACGGGATGGCTACGCCATGAACCATAAGTGTATAACCTCCTTCTCTCCTTGAACGACACAATTTCATGTCTCTCAGAAATTTTAAGTTAATTGTGCAAGGAGGTAAGGGGTCTAGGGTAGCCAACTCATTATTCAGGTTAAGTGCCCGAGCAATGGACGTAATCAATCCACCAAAAGAAATCGGTCCCGCTTTATTCAAAGTTAAAATCATATGAGCAAGCATGAACGGGACCAAATTAATACGTCTATTTGTGAGGCTTCCTTGTAAAAATAGAAGCTCTCTAGCATTAACCTTATTTAGATTCTCCCGGCCAAAAATAGTACATGCCAACAGATATCTAAAAACTCTGATGGCCGGGTTATGGATAGTTGAGGCAAGAACTCCTTCAAAAGAGTTTATGGAAGTGTTTGATAAACGCTCCCAGAAGCAAAATACCTCAACACACCATTCGGAATCCAAAGGGGCCTCACAAATAGCACCTTCCCCATGAGGGATCCCTAACAAGCTGGCTAGTTCATCGGTACTGAACTCGTATTCAACAGCAAACATTCTAAATTTGACAGTACCGACTGTGCTAGCAGTGTTAGGGTTGACAATATAGATTAAGGAACTCAAAAATTTAATTGTCAACCGCTCATAGGTGGGTTCTTTGTTGGTAAAGAAATTATGCAAACCTAAATTATCAAATAAATGAAATATGCTATGATAGATACCTAAAGTGTAGAGACAGTTTTCGTCAACATACCTTGTCGGGAGGATTTCCCGACTTTGCAACCGTTCAATAATTTTTCTTTGTCTATCCCCCAGTTTCCCTCCCCGAAGAATGAATCCGTTGAACTCCATTTGAATGCTCTTGAAAAGTGGTGGAGAAGATGAAGTGGTTGGTGAAAAGGTTGGATTTTTACAAAATCCGACGGATGAAATTGAAAATGGAAAGTGGAATAATGATTTGTGTGGTATGATGGTTAGGAAAGTATGAGCTTTTTATGGGTTCAAGGATGTTTTTCCAAGGTGAAAAAATGGGTTTGGGAGGTTGTAAGTTGCAAAAATGGTGAAGAAAAAGGTTCTGCCCCAACCATTTACAAGCGCTGTGGCGGACGCCACAGGTCCTATGGCGGGCGCCACAAGGCAAAATCTGGTTGGGCCAGATTTTGGTCCTTTTGGTTTTGGGCTTCTCTTGTCTTTTGGCTTTGAGGGGTCTGAATAACATTTGTCTTGTGAGTACCTAGTATCATTGCCTTGCATAATTTTTACAGAAGTAAAAATAAAAGACAAAAAAAAAAAAAAAACGAAAATTAAATTTTAGACTGCTAAATAAATAAACAACTAAAAATAGAAAAATGCAAAATAAATCAAAACATAAGGTATATATATAGATAAAAATAGAAATATCAAGGTATTCATATAATATTTAAAATGCGATAAAATAAAATAAGTTATGCAAATACGAGGAATATATAAAAGAGAAATAAAATGAAATGAAATGGTGAGATCAGGTAGTAGGGGTGTCGTCTGCCTGAGTGGATCCACGGAGCACGGCTATCTCCTGCCTGAGCTCTGCGATCTCCTGATATAGACAATCGGCTTCAGTAGCATGGGTGAGATCAGACACTCCCATCTGTAAAGTTAGGTCCGCCACTTCCTGTCTAAGCTCTGCAATCTCTCTACGGCACTCAGCAATCTGGGTGCGTATGTCGGGTGTCTGCAATGAATGATTATTAGAGAAAATAGTGATTCTAGGAGATGGTGGTGTAGGCGTGTATTCAGCAACGGGTGGCGATCTCGGTGCCTCGACGGTCTCTCCCTGGCCCTCTAGAGCATAACTCCAATTCGCTGGATCATGCACACTGGTCATCATAGGGTATGGTAGTGTGAAATAATGGATGGCCTCACTGTCGACTAGCAATCGGAACTGACATGGGTGGAAAGAGGCTCTCCTCATCAATCCTCTGGTCAAACAGAAATCGATGTCCATGGTAGTGTATCCACAGTAGATCCGAAGATGTAACAGCTTGCGAGACAGACCTAAAGCGACAGCAATCTGAGTGATGATTCCGCCAACATGGATGACTCCTTTGGTGGATCTGGAGATATCGCTGAGACTGTATAATAAAAAGTTTCCACATGCTATTGGGCGAGACTGGGATGCACAAAATAATAGGAAAATCTCCTCTTCACTCAGTAGTGTCTCTGCATCCGGTCTTCCCAGGAAGGAATGTGCTAATATCATCTGAAAATATCTGAAGGCTGGGTTATGTATGACATAAGATAGCTGCATAGATGGATCTTGGCTTCCGCCACCTGATATATCACTCCAAAACTTCTCCACCTCCTTACCCAGGAAATATCCCATAGGTGTCTCCGGAATAGCATCAGGAGTAGTCTGGAAACCCAATAAGTCGCCGAACTCTTTCTGGCTGAAGGAGTACTCAACCCCGAAAAGCCTGAAAGCAGCATACCCATCTGGTCCAGAGTATGGGTCATAGTCGAATGAACTCAGGAACTCCAAAGTTAGGTTCCTATATGTGTTACTCAAGTCATCAGCAAACTCGTCCCAGTGAAGCTGGTGGCTAAGGAATCGGATACTCGGCTCGATACCCAGTGCCTCCATACAGTGCTGATCAGGGTAACGTGTGGGTGCCATAGGGCGCTGATACAAAGCAATGTATCGTTCCCTCTGAGCATTATCTCTACAGGCAACATGCATGTCATCGAAACCCTGCATCCTGTAAAAGTTAAGAAAGTGATCCTGAAAATGCAAACCATTCAAATCTTTGTCTCAATGCAAAATATGATAAAATAAAATAAAATAAAAAAAATAAAAAAAATAAATGCGAAAAAGTAAAATGAAAGAAAAACCATGGGTTGCCTCCCACATAACGCTTGTTTAACGTCATTAGCTTGACGATTAGAATTTATACACCTGTAGTAGTAGAGATTGGTGGATCAATCAGGGTGTGGCTTGAGTAGTATGCTGGAATGTCTCCTCCTTCGTAGAGCTTCAGTCTTTGTCCATTTACAATGAATGGACTACATGTTTGGTTCTTGATTTCTACGGCTCCGGATCTCAGAATCTTTGATACTTCGAAAGGACCAGTCCATCTTGAACGTAGCTTTCCAGGGAAGAGTCGTAACCTAGTGTTGAAAAGGAGAACAGACTCGCCTATATTGAAGTTTTACTTTACTATTCTTTTGTCGTGATAGGCTTTTGTCCTCTCTTTATATATCTTTGCATTCTCGTAGGCCGATTGCCTAAGTTCTTCTAATTTATGAATGTCTAGGGTACGCTTTTCTCCAATGGCTAGGTAGTCTAAATTCAAAGTTTTAATGGCCCAATAGGCCTTATGCTCTAATTCGAACGGTAAGTGACAAGATTTTCCATAGACTAGTTGGTAAGGAGTAGTTCCTATAGGGGTTTTGAAAGCGGTTCTATAGGCCCATAATGCTTCTTGAAGCTTCTGAGACCAGTCTCTCCTAGAAACAGAAACAGTTTTCTCTAGGATTTGTTTTATCTCCCTATTAGATACTTCTACTTGGCCACTAGTCTGTGGGTGGTACGGTGTTGCTACTCTATGCCTAACTCCATATTTTCTTAAAAGTTTGTCAAATATTCTCGATATAAAGTGTGATCCTCCATCGCTTATGACTAAACGTGGTGCTCCAAATCTAGGGAATATATAATTTTTAAATAGTTTGATTACTACCCTAGTGTCGTTTGTGGGTGCAGCTATAGCTTCAATCCACTTAGACACATAGTCTACAGCTACTAAGATATACATGTTCCCTAAGGATGGTGGAAAAGGTCCCATGAAATCTATACCCCATACGTCAAAGAGTTCTACTTCCTGAATGTTTCTTAGAGGCATTTCATCACGCCTTGAAATGTTTCCAGTGCGTTGGCATCTATCACATTTGACAATGCAAGCATAGACATCACGCCACATGGTAGGCCAGAATAGGCCAGCTTGAAGAATCTTGGCGTATGTCTTAGAGGTGCTCGCATGTCCACCATAAAATGCAGAATGACAATGCTCGATAATACTATTTACCTCTTCTTCTGGAACGCAACGGCGAAAAATGCCATCTTTACCCCTTTTGAAAAGGAGCGGTTTGTCCCAATAGAAGTTTCTCACATCGTGGAAGAATTTCTTCTTGCGGTGGTAGTCAAGATCAGGGGGTACTATATTAGCAGCTAGGTAATTAACAAAATCTGCATACCAGGGTACGTTACTTATTGCTAAGGAATTTTGGGAATGCTCATAAGGATCTAGGTTATTATCTTCAATGGTTTCTACTCTAGCGATCAGTCTATCATAGGCAAAATCATCATTTATGGGTATTAGTTCTGGTTTTAGATGTTCTAGCCTAGAAAGGTGATCGGCTACTACATTTTCAGTGCCTTTTTTTTATCTCTTATATCTAAATCAAACTCTTGTAGTAATAGAATCCATCGGAGTAATTTGGGCTTGGCATCTTTTTTACTTAATAGGTAACGAATGGCAGCATGATCGGTGTAACCTATAATTTTTGCTCCTACTAGATAAGATCTAAATTTGTCTATAGCGAAAACTACAGCGAGTAATTCTTTTTCAGTTGTTGCGTAGTTAAGTTGGGCAGCATCTAGGGTTCTACTGGCATAATAAATGGCATGTAATTTTTTATCTTTCCTTTGTCCTAGAACGGCTCCAACTGCATAATCACTAGCATCGCACATTATCTCAAAAGGTTCTGACCAATCAGGTGGTTTCATAATGGGTGCCAATACTAATGCTTGTTTTAAAAGATTAAATGCGTCATTACATTTTTCATCAAAGATGAATTCAACATCTTTCATTAAAAGTCCAGTTAAAGGTTTAGTGATTTTGGAGAAGTCCTTAATAAAACGCCGATAGAATCCAGCGTGTCCAAGAAAGCTTCGGACTTCTCTGATGGTTTTTGGTGGTTTTAGGTTTTCTATAACTTCTATTTTAGCTTTATCTACCTCTATAACTTTTTCGGAAACTATATGTCCTAAAACTATTCCTTCGGTCACCATGAAATGACATTTTTCTCAGTTTAGCACGAGGTTCACCTCCACGCATCTCTCCAGGATTTTCTCAAGGTTAGCGAGACAATTATGGAAATTAAATCCGCAAACCGAGAAATCATCCATAAACACTTCCATGATACCATCTAGGTAATCTGCAAAGATTGACATCATGCAGCGTTGGAAAGTAGCTGGGGCGTTACAGAGGCCGAACGACATTCGTCTGTAGGCAAAAGTTCCATAGGGGCATGTAAAGGTAGTTTTTTCTTGATCTTCAGGGTGAATAGGTATTTGGAAGAATCCAGAGTATCCATCTAGATAGCAGAAGTAAGAGTGTCTAGCTAGACGCTCCAACAGTTGGTCTATAAATGGTAAAGGGAAATGATCCTTCCTAGTTGCTTTATTTAATTTTCTATAATCTATACACATCCGCCATCCTCCTTCTGAACGTTTCGCTACATGTTTGCCTTTATCGTTTTGCACGACTGTGATGCCTCCCTTTTTAGGTACTACATGCACAGGGCTCACCCACTTACTGTCCGAGATCTGGTAGATTATACCTGCCTCAAGTAACTTAAGAACTTCCTTTTTAACAACATCACTCATCATAGGGTTTATTCTTCTCTGATGTTCCCTAGAGGGTTTTGAATCTTCTTCAAGCGAAATCCGATGCATCCATACAGATGGGCTTATACCTTTCAGGTCAGAGATATTATATCCTAAGGCTGAGGGATGTCTTCGTAAAATGTCTAAAAGTTGGTTTGTTTCCTCTTGGCTCAAGGTAGCACTAACTATCACTGGACGACTCATCTTTTCATCGAGGAACTCATATCTCAGGTTCTTAGGCAGTTCCTTAAGTTCTAAGGTTGGTTTCTTAGGGCATGGCATAGGATATGGGGTAAGGGATAAACATTCGTAAAGGTTATCATCGATGTAAGGTTCTTTAAAGTCATCATCTTCCTTTTTGGGGGTTGATGGTAACTTGATTGTTTTTATAATTTCTTTTTGTTCTAATTCTCTAACACATTCATCAATGATATCTAAGACATAACACGAGTCTCCCATCACAGGTGCCATAAGAAATTTCGAAAGTATAAATTCTATTTTCTCGTCACCTACCTCAAATGTTAACTTTCCTTTCTTGACATCTATTATGGCTCCTGCAGTCGATAAGAATGGTCTACCTAGAAGGATTGGTATATCATTGTCCTCTTTGATATCCATGACAACAAAATCAGTAGGGATAAATAACTGACCTATCCTAACAGGAACATCTTCTAGGATGCCTATTGGATATTTGACAGATCTATCGGCTAACTGAAGTGACATCTTAGTGGGTTGTAATTCTCCTAAGTTTAACCTCTCACAAACCGCTAAAGGCATTAAGCTCACACTAGCTCCTAAGTCTAGAAAAGCTTTTTCGATGACATGATTACCCAGAAGGCAAGGAATGGAGAAATTTCTAGGATCTTTATCTTTCTTTGCTAGTTTGTCCTCGAAAATAGCATTACATTCCAAAGGCTTCGGATCGTCAAGTCTACATTTGTTGGTAAGGATGTCTTTGAGAAACTTTGCATAAGAAGGTATTTGGGTAATGGCTTCTGTGAAAGGGATTTCTACATGAAGTTTTTCTATAACTTTAATAAATTTTTGATGCTGTTTATTGATCTGGGTTTGTTTGAGTCTTTGCGGATATGGTATAGGTGGTTTATATGGTGGGGGTGGTATGTAAATTTTATCTTTAGGTTCTTCTCCTTTCTCTCGACCATCCTGGTTTTCAGATTCCTCTGGTTCCTTCACTTTGTCCGGGGGTTTGGTACATTCCTTAGAAGTTCCGGGTTCACTCAATCTAGGGTTTGGTGGCTCATCATAAGCGTTCCCACTTCGTAGGGTAATGACATTGGCTTGTCCTCTCGAATTTTGTTGAGGTTGTCCAGGGAACTGTCCTCCAGGTGTAGTCTGAGGGGCTTGGTTTAAAGCTACCTGAGAGATCTGGGTTTCAAGCATCTTGGTATGAGTAACTATTTGATCAACCTTGGTTCCTAACTGAGTAATCAATTCGTTAACATGAATGTTTTGGTTCATGAACTCCTTGTTTTGTTGGGTTTGAGCGGTGATAAAATTTTCCATAATTTTCTCAAGGCTCGGCTTTGGTGGTACAGGTTGCATAGGTTGATTTGATCTAGGGGCTTGATAACTAGGCCTCGGAGGTGCATTATTTTGAATAGGGTTATTATTTTTATAGGAGAAGTTCGGGTGATTCCTCCATCCAGGGTTATAGGTATTCGAATATGGGTTCCCTTGGGTGTAGTTCACTTGCTCAGAGTGGGTTTCGTTTAATAGACTGCATTCTGCAGATTGGTGTCCTTTGGTTCCACATATCTCACAATCCGACGAAACTGTGGCTACAGTATTCGGGTTTATGCATATATGCTCGACTTTAAGGGCTAATGCGTCCATTTTAGCTTGCATAATGTCTATAGAGCTTAGTTCATGCACTCCTCCTTGGGCTTCCTTCTTCTCAACTGTCGCTCGTTCGACTCCCCATGATTGATGGTTTTGAGCCATATCTTCGATGAGGGCACTAGCTTCAGGATAAGGTTTGTTCATCAGAGCACCGCCTACGGCAGCATCGATGGTCATCTTTGTGTTATAATGAAGTCCATTATAGAAGGTTTGAATGATTAACCAATTTTCTAAACCATGATGTGGGCATGCTCGTAACAACTCTTTATATCTCTCCCAAGCTTCGAACAGCGATTCTCCTTGGTTTTGGGTAAATCTAGTTATATGGTTTCGAAGAACGGCGGTTTTACTCGGGGGAAAATATCTAGCAAGAAAAACTCTTCTAAGGTTATCCCAAGTCGTAATGGAATTAGGTGGAAGGGAATCTAACCACGATAGGGCTTTATCTCTGAGGGAAAAAGGAAATAATCTTAAACGTATTGCCTCAGGAGAAGCTCCATTGATTTTAAAAGTATCTGCTAATTGAAGAAATATTTTTAAATGTTGATTTGGGTTCTCAGTAGCGAGACCCGCGAATTGTCTCTGTTGCACTAGTTGCAACAGGGATGGTTTAAGTTCAAAATTATTAGCTGGTATGGTTGGGTTTACTATACTGGAACTAGGTTCTTCGTTTGATGGTTGAGCGAAGTCCTTAAGAGGTCTTTGGTTTTGATCTTCGGCCATAGCTCTCTTAATTCTATGAAAGAATAAACGTGTGCGAGCGTAACGTCCAGGTTACGCCAGAGGGTATACTAAACTTAAACTTCCGGTGCTGCGAGTTTTTCGCATTGACCGGTGGGAAATAACCTAAGTCTAAACGATACAACAATAGGAAAATGAAATTTGACGAAATTGGTCCCCGACAACGGCGCCAAAAACTTGATGCGATCAATAACTTGATGCGGTGTTTGCAAGTATACGAACGCGTCAGAGTAATATAAAAGATTGTCGAATCCACAGAGACCAAGTGTCAATCTATCGTTATCTATTGTTATGGTGTTTATCAAAGGCAGTCGAAATAGGTGTTTTTGTAGTGTGCAATGAAAAGTAAAGTTTCAGATATAATTAATAAAGACAGGGTCGAATGTAATTCACGTAATCAATTGATAATCCAAGTACTTGCTAGTAGAGCTACTTATGGGCAATGTTTCCTACTTTGAAAAGAACTAATTTAATAGGAATTGTCGCTTTCGCGTATTTAGAACCGAGTTGTACTCCCTAATTAAACCCTCTTATTGTCACTTATAAAAAGCGCGCATTGCGTTAGAGTAGTAAACCTATTTTTAAGAAATATAGTATCTTGACTAAGTTGAAAAGTATTATAACCTGGATTTCTTAACCAAAAGAGGTTCTTACGAACCAGACTCTAAACTTATAAATGCGTTCGAAAATAGTTTTAAAATCTCTTTTCTTCTTAATGTTAAAAACTCCTAAGGAACTAGACAAAGCGCTTTCGCTGTTTTTGAAATAGTTAAAAACAATTAAGTTTATAAAGACATTGGACAGCTTTCGATCTTACCCAACAGAATTGAAGTACGGGAAAACTTAAGTTGAAAGTTAAAATAGCCCTTAAGTGTTTCTACGAACAGTTGTACGGATTATCGATTTAATTACGATTCTTACATTCTAACCTTTTAGATTTAGTTAGACATGGTAAAGTAAAAGTGCATTAATTTAAATAAAAGTAGTGCGAGTGCGAAAAATAAATAAAAGTAGTGCGAGTGCGGGAAATAAATAATTTAAAGCGAGTGCGGGAAATAAATAATTTAAAGCGAGTGCGAGGAAATAAATAATTTAAAGCGAGTGCGAGGAAATAAATGAAAGTAAAGCGAGTGCGGGAAATAAATGAAAGTAAAGCGAGTGCGGGAAATAAATGAAAGTAAAGCGAGTACGGGAAATAAACAAAATAAAGCGAGTGCGGGAAATTAAATAAGATAAAGATAAGTAATAAAAACCTGCTCCAACCGGAGGGCTGAGTAAATTGCAATACGGAAATGAAAATGGCGGCAGGATTAACTTCCTTCCAAAGTGCTCCAAACTCGATTACAGACTCTACCACAGACTCAATTACACAATTGTGGTAACACTCCAATGCGAAGCGGTTACCACTTTAAAATACTGAATATATGCCTAAGTGAAACAAAGTTGCTTCTGAGTTTGCCTCTACTCTAAGTTTGGATGATTGTAAAAGTGAATTCGCGTTTCTATTTATAAGCAAGTAAAAAGATGGAAATGACTTGGATGCCCTTCAACTTGAAAATAGGAGGGAACCGTTTTTCCTCTTGTGGCGCCCGCCACAAGGCCATGGCGCCCGCCACAAGCACAATATGGGGCGCCTTAGTGGAAGTAGTGGGAAAACGTGGGAGTTGATGGAAGTTGAGTTTGACACGTCATGGCAGGGTCTATGGCGCCAGCCATGGGGTAGGCCACAAGAACAAAATGCTGAATTTTAGGGTTTTTAGCCCTTTTTCGCTCCTTTTCTCGATCGGGGCTCCGATTAAAGTAAAATCGAGAAAACAAAGGAAAACACAGTAATAACACAACAAAATGACAATAAAACAACTAGAATGCATGTGAAATCGGAGTCGAAAATACGTAAATTTCAGTGTTATCAATGAGAGACCAGAATCAAGGGGGTAGAATACCTTTTGGAATTGATAAACATGTCATTGCATTTGCATACGCATTAGTTTGTCTTGCATAACAGGTACTGCCGCAGTGTTCTCGGTTTGTTTGGTGTTCCACTAGCAGGATAGATGACTCAGAAATTCACCGATATGGTACCCGAAGGAATCAACAAAGAAGATGGGGATAGTGATTGCGACATCGATAATTGGGTGCGTCCGAGGATCCCGAGTGAAGTCATCAACAATTGGTCTTCTGACGAGATTGTCCGAGTCACTTTTCTGGATGAGTAATTTTCTTTGTTTATTCATGCATGTCCAAGTCTTACGTTCCGCCCAGGGCGTAATGACTCATTGTAGGGCTCATCTATGTGGATACTTGCATTTTTTATCATCAATAAAGGACGTCTTTTTGCATTCAAATATTTCGTTCACTGTCTTTCTATTTTTGCAGTTTTCAAAAATCAAAAAATATTTGGCAATGTTTTGTTTAGTTTTCATTCCTTGTTCACACTCATAAGCACATACCATCACTCATGCAGATGCACGTCACCGGATCCTATTGATAACGGTTCTGCTATGGCTCGCTTCGACTTTGAAAATCCAATCTTTCAAGCTGAAGAAGAGGGTGATGAAGACTGTGAACTCCCGGAAGAACTTACCAGGTTATTAAAACAAGAGTAAAGGGTCATTCAACCACATCAAGAGTCTACTGAAGTGATTAATCTCGGCACCGAGGACGCCAAGAGAGAAATCAAGATAGGGGCTGCTTTGGAAGATAATGTGAAGAAATGGCTGATTGAATTGCTGCAAGAATATGTTGACATCTTCGCTTGGTCTTATCAGGACATGCCAGGGCTTGACACAGATATTGTGGTACACCGTTTGCCTCTCAAAGAAGGTTGTCCTCCGGTCAAGCAGAAGCTCAGAAGAACAAGACCAGAGATGGCTGTCAAGATAAAGGAAGAAGTGCAAAAACAGTTGGATGCAGGGTTTCTAGCAGTCACAAATTATCCGCCATGGGTTGCAAATATCGTTCCAGTACCTAAGAAGGATGGAAAGGTACGGATGTGTGTTGACTACCGGGATCTGAACAGAGCTAGTCCTAAAGATGATTTCCCATTACCTCACATCGACATTTTGGTGGATAACACAGCTCAGTTCTCGGTATTCTCCTTCATGGATGGCTTTTCTAGCTATAATCAAATTAAGATGGCACCAGAAGACATGGAGAAGACAACATTCATAACCCCATGGGGCACCTTCTGCTACAAGGTGATGCCGTTTGGTCTGAAAAATGCCGGAGCAACATAACAACGAGCGATGGTGACTCTTTTCCATGATATGATTCATCATGAAATCGAGGTTTATGTTGATGATATGATTTCCAAATCTCAGACGGAAGAAGGACATTTGGTGAATTTGCAGGAATTGTTTGAGCGTTTGAGAAAATTCAAGCTGAGGCTTAATCCGAACAAGTGTACTTTTAGGGTGAGATCTGGAAAATTACTGGGTTTTATTGTTAGTGAAAAAGGGATTGAGGTGGATCCGGCCAAAGTGAAAGCGATACAGGAAATGCATGAGCCAAGAACAGAGAAACAAGTCCGTGGTTTCTTAGGGAGGTTGAACTACATTGCAAGGTTCATCTCTCACCTAACAGCCACGTGTGAGCCAATTTTCAAATTGTTGAGAAAAGATCAGGCCATTAGGTGGAATGACGATTGCCAAAGGGCTTTCGAGAAGATAAAAGAGTATTTGTAGAATCCTCCTATCCTTGTGCCTCCGGTCCCAGGGAGACTGCTGATTATGTATTTGATAGTACTAGACAATTCCATGGGTTGTGTTCTCGGTCAACACGACGAGACAGGTAGGAAAGAGCATGCCATATACTACCTGAGTAAGAAATTCACAGATTGCGAGTCGAGATACTCAATGCTTGAAAAGACATGTTGTGCACTTGCATGGGTTGCTAAGCGATTGAGACAATACATGCTGACTCACACAACCTTACTGATCTCCAAGATGGATCCAGTTAAGTATATATTTGAGAAGCCAGCTCTCACCAGAAGCGTTGCTCGTTGGCAAATGGTACTGACAGAGTATGATATCCAGTATACATCCCAGAAAGCCATCAAAGGGAGTATTCTGTCAGACTATCTTGCTCAGCAGCCGATTGATGATTATGAGCCGATGAAGTTTGATTTTCCAGATGAAGACATCATGTTCCTCAAGATGAAAGACTGTGAAGAGCCAGTTGTTGAGGAGGGACCTGATCCAGACGAAAAGTGGACTTTGTTGTTTGATGGGGCTGTCAATTCCAGAGGAAGTGGAATTGGCGCTGTCATTACTACTCCGAAAGGTGCCCACATGCCTTTCACCGCTAGTCTGACTTTTGAGTGCACCAATAATGAAGCTGAGTACGAAGCCTGTATCTTGGGTATTGAGCAAGCCATTGATTTGAGAATCAAGACTCTGGACATCTTTGGAGATTCAACTCTGGTGATCAATCAAGTGAATGGTGATTGGAACACCCTCCAGCCCAATCTGGTCCCTTACAGAGATTACACGAGAAGACTATTGACTTTCTTCGCAACAGTAAAGCTGTATCACATACCTCGTGATGAGAACCAGATGGCAGATGCTCTTGCCACTCTATCCTCCATGATCAACGTGATTCGGTGGAACCACGCTCCTAGGATCGATGTTATGCGCCTTGATAGGACCGCGTATGTGTTTGCTGCTGAACTGGTAGTTGACGACAAGCCCTGGTATCACGACATCAAGTGCTTTCTGAAGAATCAAGAGTACCCTGCAGGGGCATCCAACAATGATAGAAAGACTTTGAGAAGATTGGCAGGCAGTTTTCTTCTTGAACAAAGACGATGTGTTGTATAAGAGGAACTTTGACATGGTTTTGCTCAGATGCGTGGATAGACACGAAGCAGACATGTTAATGCAGGAAGTTCATGAAGGCTCCTTCGGTACTCATGCCGGCGGACATGCAATGGCTAAGAAATTGTTGAGAGCGGGTTATTACTGGATGACCATGGAATCTGATTGTTTCAAATATGCTCGGAAGTGTCATAAATGCCAGATTTATGCTGATAAGGTACATTTGCCGCCAAATCCTTTGAATGTGATGTCTTCGTCGTGGCCTTTTGCTATGTGGGGCATCGATATGATTGGAAAGATTAAGCCGACTGCCTCCAATGGGCATCGCTTCATCCTTGTTGCCATCGACTATTTCACCAAGTGGGTCGAAGCAGCGTCGTTTGCGAATGTCACCAGACATGTGGTTGCCCGATTCATTAAGAAAGAAATCATTTGTCGTTATGGGATTCCCAAAAGAATCATTACTGATAATGGTTCTAATCTCAATAACAAAATGATGAAGGAGTTGTGCCAGAACTTCAACATTCAGCATCACAATTCTTCCCCTTATCGCCCTAAGATGAACGACGTTGTTGAGGCAGCAAATAAGAACATAAAGAAGATTGTGCAGAAGATGGTTGTTACATACAGAGATTGGCATGAGATGCTACCCTTCGCCTTGCATGGGTACCGTACTTCAGTACGTACATCGACCGGGGCAACCCCTTACTCCCTTGTGTATGGTATGGAAGCAGTCCTACCTGTTGAAGTGGAGATTCCTTCTCTAAGAGTCCTGTTGGATGTCAAGTTAGACGAAGCTGAATGGATTCGGACAAGGTTCAATAAGTTGAGTCTTATCAAAGAGAAGCGAATGGAAACCATTTGTCATGGGCAGTTGTATCAAAGTCGGATGAAGAGAGCCTTTGATCGGAAAGTGCGTCCTCGATGTTTCTAAGTTGGAGATTTAGTGTTGAAAAGGATCCTTCCTCCTCAGGCAGATCACAGGGGCAAGTGGACTCCTAACTATGATGGACCGTATATTGTCACCAAGGTTTTTGATGGTGGGGCCTTAATGCTTGCAACTATGGATGGTGAAAACTTCACTTCCCCTGTGAACTCAGACGTAGTTAAAAAATACTTCGCATAAAATAGACCCGCTGGACAGTAAAAAGAATAGTCCAGAAAAAATGGGCATCCCGACGAACCAAGAAAGTGAAAAGGTTCGGGAAAAAAATTAGGGATTAAAAATGAAAAGATCGTACACCCGGTAAGTTGAAAACCTGAAAAGGCAACTTAGGCAAAAATGGGTATCCCGGTGGATTGAAAACCCGAAAAGGGCGACCCAGGCAAAAGTTAGGGATTAAACGAATGACTGCGTTCTGAATCTCATCCCGTGTCAATGACTGGAAACTTTTGAAGGATAGGAAACAGTCCAATCACTCTTTTCAGAAAGCTGATCATCTGGAGGATCTTGAAGACGAGCAAGTCATAGCAGAATTGGAACCCAATAGAAATCCATTTCACATTGCCATTAGATTAATTTCTGCTTTTATCTTTTGTGCGATTACCTCTTTCCAGGGATTGCTTCCTGATGTAAATGCCTATTCAGAGGCCATTCAATCAATAAAATCATGTTATTCAGTATATCTCTATTTTCATTTTCATTTTCCTGTTTTGTTTGCAAAAATGACGTCCGAATTTTTGATAAACATTGCATCATGAAACATAAGAGCTTTACAGGTACATGCTTAATAAACATTTAAAATTGCTGTAAATGTTAAGTGCTTTAAATCGTCTATTCAGAACAGGTTCCCAGCCGATGATCGCGAATGTTTTCCCCCAATAGTCAAAGTTGGTATCTTATCCCTGCAGAGCTAATTAGAGCATTGGATTCTTCGATCCCCAGCAGGCTCTCACTGTTGTACCTCCCCCAAGCGGTGGTTTCAGATTATACACTCCCCAGTAGAGTTGACAGTGCCAGACTGTATATCCCCAGTGGAGTTGACAGTGCCAGACTGTATCTTCCCAGCAGAAGCGGCTGCTCCTTAGAGTTTGATGCCAGATCGATAATCCCAATGCCAGATCCATGGTCTCTTTCCTTGAAGCAGAATCTCGGTACCGTATCGGTGTTAGCTTCCCCTGTTGAGTCGTCTCTCTCGCAGCTTATGGTTGCCAGAGCCACCGTCGCTTCCCCAACAGCAGGTTTTCAGTTCCGTTCTCTCCCCAGTCAGAGTCTCGGTATTTCGTCATTGCTAGAACACCGTGTGGCTGGTCATTTCCCCACAGAGTTCTTTGCGCTGTGCATCTCCAACAGCCTTGTCAGGGTCCAGAAGATGGTGATCATTTCCCCAGCAGATTCCCTTGTCTCGGCTTGGCATTCTACCCAGCATTTCGCATCCCTGCATGTAGAATCATATTGCATTGCATCCTCCCAAATTGCGTAGCATTTCGATTTTCGTGGAGCATTACGCCATTGAAAAATTCAAACATACGCATGTAAGCATAAAACATTCTCGGTATCCCAAGTGATAAGCCAAAAGTTGTTTCCAGTACTCAGACTGAAGATTGTTCATGACTTACCTTTATTATCCCCAGCAAGTGTCATTGGCCCATGCGCCGCCTCTATTATCTTTCCCTATTTCTGCCGATGCTAACCGGCATGAAGTTTTCCGGTATTCAAACCGAAGTGGCGTTCAGGCCAGTTTTCCGATGTTCAGATTGAAGAAGTTTCCGACATTCAGGTCGATGCAACTTGTGGCATTAAGGCTAGTTTCCGGTATTCAGACCGAAGTGGCGTTCAGGCCAGTTTTCCGATGTTCAAATCGAAGAAGTTTCCGACATTCAGGAAGATGCAACTTGTGGCATTCAGGCCAGTTTCTGGTATTCAGACCGAAGTGGCGTTCAGGCCAGTTTTCCGATGTTCAAATCGAAGAAGTTTCCGACATTCAGGTCGATGCAACTTGTGGCATTCAGGCCAGTTTCCGGTATTCAGACCGAAGTGGCATTCAGGCCAATTTTCCGATATTGAGATCGAAGTGGCGTTCAGGCCAGTTTTCCGATGTTCAGATCGAAGAAGTTTCCGACATTCAGGTCGACGCAACTTGTGGCATTCAGGCCAGCCTCTCGGTGTTCAGACCGATATTAATAATCTCATATCTTCCGATGTTCATATCGAAGTCATTTCCAGTATTCAAACTGATGAGCGGCATTCAGGCCATGGTTATTTCTGTGTTACCATTTATTTTGGTATCCAGGTTAACATTCTTTTTCGGTATTCAGACTGACTCTCACCGTACCAGACGGATTCTTCTTTCAAGACCACCTCTTTGCCGATTCTGACAGGCATTGTTACTTCACTTCACTTCAGTGCAAATTTTCAGGCTTTTATTGTATTCAATCTCTTGATACCCCGAAAGTGCGAAAGCCGCTGCTATCTTCTTTTCGGGTCTCCAGTTGATTGAATAGGGGCAGCTGTAATACCTCAAAATTTGCCCCCCTCATTCATACATTCATTTTTAGGTCATTTAACATTTCATATTGCATTTCATCATATCAATCAGAATCAAATCCAAGAAGCTTGAATATCATCCAAGACACTTTGTGGGTCCTATCAGGGTGATCAGTCACCACAAGGGAATGGCTTGAGATACTTCCAACATGTTCAAATGGGGTCTATTCATCAGTCAAAACGTTAATCTTAAAGGATCAAAAGTTTGTTTATGAGCTGTCATGCTCGCTAGGCGAGCAGAATGGGTCGCCTAGCGAGTCCCAAGAAAAGCCACCAGAATCACATACGCTCAGAGGAATTTCTTGAACTGTCATGCTCGTTAGGCGAAGCCCACGCGTTTTGAAAAAAAAAATTAAATAAATAAATAAATAAATAAAATATAACAGAAAAATCTTGGACTTGGACCTCTCTCTTTTGAGCCCACAAAGTCACAAAAATCAGGTTATAAATTCTAGACTTCTATCTCCCAAAAAAACCTAGGGAAAAAGATAGTGAGAGAAGAGCTAACAGAGTTCAGAGCAACCTCCAGAGACTGAAAGGAACTCATCTGCAAAGAGCCAATTCCATCTCATATAAACCCTAAGAGTGTTGTGCAAAGCCAACCGGACAATTCAATTTCATTCGATCTCTCTAATCAGGTTTGCCCTATTTCCACTACTTTATACTTTCAACCTGAAATTTTTGATACCCTTTTGATGCATGTGTTTGACAAGAGGTGTAGACCTCCTACACTTGGTTGCTTTTTGTGAGCTCTTTTTGTGAATTTTAATGGCATGATTCATGTGGTTACATTTTGATTTGGGGCAACTCTTGATTGCACCCCATATTGTTTCTCTAACCTGTTTGTTGAGTTTTTGTGATGGCCCACATGACTTCTGAAAGGATATCTTGCTTGGCATTCCACTTTATTTGTGGGATACCATTTGGAGGTTTATTCCGATTACCTGTATTGACTTGCTTTCTTTGATGGTGCTGTTACTCCGGATCTTTATCCGTGTGGTAGATCTCTTTTGTTTATTTACTTTTATGCCCAAAGACCTCCAAGAAGAGGCATCAGTGCTAAAGACCTCCCTGAAGAGGAAATTGACGGATAAAAGGGATTAGAAATCAATCCCCCATTATTCAGTGTGTCGTTCTTTATGCTTGCACTACGTGTCGATGCTTCAGAACAAAAGCCCAAGATCTTTTGTCCGGTCAGTCAGTGGAGAGGGTTCCACCTTTATGAATCCCCACTTTTTGTCATGAGCTCACCCTGTCCAGGGTTAAGAGCTATGAGGTCTTATCCTCATTACCCTTTTGATCTGCTCACCCTGACGGTCAATGTCAGTGGTTAAGAGCCCCTTTGATTACCTTTCCATGGCTTGTTTGTCGAGGTTGATATGACCCCTCTTGACTAAAGCCCTACCCCTGTATGTTTGAGCCCCCTTGTTGGTGTGTTTACTTTATGATACATGTTTTGTGCGGTGTGATCGTCTCCCCGTAGGATTTCTAGGCTTCGTATTGTCTCCCGTTTGCATGTCAATTAAGGTAGCACTGTTCCTTCGTTTAGGACTTCCTTTTCTGCATGAGCATTCCTAAAACACAAACATCTTCATTGATTTTTATTCTCCTAAGAACACGTTAACTCCTTCTACTACAAGCGAGTAAGTCTCCAAAGGTCGAGCATCCGGTAGATTGCGTAGTAACGTCGTTCATCCTAAAACACAACCCTTAACCCGTAGTTAGCCGAACTACGACTTGCTCTGATTCTCATTCCAGATGAGATACGTAGGCATAAGACCCGATGTCTTAGCGAGCACACTCCTCTTTAACCCATAGGTAGCCGAGCTACGAAGACTCTGATTCTCATATTCATATGAGATACGTATGCAGTGGATGCGACATCCGTGCGAGTCATTTTCTTTTGACCCCTCTTTTAGTAAATAGTACATTAGATAAACCCACACCCTTTTGTAAGACCCCAATTTTTGTCCCTAAGATCCCTCATGGTATCATATCATATCATTGCATTGCCTCAAGGATCATTGTGCACCTTGCTTACTTCCTTGTGGGTGGTTTATCCTCTTTTGAGTGGTTCTTGATCACCAAGCATTATTTGCATTTGTATATCTTTGCTTTTCTTTTAATCACTAACCAAAAGTACAAAAATATGTCATTTAACCTTTGTCTTGCAGTTGAAGCATTAACAGGTCAAGGCAATTCAAGGCATTCATTGAGCAATAGATGGTGGTCATTCTTGAGATTTGGACCCCACAATCATTCACAAGAGTTCATATGAGATATGATGTCATTTTGAAGCAAAATCCCAAGTGGTAGAGGCTTGAAATTCATCTAGACATCTCCAAGTCAACTGAAACCCTAGAAAGTCAACTGCAAAGCCAACTGTGGATTTGGAGGTGGGAAGTGATTAGAAATACTTCATTCATGTTCAAACAAGTCTCATTTGACATTTCAAATACTTACATTGAAGAATTTGAGGTCCAGTCAAAAATTTCCCAAAATAGCAAGTGACCTATAATATGAACTTTCCAAAAATGGCAAGGTTTTTGACCAACTTCAACTCAAAATTACATCATCAAGAAGGCTTCAAATGAAATTGTTTTGAACATGAAAGTTGTATATCTTTCTCTCCCATTTCCAAAAAGTCCAAGATCATGGATTTCTCATGTGTGGTTGAAGAGATATGATCAAATCATGGAAAAGTGTGCATGGAACTTCAAATGGGCATAACTTCTCAACCAAAGCTTCAAAATGAGTGGCTCTTTTTGCATTTTGTTCATCTTGACCTCTACTTTCCAAAACATCCATTACATGACATGAATTTCACTTGCATGATCATGTGCACATTCATGAAGTTTTGAGAAGGAAATTCCATAAAATCATTTTGGTGAATTATGAGCTTACAAAACCATTTCCAAAACTTGCATGGGCCTTGTTTGAGTGGATTTGAATCAGATTCGTGCACTGTTCACACATGCATTTCATGCATAGAGGTGAAAAACCAATTTGCACTTACACTCCATAACTTGATAATTTCATTTGCATTTGATCTAAACCTGATTAGAGCATGATTAACATTGCATATATAAACTAAAACCTAACTGTTTTCAGGATTAGCAACAACTTTCAGATCTGAATCTCAAATTCTCAAAAAAAATTCTCTCAAACTTTCTTCAAAATTCTTCACATCCAAGCCATTTCTACTGGTTGATTCTTGATCCTGAAGAGTTCTTGAGCAAGTTTGGACGTGGAACCAAAGCAAACCGTGCCTGTTTTGTTCATACTCAAAGCTTGGAGCATTAATGGTGATTTCAAATTCTGTTGGATTCGTGTGCAATTGAACCTCATTCCTTCCATTAATCATCCATACAAGCATCATAGAAGAGCTTTGGAGCATCACAAGGCCTGGATAACACGATTCAACGGATCTTCACTTCAAGAGGTCATGAATCGATCTCTCTAATTCTCAAATTTATTATGATATTGTTGTAGATCTAGGTTTGCTGGTAACTCTGAGCTTTGAATCATGAAATTCCATGCTCTTTTGAGTTAGTTAGGGTTGATTAAAGTTTCATGCATGAAAATTCCTTTGCTCGATTCTCTCTTAACATGTGGAATTAGGTCTAGTTGTTTATTGATTCGTGATCTACATGAAATATGCTACAAAATGTTGTATGAGATTTGGATTTCTGGAACAAATGTTCTTGAGCTCGTATGAACATTCACTGTTCATCTTCTTCGCGAGGAAGAAGATGAAGTGCAACATTTGGCAACGGTTTTTGATCCATAGGCAACGATAATCCGTGGCTTGCATGTTTTTCTTAGGGCTCGCGTATGATTGGTCCATGTCCGTGCCATGCTAGCAGCTTGATTGGTCCCTATTGGGTTGACTGCTTTGACCGTGCCACATGGATTAATGAAACGCGGCGTTTCATTCAAATCCTGGCGCCAATTTCCATTTAAATTTTTATTTCATTTTAATTCATATTTCCATGTTACATTTCATTTCATTTTTTTTTTCCAAACTTGAAAAAATCATAACAAATGCAAAACTCATCCAAATTCATCCCAATTTTTTGCATTGTGATCCTTGTTCTGTCTATTATTTTTTGATCATTAATTTCAAAATTGTGCTTGGCTGGATTTTATTTTGTGCTTGGTTGATTGAGCATGTATCCATTCTTGACCTTGCCTTGCTTATGCCTTTGTGAAATGCTTGTTTCTTATCTAATGAATTTGAAATTTTGCATGTTATAACTAGACACATTGCTGGACATTTTGGTGTTGGTTTGGTATTTTTCCTATGCATCATCTCTGTTTTATGATTGTGCTAACTTGGTGTGACAATTTGTGTCACACCTTTTGATGTTCAACTTGTATGATGAGTTTGCCATGCCAAATGATGTCCAATGCCTCTGATATTTTGTATGTTGATCATGATAGATGTCTTGAATACGCATGATTTTTTCCAGATTATTTTGCATCATTTCTGTTTTGTTTTGAATTTTTCATTCTGGTTGATCACATTTGAGCTTTAAAATTGCCTTGAACTTCAATTGATCATGAAATGCTTTTAGTAATTGATTTTGATGTGAGACCTTTTGGAATGTGTCAAGATGTGATTGAAGTTGATTCATGTTAAATTTCAGCTCCTGTTTCAAATTCTTTCTCCATCTTTGACCCTAGGCTTTGACCTAGTGGTTTGTTGCTTATGTTTGAGCTTTGATTTCAGGTTAAGCATTCAAGCTCCATAATTGGTGATGCTTCATGATCTGAATATTGATGTTTGCTTGTGATTACTAACATTGTGTGTTTTGTAGGTTGATGCTAACTCATTTGAGTTTACCTTTTGGCTTACACACATTTTGTACATTGGGATTATCTGTTGCTTATTGACTGTTATCTGTTTGTTCGAACATTGTACTGATTTGTTTGATGTTTCCACAGGTACTTAAGTTGCTTTAAGTTCATTGTGAATTTTGCTTTGCTTGGTTGCTTAACCACTTAGGTATAATCTCTAATCTTCATGTAGTCTGGAAGACCTGTCCTGTTACGTGGGCAGGCACCTGTCTGAAGCCTCCTTAAGAGGCCATGTCTGTGTGTGTTTAATTTTGTGCCAAGCAGGAAAAGTCCTCTTATGAGGCAATTGGCAGATAAAAGAGATATGTAATCCATCTCCTGCTACTCAGTGTGTCATTCACCTTGCTCACACCATGTGTTGATGCATTGTGGATAATAACCCAAGATCTTATAGAGTCAATCACTTGTGGAGAAGAGTTCCAACTTTCGGAACTCCCACACTTTCCATTGTTCAAAGCTCTCCCTGACCGGGGATAAGAGCTATGAGGCACACCCCTCATCTCCATTTCATCTGCTTCATCCTAACTCTCAATGTTAGGGTTAAGAGCACAAATACCCCATTCCAGTTGGCTGTAAAGCCTAACCTTGCTTGAGCCTAATTGATTTGTATATAGTGTGTGCTATTTGACTTGTTTGTCTGCTTACCTGATTCATCTGTGCATATTTTCTTATGTGTGCCTTTATGCATTTATCATCATTACTTGTATATCATTTCATGATCATTTGTTCATTGCTTTGTTCTGACTATTGAGGAGTCAATTGTAAGTCCAGTTATTGGCAGTTGTTTCCTGTGATTTGGTAGGAGTCGAGTGTAAGACCATTTATTGGCAACTTGTTTCCTCTTGCTTATTGCATTTGTCTGTTTTTTGTGAGGAGTCAATTGTAAGTCCAGTTATTGGTAGTTGTTTCCTATGATCATTCTTTGTGAGACTAGTATAAGTCCATTGATTGGCCTCTGGTATCATTTGTTTCTTTGCTTTTAGGAGACTAGTATAAGTCCATTGAGTGGCATCTGGTATCCATGTTTTGTTTTAGGAGATTGGTATAAGTCCAATGATTGGCCTCCGGTATCCACCTTTGTTGGCTTTGCCTGATACATTGTTTACCTGTTATTTGCATTGTTGCCTATTCCAAAGGAATCACTTGGATCATCTACATATGATCTCAAGAGGTGAAAATCTAAGAAGTTTTACTTCCTCACCCTCCCACCTTTTGTTTCTTTAAACCTCCATTTGCATGTTAACCCAAACTTGAAAACTATTGTGCAAACATTTTCACTTCTTTTCAAATTAAAAACCTGGGCTTTAGGCCTTTGATTTTCAAACTTCACTTTTGATAATACTCCTTTGAATTGAATTCTAATCATACTTTGACCATCTTTTGTGAATGCTCCAAACTGGTAAATTTCACTCATTCAATTGTTTTGTGGTTTAGTCCATTTCTTAATCAAGTTTTCACACATTAGCCATAGGTTTCAATTATCTTAGTGGTTGATGTTAATCTCGCATTTTGTCCTCAGTGATCGAACTGTAAGACTTCCATACTGAAAACAGGGTTAACCCCTCTAGTATGTCGAAGCTATTCTCACATGGTGGACTTGTTGTTTGTATAAGGTTGAGTTTTCTCCCGTGGATAGTGAAAGACCTTAGGGCTTTTGTTTTAAAATCAATCAATTCACCTTTTTGAAATCTTTTAGCCGAACTACGGCGTTTTGATCCTTACCTATCATGGAAAGGTACGTAGGCAATGGGTTCATCCGTTCAAACACAAAAACAATAAAATTGTATATTCTTTTCTCATCCCTTCAATCATGTTTGCATAGTAAATATGTCATAAACAAATAATCATTTTGTACAACAAGTGTGAAAAGAGGTTCCCTAGGAGTACCTTGGACGTTTTGGGTGCCTAACACCTTCCCATTGCGTAATTAACCCCTTACCCAGATCTCTGACCTTTTCATTAGTTTTCTATGTGTAAAACTTCTTAGGCATTTGTTCGCTTTTTAGCCATTCCTTTGGATAAATAAAAGTGCGGTGGCGACTCTATCTTTGTATGCTTTGGTTTTGGTTTAATCAATAAATCATAAAGTGACAAATACACCGCTGCAGAAAAGTGGCGACTCTGCTGGGGATAACATTAGACCTTCCTTGGTGGTTTTGCCTACTTTTCACCCTTGTTGTATAATATTTGTTTACTTGTTATATGACATATTTTTGTACAATTTGGGATTACTGTATTGATTGTAATGTTTGAATTGCTTGATATACAACTGCTGTTTGCTTGGTGATCCCTGTGAGATGAGTTCTGTACCCGAACTCGAGTGCACTCTAGGATAGGAGAATGGCATAGTCTTGTCGACTTGTGTGGAGTATTCCTTAGCAAGTTGACTCGCGAGCCCATTCACTTGGTGGAGGTCATGTTGGATTAATAATGTCACACAAGTTATTTGTGGTTAGGCATTATTCTTTCAATCATGTGCCTTAGAAGCCAAGGACCTTAGTTTACCAGGCCCATCTTGGCCTATTTTTAGGACGTAGTGCGGAGGTCGTTCAGATGTAAGATCTGATGCGATTGTTACGCGATACTACACTCATAAGAGTCTCTCTTGAGAATATTTTTGGAATACGAGTATTCGTTCCTCCGATAATATTCGAAAGATGGGATGATGACTATGGGAACCTCTGGTAGAACATGTTCGACAGGTTTAAACCCTAGTACACTCCCTTTGGGTGGTTCTTAACCAAGACTCCATGCTCGTGACTCTCAACAAACCCGTGATTCGTGGTTGAGTCGTTCAGACATCCTTAATATCAATGGAACTTGGGTGTCGATAAGGTGAAAACCGTAATCCAAAACTTTTCATCTCAAATTCTCTCAAATTCTCTCAACTTTTTCCATCGAATTTCTTCATTTCTTTTGCTTGCTTCTTGTTCTAATCATCATCGACAGGCATTGTTGAAGTGAATTGAAGCAAGATCTTGCATAATCCAGGCCAAATCGTGACTGTTGAAGCTTGAGCATTCCCATGGAAGTTGGAGATTTCATCGAGTTTAAGCATTGTTGAGCTGTTGCACATCATTCATTCATCTTCCTCAACACTATAGAGCATCTGTTTTAGCTCCTCCAAGCCAGATTCACACGATTTCACTTCTGTTTCTCCAGCAAGGTAAGAATTCGATGCTCATGATTCTTGAAATTATTAGGTGCATCTTGTAGATCTCATCATGATAAGAACACTGAGCTTTGGATCCATTGATTTCGTGCTATATTGAATTAGTTATGTTGATTTGAACTTTGACATGTGAAATTTCCATGGCTCGATCTGTTTGATGTGTTTAGATTTAGGCTAAATCAATGCTGGATATGTGATGTGTGTTAGAAGACGAATCGAATGGTATATGCATGATGAATTTCTGTGATGTTTGGATCATGATGATGATGAACACGATGAATTTGTGATAAACCCTAGCTTTTTCGTTTCCAGATGCGTTTAGATCTTCCTGGCCTTGGTTTGCATGAGTTTTTGTGTTTCTGCGCCATGTATTGGGCCACTTGTCATTTCTTGATTGGGCTGCGTTTCCTTTTAATGAAACGCAGCGTTTTGCCTTGGCGCCGGTTTTTGAATGTTCCGTTTATTTACGCATTTGCCATTATTTCATTTAAATTCCATTATTTCATTTTCTTTTCTCAATTTTTATTTCATTTCCATCTTGCATCTTCAAAAATTCATAACTCTCAAAATAATGATCCAATTCACATGAGACTTTTTGTGCCATGTTCCTTGTAATGTCTACTATTTTTTGGATATTTTTCCAGAATTTGTGCTCGGTTGAATTTGTTTTTAGCCTAGGGTTTGTTCATGTATGCCACTTCTTGCACCTTGCTTGCTATTTCTTTTATGAAATCATGATGCTTAATCCAATGAAACTGAAAATTGACATGCATAATCTAGACTCATTCCTGGTCATTTTGGTATATAGTTTGCTATTTTTGCATTTCTGGATATTGAGTTATGATGTGATTATTGGAGGTGTGACAATGTGTGTCACACCATTTCTTGTTCATGTTGCTGATTTTATTTACCTTGCCAAATAAATGCCAAATAATCTGAATTTTTGCATGTTTTTGCTTCTGGATGTTAGGTTTGAGCATGAATTTTTGTAGGATTTTTGGATCCATTTCCAATTTGTTTGAGATTTTCTTTGCTGTTTGGTCATATTTGGACTTTAAATGAGTGTTGAACTTCCATGATTTGTGAAATTCTTGTGCCTTATGATATGAGCTTGAAATTTTGTACATTGATTGCTGACATGTTGAAGTTCATTGTGGCTTTGGTTTGGTTCATTTATCTTATGTCATTTCTGTTTTAGGATTGCCTTAAGTTGATGTACCATTTGTGGCCTTGTTTGAGCTTACTTATGTTTACCTTGACTTGTTGATTTTAATTGACATGCTTCCACTTATCCAAATGCCATGATTTTTGGTATGTTGCTCATTTGATATGTTCTGTTTAGGCATGATTTTTCTTGGAATTTATTGAGCCATTCTTGATTTGATTTGCTTGTGTTCATTCTGTTTGCTCCAATGTGATTCCCACTTGTACACTTTGACATGGTTTGTTTGTGAAATGGAATTGGTGCATAGTTTTGATATGAAACCAATTGGATGATGTTCTTATTTGATTAATCTTGGTTCTTACCAATTTTCATGTTCTGTTTTGGTCCATTTCTCTTTCTTTGACCCTAGACCTTGGCCTAAGGGTTTGCTTCTCATGTTTGAGTTTGTTTTCAGGTTAAGAAGCATATGGCTTTAAGGAGATCAATTTGCATAGCTTGAATTGGTTCGCTTGATTGTTATGAACTAACATTGACTTGTTTTGTAGGATGCTTTGGATCATTTGAGTTGAACTTGTGCTTTGCAATGTAGCCTTGATTGTTTGATTGTACATTGTCTGTTGACTGTTGGTTTATCTGTTTGACTTTTGTGACTTGAGTACTGATTGAATTGGATTGATTTCAGGTACCTTAGTTGCTATAGTTCCATTGTGAACTTGCTTTTGCTTTGCTTGATAGCTCAAGCATTGAGGTATAACATCTCTTCTTCATGTAGTCTGGAAGACCTGGCTTGTTACTTGGCCAGGCACCTTACTGAAGTCCTCCTTAAGAGGCAATGCTTGTGATTGTTTATCTTTGTCCCCAAGCAGGAAAAGTCCTTTGATAAGGCAATTGGTAGATAAAAGAGATGTGTAGTCCATCTCCTACTAGTCTGTGTGTCATCCCTTTGCTCACATTACATGTTGAAGCATTGTGGATCTTAACCCAAGATCTATAGAGTCATTAACTTGTGGAGAGAGTTCCAACTTTCTGAACTCCCACACCTTCTGATATTCAATGCTCTCCCTGACCAGGGATAAGAGCAATGAGGCACACCCCTCATATCCTTTCATCTGCTTCACCTTAACTCTCAATGTTAAGGTTAAGAGCACCACTTACCCCATTCCAGTTGACTTTAAAGTCTAACCCTTGCTTGAGCCTAATTGCTTGGATATAGTGTGTGCTAAATGACTTTGTTTGATTGATTGCTTGGTTCATCTGTACATGTTTGTTTGCATGCCTTTGTGCATTTATCATCATTAATTGTTCATTATTGCATGATCATCATTTCATATCTTTGTGGTTTGTTTGAGTTTGCCCATTGAGGAATCAACTATAAGTCCATTCATTGGCCATTGTTCCTATGATTTGGAAGGGATTGAGTGTAAGACCATTTTATTGGCAACTTGTACCCTCTTAGCTTAGTGCTTTTGTTTGTTTGTTGTATGTGAGGATTCAATTGTAAGTCCATGTTGTTGGCATTTGTATTCCTATGATCATCCTTTGGAGATTGGAATAAGTCCAGATAGATTGGCATCTGACATCCATGTTTTGTTTTGTTGAGTGAGATTGGTATAAGTCCATTTATTGGCATCCGGTATCATTGTTTTGTTTTAGGAGATTGGTGTAAATCCATTTATTGGTATCCGGTATCCTCTTTTGTGTGTGAGATTGGAATAAGTCCATTTATTGGCATCCGGTATCATTGTTTGGTTTTAGGAGATTGGTGTAAATCCATTGATTGGTATCCGGTATCCGCTTTTGTTTGTGAGATTGGTATAAGTCCATTGATGGCATCCGGTATCACCTTGCTTTTTATTTGCTTACTTGCATTGTTGCTTCATTCCAAAGGACACACTTAAATCATCTTCTATATGATTTCAAGAGGTGAACTTCTAGGAAGTTTTACACTCCTTCATCCACATCCTTTTTGTTTCAAAACTCCCTTTTCACTTGTTGATTTTAAAACTTGTAAGTACATGTTGTGCAAACATTCTCATCTCTTTTCAAATTAGAAACCTGGACCTTAAGTCCTTGACTTTTCAAACTTCACTTTTGATAACACTTCTCTGAATTGAATCTTAATCATACTTTGACCATATTTTGTGAATAATCATAATCAATTAACTTCACCCATTCAATTGTTTGTGGCTTTGTCCATTATTGATATGTTTTCATACATTAGCCATAGGTTTCAATTACCATAGTGGTTGATGTAAATCTTATCTTATCCTTAGTGAGTTGATTGTAAGTCTTCCATACTTATTATAGGGTTAACCCCTCACTAGTATGTTGAAGTCGTCCTCGCGTGGTGGATTGTTGATTCAGGTTGAGTTTTCTCCCATTGGTAATGAAAAGCCTTAGTGCTCTTGTTTTAAAATGAACTCACTATATTTTGGAAATCTTTTAGCCGAACTACGGCGTTTTGATCCTTACCTTTCATGGAAGGTACGTAGGCAACGGGTTCATCCGTTCAAACACAAAAATAATAAAATTGTACATTCTTTTCTCATCTTCCCAATCATGTTTGCACAATATGTCATAAACAAATAAACATTTTCATTCAACAAGTGTGAAAAGGGCTCCCTAGGAGTACCTAGGACGTTTTGGGTGCCTAACACCTTCCCATTGCGTAATTTACCCCTTACCCATATTCTCTGATCTTTTCATTAGTTTTCTATGTGTAAAACTTCTTAGGCTTTTGTTCGCTTTTTAGCCAATCCTTTGGATAAATAAAAGTGCGGTGGCGACTCGATTTCTTTGTATACTTTGCTTATGGTTTAATCAATAAATCATATAGCGACGAATACACCGCTACAGAAAAGTGGCGACTCTGTTGGGGATAACATTAGACCTTCCCTGGTGGTATTGCCTACTTTTCACCCTTGTTGTATGATATTGTTTATGTGTTATTTGACATATTTTTGTACAATTTGGGATAACTGTATTGATTGTAATGTTTGAATTGCTTGATATACAATTGCTGTTTGCTTTGGTGATCTCTGTGAGATGAGTTCTATACCCGAACTCGAGTGCACTCTAGGATAGGAGAATGGCATAGTCTTGTTGACTAGTGTGGAGTATTCCTTAGCCAGTTGACTTGCGAATCCATTCACTTGGTGGAGGTCATGTTGGATTAATAATGTCACACAAGTTATTTGTGGTTAGGCATTATTCTTTAATCATGCGCCTTAGAAGCCAAGGACCTTAGTTTACCAAGCCCATCTTGGCCTATTTTTAGGACGTAGTGCGGAGGTCGTTCAAATGTCAGATCTGATGCGATTGTTACGCGATACTACACTCATAAGAGTCTCTCTTGAGAATATTTTTGGAATACGAGTATTCGTATATCCGATAATATCCGAAAGATGGGATGATGATTATGGGAACCTCTGGTAGAACATGTCTGGCAGGTATAAACCCTAGTACACTCCCTTTGGGTGGTTCTTAACCAGGACTCCATGCTCGTGACTCTCAGCAAACCCGTGATTCGTGGTTGAGTCGTTCAAATATCCTTAATATCAATGGAACTTGGGCGTTGATAAGGTGAAAACCATAATCCGCCAAAATGGATGATTGATATTAAGGATGATTGAGTCGGTTCATGTATCCTTAATATCAATGGAACTTGGGTGTCGATAAGGTGAAAACCATAATCCACCAAAATGGATGATTGATATTAAGGATGCTATGAGCTTTCCCATGACCTTTGTCTGGTGTGCTTTGCTTGATCCTCGAGTGTGATTGCTGCATTCATGCATTCATGCATTCATCTGCATTCATGTCATCAGAAAAATCAGAAAATTTTCAAGGAACTTAAAGGGTCTATTTGCAAAATTTTCAGACATGGAAAGACCAAAAAGGCATACAAAGAAGTACAGCTTTCGACAGCCCGATCTGAAAGAGTTAAGGAATCTGACATCTTATGTATTAGATCCCTTGGGTTTCAAAGCTCATTATGGGAAGCTTCTGCCTCTGTTGACTACTCAGGTTGATGAAGGGTTGATGAGTACTTTGGCGCAGTTCTATGATCCTCTGTATCATTGCTTCTCCTTTCCAGACTTTCAGCTGTTGCCTACGCTCGAGGAGTATGCTCATCTTGTGGGTATTCCTATTCTGGATCAGGTGTCGTTCAGTGGCTTAGAGAGTATTCCGACTTCTCGAGAGATTGCAGACTTGTTGCACATAGATGAATCCCTGATTGAAGCGCATATGACCACCAAAGGTGGAATTCAGGGTCTTCCTTCTGATTTCCTCGTCGCTCAAGCTACCGTTTATGGGAAGGCCATGAGTGAGGATGCCTTTGAGGCTCTATTTGTGCTGCTCATCTATGGTTTGGTATTGTTCCCCAACATCGACAAATTTGTGGATGTGAACGCCATTAGGATCTTTTTTGTTCTTAATCCCGTTCCGACTCTGTTGGGTGATACCTATTTCTCTTTGCATCTGAGGAATGCAAAGGGTGGAGGAGCTATTATGTGCTGTTTACCTCTGTTGTATAAGTGGTTTATTTCTCACTTACCGCAGACGGTTGCTTTCAAGGAGAACAAGGGATGTCTACGATGGTCTACGAGACTTATGTCTCTCACTAATGACGATATCTCTTGGTATGATCGCGTGTATGATACAGTTCAGATCATTGATTATTGTGGTGAATTCCCTAATGTGCCTCTTCTTGGTACATGTGGTGGGATCAGCTACAACCCTATTTTAGCACGTCGTCAGCTTGGGTTCCCCCTAAGGGATAAACCTCATAACATTCTGTTAGAAGGTGTGTTCTTTCAGGAGGGTAAAGATCCCCAAGGCCTGAAAGCCAGGATGGTCCGCGCTTGGCGCAAGATTCACAAGAAGGGTAGAAATGAGTTGGGTCCGAAGAACTGCATTGCTTTGGAGCCGTATACTTCTTGGGTCAGACAGAGAGCATATGAGTATCTTATGCCATACGACTATCCGAGACCTACACCTTTGGTTGTGGCTGAGCCTTCAACCTTCCCTAACCAAGGCGTAAAGGAGTTGAGAGAAGAAGACCTTTCACGTGCCTGGATCCGTGAAAGAGAAGAGTTGCTTCAACAGGTTAAGGAAAAGGACGCTCTGATCGAATTCCTCGAGCATCAGGTGATAGATGATCCGAATGATGCCTGGACTTTTCTGCTTCCTCAGTCTTCCAAATTCTGGAAGAGGAAGTATGATCGACTCGCGAAAGAGAAAACGGATATGGAAGCAGCCTATGAGAGAGAGATCAAGAGGCTTTGTACATCTCGTCTTCCAGCATCTCGAGCTTCTAGGGATCCATAGGATGTTCATTTTCCTTTTCCCTTGTAATATGATCAACAATGCTGTACTTCTTTGTCTCGAATATATATTTGATGAGATGTTTTTCCCTATGCTATTAAATGCTTTAAATTTCAAAATTTGCAAATAGAACCCTAAAAGTTCCTTGAAATAAAAACAAAGCATGTGCACGAGCATTGCATGCATCATTTTGCATAAGCAGGTGTTGTTCCGGTCTTCTTGTCTGTGGCCTAACTCTGTGCTCTTCATTTATTTTGAAGACAAGCTGACACATCGGTACTACACCCGGGCTAATTCTGCAAGAGTGATGGATCAGTTGGAACAAGAGAATCGAGAGCTGAAAGAAGAGGTCGCTAGACTGGGCGCTTTGATGGAGCAACTCTTGGCTGCTCAGAATCAACCGTCTCTACCGCCTGCAACTCCTCCCCAGAGGACTGTTATCTCCGAGGTTGCTTCGTCAACAGTGCCAGCTGCCAATGCTCATTTCATGCCAGCCGGGTTCCCGTGGGGTATGCCTCCAGGTTTTATGCCTGATATTCCAACACCAACATTTGCTTCTATGTCGGTATCTAGCCCGGTCTTCGCAATGCCTCCTCCTGTCGTGCATACCACTCCCAGGGTAGACGACACCATCTATCATTCTGAGCCGTCTGAGGGCTCCGATGTTCATGAAAAGATGGATGCTATGAATGACCAATTTCTTGAACTCCGCAAGGAATTGAAGACCCTTCGAGGGAAGGATTTGTTCGGCAAGTCTGCAGCTGAACTCTGCTTAGTTCCCGGTGTGAAGATACCCGTCAAATTCAAAGTCCCTGACTTTGAGAAGTATAAGGGGAACACCTGCCCGCTCAGTCACCTGGTGATGTATGCCAGGAAAATGTCTACTCAAACAGATAATGATCAGCTGCTGATTCATTATTTTCAGGATAGTTTGTCTGGTGCTGCTCTTCGTTGGTATATGAGCCTTGATAGCGCAAACATTCGTTCCTTCAACGATCTTGGCGAAGCCTTCGTCAAGAAATACAAATATAACGTAGATATGGCTCCTGACCGTGATCAACTCAGAGCCATGTCTCAAAAGGACAAAGAGACATTCAAAGAATACGCCCAGAGGTGGCGAGAGCTGGCAGCTCAGATTACTCCTCCGCTGGAAGAGAAAGAAATGACTAAGATCTTTCTGAAGACTCTTAGTTCATTTTATTATGAGCGGATGGTTGCAAGTGCTCCCTTTGATTTCACCGAGATGGTGAACATGGGGATGCGTCTGGAGGAAGGAGTCCGGGAAGGACGTCTGTCTAGAGATGAAGGCTCTTCTAAACGATATGGGGCATTTAAGAAGAAAGATGGAGAGGCACATGCTGTGCAGTCCCATGCTAAACCTAGAAGACCCTCTGATAAGAGGAAGCCCGTGCGTCATCAGCCCCAGGTGGCTAGTGTAGCACCTGTCTTCAGAGATAATCCTCAGCCTTATCAGCATCAACAACATCAGCAATATCATCATCAGCAACACAATCAACAACAATTTTCTCAACCTTATCCTCAACAACAGCATCGCCCTCAGCAGCAGGCTTATCAGCCTCGTAGTAATCCAGCTGGTCAGAATTTTGAGAGGAAGAATATCACTTTTGATCTGATTCCTGTATCTTATGCGGAGCTGTATCTCTCTTTGATAGAGCAGAAACTGATTACTCCAAGAGATCCTCCGGCTATACCGGTCAACCCTCAGTGGTGGTATAAGCCTGATTTGCACTGTGTCTATCATTCTGGCGCTCCGGGCCACGATGTAGAGAATTGCTTTCAACTGAAGACTAAGGTTCAGGACCTTATGAGATGCGGCATCCTGAGCTTTGAGGACTCAGGCCCTAACGTTAAGAAGAACCCATTGCCCGAGCATGGGAAGTCAGTTAACATGGTCCAGGGTTGCCCTGGTAAATACAAAGTCAAATACGTAAGCCATATTCGACAGTCATTGGTCGAGTTGCATCGTCTGCTATGTGACTACAGTCATCTGGAGCACGACCATGACAGATGCCGTATCTGCTCTGTCAACAGATTGGGTTGTCGCCAAGTGCGAAAGGATCTTCAAGAGTTGCTAGATGATGGGACTATTGAGATTCTGCAAAACAGAAATGTTGATGAAGATGAACCAGAAGTAAATGTGATTTCTCCGGTGTTCAAGATACCAGAGCCTATTGTTATCCGTTATGATGACATTTCATTACCAATGGGAGAAAACTCAACCTGAATCAACAATCCACCACGCGAGGACGGCTTCAACATACTAGTGAGGGGTTAACCCTATAATAAGTATGGAAGACTTACAATCAACTCACTAAGGATAAGATAAGATTTACATCAACCACTATGGTAATTGAAACCTATGGCTAATGTATGAAAACATATCAATAATGGACAAAGCCACAAACAATTGAATGGGTGAAGTTAATTGATTATGATTATTCACAAAATATGGTCAAAGTATGATTAAGATTCAATTCAGAGAAGTGTTATCAAAAGTGAAGTTTGAAAAGTCAAGGACTTAAGGTCCAGGTTTCTAATTTGAAAAGAGATGAGAATGTTTGCACAACATGTACTTACAAGTTTTAAAATCAACAAGTGAAAAGGGAGTTTTGAAACAAAAAGGATGTGGATGAAGGAGTGTAAAACTTCCTAGAAGTTCACCTCTTGAAATCATATAGAAGATGATTCAAGTGTGTCCTTTGGAATGAAGCAACAATGCAAGTAAGCAAATAAAAAGCAAGGTGATACCGGATGCCATCAATGGACTTATACCAATCTCACAAACAAAAGCGGATACCGGATACCAATCAATGGATTTACACCAATCTCCTAAAACCAAACAATGATACCGGATGCCAATAAATGGACTTATTCCAATCTCACACACAAAAGCGGATACCGGATACCAATAAATTGATTTACACCAATCTCCTAAAACAAAACAATGATACTGGATGCCAATAAATGGACTTATACCAATCTCACTCAACAAAACAAAACATGGATGTCAGATGCCAATCTATCTGGACTTATTCCAATCTCCAAAGGATGATCATAGGAATACAAATGCCAACAACATGGACTTACAATTGAATCCTCACATACAACAAACAAACAAAAGCACTAAGCTAAGAGGGTACAAGTTGCCAATGAAATGGTCTTACACTCAATCCCTTCCAAATCATAGGAACAATGGCCAATGAATGGACTTATAGTTGATTCCTCAATGGGCAAACTCAAACAAACCACAAAGATATGAAATGATGATCATGCAATAATGAACAATTAATGATGATAAATGCACAAAGGCATGCAAACAAACATGTATAGATGAACCAAGCAATCAATCAAACAAAGTCATTTAGCACACACTATATCCAAGCAATTAGGCTCAAGCAAGGGTTAGACTTTAAAGTCAACTGGAATGGGGTAAGTGGTGCTCTTAACCTTAACATTGAGAGTTAAGGTGAAGCAGATGAAAGGATATGAGGGGTGTTCCTCATTGCTTTTATCCCTGGTCAGGGAGAGCATTGAATATCAGAAGGTGTGGGAGTTCAGAAAGTTGGAACTCTCTCCATAAGTTAATGACACTATAGATCTTGGGTTAAGATCCACAATGCTTCAACATGTAATGTGAGCAAAGGGATGACACACAGACTAGTAGGAGATGGACTAAACATCTCTTTTATCTACCAATTGCCTTATCAAAGGACTTTTCCTGCTTGGGGACAAAGATAAACAATCACAAGCATTGCCTCTTAAGGAGGACTTCAGACAGGTGCCTGGCCAAGTAACAAGCCAGGTCTTCCAGACTACATGAAGAAGAGATGTTATACCTCAATGCTTGAGCTATCAAGCAAAGCAAAAGCAAGTTCACAATGGAACTATAGCAACTAACGTACCTGAAATCAATCCAATTCAATCAGTACTCAAGTCACAAAAGTCAAACAGATAAACCAACAGTCAACAGACAATGTACAATCAAACAATCAAGGCTACATTGCAAAGCACAAGTTCAACTCAAATGAGCCAAAGCATCCTACAAAACAATTCAATGTTAGTTCATAACAATCAAGCGAACCAATTCAAGCTATGCAAATTGATCTCCTTAAAGCCATATGCTTCTTAACCTGAAAACAAACTCAAACATGAGAAGCAAACCCTTAGGCCAAGGCCTAGGGTCAAAGAAAGAGAAATGGACCAAAACAGAACATGAAAATTGGTAAGAACCAAGATTAATCAAATAAGAACATCATCCAATTGGTTTCATATCAAAACTATGCACCAATTCCATTTCACAAACAAACCATGTCAAAGTGTGCAAGTGGGAATCACATTGGAGCAAACAGAATGAACACAAGCAAATCAAATCAAGAATGGCTCAATAAATTCCAAAAAAAAATCATGCCTAAACAGAACATATCAAATGAGCAACATACCAAAAATCATGGCATTTGGATAAGTGGAAGCATGTCAATTAAAATAAACAAGTCAAGGTAAACATAAGCAAGCTCAAACAAGGCCACAAATGGTACATCAACTTAAGGCAATCCTAAAACAGAAATGACATAAGATAAATGAACCAAACCAAAGCCACAATGAACTTCAACATGTCAACAATCAATGTACAAAATTTCAAGCTCATATCATAAGGCACAAGAATTTCACAAATCATGGAAGTTCAACACTCATTTAAAGTCCAAATATGACCAAACAGCAAAGAAAATCTCAAACAAATTGGAAATGGATCCAAAAATCCTACAAAAAATCATGCTCAAACCTAACATCCAGAAGCAACAACCTGCAAAAATTCAGATTATTTGGCATTTATTTGGCAAGGTAAATAAAATCAGCAACATGAACAAGAAATGGTGTGACACACATTGTCACACCTCCAATAATCACATCATAACTCAATATCCAGAAATGCAAAAATAGCAAACTATATACCAAAATGACCAGGAATGAGTCTAGATTATGCATGTCAATTTTCAGTTTCATTGGATCAAGCATCATGATTTCATAAAATAAATAGCAAGCAAGGTGCAAGAAGTGGCATACATGAACAAACCCTAGGCTAAAAACAAATTCAACCGAGCACAAATTCTGGAAAAATATCCAAAAAATAGTAGACATTACAAGGAACATGGCACAAAAAGTCTCATGTGAATTGGATCATTATTTTGAGAGTTATGAATTTTTGAAGATGCAAGATGGAAATGAAATAAAAATTGAGAAAAGAAAATGAAATAATGGAATTTAAATGAAATAATGGCAAATGCGTAAATAAACGGAACATTCAAAAACCGGTGCCAAGGCAAAACGCTGCGTTTTATCACAAATTCATCGTGTTCATCATCATCATGATCCAAACATCACAGAAATTCATCATGCATATACCATTCGATTCGTCTTCTAACACACATCACATATCCAGCATTGATTTAGCCTAAATCTAAACACATCAAACAGATCGAGCCATGGAAATTTCACATGTCAAAATTCAAATCAACATAACTAATTCAATACAGCACGAAATCAATGGATCCAAAGCTCAGTGTTCTTATCATGATGAGATCTACAAGATGCACCTAATAATTTCAAGAATCATGAGCATCGAATTCTTACCTTGCTGGAGAAACAGAAGTGAAATCGTGTGAATCTGGCTTGGAGGAGCTAAAACAGATGCTCTATAGTGTTGAGGAAGATGAATGAATAATGTGCAACAGCTCAACAATGCTTAAACTCGATGAAATCTCCAACTTCCATGGGAATGCTCAAGCTTCAACAGTCACGATTTGGTCTGGATTATGCAAGATCTTGCTTCAATTCACTTCAACAATGCCTGCAGATGATGATTAGAACAAGAAGCAAGCAAAAGAAATGAAGAAATTCGATGGAAAAAGTTGAGAGAATTTGAGAGAATTTGAGATGAAAAGTTTTGGATCTGAAAAAATGAAGTTGTTCCTGGTGAATTCTATTAGGATTAGGAATATATAGCACCTGTTAATCATGTCCATAATCATCATTAACCAAAATGTAAGTGGATTAGTGACATTAGCATGTTTATGCAATTTGGCCAAAATGCCCTCATGTAATGCCATGCAATGGAACAGTGCGAATTTCACCTTGAATGAGTTCTAAACTCTGTTTGAATGCAAATAGAATTGGTTTGGAATAAAAATAATGCCCATTTTTCAAATTCACATTTTCCCACCAAAATTCAAATTAAATTCAAATGAAAAATGCACTTTTTTTTATGATGAGTTTTAATGAAATGTGATGCATGATCATGATAGTAGAGATCAAGAGAAAATTGCTCCAAAAAGAA
This sequence comes from Lathyrus oleraceus, assembly GCF_024323335.1. Lineage (NCBI taxonomy): Eukaryota > Viridiplantae > Streptophyta > Magnoliopsida > Fabales > Fabaceae > Lathyrus > Lathyrus oleraceus. The sequence goes on along the minus strand of NC_066581.1, from coordinate 315,737,210 downwards.
CCACATGAATTGGCCTTTTGATGCAAAAGTTATGCCTTGTTGAAGTTCAAAAATCCTTGACAATGATTTGATCATAACTTGCCAACCACAAATGAGAAATGGATGTTCTTGGACTTTTTGGAAAGGTAAGAGAAAGATCTTCAACTTTCATGTTGGACAAAATTTGATTTGAAGCTTTCTTGATGATTTAAATTTGAGGAGAAGACCTTTCCATTTTTGGCAGTTTGAAATTACAGGTCACTTACTATTTTTGGAAACATTTTGTCTGACCTCCAATTCTTCATTATTGATGTTTGACATGTTATATGAGACTTGTATGGACATGAATGAGGCCTCTCCAACCATCTCACACCTTCAAATCCCTGATTTTATGCACAATTGACCACAGTTGACTTTGCTAGGGTTTCAGCTGACCTAGCTATGATCTGATGACATCCAAGCCTCTACCACTTGAGATCTTGATTCAAAATGATGTCACAACTCATATGAACTCTTGATGAATGATTATGGTGCCCAAATTCTTCAGAATGGCCACCATCCATGGCTCAATGAATGCCCTTGACTGGCTTGACCTAATGGTTGCTTCATCTGCAAGTAACAAGGTTAGATGACAATATTTTTGTACTTTTGGTTAGTAAACAAATGAAAAGCAATGATATACAAATGCTAAACATGCTTGGTGATCAAAAACCACTCTCAAAAGACAACCCACCCACAAGGAGGGGAAGCAAGGTGCACAATGATCCTTGAGGCAATGATATGATATGATATGATGCCATGAGGGATCTTAGGGACAAAATTGGGGTCTTACAGATGCCCCTATTTAAGGTTATTCTAGCCGGAGAAGTGAAGTTTAGAAATCTTCATCTCGACGCGGTAGAATGGGCTTAAATAACAGTAATGAGACAAATTTTGGTCCCTAAGAGACCTCATGATGCACATGTATGCATGTAAAAGACACAAACTCTGTGGGGATATGGTTCACACAGAAGGAAAGACGATCCATCGGAGTAATACACTCACCAGGAACAGAGACTCTAACAGGAATCTCATGGGGATTCTTATTGGGGATAGAAAGAAAAAGAAGTGCGTGAGCAGGACACGACTCTGAGTTGGGGAAACCAGAAACTGACACGACTTTACTGGGGAAGTAAAGGACTCACACTGGGGATCAGAGGATTTCCAAAGGAAACACATCCATTGGAAAGACACAAGCTGACTCAAATTATCCACAAAGGATACTTCGGATAAAAAATCCGGACTCGGACCAGGAAAAGATCCACAAAGAATCTCCCTGCCGGGGAAAAATGCATATATTGGGGAAAACGCCAATACAGCAAAGGGAAAAATCACAACAGGAATTCCACAGGGAAATGTCTAACAAAGAGACTCTCCTGGGGAGCAGCAACAAGATGAGGTGTTACCGGCACAAGGGTAACAAACTCAGGAAGAATGAATATCTAAGACCGGTATACGGGTGAGAGATATCAATCAACCAAACATCTGAGAAAGACCTGAAAAAGGTACATCAACTCAGGAAAATCTGACTCCACAGGGGACCAAAGTCATAATAGGGAGCAAATAGGAAGGAACACCAGGGATACCGAGGTATATAATAGGTGACCGACCAAAGCGTGAATTGGTTTTTACTTCCAAAACACTCATCATCCGAAAGGAGGGCTTGAAAAAGCAAATCGACTTACAGGATGGACATTCGAATCCACAACGGGAAAACGAATCTTACTCAACTGGGGACACAAACCCAAAGAGTGCATGAGATATAATATCCATTACCGTCAGAACGTGGATAGGATACTCGCATGAGATGTATTATCTATTACCGTCAGAACGTGGATAACATACTCGCATGGTAAGAAACACCAAGGATACCGGTTACTGGGTATATAATAGGTGATCTACCGAAAACGTGGATTGGTTTTTACTGCCAAAACACTCATCATCCAAAACACAAACTGGTTAAAGGATGGATATTCGATTCTACAAAGAATACGAATCTTACTCTACTGGGGAAAATCAACAAAGGACTCCAACCAAAGAGCGAAAGAGATATATTATTCATTACCGTCAGAACGTGAATAATATACTCGAAAAGGAAGAGACACCAGAGATATCGATTACTGGGTATATAATAGGTGATCAACCAAAAAGAGAGACAATCGTTACCAAGCATACGGGTACACGAAAGACAACTCAGAGGGATAAATTGCAAGCATCCGGCAATTATCCGAAACAACAAATATTCGATTCCGCTAAGGAAATAACGAATCTTACTCGACTAGGGAAACACAAAAGGCTTCGACTGAAGAGCGCATGAGATATATTATCCATTACCGTCGGAACGTGGATAACATACTCGCATAGAAGATTCTCCACAACCGGTTACTGGGTTAACAAAGGATAAATCAACCGAAAAGAAAGGCATCGGGATACCAAACTAGGTATATAATGATGACCAATCAAAGGGAGCAACAATCATTACCAAGCAATCGGGTAAATGAAAAAAGACTCGCTGGGGATAAATTGCAAGCATACGGCAATTACCCACAAGGACTAGCTGGGGATGCATTGATAAACAATCAATGATCCGGGGAACAAATCACTAGTAAACGGTGAAAGGACCCACTGGCGAACTCTCAAGGGGATAACATTGCGAGCATACGGCAATGATCCAGAAAACAACTTGCTGGGGATACAATTGCTAGCAACCGGCAATTATCCACAAGCAAAAGGAGGAATATCAACATTAAATATTGAATGAAGATAACCACAAAGAGTAACCATCATCGGTTAGGATGAACAACAAGGTTAACTCTGCAAAGGGGAGAAATTAGGGTTTACAACTACCGAATACGGGGTAGAATACCAAAACTCTGGCTGGGAATAAAATTGCTAGCAAACGGCAATTATCCACCTGTACCACGAGGCACAAACTCCGCTAGGGAGAAAAACACAACATCATAAAAATCCGCCATCAACCAGAACGAACCACAAAGGTTACCTCTGCTAGGGGGAAAGAGATAGGGCTTACAACTACCGAATACTGGGTAGTAGCCATCAACTCTGATGAGGATAAAAGGATTAGGGTTTACATCCATCGAATACGGGGTAGAAAACCAACAACTCCGCGTGGGGAATGAAAGAATCACAAAACCGCACGGGAAACAGAATAGGGTTTATAACAAACCACAAACTGCTGGAGAGCCGAAAAACTTAGGATTTACAACTACCGACTACTGGGTAGAAGACCAAACTCTTGCCGAGGAATAAAAGGTATATAACCACCAATTCCGCCAAGAAAGCAAGAAACATAGGACTTACAACTACCGGTTACTGGGTAGAGGCCCACAAGATTCCGCTGAGGGTAAAAGAATTAATGCCGGTTACTGGGCAAATTATTCATTTATTCCACAGGGAAGCACCAGAAACAGTTGACAAATGCCGATTCGGGACTAAACCGAAAAGACAGACTGAATCAAGACTCATCCTATGAGGATATAACTCAATAGGAAGATCCATCCCAATATATGTGTTGGGAGGAAACGGAAGAAACCGTCATCCACGAGGATAATCTCAGTGGGGAACTGCAGAAGTAAAGACAGACACTTTCTGCTTATGGGGCTGACTCTATAGGGAGAGATTTTTCACCCGACATCTGCTTGGGAAGATCTATTGGAGAGATCTATATCACCCATAGCAGGAGACAACAAACAAGAGATATATGGCAAAAAATGCAACATGAATATCTGAATGTTTATGATTATGCATGAATATGCGTGATTTATGCTTGATGAATGCTGACAAAACAGACATATCTAACACAAACAGAGTCCGGGAATCAAACGCCCGGTACTATACTTCCAGGGGGAAACCAACTGGAAAGCCAATCTGCTGGAGATCCACATGCTGAAAAGCAAAGATCTGCGGGAACGCAAAGATCAGAGATATCAAAGAAATCACAAAATCTCTGAGTAATGGATCAACAACAACCCAACTGGAGTACAGAAAGTCACAACAGGCATAAACAGCCACAAAGACAAATCTGTTGGGGAATGGGAGAAATCCCGAGATATCTGCAGGGGAATCCCCAGTATCAAAATTCATCGCATAAGCGAGCATTGCCATGAAAGCAACTCCACACAACTCCACTGGGGAACAACCCACTGAGGGAGGACGAACCATCCATGTAGATTCTGCACAAGCAACTCTACACGGGGAAAACAAAGCCATTCCATCGGGAATACATCCACTGAAGGAAAAACAGATCACACAAGTAGATTCTACCATAAGCCACTCTACTGAGGATCAAACAATTAGGAAAATCAACCCAATCTGTGGATGATAGACCATCAACCAACCCTACTGGGGAACAGAGATTTCAACAAGCAGAAACTGCCACAAAATCAACTCTATCGAGGATACCAACTCTGACGGAGGCTCTGAGGGAATACCACAGACACAAACCTGGCTCTGTTGGGAATACCAACTCCAATGGGGATTTTGCACAAATACAATCCACCAAACCACAAATCCGCCGGCAGATCTACTGGGGAAATCCACTGAGGGACCCACTGAGGATATGGGAGAGAGCTAGGGATCAACCACTAAATGCTAACTCTTCTGCGGAGAACATCCACAACTGCTGAGGAGGAACATAATCACTGCCCTGCTGAAGGGATAAGCACACTGATGGGGAGATAGCAACTCCGCTGGCGACTTGGCCGGGGAATAGAGTACTACTGGAACAAACGAAGTCTTCCACAACACTTTGCACTGGGGATATATCACAGATTCCACTAGCGACTGTGCTGAGGAAAGACAGCAACAACCCTGCTTGCGATAATGCTGGGGAAAGCGGTAGAGTACCGGGATATCAATCCACCAACCACTGAATCTTCAAAAAGAAAGTCATCATGCTGAGGAGAGAAACAACAACTCCGCTAGCGACTGCACTGGGGAGAGACTACTGCTGGAGAAGAAAACGAAGTCTTCAACAACATCTCTGCCTGGGGGAACAACCCACCACAACAACTCTGCTTGGGGAACAACCCCAACAATCAAGCAGGAGAAAGAGGATACAACCAAATACCAGGAATATGAACAAATGTCTTACCTGTTGGAAATCATGCCACCCTTGGGAGAGCACTGAGAAAAATCTTGAGTATCCTTTCATCATTCTGAATGCTCACTTTGTTTAAAACAACAATTTGAAAAAATTTATTTGTTTTAAAACAATGACATTTTATCAATTAAAACATGCAAAACATTTGTTGAATTGAACAAATAAGAGTGCAAATAATTGGATAAAAAGCTCAAATTTATTTGATGGAATGGTAGCCTGCAAATGGCAAGACTCCATAGATCAATTTGAAATCAGTGATATATATTGGAAGAGGGCTACATTGAACATAATGATCCTTTCTCTACCAATTTGAATCTCGGTGTATGCGAAGCTTCAGTCGACGACGAATCGAGAATCTCTGACGAAAAGACGGCTGCGGAACAGAAAGTCTTGTCAGGATGCAGTTACTTGCCAAGTCCCTAATTTTTGCCTAGATTGCCCCAGGGTGAGGTACTCAATCTAGCGGGATGCAAATATCAACTTTTTTCCAATGTCTCTAACTTTTGCCTGGATCACCCTTGCGGGTTCTCCACCGAGACGCTCATTTTTGCCTAAGCCGCCCTTTCGGGTTTTCAACTTAGCGAGCTATTCTGTCTTTCATTTGCATATACTTTTTTTTTATGCAAAGTATTTCTTGACTGCATCTGAATTCACAGGACGAGTGAAATCCTCCCCATCCATTGTTGTAAGCATCAACGCACCGCCTGAAAAGGCTCTCTTAACAACATATGGACCCTCGTAGTTTGGAGTCCACTTGCCTCTAGAATCGGGCACGAAAGACAAGACTTTCTTGAGCACGAGGTCACCTTCTCGGAACACACGAGGCTTGACCTTCTTATCGAATGCTTTCTTCATTCTCTGCTGATATAACTGACCATGACACATGGCAGTCAATCGCGTCTCTTCAATCAAATTCAGTTGGTCATAACGACTCTGAATCCATTCAGCATCAGTCAACTAGGGATTTGAGGGTATACTTTTCTTTTTTTTCTAAATTTTTTTTTTGATTTTTTTGATTTTTCTTTTATTTTTCACCCTCTCCCTTTTTTTTTATTGCATTTGCAATGCCCCAGCTTGACTGTTTTGCTGATTCTCAGGATACAGCTGAATGAGCTTCCTTTCGTGCTCAAGAAGACGGGTAATCTCATCAGGAATCCCCTTCAACATCATCTTCCTCTGCTTCAAATACAAGGAATTCAAGATTGGGAGATAGCGTTGGATCATTATGTTCAATGGGTTTAGAAATCCCTGCATAATGATTTTGGATAATGAAAAACTTTAGAATTCAAACAAGCAAATCATTATGCAGATGAAAAATGTTTGCTTTTATTCTTGTTTTTATGGGTTTTTTGTGATCACTGATTTCATGCGAAAAAGCAAAAAGTGAAAACAAATGGAAAAACAAATGTTTAACAATGCATTAATTGAATGAAAACGTCATTGTATATATGCTGCCAACAATGTCATCACTTCTCCTTTTGGCATGGGAGAAGGGTTTTAAACAAAGTGAACAATTACTCTGATCTATGGATGACCGTAGGAACATCTACAGCGACCCAATTGTGGCAGACACCACCAGGTATGATGAAATTGTTCAGATCTTCTGCATCCTCTTCTAAGATAGCAGCAGCCTCTTCAGATTGATCAGCATGGATGAATCCCCCACTCTTGAACAAACCTAGCTCGTTGAATGCCCCAGAGGAATAGCCAATGCCAGCCCGGGATCTATTGTCTTCAAGCTCAATCATCTTCCCCAAACCAGCAACTACACCACATTCAATGGCCAGTTTTGCATCACGGTAGGAAGCAAATGAAGGAGACTTCTTCTCAATTGGCTTAGCAATAGACAAAGCTTGGAAAGGCGTTCCAACTTCATCCTCAGCATCAATATATGAGAAAGAAGACAAGCGGCTATCCAGGAATAAATCCATCAAAAGCACTCTGTCTGGCAAATTCCTCCTTGAGTTCACAATTCTCTTGTTCAAGATAATCCATCAATCTCGAAGAATCGGCTCTGGTGTAGTACCGGCGAAGTGCGTCATCAAAATAAATGAAGATCGCAGGGTCAGACCACAGGACGGGAGACCGGAACAAAACACCCGCTTGTGCACATGATGCATGCAATGCTCGTGTAGATGATTTGTTTTTATTTCAAAGGAACTCGAGGGTTTTATTTGCAAACTTTGAAATATTTAACATTTTGATCATATATGAGAATATCTCATCAGATATATCAGGTAAAAAATTTTTTTCGGTTTTTTCCATGTTTGAAATTTTTTGCAAATAAACTCCTTTGAGTTCCTTGAAAATTTTCTCTTTCTTGATGACATGAATGCAGATGAATGCATGAATGCATGAATGCAACAATCACACTCAAGGATCAAGCAAGTCACACCAAACAAAGGTCATGGGAAAGCTCATTGTATCCCTAATATCAATCATCCATTTTGGTGGATTATGGTTTTCACCTTATCAACACCCAAGTTCCATTGATATTAACGATACATGAACCGACTCAATCATCCTTAATATCAATCATCCATTTTGGCGGATTATGGTTTTCACCTTATCAACGCCCAAGTTCCATTGATATTAAGGATATTTGAACGACTCAACCACGAATTACGGGTTTGCTGAGAGTCACGAGCATGGAGTCCTGGTTAAGAACCACCCAAAGGGAGTGTACTAGGGTTTATACCTGCCAGACATGTTCTACCAGAGGTTCCCATAATCATCATCCCATCTTTCGGATATTATCGGATATACGAATACTCGTATTCCAAAAATATTCTCAAGAGAGACTCTTATGAGTGTAGTATCGCGTAACAATCGCATCAGATCTGACATTTGAACGACCTCCGCACTACGTCCTAAAAATAGGCCAAGATGGGCTTGGTAAACTAAGGTCCTTGGCTTCTAAGGCGCATGATTAAAGAATAATGCCTAACCACAAATAACTTATGTGACATTATTAATCCAACATGACCTCCACCAAGTGAATGGATTCGCAAGTCAACTGGCTAAGGAATACTCCACACTAGTCAACAAGACTATGCCATTCTCCTATCCTAGAGTGCACTCGAGTTCGGGTATAGAACTCATCTCACAGAGATCACCAAAGCAAACAGCAATTGTATATCAAGCAATTCAAACATTACAATCAATACAGTTATCCCAAATTGTACAAAAATATGTCAAATAACACATAAACAATATCATACAACAAGGGTGAAAAGTAGGCAATACCACCAGGGAAGGTCTAATGTTATCCCCAACAGAGTCGCCACTTTTCTGTAGCGGTGTATTCGTCGCTATATGATTTATTGATTAAACCATAAGCAAAGTATACAAAGAAATCGAGTCGCCACCGCACTTTTATTTATCCAAAGGATTGGCTAAAAAGCGAACAAAAGCCTAAGAAGTTTTACACATAGAAAACTAATGAAAAGATCAGAGAATCTGGGTAAGGGGTAAATTACGCAATGGGAAGGTGTTAGGCACCCAAAACGTCCTAGGTACTCCTAGGGAGCCCTTTTCACACTTGTTGAATGAAAATGTTTATTTGTTTATGACATATTGTGCAAACATGATTGGGAAGATGAGAAAAGAATGTACAATTTTATTATTTTTGTGTTTGAACGGATGAACCCGTTGCCTACGTACGTTCCATGAAAGGTAAGGATCAAAACGCCGTAGTTCGGCTAAAAGATTTCCAAAATATAGTGAGTTCATTTTAAAACAAGAGCACTAAGGCTTTTCATTACCAATGGGAGAAAACTCAACCTGAATCAACAATCCACCACGCGAGGACGACTTCAACATACTAGTGAGGGGTTAACCCTATAATAAGTATGGAAGACTTACAATCAACTCACTAAGGATAAGATAAGATTTACATCAACCACTATGGTAATTGAAACCTATGGCTAATGTATGAAAACATATCAATAATGGACAAAGCCACAAACAATTGAATGGGTGAAGTTAATTGATTATGATTATTCACAAAATATGGTCAAAGTATGATTAAGATTCAATTCAGAGAAGTGTTATCAAAAGTGAAGTTTGAAAAGTCAAGGACTTAAGGTCCAGGTTTCTAATTTGAAAAGAGATGAGAATGTTTGCACAACATGTACTTACAAGTTTTAAAATCAACAAGTGAAAAGGGAGTTTTGAAACAAAAAGGATGTGGATGAAGGAGTGTAAAACTTCCTAGAAGTTCACCTCTTGAAATCATATAGAAGATGATTTAAGTGTGTCCTTTGGAATGAAGCAACAATGCAAGTAAGCAAATAAAAAGCAAGGTGATACCGGATGCCATCAATGGACTTATACCAATCTCACAAACAAAAGCGGATACCGGATACCAATCAATGGATTTACACCAATCTCCTAAAACCAAACAATGATACCGGATGCCAATAAATGGACTTATTCCAATCTCACACACAAAAGAGGATACCGGATACCAATAAATGGATTTACACCAATCTCCTAAAACAAAACAATGATACCGGATGCCAATAAATGGACTTATACCAATCTCACTCAACAAAACAAAACATGGATGTCAGATGCCAATCTATCTGGACTTATTCCAATCTCCAAAGGATGATCATAGGAATACAAATGCCAACAACATGGACTTACAATTGAATCCTCACATACAACAAACAAACAAAAGCACTAAGCTAAGAGGGTACAAGTTGCCAATAAAATGGTCTTACACTCAATCCCTTCCAAATCATAGGAACAATGGCCAATGAATGGACTTATAGTTAATTCCTCAATGGGCAAACTCAAACAAACCACAAAGATATGAAATGATGATCATGCAATAATGAACAATTAATGATGATAAATGCACAAAGGCATGCAAACAAACATGTACAGATGAACCAAGCAATCAATCAAACAAAGTCATTTAGCACACACTATATCCAAGCAATTAGGCTCAAGCAAGGGTTAGACTTTAAAGTCAACTGGAATGGGGTAAGTGGTGCTCTTAGCCTTAACATTGAGAGTTAAGGTGAAGCAGATGAAAGGATATGAGGGGTGTGCCTCATTGCTCTTATCCCTGGTCAGGGAGAGCATTGAATATCAGAAGGTGTGGGAGTTCAGAAAGTTGGAACTCTCTCCATAAGTTAATGACTCTATAGATCTTGGGTTAAGATCCACAATGCTTCAACATGTAATGTGAGCAAAGGGATGACACACAGACTAGTAGGAGATGGACTACACATCTCTTTTATCTACCAATTGCCTTATCAAAGGACTTTTCCTGCTTGGGGACAAAGATAAACAATCACAAGCATTTCCTCTTAAGGAGGACTTCAGTAAGGTGCCTGGCCAAGTAACAAGCCAGGTCTTCCAGACTACATGAAGAAGAGATGTTATACCTCAATGCTTGAGCTATCAAGCAAAGCAAAAGCAAGTTCACAATGGAACTATAGCAACTAAGGTACCTGAAATCAATCCAATTCAATCAGTACTCAAGTCACAAAAGTCAAACAGATAAACCAACAGTCAACAGACAATGTACAATCAAACAATCAAGGCTACATTGCAAAGCACAAGTTCAACTCAAATGATCCAAAGCATCCTACAAAACAAGTCAATGTTAGTTCATAACAATCAAGCGAACCAATTCAAGCTATGCAAATTGATCTCCTTAAAGCCATATGCTTCTTAACCTGAACACAAACTCAAACATGAGAAGCAAACCCTTAGGCCAAGGTCTAGGGTCAAAGAAAGAGAAATGGACCAAAACAGAACATGAAAATTGGTAAGAACCAAGATTAATCAAATAAGAACATCATCCAATTGGTTTCATATCAAAACTATGCACCAATTCCATTTCACAAACAAACCATGTCAAAGTGTACAAGTGGGAATCACATTGGAGCAAACAGAATGAACACAAGCAAATCAAATCAAGAATGGCTCAATAAATTCCAAGAAAAATCATGCCTAAACAGAACATATCAAATGAGCAACATACCAAAAATCATGGCATTTGGATAAGTGGAAGCATGTCAATTAAAATCAACAAGTCAAGGTAAACATAAGTAAGCTCAAACAAGGCCACAAATGGTACATCAACTTAAGGCAATCCTAAAACAGAAATGACATAAGATAAATGAACCAAACCAAAGCCACAATGAACTTCAACATGTCAGCAATCAACATACAAAATTTCAAGCTCATATCATAAGGCACAAGAATTTCACAAATCATGGAAGTTCAACACTCATTTAAAGTCCAAATATGACCAAACAGCAAAGAAAATCTCAAAAGAAATTGGAAATGGATCCAAAAATCCTACAAAAATTCATGCTCAAACCTAACATCCAGAAGCAAAAGCATGCAAAAATTCAGATTATTTGGCATTTATTTGGCAAGGTAAATAAAATCAGCAACATGAACAAGAAATGGTGTGACACACATTGTCACACCTCCAATAATCACATCATAACTCAATATCCAGAAATGCAAAAATAGCAAACTATATACCAAAATGACCAGGAATGAGTCTAGATTATGCATGTCAATTTTCAGTTTCATTGGATTAAGCATCATGATTTCATAAAAGAAATAGCAAGCAAGGTGCAAGAAGTGGCATACATGAACAAACCCTAGGCTAAAAACAAATTCAACCGAGCACAAATTCTGGAAAAATATCCAAAAAATAGTAGACATTACAAGGAACATGGCACAAAAAGTCTCATGTGAATTGGATCATTATTTTGAGAGTTATGAATTTTTGAAGATGCAAGATGGAAATGAAATAAAAATTGAGAAAAGAAAATGAAATAATGGAATTTAAATGAAATAATGGCAAATGCGTAAATAAACGGAACATTCAAAAACCGGCGCCAAGGCAAAACGCTGCGTTTCATTAAAAGGAAACGCAGCCCAATCAAGAAATGACAAGTGGCCCAATACATGGCGCAGAAACACAAAAACTCATGCAAACCAAGGCCAGGAAGATCTAAACGCGTCTGGAAACGAAAAAGCTAGGGTTTATCACAAATTCATCGTGTTCATCATCATCATGATCCAAACATCACAGAAATTCATCATGCATATACCATTCGATTCGTCTTCTAACACACATCACATATCCAGCATTGATTTAGCCTAAATCTAAACACATCAAACAGATCGAGCCATGGAAATTTCACATGTCAAAGTTCAAATCAACATAACTAATTCAATACAGCACGAAATCAATGGATCCAAAGCTCAGTGTTCTTATCATGATGAGATCTACAAGATGCACCTAATAATTTCAAGAATCATGAGCATCGAATTCTTACCTTGCTGGAGAAACAGAAGTGAAATCGTGTGAATCTGGCTTGGAGGAGCTAAAACAGATGCTCTATAGTGTTGAGGAAGATGAATGAATGATGTGCAACAGCTCAACAATGCTTAAACTCGATGAAATCTCCAACTTCCATGGGAATGCTCAAGCTTCAACAGTCACGATTTGGCCTGGATTATGCAAGATCTTGCTTCAATTCACTTCAACAATGCCTGCAGATGATGATTAGAACAAGAAGCAAGCAAAAGAAATGAAGAAATTCGATGGAAAAAGTTGAGAGAATTTGAGAGAATTTGAGATGAAAAGTTTTGGATCTGAAAAAATGAAGTTGTTCCTGGTGAATTCTATTAGGATTAGGAATATATAGCACCTGTTAATCATGTCCATAATCATCATTAACCAAAATGTAAGTGGATTAGTGAAATTAGCATGTTTATGCAATTTGGCCAAAATGCCCTCATGTAATGCCATGCAATGGAACAGTGCGAATTTCACCTTGAATGAGTTCTAAACTCTGTTTGAATGCAAATAGAATTGGTTTGGAATGAAAATAATGCCCATTTTTCAAATTCACATTTTCCCACCAAAATTCAAATTAAATTCAAATGAAAAATGCACTTTTTTTTATGATGAGTTTTAATGAAATGTGATGCATGATCATGATAGTAGAGATCAAGAGAAAATTGCTCCAAAAAGAACCACATGAATTGGCCTTTTGATGCAAAAGTTATGCCTTGTTGAAGTTCAAAAATCCTTGACAATGATTTGATCATAACTTGCCAACCACAAATGAGAAATGGATGTTCTTGGACTTTTTGGAAAGGTAAGAGCAAGATCTTCAACTTTCATATTGGCAAAAATTTGATTTGAAGCTTGCGTGATGTTGTAAATTTGAGGAGAAGACCTTTCCATTTTTGGCAGTTTGAAATTACAGGTCACTTACTATTTTTGGAAACTTTTTGTCTGACCTCCAATTCTTCATTGTTGATGTTTGACATGTTATATGAGACTTGTATGGACATGAATGAGGCCTCTCCAACATCTCACACCTTCAAATCCCTGATTTTATGCACAGTTGACCACAGTTGACTTTGCTAGGGTTTCAGCTGACCTAGCTATGATCTGATGACATCCAAGCCTCTACCACTTGAGATCTTGATTCAAAATGATGTCACAACTCATATGAACTCTTGATGAATTATTATGGTGCCCAAATTCTTCAGAATGGCCACCATCCATGGCTCAATGAATGCCCTTGACTGGCTTGACCTAATGGTTGCTTCATCTGCAAGTAACAAGGTTAGATGACAATATTTTTGTACTTTTGGTTAGTAAACAAATGAAAAGCAATGATATACAAATGCTAAACATGCTTGGTGATCAGAAACCACTCTCAAAAGACAACCCACCCACAAGGAGGGGAAGCAAGGTGCACAATGATCCTTGAGGCAATGATATGATATGATATGATGCCATGAGGGATCTTAGGGACAAAATTGGGGTCTTACACCCCCTACCACAACCATTTTCTTGTTCTTGACAAATTTCAGCTTCTGGTGTAGGGTGGATGTCACGACGCCAGCCTCGTGAATCCATGGTCTACCAAGGAGACAGCTATAAGATGGGTGGATATCCATAACCTGAAAGGTGATTTGGAAATCACTTGTTCCAATCTTGATTGGGAGATCAACTTCCCCAATCACGGTCTTACGCGACCCATCAAACGCTTTCACAACAACACCACTCTGCCTCATAGGAGGCCCCTGATATGACAATCTCGAAAGAGTGGTCTTTGGCAATACATTCAAAGATGACCCAGTGTCCACCAGCACGTTGGACATGGCATCAGTCTTGCAATTCATGGAAATATGTAAAGCCATATTGTGGTCTCTTCCCTCCTCAGGGAGATCAGCGTCGCAGAAACTCAAAGTGTTGCAAGCAGTAATGTTTGCAACTATACTGTCAAACTGTTCTATCGTGACGTCGTGATCGACATACGCCAAGTCCAATACTTTCTGCAAAGCCTCCCTGTGGGGTTCTGAATTCAGAAGCAACGATAGCACGGAGATCTTGGATGGCGTTTGTAGAAGTTGATCTACAACGTTGTACTCACTCTTCTTGATGAGCCTCAACATCTCATCACAGTCTTCATTCACAGTGCCACTCGGGCCAACAGAAGAAGCAGGAGTCTTTTGTACAGAGGAGGGTTTGGAAAGAGGTGCCAGATTTGGAACATTCACCGCAGTCCCAACCGGGCGCTCAGCACAATCAGAAACAACGTGAGGCTTCGGGGGTGCAGAGAACACACGACCGCTACGGGTCAACCCACTCACATCAGCAATATTTACCACAGAGGTTGAAGGCAACGGCTTCTCTTTCCCATCTTTGACAGCAACAGCACTGTAACGAAAGGGAATCGCTTTCTCAGAAAAATAAGGCACAGGGCCTGCAGGCTTGATGACCAAAGAAGGAGAAGACTTCTGTTTGAGCCTTAGTGCTCTTGTTTTAAAATGAACTCACTATATTTTGGAAATCTTTTAGCCGAACTACGGCGTTTTGATCCTTACCTTTCATGGAAGGTACGTAGGCAACGGGTTCATCCGTTCAAACACAAAAATAATAAAATTGTACATTCTTTTCTCATCTTCCCAATCATGTTTGCACAATATGTCATAAACAAATAAACATTTTCATTCAACAAGTGTGAAAAGGGCTCCCTAGGAGTACCTAGGACGTTTTGGGTGCCTAACACCTTCCCATTGCGTAATTTACCCCTTACCCAGATTCTCTGATCTTTTCATTAGTTTTCTATGTGTAAAACTTCTTAGGCTTTTGTTCGCTTTTTAGCCAATCCTTTGGATAAATAAAAGTGCGGTGGCGACTCGATTTCTTTGTATACTTTGCTTATGGTTTAATCAATAAATCATATAGCGAAGAATACACCGCTACAGGGGGAGAAAAGGCCCTCCTGGTTAGCCACTTGTCTTCTTTCTCATATATTGATGCTGAAGATGAAGTTGGAACACCTTTCCAAGCTTTGTCTATTGCTGAGCCGATTGAGAAGAAGTCTCCTTCATTTTCCTCCTATCGTGATGCGAAACTGGCCATTGAATGTGGTGCAGTTGCTGGTTTAGGGAAGATGATCGAGCTTGAAGACAACAAATCCCGGGCTGGCATTGGCTATTCTTCTGGGGCATTCAACGAACGAGGGCTGTTCAAGAGTGGAGGTTTCATCCACGCCGATCAAGCTGAAGAGACTGCTATTATTCTGGAAGAGGATGTTGAGGATTTGAGAAACTTTGTTATCCCTGGCGGGATCTGCCACAATTGGGTCGCTGTGGATGTTCCTACGGTCATTCATAAGTCAGCGTAATTTGTTCACTTTGTTCAAAACCCTTCTCCCATGCCAAAAGGAGAAGTGATGACATTGTTGGCAGCATTTATGCAATGATATTTCATTCAATTAATGCATTGTTAAACATTTGTTTTTCCATTTGTTTTCACTTTTTGCTTTTGCATGAAATCAATGATCACAAAAAACCCTAAAAACAAGAATAAAAGCAATCTTTTTCATCTGCATAATGATTTGTTTGTTTAAATTCTGAAGTTTTTTATTATCCAAAATCATTATGCAGGTTGATTCTAAAACCCATTGAACATAATGATCCAACGCCATCTCCCAATTTTGAATTCCCTGTATTTGAAGCAGAGGAAGATGATGTTGAAGGGATTCCTGATGAGATTACCCGTCTCCTTGAGCACGAGAAGAAGATCATTCAGCCACATCTCGAAGATCTGGAAACAGTCAACGTGGGGTCTGAAGATTGTGTTCGTATGGTGAAGATTGGGGCACTTCTTGAAGAGTCTGTCAAGAAGGGGTTGATCAGTTTGCTACGAGAATATTCTGATATCTTTGCTTGGTCGTACGAAGACATGCCAGGTTTAGATACAGATATTGTGCAACATTTCCTGCCTTTGAAGCCTGAGTGCGTGCCTGTGAAGCAGAAGCTCAGAAGAACTCATCCAGATATGGCAGTGAAGATCAAAGAGGAAGTTCAGAAGCAAATTGATGCGGGGTTTCTGGTGACTTCTACATATCCTCTATGGGTGGCCAACATTGTGCCTGTGCCTAAGAAAGACGGAAAAGTCCGTATGTGTGTTGATTACCGTGATTTGAATAAAGCTAGTCCAAAAGATGATTTCCCTCTACCACACATTGACATGTTGGTGGACAATACGGCTAAATTCAAAGTCTTCTCGTTTATGGACGGATTTTCCGGATATAACCAAATCAAGATGGCACCCGAGGATATGGAGAAGACAACATTCATCACACCTTGGAGAACATTCTGTTACCGAGTGATGCCCTTCGGTTTGAAGAACGCCGGAGCCACGTATCAATGAGCTATGACTACCTTGTTTCATGACATGATGCACAAGGAGATAGAGGTCTATGTCGATGACATGATTGCTAAGTCACGAACGGAAGTTGAACATGTTGAGCATTTGTTGAAGCTTTTTCAGCGTCTGAGGAAGTACAAGCTTCGCCTAAATCCGAACAAATGTACATTTGGAGTCCGTTCTGGCAAGTTGTTGGGTTTTGTTGTCAGCGAGAGAGGTATTGAGGTTGATCCTGCAAAGGTCAAAGCAATACAAGAGATGCCTGCGCCCAAAACTGAGAAGCAAGTCTGAGGTTTTCTTGGCCGCTTGAACTATATTTCCAGATTTATATCCCACATGACTACCACATGTGCGCCGATATTCAAGCTCCTCCGGAAAGATCAGTCTCATGATTGGACCGAGGATTGCCAGAAAGCTTTCGACAGTATCAAAGAGTATCTGTCTGAACCTCCGATCTTGTCTCCGCCTGTAGAAGGAAGACCTCTGATCATGTATCTGACTGTTCTTGAAGACTCGATGGGTTGTGTACTCGGTCAGCAAGACGAATCAGGGAAGAAAGAATCTTCTATCTACTACCTCAGTAAGAAGTTTACTGATTGCGAGTCTTGATACTCTATGCTTGAGAAGACGTGCTGTGCTTTGGCTTGGGCTGCTAAGCGTTTACGCCAGTACATGATAAATCATACAACTTGGTTGATATCCCGAATGGATCCAATCAAGTATATCTTCGAGAAGCCTGCTTTAACTGGGAGGATTGCCCGTTGGCAGATGTTGTTGTCTGAGTATGATATCGAGTATCGAGCTCAGAAAGCTATCAAAGGTAGTATCTTGGCTGACCATTTGGCACACCAGCCGATTGAAGATCATTAGTCTGTTCAGTACGACTTCCCAGACGAGGAGATTCTGTATTTGAAAATAAAAGATTGTGATGAGCCTACACTTGATGAAGGTCCAGAACCTGGTTCTAGATGGACGATGGTGTTTGATGGCGATGTAAATCAGTACGGAAATGGAATTGGGGCAATAATCATTACTCCTCATAGCACACATATTCCTTTTACAGCAAGGTTAACTTTCAAATGCACAAATAACATGGCTGAGTATGAGGCCTGTATTATGGGATTGGAAGAATGCATTGATTTGAGGATCAAGCATCTAGACGTGTATGGTGATTCGGCCCTGGTTGTCAATCAGATCAAAGGAGAGTGGGAGACGAATCAGCCTGGTCTCATCCCGTATAGAGATTATGCAAGGAGGATTTCAACGTTCTTTACAGAAGTTGACTTTCATCATATTCCTCGAGAAGATAATCGGATGGCAGATGCGCTTGCTACGCTTGCTTCCATGATTATGGTCAAGTATTGGAATGAAGTTCCCAACATTACCGTGATGCGCTTGGACAGACCAGCTCACGTATTTGCAGTTGAAGAAGTACAAGATGACAAGCCTTGGTATTTTGATATCAAGAACTTCCTTCAGAACCAGGTCTACCCGCCTGGGGCATCTGTGAAAGACAGGAAAACTTTGAGAAGATTGTCAGGCAGTTTCTACCTCAGTGGTGAAGTGCTTTACAAGAGAAACTTTGACATGGTGCTGCTCAGATGCGTGGATAGACACGAAGCAAACCTGTTGATGACTGAGGTCCATGAGGGTTCATTTGGTACTCATTCCAATGGACATGCCATGGCTAGAAAGATGCTGAGAGCAGGCTACTATTGGCTGACAATGGAGTCTGACTGCTGCAAATATGTGAAGAAGTGCCACAAGTGTCAGATTTATGCGGATAAGATTCATATTCCTCCGACACTTCTGAATGTGATTTCATCACCATGGCCTTTCTCTATGTGGGGAATCGACATGATCGGCATGATTGAACCGAAAGCGTCCAACGGACACAGGTTTATTCTCGTAGCAATTGATTACTTCACCAAATGGGTTGAAGCCGCTTCGTATGCTAATGTGACCAGCCAAGTGGTCGTGAAGTTTATCAAGAATCAGCTGATTTGCCGTTATGGTGTGCCAGATAAGATCATTACCGATAATGGATCTAATCTGAATAATAAGATGATGGAAGAGTTGTGCGCAGAGTTCAAGATTGCACACAATAACTCCTCTCCCTACAGACCAAAGATGAACGGGGCTGTTGAAGCTGCTAACAAGAATATCAAGAAGATTATCCAGAAGATGGTTGTTACGTACAAAGATTGGCATGAGATGCTGCCATTTGCTTTGCATGGATATCGTACATCTGTCCGCACTTCAACAGGGGCAACCCCTTTCTCTCTTGTTTACGGCATGGAGGTTGTTCTCCCAGTAGAGGTAGAGATCCCATCAATGAGAGTCTTGATGGAAGCCAAGTTGACTGATGCTGAATGGATTCAGAGTCGTTACGACCAGCTGAATTTGATTGAAGAGAAGCGATTGAATGCCATGTGCCATGGTCAGTTATATCAGCAGAGAATGAAGAAAGCATTCGATAAGAAGGTCAAGCCTCGTGTGTTCCGAGAAGGTGACCTCGTGCTCAAGAAAGTCTTGTCTTTCGCGCCCGATTCCAGGGGCAAGTGGACTCCAAACTATGAAGGTCCATATGTTGTCAAGAGAGCCTTTTCAGGCGGTGCTTTGATGCTTACAACAATGGATGGGGAGGATTTCACTCGTCCTGTGAATTCAGATGCAGTCAAGAAATACTTTGCCTAAAAAAAAAGTATATGCAAATAAAAAAAACAGAATATCTCGCTAAGTTGAAAACCCGAAAGGGCGGCTTAGGCAAAAATGAGCGTCTCGGTGGAAAACCCGAAAGGGCGATCCAGGCAAAAATTAGAGACATGAAAAAACAAGAATTTGCATCCCGCTAGATTGAGTACCTCACCCTGGGGCAATCTAGGCAAAAATTAGGGATTTGGCAAGTAACTGCATCCTGACAAGACTTTCTGTTCCGCAATTGTCTTTTCGTCAGAGATTCTCAATTCATCGTCGACTGAAGCTTCAAATACATCGAGATTCAATTTGGTAGAGAAAGGATCATTATGTTCAATGTAGCCCTCTTCCAATATATATCACTGATTTCAAACTTGTACAGATCTATGGAGTCTCGCCATTCGCAGACTACCATTCTATCAAATCAATTTGAGCTTTTATCCAATTATTTGCACTCTTATTTGTTTCAATTCAACAAATGTTTTGCATGTTTTAATTGATAAAATGTCATTATTTTAAACAAAACAAATTTTTCAAAAAAAAAATTATTAGTTTCGAACAAAGTGAACAATCACAATGATGAAAGGATACTTAAGAATCTCTCAGTGCTCTCCCAAGGGTGGCATGATTTCCAACCAGGTAAGACATTCGTTCATTACTCCTGGCATGGCTGTATCTCTTTTTCTCCAGACTGTTATTGGGGTTTCTCCCCAAGCAGAGTTGTTGTTGGGATTTTTTCTCCCCAAACAGAGTCTCTGTGGGGATTCTATATCCCCGGAGCAGAGTGCTTGTTGAAGACTTCGTTTTCTTCTCCAGCAGTATTTCTCTCCCCCAGCACGGTCGATTTCTTTGTGGAAGATTCAGTAGTTGGTGGGTTGACACCCTGTTACTCTATCTTTTTTCCCCGGTAAAGTCGCTAGTAGAGTTGTTGATATCTCCCCATCAGAAGCGCTTGTTGAGGTTTTCACCTCCCTTCCCTTCAGCAGAGCAGTGCTTTTTCTTTCCTCCTCAGCAGTTGTGGTATTCTGTGAAGGATCGGTATTTGGCGGTTGATTCCCATCTCTCCTTCTCTTTCTCAAGCAAATCTCCAGTATATTGGTTGCATGTTGGATTGCATCTATGTTGATTTCTTCTCCTGCAGAGATTCGGGTGATTTCCTGATGTTTTGATACCCAGTAGAGTGGCTTGTATGGCAGAATCTACTTGTGTGATCTTTTCTCTCTCAGTGGGTTGTTCCCCAATGGAATCGCTAACAATATCCCCAGTAGAGTGGCTTGTGCAGCTAGATTCTACTCGTGATTTCTGTCCTCTTCAGCAGTTCTTGCCTGTGCAGTGAACTCTTTGTTTCCCAGCTGAGACTGGCAATATCTCTTGCAGAAATCTCGTGATTTTTCTCTACATCCCCAACAGAGTTGCTTCCGTGGCAATTTCCGCCTGCTGTGAACTTTGGTTCCCCAGTTGGGTTGATTGTTGATCCATTGCTCAGAGATTTGGTGTTTCCTTTGATATCTCTGATCTCTTGCTCCCTCGCAGATCTTTGCTTTTTAGCATTCTGATCTCCAGCAGTTCAGCCTTCCAGTTGGATTTCTTGGATTTTTCTCTGGTGATGTAGTACCGGGAGTTTGTTCCCTGGGCCTGTTTGTGTTAGAAATGTCTGTTTTGTCAGCATTCATCAAACATAAATCACGCATATTCATGCATAATCATAAACATACAGATATTCATGTTGCATTTTTGCCATGTATCTTTTGTTTATTGTCTCCTGCTAATGGTGATACAGATCTCCCCAGTAGATCTTTCCAAGCAGATGTCGGATGTCTAATCTCTCAATTTAGAGTCAACCTTTAAGCAGAAAGTGTCAATCCTTTCCTGCCATTTCCCCACTGAGATACATCCTCGTGGATGACGGTTACTTCCGTTTCCTCCCAACACACATATTGGGATGGGTTTTCCTATTTGAGTTCTATCCTCATTAGGACGAGTCTTGATTCAATTCGCCTTTTTGGTTCGATCCTAAATTGGCCTTTTTTTCAACTGTCTCTTGTATTTCCCTGTGGTATAAATGAATAACTGCTTACTAACCGGCGCTCATTCATCTTATCTTCAGTGGAACTTTTGGCCCTCTGCCTACAAACCAGCAGTCGTAAGTCCTATCTGTGCGGTTTTCTACCTACTAACCGGTAGCTATAAACCCTACTTTCTCCCCTAGCAGAGTTAACTTTGTTGTTCATCCCAACCGATGACAGTTACTCTTCTGCGGTTTTCTACCCAGTATTTGGTAGATGTAATCCCCTCTTTGTGGTTATCTTCATCTAATATTCGATGTTGATTTTCCCTTTGTTTGGATAGTTGCTTGAATAAGCACTTATATTCCCAGCAAGTCTTTTGTGGGTAATTGCTCGAGTAAGCAATTTTATCCCCAGCGGGTCCTTTCACCGTTTGCCAGTGATTATGTTCCCCGGATCATTGATTTTCATCAATGTATTCCCAGCGAGTCTTCTTTCATTTACCCTTCAATTGGTAATGTTCCTGCTCCTTTTGATCGGTCATCATTATATACCTAGTTTGGTATACCGATGCCTTTCTTTTCGGATGATTTATCCTTTAACAACCTACAACCCGGTTATGGATAATCTTCCATGCGAGGTTATTATCTACGTTTTGACGGCTATAGATAATATATCTCATGCACTCTTTGGTCGAAGCCTTTCGTGTTTCCCCAGTTGAGTAAGATTCGTCGTCCCTTTGCGGAACCGAATATTCACCCTTTCCTCCTGGATAATTGCCGGACGCTTGCAATTTATCCTCAGTGAGTCATCTTTCGTCTACCCTGTTGTTGTTGGTAACGATTATTTCTCTTTTCGGATGATTTATCCTTTAACAACCTACAACCCGGTTATGGATAATCTTCCATGCGAGGTTATTATCTACGTTTTGACGGCTATAGATAATATATCTCATGCATTCTTGGGTCAATCTTTTGATTGTTTTCTCCAGCAGAGTAAGATTCGTATTCCTTGTGGAATCGAATGTCCATCCTATAAACAAGTCTGCTTTTCTAGTTTTCTTCAGGATGATGAGTGTTTTGGAACACAAACCAATTCACGATTTCGGTAGATTTATCCTTTAACAACCTACAACCCGGTTATGGATAATCTTCCATGCGAGGTTATTATCTACGTTTTGACGGCTATAGATAATATATTTCATGCGCTCTTTGGTTGAATCCTTTGTTTGTTTCCCCATTGAGTAATATTTGCATTCTTTACAGAATCGAATGTCCATCCTATAAACAAGTCTGCTTTTCTAGCTTTCTTCAGGATGATGAGTGTTTTGGAACACACACTGATTCACGCCTTGGTCGGTCACCTGTTATATACCTACAACCCGGTATCCTTGGTGTTCCTTCCTGTCTGCTCCCTATTATGACCTTGGTCCCCTGTGGAGTCAGATTTCCCTGAGCTAGTATACCTTTTTCAGGTCTTTCTCAGATGATTTGGTCGATTGATATCTCTCACCCGTACACAGGTCTTAGATATTCATTCTTCCTGAGCATGTTACTCACTAACCGGTAACATCTCATCCTTTGGCTTACCCTGGAAAGTCTTTGTTAGATTTCCCCAGCAGAGTTGTGGTTATTCGTCTTGTTGTGTTGGCATTTTTTTCCAATACACGCATTTTTGAGTCGGCTTGAGTCTTTCCAATGGATGTGTCTTCCTTTGGAACTCTTTCCTCCCCAGTTTGAGTCTTTCTTTTCCCCAGTATAGTCTCCAGTTTCAAGTCATGCCCTGCCCACGCAATATCAAATCAGTTTTTCCTAGTTCAGAGTCGTGTCTTGATCACACATTCTTTTCTTATCCCCATGAGAATCTTGTTAGAGTCTCTGTTCCTGGCGAGTGTATTACTCCGATGGATCGTCTTTTCTTTGTGGACCAGTATTTCCCACAGAGTTTTGCTTGTTTTACATGCATACATCTGCATCATGAGGTCTCTCAGGGACCAATAATTTGTCTCATTATGGTTATTTAAGCCCATTCTACCGCGTCGAGATGAAGACTTCAACCTTCACTTCTCCGGCTAGAATGATCTTAAATAGGGGCATCTGTAAGACCCCAATTTTTGTCCCTAAGATCCCTCATGGTATCATATCATATCATTGCATTGCCTCAAGGATCATTATGCACCTTGCTTGCTTCCTTGTGGGTGGTTTATCCTCTTTTGAGTGGTTCTTGATCACCAAGCATTGTTTGCATTTGTATATCTTTGCTTTTCTTTTAATCACTAACCAAAAGTACAAAAATATGTCATCTAACCTTTGTCTTGCAGCTGAAGCATTAACAGGTCAAGGCAATTCAAGGCATTCATTGAGCAATAGATGGTGGTCATTCTTGAGATTTGGACCCCACAATCATTCACAAGAGTTCATATGAGATATGATGTCATTTTGAAGCAAAATCCCAAGTGGTAGAGGCTTGAAATTCATCAGGACATCTCCAAGTCAACTAAAACCCTAGAAAGTCAACTGCAAAGTCAACTGTGGATTTGGAGGTGGGAAGTGATTAGAAATACTTCATTCATGTTCAAACAAGTCTCATTTGACATTTCAAATACTCACATTGAAGAATTTGAGGTCCAGTAAAAAATTTCCCAAAATAGCAAGTGACCTATAATATGAACTTTCCAAAAATGGCAAGGTTTTTGACCAACTTCAACTCAATATTACATCATCAAGAAGGCTTCAAATGAAATTTTGTTGAACATGAAAGTTGTAAATCTTTCTCTCCCATTTCCAAAAAGTCCAAGATCATGGATTTCTCATGTGTGGTTGAAGAGATATGATCAAATCATGGCAAAGTGTGCATGGAACTTCAAATGGGCATAACTTCTCAACCAAAGCTCCAAAATGAGTGGCTCTTTTTGCATTTTGTTCATCTTGACCTCTACTTTCCAAAACATCCATTACATGACATGAATTTCACTTGCATGATCATGTGCACATTCATGAAGTTTTGAGAAGGAAATTCCATAAAATCATTTTGGTGAATTATGAGCTTACAAAACCATTTCCAAAACTTGCATGGGCCTTGTTTGAGTGGATTTGAATCAGATTCGTGCACTGTTCACACATGCATTTCATGCATAGAGGTGAAAAACCAATTTTCACTTACACTCCATAACTTGCTAATTTCATTTGCATTTGATCTAAACCTGATTAGAGCATGATTAACATTGCATATATAAACTAAAACCTAACTGTTTTCAGGATTAGCAACAACTTTCAGATCTGAATCTCAAATTCTCAAAAAAAAAATCTCTCAAACTTTCTTCAAAATTTTTCACATTTAAGCCATTTCTACTGGTTGATTCTTGATCCTGAAGAGTTCTTGAGCAAGTTTGGACGTGGAACCAAAGCAAACCGTGCCTGTTTTGTTCATACTCAAAGCTTGGAGCATTAATGGTGATTTCAAATTCTGTTGGATTCGTGTGCAATTGAACCTCATTCCTTCCATTAATCATCCATACAAGCATCATAGAAGAGCTTTGGAGCATCACAAGGCCTGGATAACACGATTCAATGGATCTGCACTTCAAGAGGTCATGAATCGATCTCTCTAATTCTCAAATTTATTATGATATTGTTGTAGATCTAGGTTTGCTGGTAACTCTGAGCTTTGAATCATGAAATTCCATGCACTTTTGAGTTAGTTAGGGTTGATTAAAGTTTCATGCATGAAAATTCCTTTGCTCGATTCTCTCTTAACATGTGGAATTAGGTCTAGTTGTTTATTGATTCGTGATCTACATGAAATATGCTACAAAATGCTGTATGAGATTTGGATTTCTGGAACAAATGTTCTTGAGCTCGTATGAACATTCACTGTTCATCTTCTTCGCGAGGAAGAAGATGAAGTGCAGCATTTGGCAACAGTTTTTGATCCATAGGCAATGATAATCTGTGGCTTGCATGTTTTTCTTAGGGCTCGCGTATGATTGGTCCATGTTCGTGCCATGCTAGCAGCTTGATTGGTCCCTGTTGGTTTGACTGCTTTGACCGTGCCACATGGATTAATGAAACGCGGCATTTCATTCAAATCCTGGCGCCAATTTCCATTTAAATTTTTATTTCATTTTAATTCATATTTCCATGTTACATTTCATTTCATTTTTTTCCAAACTTGCAAAAATCATAACAAATGCAAAACTCATCCAAATTCATCCCAATTTTTTGCATTGTGATCCTTGTTCTGTCTATTATTTTTTGATCATTAATTTCAAAATTGTGCTTGGCTGGATTTTATTTTGTGCTAGGTTGATTGAGCATGTATCCATTCTTGACCTTGCCTTGCTTATGCCTTTGTGAAATGCTTGTTTCTTATCCAATGAATATGAAATTTTGCATGCTATAACTAGACACATTGCTGGACATTTTGGTGTTGGTTTGGTATTTTTCCTATGCATCATCTCTGTTTTATGATTGTGCAAACTTGGTGTGACAATTTGTGTCACACCTTTTGATGTTCAACTTGTATGATGAGTTTGCCATGCCAAATGATGTCCAATGCCTCTGATTTTTTGTATGTTGATCATGATAGATGTCTTGAATATGCATGATTTTTTCCAGATTATTTTGCATCATTTCTGTTTTGTTTTGAATTTTTCATTCTGGTTGATCACATTTGAGCTTTAAAATTGCCTTGAACTTCAATTGATCATGAAATGCTTTTAGTAATTGATTTTGATGTGAGACCTTTTGGAATGTGTCAAGATGTGATTGAAGTTGATTCATGTTAAATTTCAGCTCCTGTTTCAAATTTTTTCTCCATCTTTGACCCTAGGCTTTGACCTAGTGGTTTGTTGCTTATGTTTGAGCTTTGATTTCAGGTTAAGCATTCAAGCTCCATAATTGGTGATGCTTCATGATCTGAATATTGATGTTTGCTTGTGATTACTAACATTGTGTGTTTTGTAGGTTGATGCTAACTCATTTGAGTTTACCTTTTGGCTTACACACATTTTGTACATTGGGATTGTCTGTTGCTTATTGACTGTTATCTGTTTGTCTGAACATTGTACTGATTTGTTTGATGTTTCCACAGGTACTTAAGTTGCTTTAAGTTCATCGTGAACTTTGCTTTGCTTGGTTGCTTAACCACTTAGGTATAATCTCTAATCTTCATGTAGTCTGGAAGACCTGTCCTGTTATGTGGGCAGGCACCTGTCTGAAGCCCTCCTTAAGAGGCCATGTGTGTGTGTGTTTAATTTTGTGCCAAGCAGGAAAAGTCCTCTTATGAGGCAATTGGCAGATAAAAGAGATGTGTAATCCATCTCCTGCTACTCAGTGTGTCATTCACCTTGCTCACACCATGTGTTGATGCATTATGGATAATAACCCAAGATCTTATAGAGTCAATCACTTGTGGAGAAGAGTTCCAACTTTCTGAACTCCCACACTTTCCATTGTTTAAAGCTCTCCCTGACCGGGGATAAGAGCTATGAGGCACACCCCTCATCTCCATTTCATCTGCTTCATCCTAACTCTCAATGTTAGGGTTAAGAGCACAAATACCCCATTCCAGTTGGCTGTAAAGCCTAACCTTGCTTGAGCCTAATTGATTGTATATAGTGTGTGCTATTTGACTTGTTTGTCTGCTTACCTGATTCATTTGTGCATATTTGCTTATGTGTGCCTTTGTGCATTTATCATCATTACTTGTATATCATTTCATGATCATTTGTTCATTGCTTTGTTCTGACTATTGAGGAGTCAATTGTAAGTCCAGTTATTGGCAGTTATTTCCTGTGATTTGGTAGGAGTCGAGTGTAAGACCATTTATTGGCAACTTGTTTCCTCATGCTTATTGCATTTGTCTATTTTTTGTGAGGAGTTAATTGTAAGTCCAGTTATTGGCAGTTGTTTCCTATGATCATTCTTTGTGAGACTAGTATAAGTCCATTGATTGGCCTCTGGTATCATTTGTTTCTTTGCTTTTAGGAGACTAATATAAGTCCATTGAGTGGCATCTGGTATCCATGTTTTGTTTTAGGAGATTGGTATAAGTCCAATGATTGGCCTCTGGTATCCACCTTTGTTGGCTTTGCCTGATACATTGTTTACCTGTTATTTGCATTGTTGCCTATTCCAAAGGAATCACTTGGATTATCTACATATGATCTCAAGAGGTGAACATCTAAGAAGTTTTACTTCCTCACCCTCCCACCTTTTGTTTCTTTAAACCTCCTTTTGCATGTTAACCCAAACTTGAAAACTATTGTGCAAACATTTTCACTTCTTTTCAAATTAGAAACCTGGGCTTTAGGCCTTTGATTTTCAAACTTCACTTTTGATAATACTCCTTTGAATTGAATTCTAATCATACTTTGACCATCTTTTGTGAATGCTCCAAACTGGTAAATTTCACTCATTCAATTGTTTTGTGGTTTAGTCCATTTCTTAATCAAGTTTTCACACATTAGCCATAGGTTTCAATTATCTTAGTGGTTGATGTTAATCTCGCCTTTTGTCCTTAGTGATCGAACTGTAAGACTTCCATACTGAAAACAGGGTTAACCCCTCTAGTATGTCGAAGCTATTCTCACATGGTGGACTTGTTGTTTGTATAAGGTTGAGTTTTCTCCCGTGGATAGTGAAAGACCTTAGGGATTTTGTTTTAAAATCAATCAATTCACCTTTTTGAAATCTTTTAGCCGAACTACGGCGTTTTGATCCTTACCTTCCATGGAAAGGTACGTAGGCAATGGGTTCATCCGTTCAAACACAAAAACAATAAAATTATATATTCTTTTCTCATCCCTTCAATCATGTTTGCATAGTAAATATGTCATAAACAAATAATCATTTTGTACAACAAGTGTGAAAAGAGGTTCCCTAGGAGTACCTAGGACGTTTTGGATGCATAACACCTTCCCATTGCGTAATTAACCCCTTACCCAGATCTCTGACCTTTTCATTATTTTCTATGTGTAAAACTTCTTAGGCTTTTGTTCGCTTTTTAGCCATTCCTTTGGATAAATAAAAGTGCGGTGGCGACTCTATCTTTGTATGCTTTGCTTTTGGTTTAATCAATAAATCATAAAGTGACAAATACACCGCTACACCTTTATACAAGAACAACAAGCGTGGATCCCGTAGAGTACTACAGATGCGTAGGGGTGCTAATACCTCCCCTTCGCATAATCGGCTCCCGAACCCAAGATTTGGTTGCGAGACCTTGTCTTTTCCTTTCCTTTTTTCCAGGTTTACTTCGAGCGTTTCCTTTCCCTCCTTTGGGATAAATAACGCACGGTGGCGACTCTTCTGTCATTTCCTCTTCGCCGGTTGTTTTTTCGCAACTCCTTTTTAAGGTTGCGACAGGTCAGAGGTTTTAATTAACGTAACCCAATCATAAGTTTCTATTTACTTGACTGATTTTATCAGAAGTCAATAATACTGGGAATGCGTTCCTATGACGGGCGTGGTTTGTTCCACGTAGAAACATAAAAGAGTAACACGCAGGGTGCCTCATTTGAAAGGGAAAAAATTATTGCCGACAATTTTTATTTAATAAGAACATTACATTGTTTTAACTATAATAAAATCTTAGGATGACGATAGTCTAAGCCCTTGGTATTTCCACTCCTTCCAAACTTTCAAGCTTATAAGCTCCCTTATTCGGCTTCTTCTGGATCCGTTAAGGCCCCTCCCAGTTTGGGGCGATCTTTCCTTTCTTGTTTGTATTTATAATCCTCTTCAAAACCAAGTCGCCTTCTTGAAAGCCTCTTGGACAAACTCTATTATTGAACCTCCTGGCCATTCTTTGTTTTGCAATAAACTCTCTAACATGAGCCATTGTTATAATATCCTTTACAAGGTCGACCGAGTTGTCTAATCCTTCCTAGTTAAGATTATTATCAAAGTTTATTCGACGTTGGGTTGGAGTGTTAACTTCTAATGGTACCATTGCATCAACCCCATACATCATTCGAAAGGGAGTCTCTTTAGTGGTTGAGTGAGAGGTAGTGTGATAGGGCCATAAAATATCGTGTAAATACTCTGCCAAAATCCCTTTCACTTCTTCTAGATTTTTCTTCATTCCTGGCAAGATGATCTTATTCGCTGCTTCTACTTGGCCATTAGAGTATGGGTGCTCAATGAAAACAAACTCGCAAATTGGATGCCGTTATTGGAAACAATTATCTTTGGTAGACCAAAAATACATATGATATTCCTCTAATAAAAATGCCTTACCCTTTCTTCTATGATCTGGAGTACGACCTCGACTTCCACCGATTTGGTGAAATAATCCACCACAACTATAAGAACTTTCAGTTGTCTGACGGCTAAAGGAAAATAGCCGAGAATATCAGTTCCCCATTGGCAAAAAGGCCAAGGGGAAATTACTGAATACAAAAACTCGGTGGGAGAGTGTATGAAGAGATCCTAGATCTACCATTTCTTAAAACGGTTCATGAATCATGCATAGTCTTATAGCATATTCGGCCAGTAATACTTGACCCTGAGTATTTTCCCAGATAACGCCTTTCCCCCAATATGATTTCCACACACTTCTTCATGCACTTCTTTCATTATAAGGCATACTTCTTCTTTAGAAACACATCTCAATATTGAAGAGGATTTTCCCCTTTTATAATGTTGGTCGGCTACCATGAGGTATCGAGAAGATATCATGTTGATGCGTTAGGCTTTAATTTCCTTATTTAGTAGCTTGTCTTGAGTTAGATATTGAATGATTGGTGCCATCCATTCCCGTGTGTTTTCCAGTACCATGATTTCCTCTATTTTCGTCCTTGGCGATTACATGGTTTCTTAGATCATCGTTATGTTTAACCCGGGGCCTTTAGTGCTGGATAAACAGGCCAGTAGATCGGCTCTAACATTTTCTTCTTAGGGAATATGTGATATTTCAAGTTTTGTGAATCCTTTGGCCAATTGTAGAGCTTGTTGTAGATATTTTTAGTAACAATGAACCCTTTGTTTGATAGTCTCCTTTGATTTGACTAGAAATTAATTATGAATCGATGTAAACCTTTAAATGGGTAGCTCCGACTTCTTTAGCTAATCACAAACCGACAATCATGGCATCATATTCTGCATAATTATTGTTGGCCTAGAAATTAAAGCAAAGAGAATATTCTAACACTAACTCCCCTGATCCCTCTAGTATTATTCCTTCTCTGCTACCTTTGAGGTTGGACGAGCCGTCTACTGATATAATTCATTCTCGGGTGATTCTTCTGGGGTGGGCGAACTCAGCTCTATTAGAAAATCTGCCAGTTCTTGTGATCTGATATTTTTCTTGGTGTGAACGTGATGTCGTGCTTTGACAATTGTACGACCCAGACTACCATCCTACCCGCCAAGTACGGATTTTTAAGAATTTGTTTTATGGGATAGTTTGACTTGACAATAATAGGGTGGCCCTGAAAATACTGTCTAAGTTTCTTGGCAGTAATCACTACTACCAGAGCTAATTGTTTGTTCTTTTGATAACGGATCTCTACTCCTTTGACAACCTTGCCGACAAAGTAGAACGGCTTTTCACCCTCATCGCTATCTTGAACCAATACAAAACTAATATCCTTGTCTAAGACTGACAAATATAGTGTAAGGGGTGATTTTTCCTTCGGACGAACCAAGATCGATGGGGAGAATAAGAATTGTTTCATTTCCATAAACTCCTTCTCACATTCTTCCGTCCACTGAAAGCTTGTCGATTTCTTGATATCTGTGTAAAAGTGGATGGACTTATCATTCGCATAAGAAAAAAATAGGACAGGGCAACCAACCTCTCAGTCAGTTTCTGAACTTCTTTTATCGACTTCGGGCTTCTCATATTAATGATCGTCTAAAACTTGTTTGGATTCACCTTTATCCCCCGATGTGTCAGCATGAAACCTAGGAACTTGCCAGCTTGCATCCTGAATGTAAACTTGTCTTGGTTAAGCCTCATATCAAACTTCCTTATTGATCAAATGTTTCTTCCAGGTCTTTTACATTATCCCTCTTCTTCGGGGTCTCGATCAACACGTCGCCAACATATACTTCCAAGTTTCTCCCTATCTGTGATGAGAACATTGTATCCATCAGTCTTTGATTAATAACGATGGAGTTTTTAAGACTGAATGACATCACTTTATAGTAATAATTGCTTCTGTTGGATCGCTTTTTCCATAAAAGGATGGCAAAGGTTGTGGTATGAAATTCTCTGGGACTTAATCGCCCCATATTGCTTCTAAAATAGTATAAGGATCTAGAAGTTCCTCTTCTACTTCCTCCTCCTTAATGATTTGCGTTTGTTGAAGTGTGTTAACACTTTCTTACAAAGACTCATTTTGCTGGCGCAAATTCTCCATAATTTTCAAAAGTTGTGCCAAGTCTGGTGGAGTGCGAGATTCACTCCTACTGGGAGACGACCAAGACATCTTGTTACTATAATGTAAATAATGTTTTTGTGCGACCTGGGAAAGTATTACCAAGGCCCCATGGTGGGCACCAAATGTTCCTAATAAACACTTTTGGATAATCTCCCTTAAGTGAATCAAGAGAGACCACAAACACATTGGGAATTAGGCGTTACTTGGTTATTTCTATTGTTGTATACTATTGTTTTTTCTCCCTTAATCAGGAGCCCTTTTATTCCCATCACAGCTCCTTAGATCATTCAGAAGTTCCCCCTTCGAGTTTTATGATTAAATGATGCTAGTAACGCTCATCGTCATCATTATTGTCGTGTAACATCTTCTCTATCAACTTTCATAACTCTCATGCAACACTGGAGCTACCATATATCTGTTATACTGATTGTACACACTTTCCGAAAACTTGTCTCCGAGAACCATATGATTATGGTTCCTATTTTTATCATAAGTAGCAACTTGGTAATCATTATCTTTTACAAATATCTGGCACACCCGATTTTTCCTTCTCGACCCTAATGACTTATAACTCGATTATGAGAATATATATATATATATATATATATATATATATATATATATATATATATATATATATATATATATATATATATATATATATATTCAAAATTAACTAACTAACAAACAAAAGTGAATAACCGAGAGCCTATCATACACACATGTGTGTATATCAATTTTAGTTATATTGTTGGAGTTTGTTCCAAACATAAGCTACAAAACTCCAGCTTGGAACAGTCTCCAACAAGTATACATATCAACATTCATCATGTTGATTTATCAACGGTAGGCAATGGAAAAACTTTAAATTTGACAAGGGTTTTGTGATCATATCAGGAACATTATGAGTAGTTGACACCTTCATCACTTTTACTTCTCCTCTTTCAATTATTTCTCTGATAAAATGCAACTTAACATTAATATGCTTGGTGGAACACTCCAATTTTTTGTATTTACATTTTTAATTTAATTAAATTTGGATTTATTTAATTGTTGGTATGTTTGATTATTTTGCGAGGTTTATGGGGAGTAATGTGAATCAATTAGAATATTGGTTAATTTTAATTAATTAAAATAATGAAAAAATAATGAATGTTAAGAGTTTGAGTGGAAAATAAAATTAATAGAAATCTAGTGTTAAAAGGGAGAGAATAAGATTCAATTGGGCCATGGAGTAATAATTAAAAGTATGGATTAAGTTGATTAAATAGTAAAGATTGATGGATATTATAGTTTTAGCAGTACATATCTTTGGAGGCTTTAGAGAGAAAAGAGTATTATATGAGAAAAGAGGCAACAAGGGTTTGAGGAAGAAGAAGAGGCATAGCCAAAGGTTTTTTTTTCTTGTTAGAAAATAAGGTAAGGGGATGGGGAGAAAACTAATATAATATCAGTGTTAAATTCATGAAGGATAATGAGATCCTTACCATCCTCTAGGTTTTCTCCTTTTAACCGTGGTTGGTGTATGTGATGTTCTTGATAATGAATTTGTGATAAAATTGTTATGATTGATAATTTATACGTGGAATTTGTGTGCTATGTTATGCTATATTATTCCATGATGAATGAATATGAAATATGTACGTTGTTATTATTGAGGTGTTGTTGATTTCATGAGAATAATTTTGAATCATGGTTAATTGGTGAAATTAGATGTTAATGTGTGGGAAATTAACATGTTTAATGTGATATAATTGATGTATGAATTATTATGTGGGTTTGGGTTATTTTCGGGGTTGAAATTGGAGCTTTGGAGGTGCTATAATGGAATAAAAATGTGTTTCTGCATTCTACCCAGGGGTGACGAGTCACTTGCGTGACGGGCAGCCCCTTAGCGCGTATAGAAGGGCTGACGCTCGTCAGCTGAGTGACGGGCAGACCGCTAGGGTCTCTTGAGGGATGACGGATAAGGACAAAGGGTGACGAGATAACTGATGATTTGTCATCCCCTTGGCGGCCTTCATGGCCTGGAGGCAGATTGTCATGGTCAGAGCTGTAGTGGTAAAATTTTGAGATTAAGCTTTCAATTTACTTAACTCACAAAGCAATAGTCGTTACCGTGCTTTTATTGTTTCCAAAGGAAAAGGGAAAAAATACGAACAAAACCCGAAGAAGTTTTTGAAACAAAACTAATAAAAAGAGAACAAGGGTCTGGGGGTTAATTATGCAAAGGGAAGGTGTTAGCACCCTAAACACGCATGGTACTCCATGGGAACCTCTTTAAAAATGTGCCTTTTGGTTTAAAAAATGAGTGTTGTTTGTAAAATATTGGAGAGATGAGAAAATAAATGTTTTTTCTTATTTTTTGTGTTTTCCAAGACTTTTGAAGTCTCATGCCTACGTACCAATAAAGTGCAATGGAGGATCAAAACCTTGTAGTTCGTGGTAAAAATAACAAAGGAGTTTGTTTTGATTCATTTTTATAAAAAAAATACATTTTGTCATTTTAATGAGAATACTCAACTAGTCACCCACAAGTATGAGTACTTTGCATCATCATGAGAAGGGCTCCAACTTGGATAAAAATCTATAAGTATGCCACTAGCTCTCTTATATGAAAAAGATTTGGCATCAATACTATGGGGATAGTAGAATTATATCTCAAGTATGGAAATGACTCATGACTAATACTTTGAGAAAAGTTTTAAAAGGAAAAGTGCACAAAGGCACAAAATGATTTGAATGAGTTATGCATTTTTAGTCTTTTGAAATTGGTCTAAACCTGCTTAAGATGGATTAATATTTATTGAAGAAAAAGGTTTTGAAAATCATTTGATAAAAGTCAAGGTTTATTTAGAAAGTAATTTAATTTATAAAAAAAACAAGGTTTTAAAAAGAGAGAAGATTTTGAAAATTAAAGAAGGGGGAAGGAGAAGAAGAGACTATCCTAAAACATAAAGTAGAATCTAGGGAGGAAAGATCTAACCAAGAAATAACAAGTCTTTTGACATAAGTCAAGCAAGAATTCCCTCCAAGCAAGCCAGAATAAGCACATAATAATCCATGTATCATATGAAACTAGAGTAACTCAACCAAGTCTTCAAAAGGAAATCCCAAGTCAAAGGTACTAGATGAATTCTAGGGTCTCAAGTCATAAGTCCCAAAGCAAAGGTCAAGATCCTAATTCTAAGTCCATAACTCCACAATGATGCCAATGATAGTAACCACAAGTCCATGAATCAGGATAACCAAGTTTCTTTTTTAGGTTTTTTCTTTATTAATGTCTTCTTTACAATGATATAAAAGAAAGGTCCAAATGGACAAAGAATAAAATGAGAAAAATCACGAATAATATGATATGGAATGTTAAATATAAAGTATAAAGTAAATGACATAAAATAAAGGAGCATAAAGTAAATGACTTTGAAATAAAAGTTAATACAAGTAAAGTGTTAGTAAAGGATGTTATTAATCAAAGATGAAAGATGGTTTGGTCACTTTTTGGAGAACACTCAACTATCCACTCACAAGCATAAAAATATGAACCTATACATCATTTATGAGAAGGGCTTCAACTTGGATAAAATCAAAAAGTATGCCACTAGCTCTCACAAAATGAAAAAGGAGCAAAATTTTCATATAATACCATGAGGAATAGGAGACTTACAATCTCACTTATAAAAATGTATTTGTTTTCTTTGGAAGAAATTTAGTGCTATGTTAAGCAATCGTAATTTGACTTACGTAGAAGTCACAACTATTTGAGGCCGGTCAATAATAATGTTTGTGTTAATACATGTTAGAGAAATGATATGTAAATCATTCTCCTTAATACATACCACACAAAAAATAAAAAAAGGGGGCGATCAAGCACAAAGGCTAGGAGGATGGTTCATTACTTCAATCTACACTTCATGACACTTAGGATAAACTTATGCATCAATCCAAAGTACCTTAAATGATCCATGGTCAATTAGGATGTAGATTTTAAGTGATGAAAGTTCACCAAGTACCAATCCATACATCATGAACAAGATGGACACAAGACATCCAATTGATCAAAGGGAAAAGAAAGACATAAAGAAGAGAGACACAAGAGAAGTCACACCCAAATTGGACCAAAAGTTTGATCAAGTCATCATCAAAATCAATCATCCATTTTGGTGGATTAGGGTTTTCACCCCATTAACACCCAAGATCCATTGAGTTTGATGAGACTTAAAGTCCAAACCATCATGATCCAAGGTCAACAGAAGTTCACAAGGGTCACACAAAAATAAAATGTAATTAAATGAAATAAAAATGCATCAAAGGTATTTTAAATGAATTTTAAAATAGGAATAAAAGTGGAAAATTCATAAATGGCCAAGAAAATTATGAAAGATTGGAAATAAAATAAGAAGTATATAAGAATTTTTCCAAAATTTTAAAATACAGAAAAGTATTATTAAACCAATTAAAACAAAGGAGAAAAGAGAAAATTCATGAAAAATAGAATATTAGTGAAATAAAATATGGAAAAATAAAAACCAGATGAAAAAAATAAAAGAGAATTTTAGAATTTTTTGGATAAAAAATGAAATTACTATGAATTTAAAAAAAACCAATTTAAAATAATAAAAGAAAAATAATTAAAATCAGAAAAAAATACGAAGCGTTGGATCACGCCTCATTAATTGACGTGGCAGATCCAACACTCCAAATGTTAGGATGAACGATGGAACGCGCTGCAAGCCAAACATATGATCTAGTTAAAATCCAACCAATTGGAACATTTCGTTCTACCAACGTGTCTGATCAAACTCAGAAAACCTAAGAAAACTCTGGCTGTCTTCTCCAGTAAGCTCTCACTGGAGTTTCATCATTTGGTAAATTAAAGTCACGATACCACCACTATTATGATCCTTTTCTCATTCCGAATTCAACCTCATACTCCAAATTCATTTAGATAAACTGTGCAAGTGGAGTTTCAGAGAAGATAAGTTAGGGGAAAGCATTAGAGAGTGAAGGACTACATTGTGATAACTTGTTTGAGTTCACATGATGCTCAGAACTACCTTGTCCAGATGGTGATTAGAAGTTGATGAAGCTCGATCTGGTTAAAGCACTTTAGAAGATCTTAGAGCTTGAGAATTGTTACAAAAGTTTCAGAGGATGCTGAAGGTGCTAATGGAATCAAGATATTGGATTGAAACAAGTTGAAACTTAAAACAGGATAATTGAATTTTCTGGAAACTTTTCAAGTTGCAGCAGGGGTCTCTTGGCTCTCCAAAGCTTGGAAATGAATTCAATAGCTTCATCTATTTATAAGGAATGTATTTGGATTGAAATATGTGTGAAATGATACAGAATTCGTGCAAAATGAATTTGATCTGAGTGTGTGAAAAGTGTGACTTGAAACTCATCAAAACTCAGCCAAATGATGCATTTTAAGGGTCAATTAACTTTTGGAGACTTGGTTAAACATGTTTAGGTCCAAAACACATGCTAATTTGGCTTGGAATTGAAATTATTGAAGTTCAAAACTTGGGCAATGGCAATTTCTTCAGTTCCAAGTTACCATGTTCAACCCAATGGGGCACCCTACTCAGCAGACTTTTTGATCCCACTCTTTTTGCAATGTGTTAACATCATGGACAAGATTACAATATGCCAAGAAAGATTTAATTTGGATGCTTGAGAAAAAATTTATTTCATGTTGAAGTTGGCATGAAAAACTGATCATATAACTTAGAAAAATTTGAGTGCTTCATAGCTGAAAATGACCTGTAATGTCTCAATGAATTCCATGACTTTCTAAGCATATTCTGACCTTGGTCCTTGAAGAAAACTTGTAGAGGGCATCATAAATTACATTATTAAAAAATAATCAGCCTTAAATTTTGAAAATTTAAGAAGTTATGATCTTTGAAAGTTGGGAAAAGTCACTTGAAAATATGTCAAATTTCACTAAGTCCACAAATGACCTATAATGTAACTTTTGATGATATTCCAAGCATCATTGGATCTTGTCATGTAAATTAAACTTGTAGAGGAGGTTGATAAGAGTCATATTCAAAAATAATAATTTAAAAATGTTTAGAATTGAAGGAGTTGTGATCCTTGGAACTTTGACTTCAAAATGTTGACTTTTGGTCAAACCTCTTGGAACAAGCTTGTGTACTTGGACTTTCCTTGAATTTCAAAGCATATGGGTGATCGTATGAACTCAAAATAAGGTGTCCTTGATTTCCTCTTGGTTAAATTGCTCAAATATTGAAGTTGCTTGTTGAAGAAGGCATAGAAATAAACATATGAACCTTTGACTTTCTTTGAGAAGTAAGCTATAAAACTTTGAGACATTCTTGGTTGAAGATACCTTACCTTGCACAATAAACTTAAGGAAAATAAAACATATTTTTTATATTTTGATTAGTGGTTAGATAAGCAATTAATCATATGAACACAAAGGTAAAATAAACTAACATATAGGTGCTTGGTGATCCCTGCAAGAAGCAAAACCAAAGATGGATAGGGGGGAGGACCAAGATGTGACCTTGTTTATGTGTAATGATTCAAATGATATATGGGATCTTAGGGTAAAAATTAGGGTATGACAAGGGAGGACAATTTTGAATTATCGATTCAATTTTTCATGCCGATTTTGAATTCGACGTTGTTTTGCTACTGTATCGCGGTATTTGGTGAATGGGTGAATTAATCGAAATTCTATGAACATTATCGAATATGTATATGAATATTTATTGGTGAAATGTTATTGCATAAATTTTTAAATGCATTGGTGAATTAATAATGGTGAATATTTCTTTGTGAATTATTGTGGTGCATAATATTGATATGCGATGTATAGATTAATACATGTGAGTGTATTAATATGTGTGTTATTGTTGTGCTTATAAAATTATGCAATGGTGACTTATAATTAAGCATGAATATGTTGTGTTACATTGGTGGCCTTATTTGGAAAATATTCAGGTTCTCGAGTGAACTAGTGTTATGTTGTGAGTTGTACATTTATCATGCATTCATGGCGTACGAACTTCGGTTCGGTGGTGTGCTCTGGTCTAGTGGTGGAATCAGGAGTGAGTAGTTGATTTTAGTAAGTGGAATCAGTGAAGAGTTGTTGATTATATGGTGAATATCAGTAACAATTTTGGTGTGCCTTGGTATAGTGGTGTGATTGGGGGCGAGTTGGGAAAAATCAGTAACATACCTATGATGTCCAAAGAGTCGGTATCGCATTTCATATAGAGTTAAGGTGTTGTTGCATTGCATATATACTTGCATTGTGATTGATTTGATATTATTGTTATGATAAATGATATATTTGGATTATAATTGTTGATGGTGTGAGGGTGAATGATGAATATGTGTATTCGTGTGTTGATTATGTGTTGGTAATTGTGTTTATGTGATATTAATTGTGCCATCCCTTTCTGTTTAGTGTTGGATATATGCTCCTTTGAGGTACAAGAGTAGATGCTTGACTCTAGAGGATGTTTTTGTTCCTCTTTAGTTATTTATCATTCGGGTCTTAGTGGAGTCTCTCTGATATGTAACACTAGGGAACAGGTTGCTCTATGTTTTCTTTTGTTACGTGTCTTATTTCCATTGAGGATTGTTGAACCATTTTTTCATTTATTGTAGTTGAGATGTATATGTTAAACTTATTGGTTTTCTGCTTCTTATTTTTGAAAATTTTATTTGTGGTTCTTTTATGATACGGTGAAGAATGTTTGGCACTCTAGTTGTTGAGTTATATCGAATTATTTAATTAAATGTTGAGTAAGGGAAATAGAGTGTTACACTTGGTCCTTTCATGATAAGCTTAATTCTTGGACAATTGGATGGCACTTTGACTGCCACAATCGGCAGTGGTTACTTGGTCTTGAATCTTCGGTTCCC
Organism: Lathyrus oleraceus; assembly: GCF_024323335.1. Lineage (NCBI taxonomy): Eukaryota > Viridiplantae > Streptophyta > Magnoliopsida > Fabales > Fabaceae > Lathyrus > Lathyrus oleraceus. Next base: position 315,697,350 of record NC_066581.1, on the reverse strand, counting down.
TAGCAAAACCTTCCAACCATAATGCATCTTTGATAGCTTCAGTGAAGGCAATGTATTCTGCTTCAGTGGTTGATATGGCTACAACCTTATGAAGAGTTTCTTTCTAACTAATTATTGTGCCAAACATAGTAAAATTATATCAAGAAAGAGATTTTTAGGTGCCCATACATCTTGTATAATTAGATTCCACAAATCCTTTGATTTCCCCTTAGTCACCATGATCCATGGCTCAACCATAAACCAGAACCCTACTTAGGGATCCTTTTAAGTATGTTAGGAACCATTTCAAAGCTTGTCAGTGAGCTTTTCCAGGATTATCAATGTACCCGCTTACAAGACTCACAACACAAGTTATGGTTGACCTGGTACAAACCATAACATACATCAAAGAACCTACTATGCAAGCATATGGAATACTATCTATATAGGTTCTTTCAACTTTAGTGATAGGACTTTGAGTTTCACTTAACTTGAATTGTTGAGTTATTGCTGTTGTGATAGGTTTATAGTTTGACATTCCAAATCTTTCAAGGATCTTCCTTAGATACATCTCTTTAGTTAAGCACAATCTAGACTTCTTTATATCTCTCTTGATGCCAATGCCTAAGATCTTCGTGGAAGCTCCAAGATCCTTCATTTCAAATTCCTAGTTGAGTTCGTCCTTCACCCTCATTACTTCTACAACAAGGTTATTTTCTATGAGGATGTCATCCACATAGAGAAATAGAATGATAAAGAAACTTTCATGGAGGAATCTAAAATTGACACAAAGATAAAATTGGATCTTTGTGAAACCTATGTGTGCCATGAATTTGTAAAACCTCATATTCCATTGCTTAGGAGATTGTTTTAGGCGATATAGTGACTTGTTTAGCTTACACACATAATCCTCCTTTCCTCATATTCATACCCTTAAGGTTTCTTCATCAAAATGGTTGCATATAGGTCACCATATAGAAAAGAAGTATTTACATCCATCTGCTCCAGTTCTAGATCAAACCTAGCAACCTTGGCAAGAAGTATTCTAATGGATTTATGCTTCACATCAGGAGAAAATACATCATTAAAGTCCAATCATTCCTTTTGAGTGAAAGCTCTTGCAACCATTCTTTTCGTGAATCTCATTGGCATGAATCCTTTGATTACTTCTTTTACCTTGAAGATCGACTTGCAACTGACTAGTATGGCCTTTCCAGGTTTCTTAATCAAATTCCAAGTGTTTTTGTCATGAAGAGATGTTATCTCATCATCCATGGCTTTCAACCATTCCTTTCTGTCTTTAATCCTCATGTTATGACTAGCTTACAAGTAGTCATTTTTAGTTTCCTCATTTGCTTCAACATCTTGTGCTTCTTTTGTAATGTCATATTGGTTTGATTTCATGACTGTGCATTTCATTATCTATGTGTTCCACCTCTATAGGAACTTCTTCCAGATCGTGTTCTTGTTTAGAGATTCTTCGCTTTGTGAAAGTATCATAAGATTTCTTAAAAGCCATCTCAACTTCATTAAAGACTACATCACGACTAGTAATTCATTTCTTGTGGGCTAGTTCTAAGCATCGCATTCTATAGGCCTTGACACCTTCAGGATATCCAAGAAACATGCATATCACAACCCTAGTTCCACTTTATCTTTCCATTTGTGAGCCTAAGCTACACAACCAAATACTCTAAGTTTGTCCAAATTTGGTGATGTCCTGACTAGACTTCTTTAGATGTCTTCATCCCCAAGGACGTTGAGGGACACCTATTTATGAGGTAAGTAGCTGTCATAATAACTTCTTCCCAATAAATTCTTCTTTAAGCCAACACTAACCAACATGTATCTCACGCTTTTCAAGATTTTTATTTGAACCTTTCAGCAAGGCCATTTTCCTTAGGAGTACCTTATGTAGTCTTGTGCCTTGTAATTCCCGCCATGGAGCAATAGATGTTGAATGCTTCATAAAAAACTCAAGGCCATTAGTTTTCCTTAACCTCTTAAACTAACTTCCAATTTGATTCTCCACCATAGTATTCCAAAATTTGAAATTTTCAAAAGTTTCATTCTTAGTTTTCTGAATGAATATCCAAAGCTTTCCACAATTATCATCAATTATGGATAAAAGTACTTTGCAAATGAGTGTGAAGGACTTCTTGAAGGCCCATAAAGATCAGAATGAATGTAATCAAATGATCCATTTTTTCTTTGTTGCCCTTTGTTGAACTTTTCTCTGCAGGCTTTCCCAAAAACACATGGTTCACAAAACTTCAGCTTTTCAAACTTGTCTCCACATGGAAGCTTTTGCTTCCCCAATTCTATCAGGCCTTTTTTCACTGACATGGACAAGTCTCATGTGCCATAGCTCAGGGTTTATTTAGGGATAAAATGTCGACTGAACCACTTATAACCTCAACTTTAAGGGAATAGAAGCCTTATTTCTTGGTGCTTCTTAAGACTTCCTTTGAACCCTTCATGATTATCAAGATACCTTGCTCTCCTTTGAAGAAATATAATTTCTTATCAAATTCACCAAGATAAATTAAAAATCTCTTAAGGTGAAGTACATACCTAACACCAGTTAATAACCTTATGGTTTCATCATGGAGCTTGAACTTCACAAATCCAATCCCTACAATCTAGAATGCTTTGCTATTTCCTAGCAGCAATGATCATTTATCTTGATCACATAATTTATCGAACACATATTTGTTTGGATTAATATGTAAAGTGCAACCTGAATCCTTAATCCACTCCTTGCTAGAGTTGCTTCTAGAAACTACCAGGACATGAGATGATTCATAGCCATCTTGAACAATGGTTGAATTTCCATTATCCTTCCTTTAAGCATAGTTTTTCAACCTATCAACACACACTTTCTTGTATGACATTGTTTCTTACAATGGTAACACCTAATAGTATGAGCATCACCACCATAAGATTTTTGTTGAACTTTACCCTTCTTCTTCTTCTCTAACTTGCCATCTTTCTTCGAGAATTTTCCTTTTATAGACAAGCCTTCACCAATTGATGATGGCTTGTTCTCCTTCCTTTCATTCAAATCCTTAGAATTCAAAGTTGATTGAAATTCTTCAAAGACCGTAGACTTTCTTCCATACAACAATGTTTCTTTGAAGGAAACTTATTTCTTTGAGGATGCGATCTTGGCAAAGCACACAACAACAATAATGCTTGATCTTCATCATCGATATTGACATCAATGTTCTCCAAGTCAAGAATAAACTTGTTGAAGATATCTAACTACTCAGTCAAGACTTTGTATTCACTCATCTTGAATGAGTACAAAGCTTGTTTCATATATAGTCGATTTACAAAAGATTTGGTCATGTACAAACATTCAAGTTTGGCCCATACTACTGCTATAGTTTTCTCCTTCGAGACCTTCCTGAGAACCTTATCACCAAGGCTCAGGATGATAATAGTGTGAGCTTTCTCGATCATGGTTGCCTTTTCCCTTTTTGCCAAAGTTGCATCCATGTTTTCAGATCCTTTCACCGCTTCTAGTAATCCTTGTTGAACAAGAGCTCGCATCTTCAAGCATGATAATCCAAAATCACTTACACCTATGAACTTCTCAATTTCATAAGTTGTTTATGACATTTTTCTTCCATGCTCACCACACTATTTTGTTGGGATTCAATGCCACCAAGTGTTTAATAACATGCTAATGAAAAATAAAGTTGAAGAAGAACGAGAATGAGAATTCAAAAGTTAGATCAATAATACACTATTGCACTCTTGTGGTTCATTCAATTACACAAATTAGGATTGTTTACAATTGAATACTAACATTTTTTCTACACACGACAAATGTTGGACCCAATATCTGGGACAATATTTACAACATTCTTATATCATATTAACATAATAAAATGAATAAATCATAAATAAATTAATACCACAAAGTATTGTTAACCCCGTTAGGTATAACACACCTATGCATGAGGGGCTTCCAACCTAAAAAAGTAAATCAACTCTCAATAGTATTAGTACAAATAGTCTTAGATGAACAACCCTTGTTGAATTCCTTTCTTTCTAATATGACTCATGTCTTTCTATTTATGACTCCCAAAAAATATTAGGACCCCTCTCACTTTCTCTCAATCACTACCCTAGTGATCACTACATACAACCTAATTAAATATTGTTGAATTACAACTAAACTAACAAAACAATCTATATGCTTTTGATAGGAAACTTAGGTGCATGTGCATAAATAACAACAAGAACAAAGATTCAAGGAACAAACCCTAACACACTAGATCTTCAATACTTGTGTGTTTTTCTTTGTTAGGCTTGGGTCTCTTTATATAGCAAACCATCTTATGGGTTTGGGCATTTGATTAAAAAACAAACTGATTTGATTTGATGCAGATTTACATTTGATGCATATTTGGTTTGCTTATTCATTAATGTCCACCAAGATATTTGATCTCATTTAAGTTGATTTGGTATTGGGCAATATTTCTAGCCAATATTCTAAAAAACATATTGCCAAAACATACAACTCATAAATGACAAATCTCCTTGAAATCAAATAGAAACGTGCACTAATTTACTCACAAACTCTGACTAACAACCTAAGGTCAGGTGATGCACACATGCTGGAACATTTTGTCCCACATGATGCCTTTTCAATAATTAAATCTTGTATTTCCCATGTTATTATACCTAAAGCAGTCAATCAAAGGAGCACTAATATCTCTCTTTGGAAAATTTGGCTAAAACAACTACAAGATGTGTAGGAGTAAATCTTAAAAAAATTAATTATCACAAAAGTAGCACACCACATCATATACACAACAATAAAAATAGCTCACAAATTAGATAACATGCAAGGGGTTGCTACACCTCAAGCGATCTCAAATCACACACCAAACATAAGATCATAATCCACACAAGCATACATGCATGCGAACAACATTAATCTTCAAATTTTTCCATAATTTGGCAAAGGTTTGAAAATAAAAACCTGAGAAATACCAAAGAGAAATATCATTAAAACGTAAAACCATATCCAAATTTTCATAGTGTAGAAACACACCAAGGTAGCAGCAAACACACAAAGTTATAGATTCATTATAGAACGAGCAACAAAAAGAACATATCACACCAATATATAAGATCCAAACAAAAAAAATGAACCTGGTACCAGGAATCAAACAAAACATAAAACTTCACTGACTAGGCCAATCTCCTGACATGAGCCAACTAACTCAGTCTTCATCAACATCAGAATCACTTAAATGAACAAGCTTTTTCTTCTCAGCAGCTTTCCTTTCTTCCTTTCTTTTCTTTTTCACAAACTTCCTTTTAGGAGTTCTCTCCTTCCCAATCTCATAAAGTTTACCAGATGGTACAACATCTTATTTGTCAAGCTTGTTGCTTGCCTCGGGAACCCTAGATTTATTTGTTGTTGCTTTCTTCCCTAACTTGTCTCCAAGCATTCTAACCTCATTAGCACTTGAAACAAATTCACTAGTCTTAGATTCTTTAGATATTTGACTAACATTCGTAAGAGATATAAGAACTTAAGAGAAAAATGAATGAGAAGTTTTGTGAGAACAATAAAGAGATAGAGAGATGAAAATTGTTATTACTAATAAAAATGGATTAGTTATGAGGAGAATTTGAAATAGGAATAATCAACCTTGTTTCATGTGCATCAATGAACATAAGAGAGAAAAAATATATTTCTATTATATCACGCCTCCCCTGTGTTAATTTCTATAAATTCTCACATATGAAAATACCAAGAGCTCCCCTGGGATTTTCAAACTTAAGTCCATCTAAGGCTTTAGTGAAAATGTCTCCTAGTTTATTTTCAGTAGCTGCATGCTCAAGGTTTACAATTTTATCTTCCACAAGTTCCTTGATGAAATGATGATGAATGGCAATGTTCTTGGTTTGACTGTGTTGAATATGATTCTTTGAAATATGAATAGCACTTAAATCATAGAAGTATAATGTCATGACATCTTGTTCGACATTGTACTCCTTCAACATTTGTTTCATTCATGGAAAATGGGTGCAATTTCTCCCTATATCAATGTACTAAGATTTTGTAGTAAAAAGAGAGACACAATTATGATTCTTGCTGAACCAAGAGATTAAGTTGTTTCTAAGAAATAAGCATCCACCAGATGTACTTTTTCTATCATTAACACTCCCACCCCAGTCAACATCATAATACCCTACTAACATTAAATTAATATCATGAGAATAGAGAATACTATAGTCATAAGTCCCATTTATATATTTTATTATTCTCTTCACTTGAGTGAGATAACTAGCCTTGGCTTTAGCTTGATATCTAGCACAAACACCTACAACAAATGTGATGTCAAGTCTGCTTGTTGTGAGATATAATAAAATATCAATCATGCTTTTGAGTAGACTTTGATCAACACCAATCTCATTATCACCTCTGGATAATTTCGCATACGTTGTAGCAAGAGTTCTTTTATGACTTTCCTTATCAAGCCCAAAATTCTTCATTATACTCTTTACGTACTTGCTTTGAGAAATAAAGATGTTGTCTTCCATTTACTTTACTTGTAGACCAAGAAAGTAAGTGAGTTCTCTTACAAGGCTCATCTCAAATTCAGACTGCATTTATTGGACAAAGTGTTCCACCATCTTGTCTGACATTCCACCAAAGACAATGTCATCAACATAAGTTTAGGTTATCATGATCTTTCCTTTATCATTCTTCACAAAAAGAGTTTGATCTATTCCACCTCTATTGTATCCATTATTGATCAGGAACTCGGTTAGTCTTTCATACCAAGTCTAGGAGCTTTTTTTAATCCATATAGAGCTTTCTTCAACTTGTACACATGATTAAGAAAGTTAGGATTAATGAATCCTTTTGGTTGATCTAGATAAATTTCCTCATTAAGATACTAATTCAAGAATTCACTTTTAACATCCATTTGGTACAATCTGAATTTAAACATGCAGGAGATTCCTAGTAAAAATCTAATAGACTCAAGACGAGCAACTAGGGATGATGTCTAATTAAAGTCTACTCCTTCTATTTGTGTGTACCCTTGAGAAACTAAGCAAACCTTGTTCCTTGTAACATTACCACTTTCATCAGATTTGTTCTTGCAAATGCATTTGGTACCAATGACATTCACATTTTCAGGTCTTAGAACTAATTATATAATTTTCTTTCTTTTGAATTGACACAGTTCTTCTTGCATAACATTTATCTAGAATTCACCATTCAAGGCTTACTTGATGTTTTTGGGTTCAATCTTAAAAATGAAGCAAGAGGTTGGAAATCATGTCTCTGGATTTGATGGTGACTCCTTCATTCATATTTCCTATGATATTTTCAATAGGGTGATGTTTCTAAATTCTAATAGATGGTCGCTTGTTGGTTTGAGGGTTTTCAATATTTATGTTTCCAAACTCAATGTCAGACTCTTTGTATGGGACAAATGGTGGGACATCAATCTGTTAAGGAGATAAATCATCTTCATCTTTATCTTCAACTTCTTTCTTATCTTCCAAAGTATCATTAATCATTATTTGTTGATTCCATCATTGTCTTGGTACATTTGTTATATACTATGCATGCTCTACTATTGGTGGAGTAACCGGGGAGTATCCCTTCACCACTCTTGGGATCCATCTTACTTATTTTCTCACGGTCAACCAAGATGTAGCACATGCTACCAAAGATATGAAAGTACTTGAAATTGGGTTTTCTCCATTTCCAAAGCTCATACTGAGTTGCTTTGGTTCCATATGTCATGGTCACACGACTGTGAATGTGACAAGATGTGTTCATGGCTTTAGCCCAAAAATAGTAAGGTATATTTTTGGCATGCAACATGACTCTAGATAATTCTTGTAAGGTTATATTTCTGCTTTCGACCACTCCATTATGATTAGGTGTGATAAGTGCTGAAAATTCATGACCAATCCCTTCATGACCAATCCCTTGAAATTCATTTCCATGGTCACTCCTTATTCTAACTATCTCACTACCCTTTACTCTTTCGAGACGTTGACATAGATCTTTAAACACATCAAAAGTGTTTGATTTGTCTCTAATAAAATTATTCCAATTGTATCTTGAAAAATCATCCACACACACGAATACTTATATTTTTCCACCCAAACTTTTCACATTCATAGGCCCCATAAGGTCTATATGTAATAACTCAAGAACTTTATAGGTGGTATATTTTTTGAGCTTCTTGCGAGAAATCTTGGTTTGCTTACCTATTTGACAGTCTCCACAGATTTTCACTTCTTCAATATTGAGTTTTGGTAATATCTTGATAGCTTCTTCATATATGATCTTGTTCATGATTTTGAGATTGAGAGTTAGTTCTCATGTACCTTGAATATCAAACATGTTGATGGTTGATTCGGTTGAGAGATAATATGGACACAAAGAGGTCTATAGGGGGGAGGTTGAATAAACCTTTTTCCCTTAAGACAACTTCAAAAACATTTTAGGTCCCATAAATGAGATCAGAGATTTTAAGAAGCGCGAAAGTAAAACACAAAAAAAAGAGAGCTTGGAAGCATCTCAATGAATTAAACTAAGTGAGATAATACAATATGTCACTAAGAGTTTGATTTCTTCTAATGCAAGTCAATCACAAGACAACTAAAGCTTTTTTGAACAAAGCAATTTAAAAACTTCACATAGATGTTCTATCAAGCCATAATTGTATTCATGATAATTCTATAAGATTGATACACCACAAACCTAAGCTTATACGTGAAATCTCTATAAGCAAAGTTTATCGTATGTGGCATACAATCAATGCAATTATGAAATACCAGTATTAATGGATGCTAGAAAAATAAATGAGTTAAGTGAAGGATAACAGATACACAAGTATATATATAGTGGTTCGGTGTTTGTTCTCGCTTTTTCTACTCCACTCTTAAATGGTGTTAATTAACCACTGGGAAATAATCATAATCTTCCCCTATTTTGATAAGATTGATACAAACATTTAGGTTACAACGAACTATCACACGATAGTTCCTTCTATTGATTCAGGAACTCAAACTGCTAACAAAAACAAGATCCCTCGAGATCTTGATCCAATAACCTCGATATCCATAATAACCCGCTCTAAGTATTTGTATATGGTGATCCCACTGATCCAACCGATTTCTTGTCTGAGCGATTACCATTAACTGTGTGTATATTGGATAACTCCCAACTTTGTCTGCAAGCAATCTTTCTCCAACGCCACCAAAGAAGGACAACTTCCAACTCTATCTTATAGACGATTGATACTTGATCTTGCCAAAGTATTTCTTGGAGTATATTGAGAAACTCCCTTCTTGGTCAATAATAAAGAATACCAAACTACATTCAATAAATGATACTTGCACCTGTCACAAACATCAAAGTTCATACAAAAAACATTAGATACCCTAATGTACCACTAGTCTCCTTCAATCACTCAATATTTAGATATGAAGGTCCTCAACAAAGGAATGGACTAGGGGTGAAGATGATGAACAGTGCCCGAATATTTTTGACAAACCAATCTAAAAGCACAAGGTGTTAGTAAAGGGGTTAGATTAATGTGAATGAAGAACACACACAAGGTTCTCTCAAATTTATTGGTAAATGGGTCTTGGTTTTCAGTTGTTATCATGAGCTTAATCAGTCATGATGAGCACACAATATTAATCAACTGACTCTCTCTTACTCACAAGCAAAAACAACAAATTGCACAAGAACAAAACGCAACAAAAAGAAAGTGAATCTGACAATGATTACACTCAAGAAGTTATTCTGGAGAAGAAGAGAAAGATTCATGGTGATGGGTATAGACACACTAATAAGTGAAGACAAAATTACATCTTTGTCTTTATGGGTTTCACCCATATGTTTTACTCACTTTATTACTTTCATAAAAGAAATAACTATTTGAGCAAAGGCCAAATATGGCTTCAAAAGGACAGTTGATTCAAATCAATTTTTACACTTGATTCGAATCATATGAGGTTGTGATTCAAATCATGTTTATTTTGTGATTCATATCAAATCATCTAGAGGCAATCCCCAATTTTATCACAACTTGTCATTTGAATCCTGTTTTACACTTGATTTGAATCAAGCAAGTAAAAATTCAAATTTAAAATTTCTAGTTTTTTATTAAAGCAACGTCTGTTGAAACGACAAAGTAGCAACTTGCTAGGCTAAAAAAAGGAACATTATCATGGATCAAAATAAACTCTTATTCAATTAAGAAAAGAATGTTCTTAGTGGTACATATTAGAATAACCAAAGCAATTACAATATAAATATCATATTAATATCGTACAAGCACATGAATAATAAACGAGAGGAAAATTACCAATGCACAAACATAATGAGACATCTATATTCAAATTGACAAAAACCTAAAAACACAAAAGCAATACCAAACGATACAATGACTTCACTTTCAGTCTCTCCCTTTTTTATGTTTATCAAATTTGAGATAATAATGTTGATCATTTATTTGAACTGTTATATGGAATTTGATGGATGAAATGAATCTGATGAACTAATTACAATACTTCGCTTGAGTTATAAAAGATGTAGAGTTCCCCCTGCATTAAACACGTAATGTGCGTGAATATTAATAATATCCCGATGCCTTCTCCCCCTTTAACAAATATCAAAAAGAGAGAAAAGATAGAGAGGGCACACACAAACAGCTGAATCCAAGTTAAGAAAAAGCCTATAAAAATACAATGTCATACTTATTGAACTAAACAAGCACCAGATAAATCGTACACAAAACTAACTATCGCATATACGCAATTTAGCAAAAACTATCAAGAGTAAGATGACATAGAGTGAATAACAGAAATATCCCACATACGTGACTAAACTTGTCACAAGATACATATCTCATAATAGTAGTTAAAATTCACAAAATAACCAGACTATCAAAATATCATAAATATCCATATATGATATGTTATGTTATGCTATGCATGAAAACAAAAGAGAATTAAATCATGGAAAGGTAGAAACATCATTAGATGGTGGTGCAGTAGTAGTGAAATATGGACAAGCATTAAGATCAGGAGAACATATATTAAGAATGACATTGGATATACTCAGAAGGTCAACGACACCTCTCACATAATCCACTTGAGCAATCATTCGAGCCTCCGAGTTCTGCATCTCAGCCTTCAATTCACCTTTTAGCTTTTCTAACTTTCTTCACTTGCCTTGGTCATACTATCAATTTTGCCATTATCCTTTCTCCTCTTATCTGATTATCAACAAAACTTCTTCCAACCAACTCATCTAGGTAGGATTTTAAATTAGAAGAAAATGTAGTAGAGGGTGAGGAGGAACTAGGAACCCCAACAAATGGATCCTTAGCCGACTCTACAACCTTGTCATTATAAATCTTTCGACCATATTCTTCACGGTAGTAGTAGTCTCCCTTGGAGTCCCTGTAATATCTCATTTTAGAAACACCTCCATAATCCAGTATTTTTGATGCCTCAGTCAGATCTTCTTATTTTGAGACTATTACATTGATTTCAAGGAGCATCTTCACAAAGGAAGAGTAAAACAAAGGTATCTTGGGATTGTCTTTGTAATGAATCATCCTTTCAATGATGAGGGTTACTCAATTTGTTCCACTTTCACTCAAAAGAGACCACATCAAGTACAGATCACTATCACCAGATCTACCTAACATCTCTGGTTTCTTGTAAATAATTTTGACGATAATCCAATGCAGTAGGCACATATCAAACTTGACTTAACTAATTCCAAAGTTTGACATGAAAGGTTTTTCACAAAAAAGTTTTGAGATTGAGAAAACAAATGAAATCTTATCATATTTAGGTAACCGAGCAACAGACACAATAAGACCTTCACACTTCATACCAAAATACTTATTGAAGTCGGAGAGGTCAAACTTAACTATCTTATCCTTGAACCTGCTTTAAATACCACATGGTGTTCGTACAAGATTGCAGTAGAATGCTTTAACATAATCTGGGTTATATTTCTTATCCAAACCAATAAATTTCAACATATTATGATCAACAAATGGTTTCAGGAACTTATCCCTTAATTATATTTCAGCAGTAGCATCAATAAAGTACTCAGGATCAACTGGTTTATTTAAAAACTTTTCCTGATAAACTCTTAAACTATCAAGAGGAAGAAGATGGTTTACCTTGTGACACAGTGCTTTAGCAGATTGACTCTTAAAATACTTCTTCTTTAAAATCCTGGCTTGAGGAGTAGCTTTTTTTGCTTTAACCTTGGTTCTTGATCTGTTAGGAATTTGAGAAGGAGAGATCTTGGAAGATGGCATAGAAAACTTGCCATGTTGTTTGTTAGAAATTCTCTTTTGGGGATAATGAGAATCCATTGTTAAAGTTAAGACACATGGGTTCTAGCTTGACGAAGTGATGATGGTTGATGAAAATGAATTAATGATATGAATGTGTGATGATAATAAACAAATTTTGCTCAAGAGGGTTTGAGAATTTTGAAAGTGAAAAGGTTTTGAAAATGAAATGAAAAACTAGATGTAATTAAAAAAATGTGACTTTTCAATTGTGATTCGAATCATGTGCAAATATTGATTCGAATCACGAGCTATAATTTTTAAGAGAAATCACTTTAATTTGAATCAAGTGACATATCTATTTCAAATCAAATCAGACTGTCCCAAATGGTTTTCAGGTCTCAGGATTTTGATTCGAATCACAAGCACAGGCAAAAAGTTTTGATTCAAATAAAGTAGTTCAATTTTAAAAAAAACGCAATTTAATGAAAATTTTCAAATTTAAAACACATTTTTATGATGGAAAACTTTTTAATACAAATTAAAACAAGTTTATTATGCATTAATGTAAACAACTTGAGAAATTGTCAATGTAAATGTTCATAATAGATTATTAATGCACAAGGCATTTGATGTGAATGCAAACTAACTTTGATGCAAGAGACTAAATGATGATTCATGAATGTATGCAATGAAAAAATGAAATAAAAATGGAACCTATGCATTAAACAATTTGAATGATTAAGGCATGGAATGAGCAAACATATCACATACACAAACATGTTTCAAACAAACAACACATTCGGCCAATTGAATAAATACAATCATGTATACTCAAAAAGAAATAAAAGAGGATTGGATTGATCATACAAATTTAACAATCTAGGCTTAACTTGTTACATACGAGAACGATAAGTAATCAACAACAAGAATATCTTAAGCTTGAAATACGAATAATCATATATTAATTTGATACAATCTCCTTTTGCACGTCTGAGGAATACTATCAGACTCTCTTTTATAAGGCTTCAAATAAACTTTAAACAACGATGATTTGATTGACACAACTTGTCAATCCCAAATAAATGATTCAACCCTTTGACGATCAAATAGAATTTTAAGGAGAATACTTTATCCTTGAATCTTTTGTAGTTGCTGAAACTTCCTAGAGAATCATTGCCAATTGTCATAAAATTGCCTTCATCTTCTTTTTACGATAACCTTGGAAAAGCAGGTCACTTAGAATGTGCTTTTTGTTTCTTTCTTCTTAACTCACAAAACTTATAGCATATTATAGTGTGAATGCATGTTCATGTTTGAATATGATCAATCAAGGTAAAAATTCAAGACATAATGTCAGGTTTCCAGTTACACTGCACATACCTCAAAATATTGTCAGTTCAATCCTGGATGAATCAAAACTTAGTGAATATCTTAAATACAATTAATGTTTGAATAATATTCTAATAGAGTTTTACTTTAAGTTAGTCTATGTAATGCATGAAATGAATAATCTGGGATTAATACATCATTGTAAGTTCATTGGAATTCATTGAATTGCATAAGCTTCCAAACGATTAGAAAAATTTATCTAGGATCGAAGGAACCATATCCTTAACTTTTGGAGTCGCAAGACTTTAATCAAAATCCCAATTCTGATGTTAATCGTTGCGTGAGAATATGGATACAAAGAGGTCCAGAAGGGTGTGATAGACCTTTTTCCCTTAAGACAATTTCAAAAACATTTTAGGTCTCAAACAAAATTAGATATTTTAAGAAACGCATAAGAAAAAAACAAAAACAAGAGAGCTTTGAAGCATCTCAATGAATTAAACCAATTGAGATAATACAAGATGTCACTAAGAGCTTGATTGCTTCTAATGCAAGTCAATCATAAGACAACTAAAGTTGCTTTGTATAAAGCAATTTAAAAACTTCACATATATGTTCTATCAATCCATAATTAGATTCATGATGATTCTATAATATTGATACACCACAAACCTAAGCTTATACATGAAATCACTATAAGTAAAGTCTATCTTATGTGGCATATAATCAATCCAATATATGCAATATATGTAATACCATTATTAACGGATGCTAGAAAAATAAAGGAGTTAAGGGAAGGAGAAAAAATACACAAAGATATACAGTGGTTCTACGTTCGTCCTCGCTTTCCTTACTCCACTCTTCAATGGTGTTAATTAACCAATGGAAAATAATCACGATCTTCCACTATTTTGATAAGTTTGATACAAACATTTAGGTTACCATGAACAATCACACGATAATTCCTCCTGTTGATGCAGACACTTAAACTTCTAAAAAAAACAAGATCCCTCGAGATCTTGATCCAATAACCTCGTTATCCATAATAACCTGCTCTAAGTATTTGTTTTTGGCGATCCCTCTTATCCCACCAATCTTTCTCCAACACCACCAAAGAAGGATAACTTCCAACTCCGCCTTACAAATTGTTGATACTTGATCTCGTTAAAGTATTCCTTGAAGTATATTAAGAAACTCCCTTCTTAATCAATAACAAAGAAGATCAAACTAAATTTAACAAATGATACATGCACCTGTTACAAACATCAAACTTCACACAAAAAAACATTAGATACCCTAATATACCAATAGTCTCCTTCAATCACTCAATCTTCAGAGATGAAAGTCCTCATGAATGGAATAAACTAAGGATAAAGATGACGAACTGTTCCAGAATATTTCAAAATCCAATCTAAAAGTACAAGATGTTAGTCAAGGGATTAGATGAATATGAAAGAAGAAGAATCACAAGTTTCTCTAAAATTTATAGGTAAATAGGTCTTGGTTTTCAATTGTTAAAATGAGCTTGATCAATCATGATGAACAGACAAGATTAATGAACTCACTCTATCTAATTTACAAGAAACAACAACAAATTGCACAAGAATAAGATGCAGCAAAAGGAAAGTGAATCTGACATTGATTGCACTCAAGAAGTTGTTCTAGAGAGTAAGATAAAGATTCCTGGTGGTGGGTATATACATACTAAGGAGGGAAGACAAAATTACATTCTATGGGTTTCACCCATATGTTTCACTAACTTGTTACTTTCATCAAAGAAACAACTATTTAAATCAATGATGGAAAATGAGTCTTATGATGCTTTAATTCGAATCTAGAAGAAACTATGATTCAAATCAATTTGAGCAAAGCCCAAATAAGGCTTCAAAAGGACATTTGATTCAAATCAGTTTTTACACTTGATTCGGATCACATAAGGAAGTGATTTGAATCATGTTTATTTTTTATTCAGGTCAAATGGTCCATAGGCAGTCCCCAATTTTGTCACAGGTTAGGATTCGAATCATGTTTTACACATGATTCGAATCAAGCCACTGAAAAATCCAAATTTAAGAGTTCTAACTTGTGATTCAAACAACGCCTTTTAAAACGATAAAGTAGCAACTTTCTAGGATAAAAAAAGGAATAATATCATGGATCAAAATAAACTCTTATTAAATTGAGAAAATAGGGTTCTTAGTGGTACATATCACAATAGTCGAAGCAATTACAATACAAATGAAATATTAATATCATACAAACACATGAATAATAAACGAGAGGGAAATTACAAATATGCATACATAATATGACAAATATATTCAAATTGACAAAAACATCAAAATACACAAAAGATACCAAATGATACCGTGACTACACTTTCAGATTATTGTTTTAAGATATCCATATATAATAGTTGTCTTTGGACCTTGAACCTTTCATTAACACTTCTTGATTTTTGTTAGTAACAGTGCATTCTGATTTGTTGAAGTTCGCATTCAGACCTTGATCACATAGATAACTAATAGTGATCAATTTAGCAGTTAGTCCTTCTACCAATAGCACATCATTAAGGCAGGGGAATTCTGGACATACCAGTTTGCATATGACATTGATTTTTCCTCTAGCTTCATCACCAAAAGTAACCTAATTATTGGAGTAGGGTTTCAACTCTTCAAGATAGTTCTCTTCTCCACTCATGTGCCTATAGCATCCACTATAAAAGTACCAATCTTCCCTTGAGGAAAATCTAAGAGATGTATGAGCTATGAGACTTGTGGCTATTTCTTTGGGTTTCCAAGTTTTCCTATCTTGAAAATTCTTGCTTCTTTTTCTGATAAGGACTTATATGTGTTGGTGTAAGCCCTAGAGGTCAATACTTTTGGTACTTGTATCGAATTATTTATTAATAGTAAAAGGCTTTTTCTTTATTATGTTTGTTTAATAAAGTCCCTAAAATATCTAGTTTGTTTAATGTATCAAGTGTGACTTAATCATGAGATCCCATTAAACATAAGGACAATATTCTTAAAGTATCTATAGTCGAGCTTTGTTGTAAAGTGGGATAACATTAAAGCATTAAGACTATTATGTATATAGACTGATGATCACATCTCATGGATCCTGGATAAGGAGTTATCAAGTCTTAAACATAGGTATGAAAATTAAGAGTAATACTTATACTGGATTGACCGGCTACGAGAATACTATATAGAATGCTATGCAAAGTGTCATAAGTTATTCGCATAGTGATAGTGGTGTATACCACCCTTCGACCTGAAACCACTATGGACCCTAGATGTAGAGTCGAGTGCCTTATTGCTGATCAAACATTGTCTGTAACTAGATGACCATAAAGACAGTTGATGGGTACTCCATGAAGCATGCTAAGAGACATCAGTGACCTAGATGGAATTTTCCTATCCTACGTAGCAGGATAAATGTCTAAGGGTCCAATATTGAACTGGACAAGGATGACACGGTCTATCTCTTGTGTTCAATATAGACATAAGGGTAAAAGGGTAAGTGCACACATAAGTATTATCACAAAAGGATTTGTCAGATCACATGACATTTTCATGTCTTGGGTAGCAGTGATGTGTTGCTAGATATCGCTCACTGTTTATTATGTTAAATACGTGATTTAATATAATTACCAATGTCACGAAAACCTACAGAGTCACACACAAAAGGACGGATTGATGAGAGATAGAGTAAATAAGGAACACCGTAAGGTACGGTGCAATTAAGTGAATTGTAGAACATCGTAAGGTACGATGCACTTAAGTAGAATACGAAATATGGTAAGGTACCATGTGCTTAAGTGATTTTGGTATATCACAAGATATGGGCCACATACACTTAAGTGGGCTTTTTAGCTTACAGCCCACACAAGTGGTTTTATAAATAGAACCCTTGTGCAGAAGCATTTGTTCATATGAAATTGCTTCTCTCTCTCTCTCTCTCTCTCTCTCTCTCTCTCTCTCTCTCTCTCTCTCTCTCTCTCTCTCTCTCTCTCTCTCTCTCTCTCTCTCTCTCTCTCTCTCTCTTTCTTTCTCTCTCTCTCTCACTCAAAGCCTTCATTCGTAGCAGCTAGCACTGAGATTTAAGGAATCCGTTCGTGTGGACTGAGTAGAGGCGTTGTCACCATTCAATATTTGCGATCATTCCTTAGATCTGCATCAAAGGTTTTAATCACCACAAGATGAAATGATTCTATCACTGATCATGCCCATTCGTAAGGATCACTAAAGGAGAAAATTTTAATTTTCGCTGCGTTTTGGATCGCTATTCTCCTTCAGTGGTATCAGATCCACTTACGAAACCATGCATCTGATAGCTGTTTATTTTCTGTATTTTTTGTATTAATACGATTAAAATACATAATGAATCAAAGAAGAAATGAGTAATTAAATTTCGTATCATGTGTGTACGATTTGGATGATTGATGTTGACTATGCTTTGGAATCCGATGTTAGTATGGTGAAGCAGCGATACATTGATCGTCCATAGGTTACGCAATTGAGATTGATCAAGTTATATATATGATATAAGTAATTCTTACTCAAAATATGGTATATATGATATAGTATTTCTCTTTCGTTCATTCAAACACTTAATGGTTGTTTTCCTTTGAGCGATCAATGGTCATTTGCTTCTTGATCCGACATTAGTATTGTAAAGCAATGACATGTTGATCAATCATATTGAATTAACAACCGAGGTGTGTTTGACTGTATGAAATTGTTGCATTAGGGTTCATGATGGTACAAGGGTTGTGCTGGCAAAGAGTTGTGCAATTAGGGTTCATGACCGGGCAGCGGAACCCCCGATTAACTCTGCGTAGTGTGATCGGTCGCCGAAATTTAATTTGGTTTATTTAATTAAAAGAATTTAAATTAATAATAATAATAATAATAATAATAATGCTTTTATTATTATTGACTTGTGGTGATCGGTTATGCCCTTAGTTTTCTTTTATTTTGTTTTGGGATTTTAAAATACGACTTGCGTGTCGTGCCTCTCTTTTAATCTCTTAATGTAACTTCTTTTCTCATTTCACTCCGTCGTATGTAAAACGAGTTTCTTTTATGTAATGTAATGTTATGAAGAAAGAGAAAAACACAATATCAAAGGAGGACAACCTTGAAGATCTTGCTTGGAGGTGCTTAGATCGTTATTAGGTTAGTTTAGGTTCTCTCATTATCTTGGGAGAATAATTGTGCTAGGGGCCATAACTGTTTCATTTTGTATGTATATTGATGCATGTGAATGCATGTTGATGCATGTGAGAGAAGATTTATATGATAAATAAGCCAGTGAGATCAGAATAATTGCAAATTCCCTCAAATTAAATATTAAGTTTATGCTTTCCAAGTTTTAGCACTCATAAGACTAGTATCAAATAATGTAGGTTTTGCCTACGCGAGGTGCATATTCTATATTAGTAAGGTACGATAGGATAATTGTAATATCCTATTGCTAAAACAATGGGTTAAACTTAACTAAACAAATTATAATAAGATTATATACGTTTAGAAGAAAGAGTTAGAAATGATCCATGTGATAGATTGGAATAAGGAGTTATTCACCCAACTAAAATATTCGTGAGTTATATTAGATACAATTGGAAGGAGTTCCTACCTAAATAACCTAGTTTTGTGTAATCCTCCTACGCGGACTTAAAACAATGTCAAATGTGGATCTCGACCCACTAGAAAATCTTCCAACGGGATTTTCCGAATCAAATGGTGAGGGTTATTTGTTTTAAGTAAAATAGTGGGAGCATATTTAATTAAAGGCCTAATTAAATATGTTATTGATACTTATATTTTCATTATTTTCATATAGATTACCATGACAACAAACACCTCTAATAAAATTTTGCGATCAATCCTTGATAAGGAAAAATTGTTTGGGACAAATTTTCTGGATTGGCATCGAAATCTGAGGATTGTCCTCAAACATGATAGAAAGTTGTATGTCTTGGAGAAACCTGTTCCTGAAGAGGAACCTCCTAGTTCTGCACCTAAGGAAGAAAGAGATGCTTATAAGAAGCATGTCGATAATGCCAATTAAACCGCTTACCTCATGCTAGCTACCAAGAACTAAGAGTTGCAAAAGCAACATGAGAACATGGCAGCGTTCGATATGATCGAACACCTGAAGATGCTTTATCAAGAGTAGGCAAGGCATGAAAGGTTTGAAGTTTCAAAATCCTTTTTTCAAGACAAGTTAGCTAAGGGAGCCCCTGTAGGTCCCCATGTGCTCAAGATGATTGGGTATCTGGAGAACCTTGAGAGGTTGGGTTTTCCCCTCGGAAAGGAATTTGCGACTGATTTGATCTTGCAATCGTTTCCAGATAGATTTAGTCAATTTGTCCTTAATTTCAATATGAATTATATGGAAAAATCTCTTCCTGAACTGCTAGTCATGTTAAGAACTGCTGAGTAGAATCTGAAGTCAAAAGGGAAGTCCATTTTGATGATCTGAAATGGAAAGAGACAAAACAAAAGACCCACCAAGCAGGGTGATAAAGGGAAAGGCAAGGAAGTTGCCAAACCCAAACCCACTACTCCTGCTTTGAAGCCTAGTGGAGGCATAGCAAAGGAAGGCACATGCGGTAACACTGGACACTGGAAGAGAAACTGCCCAAAGTACCTGGAAGATAAGAAGAATGGAGTAGAGAATTAAACTTCAGGTATTTTTGTTATTGAAATTAATTTATCTACTTCTGCATCATGGGTATTAGATATTGGATTCAATTCTCACATTTGCACCAATTTGCAGGGGCTAAAAAGGAGTAGACATTTGGCAAAAGGTGAAGTTGACCTACAAGTTGGCAATGGAGCAAAGGTTGCTGCTTTAGCCATGGGAACTTATGTATTGACTTTACCTAGTGGTTTAATAATTCAGTTAGAGAATTGTTATTATGTACCTGCAATTAGCAGGAATATTATTTCCGTTTCTTGTTTGGACAAGTTTGGTTTTTCATTTATAATAAAGAATAATTGTTGCTCCGTTTATTTGAATGATATATTCTATGCTACTACACAAATGAACAATGGACTATATGTCCTTTATCTTTAAATGCCTATTTATAACATTAATACTAAAAGGATGAAACATAATGAGTTAAATCCAACTTACCTTTGGCATTGTCGATTAGGCCACATAAATGAGAAACACATTTCCAAACTCCATAAAGATGAACTCTTAGACTCTTTTGATTATGAATCATATGAGACATGTAAATCTTGTTTAATTAGAAAGATGACAAAGTCTCCATTCACAGGAAAAGGTGAAAGAGCTAATGATCTTTTGACCCTCATGCATACTGATGTATGTGGACAACTGAACATACCAGCTAGAGGAGGTTTTCAGTAATTCATCACATTTACTGATGATTTCAGTAGATATGGTTATGTGTATTTAATGAAACACAAATCAGAGTCCTATCAGATCGAGGTGGTGAGTATTTAAGCCTAGAGTTTGATGACCATCTGAAAGAGTGTGGGATCCTATCCCAACTTACTCATCCTAGAACACCCCAATGGAGCGGTGTATCTGAGAGAAGAAATCGAACCTTGTTAGACATGGTCCGATCCATGATGAGTCACGCCAATCTTCCAAACTCCTTTTGGGGACATGCATTGTTGACAGCAGCTTACACACTTAATCGTGTTCCATCCAAAAAGGATGAGAAGACACCATATGAGATATGGAGTGGTAAGAAACCACATATGTCTTACATGAAGATTTGGGGTTGCAAAGTTTATGTGAAACAACAAATTTCAACTAAGCTTGAGCCCAAATTTGACAAATGCTTATTTGTGGGATATCCTAAAGAAACAAGAGGGTATTACTTCTACAATCCTTTCGAGGGAAAAGTGTTTGTCGCTCGAACTGGAGTTTTCCTAGAAAAGGATTTTATTTCCAAAGGAATCAGTGGGAGGAAAGTTGAGCTTGAAGAAATTAAAGAATCACAAAGCATTGATGCACCTATGGAGGAATTAGAGCAGGAAATACAAGTAGTTGTGGAAGAGCAATCTGCTCAAGTAGAACAAGACCAGCGTAGGTCAAGCAGGATACGTCACCTACCTGAGAGATATGGATATCTCATAACTTATCAAGGTGATATATTACTCATGGATCAAGATAAGCCTATGACATACTAAGAGGCCATAACTGGTCCCAAGTTTGAGAAGTGGCTAGAAGCCACGAAATCTGAAATGGATTCCATGTACACAAACCAGGTTTGGACCTTGGTAGAGCCTCCTGTAGGAGTTAACCCTATAGGATGCAAGTGGGTCTTCAAAAAGAAGACTGACATGGATGGTAATGTACATACCTATAAGGCAAGACTGGTTGCAAAAGGATATAAACAAATTCATGGGGTTGACTATGATGAAACCTTTTCACCAGTTGCAATGCTTAAATCTGTTCATATTTTACTTGCTATCGCTGCATATCATGATTATGAAATATGGCAAATGGATGTCAAAACTTCTTTTCTTAATGGGAATCTTCTTGAGGATGTATACATGACACAGCCTGAAGGATTTGACATACCAGAAGAAGCCCAAAAGATATGTAAGTTACAAAGATCAATCTATGGATTAAAGCAAGCTTCCAGAAGCTGGAATCTTTGTTTTGATGAAACAGTAAAACAATGTGGATTCGTCAAGAATGAAGATGAGCCTTGTGTATACAAGAAGGTTAGTGGGAGCATGATGGTTTTCCTGGTATTATATGTAGATGACATATTACTCATTGGAAATGATGTCCCTACCATACAACAAGTAAAGTTTTGGTTAGGGAAATGCTCTTCTATGAAGGACCTAGGTGAAGCAGCCTATATATTAGGAATCAGGATCTATAGAGATAGATCACAAAAACTGCTTGGCCTAAGTAAGAGTACATACATAGACAAAGTGTTGAGACACTTTAATATGCATGATTCCAAGAAAGGATTCATACCTATGCAACATGGCATGTGTCTATCAAAAACACAATCCCCTTCAACTAAGGAAGAAAGGGGATCGCATGAATAATATTCCATATGCATCTGCAATAGGATTTATCATGTATGCCATGTTATGTACTCGACCAGATGTCTCGTATGCTTTAAGTGCAACGAGTAGGTACCAATCTGATCCCAGTGATGCTCATTGGGTAGTTGTCAAGAATATCCTAAAGTATTTGAGAAGGACTAAGGACTCATTCTTTATATATGGAGGTCAGGAAGAGCTTCCTGTAATTGGATACACTGGTGCTAGCTTTTAAACAGATAAGGATGACTTTAGATCGCAATCTGGTTATGTGTTTTGCTTAAATGGTGGCGTTGTGAGTTGGAAAAGTTCAAATCAAGATACAGTTGATGATTTTACAACCAAGGTCGGGTATATTGCTGCCTCAAATGCAACAAAGGAAGTTGTTTGGATCAAAATGTTCATTAGTGAACTTGGAATAATTCCTAGCATTGTGGATCCCATTGATCTCTATTGTGATGACAATGATACTATCGCACAAGCTAAGGAGCCTAGATCTCACCAATGATCCAAACACATACTTAGGCGTTATCCCCTCATTCGACAGAGAATAGATAAAGGAGATGTGAAAATATGCAGAGTACCTACACTTGACAATATTGCTGACCCACTGACAAAGCCTCTTGTGCAGCAGAAGCATGATGGCCATACTAGATCTATGGGCATTAGGGGTATGCCTGATTGGCTCTAGTGCTAGTGGGAGATTGTAGGTGTAAGCCCTAAAGTCCAATACTTTTGGTGCTTTTATCGAATTATTTATTAATAATAAAAGGCTTTTTCTTTATTATGTTTGCTTAATAAAGTCCCTAGAATAACTAGTCCGTTTAATGTATCAAGTGTGACTTAATCATGAGATCCCATTAAACATAAGGACACTATTCTTAAAGTATCTGTAGTCGAGCTTTGTTGTAAAGTGGGATAACATTTAAGCATTAAGACTATTATGTATATAGACTGATGATCACATCTCATGGATCATGGATAAGGAGTTACCAAGTCTTAAACATAGGTATGAATATTAAGAGTAATATTTATACAGGATTGACCCGCTATGAGAATACTATATAGAATGTTACGCAAAGTGTCATAAGTTATTCTCATGGTGATAGTGGTGTATACCACCCTTTGACCTGAAACCACTGTGGGCCCTAGATGTAGGGTCGAGTGCCTTATTGTTGATCAAACATTGTCTGTAACTGGATGACCATAAATATAGTTTATGGGTACTCCATGAAGCATGCTGAGGGACATGAGTGACCTAGATGAAATTTTCCCATCCCGCGTAACAGAATAAATGTCTAAGGGCCCAATATTGAACTGGACAAGGATGACACGGTCCATGCCTTGTGTTCAATATAGACATAAGGGCAAAAGGGTAATTGTACACATAAGTATTATCACAAAAGGATTTGTCATATCACATGAGATTATCGTGTCTTGGGTAGCAGTGATGTGTTGCTAGATACCGCTCACTGTTTATTATGTTAAATACGTGATTTAATATAATTACCAATGTCGCGAGAACCTACAGGGTCACACACAAAAGGACAAATTGATGAGAGATAGAGTAAATAAGAAAAACCGAAAGGTACGGTGCACTTAAGTAAATTGTAGAACATTGTAAGGATTCTATCACTGATCATGCCCATTCGTAAGGATCACTAAAGGAGAAAATTTTAATTTTTGCTGGGTTTTGGATCGCTATTCTCCTTCAATACGGTCATATATTCCCTAATGATAAATTTTACAAGAAGAACTCTTGTTTCCTTTGTACTGAGGGTACATATGTCAAGTAGGTTGTTAAGGCATATGGTCCATCACCATAAACTCATTTTTCTTCTCAGGGGGGACAAACTTCTTAGTGGTAAATTTGGTTTCTTTTCTCATGGAGTTATAGTCAAATCTATTCCCTTCACATACCTAGACATCTTCCTAAATTCCAAGATTTCATATCACATACATATATGAGATATTTTTCAACATACGAACAACTTTTGTCAAATTTTCAAGTTTGGAATTTAACAGGCTGACCTCCTCTTCTAGACCAGTGATGGTTGAAACAATTTTTCTCTTTTTCCTGGAGGAGAGTATTGATGGTTGAAACATTTTGTCATATTTTCATGTTTGTAATTTAATAGTTTTTGTCTTTTTCCTGAAGGAGATTACTTATAATTTTCTTTTGTTTCTCTCCTACCATGCATATTTCCTCCCACTTGATGTAAAAAAGTTTGTATGTTTCCGCTAACTCTTCATCGGTGATGTCTTCATCATTAAAATCACTCCTAGAATCATATTTTCCAGTGAAGGCCATCACCCTATTAGTTGTTTCTTGTTCACTCTCATCTTCTGAATCAGGCCAGATGACTAACATTCCCTTTTTGTATTTCTTTAAATTTATGGGACACTCAGATTTAATGTGACCAAAACATTCACATTCATGACATTTTATTCTTTTGCCTTTGTTGGGTTTGTCTTCATCCTTGCTCTTGCACTGTGAACCAATGTTCTTGAAGTTGTCTGACACTTTGTCTTTGAAATATGTCGTTGATCTTCTGTTCAGTCTCTTCAAGGCTTGGTTAAACTTTCTACAAGGAGGGCTATAACATCTTCGAGAATTTCTTCAACGTCCTTCTCCCATTAATCTTCATTTTCTTCAATGTTGGATACAAAGGTTATACTCTTGTTCTTCTTTTCAAGCTTGTCATTTATAACCATCTTAAATATTTGTAGAGAACTAATGAGTTCATCAAATTTTATTTTGCTTAAGTCTTGGGCTTCTTCAATAGTTGTATCAAATCAAAACTGAAAGAATATCTTAACCAGATTTTCGCTCCAAAAATGCAACAACGTTGACTTGTTGCACCAGAGCCAGATGTTACAGACATGTTGGAACACCGTGTTCCACATGTCTCCCTACTTCACTCCAACTGTAATAACATATATCTATTGACAGAGACCATATGTTACAGTACACCCTTATTTACCAGAACTGCACTAACATATGTCTATTGATAGAGACTAGATGTTGCAGTATACAACAACATTTTATTTATTTATAGAGACCAGATGTTGTAGCACACATGTTGTAACATTTTGTTCCACATGTTACACCAGAGCATCCAAATAACTCTCTTCACATAAGTCTTCTTTGTAGGGTAAATATTAAACCAAATCTTCCTTGAAGATACATCCAATCAAATCTTCTTTGAATGAAACATATCCAAATGTTTTCAACTTGATTATGGATAACAACACAAACTTCTTCCTAAAATCAGGTCTCTGCATCTTGAAGAAGTCAACACTACAACTCTTCTGAAGGATATATGAAGATAGTCAGAACCCAAACCTTATGCATATTGCTTAACTAGTTCTATCAAGCACTTTAGTTGCATCTTGGAACCTATTTCTTAATTGGTTTGGTTAATAACTTTAGCTAAACAACTATTGCTTAATTGGTTTTATCAAGCATTTTAGCTAAACAACTCTTGCGAGTAACATACTCAGATGTTGAAACACATGTTAGAAGGTGAAACACATGTTGGAACATCTTGTTCCACATGTTTCCTAAAATAAATCTTGTGCATATGTTATTTTTCCTAATGCAACCAAACAAAAGGACCTACAGTGCCCATGAAATTTGAAAACAATAACCAAAGAATTAAGCCAAAGCAATGGATGAGAATCATTAGACCAATTCTCGGAAGGCTCTACTTTGTGTTGTGCATCTACAACTTACTCGGATGTGATGCAGGGGAATAGTCATTTCTGAGATAATTTGGAATCAGACACTGGTAAAAAGATTTGGAAGGCTATTACATAGTCGGGGATAACTGGAGGCAAAGTAAAGGAAGTTTATGATAAGACGATCACATATATGGAGAAAAGGGATCATGAAGGAAAATAAGCAAGGAACGTGTCAAAAATCAAGTATCAATGAATAAAATGTCATATAACATCAGAGGAAGTGGTAATAGTGGAAAGAGAAGGAAAATTCAACAAACCATTCGATTAGGTATGGTTGATGTTTGTTTTATTCAAGAAACTAAATTCCAAAAATTAGATTATAAATTATTTTTTAGTAAGTGGGTGATTCCGAGGTGGAGTGGTCTTCTTGTGATTCTAAGGGGTTGTCGGGGGTTTACTAATTATTTAGAGAGTAGGATCATTGGAGTTGATTTATAGTTTCAGGGGTTAGGGTTTCATAGGTATGAAAGTAGGTTGAAATAGGGATTATTATTTATTAGTTAACATATACTTTTCTTGTAATATCCATAAAAAATAAAAAACTTGAAACAGTTAGTGAATTTCAAAAGAAAATCTAGGGGAGGGGGTGGGTTATTGGGGAGACTTTAACTCGGTTTTAAACAACAGTGAGAGGAAGGGGGAGTGAGGTGGACAAGAAGAGGGAGATGCAGGAATTCATAAATTTTATAATAGAGAAGTGGTGGGTCTACCAAGTATAAGCAATACGTTCATTTGGTTATGTGGGGATGGATTGGCTATGAGCATAGTGGATATATTTCTTCTATCTAAGCATATAATTGATAGGTGGAAGGTTGTGGGCCAATTTATTGGATCTAGGGACATCTCAGACCACTGTCCCATTTGGTTGAAGGCTAACAATTCCAATTGGGACCCCCAAACCTTTTAAGTTCAATAATTGTTGGTTAGAACATCCAGAGTGTATCAAATTTGTGGAGGAGGAATGGAACTCTTTCAGAGTATAAGTAAGGAAAGAATTTGTTATGATGCAAAAGTTGAAATAATTGAAAAATAGGTTAAAATGGTGGAACAATGAGGTGTTTTGGTTGATTGATCTAAATGTAGAAGAGGACATCATAGATCTTAATGTTATGGATGATCTAGCAGGGTCTTATGGGGATTGTGTAGATATGTCCTTGGTTGAAATAAGGAAGATAATATCATACAACATTTTGAAAAACTTATAGCTGAAAGAAAACTTAATCAAACAAAAGTCAAGAGTGGCATGGTTGAGGGAGGGGGACGTGAATGCCAAGTTTTTCCATAGATCATTAAAATTGAGATACATTAGGAATTTAATTTCTTTTATATATTTAAACAAGGGGGTGGAGGATGTAACGCCCTAGACTTCTTTAGGGATTTCCAACTAACCCCACAAACCAACACGGATCTTTTCAGCATGATTTGTCCTTACTCACACGCTTTCCAGGAAACTTCCTAAAAGGTGACCAATCCAAATACTACTCAAAGTCTAACACGGTTAACTATGGAGTTCTTATTTTTTTAGTGTATCGAAAAGAGGACGCATCTTATTGGTATAAGTAGTATCAATCAATCATTATATGTCTTCCTTCAACCATGTAGTCACATACCTACACAGTCTCAAGATCACTCTCATTCTGATGTGAATTCGGTTATTTTTCCTAGAAGCTTACAAGAGGAGCTCATTGGCATGCCTTGTGCCTAGACAACCACTCCCCGTCATCGTCAGCCTCAGGTGTAACATGCCCACCAACTTCCGCTTGGTTTGTCCCTAAAAACATCGTACTGGGAGAGGTATGCTTCGAAACCATTTGTAACGCCCCACACTACTTTCAACATTGTCGACTGATCCGAAAAAACAACACAGGACTTTTCAGCATGCTTTATCCTTACTCACACTTTAATTATTTTCTCATCCTTCGCCTTCAATTTGCTAGTTTCTATTTTAATGATCAAGTTTCTTTTGGATCATTTGCAACGTGCTAAACTTAGAACTTGCAATCTAAAAAAACAGAAACAACTACAAACTTGTTTAGTAATGACAAATAATTTGGATAGTACAATGGGAGAGGAAGAGTGCTTGTGCTAGATATTTCTCTTCACTAGATTACAAAAACTAAAAATAAACTCTTTTAAAAATTAAAACAACTACAATGCTTTTCACATGTTATTATTGCAGAAAAGATCATGCATAACATGCATTGTGCTGTTGAATTCATTATTTTTCCTTGTCCATTCTGCTCGCATGTGGTCTATTCTCCTTGCTTGCTCTTAATCTTGGATTTTGAAGTAATTCTCTATGTCTTCAGCTGATGCAAACCGAATTCTTAAACTTTGAGTAGATAGGTGGTCTTCTTGTTGTTCATAGAAGTCTTTGAATACTTATGCAAATCTAGGAGGTTCAACATACAAAGTGGATGATACTTTCTTTATCCACCTTGCAACTCCTACTACGTAAACTTCCATCCTTCTTTGAAATTATGATGCTTGTTGAACTTGAATTGGTTGTGGTTGATTTTGTTCTTGTGGTTGGTTGAATTATCCCTCATTTCCTTCTTGATTGTGTTCTTGATCATGTTGAGCAGCCTCTCCTTGATGCATGTCTTGAAACGTTCGGATGGCCGTAATGTTGAATGGTGCTTTTGGAGTTAACCTTTCATCTTTAGGGTAAACGGACACACCTTCTCTCTTGCACAATTCATTTATAACAGAAAAATGCCCATAAGCCTTTTGTGGGGCGTTAGCCATATATTTAATATTTTAAGCAATTAAGCGCCCCAAATTAATTGGTTCCCCCCTTAAAAGATCTAATAATCCTAAACACCACTTCACAATAAGTTGTGATTGATTAGACGCGGCCTCTAAAGTTTGAACAAAATATGATGCCCATGCCCTAGGAATTTGGCGGAACTCGGCGGTTTAGAGACGTAGTGCTAACTCACGCTCAATTACCTACGTCGCTTCGGGCCTACAAAAGAGATCAAGCATTACATGGGCTATAACTTTGTTTATGACCTTGTGTTATTGCCTATAGTTCATGAGAGCACAAACCGGAGGGAGTTGAAATTTAAAAAGCGCGTTGATATAAGAAGGAGAATATTCTATGTACTTACCTTGAACATAGGAGGTGTAGGAATCTGAATCCCCAAATGCCGCATTCATGTAAAATTCTAAACTAGTAGTCTTATTAGTTTCATGAATCAAATTATTAAAACTTACCCATTGCCTTCGATGCAAATTTTCTCCAATCTCTTCAAAACCTCGAAAATCACTTAAATCAAATTATCACTTCTTGACAATGTGGTAATCCACAATCTTGAGAAATTTTTCTGCATGCGCCTCAAATAAGAACTTGAGGCTTGGAAAAGTTGGAGCACTTGGTGTTGGGGCAGACCTTGATGATGATCCTCTTGACACATGTCCTCTTTTTGAAGCCATAATACTTGAAACAACAACGAAAAACACTATGCACAAAGAAAAAGGAGAAGAAAATTGCACATAAATTGCTCAGATTATATAGTAGAAAGAAAAATGGTAGAAGGGAATTTTTGTGAAAAAGTGAATAGGACCATTCACTATATATAGGCCAACTATTTGTTGGTCATAGTGTGCGTCATCTTTGCATCATGCATGCGATGTCAACGACTCTCCCCCATGTCTCTCACCAATGGTCACATCATGCGCATGATAGATGCATCACGTGCACGATGGTAATGGCCACTGGAATCTTCACAATGTATCTATCACGCGCCTATATCATGTGCGCGATAGAGTCCCATCACACGCGTGAAGGGGTGCGTGATTATTACAGGGGCTGCCTGCTTGTTGGCTTCCTTTCTCCTTTTTTATCTTTTTTTCTCCTCTTTCTTTCTTTCCCTCTTTACCTATTTTATTTTCCACAACATAATAGAACAAACATAATATTAGAAAATTAAAATGCCTTATAGCAAAAAAAGAAATAAATTCTTACCGATGGGTTGCCTCCCATCCAGCACTTGTTTTACGTCATTAGCTTGACAATCCATCATAAGTTACGTCAGGCGCAAGGGATACCCTCACGCTGGTCAATTCGCTTCTTCTTTACCATGTGTCTACCTTACTACCTCTTGCCTCCAGATGATAGAAAGTATCCAACTTCTCTTCACCCGGTGCCCAGTCATACACCTTAAAAACTACTTTCTTTTTATTGACCTTTAATATAAGTTCACTCGTTTCTACATCAATCTTGGCTTTCCCGGTTGCCAAGAATGTTCGTCCGAGAATAATAGATCCTCCTAAAGTTCCCTTTGTATCCAACACTATAAAATCCGCAAGAAATACCAGTCTATTGACATGTACTAATAAGTTACGCAAAATGCCAACCGGTTAAGTAACAGATGAGTCAGCTAGAGTGAGAGTCATATTACTTTGTGTGATCTCACCCACATTAAATTATTTTACCATTTTCAGTGGCATGGAATTTATGCTAGATCCAAGATCACACATAGCCTGCACAATATTCACCTCACCGATATTGCAATAAATAGTAAACTTACCTGTATCTTTTAATTTTGGTGGCAACACTTGAGATCTTACCACTTCCTCCTTTTCATTCATGTTTACGTGTTCCTTGCCTACTTTCCCTTTCATCCCCTTTAATAATACCTTCATAAATTTAATAAATTTAGGCATCAGTTCTAAAATTTTATGGAACAAAATACTTACCTGGAGATTAACTAGAATTTCCTTGAACTTTGAAAACATTGATGCTTCATCCTCTTGAACTGTATTCTTTTTAATTATAGGGAATTTTGGTTTAATGTAATCCGGTAAAGGAGGATTTGGTTCGGTTAGGTTTTGCTTCTTCGTTCTTCTCCAAGGAGAATTTTTATCAATGAAGTGGTCAAGGGTGACTCCTTTTTCCTCTTCTTCAGCCTGCTTCCCATTCTCTTCTCTTTCAATCACACCTTCTTGAACTGTCTTTTTGTTATCTTGTTCAATAATTACCCCTGAACCTACATCAACAACTTTGGATGTTTCAATCTTAGGATTGTGTATAGGTTTACCCATTAATCCTCCACTCATGCTAGGCAAAGTTGTTAGTTGTCTCGATAGCTGACCAGTCTTCATCTCCATATTTTTAATACACTCATCCTGGTTTCTACCCATTTCCTCATGGTTCTTATTCATCTGGTCAAAACTACTTTGAGTGACTTTAATGAAATTTTGCAAATTTTCTTCCAACTGTGATTGCTTCGTTTGAAAGTTGGAAGCTTGTTTATTTTGTTGTAGAACCAGGGTACCACTTTGGTTTTGGTTGTTGCTCTGACAAAAATTTGGATGGTCATTCCATCCCGATTTGTAGGTATTGGAATCAGGTTTATTCTTCTTAAAATTTTCAAATTGGGCCTCTTCACTTACCCCTTCCAAAGAACACTTTTCGTTTTCATGTCCTCCTCCACAAAAGTCACACTTAAGTGATTGTAAATGGCTCATATTAGCTTTATTTAAGTAGCCTTCAGCTAGTAGCTTATTTAACAATTGAATTTGAGCTAATAATGTGAGTGTCAAGAGGTAACATACATTTAGGCATGCCACTAGTTTTAAGCTTAATCGACCTTACACTTTTAGAACTATACTCATTCATATGCATCTTCTCAATGAGGCCTTTTACATGTGGTTCGGTCATTTGTCTAATCGTGCCTCACGCGGAAGCATCTAGCAACATATGTGTCTGACTCTTTAGGCCTTTAATGAAATTTTGAATTTGATCCATAGTGTTCATATTATGATTGGGGCATATGCATAGTAGTAACTTGAATCTCTCCTAAGAATCATACAGTGACTTCGTGTCTTACTTCTCAAAATTGACAATCTTAACTCTCCTCTCAGTAAACTGGCTGGGGGTGAAAAATCTTTCCAAGAACTTATCCTTTAGCTCCTTCCATGTTCGAATGGTTCCATTTGGAAGACATATTAACCAATATTTTGCCCTTCCAATGAGTGAGAAACCAAATAATCGTAACTTTACTTGGTCGTTTGTGACATCATCAGGTTTGCACATCAAAGCAGTTTCGTAGAAGCATGCAAGGTGAGCCCATGGATCTCTGATTGTATTCCCGTCAAACGGATTGTCTCTTAGACCTAAAGGCATAATATCAAAGTTAACAGGGTCTTCGTGTACAAACCCTCTAGAAACCTGTCCTTCATCATTCCATTTAAAGTAATCCCTCATAGTAAGGGGTGTTGGTGCTTCTATGCTATCTTCCTCTTCAGAATCTGAAGAAAGTATTGTTGGGTCTACTTCTGGTTGGTCCCATTCAGCCAGACTCGCTTCTCTAGCTGTTTTTCTTAGAGCACATGCAGCTCTTTAAATTTTTAAATCAAATAGTAGTAATGATGATCCTGAATTGCACATGCATAAACAGAAAATACCTCAGTAGAAATATGATAAACAATAAAGTAAACAAACATCAATGAAGACTAAGAAAAATTAAAATATGTTACAGAAAGCATTGTCCTATTGCAATCAACAGTCTCCGGCAACTGCGTCAAAAACTTGATGACTTCTCGGCAAGTGTACTGATATTTTTGCAGTAATAAAAGATAGAATCGATAGGGATTATGCCGAACAAGGCAACAATTATGCAATATAAAGGAAAATAGTAAATGCGGGGGAGGGGGGGAGGGGTCGGGTTTTAGAATGGAAAACAAATTAAGAGTTTACAACAGAAGTTTTAAGACGGTTAAGTTGTGAATTAGAATACCCAACAGAATAAGATTATAATTCAAATGATTCATATAAAGTCAAACCAACATATAATACCAAGATTGAATAAGGTTCATCATCACACAACCTAACCTAGAGAAGCTTAGCTACTCATAGTCAAAATTATAATACAAATTAAATAAAGAAGATTAGCATATGAAGGATTAGCCTCCAATGGCTTCCAATGGTCTCAAAATCACCCTTTGATGCTATAAAATAGTGCTCCTCTTGCCAAATTTTGTAACCCTTGTGAAAGTGCAGAATTTCCCCTCTTAAAGGTGTCAGAAGGGACCAAAATACATCAGAAAAAAGCCCAGAAAAGTAACCATCGCGTGCGTGATACCTTGCATCGTACGCACGCTACATCTTTTATTGCCTTATCGCGTACGTGATGGTGGATGTGATTATTTTTGAAGCCTCGCTCTTTTTTTCTCCTTTTTCACTCAAATTTTCACTAAGTCCACAATTTTCACACTTAGCTATTTTTCCTTCATTCTTTGGTCATTCCTTCTCATATTTGCTCGACTTTCACTTGTTTTTCTCCGATTCTTTGACTAAATATATGAAATGATGGTATGTCATCATTAGACTAACAAAAAGAAGATGCGTGTTATTGGTATATGTAGTACCAATCAATCCTTATAAGCTTTACTTCAACTACGTAGTCCCATACCTGCACAACCTCATAATCCCTCTTATTTCGATTTGCATTCATTTATTCTTCCTAGAAGCTACCAATAGCCTCTCATTGTCATGCCTCATGCATCGGCGACCACTCCCCGCCCTCGTCTGCCTCAGGTGTTACACAAGATGTGTATGGGATCAAGATGGAGGTTGGTGAGTTCTTTGGAGAGATATATAAATAGAGAATCACTAACATACATGTTTTGAATAAAGTCGGAGGTGTCTCTCAATGGATGATAACTTAAATTCGGAAGTTTCTTTCACTCGAGAAGAAATCAAGAGTGTAATTTGGGATAGTGATGGGAACAAAAGCCCAGTACTAGATGAGTTTAACTTTAAATTTTTGAAAAGGAATTGGCACACCTTGGAATTTGACCAAGTGTCCTTTTCTAATGAATTTATTTTAAATTCCAAATTACCCAAACCTAAGAACCCGCAATCTTTGAATGACTATAGACCTATTTCTTTGGTAGGGTACCTTTACAAGATCATAGCAAAGATATTAGCTATTAGGGTTAAAAAGGTTATTGGAACAATAATTTCAAATAATCAATCAGCCTTTATAGTTGGGAGACAAATCTATGATCAAGTTCTAGTTTTGAATAAATTGATAGACCTAGCTAGAAGAAAGAAAAAAGAATGTCTGATTTTAAATGTAGACTTTGAGAAGGTGTATGATAGGGTGAATTGGAATTATCTAAGAGACTTACTTAGAAGGTTCAGTTTGGTCTCAAATGGAGGGATTCGATGGAGGCATGTTTATTTTTAATCAGGATCTCTTTGTTAGTAAATGGCAACCCCTTTAAGGAGTTCAATGTGTAGTGTCTCCTAAGGCAGGGTGATCCATGATCACCATTTATGTTTGCAATAGTAGTAGAGAGTTTAACAAGATTGGTCAAGAAAGTTGTAGATCAAGAGACTCTTCAGGGTTTTAAAGCCATGGATGATATAAAGTATGACATTCTATAATTTATAGATGACACAATATTAGTGGGAGAAGGGTCTTGGTATAATCTTTAAAGCATTAAAGTTATCATGCCTCCCATTTATAAGTTAGAAATCTACAAGGCATTTATGCATATCTTGAAAGAATTGACTAGAATTCAACATAATTTTATTTAGGGAGGGTCTGAGTTAAAAAAAATCCATTAGGCTAATCACGAAAAGATGTGTAGACCAAAAGATTAGGGAGGTTTAGGAATTAAAAACACAGAGCTTCTTAACAAGGTCTTTAGCTGCAAGTGGAATTATAGGATTTTAGTGGAGGAAACTTCAATATGGGCATGATTGTTGAAACATGGATATGGTAACATTGGATTGTAAGTCTTGTCTGGGGAAGTAGAAAGGTAAGTATTAAATAATCAAATTGGTGGAGGTATGTTGTAGCAGCCAGTGGGACAGAAGAGAGTTTCCTTACTAGTTTTAAGAAAAATATAGACTGTAGAGTGGACAAAGAAAACATGATCAACTTTTGGAAAGCTAACTAGTTGGGAGATCAATCCTTAGCCTCTACTTTTCCTGATTTATTTCAATTATCCACGAGGCAAGATGGATCCATATAAGATATGGGGAATGGATTAGAATCAATTGGATTTGGTTGCTTGATTGGAAAGAAGACCTCTCAACTGAGTTGATCCAACAGAGGGAAGAACTCATGAGCCATGTGACAAACTCAGATCCAATTCATGGTGTGTCTAATTATTTTGAATGGAAATTAGAACAAGGTAGAATATTTTCTGTCAAATCCTTCTATAAGGATGCATAATCATCAAGTATAGTTATCCAAGGAAGTAGACTAGAAGATGGAGTAATTTATACTCTTAAAGTTGCATGGAAGATAGAAGTTCCATAATGTGTGAAGCTTTTTGTTTGGAAAGCAATACATACTGCCTAGCAAGGTTCAGTTGGTTCGGAGAGGGATGTTTCAGGATCAAATTAATGTTAATTTTGTGTTATGCTTTCAAGAAGAGGAAACCTCGAGTCATGTTTTATTTCACTATAATTTTAGCATAAGAGTTTGGCATTTTGTGGAAATATGGATTGTAATTGATTCAGAGGCATGTTAATCAATTTGGGATGGTTTTTAAAAGCATAGGTTTAGTATTCAAGGAGCTATAATCAAAACCATTTCCTTTCATGTCTTTAACACTCTTGTCAACCTCTAAAATTTTCTCAAGACTTTCAGAAACACAATTTAACATATGAACAAATTTGGTCATACCTTTAAGTTTGGATTTCAGGTGGTCAACTTCTTCCTTTAACTATGTGATAGTGGTACCAAGATTTTCCTTGTCTTTAAGTAGAATCTTGATTTCAACTCTTTGTTTCTCAGTGGATATGCATTCTTCTTTCCATTTAAGGTACAACTGCATGAAGGCTTCTACAACATCTTCAACGAGATATCTTCATCACTAGATTCCCCATCATCATACAAAGTTGGCTTGGATCTTACACTCGTTGTGAAGGAAACCATAATATTTTTCTTTTCTCCTTCACAATCATGTTCTGCTTGGTCTTTACGATATTCATGATTGAATTTATCTATCATCATAGAAGGATTCTTAGTACCATCAAGAATCATTAGTTTATTCAGTTATCCTCCTTCTTTGGCATTATCCATCTTGAACAAAATAAGAACCCTGGAAAAAAACCAAATAGAATAAGGTGTCTGCTCTGATTCCAATTTAAATTATGTTCTTTGAATGACAATATGCCAGACACAATGTTTGGAACAATGTGTATGACAAGTTAAAATTGTAGCAGACCGAGTAAAAGAAAAATATAAATAACATAGGAATTGGTAACCCATTTCGGTGTAAAATCACATACGTTTGGAAGGTGTTGACCAAATGAAAGGAAATTCACTCTTAATACTCATAAGTACAAATTGGAATTAGTTGAACCCTCCTAGTTCAAAGTCTCATTTCCTAATACTACTAGTGAATTTCATTCATGGCTCCCTTTAGAAATAACTCCACACCTAATAGTTAGAAGTACAATTAGTCTTATTTGAACCCATTTTATTTAGTTCCTCTTTCCTAATACTACCCGTGAAGATTCGATCAGAGCCCCTGAATATGAGACACCTCTCACTTCCATTAAAACAATCTCCCAAGTATTTGGACTGTTAAAAAATATAAGAATGATGAGACAAAATTACAACTCAAATACTCTATTCCTTAACATAAGAATAAGACTCAAGAATAGAGTACTACAAAACAAAATACAAGATTCAACTAAAAACGGTCATATATAGTAGATATTTTCTCTGAAT
Source organism: Lathyrus oleraceus (assembly GCF_024323335.1). Lineage (NCBI taxonomy): Eukaryota > Viridiplantae > Streptophyta > Magnoliopsida > Fabales > Fabaceae > Lathyrus > Lathyrus oleraceus. The sequence goes on along the minus strand of NC_066581.1, from coordinate 315,660,213 downwards.
TTCCAAGTGTTTGTAGACGATATTTCCTCCTTATATAGCCACCATGATCTAGCTAAAAAGCCCACTAGGGTTTTGATCTCGAATACAGATGATCCTCAGAAACGCGCATGAGATCAATTTTCAATTATGTTGATTGAAAATCTTGATTGATCACCCCTAAAAATAATTTGAATCTTTTAATTATAACCAATTCAATCTTGTTGAGTTCTATTTAGATTAAATATTTCGAAATAATGCACATAATCAATCAAATCTTCATTATGATGATTAAAATCCTTGATTGATACAAGTCTTGAACAAATAAGAACACCAAATTCAATATTTCTAAAAACAATTTTTATTCCAAATCCAAACACATGCTACCACATGTATATCCCTGTTATAACAAAAAAAAGAAAACAAATCTTAAAAGGAAGAGACATATTTAAATTTATCTTGCGATTCAAGCAAACAATCTGAGACATCTTATCTGGGACATTGTGCTCAACATCTTACTTTCCGTGAAACATCACGCAGCTGGTTCTGAATCTTTATTAACACAAAAACAATATTGTCTTTACTTTTTATAAATACAACGTCCAAGCTTAAGTAAAGAATTCATAATTCAATCTCTTCCAAACCTGAATCGAATTATAAATCATCTTTAATAGTGATTGGAAATCTTATCATTAAGTGCAAATACAAATATTGCAATTAAAACAAATCCAATTAAATTCTTTATGGAATCTTTGTTTAATTACATCGTCAATCAATATCTTTTGAAGATCAATTTCAGCACAATCTTGAATTAAATAAAACTGAATCAAATCTTCCTTCAAAGCATATCTAATTAAATCTTCTTTTCAATGCAAATTCAATCAAATCTTCTTTGATTAAATCAAATCCAAATATTTTAATTAAATCATATCTATCTAAATATTCTTCAACCATTATGGATGATGATTTAATAAAATCTTTTTCTAAACTGATTTGGATTAACAAACTTCTTCCAAAAGTAATCTTTTGATCGAACTCGAATTGAAACATGATTTCTAACCAAATTCTAAAGCGATCCTATAACACAAATTGAGCATTACAAGTGCCAGAATGTCACACAACATGTCCAAGACATATTTCTCAACAATTTGATTACCCAAGTTTTCCAATCAAATCTTTCTTTCAAAGCAACTTCAGTAGAATCTTGGATAGACCCAAATCTTTTAATAACCTCTAGAATCAAACACAAAATCAAATGAGTCAAGATGTGATCAACAAATTTCGAGACATCTTGATTTCCATTTTTCCTATAAAAATAAGTCAATACAAATGTAATAATAATATGAGATCTTATTCATGTTATGCTTTTCTTCCATAGTTAAAGGGGGTTGTGTTTTTTATAGACACATCACATGTTGCATAGATAGGAATCCTTTATGGGAATTATTCATATTAAAGTGTCTCATCACTTTGTCTATGTATATACTTTAACTTAAGACAAACATATTTTATGATCTATCTCTATAGTTCCTGATTAATAATAAATGGGACGATTAACCCAAGTCTTTCATATAAAAGCATTTTCATAGCCAATTTTTCACTTGCTACAAGGTAAATACGTCGTTTTCAATGAGCATTATGTCATTCTACATATAATATGAGAAAGAAGATCATGATCCCACTAACCTTATTGTAGACACAAGGTTCGTCTTCAATTTTAATGAATCCATATTGTTTTAAAATTCTGTCAGCATGAATATTCTAGCTTCTAGAAGCTTGCTTCAATCCATATATTGATTAATGTAACTTGCATATCTTTTTGAATTCTTCTAGTTTTCAAATGCTCTAAGTTATATCATGCAAACACACTCAAGGAGATTCACATTAATGAAATCATTCTTGACATCTATCTCTCATATTTCATAATCATGATATGTAGAGATAGCAAGTAAAATCCAAGATATTTAAGCATTGTAGCTGGTGAAAGGGTTTTATCATAGTCAACACCTTGAATTTGTTTATAGCCCTTAGTAGCCAGTAGTGCCTTATAGGTATGTACCTTACCATCCATGTCAATATTCTTCTCGAAGTCCCACCTGAATCCTATAGAACTAGCTTCTATAGGAGGCTCTATAAAGGTCTAAACATGGTTTGTGTACATGTAATCCATTTCAAATTTCATGGCCTCTAGCCACTTCTCAGGCTCAAGACAAATGGTGGCTTCTTGGTAGGTCATAGTATCATCTTGCTCCATGAGTAATGAATTACATGGATTACTTATGAGATATCCATATCTTCTAGGTTGGTGATGTATACTATTTGACCTATGTTGGTCTTGTTCTTCATGAGCGGGTGGATCCTTCACAAATTCTTGTGTTTCATGTTCTAGTTCCTCCATAGGTGTGTTAATACTTTGTGATTCTTGAATTTCTTCAAGCTTTACTTTTTTCCCACTGATTCCTTTGAAATAAATTCCTTTTTCAAGAATACTCTAGTACGAGTGACAAACACAAGTAATACCTTATTGTTTCTTTAGGATACCCAACAAAGAAGCATTTATTATATTTGAGCTCAATATTAGTTGAAATTTGGCATTTCACATAAATTTTGCAACCCCAAATATAGATGTCAATAAAGTATGTCTCCAAAAGGATTTTGTAAGACCATGATGACTCATAATGGATCAGATAATGTCTAACAAGGTTCAGTTTCTTCTCTCAAATATAACATTTCATTATCGTGTTCCAAGATAAGTAAGTTGGGATAGTATCCCACACTCTTTTAGATGTTCATCAAATTCTAAGCTTAAATATTCACCACCTCGATCTAATGTAAGAGTTTAAATATTCTTGCTTAGTTTGTTTCATACTTCATTTTTGAATTCACTGAACTTTTCAAAGGATTCATATTTGTGTTTCATTAAATACAAACAACCATATCTACTATAGTTATCAATAAATATGATGAAGTATTAAAAACCTCTTTTTTCTAGTGAGTTCAGTGGTCCACATACATCAATATGTATGAGGGCCAAAAGGTTACTAGTCCTTTCACTTTTTTTGTGAATGGGGACTTTGTCATTTTTCCAAATAAAAAGATCTACATCTCTCATATGATTCACAATAAAAAGAGTCTAAGAGTCAATCTTTATAGAGTTTGGAAATATGTTTCTCATTTATGTGGTCTAAGCAACAATGCCAAAGGTAAATCATATTTAACTCGTTAGGTTTCATTCTTTTAATATTAATGTTATGAATTGGCATATCAAGATCAAGGGCATGTCATTCATTGTTCATTTGTGAATTGGCATAAAAATACATTTTAAATAAATAGAGCAATAATTGTTCTTTATTATAAATGTAAAATAAAACTTGTCAAAATAAGAAATGGAAATAATATTCCTGCTAATTGTAGGTACATAATAGTAATTATCAAGCTAAATTAATAAACCCCTTGGTAAAGTCAGTACATAAATTCTTACGGCTAAATCATCAACATTTGTTTCATTGCTAACTTGTAGATTGAATTCACCTTTATCCAGTTCTCTACTTCTTTTTTATCCTCTACACATTAGTATGAACTTTAGAATCACGTCTAGTATCCAATACCCATGATGCATAAGTAGATAAATTTATTTCAATAAGAAAAATACCTGAACTTTAGGTCTTCACTCCATTATTTTTATCTTCTAGGTACTTCATGAAGCTTCTCTTCCAATGTCCAGTATTTCAATAGTAGAAGCAAGTACCCTTCTTAGATATACCTCCACTAGGCTTCAAAGTACGAGCAGTAGGTTTGATCCATAAAACTTCCTCACCTTTTTCTTTATTATCCTGCTTGTTTGGCCTTTTGTTCTACTCTATAGTTCTCAACTAGCCTAACAACTCTGATAGATTTTTGTCCATATCATTCATATTGAAATTAAGTATAAACTGAATGAATCTCTTTGACAATGATTGTAGGTTCAAATTAGTAACAAGCTCTTTCTCGAGAGGAAAACCCATTATGTCAATGTTTTATGTATACCAATCATCTTGTGTACACGAGTGCCTACAAAGTCTCCCTCAGCTAGCTTTCCTTTAAAAGGGACTTTGGAAACTTTAAACTTCTCTTTCCTAGTCTGCTTCTGATAGAGAATCTTTAAGTGTTCGATCATATTGATCATTGTCATGTTCTCATGTTTATTTTGCAATTCAAAGTTCATAGTAGCCAACATGAGGCATGTAGTTTCAAAGCGTCATAAACATGCTTTTAATAAGCATATCTTTCATTCATGGGAGCAGAGTTGATAGGCCCCTCTTCGTGAACATGTTTCTCTAAGACATACAATAATTTCTCAAGTTTGATGACATAAAACCTTATATGGCATAACCACAAGACAGCAATAATAAACACATTATTATTATTATTATTATTATTATTATTATTATTATTATTATTATTATTATTATTATTATTATTATTATTATTATTATTACACAAACTATATGATTTAAAATTTGTCACTAATAAACCTTATATGGCTCAAAATTTATAAATCAACAACTTACAAAAATACATAAGTAACTTTTACACAAACCTGAAACATGTAGAAAAAATGTCTTTAAAATTTTATATGCCTCATTAGTATGAATCTTCAAGATTCACCAGAAAAATTGATGGTCTTACCATCGATTATGGATTCACCATAAAAATTGGTGCTTGCTAACCATATGAATCTAACTTTAATTTGGATACGCTCATGCATACAATTCTCCATTTTCGTAAAAATATTGCAGGTGAGATTTTTTTTCTCATGCATACTTATGGTTTTTTTGTGGGGCTGATTTTTGGTTTGTGTTGGAGGAATGGGTTATGTTATTTTTTCTTGAAGATTGTAACCTATTTGATTTGTTTTGTTTATTTTGGGTTTGTCTAACTTTCAAGCATAGGATCGTAAAACTTTTTTATATCCATTCAGTGGAAATGGATGGCAGTTCCTATCTATAATGTTGGATTTAGACTTTTTTTTTTTATTATCAATTGAAATAACTCATGTACTACCTCCGATATATTATTTCTTATAAAAAATTGTTAGAGAAAATCAATTTTGTGATAAATCATAAATAACATAATAATAGTAATTTTGTAAGCAAATATCTTTTTGGTGGTTTGGCCATCGATTACGGCTTCACCATAAAAATTGACGCTTGTTTGATCATCTGAATCTGACTTTAATTTATATTCATTATACAATTCTTCATTGTCGTGAGAATATTGCAAGTGAGATTGTGTTCTCATGCATACTTGTGGTTTTTTTGGGGGGTTGGTTTTTGGTTTGTGTGGGAGAAATGAGTTACATTCTTTTTTCTTGCGGATTGTAATCTATTTAAATCGTTTTGTTTGTTTTTAGCTTATCTAGCTTTCAAGCATAGGATAGTAAAAAAATTAATAATCGCTCATAGAAAATGACACTACTACAGAAAATGGCATTAACATCATGGTTGACCAACCCTTATGAGGTTGAGTGTGGTGGTAAGTATGTTGTTTTCCACCACAGGCGTGTGACCATTGTGATAAACTAGATAGCGTGTTATATATCATAACAGTTAGTCTTAACGACCGTTGTGCAAAATATATAAAGGTCATGGGTTTGAAACCTAGTGATTGTATGGTATCTAATTGATTGGCATGCTACCTATTACAAAGGTTATTATTAATAACATTGGTGAAATACTTTGTTTTTTGTTTATTTTATTTTATTTTTTCATATATCACAATCCTGTATTTTATACATATATTACCTAAATATTTTTTACATCAAAGTCAAAAATATTATTTATAAACAATATGTATATATCATTGTAATATATTACAAACATCAAACTAATCCAAAATCATATATTTATAAACATCAAAGTCAAAGTCATACATTAGAACTCTCCTTTTTCAAGTAGCGCATTAAAAATAAAAGTCCAACATTTAAGGATGTCGTTTAACTCATCAGGGAAGAAAGGTGTCCTCTAGTTAAACGTCTATAAAAAAAGTGAAGAAAATTGATTATCACATCATTTGAAATATAATAGCAAGCTTAAGCTAAAACTATGTTATTGTAAACATTTCATGACATAATATATATATCTAATCCTAAGAATCAACAATATCGTCAAAAACAACATTTAAGATGTGTTTTATTACACAATACTCACACTCGTATCCCTCTACTTGTCTCCTCGTCTATAAAATTTAAACATTTCATGAATATATATATATATATATATATATATATATATTCATATATATATATATATATATATATATATATATATATATATATATATATATATATATATATATATATATATATATATATAATGTCACAAGTAATCCTTGGGCGTACAAAATGTGAGTTTTTTTCATAATAAAGTGTCGCTCGCTCCATAACCCTGTATATTAAAAACAAATTATAAATTCAATTTTTTTTAAAGTATCATAAACATAAAGTTACCTAGAAATAATTTGTTTCATCTTAGATTTAAGTGGATGGTGTAAGGAACACAATGTAGTTACCATATTCGTCCAAAGAGAGATGATGATCAATTGAAAATGTTCACTGAATAAACACATGGCATATATAATTAGTATTTGGTTTAACATGAAAACTAACTATATATAATAGAGAAACCACAATTTCAAAATTACTCACTTGTGGAGAAATAGTGCTAAGTAGCAATCTTTTTCCGCATCTAATTGTGATATTATGTAATATTCAATCTTTTTTGCCAAATTATTTGTAAATCGAATATCAACTGGATCCAAGAATCCATAAATATCCAATTTATTTAATTATATACAAACATGGTGAATTTACCTAAATGGTTAAACAAAATTCAAAAAATAAGTCAGGAATTCAAAAAGTGAAATATTCAATTCTATATACTTACGTCACCAAATCTGTAGTAACCATATGTCCAGCCACTAATTTCCAATGACCATATCCTTTATACCTTTAGGATCGACATATAAATACTCTAACTCTAGATAATGTTCTAGCTCCATAGAAATTAGGTATGTGTTGTCAATAATGTAGCATAAAAGTTTGGTATATGATTATTTAGAAGGAGCCAATAACTCTAGATCATGTTCTTGTAGATAATTGATAATCATTATCTTCATGTGTATACTATGGGACAGTTCCATTGAATCTCTATATAGCAACATAATATATATCATATATTTCAGATATCAACACATGGAAGAGTAAAAAACACATTAGCACAAAACATAACATATATCATATATTTCAGATATTACAATATTCTCACATACTGCAAATAATTCTTCTATGTCTTTCTTAGGACTTTTCCGCTCCGGTGCTAACCCGTCTTGAAAATATTTCTTTTGACTCTCCAACTTCCTCTGAAATTCTTTAATTGTTTATTTTTTCACATGTTCAGAGCTTTTTCTATATGTACCGAACCACACTCTTAGGTTGATGTCATCTCCTACACCACGAATACGTCCACCATGATCCTTTGTTCTTATTGCTTCTAATAATTTATAATGTTGTGGTTTTAGAACAAATGAAACTTCACGGGATGACATAACCAAATAATCCTACATGACATGATAAGATATACATTGTTAATTATCAAATCAACTTAAATAAAACATAACACACGCACAATAAATCCAACTTCCAATTTTCTCAGCAACTAATCTTGAGGCATCTGAAGTGTAGTCTTCATTTGGTCTTTGTCAAGCCATCTTCCACTTATCGCACCATGATGGTGGAAATGGGTTGCGATCATGACTCATAGAATCATCATCTCATAGTTGTTGTATTTTTTTCAGCAATCATTGTTTTCTCAAGTTTCCTGTATCCCCCACGAGAAAATCCATGGGGGTCTTTGTTTTTTACTTTGTCAGCTGTCCTGCTTCACTTTTAACCTATTTTAAACATAGTAAAAATATTAACTTGTATAGGTGTATCTATAAAGCATAAGCATATAATTATTATAAGATACAATTAGTACTAACCAGGAACTCCTTAGAACTACAAGACTTGACAAACTTTTTCCAAACCTTCTATTGTCCAAAAAATTATATCTCACCCATAGAAGCGCAAGATTAGGCTTAGGTTTCCTAATGCAGTTGCTTGTGAGTCGTGATCTAAAGTCATTCCAACACGTACCAGCATAAGTGATCCACTTTTCTTTCAACTTTGGATCATCGAAAAACTCAAACGTCAACTACATAGTTCCATCAATAAGTATGTACTAGTGATTATATAATGTAATATTGAATCGATAAAAATTAAAATTAATACCTTAACGTCTGTCCATATGCTATCTTTCACCTTTCTGGTACTTCTTTCCAATCATTTATAAATATGTTGACTTTCTACGTCCAAGGAATGCAACATAACTCTTAAAAAGCGAAGTGTAAGGACAATCAAGTATCGTATAAACAACATTAAACTCAATTAGATATTCGACACCCAACTTGTGGACTTTTTCTAATTGTGCCATCATCGTATCACCTCTTTGTTTTCTTTCTTCTGTTTTCAGGCAATAGATTGAGAATCGTGTGTACAACTTTCATGTGTTTAAGTATTTTCATCAATACTAGATAAAGAAGAGACATTCTATCAAGACATAAAACAATCAACAACAATGGTATCATCAACATAATGAAATTAACAACAACAAATACATAAACAATAATGACATCATTAACATAATAACATCATCGACATAATAGTAGCATTTACAATAAACGCGTCATCAACAACAATGGCATCATCAAGACAATGGAATTAACAACACAACATCATCATCAACAACAATGGCATTATCGACACAAGGCATCATCGACACAATGACATATAAATAACAATGGTATCATCAACAACAATGACATCATCAACACAATGGCAACAACAACACAATGGCAACAACAACAAATACATAAACAACAGTGGCATCATCAACACAATAACATCATTAGTACAATGGCAGCATAAATAACAAATGCATCATCAACAATAATGGCATCATTAACAATATGGCATCAACAACGCAATGACATCAACAACAACAATGACATCATTAATACAAGGCATCATCAATACAATGACATATCAACAATAATGGCATCATTAGCAATAATGACATCATCAACATAATGGCATTAACTGTTGGGGTAATTCCTAGAGGCCAATATTTTGGTACTTGTATCGAATTATTTATTAATAATAAAAGGCTTTTTCTTTATTATGTTTGTTTAATAAAGTCCCTAGAATAGCTAGTTCGCTTAATGTATCAAGTGTAACTTAATCATAAGATACCATTAAACATAAGGACATTATTCTTAAAGTATATGTAGTCGAGCTTCGTTGTGAAGTGGGATAACATTAAAGCATTGAGATTATTATGTATATAGACCGATGATCACATCTCATGGATCATGGATAAATAGTTGTCAAGTCTTAAACATAGGTATGAATATTATGAGTAATATTTATACTGGATTGACCCGTTATGAGAATACTACATAGAATATTATGCAAACTATCATAAGTTATTCTCATGGTGATAGTGGTGTATACCACCCTTCGACCTGAAATCACTATGGACCCTAGATATAGAGTCGGGTGTTTTATTATTGATCAAACATTATCCATAGTTGGATGACCATAAAGACAGTTGATGGGTACTCCACGAAGCATGTTGAGGGACATGAGTGACCTAGATGGAATTTATCAATCCCGCGTAACAGGATAAATGTCTAAGGGCTCAATATTGAACTGGACAAGGATGACACAGTCTATGCCTTGTATTCAATATAGACATAAGGGCAAAAAGGGTAACTGTACACATAGGTATTATCACAAAAAGGGTTAGTCAGATCACATGACATTTTCGTGTCTTGGGTAGTCGTGATGTGTTGCTAGATACCGCTCACTATTTATTATATTAAATATGTGATTTAATATAATTTTCAATGTCGCGAAAACCTACAGGGTCACACATAAAAGGAAGGATTGATGAGAGATAGAGTAAATAAGGAACATTGTAAGGTAATGTGCACTTAAGTGAATTATAGAACATCGTAAGGTACAGTGAACTTAAGTAGAATACGAAATATGGTAAGGTATCATGCGCTTATGTAATTTTAGGTATACCATAAGATATGAGCCATATACACTTAAGTGGGTTTTTTAGCTTGCAGCCCACACAAGTGGTTCTATAAATAGAACCCTTGTGCATAAGCATTTCACTTGATGAAATTTTGTTTTTCTCTCTCTCTCTCTCTCACTCAAAGCCTTCATTCATAGCAGCTAACACTGAGACTGAAGGAATCCGTTCATGTGGACTGAGTTGAGGCATTGTCACCATTCAATGCTCATGATCACTCCTTAGATCTGCATCAAAGGATTTAATCGCCACAAGAGGTAACAGTTTCTATCATTGATCATGCCCATTCGTAAGAATCACCAAAGGAAAATTTTTAATTTCTGTTGCATTTTGGATTGCAATTTTCCTTCAGTGGTATCAGATCCACTTACGAAACCATGCATCTGATAACTATTTATTTTCTATATTAATACGATTAAAAGACAGAATGAATTAAATAATAAACGAGTAATTAAATTTGGCCTCATGTGTGTATTATTTGGATGATTGATGTTGACTATGCTTCGGAACCCGACGTTAGTATGGTAAAGCAGCGACACATCGATCGTCCATAGGTTACACAGATGAGATCGATCAATTTATATATATATATATATATATATATATATATATATATATATATATATATATATATATATATATGTATATATATGATATAAGTAATTCTGATGCAAAATATGGTATATATGATAGACTATTTCTATTTCGTTCATTCAAACACTTAATGATTGTTATTCCTTTAAGTGATCAATGGTCATTTGCTTCGGAATTCGACATTAGTATGGTGAAGCAATGACGTGTTGATCAATCATACTGAATCATCAATCGAGGTGTGTTTGATGGTATGAAATTGTTGCATTAGAGTTCATGACGGTACAAGGGTTGTGATTTCAAAGAGTTATGTGATTAGGGTTGTGATTGCACAAGAGTTGTGCTTCAAAGTATCAAGTGTTGATGCGAAAAATGACATCGGTTTCAAATGAATTATTCATTAAAATTTTGCGTCGGGGCACTTCCCCTAACAACCCCGTAGGCGGGCGCTACCCCCTTGACCCCCGTTCTCTAAAAAGTTAGCGGAACCCCCGACTAACTCTACGTAGTGTAATCAATTACCAAAATTTAATTTGGTTTATTTAATTAACAAAACTTAAATTAATAATAATAATGTGTTTATTATTATTGTCTTGTGGTGATCAATTATGGTCTTAGTTTTCCTTCTTTTTTTTTGGGATTTTAAAATACGGTCTACGTGACGTGCCTCTCTTTTAATCTCTTAATGTAACTTCTTTTCTCATCTCACTCCCTCGTATGTAAAACGAGTTTCTTTTATATAATGTAATGTTATGAAGAAAGAGAAGAAAACAATATCAAAGGAGGACAACCTTGAAGATCTTGCTTGGAGAAGCTTAAATCATTATTAGGTTAGCTTAGGTTCTCTAATTGGCTTGGGAGAATAATTGCGCTAGGGGTCATGACTGTTTCATTTTGTATGTATGTTGATGCATGTGAATGTATATTGATGCATGTGAGTGACGATTTATATGATAAAATAAGTCGGTGAGATCAAAATAATTGCAAATTCCCTCAAATTAAATATTAAGTTTATGCTTTTCAAGTTTTAGCACTCATCAAGACTAGTATCGAATAATGTAGGTTTCACATACGCGAGATGCATGTTCTATATTAGTAAGGTGCGATTGGATAATTGTAATATCCAATTGCTAAAACAATGGGTCAAACTTAACTAAAAAAATTATAATAAGATTATATACGTTTAGAAGCAAGAGTTGGAAATGATCCATGTGATGGATTAGAATAAGGAGTTATTCACCCAACTAAAATATTCGAGAGTTGTATTAGATACAATTGGAATGAGTTCCTACCTAAATAACCTAGCTTTGTGTAATCCACCTACGTGGACTTAAAACAAAGTGAAATGTGGATCTCAACCCACTAGAAAATATTCCAACAGGATTTTCCAAATCAAATGGTGAGGGTCATTTATTTTGAGTAAAATAATGGGAGCATATTTAATTAAAGGCCTAATTGAATATGTTATTTTAATGATACTTATATTTTCATATTTTTCATGTAGACTACCATGACAACAAACACCTCTAACAACATTTTGTGATCAATCCTTGATAAGGAAAAATTGTCTGGGACAATTTTTTTGGATTGACACAGAAATCTGAGGATTATCCTCAAGCATGATAAAAAGGTGTATGTCTTGGAGGAACTTGTTCCTGAAGAGCAACTTCCTAGTTATGCACCTAAGGCAGAAAGAGATGCTTATAAGAAGCATGTCGATGATATCAATGAAGCTGCTTGCCTCATGCTATCGCATACGCGAAAAACAACCGGCGGGAAAAGACACAGAGTCGCCACCGTGTGTTATTTATCCCAAAGGAGGGAAAGGAAACGCTCGAAGTAAACCTGAAAAGGGAAAGGAATGGTCTTGCGACCAGAGATTGCAAGGTACGGGAGTCGGTTACGCAAGGGGAAGGTATTAGCACCCCTCACGTCCGTCGTACTCAACGGGATCCACGCTCAAAAGAATACGAAAAGGTTGCTGATAACTGCTCAAAGAATGCACACACATTGGAATAAGAAAACAGGTGAAAGAAGACGGAGAAAGCGGACTCGGCAGGATGTCGTATCCTAGGCCTACGTAGTTTATCAGAAACAAACATCAGAGTCGACGTAGTTCGGGGAAATGGGGAAACGTGCTCGCTAGGATATCGCATCCTATGCATACGTATCTTCTCTAACCAGAGTAAGAATCAGAGCACTCGTAGCTCGGCTAACGCACGCCGAAACAAAACACCGAAAGGACGCTGAGACGTCAACAGAAACACACGACTGGAAACGGAATGCCAATCAATGGACTTACATCTGACTCTGAACAACAAACAAACAAACGCAAATAGGAAACGGAATGCCAATCGCTGGTCTTACATCCAACTCCATAAAAGAAACAGGAAACAGATAGCCAATGAATGGTCTTACATCTGACTCCATAAACAAACAAACAAAAGAAGCAGGTGACAAACACACACTAAAAAAGAAAGGGTCTCAATTGCAACTAGGGCAAGAGAAAAGGAAGGTCTCGATCGCAACAAGGGCGAGAGAAAAGAATCGCAACGAGGGCGAAAACCAGCAAGGATTAAGGTTAGTCGTCAGTCAAACTTGACAAGACATCGCATCTCGTGCCTACGTATCTCATCTGGACATGAGAATCAGAGTTGTCGTAGTTCGGCTAAACCATTTCTGTTTGTTTTGTGTTTTTTAGATGGACGACGTTAGTACGCAATCTACCGGATGCTCGACCTTTGGAGACTTACCCACCTGTAGTAGAAGGAGTTAACATGTCCTTAAGGGAGGATAGGTTTGTGTTTTAGGATGCTCATGCAAGAAAGGAAGTCATGGACGAAGGAACCGTGCTACCTTAGTTGACATGCAAACGAGAGACTATACGAAGTCTAGCAAACCTATGGGGATACAACAAGCAAGTCTCAAAAGAGAACAAAAACTGGAAATGGAATGCCAATTGTTGGTCTTACATCTAACTCCACAAACAAAACGGGAAACAGATAGCCAATCGATGGTCTTACATCTGACTCCTCAAACAAACAAACATGCATGAAAAGCAAACATATGAAAGCTTCACAAACAAGCAATCAAGTAATCAAGCAACACACTCTATATGCAAACAAGCGGCTCATACAAGGCTGGGCTTTAGTCAAGGGGTCATATCTTAACCGCTGACATTGACCGTCAGGGTGAGCAGATGAAAGGTAATGAGGATAAGACCTCATAGCTCTTAACCCGGGCCTGGGTGAGCTTGAATCAATGAAGACGTGGGGATCCAGAATGAGGGACCCTACTCCACTGGACTGACTCTATATACAAGATCTTGGGTTAGGTTCAAGAGCGTCAGCACGTAGTGCGAGCATAATGAACGACTCCACAATTAACAGGGGACTGGCTACTAGTCCCTTCTATCTGTCAATTGCCTCTTCACTTAGGAGGACTTAAGTAACATGCCTCGACAAGGAGGTCTTGAGCACAAATATAAACAAACACAATCATTGCCTCTCAAGGAGGACTTCAGCCAAACGCCTGCCAAAAGAAACGACAGGGCTTCCAGACTACATGGAGTTAGAATGGTTACCTAGGTGGTATGCCAACAACAAGCAAAGCAAAGCTCAAGCAATGAGCTTAAAGCGACTAAAGTACCTGTAAGAAAGTCAAACAAGTCAATATGGTATTCAGACAAACCAAACAGTCAACCAACAGTGTTACAACCAATACGCACACAAGGCAAGTCAACAACTCAAGTGAGTTCATCACCAAGGGACCTACAACACAACAAAGGTTAGTGGACAAAGCAAATTTGCATCTCAAGTCATAAGATTACATCAACCACTAGAGCTAATAGCTTGAACCTGAAATACAAAGCTCAAAAGATGAGTACAAACCACTAGTACCAAGACTAGGGTCAAAGGCAAAGCAAAAAGTCAAAACAGCAGCCAATATTCAACATGAAGCACATTTATTCAAGTAAGAACATGTCCTAAAAAGGATCAAATCCAAATCACAAGGCAAGGTCATCTAATGATCATGCTAAGGCAAAGGCAATCACAAAGCACACAATTGGACATCAAGAGTAGAAATTCCATATTAAAACAGAAATGAATTAAATAACCATGGAAATTTTTATATGCACACAACATGTTAAACACAAGCATCATGCAAAAAATTGGAATCAGAAAAGCTCAATTGACATGTATATGAAAATGAACAAGAGCAACATCAAATTGTGTGACACACATTGTCACACCATACATTCATGTGTCCCAAACAGAGATGGAAAATGCTAAAAATGCCAAAATAATTCTCAAAAATCAAGAAACATGTTAAGAATCAGCATATCAAATTTCAAAGCAATTGGCCAAACAATGAGCATCTCACAAAAGAAATAGCACAACATGTCACATTTTGCACCATGTTCTAACAATCAAGCTCAATCAAAATTCTAGCACTGAACAAATCAGGAAATTCATACCATAAAATAATAGACATCAAGACGAAAATGTGGCAAAAAATTTGGATTAAATTGGATGCATATTCTATTTTTTATGATTTTTGGAAATTGGATGAAATACATGACAAAATATGATAAAAATGCATGAGAAATGGAGGGAAATAGCAAAGGTTGAAATAAATTTGAAAATACGATGGAGGCAGGGATCGAACCAGGTAGCAAATTGGAAATGCGCTGGAAAAAAATAAAATCACTAATGTTGATTGCCAAGGATCGAACCGTGTAGCAAGGAAAGGCGCGTTCACAGCATCAAAACGCAGCCCTTTCACTTACTGAGGTGGCAAGCCTAGTCACGGTCAAAGGTACGCGTGGAATTGGTCAAGGAAACGCTAGCCAATGGTTTCGCTAGCAGGGCGCATGCGTGGCGATGACAGGGATAAGCCCTAACGCTCGCACCAGACGGCGGAGGACGGCGGGGCTCAGCCGTCTTCTCCGATGGATTTCCGGCGAGCAACAGTACACATTCATAATTTTTTTTGCAGAATTTTACATGCCATACACGGTTCGACTCGTCTCATCACCAGGAACAAGGATCTAACATTATCTAAGTCTAAAACCTCATGAATTTGGCAGATCGAATGAAAACATTCATGAACACACAAACTTCAAATCAACATAACTCAATCAATTCTTCACCAAATCAAATTCTATTTATATCAGGATAATCAGCATGAAAAGATCTACAATATCATGTGCATAAAATGAAGAATCATGAGGTTCAAAATCCAACCTTCTTGAAGAGCAGTGGATGAAAACGGTGGATTCAAGAGCTTAAATCTTCCAGATCTCCTCTATCAACCTTGTAGTGAAGCTATATGCACGAATTGAAGCTTGAAAAGGCTTGGATCTTGATCAATTTGAAGCTTCCATGTTCATCTTCATGAGCTTGATGTGCACGAATCTTGGCCAAAATCTTCAATCCAACACTCAATTCCTACTAAAGGATGATCAAGGAACAAGATTATGCAATAAAATTCATGTGTTGTGTGAAGAATTTTCAAATTTGGATTGAGAGAAAAATTGGAGGGAAATGAGATTCTAGATCTAGAATGTGTAAGAATGACCAATTCTGTTACAATTAAGCTTATATATCATCTGTTAATTACTTTGTTAATCACACTTAAGCTTGGCTAATGAAAATTTAATGAGAAATGAGGTGTTATGCACAATTGGTAAATTCACCTTATGCATGTGTAAGAGTGACTAAATTTGGAGTTTTGGATCAAAAGTTATGGCATGTTGAACCTCCATGTATACTTTGCAATCATTTGTTCATAACTTCTTAACCATTCATCAGATGCTCATGATCTTAGACTTTTTGGAAATAGGAGAGAAAGATCTTCAACTTTCATGTTGACCAAAATTTCATTTGAAGCCTCTTTGATGTTGGAAAGTCAAGTTCAATATGGTCCAAAAACTTGCCATTTTTGGAAACTTGAAATTACAGGTCACTTTCCATTTTTGGAAACTTTTGATTTGACTTCAAAATCTTCAAGATAGATGTTTGTCATGATGAATAACCCTCTTTTGGACATGAATGAAGTGTCTCAAACCATTTCTCCACCTCCTAGCCCTCAGTTGACTTTTATGGGCCTCAAATGACCTGGAAATGCACTGATGACTTCGGGCTTCTGCCACTTGGTAAAATTGCTTCAAAATGATCCTTGGCTCATATAAGCTCTCTAGAATACTCATGTGGCTTTCAACTCAAGGAGAACCTTGACTTTTTTGCACTGATGAATCTCCTGATACCAATGCTGGATTGCCATGATGCAATGCAATATGTAATGATATATGACCTAAAAAATGAAATGAATGCATGAATGGGGGTGCAAATTTGAGGTGCTACAGCTGCCCTTATTCAATCAACTGAGAACCTGAACGGATGAGAGCAACGGTTGTCAGACCTTCAAGGTAAACAGGGATTGAATACCAAAAGAACCATAGAATTTGCACTCTGCGGGGGATGAATCGAAGGAAGCGAGGCTCATTTACCGATGGCGGCTTCAATTGGGGAGACTTGATATACACTGATATCAAGGAAAGCGGGGCCATTTACCGATGGCGGCTTCAAAACAGTCGACTTGATACGCACTGATATCAAGGAAAGCGGGGCCATTTACCAGATGGCGGCTTTCACTGCGGAGGCACTACGCCAAAAACTGGAATAGACAGCGCACCTTAGAGGGCGCTTTATTACAAAAGCGCACTCTAAAGTGAAGCGAAAAAATAAGGAGCGAACAACTGGAATAGACAGCGCACTTTAGAGGGCGCTTTTGTAATAAAGCACCCTCTAAGGTGAAGCGAAAAAATAAGGAGGAGATAGAGGGACAACAATACAGGGCACTTTTTAGAAAGCGCCCTCTAAGGTTACCCTTAGAGGGCGCTTTTAAAAAAGTGCTCTATAAGTCCATGTGCATTTCCAGTTTATAAAGCGCTTTTGGAAAGCCTTAGAGAGCGCTTTCATAAGCGCCCTCTTAGGCCCCCTTTAGAGAGCGCTTTTTTTCCACAAGCGCCCTCTAAGGTCCCCTTTAGTAAACATTAAAATTATAACATACTGCGCGTTTTGTTATTTCACTCTCTGTTATTTTCGTTCTTTTTCACGTTAGGGTTCTCACTGCTATGATTTTCGCTACTTCTAAGGCGTTCTCCTTCCACCTCTGTTAGATCTACGATGTTTCCTCCTTCTATTAATTCGTTGTTAGCTGTTCGATTTTGACACCATAGGTATTTTTCTAATCTTCATATTACTTGGTTTCTCTTCTGACGTTCGCTATTGTTCATTTTTGGTTTCATTTTTCTTGGTTCATACATTTATTGAGTATTCTCAACAATAATTATTGTGTTGCAATGCTAGCAATGGAGACTAGGCATTATGGGTTAAATTTCACCAACTGTTCCATTTGTTTCTCGATGTAGAAAAAGGAGGCAGCAATATCTAAAACACCTTCTACCAATCAAAGGTACACTATGCAGCTTATGAGTGTATTTATTCTAGCATACATAGCGTAGCTAGTAACTTAAGAAGTTTAGGTATGGATGTTATTTGATAGAGTAAATTAGAGTCGACTATTCTTCTGTTAGCTTTCAGTTAGACCATTATACAATTCTACATATGTATTTTCTAGTCAATGTTTATCTTTTGTAAAAACTATATGATGATATATAACTATGCTACAAATTAGTGCATACCACTAATGCTTAATGCATGGTTCATACATTCTCATGCTATTGAAGTCAGAGATATCTGAAAATGTTGAGAAACTAACTCAATAAACCAAAATTGTTTTGGTTTTGGGTTGTTGTTGGAGACATGAATGCCCTGCACAGAGACTAACTCAATAAAGCGAAATTGTTTTGTCTCATCCCATTTTTGGTTTCTCTTCTGTAATTGTTTTTTGTTTATTCTAATTAGTAATGGATAATACATGGATGTCTTCCAATCGATTGTCGAGAGAGTACGAGAATGGGGTATCAGAATTCGTTAAGTTTGTCGTTGCGCACGTCGAAGACCCCAGTAGAATGATATGTCCTTGCTTGGGTTGTTGTTATGGGAAACGGGTTGACGCAGTTCAGTTGACATCGCATCTAATGAGGCATGGAATTGATCGAAGTTATACATGTTGGAATTTGCATGGTGAGAAAAGTAACGAGAATGTTGAACCATGTTTTTTCTTATAGCGCATACGCGATTAATGGATACACATTTTATACCAAAGAACAAGATGATAAAAGTACTATGCAGAATAGTGGTGTCACCATGGTAGCTGAAGCAATGCACATATCAAGTGTGAAGGACTTAAACCCCAAATTTGCAAATCTGTCGTATTTTGGTGTTATCAAGCGCATTTGGGTGTTTGATTATGAGAAGTTTCAGATTCCTATATTTGGTTGCAAGTGGGTTGAAAATAATAACGGCATTCGAATGGATAAGTCAGGATTTTTGCAAGTGGATCTTAATAGGGTGGGATACAAAGATGAGTCTTTTATTCTAGCCTCTCAAGTTAGACAAGTGTTCTATGTCAATGATCTGAAAAGTACGAAATGGTCTATAGTTCTTTTTTCCAACAAAGTAATTGATGAAAACACTGGAGATCAAGGTGATATTGATGTTGAGATTGAATCGTTTACCAGAAATGATCAAGATGAGAATATTATATCAAATGATTCATATATTAGAAATGATCATAATGAGGGTATTTGGATCAATCCAACCGTCTGTGTTGTTAAGAGACATGTAGAACATATTCCAACCAAGAAAAGAAAGAGAACTTAGTGAAAAAGGTACAGGTCAAATGATTTTAATTGTTTTCTTTATTACAGGTAAAATGGCTTTTATTACAGCAAATTGAGTCAGTTGCATCAAAAAAAAAGGTATAAACACAATTATATGATATTTATGCATAGAAAATGTTAATTCTTGATCTTATACTTCACCTAACTAATTTTATGATATTTTAGGTTCATGCTATTGATATTGAACAAAAAGAGGTTATTGCTAAGAAGACTGCGGCTAGCAAAAAAAACATACATCTCAGAGATGCTTTTGCTACTTAGTTTTATTTCTTTTTAAGTTATGAATTGGTTGTATATTTATAATCTTTAGAAGTTAAACGATTATATATCAGTGGATTGTTGTATATGTATGGATTGTTGTATATAAGGCTTGTTGAATGCAATGTGTGAAAAAGGACTTCAAATTATACAGTTTTAGGTGTACTGCTTCAATATACAGGTTGTCTAAAATAAATAAATAAATATAGCGCTTTTTAAAAAAAAAATTAAATAACCACCCACTTTAGAGGGTGCTTTCCAAAATAAGCGCCCTCTAAACCCTTTAAATTTCCACTTTAGAGGGCGCTTTCCAGTAAAAGCGCCCTCTAAACCCTTAAATGTTTCCACTATAGAGGGCGCTTTCCAGTAAAAGCGCCCTCTAAACCCTTAAAGGTTTCCACTTTAGAGGGTGTTTTCCAGTAAAAGCGCCCTCTAAACCCTTAAAAGTTTCCACTTTAGAGGGCGCTTTCTTTAAAAAGCGCCCTCTAAAGTAGCCCTTAAAGGGCTTAAAGAGCCACTTTAGAGAGCGCTTTCACCAGAAAAAAAAAAGCGTTGTCTTTACCTATGCCAGCGCCAGATTAGAGGGCGCTTTAAAGCGCTGTTATACGCCAAAAAAAGCGCCCTCTTTTCCCTTATTTGGCGTAGTGAGGCTTGATATACGCGGATATCAAGGAAAGCGAGGCACATTTACCAGATGGCGGCTTTCACTGCGGAGGCTTGATATACGCGGATATCAAGGAAAGCGAGGCACATTTACCAGATGGCGGCTTTCACTGCGGATGCTTGATATACGCGGATATCAAGGAAAGCGAGGCACATTTACTAGATGGCGGCTTTCACTGCAGGACTCGATATCTTCCAAGGTCAAGGAAAGCGAGGCACATTTACCAGATGGCGGCTTTCACTGGAAGTAAAAAGATGTTTACGACTGGAACAAGACCAGACGCTCACTGACGACTCTACTGGGGAGTTTTGATATTTATCAATGAAAAGATACATGACCAGACACTTACCGATGACTGGGGAGAAAGGAACCACGACCAGACATCAACGGATGAATGGGAAGAGAGAAACCATGACCAGACATCAACGGATGAATGGGAAGAGAAACCACGACCAGACATCAACGGACGAATGGAGAGAGAAACCACGACCAGACATCAACGGATGAATGGGAATAAAGAAGCCACGACCAGACATCAACGGATGAATGGGAATAAAGAAATCACAACCAGACATCAAAGGATGAATGGGGATAAAGAAATCACGACCAGACATCAACGGATGAATGGGAAGAAACTCGATGGTTACGGACATCGAAATATGATGTCTACCAACACCAAATGAAAGGACCCACACGGGGATCAACACGACACTTACTGGTATCGCAAGGACGACATCTACATATGTCAAATAAGGCAGACACTTTCCAGGGACTACACTGGGGAGTCACGCTTTCCTTTCACGGATGGGTGAGGAAATAAACCTCTCTAGGGATTGTCAATTCTGAATGATGTCAAGAGCAACCGCTGCAAATGTACCATACAGATGTGGAACAATGATCCACCTCTGCTGGGGAAATGGTCCAAGCCTGCAAGATGCAAGGGGAGGAAAACTCCTGCTGGTAAAGCAAATGATCACTTTGCTGGGCACACAATTCCTGATTCAATCTCCCAACTCTGTGGGGAGTAGCACTGCTGGGGATGCTTGCTGATCTGTCATTCTCGAAACGGTAGAGAAACCCACCCAACTAGGGAGTCACTTGTTGGGGACACACCAACCTCTCGACCATGCTGGAGAAACAGATTCTGAAATCGAACCAGATGACCCAATATCGCGATGCTAAACTCCTCAGAATAACATCTTCACCAACCAGCTAAACCAATCCTCGAATGGTAACCACGGCTTAGGGCTAGTTTATGCTTGCAATGCTGATGCATGAATTTTACAGCGTAATGCTCCATAACCATGGAAATGCTACGCATTTAATGATGCACTATGCTATGCTTTTCTAAATGATGAATGCATAAAAAATATCCCCCTCCGGGGACTCTACTGGGGATTTCGAGGAACTCTGCTGAGGAACTTGATGTCACTCCCATCTCCACCCTGCTGGGGAATAGCACTGCTGCTGGGGAACGGATAATCCTCACTGGGGACGACCTCCACTGAACTCAATCCGCTTGGGGACTTCGCTGGGGGAAAACAAACAACGCCCACCTCCGCTGGGGAAACAGCAACCTTCAGACTTGCTGGGGAAATAGCATTCTCAAACCCGCTGAGAGAAACAGCAAACTTCGGACTAGCTGGAGAAATAACATTCTCAAACCCGCTGAGAGAAACAGCAAACTTCGGACTAGCTGGAGAAATAGTAACCTTCAGACTAGCTCGGGAACTAACAGTCACAACCATGTTGGGGATTACAACAAATTCCAGACCTGGCTGCTGAGGAACAAACCACCCACAGACACCTCCACTGGGGAAATAGCAACCCTCAGGCTCGCTAGGGATACATTTTCAACCTTGCTAGGGGAAATGACCAACCTCAGGCCTGGCTGCTGAGGAAACATTGATCTCGAACCCGCTGGGGAGATAACAATCTCAAACCGCTAGGGAGGTACGAAACTTTGACATGGAACACCTGTCGACTCGTCGAACGCTGGTATTCACCATCCAACCACAGTGTCAATTTTCCTCTTTTGAGAGCTCCCAGACTCATCCGGTCTATTCTGATTCATCACCTTGTATTCTCGGCTTTTCTCTGCTTTGAGACAATCGATCTCCTCAGATCCGGGCCAACTCTCTAGTCTTCAGACTTTGAAGAGTCTTCTTGATTACCCTCTAGGATCGTCGCGATTCTTTCGCCGTCTTTTCACCGTTCTTCTATCCCTCGTCCCTGATTGGACTCTGCGGGGATCTCTTGTCAAAACGCTTCACATCACAACCTGCAAGTGAGTGAAAATATCTAACAGCACCTGCAAAAGAGATTGTTAGATAAAAACGTGCCCCAGGCGTGCCAAGATTTCAACACCTAGGTCACTCAGACTTCCGAATAAGATTTCACGTTTTCAATCTTATAAACATGCATCGGAAGGGACCTCCATGTCTCAAAATGCAACGATTCTTTATCAAAATAAACTGATGTTTTTGCAGTCAAAGCGGTAATGAAAACAAAAAACAAAAATATTTGACTGAACATGCATTTATTGATTGGAAAAAAAAAGTGGCTCGTAACTGAGCAATACACAGGAAGCAATCCCTGAAATGAGGTAATTGTGCCCAAAAGGAAAATCTATCCTAATGGCAATGTGAACACGTGATCTCATCGAGTTCCAACTCGGTTACACCCCATATGTCCTCAAGACTCTCTGTGCTTTCTGCCTTCTGAACAAGACGCTTCCGACCGATCTCCGCTTTCAGATTATCCAGGTGTCTTAACCAAAGTACAAACGATCATGCTAGACGCAGTTGTTCGTTTCATTCCCTCTTTTGCCTGGACCGCCCTTTCGGTTTTTCAGTCCACCGGGATACCCTTTTTTGCCCAAGCCGCCCTTGTGGGGTTTTCGACTTTCCGGGTGTACAGTTTTTTCTTTTTATCCCTAATTTTTGCCCGAACCTTTTCCATTTTTCTTTTGGTTCGCCGGGATGCCCTTTTTTGCCTGGACTCTTTTTTTCTTTTCGTCCAGCGGGTCTCTTATACGAAGTATTTTTTTAATTGCGTCCGCATTCACAAGGGATGGAAAATCTTCGCCATCCATGGTCGTCAACAATAAGGCTCCGCCAGAGAAAACCTTCTTGACCACGAATGGACCTTCATAATTGGGTGTCCACTTGCCCCAACGATCATTCTGAGGAGGAAGGATCCTTTTCAACACCACGTCTCCCACATGATACCCACGAGGTCGCACCTCTTGGTCAAAAGCCCGCTTCGTTCGCTGCTGGTACAACTGCCCATGACGAATGGTTGCCAGCTTCTTTCCCTCAATCAGGCTCAACTCTTCATACCGAGTCCTTATCCACTCAGCCTCTTCCAATTTCACATCCATCAGGACTCTCAATGACGGAATTTGGACCTCGACTAGTAGCACGGTTTCCATCCTATACGAGTGGGAAAGGCGTTGCCCCAGTAGACGTACGCACCGAGGTTCAATACCCATGCAATGGAAACGGAAACATCTCGTGCCACTCCTTACAGGTCACGACCATTCACACTAACGGCCCCATCAAACATCAAAATCCATTCGGATTCAGGGTCAGGCCCCTCCTCCGGGATTGGTCCCTCATAATCTTTCGATTTAAGAACCATGATGTCCTCATCAGGGAATTCAAACTTCATCGGTTGATAATCCTCAATGGGTTGCTGGGCGAGGTAGTCAGACAATACACTCCCTTTGATTGCTTTCTGAGAGGTATACTGGATATCATACTCAGTCAAAATCCTTTGTCATCTCGCAACCCGTCCGGTCAATGCTGGCTTTTCAATGCTGCCTTCTCAAATACATACTTGATCGGATCCACCTTGGAAATCCATAAAGTGGTATGAACCAGCATATACTGTTTCAGTCGGCGAGCAGCCTATGCCAAAGCACAGCAAGTTTTCTCGAGTAGTGAATATTTTGTTTCACAATCGGTAAACTTTTTGCTAAGGTAAATTGCATGCTCTTTTCGACCAGACTCGTCATGCTGCCCCAGTACACACCCCATAGACCCCTCGAGGGCTGTCAAGTACAGAATTAGCGGTCGTCCCTCCACGGGAGGCAATAGAATCGGAGGCTCCTGCAAATATTCTTTTATTTTTTCAGATTCCACTTGGCAATCATTATTTCACCTGACCGTTTGATCTTTCTTAACAGCTTGAATACGGGTTCACACGTGGCTGTTAGATGAGATATGAACCATGAAATGTAGTTCAATCTACCTAAGAAACCACGAACCTCTTTTTCTGTTCTCGGTTCAGGCATTTCTTGTGTTGCTTTTTTTTTAGCAGGATCAACCTCGATTCCTCTTTCGCTCACAATAAATCCCAGCAACTTACCGGACCACACTCCAAAAGTGCACTTACTCGGATTCAACCTCAGTTTGAATTGTCTCAACTAGTCAAACAACTTGGCCAGATCTACCAGATGCCCCTCTTCTGTTTGGGACTTTGCTATCATGTCATCAACATAGCATTCGATCCCATGATGAATCATATCATGAAACAAAGTCACCGTAGCTCTTTGATACGTGGCATCGGTGTTCTTGAGACCGAATGGCATCACCTTATAACAAGAGTGCCCCATGGTGTGATGAACGTTGTTTTCTCCATGTCATCTGGCGACATTTTAATCTGATTAAAGCCAGAAAAGCCATCCATGAAGAAAAACACCGAGAATTGAGCTGTATTATCTACCAACACATCGATGTGAGGTAATGGGAAATCATCTTTCAAGCTAGCTCTGTTCAAATCTCGGTAGTCCACACACATCCTCACCTTTCCATCCTTTTTCGGCACCGGCTTCTGCTTCACTGGAGGACAGTCATCTCTCAATGACAACCTGTGCACAATGACATCGGTATCCATCCTTGGCATATCTTGATAAGCCCAGGCGAAGATATCAACATACTCTTTCAACAGGGCTACCATTCTGCTCTTGACATTTGCCTCTGAAGCGGCCCCAACTTTCACTTCCTTTCTGACCACCTCGGTGCCTTGATTAACAATCTCAACTCGCTCCTCGTGCGGTTGAATCACCTTCTCCTCTTGTCTTAACAACCTGGTTAATTCCTCCGGCAGTTCTCAATCTTCTTCGCCTTCTTCTTTGGCATGATAGATCGAATTGTCGAAGTCATATAAAGGTGTAACCAAATTGTTATCAATGAGATCAGGAGAATAGTCGCATCTGCATGAATGCGGATTCGTGCATTGCTTTTGAGGTCGGAATAAGACAAATCAAAAGGAGGGAAAAATGAAAATAAACATTGCCATTTTTTATTTTTGTTTTAAACTGCAAAAATAAATGAAAAACAGGGAACACCGCTTTTAATGTGAAAAACATCCATTTATTAATGATGCAAAATGTTGCAAAATGAAACACATGAGGTGGCCCTTACAATGGACCATTACGTTTCGGGCAAAACGTATGACTTTCATGCAAACAGAATTGAAAAACAGAAATACTACTCTTTACGTAGAGTGACAGTGATGATCTTTTAGGCCTTCCAGTTCTATGGTACGCACGACTTTATCCAACGATCGAGCTCGCAGTCACTGTCAATCTTTTCACCCTTCGCACAGGCGTGATCTGGATCTAGCATTCCGGCACTGGTGAACGTGAACGGTTGACGACGTCGTCTGTTTTTCCCAGACGAGTCTTGGCTCGGCTGATAGCCAACCCCGAACCTATCTGCTTTCACCGCAATGTCTACCATTCTTCCCCAGCCTTGGGCTTTTCCATTCTTCACCACTTCCATGGCCTGTTTGTAAGAAGAAATGGACGGCCTTTTATCTTCTTTTTTAGCAAAAGTGGCATTCTCCACCTTGGCGGTTTCAACTGCCTGACTCAGTGCTTCACATATTTCACCGTCCATTTCCACCTCTATCATTCTTTGAATCATTTCCATCATCATTACACACCCATTTGTAGCGACAGCCGCACAACAATTATCACAAACAGGGAACGCTCCACTCTTCATCAGATGTCTTTGGACCACAGACATTGGAGTTCTTAACCGATCCACATCCGTCTCCTCCATTTTTCTCTTGTCCTTTGACATCACGTTCACCCCCATAGGACCATGCATTGGCACGGGGTCAATATTAATATTCGGCGTCGGTGCAAAATTGATGGCTTTAAAATCCACCATATCTTGAACGGCATGCTTAAAAGCTCTACAACCCTCAATGTGATGTCCGGGTGCCCCAGAATGGAACTCGCACCTGACGTTCTCATCGTAATTTGCAGGCCTTCGACCTACCGGAGCCAACGTCCTCGGCTGAACTAACCCAAGATCCTTCAACCTCTTAAACAGAAGGGCATAAGTCACGGGTGGCTCATCAAACTGACGATCCGTCGTCCCTCTTCTGACCTAGCACCCAGCTCTTTGTGCTCTCTGTTGAGGTGGCGGCTGTTGTTGTTGTACAGACTGATTACCAGCAGGAATAGTCACTGTAGCAGCATACGGGTGGTAACGATCCCTTCCGTGTTCCCTTCGGGCATATACCTCACTTGATTCACTCTCCTTCTTGTGCTGACTATTGCCAGAGGGTTTCTTTACTCCAGCTGACGGAGCATTTCCCTGCATGTTCCCCATTCTCAACTAGTTTTCAATCCTCTCCAACCTCTCGGAGATTGCTTTCTGCCCCAAGGTGAACCCTTGCACGACGTTGATCAACTCCCTCATCATCTCTTTCAATTCGAGAATGTCGGCGTTGGGTGGATCCATCAGTCTGGGTTTGTTGCGTCTGATAGGGTATCTGTGCGGACGAGCTAGGTGCAAGGGAATGATTCGGCGTGCGCGAGCAGTGGTTCCCAAGTCAATCAAACATGTTAGAAACTGACACCTGCAAAACAGAAGACAAGTTATTATGACTCACGCATGAATGCAATGTCTATCCGTATGAGGAACATTCTGTCCTTTGATTCTGGCTTCATCGAAACGGATAATAATTTGACAATAACATTCTGACATCAGGATGTCTCTTAACCAGAATCTCAATCGAGAATGTATCCTGAGTATGGATAGACATGAGTTAGATGCAGATGAATGCAAAATAGGAATGATGCAGATGCATGAATGCAAGTCACAGTGCCATCCTCCAAGTCCTCTGATCATCAACTGTACTGAAGCCCCGATCTCTGAACGGATCACAACCATCTGAGGAACCGAGTAACCACAAATCCAACTTGAGAGTTCCGAAATAAACGGAACCTGAGGATATATCACCATCATCACAGAAATCCTCTGAACTGATAGCAACAAAATCATCTGTAGTAACCCAGGGAATCCTGAAATAAATGGATCCCCACTGATAAATACCACGGACAGAACTCCGGCGTCTCAGAAATAAATCCATAAATCTAACTCATAAATAGAACGCAGATCAAGAACCGGACCAAAGTCACCTATCACAGAATCACTGACAGAACCTGTACTGTAGGAATCAAACCCTCCCCTCACAGGTGAATTCTAATCAGGTCATCCTAAGGCGGATAATGGTCTCGATAATCGGACAAGATACTCAACGGGTTTGCCCTTGCGGGTGTGCCGTTGTAGCTCTCATAAGATCATCTAAACCAAAGATCCGGGAAAGAACGGTCACCGAAGTCAACAGCTCAAAAGAGGTAACCCAACCAAAGTGGAATACTCCACCCGGAAGGACTCTCTCAAAAGAACCTCGTCCGACTTGTGGTATGTCACGTCGCAACAACATGCTGATCCAACATGTGAGGAAACGTGAGACCACACTAATCCTAGGTGTATACTCGGGCCTGGGTTTTAGCCCCACTCAGAACACCCACCCCAAATCAGAGGAACCAAACTTGTACAGAATCCAGCACAATGATAATATGATGCATGCAAACATATATGCAAATATATACAATCACAGTATAATAATCATAAATGCACTAAATAGAGCAAGCAAAA
This sequence comes from Lathyrus oleraceus, assembly GCF_024323335.1. NCBI lineage: Eukaryota > Viridiplantae > Streptophyta > Magnoliopsida > Fabales > Fabaceae > Lathyrus > Lathyrus oleraceus. Next base: position 315,631,770 of record NC_066581.1, on the reverse strand, counting down.
GCAACCAAAACTATCCTAGAGAACGTTAGGATTGACTCGCTTAGGAAAGATGGACCAGCCAGAGGTCAACTTCTATGTCCCCAGCAGAGTCGCCAGTTGTCGCATACGCGAAAAACAACTGGCGGGAAAAGACACAGAGCCGCCACCGTGCGTTATTTATCCCAAAGGAGGGAAAGGAAACGCTCGAAGTAAACCTGAAAAGGGAAAGGAATGGTCTTGCGACCAGAGATTGCAACGTACGGGAGTCGGTTACGCAAGGGGAAGGTATTAGCACCCCTCACGTCCGTCGTACTCGACGGGATCCACGCTCAAAAGAATAGGAAAAGGTTGCTGATAACTGCTCAAAGAATGCACACACACTGGAATAAGAAAACAGGTGAAAGAAGACGGAGAAAGCGGACTCGGCAGGATGTCGCATCCTGGGCCTACGTAGTTTATCAGAAACAAACATCAGAGTCGACGTAGTTCGGGGAAATGGGGAAACGTGCTCGCTAGGATATCGCATCCTATGCATACGTATCTTCTCTAACCAGAGTAAGAATCAGAGCACTCGTAGCTCGGCTAACGCACGCCGAAACAAAACACCGAAAGGACGCTGAGACGTCAACAGAAACACACGACTAGAAACGGAATGCCAATCAATGGACTTACATCTGACTCCGAACAACAAACAAACAAACGCGAATAGGAAACGGAATGCCAATCGCTGGTCTTACATCCAACTCCACAAAAGAAACAGGAAACAGATAGCCAATCAATGGTCTTACATCTGACTCCATAAACAAACAAACAAAAGAAGCAGGTGACAAACACACACTAAAAAAGAAAGGGTCTCAATTGCAACTAGGGCAAGAGAAAAGGAAGGTCTCGATCACAACGAGGGCGAGAGAAAAGAATCGCAACGAGGGCGAAAACCAGCAAGGATTAAGGTTAGTCGTCAGTCAAACTCGACAAGACATCGCATCTCGTGCCTACGTATCTCATCTGGACATGAGAATCAGAGTTGCCGTAGTTCGGCTAAACCATTTCTGTTTGTTTTGTGTTTTTTAGATGGACGACGTTACTACGCAATCTACCGGATGCTCGACCTTTGGAGACTTACCCACCAGTAGTAGAAGGAGTTGACGCGTCCTTAAGGGAGGATAGGTTTGTGTTTTAGGATGCTCATGCAAGAAAGGAAGTCCTAGACGAAGGAACCGTGCTACCTTAGTTGACATGCAAACGAGAGACTATACAAAGTCTAGCAAACCTATGGGGATACAACAAGCAAGTCTCTAAAGAGAACAAAAACTGGAAATGGAATGCCAATCGCTGGTCTTACATCTAACTCCACAAACAAAACGGGAAACAGATAGCCAATCGATGGTCTTACATCTGACTCCTCAAACAAATAAACATGCATGAAAAGCAAACATATGAAAGCTTCACAAACAAGCAATCAAGTAATCAAGCAACACACTCTATATGCAAACAAGCGGCTCATACAAGGCTAGGCTTTAGTCAAGGGGTCATATCAACCTCGACAAATAAGCCAACACTGTAGGGGTGTGCTGAGGAGCTCTTAACCGCTGACATTGACTGTCAGGGTGAGCAGATGAAAGGTAATGAGGATAAGACCTCATAGCTCTTAACCCGGGCCTGGGTGAGCTTGAATCAATGAAGACGTGGGGATCCAGAATGAGGGACCCTACTCCACTGGACTGACTCTATATACAAGATCTTGGGTTAGGTTCAAGAGCGTCAGCACGTAGTGCGAGCATAATGAACGACTCCACGATTAACAGGGGACTGGCTACTAGTCCCTTCTATCTGTCAATTGCCTCTTCACTTAGGAGGACTTAAGTAACATGCCTCGACAAGGAGGTCTTGAGCACAAATATAAACAAACACAGTCATTGCCTCTTAAGGAGGACTTCAGCCAAACGCCTGCCAAAAGAAACGACAGGGCTTCCAGACTACATGGAGTTAGAATGGTTACCTAGGTGGTATGCCAACCACAAGCAAAGCAAAGCTCAAGCAATGAGCTTAAAGCGACTAAAGTACTTGTAAGAAAGTCAAACAAGTCAATATGGTATTCAGACAAACCAAACAGTCAACCAACAGTGTTACAACCAATACGCACACAAGGCAAGTCAAGAACTCAAGTGAGTTCATCACCAAGGGACCTACAACACAACAAAGGTTAGTGGACAAAGCAAATTTGCATCTCAAGTCATAAGATTGCATCAACCACTAGAGCTAATAGCTTGAACCTGAAATACAAAGCTCAAAAGATGAGTACAAACCACTAGTACAAAGACTAGGGTCAAAGGCAAAGCAAAAAGTCAAAACAGCAACCAATATTCAACATGAAGCACATTTATTCAAGTAAGAACATGTCCTAAAAAGGATCAAATCCAAATCACAAGGCAAGGTCATCTAATGATCATGCTAAGGCAAAGGCAATCACAAAGCACACAATTGGACATCAAGAGTAGAAATTCCATATTAAAACAGAAATGAACCAAATAACCATGGAAATTTTTATGTGCACACAACATGTTAAACACAAGCATCATGCAAAAAATTGGAATCAGAAAAGCTCAATTGACATGTATATGAAAATGAACAAGAGCAACATCAAATTGTGTGACACACATTGTCACACCATACATTCATGTGTCACAAACAGAGATGGAAAATGCTAAAAATGCCAAAATAATTCTCAAAAATCAAGAAACATGTTAAGAATCAGCATATCAAATTTCAAAGCAATTGGCCAAACAATGAGCATCTCACGAAAGAAATAGCACAACATGTCACATTTTGCACCATGTTCTAACAATCAAGCTCAATCAAAATTCTAGCACGGAACAAATCAGGAAATTCATACCACAAAATAATAGACATCAAGATGAAAATGTGACAAAAAATTTGGATTAAATTGGATGCATATTCTATTTTTTATGATTTTTGGAAATTGGATGAAATACATGACAAAATATGAAAAAAAATGCATGAGAAATGGAGGGAAATAGCAAAGGTTGAAATAAATTTGAAAATACGATGGAGGCAGGGATCGAACCAGGTAGCAAATTGGAAATGCGCTGGAAAAAAAATAAAATCACAAATGTTGATTGCCAAGGATCGAACCGTGTAGCAAGGAAAGGCGCGTTCACAGCATCAAAACGCAGCCGTTTCACTTACTGAGGTGGCAAGCCTAGTCACGGTCAAAGGTACGCGTGGAATTAGTCAAGGAAACGCTAGCCAATGGTTTCGCTAGCAGGGTGCATGCGGGGCGATGACAGGGATAAGCCCTAACGCTCGCACCAGACGGCGGAGGACGACGGGGCTCAGCCGTCTTCTCCGATGGATTTCCGGCGAGCAACAGTACACATTCATAATTTTTTTTTGCAGAATTTTACATGCCATACACGGTTCGACTCGTCTCATCACCAGGAACAAGGATCTAACATTATCTAAGTCTAAAACCTCATGAATTTGGCAGATCGAATGAAAACATTCATGAACGCACAAACTTCAAATCAACATAACTCAATCAATTCTTCACCAAATCAAATTCTATTTATATCAGGATAATCAGCATGAAAAGATCTACAATATCATGTGCATAAAATGAAGAATCATGAGGTTCGAAATCCAACCTTCTTGAAGAGCAGTGGATGAAAACGGTGGATTCAAGAGCTTAAATCTTCCAGATCTCCTCTATCAACCTTATAGTGAAGCTATATGCACGAATTAAAGCTTGAAAAGGCTTGGATCTTGATCAATTTGAAGCTTCCATGTTCATCTTCATGAGCTTGATGTGCACGAATCTTGGCCAAAATCTTCAATCCAACACTCAATTCCTACTAAAGGATGATCAAGGAACAAGATTATGCAATAAAATTCATGTATTGTGTGAAGAATTTTCAAATTTGGATTGAGAGAAAAATTAGAGGGAAATGAGATTCTAGTTCTAGAATGTGTAAGAATGACCAATTATGTTACAATTAAGCTTATATATCACCTGTTAATTACTTTTCTAATCACACTTAAGCTTGGCTAATGAAAATTTAATGAGAAATGAGGTGTTATGCACAATTGGTAAATTCACCTTATGCATGGCAAAATGGACGTGAACAGTAGCATGTTAGGGCTCAAAGTCATTTAAAATCAACTTATGAACATGATGGAATGATCAAAAAGCTTGTAGCATCAACCAATTTCAAATTCTTCATTTTCCCTCCAAAAAGCACATGCATGGCCAAATGATCATATGATATTATTTTATGCAATGCAATGTTGGATTTGGAAAATAATGGTCAAGACAAGCATTTTGCAAAAAGAGTGACTAAATTTGGAGTTTTGGATCAAAAGTTATGGCATGTTGAACCTCCATGTACACTTTGCAATCATTTGTTCATAACTTCTTAACCATTCATCAGATGCTCATGATCTTGGACTTTTTGGAAATGGGAGAGAAAGATCCTCAACTTTCATGTTGACCAAAATTTCATTTGAAGCCTCTTTGATGTTGGAAAGTCAAGTTGAATGTGGTCCAAAAACTTGCCATTTTTGGAAACTTGAAATTACAGGTCACTTTCCATTTTTGGAAACTTTTGATTTGACTTCAAAATCTTCAAGAGAGATGTTTGTCATGATGAATAACCCTCTTTTGGACATGAATGAAGTGTCTCAAACCATTTCTCCACCTCCTTACCCTCAGTTGACTTCCAGTTGACTTTTATGGGCCTCAGATGACCTGGAAATGCACTGATGACTTCGGGCTTCTGCCACTTGGTAAAATTGCTTCAAAATGATCCTTGGCTCATATAAGCTCTCTAGAATACTCATGTGGCTTTCAACTCAAGGAGAACCTTGCCTTTTTTGCACTGATGAATCTCCTGATACCAATGTTGGATTGCCATGATGCAATGCATATGTAATGATATATGACCTAAAAAATGAAATGAATGCATGAATGGGGGGTGCAAATTTGAGGTGCTACACATGCTAGCTACCATGAACTCGGAGTTGCAAAAGCAACATGAGAACATGATAGCGTTCGATATGACCGGACACATGAAGATGCTCTATCAAGAGCAGGAAAGCCATTAAAGGTTTGAAGTTTCAAAAGCACTTTTTCAAGGCAAGTTAGCTGAGGGAGCCCTTGTAGGTCCCCATGTGCTCAAGATGATTGGGTATGTGGAGAACCTTAAGAGGTTGGGTTTTCCCCTTGGAACGGAACTTGCAACTGATTTGATCTTGCAATCATTGCCAGAGAGCTTCAGTCAATTTGTCCTTAATTTCAACATGAATGATATGGAAAAAACTCTTCCTAAACTGCTAGGCATGTTAAGAATTATTGAGCAGAATCTGAAGTTAAAAGGGAAGTCCACTCTGATGATCGGAAATGGAATGAAACTGAACAAAAGGCCCACCAAGCAGGGTGGTAAAGGGAAAGTTAAGGAAGTTGCCAAACCCAAACCCATTGGTCATGCTTTGAAGCCTAGTTTAGGCATAGCAAAGGATGACACTTGCTTCCATTACGGTAAGACCGAACATTGGAAGAGGAACTGCCTAAAGTACTTGGAAGATAAGAAGAATGGAGTAGAGACTTCAACTTCAGAGGCTAAAAAGGAGTAGAGATTTGGCAAAAGGTGAAGTTGACCTACGAGTTGACAATGGAGCAAAGGTTGTCGCTTTAGCCATAGGAACTTATGTGTTGACTTTACCTAGTGGTTTAGTAAGTCAACTAAAGAACTGTTATTTTGTACCTGCAATTAGCAGGAATATTATTTTCGTTTCTTGTTTGGACAAGTTTGGTTTTTCATTCATAATAAAGAACAATTGTTGCTCCCTTTATTTGAATTATATATTCTATGCTACTGCACAAATGAACAATGGATTATATGTCCTTGATCTTGAAATGCCTATTAATAACATTAATACTAAAAGGATGAAATCTAATGAGTTAAATCCAACCTACCTTTGGCATTGTTGATTAAGCCACACAAATGAGAAACGCATTTCCAAACTCCATAAACATGCACTCTTAGACTCTTTTGATTATGAATCATATGAGACATGCAGATCTTGTTTAATTGGAAAGATGAAAAAGTCTCCATACACATGAAAAGGTGAAAGAGCTAATGATCTTTTGGCCCTCATACATACTGATGTATGTGGACCACTAAACATACCAGCCAGAGGAGGTTTTCAGTATTTCATCATATTTACTGATGATTTCCATAGATATGGTTATGTGTATTTAATGAAACACAAATCAGAGTCCTTTGAAAAGTTCAAGGAATTCAAGAATGAAGTACAAAACCAACTAGGTAATAATATTAAAACTCTTTGATCAGATCGAGGTGGTGAATATTTAAGCCTAGATTTTGATGACCATCTGAAAGAGTGTGGGATTCTATCCCAACTTACTCCTCCTGGAACACCCCAATGGAACGGTGTATCTGAGAGAAGAAATCAAACCTTGTTAGACATGGTCCGATCCATGATGAGTCATGTCGATCTTCAAAACTCCTTTTAGGGACATACACTATTGACAACAGCTTACACACTTAATCGTGTTCCGTCCAAAAAAGTTGAGAAGACACCATATGAGATATGGAATGGTAAGAAACCACATATGTCTTACATGAATATTTGGGGTTGCGAAGTTTATGTGAAACGAAAAATTCCAACTAACCTTGAGCCCAAATCTGACAAATGCTTATTTGTGGGGTATCCTAAAGAAACAAGAGGGTATTACTTTTACAATCCTTCTGAGGGAAACGTGTTTGTCGCTTGAATTGGAGTTTTCCTAGAAACGGATTTTATTTCCAAAGGAATCAGTGGGAGGAAAGTAGAGCTTGAAGAAATTCAAGAATCACAAAGCATTGATACACCTGTGGAGGAATTAGAGTAGGAAACACAAGTAGTTGTGAAAGAGAAACCTGCTCAAGTAGAACAAGACCAACGTAGGTCAAGCAGGATACTTAACATACCTAAGAGATATGGATATCTCATAACTGATCAAGGTGATGTATTACTCATGGATCAAGATGAGCCTATGACCTACCAAGAGGCCATAACTGGTCCTGAGTCTGAGAAGTGGCTAGAAGCCATGAAATCTGAAATGGATTCCATGTACACAAACCAGGTTTTGGACCTTGGTAGAGCCTTCTGTAGGAGTTAACCCTATAGGATGCAAGTGGGTCTTCAAAAAGAAGACTGACATTGTTGGTTCTATGTGTTGGCATCAATTTTGGTAAAACCTAGAGTTATCACAAGTTGTCACACGTGTTGTCTTGACATGTGATATCAGTTTCCTGCAGGATGTTTAAATATGGTTGTGCAGGATTTACCTAAGATGTCAGACCCGAAGTTAAGACATGTGTATACAAAACATTCAGTCTGAATGTTATGTATCTTAAGATTGCGCTTTTCATGAAAATTTGTGTGTGCTTATGTGGAGATTGAATGCGCTATTCAAGGAGTAATTTGATTTAAAAACAGAATGGTTTATTTTCCAATAAGGGATGATTAGTTGTTATTAATAAGAAGATACGCAAGGAAAATAGATTTAGGGTTTTATGATGCCCAAGCCCATTCAAAAGCTTCTATTTAAAGGCCATGTAAAACATGGTTTTAACACACAAGAAACGAACGAAATAGTGAGAGAGTTTTAGGGTTTTAGTCTTGTGTGAGCTTGTGTATTGTGAGCCATTCATTCATCTTATTGATCTTTGAATTGGACTGGCTTTTGTGTTGTAATTTGTTCACTCTAAGGTTTGAATCATGAGTGTGTGTTTAATTGGTTGAAGCTTTTAAGCAAGATCAAGTATGTGTTCTTGAAGAGTGTCTTCTTTCTTTGTAATATTTGTTTTTATATCACTGTTGTGATTGAGGGGGAGTGAGTAGGGTCTCATATCTAAGATTTCTTAGATAGAAGTCACACGGGTAGAGATTAGGTGAAAAGACTGTAACTTGAAGTTGTTTACTGAGAGTCTTTGAACTAACTCTGTTTAATGGATTTCCTTCCTGGCTTGGTAGCCCCCAAACGTAGGTGAGTTTGCACCGAACTGGGTTAACAATTGCTTGTGTCACTTGTTCAATTGTTTCTTTGTTTTCTATCCTGATTATATTTTAGTTGTTGTTCAGATATTAGTGTCGTGACATTACCTTTGACATCTCATATTTGATACCAGAATTTCAATTGGTATCAGAGCAGGCATCCTGCTCTGGTTCTGGGTGAGATCTTGGGACGTTACTTTCTGGTACTATGGATAGAGACGGAGGATCTGTACACAGACCACCAATTCTGGATGGATCTAACTATGACTACTGGAAACCTCAAATGGTAGCCTTCTTGAAATCTTTGGATAATAAGGCTTGGAAGGTTATCCTAACAGGCTGGGAACATCCCTTCATTGCTAAGGAATGAGAAGTTACAACTGATAAGAAGGCTGAGGAAGAATGGACCAAGGAGGAGGATAAACTAGCTCTTGGAAACTCTAAAGCATTGAATGCTATATTTAATGGGGTTGACAAGAACATCTTCAGACTGGTGAACAACTGTGAGGTAGGTAAAGATGCCTGGAATATTCTCAAAACCACTCATGAAGGTACCTCTAGAGTGAAGATGTCTAGATTGCAGCTGCTTACTACTAAGTTTGAGAATTTGAGGATGAAAGAAGATGAAAGTATTCATGACTTCCATATGAATATCCTTGAAATTGCTAATGCCTCAGGAGCCCTGGGTAAGAAGATGTTAGATGAAAAGCTTGTAAGGAAAATCTCAGGTCACTTCCCAAGAGATTTGCCATGAAAGTGACAGTCATAGAAGAATCTCAAGATATCTGCAAGATAAGAGTGGATGAGCTAATTGGATCCCTCCAAACATTAGAGTTGGGAATGAGTGATGGATTTGGAAAAAAAGAAGTCAAAAGCATAGCCTTTATGTCAAACACTGAAGAGAAATAGGAAGACAGTAGTCAGGATACTGATGAAGATCTGGCAAATAATGTAGCATTACTTGGGAGACAATTCAACAAACTCCTGAAGAGGATGGATGTAAGGTCAAAGTCTAATGTCAAGAACAACTCATTTGACATCAGTAGGTCCAATGATGCTGGAAGAAGAACAAAATCTGAGGAAAAATCCAAACAGGGCAAAGGAATTCAGTGCCATGAATGTGAAGGATATGGACACATTATAGCTGAATGTGGGACCTATCTCAAGAATCAGAAGAAGAGTCTTGCTGCTACTTGGTCTGATGAAAGTGAAACAGAAGGAGAGTCTGCCAATATTGTGACTGCCTTGACTGGAAGATGGGATTCTGATGAAGACTCCAGTGATGATGAAGTAAATTTTGATGAATTAGCTACTACCTACAGGAAGTTGTGTTTCAGAAGTGAAGAAGTGTGTCAACAAGTGGAGAATCAGAAGAAATTGATAACCCAACTAGAGGATAAGAAGACAGAACACTTAGAAACCATTTCTAAGTTGAAGATCGAAGCCGTGTTCCTGAACTCCAAACTGGATGAGATGACCAAGTATGTCAGAATGCTAAATAGTGGATCTGACACCTTAGATAAAATCCTCCAGACTGGAAAGATGGCAGGAGACATGACTGGCCTTGGGTTCAATGAATCCTCTCCTGAGTGTAGTCCCACTAGCAGCAAACCAAAGATGTCACATCAGGTGTCTCAACATCACAAGGAAAGACAACATAAAGGAAAACACCAAAGATGGAGATGTCATTACTGTGGGAAATTTAGCCACATAAAACCATTCTGCTTTAAGTTGTATGGTTATCCTAGTCATACTCATCATCAACCTTGACCCAACCATCACATCCCTGTTAACAGAAAACAGTGGGTTCCTAGGGCTGGTGCTACTAACTTGATAGCTCACACTTCCTTCAGAATTTCAGCCAAAGAAGACTGGTACTTTGATAGTGGATGCTCTAGACACATGACTGGAAGCAAAAACCTGCTAATTTACCTCCAACCTCATGCCACCAGCTATGTAACTTTTGGTGATGGAGCAAAGGGTGAAATCAAGGGTATTGGAAAGCTAAACTGTCCTGGAGTCCCTAACCTTGATAATGTGTTACTTGTTAAAGGATTGACTACAAACCTGATTAGCATCAGTCAACTATGCGACCAAGGTCTAAATGTGAACTTCACAAAAACTGAATGCTTGATTACTAATGAAAAAAATGAGGTGGCCATGAATGGAGTCAGGTCTAAGGACAACTGCTATATGTGGATTCTCAAGAAACTAGTTATTCATCAATGTGCACTCTAGCTAAAGAAGAAGAAGTGAAACTATGGCATCAAAAACTGGGTCATCTGCATCTTAAAGGAATGAAGAGGATTATATCTGTTGAAGTTGTCAGAGGAATCCCAAAATTAAAGATTGATGAAGGAAGAGTTTGTGGTGAGTGTCAGATTAGAAAGCAGACAAAGATGTCACATCAGAAGATCAAACATGACACCACATCTAGAGTGCTGGAACTTCTCCACATAGACTTGATGGGACCTATGCAGGTGGAAAGTCTTGGTGGGAAAAGGTATGCTTATGTTGTGGTGGACGACTTCTCCAGATATACATGGGTAAATTTTATAAGGGGAAAATCTGATGTGTTTGATGTGTTCAAAGATCTTTGCCTGAGACTTCAAAGAGAAAGAGAGAGTCATGTTATCAGAATCAGAAGTGATCATGGGAAAGAATTTGAGAACAGTAAATTTGCTGAATTCTGTTCATCTGAAGGAATTGGTCATGAGTTCTTCTCTCCCATTAATCCTTAGCAAAATGGTATGGTAGAAAGGAAAAATAGAACTCTCCAAGAATCTGCTAGAGCTATGATTCATGCTAAGAAGTTGCCTTACCACTTCTGGGCTGAAGCTATGAACACGGCCTGCTATGTTCACAACAGAGTAACATTGAAGAAAGGGACCCCAACCACTTTATATGAAGTCTGGAAGGGAAGAAGACCTACTGTCAAATACTTCCATGTGTTTGGTAGTAAATGTTATATCCTGGTTGATCGTGAACAAAGAAGGAAAATGGACCCCAAGAGTGATGAAGGATTATTTTTTGGCTACTCAACAAATAGCAGAGCGTTTAGAGTTTTTAATTCCAGAACAAAAGTTATGATGGAATCTATCAATGTTGTTGTTTATGATCAAGAGACTGATGTCACAGACGATGTTCAAACATCTCTGAATGATGCCTCGGCTGATCTCCTGGACAAAAGTAATGAGAGTGAGTCCACTCAAGCTGAACCTGAAGCTGATAAAATTAATAAGGGACCCCTATCAGAATTCAGAAAGATCATCCGAAAGATCTCATTATAGGAGACCCAAATAAAGGGGTCACCACTAGATCAAGGGAAGTGATCTCACATGGTTGTTTTGTGTCCAAGATTGAGCCCAAGAATGTCAAAGAAGCCTTAATGATGAATTTTGGATCAATGCCATGCAGGAAGAGTTGGGCCAATTCAAGAGAAATGAAGTGTGGGAATTGGTTCCAAGACCTGGAGGAATAAATGTTATTGGAACAAAGTGGGTTTACAAGAATAAATCTGATGAAAAAGGTGTGGTTACTAAAAATAAAGCAATATTGGTAGCACAAGGATACACTCAAGTTGAAGGAGTTGGCTTTGATGAAACATTTGCTCATGTAGCTCGCCTGAAGTCCATTAGATTACTGCTCGGAGTGGCATATATTCTGAAGTTTAAATTGTTCCAAATGGATGTGAAAAGTGCCTTCTTAAATGGCTACTTAAATGAGGAAGTGTATGTTGAACAACCTAAAGGGTTCACAGGCCTAAATCTTCCAAAGCATGTGTATAAGTTGAGGAAAGCCCTCTATGGGTTGAAACAAGCTCCTAGAGCTTAGTATGAGAGACTCACAGTGTTTCTCATTGACAATGAATACAGGAAGGGAGGCATTGGTAAGACTTTATTTGTCAAAAATGAAGGAGGAAAGCTCATGGTGGCTCAGATATATGTGGATGATATTGTGTTTGGTGGGATGTCAAGTAAGATGGTTCAACATTTTGTTGAACAAATGCAGTCTGAATTTGAAATGAGCCTTGTTGGAGAACTAACCTATTTTCTTGGGCTACAAGTCAAGCAGATGGAAGATTCTATCTTTCTATCTCAAAGTAAATATGCCAAAAATATTGTCAAGAAGTTTGGCATGGAGAATGCAAGCCACAAAAGGACATCTTCCCCTACTCATCTGAAAGTGTCTAAAGATGAAAATGGTGTCAGTGTGGATCAAAGTCTCTACAGAAGCATGATAGGGAGTCTGCTATATCTCACAGCAAGCAGTACTGAAATTGCTTTTGTTGTAGGTGTATGTGCTAGATATCAAGCTGAACCAAAGGTGAGTCACATAAACCAAGTGAAGAGGATCCTGAAATATGTCAATGGCACTAGTGACTATGGGATGCTATACACTCATGGATCTAAATCTGTGTTGTTTGGATATTGTGATGTTGATTGGGCTGGAAGTGTTGATGATAGGAAAAGCACATCAGGAGGATGCTTCTTCTTTGGGAACAATTTAATATCATGGTTTAGTAAGAAACAAAATTGTGTGTCTTTGTCTACTGCTGAAGCTGAATACATAGCAGCTGGAAGTAGTTGTTCACAACTGGTGTGGATAAAACAAATGTTGACTGAATACAATGTCACACAAGATGTCATGACATTGTACTGTGATAACCTGAGTGCTATAAAAATTTCTAAGAATCCTATTCAGCACAGCAGGACAAAACATATTGATATCCGTCACCATTTTATTAGAGAACTCGTGGAGGATAAAATTGTAGCCTAGAGCATGTTGCTACTGAGATGCAGTTAGCTGATATTTTTACAAAGGCCTTGGATGAAAATCAATTTGAATTCCTAAGAGGGAAATTAGGGATTTGCATTTATGAAAATTTGTAGCAATTAATATGGAGTGGAAAAGGTAATCAAATTATTGTCTACTTTCTTAAAATAAAGTGCCCCCTTTATGGTAAATCATCACCCAGTCTTGCAAATACCATTTATTACCTTTTCACACGCAACCTCACTACCTACTCCAACTTTTCCAACTCCCTGCTTCTTCCTCAAAATCCTCTGCTAGGGCAACTAAAAATTTTCCACAGAAACGTCAAGATGTCACAACATCAAACTCCATCTGGTTCAAAAACTACTAAGCCTACTCACAAGGATAGCACTCCTTCCATGGACATTCACGATGATGAGATTTTGGATGTGGTCCCTCTGTCTATTATTCCAGGCGAAGCCCTTGATTTAAACCATCCCATGGATGCATCAGCTTATGCATGCCCCAATCAAGGTAACAGCTCTAGTATCCCTTCTAGCTCAACTCATGCCACTAGTTCTAAGGAAGATATGCACCACACTGATCGTGTCATAAGAAACTTAGTCACTAGAATACTTAATGAAGGACATTCTGTGACGGGAGTCTCTACTCCCCTATCTAAAATGTACCCCTCTCTTGAGGTTGAAAATCATAATGAGAAGGATGACGATTCCTCTATATCTGAGAAGGATATGGCTGCTGAAGATTTGTGCTCTCTAGGGCAAACTGTGTCTGGTAAAGGAAAATATGTGGCATCTACAACTGCCAATGCTTCCCACTCTGAGAAGCATGATGCTGCAAACAATTTGATTGACCTATAGGATGATAGGTCTGATGATCAAGAGGATAGCTTACTTCAACACTTAAAGCCTAGTGTGGCTAAGCGTATGAAGACTAGAAAAGGAAGATCTGTGGCTGAAATGATGTCAGCTAAAATTGCTAAGAAGACTGTTGGTGTTGGTCCTTCCAAATCTTGGAGCAAGGTTGATGTGAAGAAGAGGAAGGTTAGAGAAGTTTCTGAGTCTGAAGAAGATATTGAGGAAGATGTCCCTGACATCTCCCCTATAAAGAGGACCACGGTGAGGAAGTCCCCTATGAAAGTTGTTGTTGTTCATTTGGATAATATCTCTTTCCATCTTGAAGATGGAGCTGCCAAATGGAAATTTGTGATTCAAAGAAGGATGGATGTAGAGAGGGAGTTAGGAAAGGATGTTGTTTAAGTCAAAGAGGTTATGGACCTAATAAAGAATGCTGGGTTAATGAAGACTGTGGTTGGGTTATCTCAGTGCTATGAGGGATTGGTTAAGGAATTCATTGTCAACATTCCTGAAGATATTGCTGATAAGAACAACAAGGAATTTTGCAAAGTATTTGTGAGAGGTAAGTGTATCACATTCTCTCCCACTGTCATTAACAATTTTCTGGGAAGAAGAGTAGATGGTGTAGGTGAATTGGAAGCTATAGACAATGAGGTCTGTAGAGAAATTACAGCAAGGCAGGTGAAAGGGTGGCCTATTAAAAAGCATCTTCCTGCTGGGAAGCTGACTGTTAAGTATGCTATATTGCATAAAATAGGATCTGCAAATTGGGTGCCTACCAACCACATTTCCATAATTTCTAATACCCTTGGAAGATTTATCTTTGTTGTTGGAACCAAACTAAAGTTTGACTATGGTAGATTTATGTTTGAACAAATTGTCAAGCATGCATCTACTAATGCAGTGAAGCTGCCTATAGCCTTTCCCTCTATGATTTGTGGGATTATCCTAAACCAACACCCTGGGATTCTGAGTACTAATGACCTACCAAGTAGAAGAAAACCTACTCTGTCAGTGCACTATAAACTGTTTAAAGGCAGTCATGTCGAAGACATTGTCATGACATCTGCTATGAAAAAGCCAACCTCAAAAGTTGGACTTATTATTGAGCTGAAGGAGATGTGTAAAGAGTTGGGTGAAGGGATAAGGGTAGCAACAGCTAGGAAGAAATTGTTGGAAGCCCTGATTGCAAGCTTGGAGCAAGCTGAAGGTGAGAATATTGAACATGCTAAGGAAGTTGAAGCCCACACCTCTAGTGAGAGGTCTGTAACTAATGATGAGACAAGTGGCAATTCTGTTTCTGATGCTGATGAAGCTGCAAGCTCAAGCTCCTCTGATAGCTCATTTGAATTTGGCCCCCATTCATGTGATGATTTTTGTTGCTGTGATTGATGGATTTTCTGGATTTTGGCAGTTACGTTCTGCTGTTTTGATGTTTACTTTGTTGGTTTGTATCTCAGCTTGTTTAAAGTTGTTTATGTACTTGGTTCTGTAACCCTTAACTTTTGACATTCTGGTTTTTGACTGAATACATTTATTTTATCTCTTTGGTCTCTTTTGGCTGAAAAGGGGGAGAAGTAGCTATAGCTATAGATGATGTTATTTATAGATGATGTTGGATGGTTGATACAAAGAGGGAGAAAAGGGGGAAGTGTTATGTCTGTGTAAAGCAGATTAGTGCTAGCTGAAGGGGGAGGTGGTGTGTTCTGAGCACAAGCGCATGTGTGTTTACTAGTTGCTAGTTTTGCTAGTAATGTGTGTATGTTTACTTCTGCTGCTGAACTAATACTGTGATTGATTTCTTGTGAAACGTATGATCTGATGTATGTTTTAGCCAAAATTTGCCAAAGGGGGAGTTTGTTGGTTCTATGTGTTGGCATCAATTTTGGTAAAACCTAGAGTTATCACAAGTTGTCATGCATGTTGTCTTGACATGTGATATCAGTTTCCTGCAGGATGTTTAAATATGGTTGTGCAGGATTTAGCTAAGATGTCAGACCCGATGTTAAGACATGTGTATATAGAACATTCAGTCTGAATGTTATGTATCATAAGATTGCACTTTTCATGCAAATCTGTGTGTGATTATGTGGAGATTGAATGCGCTTTTCAAGGAGTAATTTGATTTAAAACCAGAATGATCTTTTTTCCAATAAGGGATGATTAGCCGTCGTTAATAAGAAGATACGCAAGGAAAATAGATTAAGGGTTTTATGATGCCCAGGCCTATTCAAAAACTTCTATTTAAAGGCCATGTAAAACCTGGTTTTAACACACAAGAAACGAACGAAATAGTGAGAGAGTTTTAGGGTTTTAGTCTTGTGTGAGCTTGTGCATTATGAGCCATTCATTCATCTTATTGATGTTTGAATTGGACTGACTTTTATGTTGTAATTTGTTCACTCTAAGCTTTGAAGCACGAGTGTGTGTTTACTTGGTTGAAGCTTTTAAGCAAGATCAAGTATGTGTTCTTGAAGAGTGTCTTCTTTCTTTGTAATGTTTGTTTTTATATCACTACTGTGATTGAGGGGGAGTGAGTAGGGTCTCATATCTAAGAGTTCTTAGATAGAAGTCACACGGGTAGAGATTAGGTGAAAAGACTGTAACTTGAAGTTGTTTACTGAGAGTCTTTGAACTAATTCTATTTAGTGGATTTCCTTCCTAGCTTGGTAACCCTCAGACGTAGGTGAGTTTGCGTTGAACTGGGTTAACAATTGCTTGTGTCACTTGTTCAATTGTTTCTTTGTTTTCTATCCTGTTTATATTTTAGTTGTTGTTCAGATATTAGTGTCGTGACATTACCTTCGACATCTCATATCTGATACCAGAATTTCAGACATGGATGGTAAGGTAAATACCTATAAGACAAGACTGGTTGCAAAAGGATATAAACAAATTCATGGAGTTGACTATGATGAAACCTTTTCACCAGTTGCAATGCTTAAATCTGTTTAGATTTTACTTGCTATCGTTGCATATCATGATTATGAAATATGGAAGATGGATGTCAAAACTGCTTTCCTTAATGGGAATCTTCTTGAGGATATGTACATGACACAACCTGAAGGATTTGACATACCAGAAGAAGCCCAAAAGATATGAAGTTATAGAGATCAATCTATGGATTGAAGCAAGCTTCTAGAAGCTGGAATTTTTGTTTTGATAAAACAGTAAAACAATATGGATTCATCAAGAATGAAGATGAGCCTTGTGTCTACAAGAAGGTCAGTGGGAGCATGATCGTCTTCCTGGTATTATATGTAGATGACATATTACTCATTGGAAACGGTGTCCCTACCTTGCAACAAGTAAAGACTTGGTTGGGGAAATTCTTTTCTATAAAGGACCTAGGTGAAGCAGCCTATACATTAGGAATAATGATCTATAGAGATAAATCATAAAAACTACTTGGCCTAAGTCAGAGTACATACATAGACAAAGTGTTGATAGGCTTTAATATGCATGATTCTAAGAAAGGATTCATACCTATGCAACATGGCATGTGTCTATCAAAAACACAATCCACTTCAACTAAGGACGAAAGGGATCGCACGAATAAGATTCCATATGCATATGCAATAGGATCTATCATGCATGCCATGTTATGTACTCGACCAAATGTCTCGTATGCTTTAAGTGCAACAAGTAGGTACCAATCTGATCCCAGTGATGCTCATTAGGTAGTTGTCAAGAATAACCTTAAGTATTTAAGAAGGACTAAGGACTCATTCTTGACATATGGAGGTCAGGAAGAGTTTACTGTAATTGGATACACCGATGCTAGCTTCCAGACAGATAAGGATGACTTTAGCTCACAATTTGGTTATGTGTTCTACTTAAACGGTGGCGCTGTGAGCTGGAAATGTTCAAAGCAAGATACAGTTAATGATTCTACAACCGATGTCGAGTTTATTGTTGCCCCTAGTGTAGCAAAGGAAGTTGTTTGGATCAAAAAATTCATTAGTGAACTTGGCATAGTTCCTAGAATTGTGGATCCCATTGATCTCTATTATGATAACAACAGTGTTATCGCATAAGCTAAGGAGACCAGATCTCACCAACGATCCAAACACATACTTAGGTATTATCACCTCATTAGAGAGATAATAGATAGAGGAGATATGAAAATATGCAGAGTACCTACACTTGACAATATTGTTGATCCACTAAGAAAGCCTCTTGCGCAGCAGAAACATGATGGTCATACTAGATATATGGGTATTAGGGGCATTCCTAATTGGATCTAGTGCTATTGGAAGATTATTGGCATAAGTCCTATAGGCCAATACTTTTGGTACTTGTATCAAGTTATTTATTAATAATAAAAGGTTTTTTCTTTAATATGTTTGTTTAGTAAAGTCCCTAGAATATCTAGTCAGTTTAATGTATCAAGTGTGACTTTATCATGAGATCCCATTAAATATGAGGATATTATTATTAAAGTATCCGTAGTCGAGCTTTATTGTGAAGTGGGATAATATTAAAGTATTAAGACTATTACGTATATAGACTGATGATCACATCTCATGGATCATGGATAAGGAGTTATCAAGTCTTAAACATAGGTATAAATATTAGGAGTAAATTTTATACTGGATTGACCCGCTATGAGAATACTACATAGAATATTATGCAAAGTGTCATAAGTTATTCTCATGGTGATAGTGGTGTATACCACCCTTCGATCTGAAACCACTATGGACCCTAGATGTAGAGTCGAGTGCTTTATTACTAATCAAACATTGTCTGTAACTGGATAACAATAAAGACAGTTGATGGGTACACCACGAAGCATGTTGAGGAACATGAGTGACTTAGATAGAATTTGTCCATCCTGCGTAATAGGATAAATGTCTAAGGGCCCAATATTGAACTGGACAAGGATGACACAGTCTATGCCTTGTATTCAATATAGACATAAGGGCAAAAAGGGTAACTGTACACATAAGTATTATCACAAAAAGGGTTAGTCAGATCACATGACATTTTCGTGTCTTGGGTAGTCATGATGTGTTGCTAGATACCGCTCACTATTTATTATATTAAATATGTGATTTAATATAATTGCCAATGTCGCGAAAACCTACGGGGTCACACATAAAAGGACGGATTGATGAGAGATAGAGTAAATAAGGAACATTGTAAGGTAAGGTGCACTTAAGTGAATTGTAGAACATTGTAAGGTACGGTGAATTTAAGTAGAATACGAAATATGGTAAGGTACTACACGCTTATGTAATTTTAGGTATACCATAAGATATGAGCCATATACACTTAAGTGGGCTTTTTAGCTTGCAGCCCACACAAGTGGTTCTATAAATAGAACCCTTGTGTAGAAGTATTCACTTGATGAAATTTCATTTCTCTCTCTCTCTCACACACACACACAAACACACACACACACACACACACACACACACACACACACACACACACACATACACACACACACACACACACACACACACACTCAAAGCCTTCATTCGTAGCAACTAGCACTAAGACTGAAGGAATTCGTTCGTGTGGACTGAGTAGAGGCATTGTCATCATTCAACGCTCGTGTTCACTCCTTAGATCTGCATCAAAGGTTTCAATTGCCACAAGAGGTAACAGTTTCTATCACTGATCACGCCCATTCGTAAGGATCACTAAAGGAAATTTTTTAATTTATGTTGCATTTTGGATCGCAATTTTCCTTCATTAACAACAACAAATACATGGAATCATCAACACAATGACATCATTAACACAATTGTAACATCAACAACACTGGCATCATCAACACAATGGCATCAACAACAATGACATATCAATAACAAATGCATCATCAACAACAATGGCATCATCAACAACAATGACATCATCAACATAAACACAAACACAATGGAAAATGAAGTTTATTGTAGATACAATCATGCATGGGGTAAAACCTTTACGTACCAGAAATGTGATGAATAAGTAAAAAAAAGTTGTCAGAATCTTTGTCTTCCTCCTCGACGGCACGTACGCCTAGAATGACAAAGTTGATGTCGTCTTCCTCATCGACGACACATAAGCCTAGAACGACGAAGTTGGATGAAGTTGTTGGTTGAAAGTGGTGTTATTTTGTTAGAGTTGAAGATTGTGTTGTTTCCTTAGGGTTGAAAATGATGTTCTTTCGTTAGGGTTGAAAATGACGTTGTTTCGTCTGAGTTGAAAATGACTTTGTTTCGTCAGGGTTGGAATTGAGAAAATGTAACTGAAGATACGACCTAGCTAGCTATGTGTCCTTTAAGTGAATAAGTCATTCTATCACGGTTGTTTAATACAACCGTTGTGATATATGACTAAGATGTAATTTTATAAAAAAAAAATCAGATTTTAAGCATTTAAAGAAAACTAAAAAAAAACTGAAAAATATACCACATAGGTTAGTTTTAAAAATCCTGGTGATATATGTTTTACATTAATGTAATTATATAAAAAAGCGTTAGGTTTTAAGTATTTAAAAATCAAATTAAAAAATAAAAAAAATATATCAATGATTAGTGTAAATAATCATAGTGATGTCACTTTCATTTTTTAGTTAAAATATATAAAAATGAAATGTGAAACTAAAATAATGAAGAAATCACGAATTTGTTGGCGCTGAGAATTAAATCCAACATATGTATAAGATATCGCCAGAGTTGTTCTAAACAATGGTGGTAATAAATTTATAATTTTTAATAAAAAAATAAAACAATTTATTGACGCCTGAATTTAGAGATATCGCTACAGTCTTTTGAAGAACAGTAGTGACGTTGACGTTGTTGTATATACTTTTTGTAGTAGTATGCATAGCAAATCCTATTTGTAATGTTCGATTTAGACTTTTTTTTATTGTTATAATCCATTGAAATAACTCATGTACTTTCTTCAATATATTATTTTTTACAGAAAAATTATTAGAGAAAATCAATTTTTGTGATAAATCATAAATAACATAATAGGAATTTTGAAAGCAAATAATTTTTATTCATATTTTATTATTTATAATTTTGAAACAAATATTAGTATTTTTGGAAATATAATCAAAATTTAAAATATTTTATTTCTTCATTTTTTGTCATGTTGGTTTATTTTAGATTCTAAAATTTAAAACATTTAAAAATTCCAAAGGTTTTTTACGAATGAATATAATTTTTTTAAGAATGAATATAATTTTTTTAAACATTATCTACGAACATATAATGAGTATTTGATTTGTGTAAAATTTGAAATTTATTAATCCAAACAAAGAGTTTCTAAAAACTTTGCTTTCAATTCTAAAACTAAAAGGTATATATTTAATAATTCAAAAGTTTTTTCTATATTTTAAGAATCTATTTGGTTCAAAAAAAGGAGAAAAAAGGAAAATTTTAATGGAGAAAAGAAAAGAGGATGTGAGATAAGAGATTTTGTTTAATTATATTTATGTTTGATTTAAAAGAGAATATGGGAGATGAATGATAGAAGTTTAATTTAAAATATATTTGGTTGTAATATATTATTAGACGGCAAGAATAATAAAAATCGTATTATGTTATTTTAAGTACAAATTGTAATCAGCAAACCCATAACTTGAATAATAGATATCTAAATCGAATGCATAATTAAATCTTAAAACCTATGCATATTTTGGCACAACACAACTTTTTTCTAAATAAATTCTGTTAGTGCGTGTATTTATATAAAACAAATATTCAATAATTTCCTACATATCATAAGTAGGCATGACAACAAAACTCGTACCCGCGGGTACCCATCCGAATCCGTCCCGAAATTGACGGGGAAAACCCGCTTTGATTGGGTTTGAGTTTTTTCCGATTATAAAATATGGGGATGAATCGGGTAATTGGGACACTAGTACCCACCCCGAACCCGCCCCTGAATCCGTCCCGTTTTTTTTCATTATGTACATTATTATTTATTTATGATAATTTAGAATATTAAATATGTGTTCAATGTTTTGATATTTTAATTTGAATTTATTATTTAAAATACTTGAAATGTATGTATGAAATTTTTTTAGATTGTTTTATTTTATTATTTGTAATGTAGTTTTATTTTAGAAAGAATAAATATTTTTATTAAAAAAATTGATTTCACTAAATAAATAGTGATGGGGCAGGGATACCCGAACCCAACCCGAACCCGTTTGGGATGAGTTTGGGTTTTGATTCTCCATCCCCGTTTGGGTTTGGGGCGGGGAACGGGGATTGTTTGGGGATTCGGTTTTGGGTTTGGGGGAGGTAAAAATCGTCCCCGACCTGCCCCGTTGCCATGCCTAATCATAAGGCACTTAATTATGTTAGTGCGTGAGCCACTTTTATGAGGAGAGAAAAAAGAGAATACGAAAATAAATATTTTATTTTTGAAGAATGATTGTGTTACAAACTAATTTGCGTATGAATGTATTTATATACAAAGTTACTTGACTATTAAGTAATAAACCCTAAACCCTAATTGACTTTGAATCACACAACTTGGACTATATCTTATATCTCAACATACCCTCTTATAATCCAAGTTGTCGAACATATGCTAATCATAGTCGGTCTGAACTATTCCTAATTTCTTTCTAAAATTCAGGAATTTGGCGATCTTCAATCCTTTGGTGAAAATGTTGGTCAACTGAGCTTCACTTTAGCAATGTCTCATTTCAAGTTCACCTAGATTTAACTTCTCCCTAAGGAAATGAAATCTAGCTTTGATGTGCTTACTCCTTCCATTCAAAACTAGCTTCTTCGCAAGATTTATGGCTGACTTGTTGTCGATCTGCAGCACCAAATGTTTCTTCACTTCGACCTCCATTTCTTCAAGCACAAATCTTATCCAAATTGTTTGACACACAGCATATGATCCTTCTATATATTCATCCTCACACGATGACAATGTCACCACATGTTGCTTTCTCGAACACCATGAGATTGGGGCATCAAAAACTTGAAAGAAATAACCAGTTGTGCTTCTTCGATCTTCCTTATCTCCATATCAATCAGCATCTGAATAGAAAGTAACCATAGCTTCTTTTCTTTCAAAGTCTCGTTGAAGTAGAATTCCATAGTTTATCGATCCTTTTAAGTATCTCAGGATTCTTCTTGCAGCCTTCATGTGTGACACCCTTGGTTCACTCATATATCTGCTCACTAATCCAATTGAGAAACCAATATCAGGTCGACTACTGCATACATATATCAGAGATCTGATAATTTGTTTGAGCAACAATGCATCGACTTTATCTTCCTTTCCATGTTTCTCCAACTTCAAATTTGGTTCGACATACGAAGATGCAGGTGTCAAATCATCCATCCGGAATCTCTTGAGTATCTCTTTGACATACTTTCTTTGATGTAGCATCATACCTTACTTCGACATTTGAAATTACATGCCTATGAAATAAGACAAGTTTCCCAAATCCGACATTCAAATTCCTTCTTCATCAGCTCTTTGAACTTCGACCAGCTCTCCAAGCTACTTTCAGTTACTAACAAGTCATCAACATATAAGTAGAGGATTGTTATATCTTGTGCCACATCTTGAACATAGACACCATACTGAGATTTGTATTTGACGGATCCCAATTCAACTAAGTATGAGTCGAACTTCTTATTCCATGCCTCAGGTTCCTGATTGAGACTATTGAGCGCTTTGTGCAACTTGTATACTTTCCTTGCTTCCTCCTGAATCACAAACCTAGGAGGTTGTTTGACATATAATTCTTCGTCTAAGGGACCATAACTTTCACATCTACGTGAAATGTCTACCAGCCTTGCTTGCATGCCAAGGCAACTAATAGTCGTACAGTCTCCAATCTTGCTACTAAAGTGTATACTTCAAAGTAGTCGATTCCTTCTCTCTGAAGAAAACCTCGAGCTACCAATTTCTCCTCTTTCTATCGACCCATCAACATTGTGCTTCAACTTAAACACCCACTTCACTTTGATAGATTTTGTATGTGTTGGCAATTCAACTAACTCCCATGTGTTGTTTCTTTCGATGGCATGTAACTCTTCGACCATAATTGACTTCCACTGTTTCTCGTTTAAGGCTTCACTATAGTTGATTGGTTCACCTCCGGCCAGTAAGGAGAAATGAACTAATTCTCCATTTGATGTGACTTCATTATCACCAGTCACTTTATAGTCTTAAAGTCTTGCCATACGAACTCTAGTTCTTTGAGGTCTTTGACTAGTACCAGCTACACCATCTTCGACTTCGACTGTGTCTGATATGTCAGCAACTGCTTTGACTTCGACTAGGATAACAACAATATCTTTGACTTCGACGTCATTACTTGCTTCATCAAAATCATATCTCATCAAAGGCATGTCAATTGCATCACTATTCCAATCCTAGACAAAATTTTCATCAATCACAATATCTCGACTTATCATGATCGTCTAATTTATTGGATTGAACAACCTGTATGCACTAGTTTTATGATATCATACTAGAATCATAGGGTCATTCTTGTCATCAAACTTCCTTCTTCTAGCATCACGAACATGCTTGAAACAAATAGAGCCAAACAACTTCAGATCACTCACTGATGGTCGTTTGCCACGCCAAACTTCTTCAAGAACCTTGTTCTTCAACCTCTTGTTAGGGCACATGTTCAGAATATAAATAGTAGTGGAAACAGCTTCACCCTATAAGGATATAGGCAAATTCTTCTACTTCAACATACATCTCGCCCGTCCAATATTGTCTTGTTTCTTCTTTTTGTTGTTCCATTATGTTAAGGCGTGTAAGGAGCAGTTACCTCATGATCAATACTATATTATGCACATAATTCTTCAAACATCTTTGATGTATATTAGCCACCTTCATCTGTTCGTAGAATTTTTATCTTTTTCTCACTCTGGTTTTTGGCAAGCATCTTGAATCTCTTACAGATCTCGAATACTTCGTCCTTTCGCTTGATCACATAGGTCCGTAGCTTTTGACTAAAATCATCGACAAACGAAACTAAATACTTGTTTCCACCAATGGTATGCGCTTCAAAAGGTTAGCATACATATGAATGTACAACTTCGAGTATGCAGGAGGATCTCATTGGCATAGTCAAAATGAAAGACTTTCTGGATTGCTTTTCGACTAGACAACCTTCACAGAGTTTTCTGGGCCTCTCAAGACTTAGTATACCAATTACCATATCTTGAGTAATTAGTTGATTGAGAAACCTCAAATGCCACAACCAACTATGCTTGTGGTCGACCACGATTGTTAGACATTGTGCTTCACTTGAACTGATCATGGTCTTAAATATATTGTTCTTCGACAAAGGAGATTTCAAGATCAAATTATTCAGTGTGTCTAAGAATTCTAAACCTTTTTTGACCAGTTCTCCAACACTTAGCATATTGCACTTTATTCCAAGTACATAGAGTACATCTTTGATCATAGCTTTTCCTTCATTGTTTCTTTGAATAACTATGTCGCAAGTACCTTCTGCTTGCAACGAGCTATTATTAGCAAGTTTGAACTTGCTATTCTTCAACGAGTCGAAATCTGCTAACCACACTTTTTGATCAGTCATGTGATTCGAGCAACCCGAGTCGAGGAACCAGATCTTGGATTCGATATGGCCATCTGCAACTGCAGCCATAACCACCATATCTTCATAATCATCTGAATAATTGGCTTGCAAGGTTCACTCCTTCCTCCTTTCCTTTTGTCGATCCCTTATATTTATTGTACCAATAATTCTTGGCCATGTAACCCCACTTTTCAAAGTTATAATATTGCACACTTTTTTTCTCTTTGTCTTTCTGATAGGAGTTTCCTCCTCCTCTTTTCGAGGATTCATAAGCCCTATCACTGACCTTGTGCGTTTATGGGTTTGACCAAGACTTCTTGCTCGGAGTCTCGTATCCTTTGCCTTTGAACTTGTCGGAACCACCATGCTTCTTCCAAGCCTGAGCCTGCAGTGTTTGTATCGAATCTTGAATCCCTTTCAGTCATACGGTGAACTGACTTTAATATGTTTTTTAATCGCAATGTCGCGGTTAGCAAGAGTCGCCACCGACTTTTCTTTTATCCAATAAGGAAAGGTGGAAAAGAACAGGAAAGACCTTAATTTAGATTCTTAGGTACGGGAGGTACATTATACAAAGGGAAGGTGCTAGCACCCTTTGTATCCATGGTTATCCATGGGCTCTTAATTGCTCAATCATTTATGTTTTTCTAGTTTGAAAAAGTGGTTGGGAAATGTGTAGGAAATGTTTTGAAAAGGAGAATTTAACTTTGTAATGATTCTTGAATGAATGTATACAAAGTGGTTATCTCGTTTAGTTTTGAAAATAGTTTAGAAAAATATAACTCGGCAATGATTCTAGTGCGAATGTATGCCAAGTGGTGATTTTCTAATGGAGGTTTTGAAAGGTGTAAGGTGTGAAAAGTAGTTTTAAATTGTGAATAAGCAATTAAGAGTTATACCTATCCGAGGTCTTTCCGGGCATTTCCTATCCTTATGAGGGTAAAACTGTCCTTACTATTGAGAAGTAAGCAGTTTTATCCTTGGGATGTAGAAGGGTCATCGAAGGGTCATCGATTGGTCATTGAAGGCAACAGTTGTGAGGATACCTTAGCATTCGAAGGGACGATCATCATTTAACCATAGGCTACACCGAAGGGTCATCGAGGGACAAAGGCAACATTCGAGGGACTATGATGATTTAACCGAAGGGTCTTTGCTAAGTGTATCCCCATATTCGCGGGACATGACCATAATACCGTAATCGTAGGGTAACAAAAGAGAGGTCCGAGATCGCATATTAAAAGGCAAAGTTTTATAATTAATTAGATAGCCGTAGTCGATTAAGTAATTAGGTACATATTAAAATCAATACATTAAGATCAATTAAGCCATTAGGGTGGATCTTCACCATGAAATTAATACATTAAAATCAATTGAGTAATTCAGGGTGAATCTCCATAAGGGTATCCCACACATAAAGTGGAATACCTAGCCGGCCATTTCCTCGGGAATATGTAAACCTTTACACAATTCAGCACACGGGTTAGAGCATCAAAGTAAAGTATAATTGAAAATTGCACTACAACACAACAGTCATAATCTCAGGCCAAATGATGCAGAATTATAATAAGTCTTGGTTAGATAGACATAAGGCAGAATAGAAAAGAAACAAAGCAGCCACTGTCCCGTTCGCCTCTGCTTCGCCTAGCGAAGGCTCAGCGAATGCTCGCTACAGGCTCGCTTAGCGATGTGCTAGCGAGCGGCCACGGGTTTGGAGTTTGACAGCAGCATGACCTCCGAAAACCTGAACTTTTATGGCATTTGATTACAGGAATAGCATGGACAAACATTCATGATATTCAAGCATATTTAAATTCGCATGTGAAATCAAATTACGTATTCGAAACTTCAATCATGATGCTTTATGTATATAGAGATTACCGATTAAAAGCATAAAACAATAGTGATGCGCAAACCTGCTTGCCACTAAGCTGCTATGTTGAAGAGACTGATCGCTTTTGGTATCGGATGGAGTTGGACGGCGGTAGCTTCGGAGCGGAGGAGCGGCCTTCAGGGTTTCTTCACTCGGAACTCTCTAAAGTAGCCTCCAGGGTTTCTGTGCCAGGGTTTTCGTCCGTCTTCCTCTGTTTTCCTCCCCCTTTTCGTTACTGAAGCTTGGCTATTTATAATGCTCTTGTTGTGACCTAATGGGCTCAGAATGAAGCCCAGAAATTCTGATATTCGCAAGCTTCGCTAGGCGAAGGAGTTGCTCGCCTAGCGAGCAAGCTAGTTTGGGCTTTTACTGGATCTGATGCTTCGCTGGGGCGAGTGTCATAACGAAGTGCTCGCTAGGCGAAGGAATTACTCGCCTAGCGAGCAGGCTAGTCTGGGCCATTTTCTGAATTGGGCCATTTGTGAGCTGGGTCTTGGTTCCTTTACGGTCAATGTCTTGGAAAACAAGTTGGAGTGCCTTAGAAATGCCTTGTTATATTAACGGGCAAATTTTGGGGTATGACAGCTGCCCCTGTTCAATATTCTTGAACCGAGAGAGTTAGAATGGTATGTACGCCATTCGTGGTCTGGAGGTGGAAGATTATTGAACACTAGAATGCCCCCAAAAATTTGCGCTTGTTAATCGAAAGTTGGTCTTGATGGAGATGGACTTAAAGATGCCATCCAGGAAGTTTGATGATGAGAGCTTCAGAGTGCGTCGTACATTAGACGATATCTGAAGACATGGGTGTCATACCGGGTCATACGCTAGACCGTATAGTGAGTCATCCATTATGCTATCGACTTCGCTGGGGAGTCAGAGTGTGTTATACGTTGCTGGGGGATAAAGGATCAGAATGGATCATACGCTAGACCGTATCTGAATAGCGGACTGAGTCGTCCATTAGGCGGATGACTTTGCCGAGGATGAAAAATCAGAATGGATCGTACGCTAGATCGTCTCTGAGTTGCAGAACGAAACCTCCACTAAGCGGGTGATTTCACTGGGGATAGAAGATCAGACCGGATCGTACACTAGATCGTATCTGAGTTGAAGATCCAAATGGGTCTTATGCTAGACCGTATTGGAGTTGCAGGATGAGTCGTCCGTTAGGCTGTGTTTGATGATGAAAGGGGGTAGTCGTACGCTAGACTACACTTCAGAAATGTACCGTACACTAGGTAGCATCTGAGGAGATGAAGGTCTAACTGGGTCGTACATTAGACCGTATCTGAGCAGAATGAGCCGTCCATTAGGCTGAATCTGATGATAAAAGGGGGTAGTCATATGCTAGACTACACTTCAGAAATGTACCGCACACTAGGTAGCATCTGAGGAGATGAAGGTCTAACTGGGTCGTACATTAAACCGTATCTGAGCAGAATGAGCCGTCCATTAGGCTGAATCTGACGATGAAAGGGGTAGTCGTATGCTAGACTACACTTCAGAAATGTACCGTACACTAGGTAGCATCTGAGCAGCAGAATGAGCCGTCCATTAGGCTGAATCTGATTATAAAAGGGGGTAGTCATATGCTAGACTACACTTCAGAAATGTACCGTACACTAGGTAGCATCTGAGCAGCAGAATGAGCCGTCCATTAGGCTGAATCTGATGATAAAAGGGGGTAGTCGTATGCTAGACTACACTTCAGAAATGTACCGTACACTAGGTAGCATCTGAGGATATGAAGGTCTAACTGGATCGTACATTAGACCGTATTTGAGTTGTTGAAGGTCAGAATGGATCGTACGCTAGATCGTATCTGAGTTGAAGGAGTCATATGTTGGGCTGAATCAGAACGAACCGTACGTTAGGTTGAATCTGATAGTATTTGTGTATGCTGTATTTGCGATAAATGTCTGGGATGAACTTATAGATGCCATCGTTAGGAGGATGTCAGAATGAATGTTGACATGGAGTATATCTGAAAGATGTAGTTGAATCCTGAATGTAATTGATAAAGTTGTCCATCTGAATGGACCTTTGTTTTGATTGTATCAAGAGGATGCTTAACCTGAAAAATCAAGTTAGTTTCGCGCAATGTCATGATGCATGAGATGCAAATGTCGTATGCATGCGTGTGCTGCGCAATGACGTAATGAATGAATTATGCGTCGGAAATAAATGAGAGCATTGTATCCATGTATATGTTATGAAATGATGTAATGTATATGATGCGGAATGAAAATTGTATGTAGGTATGTGATGTGAAATGATGTAATGAATGCACTATGTGTCTGAAACGTTCTTCCAGGGGACTCTACTGGGGAAATAAATCTCAGTCTTCTGGTCGGAGATATTTGTATTGATGACCCTTCCTTAGCTAAGGGTATTTGACTTTTATCTGATGGCAGAGATATTCAACAGAGCCTGGCTGGGGGTAGAAGAGATGACCAGTCTAGTGATGCCAATTTCTTCTGGGGAATAACTGGCGTTGCCGGGGAATCGAATTAGCAACGGATTCATTGAGAAGCGTGATTAGACCTTCTCCTCGATCCTGAAGTCGTGTAGTAATTGCTATTACTATTCTAGGCATGCATTTTTGGTAAACATTGATCATATTCAAATGCATAAATCAATTCAAATTAAATCAATGGACATTTACGCAAACAAAACAGAAAAGGTAAAACAAAAGCATCTTTTTGGAAATGAAATTGTATTGATTTTGAAAGAGGGCCTGTAAACAGGCAATTTGTGTACAAGGAGACAGAAATCCTAGTAAGAGGAAATCGTCAAGAAAACAAAGAGAAAGCTATGCAGAAAAGGTCCTATTGATTTTAATTCCACTACTGTCATTATGTCTTCAAGCGTCTCATCTCCTGTTGTCGGATAGAAGTGATTGGCTTGTTCAGTCCTTGGAACTTGGTTGAAGCTGACTGAGAACGGGACATAGTCTTACGCTTTAATCCCTAATTTTTGCCTGGACCGCCTTTTCAGGTTTTCAGTCCACCAGGATACCCTTTTTTGCCCAAGCCGCCTTTTCAGGTTTTCGACTTGCCGGGTGTACGTTTTTATATGTTTATCCCTAATTTTTGCCCGAACCCTTTTGGTTTGCCAGGATGCCCTTACTTTTGCCTAGATACGTCGACCTAGCGGGTCTCTTTTATGTGTAGTATTTTTTTGACTATGTCTGCGTTCACGGGATGCGGGAAATCTTCGCCATCCATTGTAGCAAGTATCATGGCTCCACCAGAGAATACCTTCTTAACTACAAACGGCCCTTCGTACGTGGGAATCCATTTGCCTCTGGGATCACCCTGTGGTAGAATGATACGCTTTATTACCAAGTCGCCAATTTGATACACCTGTCTCTTGACTCTTTTGTTAAATGCCTGGGTCATGCGCTTCTGATATATCTGTCCATGACAAACAGCCGCAAGTCTCTTCTCATCAATCAAGTTTATCTGATCGAGTCGAGTCTGAATCCATTCCTCTTCATCTAAGCCCGCCTCTTTCATGATTCTTAGAGAGGGAATCTGAACTTCTACTGGTAAAACGGCTTCCATTCCGTAGACTAAAGAGAAAGGAGTTGCTCCTGTCGAAGTGCGTACTGAAGTGCGATAACCGTGAAGAGCAAATGGTAACATCTCATGCCAGTCTTTGTGCGTTACTGTCATCTTTTGTATGATCTTCTTGATATTCTTATTAGCAGCCTCCACGGTGCCGTTCATCTTTGGCCGGTACGGAGAAGAGTTATGGTTTTTTATTTTGAACTGTGTGCAGAGTTCAGTTTAGTACCATTATCAGTGATAACTCTTTCAGGAGACAACAGGTTTCTCGAATAGATATTTAATAGAATCCATCTTAGAAGTCAATAAAGTGGTATGATTCAACATATACTGTCTTAGTCGGCGAGCAGCCCAAGCCAAAGCACAGCAAGCTTTCTCGAGCTATGAGTATCTTGTTTCACAGTCGGTACCTTTTGCTAAGGCAGTATATGGCATGCTCTTTTCGACCAGACTCGTCATGTTGCCCCAACACACACCTCATTGAATTTTCTAACACGGTCAAATACATGATTAGAGGTCTTCCTTCAACTGGTAGCATCAGAATTGGAGGTTCTTGGAGATACTTCTTGATTTTGTCATTCATCATTCCATACCATCTCTTGATTTTTCTTTTTTAGTAATTTGAAGATGGGTTTGCAGGTAGCAGTCAAGTGTGGAATGAATCGGGCAATGTAATTCGAGTGCCCCAAGAAACCTCTGACTTCTTTCTTGTCTATTTCAGTACCCAGATTTACAATTTCAATTGATTCCTCATGCGGCTGTATAGTCTTTTCTTCTTGCAGTAGTCTGGCAAGTTCTCCCGGGACTTCACAATCTTCCTCGCTTCCATCCTCGGCTTGGTAGATCGGATTTTCAAAGTCATAATGAACAGTAGTAGAATTATTATCAACAGGATCCAGAGTGGCTATGGATCTGCAATTTGTTACGTGAGTGTGTGCAAGAAAACATAGCTTGTTTAAAAGATGACAGGAAAGATAAAGAGCGCAATATTTGAATGCAAAAAGCCCATCGATTTATTGAATATGAATATGCTTATGAAATGACAAAACCCTTAACAAATTAGCTATTGTGCCCCGGGCATAGACACAATGCTTTAAGAAGTTCAATTGTAAAAACTAAAAAGTTGCAACACTAAAATAGGCAATAACAATTACTCCTGACTAAAGGAAATCGGGATAGTGTCTTCAGCCTTCCAATTATTGAGTCTGTCACCAATTGTTGGGAAAATCCAGCTATCCCAGTCACAATCGTTATCAGCATCTTCCACAGCATTGACAGTCTTGTCATGATTAGGCAGGGGGGCAGTGATGACATTAGGAGTCTCAGGCGGATCCAATTCAAATTCTTCGGCGTCGATCATATCCTGAATTTTATTCTTCAATGACCAACAATCGTTTGTATTATGCCCGGGGCTATCAGAGTGATACGCACACCTGGCGTTGGGATTATAACTAGGAGAAGTAGTGTTGGGTTTTGCCGGAGGATCTCTGAGGGTAATTAAATTTGCTTTTAGCATACCCTGCAGTGCTTGTGCTAAAGTCATATTGATCTTCGTAAACTGCCTTCTTCCCGGGTTAATGTGCCTCACAGATTTCTTGTCTTTTTTCTTCTCGAGCAAGAGAGCCTTCAGTTCTTCCTGCCCCTTGGATAAGTTCAAGATCATCTCCTGGAGTTGAGCATTCTGAGCATGGAGATCTTTGACAGTTTGTTCGAGGTCCATTTTTCTGTTTGGAGGAAAACCGTGAGAACACTGATCCCTTAGAATACCTGTTATGCAATGTTATGCTATGCAATGTATGAAATGTTTTCAATGTTCAAAGTCCTTGAAATGGTTAGTACAATGCCACGATGTCATGATGTTATGATGTTATGATGTTATGATGTTAAGTAAATAACCAGCACAAGCAAGTCACACAATCATCATTCCTAAGTTTAAAGGCTTGCATGAGTTCCATAGGTAAGTACCCTCCCCACTGAAGTTTGGTTGGTTCAACCTGTCCTAGAATAGTAACCGGGTTCTAAAAGGATCTCCAATCATTGACCTTCCTTTAAGTCCACTTCAGTGCAACACCAAGTGGTTGACCGAAGCTTCCCTAAAGTCCAATCTCAAAGAGTGTAGTATCGAGTATCAACCAACCCCAGTCGGAACCGAAGTCAGTTATCTCACTACTTTCTACTGGCTAGGATGAGTCAATTAGGGTTCTCAAGGTCTGGTTAATGCTTTGATGACACCACGCGAATGCCAAATTTTTCCTCAAGTAAACATGAGGAACATCAGGACATCCAAAGTGTCACATTAACCGTAGCCATCATTTTAACCATTCCAGTATACGTCGGATAGTCGCGATGATCTATTGCTACTTACCTAAGGTACACTAGATCTGGGTGTAGGATCTTTCACTCAAAAATTCCCTTAAAAGAAGGAACAATTTGAAAACATAAATGATTTTTTAAGGTGACCTCTCTTCCTTTATCCCCAGCAGAGTCGCCAGTTCTGTCATACGGTGAACTGACTTTAATGTGTTTTTTAATCGCAATGTCGCGGTTAGCAAGAGTCGCCACCGACTTTTCTTTTATCCAATAAGGAAAGGTGGAAAAGAACAGGAAAGACCTTAATTTAGATTCTTAGGTACGGGAGGTACATTATACAAAGGGAAGGTGCTAGCACCCTTTGTATCCATGGTTATCCATGGGCTCTTAATTGCTCAATCATTTATGTTTTTCTAGTTTGAAAAAGTGGTTGGGAAATGTGTAGGAAATGTTTTGAAAAGGAGAATTTAACTTTGTAATGATTCTTGAGTGAATGTATACAAAGTGGTTATCTCGTTTAGTTTTGAAAATAGTTTAGAAAAATATAACTCGGCAATGATTCTAGTGCGAATGTATGCCAAGTGGTGATTTTCTAATGGAGGTTTTGAAAGGTGTAAGGTGTGAAAAGTAGTTTTAAATTGTGAATAAGCAATTAAGAGTTATACCTATCCGAGGTCTTTCCGGGCATTTCCTATCCTTATGAGGGTAAAACTGTCCTTACTATTGAGAAGTAAGCAGTTTTATCCTTGGGATGTAGAAGGGTCATCGAAGGGTCATCGATTGGTCATTGAAGGCAACAGTTGTGAGGATACCTTAGCATTCGAAGGGACGATCATCATTTAACCGTAGGCTACACCGAAGGGTCATCGAGGGACAAAGGCAACATTCGAGGGACTATGATGATTTAACCGAAGGGTCTTTGCTAAGTGTATCCCCATATTCGCGGGACATGACCATAATACCGTAATCGTAGGGTAACAAAAGAGAGGTCCGAGATCGCATATTAAAAGGCAAAGTTTTATAATTAATTAGATAGCCGTAGTCGATTAAGTAATTAGGTACATATTAAAATCAATACATTAAGATCAATTAAGCCATTAGGGTGGATCTTCACCATGAAATTAATACATTAAAATCAATTGAGTAATTCAGGGTGAATCTCCATAAGGGTATCCCACACATAAAGTGGAATACCTAGCCGGCCATTTCCTCGGGAATATGTAAACCTTTACACAATTCAGCACACGGGTTAGAGCATCAAAGTAAAGTATAATTGAAAATTGCACTACAACACAACAGTCATAATCTCAGGCCAAATGATGCAGAATTATAATAAGTCTTGGTTAGATAGACATAAGGCAGAATAGAAAAGAAACAAAGCAGCCACTGTCCCGTTCGCCTCTGCTTCGCCTAGCGAAGGCTCAGCGAATGCTCGCTACAGGCTCGCTTAGCGATGTGCTAGCGAGCGGCCACGGGTTTGGAGTTTGACAGCAGCATGACCTCCGAAAACCTGAACTTTTATGGCATTTGATTACAGGAATAGCATGGACAAACATTCATGATATTCAAGCATATTTAAATTCGCATGTGAAATCAAATTACGTATTCGAAACTTCAATCATGATGCTTTATGTATATAGAGATTACCGATTAAAAGCATAAAACAATAGTGATGCGCAAACCTGCTTGCCACTAAGCTGCTATGTTGAAGAGACTGATCGCTTTTGGTATCGGATGGAGTTGGACGGCGGTAGCTTCGGAGCGGAGGAGCGGCCTTCAGGGTTTCTTCACTCGGAACTCTCTAAAGTAGCCTCCAGGGTTTCTGTGCCAGGGTTTTCGTCCGTCTTCCTCTGTTTTCCTCCCCCTTTTCGTTACTGAAGCTTGGCTATTTATAATGCTCTTGTTGTGACCTAATGGGCTCAGAATGAAGCCCAGAAATTCTGATATTCGCAAGCTTCGCTAGGCGAAGGAGTTGCTCGCCTAGCGAGCAAGCTAGTTTGGGCTTTTACTGGATCTGATGCTTCGCTGGGGCGAGTGTCATAACGAAGTGCTCGCTAGGCGAAGGAATTACTCGCCTAGCGAGCAGGCTAGTCTGGGCCATTTTCTGAATTGGGCCATTTGTGAGCTGGGTCTTGGTTCCTTTACGGTCAATGTCTTGGAAAACAAGTTGGAGTGCCTTAGAAATGCCTTGTTATATTAACGGGCAAATTTTGGGGTATGACAGCTGCCCCTGTTCAATATTCTTGAACCGAGAGAGTTAGAATGGTATGTACGCCATTCGTGGTCTGGAGGTGGAAGATTATTGAACACTAGAATGCCCCCAAAATTTGCGCTTGTTAATCGAAAGTTGGTCTTGATGGAGATGGACTTAAAGATGCCATCCAGGAAGTTTGATGATGAGAGCTTCAGAGTGCGTCGTACATTAGACGATATCTGAAGACATGGGTGTCATACCGGGTCATACGCTAGACCGTATAGTGAGTCATCCATTATGCTATCGACTTCGCTGGGGAGTCAGAGTGTGTTATACGTTGCTGGGGGATAAAGGATCAGAATGGATCATACGCTAGACCGTATCTGAATAGCGGACTGAGTCGTCCATTAGGCGGATGACTTTGCCGAGGATGAAAAATCAGAATGGATCGTACGCTAGATCGTCTCTGAGTTGCAGAACGAAACCTCCACTAAGCGGGTGATTTCACTGGGGATAGAAGATCAGACCGGATCGTACACTAGATCGTATCTGAGTTGAAGATCCAAATGGGTCTTATGCTAGACCGTATTGGAGTTGCAGGATGAGTCGTCCGTTAGGCTGTGTTTGATGATGAAAGGGGGTAGTCGTACGCTAGACTACACTTCAGAAATGTACCGTACACTAGGTAGCATCTGAGGAGATGAAGGTCTAACTGGGTCGTACATTAGACCGTATCTGAGCAGAATGAGCCGTCCATTAGGCTGAATCTGATGATAAAAGGGGGTAGTCATATGCTAGACTACACTTCAGAAATGTACCGCACACTAGGTAGCATCTGAGGAGATGAAGGTCTAACTGGGTCGTACATTAAACCGTATCTGAGCAGAATGAGTCGTCCATTAGGCTGAATCTGACGATGAAAGGGGTAGTCGTATGCTAGACTACACTTCAGAAATGTACCGTACACTAGGTAGCATCTGAGCAGCAGAATGAGCCGTCCATTAGGCTGAATCTGATTATAAAAGGGGGTAGTCATATGCTAGACTACACTTCAGAAATGTACCGTACACTAGGTAGCATCTGAGCAGCAGAATGAGCCGTCCATTAGGCTGAATCTGATGATAAAAGGGGGTAGTCGTATGCTAGACTACACTTCAGAAATGTACCGTACACTAGGTAGCATCTGAGGATATGAAGGTCTAACTGGATCGTACATTAGACCGTATTTGAGTTGTTGAAGGTCAGAATGGATCGTACGCTAGATCGTATCTGAGTTGAAGGAGTCATATGTTGGGCTGAATCAGAACGAATCGTACGTTAGGTTGAATCTGATAGTATTTGTGTATGCTGTATTTGTGATAAATGTCTGGGATGAACTTATAGATGCCATCGTTAGGAGGATGTCAGAATGAATGTTGACATGGAGTATATCTGAAAGATGTAGTTGAATCCTGAATGTAATTGATAAAGTTGTCCGTCTGAATGGACCTTTGTTTTGATTGTATCAAGAGGATGCTTAACCTGAAAAATCAAGTTAGTTTCGCGCAATGTCATGATGCATGAGATGCAAATGTCGTATGCATGCGTGTGCTGCGCAATGACGTAATGAATGAATTATGCGTCGGAAATAAATGAGAGCATTGTATCCATGTATATGTTATGAAATGATGTAATGTATATGATGCGGAATGAAAATTGTATGTAGGTATGTGATGTGAAATGATGTAATGAATGCACTATGTGTCTGAAACGTTCTTCCAGGGGACTCTACTGGGGAAATAAATCTCAGTCTTCTGGTCGGAGATATTTGTATTGATGACCCTTCCTTAGCTAGGGGTATTTGACTTTTATCTGATGGCAGAGATATTCAACAGAGCCTGGCTGGGGGTAGAAGAGATGACCAGTCTAGTGATGCCAATTTCTTCTGGGGAATAACTGGCGTTGCCGGGGAATCGAATTAGCAACGGATTCATTGAGAAGCGTGATTAGACCTTCTCCTCGATCCTGAAGTCGTGTAGTAATTGCTATTACTATTCTAGGCATGCATTTTTGGTAAACATTGATCATATTCAAATGCATAAATCAATTCAAATTAAATCAATGGACATTTACGCAAACAAAACAGAAAAGGTAAAACAAAAGCATCTTTTTGGAAATGAAATTGTATTGATTTTGAAAGAGGGCCTGTAAACAGGCAATTTGTGTACAAGGAGACAGAAATCCTAGTAAGAGGAAATCGTCAAGAAAACAAAGAGAAAGCTATGCAGAAAAGGTCCTATTGATTTTAATTCCACTACTGTCATTATGTCTTCAAGCGTCTCATCTCCTGTTGTCGGATAGAAGTGATTGGCTTGTTCAGTCCTTGGAACTTGGTTGAAGCTGACTGAGAACGGGACATAGTCTTACGCTTTAATCCCTAATTTTTGCCTGGACCGCCTTTTCAGGTTTTCAGTCCACCAGGATACCCTTTTTTGCCCAAGCCGCCTTTTCAGGTTTTCGACTTGCCGGGTGTACGTTTTTATATGTTTATCCCTAATTTTTGCCCGAACCCTTTTGGTTTGCCAGGATGCCCTTACTTTTGCCTAGATACGTCGACCTAGCGGGTCTCTTTTATGTGTAGTATTTTTTTGACTATGTCTGCGTTCACGGGATGCGGGAAATCTTCGCCATCCATTGTAGCAAGTATCATGGCTCCACCAGAGAATACCTTCTTAACTACAAACGGCCCTTCGTACGTGGGAATCCATTTGCCTCTGGGATCACCCTGTGGTAGAATGATACGCTTTATTACCAAGTCGCCAATTTGATACACCTGTCTCTTGACTCTTTTGTTAAATGCCTGGGTCATGCGCTTCTGATATATCTGTCCATGACAAACAGCCGCAAGTCTCTTCTCATCAATCAAGTTTATCTGATCGAGTCGAGTCTGAATCCATTCCTCTTCATCTAAGCCCGCCTCTTTCATGATTCTTAGAGAGGGAATCTGAACTTCTACTGGTAAAACGGCTTCCATTCCGTAGACTAAAGAGAAAGGAGTTGCTCCTGTCGAAGTGCGTACTGAAGTGCGATAACCGTGAAGAGCAAATGGTAACATCTCATGCCAGTCTTTGTGCGTTACTGTCATCTTTTGTATGATCTTCTTGATATTCTTATTAGCAGCCTCCACGGTGCCATTCATCTTTGGCCGGTACGGAGAAGAGTTATGGTTTTTTATTTTGAACTGTGTGCAGAGTTCAGTTTAGTACCATTATCAGTGATAACTCTTTCAGGAGACAACAGGTTTCTCGAATAGATATTTAATAGAATCCATCTTAGAAGTCAATAAAGTGGTATGATTCAACATATACTGTCTTAGTCGGCGAGCAGCCCAAGCCAAAGCACAGCAAGCTTTCTCGAGCTATGAGTATCTTGTTTCACAGTCGGTACCTTTTGCTAAGGCAGTATATGGCATGCTCTTTTCGACCAGACTCGTCATGTTGCCCCAACACACACCTCATTGAATTTTCTAACACGGTCAAATACATGATTAGAGGTCTTCCTTCAACTGGTAGCATCAGAATTGGAGGTTCTTGGAGATACTTCTTGATTTTGTCATTCATCATTCCATACCATCTCTTGATTTTTCTTTTTTAGTAATTTGAAGATGGGTTTGCAGGTAGCAGTCAAGTGTGGAATGAATCGGGCAATGTAATTCGAGTGCCCCAAGAAACCTCTGACTTCTTTCTTGTCTATTTCAGTACCCAGATTTACAATTTCAATTGATTCCTCATGCGGCTGTATAGTCTTTTCTTCTTGCAGTAGTCTGGCAAGTTCTCCCGGGACTTCACAATCTTCCTCGCTTCCATCCTCGGCTTGGTAGATCGGATTTTCAAAGTCATAATGAACAGTAGCAGAATTATTATCAACAGGATCCAGAGTGGCTATGGATCTGCAATTTGTTACGTGAGTGTGTGCAAGAAAACATAGCTTGTTTAAAAGATGACAGGAAAGATAAAGAGCGCAATATTTGAATGCAAAAAGCCCATCGATTTATTGAATATGAATATGCTTATGAAATGACAAAACCCTTAACAAATTAGCTATTGTGCCCCGGGCATAGACACAATGCTTTAAGAAGTTCAATTGTAAAAACTAAAAAGTTGCAACACTAAAATAGGCAATAACAATTACTCCTGACTAAAGGAAATCGGGATAGTGTCTTCAGCCTTCCAATTATTAAGTCCGTCACCAATTGTTGGGAAAATCCAGCTATCCCAGTCACAATCGTTATCAGCATCTTCCACAGCATTGACAGTCTTGTCATGATTAGGCAGGGGGGCAGTGATGACATTAGGAGTCTCAGGCGGATCCAATTCAAATTCTTCGGCGTCGATCATATCCTGAATTTTATTCTTCAATGACCAACAATCGTTTGTATTATGCCCGGGGCTATCAGAGTGATACGCACACCTGGCGTTGGGATTATAACTAGGAGAAGTAGTGTTGGGTTTTGCCGGAGGATCTCTGAGGGTAATTAAATTTGCTTTTAGCATACCCTGTAGTGCTTGTGCTAAAGTCATATTGATCTTCGTAAACTGCCTTCTTCCCGGGTTAATGTGCCTCACAGATTTCTTGTCTTTTTTCTTCTCGAGCAAGAGAGCCTTCAGTTCTTCCTGCCCCTTGGATAAGTTCAAGATCATCTCCTGGAGTTGAGCATTCTGAGCATGGAGATCTTTGACAGTTTGTTCGAGGTCCATTTTTCTGTTTGGAGGAAAACCGTGAGAACACTGATCCCTTAGAATACCTGTTATGCAATGTTATGCTATGCAATGTATGAAATGTTTTCAATGTTCAAAGTCCTTGAAATGGTTAGTACAATGCCACGATGTCATGATGTTATGATGTTATGATGTTATGATGTTAAGTAAATAACAAGCACAAGCAAGTCACACAATCATCATTCCTAAGTTTAAAGGCTTGCATGAGTTCCATAGGTAAGTACCCTCCCCACTGAAGTTTGGTTGGTTCAACCTGTCCTAGAATAGTAACCGGGTTCTAAAAGGATCTCCAATCATTGACCTTCCTTTAAGTCCACTTCAGTGCAACACCAAGTGGTTGACCGAAGCTTCCCTAAAGTCCAATCTCAAAGAGTGTAGTATCGAGTATCAACCAACCCCAGTCGGAACCGAAGTCAGCTATCTCACTACTTTCTACTGGCTAAGATGAGTCAATTAGGGTTCTCAAGGTCTGGTTAATGCTTTGATGACACCACGCGAATGCCAAATTTTTCCTCAAGTAAACATGAGGAACATCAGGACATCCAAAGTGTCACATTAACCGTAGCCATCATTTTAACCATTCCAGTATACGTCGGATAGTCGCGATGATCTATTGCTACTTACCTAAGGTACACTAGATCTGGGTGTAGGATCTTTCACTCAAAAATTCCCTTAAAAGAAGGAACAATTTGAAAACATAAATGATTTTTTAAGGTGACCTCTCTTCCTTTATCCCCAGCAGAGTCGCCAGTTCTGTCATACGGTGAACTGACTTTAATGTGTTTTTTAATCGCAATGTCGCGGTTAGCAAGAGTCGCCACCGACTTTTCTTTTATCCAATAAGGAAAGGTGGAAAAGAACAGGAAAGACCTTAATTTAGATTCTTAGGTACGGGAGGTACATTATACAAAGGGAAGGTGCTAGCACCCTTTGTATCCATGGTTATCCATGGGCTCTTAATTGCTCAATCATTTATGTTTTTCTAGTTTGAAAAAGTGGTTGGGAAATGTGTAGGAAATGTTTTGAAAAGGAGAATTTAACTTTGTAATGATTCTTGAATGAATGTATACAAAGTGGTTATCTCGTTTAGTTTTGAAAATAGTTTAGAAAAATATAACTCGGCAATGATTCTAGTGCGAATGTATGCCAAGTGGTGATTTTCTAATGGAGGTTTTGAAAGGTGTAAGGTGTGAAAAGTAGTTTTAAATTGTGAATAAGCAATTAAGAGTTATACCTATCCGAGGTCTTTCCGGGCATTTCCTATCCTTATGAGGGTAAAACTGTCCTTACTATTGAGAAGTAAGCAGTTTTATCCTTGGGATGTAGAAGGGTCATCGAAGGGTCATCGATTGGTCATCGATTGGTCATTGAAGGCAACAGTTGTGAGGATACCTTAGCATTCGAAGGGACGATAATCATTTAACCGTAGGCTACACCGAAGGGTCATCGAGGGACAAAGGCAACATTCGAGGGACTATGATGATTTAACCGAAGGGTCTTTGCTAAGTGTATCCCCATATTCGCGGGACATGACCATAATACCGTAATCGTAGGGTAACAAAAGAGAGGTCTGAGATCGCATATTAAAAGGCAAAGTTTTACAATTAATTAGATAGCCGTAGTCGATTAAGTAATTAGGTACATATTAAAATCAATACATTAAGATCAATTAAGCCATTAGGGTGGATCTTCACCATGAAATTAATACATTAAAATCAATTGAGTAATTCAGGGTGAATCTCCATAAGGGTATCCCACACATAAAGTGGAATACCTAGCCGGCCATTTCCTCGGGAATATGTAAACCTTTACACAATTCAGCACACGGGTTAGAGCATCAAAGTAAAGTATAATTGAAAATTGCACTACAACACAACAGTCATAATCTCAGGCCAAATGATGCAGAATTATAATAAGTCTTGGTTAGATAGACATAAGGCAGAATAGAAAAGAAACAAAGCAGCCACTGTCCCGTTCGCCTCTGCTTCGCCTAGCGAAGACTCAGCGAATGCTCGCTACAGGCTCGCTTAGCGATGTGCTAGCGAGCGGCCACGGGTTTGGAGTTTGACAGCAGCATGACCTCCGAAAACCTGAACTTTTATGGCATTTGATTACAGGAATAGCATGGACAAACATTCATGATATTCAAGCATATTTAAATTCGCATGTGAAATCAAATTACGTATTCGAAACTTCAATCATGATGCTTTATGTATATAGAGATTACCGATTAAAAGCATAAAACAATAGTGATGCGCAAACCTGCTTGCCACTAAGCTGCTATGTTGAAGAGACTGATCGCTTTTGGTATCGGATGGAGTTGGGCGGCGGTAGCTTCGGAGCGGAGGAGCGGCCTTCAGGGTTTCTTCACTCAGAACTCTCTAAAGTAGCCTCCAGGGTTTCTGTGCCAGGGTTTTCGTCCGTCTTCCTCTGTTTTCCTCCCCCTTTTCGTTACTGAAGCTTGGCTATTTATAATGCTCTTGTTGTGACCTAATGGGCTCAGAATGAAGCCCAGAAATTCTGATATTCGCAAGCTTCGCTAGGCGAAGGAGTTGCTCGCCTAGCGAGCAAGCTAGTTTGGGCTTTTACTGGATCTGATGCTTCGCTGGGGCGAGTGTCATAACGAAGTGTTCGCTAGGCGAAGGAATTACTCGCCTAGCGAGCAGGCTAGTTTGGGCCATTTTCTGAATTGGGCCATTTGTGAGTTGGGTCTTGGTTCCTTTACGGTCAATGTCTTGGAAAACAAGTTGGAGTGCCTTAGAAATGCCTTGTTATATTAACGGGCAAATTTTGGGGTATGACACTTTCCTTTCGACAATTCTAATATCACGCGCCTCCAATGAACCAACCAAATATTCCAATTTCATGGTTTCAAGATTATTGGATTCCTGAATAGCTACAATAATGTGACAAAAGTGAGAGGTCAACGTACGCATTACCTTCTCAATTATCATCTAATCGGTTAGGGTTTCACCACAACCTTTCATGAGATAGACGTGATTCTGCACCTTCGACACTAAGTAGCAATTCATAATGTCATCGCAAAGTATGCAATTTGACAACTTTGACTTTATCACCTCCTTCATCTTTGCAGAAAACACGATTAACAATCCATGATCCCGGAAGCACAATCACTGACGTGGGATTATTGAAAACACGACCAAGAATCTGATTGGAGCTCTAGATGCAATATTTTAGTGCGTGAGACACTTTTTTGAGGAGAGAGAGAGAGAATATAAAAATAAGGATTCTATTATTGAAGAATGATTGTGTTACAAACTGATTTACATATGCATGTATTTATATACAAAGTTACTTTACTACTAAATAACAAACCCTAAACCCTAATTGACTTTACGCTTATGTCACACGCAACTTGGATTATATCTTATATCTCAACAAATCATATCTGCTTATTGCTTATACACATCTGTGTTGTTCTAGATTAAGCACTGTTAGATTCTTATTTGTCTTATAGGTTAGGTGACATTTCTTTTGACCCTCCAAAACTAGCATAGATTGCTAGTTAAATTTAGGCCGAACATGATCTACATAATTATAATAATCAATTTTTTTCACAATTTAGATACATCTATATCTATATGGATCAAACTGCATCATATTATTATATATTAAAGGTTTAATCGCAACTTTGATACTTCTATTTTGTCTTTTTTATAGTTTTGATCCCTCTATTTTAAAAACCACGATTTTGGTCCATTTTTTAAGTTTTGTGTTGGATTTTGGTGCGTTGTTGAAGATTAAAATCCAACACAAAAATTTAAAAAAAGAAACAAAAAAATATGATTTTTCAAAATGAGAGATTAAAAAAAAAATAGAGGGACCAAAATTATAATTAAATTTATATTAAATTATTCACTTTATTTAGATTTATCTATAGAGATCAATATGTATCGCATATTATTATATCTTAAATATTTTGTGGTGTCGTCGTTTATTTCATGTAGTCAATTTCTTCTAATGAAAAAAGACTATGTTGCTGTGGTTATTGTTGTCGTCTAATGTCAACTGTGCAATATCATCATAACTTCATTGTTGATACCAAAGACAAGAGTGCTTGAATAAGAATTACTTTCAAATACAGTTGGTGACTTAGTGGAACAATAATGCAAATAATAGTAACATCTTGTTTTATCATTTGACGTCTCAATTCTCAATCATAATAATTTGAATTTGAAGTTATTAAAAATCTTAGAAGCAAGTTACCACACACACTCTTCTTTTTTCTAGGAACCAAAAATGTTGCCATAATTCAGACAGTAACATTTGTGATCATGACACACAACTGAGGCATGTTATGTGGCAAGCAGCCTTTTTTAATGTTATATGATCATGGAAAATATATTGCTAACAACCTTGTGCAAAAGAAAGGCAAATATTCATCATAGTGTCCATTTCTCAATCAAAGCAAGATTATGGTTGTCTATTCAAAATCTTCCCATTTATTAACTTTCTCCTCCAAACTCACTTATCAAATATAAAAGCAAAGTTTTTAAAAAAATCCAAACATGCGAAATGGAATGCGATATCATTCATGCAATCAGTACATCGATGGTCGATGAATCGAGATCGACGATCCAAATTTTATAGTAGATTTTGACTCTTAGAAAAAATACAAATCGTAACATCATTCATGCAATCAACACATCAATGGTTGATGAATCGAGATGAAACAGTCC
This sequence comes from Lathyrus oleraceus, assembly GCF_024323335.1. Taxonomy (NCBI): domain Eukaryota; kingdom Viridiplantae; phylum Streptophyta; class Magnoliopsida; order Fabales; family Fabaceae; genus Lathyrus; species Lathyrus oleraceus. The sequence goes on along the minus strand of NC_066581.1, from coordinate 315,587,131 downwards.
AAACTTCATAGTAGTCTTTTACTCTTAAAAATAATCTAAATCATCTGATTTCAATTCAAGATTACCGATATAATTTTTATCAAATTGTATGATACTATTGTCTGTATGCAATCTAAATTTACAATTTTGTCTCACGTCTACTTTTTCTTAACTATAATTCTCCGCGAAATCAAGAATCGTGCCGCAATTGTGACATAAAGTGAGAAATAAATATTGATGAAGAGATAAGGCCTATATATGATATTTGTATATGGGTAAGATTCTTGTTATTTTCATGTAGATCTTGCAACTTGATTAACCCTACAAAGCAAGGCGTGTTGCAATTTGTACCAATTGCATTAGACCAATAAATCTAGCAGTTATGGTGGTTAATAAATTAGGCTTTAACTTTATACTACAAAATAATTTCTATTCACAATCTTATGTATCACGGTGAGATATGAAAATGACAAGGTTTTTCATTTTGGCCACATCTGGATTTGATTGATGATAACTAGTCATAGTTCTGGAAATACTAGTGAAGTGGCAAGGCAAAGAGCTTTGATCTTTCTACTTTCTTTTTCTATCACATTTACAATATTAGAAAATTTCCATATTTGAGGCATGAGTTTTTTTTTTTTTACTAAAATATAAATATTAATTCAATATATATATATATATATATATATATATATATATATATATATATATATATATATATATATATATATATATATATATATATATATATATATTAGAATGGATGATGATTTCTTAATCGATATTTATTAATGGTGTTAAATAAATGTTAAATGTTAAATTTAATTATTATTTGCAATTATTTTTTTATAATTTTGTTGATATAAATAAAATTTTAAAAAATATTATTATATTCTTAGTACTTACTTTTCTCTAGACGATAAATAGTAAAAAAATTATCTACTAAAAGTTAATTAATATTATATTAAAATTTAAAACAATAAGTTGAAATGAAATTACTTTCTAATTATTATCATTTGTTTTGTTTTTCAAGGAATGCATGCTGAAAATGGTTTTAATAATAATACTAATGTTATGTCTAGGTGTAGTTCATATGGTATCCTCATAAATTATATTTCTTCTTATTTTTGGTGTACCTTATAAGGTTATATATGTAAATTCAGTTTGCACATATACTTAGTGATGAAAAAAATAAGTGGTGTGGTCCTATTAGTTGTGGACTTATGACAAGCTGTTTAGGTTAAAAACTCAAATGGTCCCACATTCAACTAAGCCTTTAATTTCTTTTTCTTCCATACCTTTGTTCATCTTTCAAAACACTCTCATTTGCCTCTTTTGTTCTATAAATAAATGAGTAAACTTGAAGCTAGTAAGAGTCACAAAAATTCATCTCTTTCTTGAACCTTCCTTTGTTTTTCTCTTTTCTTTGTTAAAGAAGTGAAGTTGCTTTGAGAATAAAGATGCATGTTGAACAAGATGGAGAAGCAGGGCACGTGCAATACTAACTCTCATGGAAGTGAATATATAGAGATTTATACATTCTTTTATGTTTCATTTTTTAATTGAGTTGGTTTTTCATGTGCCCCTCTTCCCCATCATGACAACACCATCTAATACTACATTTGGAAATGCTTAAAGGTATGAAACTTTCATTGATTTGTTTATGATCCACATAGAAGGTAAGTTATATAGTTATAATCTTTTCTATTATGTTTTTAACCGACAATATATATGTTTATAAGTTGAGACAATCTCTCCTTAACAAGACAGTTTCGTAGGAGTTAAGGTATGTTCAAGTCAAATTTTTGAGATTGACAATTTTAGATATACATTAAAATTTTAGTGATATTTAGTTAGTGGATTTGAATGTTGGTATGTGTTTGAAAATATTACGGTGGATAAAGATTGATTGAAAAAATTTAATGTCATAATCAAGAGATCAATGACATTTCAAGATTAATGATTATATATGGATTATATGAATTTGATCAAAATTATATATGAAGGGTGTGATTTTGAGCATGAGTCAATGTCTAACTCGTGGGTTTCTCTTTCTCCCTAATAATTTTCTTTGATGTGGAAAACCTCATATGGATCACCATGCAAGAATAATTATAAAAAAATAAACTTAATTTTTAGTTTAATCTTAATTACTTTTTAAGAAAATATGACATTCTCAATGAAGTACTAATTGATGTTAATGACTTTTCCTAACCTTCAATTTCATATAATATAAACACATATATTATTATTATTATTATTATTATTATTATTATTATTATTATTATTATTATTATTATTATTATTATTATTATTATTATTATTGAAAATTATCAAAGTGGTATATGAGTAAGTGGAATATTGTTTATCCTTTTAAGAAAAAGGCTCATTTGTTGGGCGCACTTAGGAGGAACTACCAACATAGTGCCATGCTTTTCATGGGTTAACCACTCATTGCCACAATTTAATTTTAAACCTTAGATTTTTGTTCATTAAATAATTTTTCATAATTTTCTAGTATTTATATTCTCCTACGAATCATAATGATTTTAACAAGTAAGAGAAAAACATTAAACAAAAAAATATGAAGAGGGGGAATTTTGATATTTTATAATATTATGCTATTGGAAGTTGAAAAGAATATCTAAAAGTTCTATAAGATTTTCATTCTCCATATGACCTACAATTATTTTTTTTCTTAATTACCATGTTTTTATTTATCAAATTTCATCTATACGATATAATACTATTTCATCTACTATTAGATATTAGATATAAATATTTTTCGTTGTCACATTAAAATATTCTATTTCGTTTGAAAATCAAATATCAACATTTCTTGTTAGATTTGACTTTGATGATAGTATTGTCAATTTCTTTATAATATTATTTTCATTTTAAGTTGTAAGAATAAAAATCGATATTATAATTATGATATTATGTTTTTGAGAAGTTTTCGCAATTCAAAGCTTTTTCAGATCTTTATTATGTTTTATTATGTTCATATTTGTTGATTACATAAACTTTGCTTAGCATCCTATGTTATAGTCAAGTGAGAAACTTACCAAAAGTTACATATATAACTTTAATTTCACTTTTGTAATTATGGTATTCCAATAATCCCTATCTAACTTTTTTAAGCATGTGAACACTAACATATATTAAACCTCTTTTCTCTCCTAAGTTGATTCTTCAAACAAAATTAGGGTAAAAAACCAACTTAACCACATTTATGAAACATTTTATGTGTGACAAGAATTGATGTTGATGTTGGAAAAAATTGAAAATGGAGCCAAAACATCACAAAGCTATCAAAGAGACAGCACATGCAAAATGGGGTTTGTATCCGTACACTTGCTTAAAAAATCACTTTTTAATTAATCACACAAAATAAAGTTTTTCAGACAAGTTTGGAAATACGTGGTGATATATGTATATGCCTTGACACCTATAGTTTCAATTAGAGTGTCTATTTTTTTGGCATATATAGCATCTAAGAAAACATAAGGTAGTGGATACAGCTTATGATAGAGATAAGACTTATCAATTTAGTATCATTATTTAAAAAATATATATATATATATATATATATATATATATATATATATATATATATATATATATATATATATATAATAACGGGATCGCAGTGACATAAATATTTTTGCGATTTCAATCGATAATTTATTGTGATATTGTTCTTAATCGTCATAATATATCAGTATCGACATCTTTCGATATTATTTTGCCATGATCATTTTTTCAGATTTTTATTAGACCTTGATTATATATATAATATATACTAATTTATTGGTAAAATACATTAACTCACTTAAATTTTGGAACATAATAAGGGACCATTTTTTGTTTCTATTAAAACTCATGTCTTTTTTTAAGTGTCCTTATTGGTTTGTTGATGTTAAAAGATTATGTTATTGTTGATTAGTGATTGACTCATATGCTTTTGTAGGAAACTTTTTCAATCAATTTTTAACTTGTTTGTTTTATTTATTTACTTTGATAGTGATGAAGAAAATTTGGTTTTCTCTATTACTTGCCTCACCCTAAACAGAAACTGATTTGTAATGAGTTCTCGTATTCATTTGTGTGGGGCTTGTAATAAAGTAGTTCAATTTTCTTTGCACCGACGAAAGTACTAAAGTTATTTCTGTTTATTGATATGAAGGGAGATTAACCTATAGAGATTTTCAACTAAAACAAGTATTAAACTTGATCTTATTGAAAATCATTTTTCTTTCCTTATGGCATGTGATCAATTCCACTTTTGATTTCATAGATAATTAGTATTGATGGAGACTAGTCTTATGTGGTCCATTAAAGATTAAATAAATTATCTTAGTAGTCGAGGTAATTGCAGATGTTGTAGATGTGAGTTAGTAACAATTAAAAGAAAATATATGATAAAGTTTGATGATCCTTGAAATTAATAGATTTATAAGAGTGTTAACCTAGTTGAGTTAAAGCTTTTGACTTCCTATAATTTCCCTAGTTTCAAACCCATGGTTTTAAATACCAACTTAACTTCATTAAACATAAATATGCATTTGATATTAATAAGGTTTACCTAATATTTTATATTTTTTAAATATAACAATTATTTTTGAGTGAATCTCACATTGTGTGGATTTATATGCTTGCTAGTATAACTATATGTAACAGTTAGATGTTTATGATGGTTTTGATGATGACAACACTATGATAAGGAAATATTCATCTCTCAAGAAGAAGTAATGATCAAAGATGTTATATTAAGATCAATATATTTTGTTTGTGAGATCAAGATATCAATGCATATCCAATAAAGTCAACACCTAATGTCAAGCGATGTTCGGTAGAGTTCCTAATGATATTTGGTTAAACAATCTCTGATGATGATGTTTATAAAGAAGCTTTACGAAGTCTCATCAGTCACAAGAAATCAAGTCCCAGATGAAGTGTTGAGTCAATGATGAATCAAGTAAAGGATCTTGATGTTTCAAATATCCTGAAAGAGGGAAAGTGTGAAAGCCCGTTTGGTCGGTGTCTGAGTGATCAATGTATTGTAAAGATATAAGAGTAATTCTTAAATTATTAAGGCAACCCACACATACACACACGCATTTAAAATAGTTTTAAACCTATATGTTTTTCTAAGATACTCTAAAAACTATAAAGGAACCATTAAGGTACATGTAGGATTGACTAAGAATGTTTCTAATCACTTAGTAAGCATTTGTACACTACTTGATCAATTAGGGACTTAACCCAATTGATTAGAGTAAAAAAAAACTTCTTAATCGATTAAAAAAAAAATCTAAGACTAAAACACATAATTGTTGTAGGATTTCCTTTTTTGAATTAGCGTTGTCATATTTTTGAATCTCCAAATCGATTAGTCTTATGCTTTAATCGATTAGATTATTAAAAAGCTCATGAATATTTTTTCATTTTTATCCAAATTTTCTGTTATAAATAAAGAGTTTCTCCTAATTTCAAAATACACTAGAAAACATATTTCTATAATACTTTCTCACTTTCTACTCTCTCTATTTCATTTCCTTCTTTTTCACGAAATTGCTTTATGAAATTGCAGTCATCGTCGATATCACTTTTAGTTTTGATTGTTTGTCAATTTGTCTATATAGTGTTTGATTTATTGTGTGTTTGTACTCTTCTCCATTTATGTGAATTTATTTGCATTGTTGTTGTAACTTTGTTATCATAATTCACTTGGAATAATTTGTTGTAGTAATATCCATTCCCTTCGGCTATTTTAGTCATTGTACCTTTAAGAAACCACATAGCCTAGTGATTGGCTGTCGCACATGGGTCAAAAACGAGTTTAAAAGTGTAGTAAAACGGAAGCGACACTCGAATGTCGTATCACAAGGACTCTTGAATGTTATAACCAAACGAATGAAAAGAAGGGTTATTTTTAAGGTTCAAAACTTAAATCGAAGATGATTAAAGGTAAAAGCAAAATTGATAAATAAGCTAATCTATTGTATCGATTTCCGACTTATCATCGATTCTTATAATTTCAATTCCCTAGAGGATTCAATCCCATTCGATTACAATACCCACTGACAAGCGCAAATTGGTATTATATGATGTATTTTCCTAATTTCTGAATTAAGCAAATGGATTTAAGTAGACGCGAATTAAGCAAATGCGACTTAATCAAACACAATAACGAAAAAGCTACGCTAACGTGATTATAGTTAAGGATCATACAAACAATCAAATTTAATCAACGTTTTCCTATAAGAAACAATCTAATTAAGCAAACGAAAGTAATTGAATTAAGCAAACGAGTTTATAGAAAGAATTGAAAAGAAATTGAAATTAAACTAAAATTAATAAAAACCTCAAAGTGGAATTCGAATACAACATATCAGCTCTTTGGGAATTAGCTCTCCATGAAATCTTCTAAGAAATATTGTATCATAAAAATTCACAATAGGATTCATGTAGCAGTGAAAGACCTAATATAATAAAAGGGAAATTCGGGCCCTTATGGGATTCGACCCGAAAATTACAAAAATCAGCCAAAACTAACTATTTTAATTAAGTATGGAACTTCAGAAAATTATTTGGCCATTCTTCACTCTAAATCTGCTTTTTACTTCAACGTAAAACTTTTAGCTTTTCTTCTTAGCTTTCCAACGCATATTAGAACGCGGCAATCCGAGGCATATAGCCCAAGTTATAATCTAAATAGTGACAAGGTATCAAATAACTACTTATGTTGAAAATAAAGTACGAAAATAAAGTAAAGGCAAAAATAAACTTATATATTAAAACATACTAAAATAATAAAAATAATATAATAAACTATAGATTTGCCTAAGTATAATAGTAGAAGAAAGTGCATCAAAATTCATTGATCAAATTCCCCCACACTTGAACTTTTGCATTCCGAGCAAAATTATAAATTCAAAACTCAAAACTGAAAACAAAACAAATAAATAGTTCCCTCCCCCACACTTAAAATATACATTGTCCTCAATGAAAGAGCATAAATATAAAATAAGAGTGAGAGAAAGGAAAGAACACACCCTAGGAGTCAAGGCAGATAAATGATTGCATAAGCAACATTTCCCAAAGAGAGCTCTTCTACAATCTCTTCTTCCAAAGTCGGGTTCTCATGGAGTAGCTTTGGGGAGTGTCCATTGACCTTGAAATTTTGATTAGTGCATTTGCCTTGTATTCCAGGATCAAAGAAGAATCTTCGATAAGTAAAAGTGTTGAATGGGAACGTCAAAGTGATCTTCTTTTTCACAACATCAAGAATCAAAGGATTACGGGGTTGCCTCACTACTTTTATTTCATCTTTAAGTGAGATCATATGCATACATATGGATGGGCTAATATCACGAGTGTCAGCCAAGGTCCATTCAATTCTCTTCTTATGTTTCTGCTTAAGTTGAAGCTTTGATGAATAATATGAATCCTCGAGAAGTGGTTTAGGCTCTAAAGAATGTGGTTGTTCAATGAATGGTATGTTTGGGGCAGCCGGAATGTCAAGAGCTTCACCTACATAAACAACTTTATTTACACTATCACCCTGCAAGGCATCGTCAATATCAGCACAAATAGCACAAAGATTAGTGTTACACTACGTCAAAAACTGGAATAGACAGCGCACCTTAGAGGGCGCTTTATTACAAAAGCGCTCTCTAAAGTGAAGCGAAAAAATAAGGAGCAATAGACAGCGCACTTTAGAGGGCGCTTTTGTAATAAAGCGCCCTCTAAGGTGAAGCGAAAAAATAAGGAGGAGATAGAGGGACAACAATACATGGCGCTTTTTAGAAAGCGCCCTCTAAGGTTACCCTTAGAGGGCGCTTTTAATAAAGCGCTGTTATAAGTCCATGTGCATTTCCAGTTTATAAAGCGCTTCTGGAAAGCCTTAGAGAGCGCTTCCATAAGCGCCCTCTTAGGCCCCCTTTAGAGGGCGCTTTTTTTCCACAAGCGCCCTCTAAGGTCCCCTTTAGTAAACATTAAAATTATAACATACTGCGCATTTTGTTATTTCACTCTCTGTTATTTTCGTTCTTTTTCACGTTAGGGTTCTAAGGCGTTCTCCTTCCACCTCTGTTAGATCTACGACGTTTCCTCCTTCTACCAATCAAAGATACACGATGCATACATTATTACTTGCACTATTGCTTTGTTTTAGCTTTGCCCCATTTCAGTTTTATGTTATTGTTGTCTATGCTACGTTTGTTTCGACCTGTAAAGTTTCAATATTCATAGTCATTTAAATAGTTTGGGTTTATTAGGCAATTGACGGTTGGTTTTTAAATTGCTGAATTTGATATCGCTATGAATCACATTCAAAGACTGTTGTTAGGGTTCGGTTATGGTTGCATTATAGAGACATTAGAAACCTTTGATTCTAGTAACTTAGCGTATATAACGTAGCTAGTAACTTAAGAAGTTTAGGTATGGATGTTATTTGATAGAGTAAATGGAGACATGAATGCCCTGCACAGAGTATCTTCTGAAATTGGTTTCTCTTCTGAAATTGTTTTTTGTTTATTCTAATTAGTAATGGATAATACATGGATGTCTTCCAATCGATTATCGAGAGAGTACGAGAATGGGGTATCAGAATTCGTTAAGTTTGTCGTTGCGCACGCCGAAGACCCCAGTAGAATGATATGTCCTTGCTTGGGTTGTTGTTATGGGAAACGGGTTGACGCAGTTTAGTTGACATCGCATCTAATGAGGCATGGAATTGATCGAAGTTATACATGTTGGAATTTGCATGGTGAGAAAAGTAACGAGAATGTTGAACCGGGGGATAGTACGACCTATGCCTCAAACTATAGTGGCGCAGATACATACGATTGTGATCGAGTTGAAGAGATTGCAGAAGCACTTGAAGGAGATCTTAAGGATTGTCCCGAAATGTTTGAGAGGTTGGTAAGTGATGCAGAGAAACCTTTGTATGATGGTTGCACTAAATTCACAAGATTGTCTGCAGTATTAAAGTTGTACAACTTAAAGGCGGGCAATGGATGGTTGGATAAAAGTTTCACAGAGTTATTAGCCCTTTTGAAAGATATGCTTCCTGAGGATAATGTTCTTCCCAATCGAACATATGAGACCAAAAAGATGTTGTGCTCTATTGGCATGAGCTATGATAAGATACATGCATGTCCAAACGATTGCATTTTGTTTCGAAATGAGTATGCATCGTTAAATGAGTGTCCTAAATGCGGTGTCTCGCGATATAAGAACAAGTTGTCTCCAGCAAAAGTCTTGTGGTATTTTCCTGTTATTCCGAGATTTAGACGCATGTTTCGTAGTGAAACCGATTCAAGACACTTGACCTGGCATGCAGATGAAAGAATTATAGATGGAAAGTATCGACATCCGGCAGATTCACCACAGTGGTTGAAAATTGATAATGATTATCCTGAATTTGGAGAAGAATCAAGAAACCTTCGCTTGGCATTATCTACTGATGGAATGAACCCACACGGTATCCAGAGTATCTCACACAGTACATGGCCTGTGATTATTATGATTTATAACCTACCTCCATGGCTATGTATGAAGCGTAAGTACATGATGTTGTCTATGTTGATTTCTGGACCTAAACAACCAGGGAATGACATAGACGTGTACTTGAAGCCCTTAATCGAAGATTTAAAGATTTTGTGGGAGACCGGTGTGGAGGTTTATGATGGATATAGGAAAGAAAGTTTCAACTTGAGGGCGATGTTGTTTGGCACAATTAATGATTTTCCAGCATACGGAAATCTATCAGGGTATAGCATAAAAGGTCAATGTGCGTGTCCTATTTGTGAAGATAAAACAGATTGGAAGCGCTTGGAGTTTGGTCAGAAGAATGTCTTTCTCGGTCATCGGAGATTCTTAAATTCAAATCATCACTACCGTGGATGGAGAAAGGCGTTCAATGGAGAGACAGAACAAGGCAGAGCTCCACCTATATTGACGGGTGATCAAATTTTTGAAAAGGTGAAAGATTTGGATACTCAGTTTGGCAAGCCTTTTGCCCAGACACTTGTCAAAAGTGGGTGGAAGAAGAGGTCAGTTTTTTTTGAATTGCCGTATTGGAAGTCCTTGTATGTGAGACATTTTCTTGATGTTATGCATATTGAAAAAATGTATTTGAAAGTGTTATTGGCACGTTACTCAATATACAAGGAAAGTCTAAGGATGGCCTTAAGGCAAGAAAGGACTTGATAGCGATGGGAATAAGAACTGAATTAGGACCCTTGAAGAAAGGAAAACGAACATATCTACCGCCTGCTGCTTATACTCTATCTAGAAAGGAGAAAAAACATTGTGTAAGTTTCTAAGTGAAGTTAAAGTTCCAGAAGGGTACTCTTCAGATATTAGAAGACTTGTGTCTATGAAAGACCTCAAGTTAAAGAGTTTAAAGACCCATGATTGCCATGTTATAATGGAACATTTTCTCCCAATAGGTATACGTTCTATTCTTCCAGAAAAAGTAAGAAGCTCTATAACTAAGTTGTGTTCTTTCTTCAAGTCAATTTGTAGTAAGGTGATCAATCCTGCGATCTTACCAATGTTGCAAAAAGAAATCGTTATTACTTTGTGTGAGCTTGAAATGTTTTTTCCTCCATCATTTTTTGACATAATGGTACATCTAGTTGTTCATCTTGTGAAAGAGACACAATTGTGTGGACCAGCTTATATGAGATGGATGTACCCTGTTGAACGTTATATGAAAATATTAAAAGGGTACGTGAAGAACCGAAGTCGACCAGAAGGTTGTATGGTTGAAAGATACATTGTTGAAGAAGCGATTGAGTTTTGTACTGAATATTTGTCTAATGTTCAGTCAATCGGACTCCCCAAGTCTCAGCTTGTCGAAAAGAAAGAAGGAAAAAATCTAATTGGAAATAAAATCGTGGCAGTATCAAGGGTCGAACGGGATCAAGTGCATTTGTATGTTCTGCACAATGAGAATGAGGTTGAGCCGTATGTTGAAATTCACAAGGATGTTCTCCGAGGTTTAAATCCCAATAGAAATGAAATTGGATAGTACAAGAGCACAATCGATGTTTTATACCTTGGTTTAAGGATCATATTTATTCAAAGTATTATTCAGATCCCGCTTCAATAACAGAAAGGTTGAGATGCTTAGCATATGGTCCAAGTTTCCATGTTTTTTCTTATAGCGCATACGCGATTAATGGATACACATTTTATACCAAAGAACAAGATGATAAAAGTACTATGCAGAATAGTGGTGTCACCGTGGTAGCTGAAGCAATGCACATATCAAGTGTGAAGGACTTAAACCCCAAATTTGCAAAGCTGTCGTATTTTGGTGTTATCGAGCGCATTTGGGTGTTTGATTATGAGAAGTTTCAGATTCCTATATTTGGTTGCAAGTGGGTTGAAAATAATAACGGCATTCGAATGGATAAGTCAGGATTTTTGCAAGTGGATCTTAATAGGGCGGGATACAAAGATGAGTCTTTTATTCTAGCCTCTCAAGCTAGACAAGTGTTCTATGTCAATGATCTGAAAAGTACGAAATGGTCTATAGTTCTTTTTTCCAACAAAGTAATTGATGAAAACACTGGAGATCAAGGTGATATTGATGTTGAGATTGAATCGTTTACCAGAAATGATCAAGATGAGAATATTATATCAAATGATTCATATATTAGAAATGATCATAATGAGGGTATTTGGATCAATCCAACCGTCCGTGTTGTTAAGAGACATGTAGAACATATTCCAACCAAGAAAAGAAAGAGAACTTAGTGAAAAAGGTACAGGTCAAATGATTTTAATTGTTTTCTTTATTACAGGTAAAATGACTTTTATGATTTTAATTGTTTTTACATTTGTCATCTGATTTTAATTGTTTTCTTTATTACAGGTAAAATGGCTATTATGAAGTCAATCATTCGTGCAAGGGGCAAGGGATACTTGAAAGTATCAATTGATATTTGTTTAGATGGAGATGTTCCATTGTCGTCAAGCCTCATTCGCGTAGATGATGATGTTGGATATTTGAAAGTATCCCTCTACGACAATGGAACATGTCCATCTAAACAAATATCAATTCTATCTTCAAAAGATAAGGGACCAAAAATATAAGGGGATTACGCAGCAAATCGAGTCAGTTGCATCAAAAAAAAGGTATAAACATAATTATATGATATTTATGCATAGAAAATGTTAATTCTTGATCTTATACATCACCTAACTAATTTTATGATATTTTAGGTTCATGCTATTGATATTGAACAAAAAGAGGTTGTTGCTAAGAAGACTGCTGCTAGCAAAAAAAACATACATCTCAGAGATGCTTTTGCTACTTAGTTTTATTTCTTTTTAAGTTATGAATTGGTTGTATATTTAGAATCTTTAGAAGTTAAACGATTATATATCAGTGGATTGTTGTATATGTATGGATTGTTGTATATAAGGCTTGTTGAATGCAATGTGTGAAAAAGGGCTTCAAATTATACAGTTTTGGGTGTACTGCTTCAATATACAGGTTGTCTAAAATATATAAAAAAATATAGCGCTTTTTAAAAAAAAATAATTAAATAACCACCCACTTTAGAGGGCGCTTCCCAAAATAAGCGCCCTCTAAACCCTTTAAATTTCCACTTTAGAGGGCGCTTTCCAGTAAAAGCGCCCTCTAAACCCTTAAAAGTTTCCACTTTAGAGGGCGCTTTCCAGTAAAAGCGCCCTCTAAACCCTTAAATGTTTCCACTTTAGAGGGCGCTTTCTTTAAAAAGCGCCCTCTAAAGTGGCCCTTAAAGGGCTTAAAGAGCCACTTTAGACAGCGCTTTCACCAGGAAAAAAAGCGCTGTCTTTACCTATGCCAGCGCCAGATTAGAGGGCGCTTTAAAGCGCTGTTATAGGCCAAAAAAAGCGCCCTCTTTTCCCTTATTTGGCGTAGTGTTATTACAAATCACATGAGTAAATATCATCAAAACCAGATAAAGTTGGAAAATCAACTGAAAATAAATCAGAATAAGCTTCATCAACAACTTCAGAAAGCAACTCTATTTGAAAAACAGAATGCTCTTCCTCGTCAATCTTCTTATTTTTCAGTACTCTTTGTGAGAAATGGATTGGTGATACATACTTTTTTTCAACCTCAACAATAATAGAAGGTTCAGGTTTATTTTCAGGTGTTACACTAATAATTTTTTAATTTTTTTCTAGGGCTGGTTCTGTAACTTTTTCGGATCTCGAGGAAATTGCACTCACATTAGAGCCTTTTAGATTAACTACTGTTTGGGCATGTAGTTGGTTTGATCCTTGAGCTTGTTGCATGACATTCATTGAAGTGGCAAGTTGTCCAATTTGTGTTTGCAAAGTCTGAATACTATAATCTGTTCGCTGCTGAAATTGGAGACTGTTAACAATCATTTGCTTGACAAGTTCCTCTAGTGAAGGTTCATAAGGTGAAGAGGTGGTTACTTGTGGAGGGTTATATGGTGGTGGTGGTGGAAGGGGTAACATCAATTGTTTCACTAAAGAGGTAAGTTCACCAATTCTGGTTTCTAGAGCCTTGTTGGAAGAAGAAACCTGAATCTCATTCACACCTTTTTCTTGGACCATAAAATTATCCCTTGTTGTGAAGTGTTGGGAGTTAAGTGACATGTTCCCAATCAAGGATTTGGCAGCAACAGAATATTCAATACATAAAGCATTATAATTAACATCATGGACAACAAGTTCTCTGAGAGGTCTTTGGTCAGTCATGTTAAACTCAATAGAAAAAAAAGAAAATCAACAAACAATGAGAAAACACATAATTAATTCAGCAATGCAGCAAAACAAATAGGAAAATATCGACAATGTCCCTATTAAGTAAAAACAATTATGATATGGAAATAGCGATAAAAAAAAATACAAAAAAAATACAAAAATACGAAAATTAATCTAATAAAGTCAATTAAGAATTTTGGGAATTTTTTCGGAATTTTCTGAAACTACCAAAACAAAAAAAAATCATAAAAAATAGAAAAATAAGGAATTTCGGGTTTTTAGGACGGCTTCCACTATTCAGGCCCTAAATAGAGGTTTTTCATCCTTGATTTTTTCCTAATGAATCGACAAAGAATGAGAATAATCCGAGACGATTTTTTTAAAAACAATTTTTTTTATCCTAAAACGCAAAAAGATCAGAACTCAAGAAAGTTAGGGCAAAAAATGCTAAAACACAACACCTATGACTATAATAATGGTTAAAATCTACAGGAGTCCCCGGCAACGACACCAATTTGATCCGTTGTCGCACACTGGTCAAAAACGAGTTTAAAAAGTGTAGTAAAATGGAAGCGACACTCGAATGTTGTATCACAAGGACTCTTGAATGTTATAACCAAACGAATGAAAAGAATGGTTTTTTTAAGGTTCAAAACTTAAATCGAAGATGATTAAAGGTAAAAGCAAAATTGATAAATAAGTTAATCTATTGTATCGATTTCCGACTTATCATCGATTATTATAATTTCAATTCCCTAGCGGATTCAATTCCATTCGATTACAATACCCACTGACAAACGCAAATTGATATTATATGATGTATGTTCCTAATTTCCGAATTAAGCAAACAGATTTAAGTAGACGCGAATTAAGCAAACGCGACTTAATCAAACACGATAACAAAAAAGCTACGCTAACGTGTTTATAGTTAAGGATCATACAAACAATCAAATTTAATCAACTCTTTCCTATAAGAAACAATCTAATTAAGCAAAGGAAAGTAATCAAATTAAGCAAACGAGTTTATAGGAAGAATTGAAAAGAAATTGAAATTAAACTAAAATTAATAAAAACCTCAAAGTGGAATTCGAATACAACATATCAGCTCTTTGGGAATTAGCTCTTCATGAAATATTCTAAGCAATATTGTATCATCAAAATTCACAATAGGATTCATGTAGCAGTGAAATAGCTAATATAATAAAAGGGAAATTCGGGCTCTTATGGGATTCGACCCGAAAATTACAAAAATCAGCCCAAACTAACTATTTTAATTAAGTTTGGAATTTCAACAAATTATTTGGCCGTTCTTCACTCTGAATCTGCTTTTGACTTCAACGTGAAACTTTTATCTTTTCTTCTTAGCTTTCCAACGCATATTAGAACGCGTCAATCCGAGTCATATAGCCCAAGTTATAATCTAAATAGTGACAAGGTATCAAATAACTAGTTATGCTGAAAATAAAGTACGAAACTAAAATAAAGCCAAAAATAAACTTATATATTAAAGCACACTAAAATATTAATAATAATATTATAATAAACTATAGATTTGTCTAAGTATAATAGTAGAAGGAAGTGCATCAAAATGCATTGATCACCTAGCAATTCGTTTTATGTCAAAATTATAAGTGGTGCTTGAATCATAAGTCATCAAACTTGAATCAAGGCTTCAAGATAGTGTGATTCGAATCATACATATTTATGAGTCGGATCATAGAGCATCATGAAAGGTTGGATTTAGTTCTGCTTCATTTGAGCATCATGAAAGGTGGGATTTAGTTCTGCTTCATTTAAGTCGAATCATGGCAAGGAGTGATTCGAATCACAACCTTCCTTGAGTCGAATCATGGCAAGGCGGGATTCGAATCACAACCTTCCTTGAGTCGAATCATGAAGTATTCATGACTCGAGTCATGTTTTGTGTTCCCTCTTTCCAACCTTTGATTCAAGTTGATTATCTCTTTGATTCAAATCATTACTTAATGATTTGATAAAAAAAACCATTTGTCTAAGTTAGTTGTGAGTAACATTCCCAAGAGTGTATGTCTAACCTCTTGCACCATTATTCATCTTTCTTCTTTTTGTCATGAGATAGCGTGTCACCTTAGAGAGAAAAACTCAGAAAAAATGTGAAATATCACAACTTTTGAATTGTTGTTATTCTTGTATTCTTGTTGAAGACAAAAAAACCCAAAGAAAGTGAAACAGATTAGATCAATCAAGTGATAGGATCGATAAATCTTAGAAAAACCATCTAAGAACCAAAACCCATTATTGCCAAGAACCTTGAGAGAACCTAGTTTTGTTTTTCATTCACCAACACCTAAATTCCTTGTTGATACCTTATGATTGACCTCCTAGAATGCGGATCATGTAAATGTTAGTTGTGTGTGTGAGATTCTTTAGATACTATTAATCATATTCAACGTTTATCAAACCATTATTGTGGATCTTCAACTTTAAAGATTGAGTATGAGAGGTATATGAAAGGTACATTAGAGAATCTAATGTTTTTCTTTGAAGTTGTATTTTTGTGTATCAGGTGGAAGAATAATTTCTTGGACATAAATTTTGCTTGTGTGTCATTTACAAGAAACAAGAATGTTTGTGTACTCAATCAAGACTATGGTGAAACCATGTGAAGGTTGTCGTAGAACAAAGTTTGGAGTTATCCAATTAATTGAGGTTAATGGAGATCACTCAAACAAGTCTTTTCAATTATTGCATCATTTGTGCTACAATTGCCCGAAGTGATAGTAGACAATTTTGTATCAATGTTCCAATCTGTCAAACATCCAACCAATGCACCACAAAGTTTTTCACTAGTATGAGGTGCAAGAACATAAATAAACCTAACATAATAAGATTCACAAAACTAGTATAAATAATATGCAATCAAACTAGTATATATATAATATGCAATTAAGCTATTATTAGAAGAAATTAGATTTACCTCAAAATGTGACTCTGTAAATTCCAGTTTCCATCAATGTAATGAGCAGTGACAACCATATATTCCTTTTTTTTATTGCTCGAGGTCCATAGGTTAGAAGTAATGGTCAACCTTCCTTCAAGATTTTCTAACTTCAAAGTTGATGATCTCTCCAAATTGTACACTTTGAGTATCTCCTTTTTTATAGTATTTCTACAAGGATCTTGGAATAGTGGTTGGAGAGAAGCTGAGTATCTTCTAAAATCAATATGATCCACTATTAAAAGCGGATATTCACTGCAAAATAATTGCATGTGCAAGCTCTTTCTTAGCATTTTCTGCATCATAAATTCCAATACTCAACTCTTGTTTACCTTGCATTGTTTTAGGCGTAAGAAATATGTGTCATTTATTAGATGGTTTCAAAAACTTATTTTTAGGACAAGATTCCATATGTCCTTTTAAATGTGGCCTCTATTTAGCCACTTTTTTAGGCATCATACTGCATGAATATTTTTTTAATGAATATTTTTAAACTCATTCATATTTTTGTTTTTCTATAGAACTTAGGTAAGAGACTCAAAATCTAATTTGTTTAAAATATAATATTTTAGTTTTTTTTAATTATGTATTTTAAAAAAAATATTTTTTAAAATTAATTTTAAAAAGTGATTTTTTTAAAAATAAAAAAGTCGTTTTTCTTTTCAGAAAAATAAAAAATCTATTTTTTCAAAAAAAAAGTGTATTTTTTCCGAAAATAAAAAAAAATGATTTTTTCCGAAAATAAAAAAGCCGTTTTCTAAATTAAAAACATTTTTTTTCAAAAATAAAAGAAAAGTCGGTTTTTTCGAAGGAAAAAAAGTCAATCTTTTTTAATAATAAAAAATAGTCGATGTTTTTTGAAAAAAATAATTTTTTAAAACTATTGAGGGCTTGAAGCCTTACTTGAGTTTTAGGGATCTTGAAGCCCTTGAATTTATGGACATTTAGTTTTGGGGCCTTGAAGCCCTACTTAAACCGTAAATATGTGATTTCTGGTTTTCACATGCTCTTGCTTTCTTTGAAATGAAATAAGGAAAAAAATGATTTTCTTTTTAAATATAATTATTTATATAGGAGTATTTTGGTCCAAATTTTTAATTTATAAGAATAGAAGAATAAACGAAGGGGTGTAGGTAAAATTTTCTTAGTTTAAGGGACCTACTTATTTTGGACTCTTTGATTTTTTAATCTTTGAGTCCTATATTTTTAAGTCTTAAAAGTTAGGCCAGAGTCCCCTACATTTCATCATTCTAATTGAGACCCATCTAAGTTACCATATTTAGTTATACAATTGAATCTTCTTTTACTATCTTATCATGCAAATCATTTAAAGTTTATTTTTCCAGTAGTTACAGACAACACGTTTCCATTTCTACATTGCTTGGTTATTTAAAGTTTATGAAACAGAAGAAGAAGAAAAAACTGACAACAATTGGTGATTCTGCTTTCCATATCCTATTTAAACATTTCAACTCTCTACTTTGTTATAACTATGAAGATAAAAATCTTCAACCAAATACAAAGAATGAGAATCCATACACTTCAAAATCAGATCCATCACATTGTATTTGTAACTAACATTATTTTGTGCTCAACAATCCAACAAATGTGGTTTCTGAATAGCCAACCTTACATCCTGAGTTAAGAATCAATGCTTCCCAAATCTTAGCTCCTGGAACAAAACTTTTATCAACAATTCTATTCATTAACACAACCGCATCAGTAATCAAACCCTTTTGACACATTTGAAGTATGATTCTATCAAATGTTGAAGATCTTGGATAAAAACAGTTCTCCAACATTTCCTCCAACAAAACACAAGCTTCATCAATCTCGCCTTTACCAACCAAACCATCAAGCATGATCCTATACATATGCACGTTCATCTCAACACTCTTCAACCTCATCTCCTTCACTACCCTCTTTGCCTTCTCTAAATCCCCTTTCATGCACAATCCACCCAGTAGAGTATTGTAAGTAACCACATTTGGTTTGCATCCTAATGTTTCCATAGAAACCGCAATCTTAAGAGCCTCGTCGAAATTATTCTGCTTACACAAACCATTTATATACACATTGTAAGTATAAACATCAGGAATGAGTCCTAATACTAGTATTTCATCGAATAACTCGTCTAATTTCACATAATCACCTTCTTTAACAATTCCACTCAAAACAATAGTATAACAAACAATATCAGGTTTAACTCCATCTTCCTTCAGCTGATTCAGAATTTCCAAAGCATCCTTACCCTTCCCTTCCTTCACCAAAAACCTAATCATATTCGTACAATCCATCACACCGGGACAAAACCCTAGCTTCCTCATATTCCCCCAAACAAACAAAGCCTCGGCACTAGTCATATCGTTTTGTTCGCACAACGACGAAACAATCAAAGAACATATCTTATCATCCAAACTATAACCATCTTCAATCATACAATTCATTATCTTAACAGCGTAATCAACCCTCTTAATTCTACACAACGCCTTGATCAAAACCCGAAAACTCGATTCCTCGAGCCGGATTTTCATCTGCTGACTCTTCAACAAAATATCCGGAACCATTTTGAGACACTCTCTCTTCCTACAAAGCAACGAAAGCAACAAGTTCAAAGAACAAACAGTTGGTGTGCACCTAAACCTAGGAATTCTGAAAAACAAATCAACAGCATCTTGAACCCTATCAGAAAAACCATAGAATCTAATAAGGTACACAAACATGAACTCAGGTGATTCAAATTTCTCATTATATTCAAGATGGTTGAGAATATGAGGGATTTCATGTAAGTGTAAAGGGTTGTTTTTGGTTAACGTTTTGATGAGAAAAAAGTAAGCTTTTGGAGTTGGGTCAGTGTCATAAGCTTTGAAAGAGTGAATAAGAGTGGAGAGAAGAAAAGGGTTGTTGTTGTTGTTGTTGTTGTTTTGTGTTTGGGGTTGAGTGGTGGTTGCTTGTTTGAGAATTTGCATAGCTTGTTGTTCACCAAAATTGTGATGCCATGAAGTTTTGTAAGGTGAGTGTGGCCATTTTCTGAATTTTCTGAGGTATTTGTTTGCAGATTTGGATAAAGGGTTTCGAACCATTTTCGGATTTGGATAAAGATACCAAATTGAATGAAACTGTGTCTCTCTTGTTCGTGATGCCACAAAGAGTGCAGAGCAGTGGAAATGGGTTAAGCTGGTTCGAAAAATGGATTGTTTTGACATCAAGTTTCAATCCCAAATTTTAAGAGTTTTTTTTTTTTTTTTTTACCATGTTTCTCTACTTTTAATATTCACAATCATTGAATTAAAATCAGACGGTTTAAGTTAAAAATTTAATATTTAATTTTAAAATAAATTGAAAATTATATTAAAATCTAAACCGTTTAATTTTAATTTAATGATTACAAATGCGTAAAATGTCTGAATGCGGCAAAACTATGAAACAGTGGATTTGATTTGATTTAGACATCATAAGATTGCACTAATATTTTTTTTTTATAATTTTAATATTGTTAATTTGAAAAAAATATATAATTTTGTAAATAGTTGAAGATATAATGTCTTGAATTTTTGTGACATGTGAGATTATGCTTATTTAGAGTTCAGGTCTAGTTTTGTAAAATAAAGAAGATAAAGTGCTAAAATAATTTGTATAGATGGATTGAATGTTTAAAATTTAAAGAGTGTGATATTTATTTAAGAAATTATCATTTTGGCCATGCCCATAACACTATGATCTACTAAAAATATGTCTCATTCAATTATTCAAAGGAGTAGTGTGTGATTGTTCCCTCTATTTTTGGGATATGTGATGTTCCACATTTGACTATTGTTTTCTACCTTTCTACCTCTCAGCATGTTATGTTGACTCTATCTATAAGTTGGTAACCTTTCAAGTTCATGGGGTTCCCCAATATTTGCATTCTTTAGTAAATGATGTTACAAATATGGAATGTGTTCATACCATCCAATTATCTAGTCCAACTACATTTTTTTACAAGTTTAGAGTTCTGACGACCGCGATAGACCCCAATAGATTTGAGGAAATTTTGGTTGGCTTACCTTTAGTTTTGTTTGTCCTCACTTGACTCTGTCTCGCCTAGGAACCATCAGTTAACCCTAAAATATATTGTCCATTGATTTTGGTTAACACTGTAATTATTTTTAGGTGTAAATAAATTCCATGTGCATATTGCATTATCAATTAACTTTGAAATTTAAGATGATGGAGTGTAACTAATTATGTGTTAGCGCGTGGACAATGTCATATTGTGTCGTAAAGCAGAAGATTACTTGTTACAACTTTTATCTTAGCCTATAAACTATTGAATATCGATGTGATCCTTATTAACCCATTACACCCTGTAACACCCCAATTCTTAAATTATATAATTATTTGAATTATTGTGTTTTGCATATTTATTTAATTGTAAGTGATTAATTAAGTATGGGAGTGGGGTGTGTACCCTTGACTTAAAGGTTTCGAGATAGTTGTAGGTGATGAGTAGAAGTGAGACATAATTACTAGAAACTATTTTAATAATAATAATTTACTAGATTTAATTAATTAAAAGAAAAATAGAGTTTTTGGGGTGAAAGTGAGAATTGAGGAAAAATTAATAGGAGGAAGGAGCAATTATTTTGTTGGTAGGGGAGAAAATATAATTAAGAGTTATTTTGTTCTAACTATATATTATAATGAGAGAAATCTAGAAATAGCCTATTTTGTCAGTACATAGAAACCAGAGAAAAGAGAAAGAGACCAAAGGGCTATGAAGAGGAAGGGACTTGGAGTGGAGAAGAAGTTCTACCGGAAATCATAATTTTGCTGCTATGAGTATCCGGTAAGGGAGGATAATAACTTTCAATGGGACTTATGCATGAGGGGCATGGTAGATGGGTCATTAACCTCCAATAGGGTGTATGTTGTGGATGAATTCTGATTGTATAATGAAAATTGTCTGTAATAATTGAGGAATTTGTGCACTATTCATGATTGATTTTTCTATTTTGATACTTGATGTTTTTCCACCATTATTGCATTGTCGAAGGTTTTGCAAATCAATGATTTTCATGAAAATAATGGAGTTTATGTGTTAAATTGGGTTTTAATCATGGGATAATAGTAGTATGTCTAACTCTAATTCTGAGCGTCTGGCTTTTCACGAAATTGAAATTGAATTTTCGGAGGTCCTCCAATGGTAAAAATCGCATTCTGCTTTTTACAAGTCTGTACGCCATCGCTTAGCGAGGAAAACTTCGCTTAGTGGGGGAGGTCCTCGCGTAGCGAGACGCTTCAGCGATGAAATTCTCTTGTTTTTGTTTTTATCATAACTTGAGTTTCATAACTCGCAATGAGATGTAGTTCGAAGCATTGGAAAGCTAACGCGAACTAATATCAATTGGTAATAATTTTAGAGGATGAATGTGTTGCGATAACATGAGTAATTTATGAGAATGATTATTAAAAATTATTTGATTGATTAAATGTCAAGTTGTGCGAGTTTGAGGAATATGTTTTATGAGTTGTGGAAATGTTTGAATATGTTGCTATGGCGAGATATTAAGCGTTGAGAATAAGTATGAAATATGAGAATATTGTGAATATGGATTATTTTGAGTTATGTTGATTGTATTGTTGCATGTTTGAAATATAATTTTGTTGAGATGAATTATTAGCATGTTTGCGTTGCATTGTTGATTGATAATGTACATCTTATGATTTTTGTGTGATGTAATCCATAGAAAGGATTACTTGAGTTGTCAATGCATTTATATTAGGATCAGAGAGGGGTCTTAATGCATTGATTTGATGATATGATCATGCATCATAAGAGTTATGTCAAGAGGCATGTTTAGTAGTTCAGATAGGGGACTAGTGGCTTGTCCCAAGCTCAGAGAGGCGGCTTGGAGCTCATAGAGGGGGGCTCATAGAGATTGGAACCCGATTCATATGAAGAATAAAATGTTAAGTTGGTACCACATACATACGCAAAAAATTGCATAGTCGAGTCGAGTTGCATAATGAGTTATTTGCATAATTGTTGAGTTGTGATTGATTGATGAGTTTAGGTGTGTGATTGTGATGAGATATACAGTGAATGAAATTATGTGGAGAATGGTGTATTATTATCCTACCTTGCAGTATATGCCTATTATTATTGTTTGTGATTTCTCACCCCTTTGTTGTTGAGGTGGTATGTGCTCCTCTTCGGAGTACAAATAAGCAAGTAACTTAGTAGATGCTTAGAGTGGAGGATGGCATGAGGTTGTTTCTTTTTTTCTTTCTTTCTGCATTTAGTTTACGTGTTGTGATATGTAACACTGAGGGAAATGTTTGTGATTTATCTTCTGTTGTGTTGAGTAGAAAGTTAAAGTATACTCTCATGGTTGATGTTTTGAGATTTTGAAGAGATTGCATTTATGATTTCGTTTATGTTATAAAGTCTTTGAAATTAAATGATTTATTGATTACATGTTTTTTTGATGAGAAATTCCACTACGATGATACCCTAAGTGAAGGTGAGCATGCAGAGACACCCTAAGAGAAGGTGTTGATTATTTTTACTATATGTTAAAGTGTTACAGAGCATGTATGTTTGGATTTGAGAAAGTGTGACATTCTATTTTTGTTTTGTTGAATACTCTGATTTTCGTATATTTATGCGCGGGAAAAATAGGGTGTTACATAATTGGTATTAGAGCAGGTTGGTTCATCTGAACATGTTTTTATATGTTGTTTGTTCCTTAGTACACGACATGCGTGTGAAACACTGTTGATGCTTGCTTGTTTTTCTAACCGCTTAGGAGCGGGATTGAAACAAGTAGGGGGAAAAGCTTCTGCTTCTCTGTGTTACTGCATGTGTGAAGGGTTGGTTCAGCGAGCCGCTGATTGCAAGAGTTCAGGCAATGTCGAAGTTGTGTTATTCCCGAAACTGAAGAGGTTGTGGATTAGAGATTCCTATCTACCGATCAAGTTGGGATGTCTTTGAGGGAGAACTATCATAGATTATTGAGGGTTGCTTTTCGGAGTGAGAAGAGCAATATGGCGGCTAGTAATATGCCAGTGGCGTGTAATTCTTGATGTTTTTCCTGAAGATGTCTGCGACTTGCCTCTAGATCATGAATCTGAGTTCGATGGAGGTGAAGAGTTTATGTTTATATCTGCTCAGCAAGTAAGAGAGTCTATGAAGGATGGTGCACAAGTGTTTGTGATGTTAGGTTCGTTAGAAGCCAAAGGCAATGGAGTAGTTTAGGATCTTCCTTTTGTTTGTAATTTCCTAGAAGTGTTTTAGGAAGACATTAGTGATTTTCTGTCGGAGTGCAAAGTTGAGTTTACTATCGAATTATTATCTGGTACTTGTCCGGTGTCGATGTCTCCTTATAGGATGTCTGCTTCAGAGTTGAGTGAATTGAAGAAGCAACTGGAAGATATACTTGAAAATAAGTTTATTCGTCCGAGTGTTTCTTTGTAGGGTGAGCCAATGTTGTTAGTTAAGAAGAAAGACGATAGTATAAGATTGTGTGTCTACTATCATCAGTTGAACAAAGTAACTATAAAAAACAAGTATCCATTTTCGAGGATTGATGATTTGATGGACCAATTATTAGGTGCTTGTGTTTTCACAAAGATTAATTTGAGATCTGGTTATCATCAGATTCGTGTAAAGGCTAAGGATATTACGAAGACGACTTTTTGAACGAGGTATGGTCATTACGAGTATTCAGTGATGCCATTTGGTGTGTCTAATGTTCCTGATGTGTTCATGGAGTATATGAATAGGATATTCCATCAGTATTTAGACAAGTTTGTGGTGGTATTCATCGATGATACCCTGATTTATTCGAAGACAAATAAAGAGCATGCATATCATCTAAGGTTGGTATTAGAGATTTTACAAGAGAAGAAGTTATATGCTAAATTGTCTAAGTGAAAGTTTTTGTTGAAGGAAGTGAGTTTCCTTGGTCATGTGATTTCTAGCGGAGGGATTTCTCTTGTTCCTTCAAAGGTTGATGTTGTGCTATAGTGGGAGACTCTAAAGTTTGTTACTGAAATTTGAATTTTTCCGGGGTTGGCTGGTTTTTATCGCAGGTTTATTCAAGGTTTTCCTAAGTTAGCTTTGCCATTAACTCATCTAACGAGGAAAGGTCAAGACTTTTTTTGGGATGCTTTGCGCGAAGAAAGTCTTCAAGATCTCAAGAAGAAGTTGTTGTCGGCTCCTATTCATATTTTTCCAAGTCCAACTGAGTCTTTTGTTGTGTATTATGATACTTTCTTGATGGGTCTTGGAGGTGTGTTGATGCAGAATCGTCAATTTGTAGCTTATGCTTCAAGAAAACTCGAAGTTCCTGAGAGGAATCATCCGACACATGACTTTGAGTTGGAAGATTGTTGTCACTGAAAAATCCATCGCTGATCTAATTTCTCAAAATGGTTGTGGAAAAGGGGTTTACAATGTAAAAACTAATGCAAGAAGATAATATATAGTAACATCTCTTATTTTAAAATAAGGAACAAAGTTGGATGAAGGCAAAGGTCCAAGTTCTAAAGACCTATCTGATAAGTTGAGGGTTTGGTCCAAGATAATTATGGGTTGTATTCATCACCGACCCAATACAAACTCCTCTGATTACATTAACACTAATCGGAAGTTTATGTTGTTCTTCTTGGAAAAATGTTTCAAATTGGCACTTCCAGTGATCTTGTTCAAGTTTCTCAGGGATTCTATTAGAGAAAATAGAACTAGAAGTATGTCCAAGAAGAGAAGGTTCATTCTAAATGGAAGGTTAATTTCCGACCTTCTGGTTGAAAATGGTCTTGTGGATGACCTTATGGTCAGTGGTTTAACGGAGGAGCTAGTAAAGGATGCTGGAAAGATCTTTTGGGGGAAGAATATCAAGAGCATGCGTCTCATCTTCAAGGTAGTAAAGCCAAATTGCATTCTGTCATACCCCAAAATTTGCCTGTTAATTTTTATGATAAATTGATTCATGCATGGCATTCATTTCACATTTGCATTCATTCATTAGCATACATTCTCATATAAATTATAAATTTTAATTTATTTATTATGTGATACAGATATAAAAAATAATAATAATTTTGGTTATCTGTATGATATAAATAAATTATATATATATAAATAAAATAGTTTTAATTTAATGATAAATAAAAATAGATTTGAATTTTAATTATATAATTAAAATTCTAAATTAATTTTATTTATTAAAGCTCATTAAATTATAATAACTATTTTTTATAATTTAGTGACTCATGTTCCATTTATTCATTATTTATAAATAGTATTTATTTAGTAATTCACGTTTTTTACTTAATAAAATTTATTTATAAGAGTAACATTTTTTTAAGCCCATAAATTATAAAATAATTTTGGTAGATATAAGTAAGAATAATTTTGATTTTTTTTAAATGATGAAAGTAAAAATAGAAATAGGTTTAAATTTTAATTCAATTATGTAACTAAAATTTAAATTAATTTTTATTTAAATTATTCATTATTTATAATAATATTTGTATTTAATAAATATTTAGCAAGGTTAAATCCTAACTCTCCTAAAGTATAGGAAGGGATCCAAATATTTAGCAAGGTTAAACCCTAACTCTCCTAAAGTATAGGAAGGGATCCAAATATTTAGCAAAGTTAAACCCTAAAGTATAGGAAGGGATCCAAATATTTAGCAAGGTTAAACCCTAATCCACACCATTATAAATACTTCATATGGCTGCAGTGGGGAAAAAAGAGGAAAAAGAGGAGAGATACAGGAGAAGAAGATACACAAGGCAAGGCAGAAGCAAGAAGATTCACGGGCAGGGAAAAGAGAAGCAACCATAAAGCACTCATAGCCTGAATAAGAACAACACACATACAGTGAGCAAGCTAGAAGAATCAAATCCCCAGTAAGTGTTCGTTATGGAATTTGCATTCAGCATGATTACCTTGCAATACTCCTTAATTCATGCATGAATAATATTGGTTTAATATATATATTGAGATGATATACTCATGGTTTGGTGGATGTTGATATTGCTTTATTCAAGTATGCATCTGTTCTTGATATGTCATAACATGTTGGAGAAATTCTGTTTGCATGATTAAAGAATTAGGTCTGTGTTATACCCCGATTTTGCTCCTGAATTTTTTTATGTTTGTGTGGCATGCTTGGCCTAACTTTACTTTGGTTTTGATCCAAGGTCATGGTGTTGTGATTGTGGATATATCTATGGTCTGGGTCATCTGAACAACCAAATTTCTTGTGTTTCAAGCCACTTTCTAGTCATGTTATTGGTTCATGGATACTATGCCAAAACCCTAACCTTATGGTCTCATTTCATGGTTCCGTTCACTACCAGTCAAGTTATTTTCTTTTCAAGAGTCAAACATTCAAGTTATGATTAAACCAATTGTGAAACCAACTTCAAACCATTTTTATTAATCCATTTCAATTTTATTTCATTACATTTGATTCCATACAAAAAATACACAAAAATTGACACTTTGACCAATTGTTGACTTTGGTCAACAGTTGACTTTTTGGTCAACTTTGACCAAAGTCAACCCAAATTCCCTAAACCCAAAAATTTCCCCATAATAATTGATTCATTATCCATTTACACAAGAAAATACAAAAAAAATGCATTTTTGACCAATTGTTGACTTTTTGGTCAACCTTGACCAAAGTCAACGCAACCTCTTTGCATCCTAAAATCCTAAGTCTTCCATCATGACCCTAATCCTCGTTCCATGCTTCATGTCCATGTTGGCCTTGATTTTACTTTGTGGATTTGGTTTCTTCACTTTAATGCCAACTTGGTCATGCCTTAAACTTTGAAGTTTCTTGCCTCCTACTGCATTTGCCTTGCTGCACCAACTGCTGTAATACCCAATCCTGCAGCACACTTGAGCCAAGCCTTGCAGCAACACCATGACCTGACCATTGTAACATTCCCATATACATTTGGCTTTAAACTCACAATAATGGGAAAAGCATATGAAAGTTGCAGCAGCTAGGACCAAACCTGCAGGAATCAATTGGCATTATATTTTGAATCTCAAGCAGGCCATAAGTTATTGGAGAAGGTTAATTGCTAACCAGTTTGAACTTTCTTACAGCAAGCTGCGAATATTCCGCACCAACCTGTTTTGGCTCCATGGATTTCTTGCTATCAGTACCTGAACCCTCCATCGATCCCTGCCCACAACAGAAAATAACAATCAAGCAGGAATTGGGTGCAGTATGCCTAAAGGCCAGACATGCATCATTTGAAACTCCAATTTTGGTTGGTATTTGTATCTGACCATTCAGCATCTTCATCAAAATGAAGTTCACCATACTACTATGCTATAGTGGGAGTTCCTCTCTAGCTTTTCTCAACAACAAAACCTAGCAGCAAGCAACTATTGGGACCATCACTGAACCCAACTGGTGCAAATCCTGCAGAACCAGACCAAATGCTAAACTGCAGGGTCAGGATTAAGGCAATGGACAAACCTGCAAAAACACATGCAACCACTTCACAGTTTAATTTATAACCATGGGACAAATGCATAGTTCGCCATTAACATAGCTATGGCCACAACAATTCAGAATATAGGGCAGCATGACAATTCATAAGTTAGCCTACTCATTCAATCCACACAAGTGCTAATAACCATGGACATAGGAAATAGGCATGGATGGATTTTAGCAGCTTTAGGTTCAGATAGATTGCACATCAGTGCACAAGCCAGATGAAAGTGGCAACCCAAACCATGATGTTATGCTACACATACCTGAAACCTTTGGCTGTATGATAAACCTGATTAAGTCAAGATGAGTTCCACAATTCAACCTTAAAACCTGCAGTGCACACGACCACTTGACTAAATCCTGCCAGCAAAATCATTGTAATGTCCAAACCTGCATCAACATGAGCAGAATCAGATCAAATGTGCTAACAACAATGGACATCACAAGTAATCACAAGCATTATGTTAAGCAGAATTGGGATTTGACAAGCCATCAATCTAAACCTACAAATTGGCATAACCTGTAACAGTTTCAATAGGTGACTAACCTAATTCCATGTAATGGCAATTCACATTTAGAACTTCACCAAACTCATTCACAAAATTCAATTCATTGACCAAGTTGGTATTAAGAAGAAAAACCTGTTCAACAGGGCATCACTTAGGCCAATAAACCAGTTCCACTTAAAAGCCTAACCTACAACGGCCAGTCAAAATCCCTTTCATTCATTCATTAACCAACCAAAACCAACATGAGCCTCACATAAGAAAAACCATGCTTAGCCACTTACCACCTGGATGACCAACCTTTAGCCAAGTATCCATGCTAGCCCTGTTGCAACAACCCAGCCCAATCCTGCAGCACACAATGATCATCAGGATGCTATGCAGGACAAGTATAGATCAAGGTCATTCCATTGGTTACACCAAGCTAAAACAGCAATGGCACGTTAAAGCATAGCACAAAAAATGGTAGATTATAACCATACAAGTAGAAGTTGATCTTGTTGTTCCCAAGCTTCGAATTCTGGTGAGATATGATTGTCGGTCGCGCTTTCAATTGAAGTAAGTCTCACCGGAATATGAGAGTTTAGAAGAAATGAATGAAGTTTGTGAGCTCTGATCACAGGCTCTACCTGTTGACACCAGAACAGGAAACCAGTTCACTGGTTGCAAGATAAACCATAGTCAAGTAGAGACATTGTTGTCATGCGCATAGCCATGACCAACAATAGTAGACAATTCCATGATGAACGAACCTGCCAAGATGGAATTACAAGTCAGAATGCCAATAGCCATCAGAAGTTACAGTAAATGGAGCATGAATTGAATGATACTTGGTTCAGTTCCATAAAGCAAAAAAAACCTGCTGCAAAATCTTGCCACAATAGAATCACAAACAGCTTACCAAAACACCCTGCCATGGACACTTCCTTATAAGTCCCTGCTCACTTCAAGCAACCGCAGTTGATGCCAATTCAACATACCACTCACTCTTCTTCTTGAGAAAGCCCTGTAGAAAGTCAAAACATTGGTGAAAGCTAAATATGTTCTGCTACAAAAGTGTAGAAACTCATTAGAATTCAAAAGAATTGATTCATTTATGTGGCTCACCTCAAGCCAAACAAAATCCCAAAAAACCTGTTGAACCATGTTTGTTACCTTGCAACTCAACCTACATGTAACTGTTTGCAGCCAGTCTATGCATTAAAACCATTAACAATCACTCTTCAAAATATCCATTATCCCAAGTCAAACCAAGCTCACCATTTTTTATTGCGGTAAAAAAATAAGGGGGGAACACATTAATCAGTCAGTTTGCAAAACCTAAAGTGCAAAACCATTAACCAACAGTCAGAGGGCAAAGTCCAAAAACATCCCAAATTGGTATGAGGTCAAAGCAGAGAAGAAAGTTTGTGAAGGATACCTTTCCTTGAATCTAACATGGATAGGGCAATCCAATTTCTGAGCCTCCAAAGTGCTTTGCAGAGTTATTTTTCTGGAACATCAAGGACCCTTTTGAAACCCTAATTCACGGAATATAAATAGGGAGAATGAATCAGTAAACAAAAACCTAGAGGCGGAAAAGAGACCAAAGAAAACCCTAATCCAAGAAGAGGAAAACAACAAGAACTGGGAGGCGAAATCTGAGAAGAGACCCTAAAAATCCCAAGATTGATTACCTGGAGGCCAGCATCTGTACGTTCTTCACCGCCACCACCGCGACACTTTGTAAGTACTTCTCTTTCTTTCCTTTTATCCATCTCCTGTGCTTGTTGATGAAAATGTTGTGAGAGTTGAGAGAGATTGATTCGCTGAGCTTAAGGTCGAGTGCGAGAGAGATTCATTGAGAGATTGAAAGAAACGTGAGGTGAGGAGCGTTTGAATAATGGAGATTGAGAGATGAGGTTGAGCGACATGGGCGAGAGAGCGATTGAATGGTTTTTCTGGTGAGAATGTGAGAGAGAGTGAGGAAGACGAACCTCTGTGTTTTTTGTTTCATTTCCATTTTCTTGTTTTCCTTCTTTTTAATTTTTTTTATTATTTAATTTAATTTGTTTTTAACAGAGATAAAAACATAAAAATGTTTATATGTTATTTTTTTTTTGTTTTTTAGCCCGGTTCATATATTTAATGTAGTGTCTTAGTAGTAGATAATGATGAGTGGTTTGGTGGAGAAGGGCAGTGTTCATATTCTTGAGTGGGGTGGGTTCAATACTCATGTGTGGCATTTTTTGGCATTTTATTTCTTTTAGCTATATTATTTTTTTTCTTTTAGCATTTTCATTTCTTTTTATGTTTATGCCTTTATTACACTCATATGTTCATTTTGTTAATAATGTAAAGTTGTTGTATTTTAATTTAGTTCAAAACCATTTTTTTTTAAACTATAAAAATCATACTTTTCTCGATTTAATATCGAGCCCATTTTTTACACCCTTGTAAGTCGATTGCTTTTTAAGCATCGCCATCAACCTCACATAGCTTACTCTTGGGCTTTCTTACAATGAGCCGGTTCCCTTGCACTTACACTCATACATTGTTTATTGTTTCATTATTTCATTCTTTGATTATTTGATTTGATTATATACTTGTTTATATCTTACTTGTTTGATTAACTGTTGCCTACTTGTATGATGTATGAGGCATATATTTATATGGTTTGATTGCCATGACAACCCCCATTCATAACAAATGTATCCCTCTCCCATGAAATGTATAATATTCTTTCATTCTTTATTCATCTGTTAATACAAGAAATAAAATGAACACCCGATAACCATTTCAAAACAAGACCAAAACCTCGATCCAACGTCGAGTAATCATTTTTTTCAAAACCTAACAGAACCAGCACGTATTCATCCACCCTTTTGTAAGTCGATTGCTTTATGCATCGCCATCAACCTTGTAAGTCGATTGCTTTATGCATCGCCATCAACCTTGTAAGTCGATTGCTTCATGCATCGCCATCTACCCTTCTCCTTGCTCCATTCGTCGATTCTTGTTCCGATTAAGTAGCACCCATTAGATAGAACCCTTTGTATGATAACATAGGTAGGATTCTCATATCCTTTGCATGCTAACATTAGGTAGATATTCCCATTTGTAAATCCAAACACTTAAGTACACATTGCATGACAACTCTAGGGCAGAGCTTCCCCATTTCTTTTAGACCTTTCTGAGCGTCTCCGATCTTGTGGCATGTAGTCCGTTCTATTGCAAAGAGGTAACTGCCTAAGACTCGATTCAGCGAGCTGCGACACCTACTGCTAGGGCGTGAACACATTGCCCACTCTCTTTTGACACAACTGGTGTCCTCCTTTTCTAAGTCCATATTCAGATGGCAACCCCTATGTAGGGGAACTACGTCGCCCTGATTCTCATACCAGATGAGGTACGTAGGCAGGAGGTCGTGCGAGACCTCTTCGGGCACCTTTTCTTTCTTTTTGTGTGTGTGCTTGACAGTTATAAGCTCGAGTTCCCGACTCCCTATTAACTTGTTTGGTTGTTGTGTGCTTGGAAGCTGATGTAAGTCCATCGAGTGGCATTCGGGTTCCAGTGTGCGTGTGTTTTGGTTCGGATGCCGATGTAAGTCCAGTGATTGGCGTTCGGGCTCCACGTTTGCCTTTTTGTGTTTGTTTGGTTCGGAAGCTGATGTAAGTCCAGCGATTGGCATTCGGGTTCCATGTTTGCCTTTTGTGTTTTGTTTTGTTTCGGCGTGCGTGAGTCGAACTACGGCAACTCTGATTCTCATATTCAGATGAGATACGTAGGCACAAGATGCGATGTCTTGCCGAGTTTGACTAACGACTAACAACTAATCCTTGTTTGCTTTCGCCCTCGTTGCGATCCTTTCTCTCGCCCTCGTTGCGATCGAGACTTTCCCTTTCTCTTGCCCCAGTCGCAATCGAGACCCTTATTCCCGTAGTTAGCTGAACTACGTTTTGCTCTGATTCTCATTCCCGATGAGATACGTAGGTATAAGACGCGACGTCTTAGCGAGCACACATCTCCTTAACCCATAGGTAGCCGAGCTACGAAGACTCTGATTCTCATATTCAGATGAGATACGTATGCAGTGGATGCGACATCCGTGCGAGTCATTTTCTTTGACCCTCTCTTTTAGTAAATAGTACATTAGATAAACACACACCCTTTAGACAAGAAACAAACAAGAGTGGATCCCGTAGAGTACTACGGATGCGTAGGGGTGCTAATACCTTCCCTTCGCATAATCGACTCCCGAACCCAAGATTTGGTTGCGAGACCTTGTCTTTTCCTTTCCTTTCTCCGGTTTACTTCAAGCGTTTCCTTTCCCTCCTTTGGGATAAATAACGCACGGTGGCGACTCTTCTGTCATTTTTCTTTCTCGCCGGTTGTTTTTTCGCATACCGTATTTTTCGGGCTGCGACAGTCTGCCATTTAATTATTATTATATGAGTGTTGTTTCTAGCATGATTATGTTTATTTCACATGTTGTTATTACATAATAATGATGATGATGATTTAATGGCGATAATATAAATCCTTGGTTGTCTTTAACATGTATGTGTAAGGTTTGTTTTATCATTATCACTTGCAGTAAAGAGAACTAATACATGAGTAAAATAATATAAGCTTCTTGATATGTGCATGGCTATTTTTATTATTGCATGATGATTACATATGATCTTATTTTATGTGTGTGGTTTGATATAAGATGAAGTTACAGGTTTGTTGTATTCACATGAAAGAAACAACATGAGAAAATGGAAAAATCCATGTAGAATTAATATATATTTTAATGAAGGCGAATAAATAATGAATGGACCAACATGGCTCGTTGGTAGCTCCCCCGTTATTGCAACGTAGAGGTCCTGGGTTTGAGCCCTTAGGACCTATTTTTTGTGTTTTACTATGTTTACTCCCTTTCCACTATAATTAATTCACCAAAACCAATTAATTAATTTTCTAATTAATATATTATATTAGTTATTTAAACTAGGATATAATTTAATCTAGTTTATTAATTAAATTTTCATATATCACTTAATTAATTAAAATGGGCTATTTTGAATAATAAAAATCTAATTATATATATATATATATATATATATATATATATATATATATATATATATATATATATATATATATATATATATATATATATATATATATATATATATATATATTTTCCTCTTTTCTTTTAAAATTTCTATCAATTTAGTCTAAGTTTTTCCATAAATTCATAAAAAAAAAGTTTCTATTATTATAGACTAAAAATATTCTTAATTCATTCTTAAATTTAGTTTATTTATTTCATTTGTCATGAACTTTCTATGTAATAGATTTAATTAGGATTTTTTTTTTATTTCTTTCTTTTTAGTTTAATTAGGTTTTATTATTTTGTATGCCCTTTTAATTTTGGACTCGTTAATTAAGATTTAGATATTTTATATCCCCTTTTAAATTATGTATCCCCATCCCGAAGCCATGTAATAGCGTAGTCTTATTTTCCGCATTTTAATTTTTCCATACTGTGAATATAACTGTCTAGATGTATGCTAATAGGATTGCATGGAAAGATAAATAATCAAACTTAGATAAATTAATTCAAGATAATATATCATTTCCACACTTGCACCTCTAGAGTAACCCTCTCTTTGTTGCCTTACGATATTACGGTCATGTCTCGTGAATGTGAGAATACCCTTAGCAAAGACCCTTTCGATTAAATCATCATCATCCCTAAACAGATAAGTCATAGTCCCTTCGATCAAAAGGTCAATGTCCCTACAAGATAAATCATAGTCCCTCGAATGTTGCCTTCGAATATATGACCTTGTCCCTTAAATGTTGCCTTCGAATATATGACTTTGTCCCTCGATGACCCTTCGTTGTAGCCTACGATTAAATGATGATCGTCTCTTCGAATGCTAAGGTATCCTTACAAATGTTGCCTTCAATGACCAATCGACGACCCCACGATGTCCCTTTACATCCAAAGGATAAGACTACTTACTTCTCAATAGTAAGGACAGTTTTACCCTTCTAAGGATAGGAAATACCTATAAAGACCTTGGTTAGGTATAACTCTTGAATGCTTGCTCACAGCTTAAAATACTTTTCACACCTCACACTTTTCAAAACATCTTTTAGAAAATCACCACTTGGTATACATTCGCACCAGAATCATCGCCGAGTTATATTTTTCTAAACATCTTTCAAAATCAAACGAGATAAACACTTTGTATACATTCGTACAAGAATCATTACAAAGTTAAACTCTCCTTTCAAAATATTTTCTAAACACACCACATTTCTCAAACACTTTCTCAAACAAGAAAAACATAAGTGAGTTAAGCAATTAAGAGCCCATGGATAACCATGGATACAAAGGGTGCTAACACCTTCCCTTTGTATAATGTACCTCCCGAACTCAAAATCTAATCAAGGTCTTTCCTGTTCTTTTCCGCCATTCCTTATTGGATAAAAGAAAAGTCGGTGGCGACTCTTGCTATCCGTAACATTGCTTTTCAAAGCAAAAACACAAAGTCAGTTCACCGTATCACAGAACTGACGACTCTGCTGGGGAATCTTAAAAAGAGAGGTTACCTTAAAGATAAGATCACTTATGTTTTCGAACTGTTTCTTTGTCTGATTTACTTTTAAGGGATTGTTTGGGTATTCTATGCTTGAGTGAAAGATCCTACACCCGGATCTAGTGTACCTTAGGTAAGTAGCAAGAGATCATCGCGACTGTCCGGCGTATACTGGAATGGTTAAAATGATGGCTACGGTTAATGTGACACTTTGGATGTCCTGATGTTCATCATGTTTACTTGAGGAAAAATTTGGCGTCTGCGTGGTGTCATCAAAGCATTAACCAGACCTTTAGAACCCTAATTGACTCATCCTAGCCATTAGAAAGTAGTGAGATAACTGACTTCGGTTCCGACTGGGGTTGGTTGATACTCGATACTACACTCTTTGAGATTGGACTTTAGGGAAATTTTGGTCAACCGCTTGGTGTTGCACTGAAGTGGACTTAAGTAAAGGTCAATGATTTGAGATCCTTCTAGAACCCGGTTACTATTCTAGGACAGGTCGAACGAACCAAACTTCAGTGGGGAGGGTACTTACCTATGGAACTCATGCAAGCCTTAAAACCTAGGAATGATTGTGGTGTGACTTGTTTGTGCTTGTTACTTACTTGACATCATAACATCATAACATCATGACATCATGGCATTGTACTAACCATTTCGAAGACTTAGGGATTTAACTTTGCTATGTTTTGTAGGGCTATGGCTTCCAGGAAGACCATCCGGATCAATTTTGTAGCGACCTCTCCTCAACTCAAGGATTTAGTGTCAGAACTTCCCGATCATGCTCAGTTCATCAAGAAACATGGTTATCTCCTCAATTTAGTTACCACCGGTTTCAAGGAAGATATGATGAAAGTTCTATTCCAGTTCTTCGATCCTAAACATAATTGCTTCACCTTCCCAGATTATCAGTTGGTACCCACATTAGAAGAATTTTCTAGGTTGCTTGGGATACCTATCCTTGATCAAACACCTTTCAGTGGTTTAGAAAAGATTCCGAGGTCTGAAGAGGTTGCCGCGGCTTTACACATGACAAAGTCCGACATTGAAACTAATTGGGTAACAAGAAGTGAAGTTAAGGGTTTACTTGCCAAATTTCTGATAAATAAGGCCCGAGAATTCCTAAAAGCTATGAGTGTCCACGCTTTCAAAGATGTTCTAGCATTACTAATCTATGGTTTGGTGCTATTTCCTAATCCGGATCAATTCATAGACATGAATGCTGTTAAGATATTTCTCACTCATAACCCTGTGCCCACCTTGCTTGGAGACATTTTGCATTCCCTTCACACTCGTACTATGAAAAGGCAAGGGACTCTCATGTGATGCGTACCTTTATTATCTAGGTGGTTTATTTCACACCTTCCTCAATCAGTCTTGAAGAATGAGCAAAATTTGAAATGGTCTCAAAGGATAATGTCGCTCTCCCATTCAGACATCCATTGGTGTCCCCAACCGAAAGAAAATGTTATCATCATTGACCGTTGTGGAGAATTCTCTAACGTACCACTCCTGGGGATAAGATGAGGTATTACTTATAATCCTGCTTTAGCCCTACGTCAGTTTGGTTATGCTCGAAGAGATGGTCCACATGAAATAATTATCCAAGGCACTGTGTTTGACTATGACAACGATTCTCAAGGTCTCCGTCAAAGGTTTGTACGAGCTTGGGGCATGGTGAAAATAAGTACTTTAGGACAGAAAAACTCTATTCCTATGGAACCTTATCTCAGATGGGTACGCGCCAGAGCTCGTGAGCTTATCATGCCATATCTTATAATCGGACCTCTGATTGTTGAACCAAAAGTTGAAGGAGGTACCCCTCAGATCATTCCTTATCCAGATATGCCTACCAATGTTGAAGAATTGAAGAAATCTTGGATCCAGTTGAGAGAGGAGAGGGATACTTTTGAAGCTCAGTTCTGTGCTGAAAGGAAGAAAGTATTAGAGCTCACCAGCCAGCTTAATGAGGAACGAAGTCTCAATGCATATCTCCGCCCAAAAAGAAGCCGTCCCTGGGAGACTTGAGCTTTCAATTTTTTCTTGTAATGAACATTGATTAAAGAAATTATTAATAAAAGTTCCCCTTTTTGGTGGTTTACGCAAAGTTAAATTCCAAAAGTCCTTGAAAACATTTCATACATTGCATAACATAACATAACATTGCATAACAGGTACTCTAAAGGATCAATGTTCTCACTGTCTTCCTCTCAAACAGAAAAATGGCCCTCGAACAAACTGTCAAGGATCTCCAGGCTCAGAATGCTCAATTCCAGGAGATGATCTTGAACTTATCCAAGGGGCAGGAGGAACTGAAGACTCTATTGCTCGAGAAGAAGAAAGACAAGAAATTTGTGAGTTACATTAACCTGGGAAGAAGGCTTAAAGGACAGGCTCCAGGAGTCAAGATTGGAATTCCGAAGGATAAAGAAGATGAGACAGAAAATGATTCGGAAGATGAGAATGTTGATCCCTTCAACCCTGAGGAAGACTATGAAAATTATGAAAATGAACAGTACTCTCCGAAAGATGATAAGTATAAGTTGTTGGAAGAACGTATGCTAGCTATGGAGGGTCAGAAGGCGCCCGGTCTGGATTTCGAAAGCTTAGGTCTGGTCTCTGATGTGGTCATTCCTCGCAAATTCAAGGTCCCCGCTTTCACTAAGTATGATGGTGCGTCTTGTCCTCAGATGCATCTGAGAGCTTATGTGAGAAAGATCCAGCCGTATACCACTGATAGGAAGCTATGGATCCATTTCTTCTAAGAGAGTTTGTCTGGCACACAGTTAGAGTGGTATTATCAGCTCGAGAGCTCTAACATCCGCACCTGGACTGATTTAGCGACAACTTTCTACAAGTACTACCAGTATAATTATGAATTAGCGCCTACTCGGCTACAGCTGCAGAATATGACCATGGGCTCTAAAGAAAGCTCAAAGAATATGCTCAAATATGGAGAGACTTGGCTGGAAGAGTCAAACCCCCTATGACTGATCGAGAATTAGTGGACATGTTCATGGGTACACTGACTGGCCCATTCTACAGCCATCTATTGGGAAGTTCCTCATCGGGTTTCACTGAACTTATATTGACGGGTGAACGTGTTGAAAGCGGCATTCGAAGTGGAAAGATACAGGCGGCTACCTCTGCAAGCACCAAAAAGTCCTATCAGGGGAAGAATGAATCAAATGCTGTGTACGGTCAAAGGGGTCATAACAAGAAAAATCGTGACCATACTGTTGGAGCAGTTACGATTGCAG
Organism: Lathyrus oleraceus; assembly: GCF_024323335.1. Lineage (NCBI taxonomy): Eukaryota > Viridiplantae > Streptophyta > Magnoliopsida > Fabales > Fabaceae > Lathyrus > Lathyrus oleraceus. The sequence continues at coordinate 315,548,566 of NC_066581.1, read as the reverse complement.
CACCGCCATCTCAAAACTTCCAACACAGACAAGACAGGCCAAGAAGGCAGTTTACCAAGATCAATATGACTTTAGCACAAGCACTGCAGGGTATGCTAAAAGCAAATTTAATTACCCTTAGAGATCCTCCTGCAAATCCCAACACTACTTCTCCTCGTTATAATCCCAATGACAGGTATGCATATCACTCCGATAGCCCCGGGCATGATACAAACGATTGTTGGTTGTTGAAGAATAAGATTCAGGATATGATCGACGCTGGAGAAATTGAATTTGATCCTCTGGAGACTCCTAATGTCATCACTGCTCCTATGCCTAATCATGACAAGACTGTTAATGTTGTGGATGACAATTCTCACATTACTAATGTAGCTGACTTAGCATCTCCTCTCCTGATCATCAAGAAGAAATTATTGCAAGCTGGTTTATTTCCAGGTTGTGCTGAAAATTGCGATCTCTGTATACTCCGATCCAATGATTGCTTGAAGTTGAGGAATGGTATTCAACGACTGATGGATGATCGTATAATTCTCTTTGAAAAGATTCCTAAGGTGGAAAACCCTATTGAAGAAATATTTTTGATTGCTAGGTCCAAAGTTCCAGTGAAGATTACCGCTACTAGAGTGCCTGTGAAGATTACTGCTGAGCCCAAGGTAGCTCCCCTAATTATTACTGCACCTGGCCCAGTACCGTATTCCTCAAGAAAAGCCATTCCGTGGAATTATGGAGGTGATGTTTACATCCACGACATAAAGCAAGATGATAATTCTGCTAATCCTAATGACGTTGACATTGTTGGGACTAGTAAAATTACTCGAAGTGGAAGGATCTTCTCTCCAGAAATCTCACCTCCCGCCCCTGAAACTCGAGGAAAGGGACCAGTAATTAATCCTTCTCAGTCAAAGACACCAGTCGAAGTTACTACCGAAGATGTTGCCAAGCAGGAAATGGAAGAAATGCTGAAAATCATCCGTAAGAGTGATTTTGATGTGGTAGAACAACCGGGGCATGCTCCGTCTAAAATTTCGATGTTATCCTTGTTGTTATCTTCTGATCTCATGCCAATACGTTGATAAAATTCTTGAAGACCGCTCATGTACCTCAGGAGACATCTGTCGATCAGTTAGAAAATTATGTTGCTAACTTGGTTGTTGATAATGGCATAGGCTTTTCTGATGCTGACCTGACACCAGCAGGAAAGAATCATAATAAAGCTCTGCATATCTCCATTGACTGTAAGGGGATCACCTTGTCTCATGTGTTGATCGACAATGGCTCTTCTTTGAATGTGCTACCGAAAGCTGTGCTCGATAAGCTTGACTGTAAAAGCATTGAACTGAAACCTAGTGACGTTGTGGTGCGTGCTTACGATGGTGCGAAGAGTGTTGTCCATGGTGAAGTGGTTCTCCCTATCAAGATAAGACCTCAAGTCTTCAACACTACCTGTTACGTAATGAACATTCGTCCTGCCTATTCCTGCTTGCTGGGACGCCCTTGGATTCATGGGGCAAGTGTTGTAGCTTCGTCTCTCCATCAAAAGCTGAGGTATCCAATAGAGGGAAAGATTGTCACTGTGTGTGGAGAAGAAGAGTATATTGTCAGTAGTGTGCATACCTTCAGATACATCGAGATGGATGGTGAATTCTTTGAGACTCCTTCTCGGTCATTTGAAGTGGTTCCTCCGACCAGTCTTGCCCTTAAGCCAACTTCCCGTGTGCCCAAGGTTATTCGTGCTCCTCCTTCTATGATTTCTCTGAAAGATGCTCAAGCCGTGGTTGAAGATGGTGGTCGTACTGGCTGGGGTCAACTGATCGATGTACCGTACAAGTCTGATAAATTTGGCTTGGGGTTCAGTTCTGAAAAGATAGTCAAAGATCAGATTAGTGCTGTAGAAGATGCTGATAGCGATTGCGACTTGGATAGCTGGATTTTCCCAACAATTGGTGACGGACTCAATAATTGGAAGGCTGAAGACACTATCCCGATTTCCTTTAGTCAGGAGTAATTGTTATTGCTTATTTTAGCGTTTCAAATTTTGTAATTTTTATTATGAACAATTGAACTTCTTAAAGCATTGTGTCTATACCCGGGGCACAATAGCTAATTTGTTAAGGGTTTTGTCATTTTCATAAGCATATTCACATTCAATAAATCAATGGACTTTTTGCATTCAAATATTGCACTCTTTATCTTGCCTGTCATCTTTCAAATAAGCTATGTTTTCTTACACACACTCACTTAACAAATTGCACATCCATATCCACTCTGGATCCTGTTGATAATAATTCTGCTACTGTTAATTATGGCTTTAAAAATACGATCTACCAAGCCGAGGATGGAAGTGAGGAAGATTGCGAAGTGCCTAGAGAGCTTTCCAGACTGTTACTGCAAGAAGAAAAGACTATACAGCCGCATGAGGAATCAATTGAAATTGTAAATCTGGGTACTGAAGTAGACAAGAAAGAAGTCAAAATAGGAGCAGGCTTGGAAAACAGTGTCAAAGAAAGATTGATTGAGATGTTACATGACTATGTAGAGATTTTTGCTTGGTCTTATGAAGACATGCCAGGACTGGATACTGATATAGTAGTACATCGTTTGCCGATGAAGGAAGATTGTCATCCTGTTAAGCAAAAGGTTCGTCGCATGCGTCCTGAAATGTCTGAGAAAATCAAAGCCGAGGTTATGAAACAATTTAATGCAGGTTTTCTAGCTGTTACTTCTTATCCTCAATGGGTTGCTAATGTGGTACCAGTGCCAAAGAAGGATGGTAAGGTGCGAATGTGTGTAGATTACAGAGATTTGAATAAAGCAAGTCCCAAAGACGACTTTCCACTTCCGCACATTGATGTTCTGGTAGATAACACCGCTTAACACAAGGTATTCTCATTCATGGATGGATTCTCAGGTTATAACCAGATTAAGATGGCACCTGAAGACATGGAGAAAACTACGTTTGTGACGCAATGGGGCACTTTCTGTTACAAAGTAATGCCATTCGGTTTAAAGAATGCAGGGGCAACATACCAGCGTGCTATGGTGGTTTTGTTCCATGATATGATCCATCATGAAATAGAGGTATATGTGGATGACATGATAGCCAGATCTCATACTGAAGAAGTGTTGGTGTAAGCCCTAGAGGCCAATGCTTTTGGTACTTGTATCGAATTATTTATTAATAATAAAAGGCTTTTTCTTTATTACGTTTGTTTAATAAAGTCCCTAGAATAGCTAGTCTGTTTAATGTATCAAGTATGACTTAATCATGAGATCACATTAAACATAAGGACATTATTCTTAAAGTATCCGTAGTCGAGCTTTAGTGTGAAGTGGGATAACATTAAAGCATTAAGACTATTATGTTTGTAGACTGATGATCACATCTCATGGATCATGGATAAAGAGTTATCAAGTCTTAAACATAGGTATGAATATTAAGAGTAATATTTATACCGGATTGACCCGCTATGAGAATACTATATAGAAAGTTATGCAAAGTGTCATAAGTTATTCTCATGGTGATAATGGTGTATACCACTCTTCGACCTGAAACCACTATGGACCCTAGATGTAGAGTCGAGTGCTTTATTGCTGATCCAACGTTGTCCATAACTGGATAACCATAAAGATAGTTGATGGGTACTCCACGAAGCATGCTGAGGGATATGAGTGACCTATATGGAATTTGCCCATCCTGTATAACAGGATAAATGTCTATGGGCCCAATATTGAACTGGACAAGGATGACACGATCTATGCCTTGTGTTCAATATAGACATAAGGGCAAAAAGGTAATTATACACATAAGTATTATCACAAAAGGTTTTGTCAGATCACATGACATTTTCGTGTCTTGGGTAGCAGTGATGTGTTGCTAGATACCGCTCACTGTTTATTATGTTAAATGCGTGATTTAATATAATTGTCAACGTCACGAAAACCTACAGGGTCACACACAAAGGACGGATTGATGAGAGATAGAGTAGCTAAGGAATACCGTAAGGTACGGTGCCCTTAAGTGAATTATAGAACATCGTAAGGTACGATGTACTTGAGTAGAATACGAAATATGGTAAGGTACCATGGGCTTAAGTGATTTTGGACATATTATAAGATATGGGCCAAAATACACTTAAGTGGGCCTTTTAGCTTGAAGCCCACACAAGTGGTTATGTAAATAGAACCCTTGTGCAGAAGCATTGATAGCGGTTGCATTATTTTCGTTTTCTCACTCTCTCTCTCTCTCTCTCTCACTCAAAGCTTTCATTCGTACCAGCTAGCACTGAGATTGAAGGAATCCGTTCGTGTGGACTGAGTAGAGACGTTGTCATTGTTCAACGTTCGTGATCGCTCCGTGGATCTGCATCAAAGGTTTTGATCGTCACAAGAGATCTGCACGAAAGGTTTCAATCGTCACAAGAGGTAAATATTCTATCACTGATCATGACCATTCGTAAGGATCTCTAAAGGAGAAAATTTTAATTTCCGCTGCGTTTTGGACCGCAATTCTCCTTCAAGAAGAACATCTCGATCATTTATACAAACTGTTTGAGAGGTTGAAGAAATACAAGTTGAGATTGAACCTGAACAAATGCACCTTTGGAGTAAGATCCGGTAAACTCTTGGGCTTTATTGTCAGTGGTAAAGGAATTGAGGTTGACCCGGCTAAGGTGAGAGTTATTCAAGAAATGCCAGTTCCCCGTACAGATAAAGAAGTCAGAGGTTTCTTGGGACGTTTGAATTACATTGCCCGATTTATCTCCCATTTGACTGCTACTTGCAAACCCATCTTCAAATTACTGAGGAAAAATCAAGAGATAATATGGAATGATGAATGTCAAGAAGCTTTTGAAAAAATCAAGAAGTATCTCCAAGAACCTCCAATTCTGATGCCACCAGTTGAAGGAAGACCTCTAATCATGTATTTGATCGTGTTAGAAAATTCAATGGGGTGTGTGCTGGGGCAACATGATGAGTCTGGTCGAAAAGAGCATGCAATATACTACCTTAGCAAAAAGTTTACCGACTGTGAAACAAGATACTCACTGCTTGAGAAAACTTGCTGTGCTTTGGCTTGGGCGGCTTGCCGACTAAGACAGTATATGTTGAATCATACCACTTTATTGATTTCTAAGATGGATCCTATCAAATATATATTTGAGAAACCTGCTCTCTCCGGAAGAATAACAAGATGGCAGATGATTTTAACAGAGTATGATATCCAGTATATTACCCAGAAAGCAATCAAAGGAAGCGTGTTAGCTGATCATTTGGCTCATCAAGCAGTTGATGATTACCAATCTATGAATTTTGAGTTCCCTGATGAGGATGTTATGCTTGTTACTGATTATGAAGAACCTGGACCGGATGAAGGACCCGAACTGGGATCCCGATGGACTATGGTTTTTGATGGATCTTCTAATGCATTGGGCAATGGTGTTGGTGTTATAATTATTTCTCCCAAGGGTTGCCATACGCCTTTCACTGCTAGACTATGTTTTGATTGTACCAATAATATGGCGGAGTATGAAGCATGTATTTTGGGACTCAGAGCTGCTATAGACCTGAGAATCAAGTTTTTGAGTGTGTACGGAGACTCAGCCTTAGTAATCAGTCAGATCAAAGGAGAATGGGACACTAAACATCCGAATCTCATCCCTTATCGAGAGCGGGTGTTGACATTAATCCCATACTTTGAAGAGATTACATTCGAACATATTCCACGAGAAGAGAATCAGTTGGCAGACGCATTGGCTACCATGTCATCTATGTTCAGAGTCAGATGGGACAATGAAGCTCCCATGATCACCATTGAACGATTAGATGAACCAACATATTGTTATGAACTTAATGTTGATGAAGTAGAAGAGAAACCTTGGTTCCACGAAGTAAAAAGATATTTAGAAACTCAGGAATACCCTGAAGGGGCATCCATCAATGACAAAAAATTTATGAGGAAGTTCTCCGCTAAATTCTTTTTGAGTAATGGAGTATTATACAAACGTAATCATGATTCGACTTTGCTTCGCTGTGTGGATAAAAAGGAAGCAGAAAAGATTATGGAAGACATGCATGACGGTATTTTTGGGACTCATTCTAATGGACATACGATGGCCAAGAAGATTCTAGGATCAGGGTATTATTGGTCTACCATGGAAGCTGATTGCCACCAGCACTCCAGAACTTGTCACAAGTGCCAGATCTATGCGGACAAAGTACATGTACCTCCTGCTCCATTGAACGTGTTGACAGCCCCTTGGCCCTTTGCAATGTGGGGCATTGATATGATTGGAGAGATTAAACCTACTGCTTCTAATGGACATCGTTTCATTCTTGTTGCTATTGATTACTTTACGAAGTGGGTAGAGGCAGCCTCATTTGCTTCTGTCACCAAGAATGTGGTGGCCCGGTTCATCAAGAATAGTCTTATTTGTCGATATGGCATCCCTGAAAGAGTTATCACTGATAATGGTACTAATTTGAACAACAAGATGATTATTGAACTCTGCACGCAGTTCAAAATAAAACACCATAACTCTTCTCCGTACCAGCCAAAGATGAATGGCGCCGTAGAAGCTGCTAATAAGAATATTAAGAAGATTATACAAAAGATGACAGTAACATACAAAGACTGGCATGAGATGTTACCATTTTCTCTTCATGGTTATCGTACTTCAGTACGCACTTCGATAGGGGCAACTCCTTTCTCTTTAGTCTACGAAATGGAAGCCGTTTTACCAATGGAAGTTCAGATTCCCTCTCTAAGAATTATGAAAGATGCAGGCTTAAATGAAGATGAATGGATTCAGACTCGACTCGATCAGATAAATTTGATTGATGAAAAGAGACTTGCGGCTGTTTGTCATGGACAAATATATCAGAAGCGCATGACCCAGGCATTTAATAAAAAAGTCAAGAGATAGGTGTATCAAATTGGCGACTTGGTGATAAAGCGTATCATTCTACCACAACGTGATCCTAGAGGCAAATGGACTCCCACATACGAAGGGCCATTTGTAATTAAGAAGGTATTCTATGGTGGAGCCATGATGCTTGCTACAATGGATGGCGAAGATTTCCCGCATCCCGTGAACACGAACATAGTTAAAAAATACTACGCATAAAAGAGACCCGCTAGGTCGACATATCTAGGCAAAAGTAAGGGCACCCCGGCGAACCAAAAGGGTTCGGGCAAAAATTAGGGATAAACATATAAAAATGTACACCCGGCAAGTCGAAAACCTGAAAAGGCGGCTTGGGCAAAAAAGGGTATCCTGGTGGACTGAAAACCTGAAAAGGCGGTCCAGGAAAAAATTAGGGATTAAAGCGTATGACTATGTCCCGTTCTCGGTCAGCTTCACCAAAGTCAAAGAGACTGAACAAGCCAATCACTTCTACCCGACAGCAAGAGATGAGATGCTTGAAGACATACTAGCAGTAGTAGAATTAAAATCAATAGGACTTTTTTTTTCATAGCTGTTTTTTTCTTTGCTTTCTTGACAATTTCCTCTTACTAGGATTTCTGTCTCCTGGTATTAAAATTGCTTGTTTATAGGCCCTCTTTCAAAATCAATACAATTTTATTTCCAAAAAGATACTTTTGTTTTACTTTCTCCGTTTTGTTTGCATAAACGTCCATTGATTTAATTCGAATTAATATATGCATTTGAATATGATTGATGTTTACCGAAAATACATGCATAAAATAGAAATAGCAATTACTAAAAGACTTTAGGATCAAGGATAAGGTTTAACCATGCGTTCTAACAAATCCGGTTGCAAATCCTATTCCCCAGCAAATCCAGTTATTCCCAGAAGAAATTGGCACTACTAGACAGACTGGTCATCTCTTTTATCCCCAGTCAGGTTCTGTTGAATATTTCTACCATCAGACAGAAATCAAATATCCCCAGCTAAGAAAGGGTCATCAATACAAATATCTCCAACCAGAATATCGGGATTTATTTTCTCATGGCAAAAATTTTCAGACACATAATTCATTCATGCATCATTTCACAGCATATACATGCATGCAATGTTCGCATTTATTTTCAAGAGCATAAAACATCTCATGCATCATGACATGGCATGAGGCTAACTCTTTTTTTTTCCAAGTTAATTATCCTCCTGATACAGTCAAAATAAAGATTCATTCAGACAGATATCTTTATCGATTACATTCAAGATTCAGATACATCTTTCAGATATAATCCATATGAATATTCATTCTGACAAGCATTCTGATATCTTCCTAATGATGGCATCTTTAAGCCCATCCTAGACATTTATTACAAATATAACATATACAAATATTATCAGATATAGCCTAACGTACGACTCATTCTGATTCAGCCTAACGTATGGTTCCTTCAACTGTTCCAATACGGTCTAGCGTACGACCCATTTGGATATTCATCCCCTCAGATACTACCTAGCGTACGGTACATTCTGAAATGTAGTATAGCGTATGACTACCCCTTTCATCATCAGATACATCCTAATGGATGGCTCATTCTGCTACTCAGATACGATCTAGCGTATGATCCATTCTGATCTTTTATCCTCAGATACAGCCTAATGGACGGCTCATTCTGCAACTCAGATACAGTCTAGTGTACGACCCAGTCTGCCTCTTCTCATCAGATACTACCTAGCGTACGATACATTCTGAAATGTAGTCTAGCGTGCGACTAATTTTTATCGCCAGATACAGCCTAACGGACGACTCATTCTACTACTCAGATACGATCTAGCGTACGATCCATTCTGATCTTTATTTCTCTAGATACAGCCTAACGAATGGCTCACTCTGCTACTCAGATACGGTCTAGCGTATGACCCATTCTGATCCTTATCTCATCAGGTTCAGCTCACCCTAATATCACCTAATGGATGACTCATTATACGGTTTAGTGTACGACCCAGTGTGACACCCATGTCTTCAGATATGGTCTAATGTACGACGCACTCTGAAGCTCTCATCATCAAACTTTCTGGATGGCATCTTTAAGCCCATCTCCATCAAGACTATCTTTTAATTAACAAGTGCAAACTTTTGGGGCATTCTAAGTGTTCAATAATCTTCCACCTCCAGATCACGAATGGCGTACATACCATTCTAATTCTCTCGGTTTAAGAATATTGAACAGGGGCAGCTGTCATACCCCAAAATTTGCCTGTTAATTTTTATGATAAATTGCTTCATGCATGACATTCATTTCACATTTGCATTCATTCATTAGCATATATTTTTATATAAATTATAAATTTTAATTTATTTATTATGTGATACAGATATAAAAAATAATAATAATTTTGGTTATCTGTATGATATAAATAAATTTTATGTATATAAATAAAATAGTTTTAATTTAATAATAAATAAAAATAGATTTGAATTTTAATTGTATAATTAAAATTTTAAATTAATTTTATTTGTTAAATCTCATTAATATATAATAACTATTTTTTATAATTTAGTGACTCATGTTCCATTTATTCATTATTTATAAATAGTATTTATTTAGTAATTCACGTTTTTTACTTAATAAAACTTATTTATAAGAGTAACATTTTTTTAAGCCCAAAAATTATAAAATAATTTTGGTTGATATAAGTAAGAATAATTTTGATTTTTTTTAAATGATGAAAGTAAAAATAGAAATAGGTTTAAATTTTAATTCAATTATGTAACTAAAATTTAAATTAATTTTTATTTAAATTATTTATTACTTATAATAATATTTGTATTTAATAAATATTTAGCAAGGTTAAACCCTAACTCTCCTAAAGTATAGGAAGGGATCCAAATATTTAGCAAGGTTAAACCCTAAAGTATAGGAAGGGATCTAAATATTTAGCAAGGTTAAACCCTAATCCACACCATTATAAATACTTCATATGGCTGCAGCGGGGAAAAAAGAGGAAAAAGAGGAGAGATACAGGAGAAGAAGATACACAAGGCAAGGCAGAAGCAAGAAGATTCACGGGCAGGGAAAAGAGAAGCAACCATAAAGCACTCATAGTCTGAATAAGAACAACACACATACAGTGAGCAAGCTAGAAGAATCAAATCCCCAGTAAGTGTTCATTATGGAATTTGCATCCAGCATGATTACCTTGCAATACTCCTTAATTCATGCATGAATAATATTGGTTTAATATATATATTGAGATGATATACTCATGGTTTGGTGGATGTTGATATTGCTTTATTCAAGTATGCATCCGTTCTTGATATGTCATAGCATGTTGGAGAAATTCTGTTTGCATGATTAAAGAATTATGTCTGCCATTTAATTATTATTATATGAGTGTTGTTTCTAGCATGATTATGTTTATTTCACATGCTGTTATTACATAATAATGATGATGATGATATAATGGTGATAATATAAATCATTGGTTGTCTTTAACATGTATGTGTAAGGTTTGTTTTATCATTATCACTTGCAGTAAAGAGAACTAATACATGAGTAAAATAATATAAGCTTCTTGATTTGTGCATGACTATTTTTATTATTGCATGATGATTACATATGATCTTATTTTATGTGTGTGGTTTGATATAAGATGAAGTTACAGCTTTGTTGTATTCACATGAAAGAAACAGCATGAGAAAAAATAAAGTAGCTTGCCGTAAGAGAGAAAGCTGTAACATGCATGGTGGTGTTGTGTCAAAATGGAAAAATCCATGTAGAATTAATATATATTTTAATGAAGGCGAATAAATAACGAATGGACCAACATGGCTCGTTGGTAGCTCCCCCCTCATTGCAACGTAGAGGTCCTGAGTTTGAGCCTCCAGGACCTATTTTTTAGCTTTTCAGTGTTTTACTATGTTTACTCCCTTTCCACTATTTTGAATAATAAAAATCTAATTATATTTTTTTCCCTCTTTTCTTTTAAAATTTCTATCAATTTAGTCTAAGTTTTTCCATAAATTCATAAAAAAAAGTTTCTATTATTATAGACTAAAAATATTCTTAATTCATTCTGAAATTTAGTTTATTTATTTCATTTGTCATGAACTTTCTATGTAATAGATTTAATTAGGATTTTTTTTTATTTCTTTCTTTTTAGTTTAATTAGGTTTTATTATTTTGTATGCCCTTTTAATTTTGTACTCGTTAATTAAGATTTAGATATTTTATATCCCCTTTTAAATTATGTACCCCCATCCCGAAGCCATGTAATAGCGTAGTCTTATTTTCCGCACTTTAATTTTTCCATACTGTGAATATAACTGTCTAGATGTATGCTAATAGGATTGCATGGAAAGATAAATAATCAAACTTAGATAAATTAATTCAAGATAATATATCATTTCCACACTTGCACCTCTAGAGTAACCCTCTCTTTGTTGCCTTACGATATTACGGTCATGTCTCGCGAATGTGGGGATACCCTTAGCAAAGACTCTTTCGATTAAATCATCATCATCCCTAAACAGATAAGTCATAGTCCCTTCGATCAAAAGGTTAATGTCCCTACAAGATAAATCATAGTCCGTCGAATGTTGCCTTCGAATATATGACCTTGTCCCTCGAACGTTGCCTTCGAATATATGACTTTGTCCCTCGATGACCCTTCGTTGTAGCCTACGATTAAATGATGATCGTCTCTTCGAATGCTAAGGTATCCTTACAAATGTTGCCTTCAATGACCAATCGACGACCCCACGATGTCCCTTTACATCCAAAGGATAAGACTACTTACTTCTCAATAGTAAGGACAGTTTTACCCTTCTAAGGATAGGAAATACCTATAAAGACCTTGGTTAGGTATAACTCTTGAATGCTTGCTCACAGCTTAAAATACTTTTCACACCTCACACTTTTTAAAACATCTTTTAGAAAATCACCACTTGGTATACATTCGCACCAGAATCATCGCCGAGTTATATTTTTCTAAACATCTTTCAAAATCAAACAAGATAAACACTTGGTATACATTCGTACAAGAACCATTACAAAGTTAAACTCTCCTTTCAAAATATTTTCTAAACACACCACATTTCTCAAACACTTTCTCAAACAAGGAAAACATAAGTGAGTTAAGCAATTAAGAGCCCATGGATAACCATGGATACAAAGGGTGCTAACACCTTCCCTTTGTATAATGTACCTCCCGAACTCAAAATCTAATCAAGGTCTTTCCTGTTCTTTTCCGCCTTTCCTTATTGGATAAAAGAAAAGTCGGTGGGGACTCTTGCTATCTGCAACATTGCTTTTCAAAGAAAAAACACAAAGTCAGTTCACCGTATCACACATTCCTTCAAAGGATAATATCTGTGGGATGAGGATTCTGGTTGATAACTTTCCAATCTTCACCAAGATTGATCCTCTTAACGTTCTAGAATATTACCTTGAGAGTTTTCTCAAAGATGGAATAAATCCATTGGTTGACCCATTTAACTTACCAAAGACTTACCCAGAAGTGCATGAAAAGAGGAAGAAAAAGTCTTGTGAAGAAGGTTCTTCAAGACCTCAGAAGAAGAAGAAGAAAGGTGCTACTTTTCTGGATGAAGATGGGGTGTCTCTCAGTGAGTGCCAGAAAGCAATGCTTATGAAGGACACTTCTGGTGTTATCCAACAGCCATCCAAAGCTTTTGACACACTTACTCCTAGTAAGCTTCATAAGGCTAGAAATCTTTTTGTTATTATTTTGTAATTTCTGAACGGGTCTTACCAACATAATCATTTCCATCTTCTTCTCAAAGCATTCCTATTTCACAAACACCTCCCACAAACACAACTATTTTAGAACCTGTTATAGAAACTCAAAGTTTCTGAAACTCAATTACATCATCAACAACAAAAGATACCATAAACACCACCTCCTTCACAGTTGCCTTCATCACCCATTCCACTTCCATCTCTAACTGTTTCTGCTCCCCACACCGAAAATCCAAATATAACAAGATCAAAATTATCTTCTTCGAGAGATTCTGGTAACCAAGTGTCTAAAGGTACTCCTGAAGGCATGTTTAATTTTGAACCTGAACCCAAAGTATCTGACTCTGAAAGATATCAGGTAGCTGAGGTAGATTTTGCTCATCCAAAATTTGTCATGGAAGATGCTGCTGCTCAGCCGGTTGCTTCGGAGAACAATAGATTAAGGTTTCTAATAATCAACAGTCTGCTGGAACCTCTTCTAAGGTTGTTTCTGGAGTGCTTCTAAAGACCAATGCAGATATACAAGCTGAGAATGCTCTGGTTAAAGAACGTCTGGACATGCAGGAAATGTTGTTTCAATTGATATTATCCAGACTTCCGCCTCTTCCTCCGCAGAACCCTTAGATCTTTTTCAAAATATTTTTTCACTTTTTATGTTTTTTTAAATTTTGTTTAAATGTTTTTCTATTTCTGTAACATGATTGTACTCTTTTCTTCCTTATGGCACTACTTAATGAAATCATGTTTGTTTCTTTCCATTATTTTTTGTCTATATCTTTTTGATTGATGACAAAGGGGGAGAAACATATTTAAGGGGGAAAATCGTAATTAATTTTGATATGCCTATATTCTTGAATCAGAACCCTAACATTTTTTAATGTTTCTGATAACAACTACTTTAAAGAATAGTTTGTTAATTGTCTTGCAGGGATAGGTTCAAACATTAGAAGGTCTTGAAGTTTTTCAGATCATAACTTAAGTTACCAGTTTCTGAAATGGTCTACTCTTTGAGTATGAAGCTTTAACATTGTTGTTTGAGAAAGATTTCAACCAAGAATCAGAACTTGGCATCAAGTTTTGAAGAATTGAAAATTTGGCATCAAGTTCTGAGGAATTGTAAATTCCATGGTAATCAGACTTGGAAATCAAGCTCTTTAAGAAGAATTCGTAACCAGGCTCTGAAAGCTTTTCCAAAGAGTCAAAGAGAATTGCAAAGAGAACGAGTCTCTGAAGCTTCTTCAAAAGAGTTCAACCAAGCTTCTGAAGCGAAGTTCATCCGAATGTTGAGTTTGACAACCAGTGCGCTGGATAAGTTCAAGCAACTTCTGAAGACAACCCAGATTCTGATGGAAGATCATTCTGGTACTTCAAAAAGGTTAATCAAGAAAGTGCTCTTTCATTCTGATTTTATCTTTTTAGGATTATACATCTCAGGGGGAGCTTTGTGCTTTTGTAATATGTATCTTTTTGTGATTACCCTGGACAAAATTATTCATCAAAATATATGTTTTTGTCATCATCAAAAGGGGGAAATTGTTAGAACAAGATTTGGTTATGCATCTATGCCTTGAGTTTTGATGATAACAATATTGTTTTTGTGTGAGAATTTTTTTGGTACCCTAATGGTTCGTTATTGTGTAGCTTTAACATCCAGTTCTGATTCTGAGTATATGGCGTGCAATATTATCAGTTTCTGAACATTGTGTTCCAAATTCCGCTTCTTCACTAATCATGAGAAGTTCTAAAAGATATCAAGTTGCTGCTGCAATGTTCTTTTTGCTTCTATGCTGATTCACTCCTGAGAAGTTTCTGAAGAGACGTTATGTTACTGCTGCAACGTTCTCTCCGCTTCTGCTTCTGGACGTGACTCTGATCGTCAAGCTTCTGAAAAATTGCAAGCTTTTGAAGTTTTGCATCTTAGCTGAAGATTCTGAAGATCTCAAGCTATACATTGAGGTTATCAAGGTTCTGACTGAAGATTCTGAGGATACTGAAGATCTCAAGCCAGATTGATGACGCTGTCAAGGTTCTGATTGAAGATTCTGAAGTTTCTAAATCCAGTTGTATGTTTCTTCATTTCATGATTCATCAACTTTCATCAGAAGCCAATGAGTTTGAAGATAAGATCAAATGGATACGTAAATAAATAGTACATAGTACAAATCAAATATTCCTTCCACTACCTGATATCATGGGAAAAAGGACAATACTATACATCATGTAACACCCCGATAAAAATAAGATAATTATTTAAAATAAGTTAATAATATATTTATTAATTTAATTAAATAATTGGATTATTATTATTGGGATTATTATTATTGGAATAATAAGTTGGAAAATATATAAAGAGTTCCATTTGGTAAAAGAGAGTTTTCACGTGAATACAGAAAAACGACTCTAAAGTGGAGAAAGGGAAAAAGAGCCAGAGAACAAGGGTTGAAGAGAGGAAGAGCTTGAAGCTGAAGGATTGCCGGATTAACTCAGGTAAGGGGGGTTTGTCATCGTTTAATGGGTATTATGGGATAACATGTAATGGGTAGTGATAAACCATTGATTTGTCCCTGATTAGAATGATGTATGCTGAAATTGGTGAAATATTGGATGAACGAAATTTGGATTATAATTGAAGGAAATTCGTAGGGATTAGATGTAATAATGTTAGAATTTGTGAAATCGAATAGGGTATGATTCGTGTTAGATAATATGATCGAACACTGTGTAAAATTGGACTGTGGGAGGTTGGATCTGAAGAATCTCGTAGCAGAGAAAACCATAGCAGATCTGGAATTCTGGTTTCTGGTCATACGCGTATGGCACTAGGCAATACGCGTATGAGATGGTCTGGTACGCGTATGGCACTAGGCAATACGCGTATGGATGAAGAAGATGATGATTTTAACGTAGTTTTGTCTCTGTTGGTACGCGTATGAGGATGTGGTACGCGTAGCATACGCGTATGAGGCAGGCAATACGCGTATGGGATTGGCTGAGAAATGGGCCATACGCGTATGGGACTAGGCAATACGCGTATGGGCAGGATTGTGATTTTTCTGTGCTGTTGTTGTGCAGTTTTTGGTTGTTCAGCTGAGTAATGTAATTTAGCTGATGTATGATAGGGTAGGGATCATTTCCCGTTGTTTTGAGCAGTATAGGTATTAGTAGAGTGTGCTAATACTGTGATTGATTATGTGGTATGACATGATATGATTATGTGGTAAATATGTTGATGATGTATGATAGTATGCATAATGTTGTGAATGTATCTATCATGTATGAAATTATGAATGGACTGTTTATGGCTTAGAGTGTGAGCATATGTCCATTGTGGATGATTGTTGATGTTTGCATGACTAAGTGATTTAGCTTGCATATTGTGGCCTTTATGGTGGTAGCTAATTCCCATGGTGAGGAATTAGTGAGTGAGTATTATGGATTGTTGTTGATGTTTGCATGCTAGGTGATTAGCGTGCATATCATAGCCCTTGGGGTGGTAGCTAATTCCCATGGTGAGGAATTAGTGAGTGAGTCACTAGGTCTCAAATGAGTGGGACTAGTGAGCTTGGTAGCCGTATCTGGATTTGATCGGTGAGGTTGAACTATATGTTCACGAATAGTCGGTACCGCATGCATGGAGTCTCATTGCATAATGTATGTATGTATGGCGTATCATATGAATGGATGTATTCGAATATTATACGAGTTGTTTTGGTGATTGTGTTGAGTATGATTTTGGAGTTGATATTGCCGTTACTGATTGTGTGATCTGATTAGGGTGATTGAATGCGTTAATTTACTTAACATTTCATGATATTTTATAATGCTTATTATATCGATTGAGGAACTCACCCTTACAACTATTTTTCAGGTAACGAGCAGTGATTGAGTAGAAGCTAGTCCTTGGAGTCTAGTGTAGTTCCTTAGTGGGTCATGCTCTGGTAGATGTAACATCGGGACGGGATGTTTTACTTGTTTTTCATTGTTGATTGTTGAACAAGTTTACATGTAATGTGTTACATGTTTTGCATTGTTGTTAGATTTTATCCGCTGCGAATTATGCAAATGTTTTATTTTGATTAAATAAATGAGCATGACAGGATATTTTGGTGAATGGTGTGAAGTGTCAAGTGTGACACCCTTAATTGCATATCTACTCTGATTATATTTTGTGGTTTTAATTAAATATTTGGGGTATTTTTAGAAGGGTGTTACACATCACACTTGTCACTGAATTTATGGGCGAAGGGATGTACGTTGTATCACTCCTTTCACCAATCCAACAGTGGACAACCGCCCTATTTGGTATCCCCATTTTCCCTCCAACGGTCTCTTTATTATGCTATATAAGTGGGACTTTGAGACTTGAAGAAACGCTGCTGAAGAGACTACACTATTTGACAAGTCTGTTTCTACATGAAAAGCTATCAATTTTGTACACCATTTTTCCTTAAGTGTTTGCATTTCATTTGTGTAAAATCTGCTTGTGTAAAAGCATCTTGTAACACAAAACCATTGATTCAAACTTGTTGTTTGTGATTCCTTAAGGAGACCAGAGTATAGTTGGATCCTTGACAAGACAAAGAATGTTATTCTTTGTGATTATTATAATCAGTTGATTATAGTGGATTAAGTCCTTGTGTATAAGGCAAAATCACCTTGGCGGGTGGACTGAAATAACTTTGAGTTTCAAGCGAACCATGATAAAAATACTTGTGTTTTTATCTCATTCTTCTTAGTTTTTAAGTGGTGTTCTTGAGTTGGTAAAAAAAATTGTTTTCAAAACCCAATTCAAACCCCCTTCTTGTATTTTTCACATCTTTAACAAATCATGTTTCTGCTCTTGTTATCTACCTCACATAATATTTTTGTTGTTTTTGTTTTTGTTATTGTTATTGTTGTTGTTGTTGTTGTTCTACCTCTTGCTAATGTTTAATTTGTAAAAGGAAATATTGTTATATTTTCATGTTTTATTAATATACAAAGTTACTTATATTACCTTGGTTTATTTAGTAACTGAGAGGACACGTCCCTACATTAGGTTATTTTTAATTTTTAAAAAAATAATATTAGACCTCAGTTTATTACAAAATGGAGGGAAAAAATAATTTCAGTTTTCTCTCGAGATATATTTGTCGTCCATTTATAAAGTAACATCGCTCAAGATATTGCCAACACATCAGTCCACAAGAAACCATCTACGCCTAATCAAAAGGCGAACACCACCCATGTATATATAGGATGCTACATTGTGAAACCCAAACATTATTGTGAAACACAAACGTTGTTGTGAAATCCTCTATGTTTAATCAGAGCGCCATGAGATTTTACAAAGTAAAAGTATAACTGTGATAGATTGCAAGAGCAGAAAAAATTAGGTTTATTTAATATGTGGTTGGTGATAATGTATTTACTTTGCCAAAGATTTTTGTGATGGATTGCAAGAGCGGGAAAAAAAATTTGGTTCAAGGTTGGTTTTCTAACATAATCTCTTATCATGTAACTGCAAATTTATTTTATTTATTTAATCTTTTTTTTTTAATTTTATATCAGAAATAAATGCATGCAATACTCAACATTTGTTCTTTCACAAGTTTCAAATGGAAAGGGACACCAGTATTTGCCACCCCAAATTTAGAGTGGTGAAGATGATTCGAATTCATAATTTATCAAACTTTATACTTGTAGAGAGAAACGAAAATAAATATAAAATAAATAAATTTGTATATTAATAAAATATAAAATATATATTTCTTTTATATATTAACAATACTTGTTAAAAATGATATATATATATATATATATATATATATATATATATATATATATATATATATATATATATATATATATATATATATATATATATATATATATATATATTCTCGGTTATATAAATAATTGAGAAGTAAAATGATGTCTTTTAAAAATACAAATATGTAGTTGTTAAGATTGAATCCATTATAGGTTCAACGTTTTTTCTCTCGATTATATTAAAATTAAGAGATAAAAGCCATTCATTACCTTGCATAGGTAACCAAAATTAAATGTATTTTTTTTTTTGTAATAGTAAAGAAAGAAGAAGAATAAGTCCTAAATTAAGTCTTCAACAATACACATTGATGTATTTGGTATCTTAGAAAGAAAGAAAAAACCAATTTGATTTTTAAAATTTTCAAACAAAATCAACAAATCATTTTCAACAATACACACTGATGTATTTGTTATTTTAGAAAGAAGGAAAAGAAATCAATTTGACTTTTAAAATTTTCAAAAGTTATAATCTCAATCTAGTTAAATATAAAAAGAGAGCATCTTGTAACTTTCACACGGCATATCTATAACATCAAACCACCTTCGTGGTATATTTCATAACATAAAATAGCATCTTTGTACTACTCTTCTTGTTCCCTCCTACCTACAATGTATTTGTTATTGGTTAAAGTCATAAAAACAAATTATTATGTAAGAAAGTTTAATTCCAAATCTTCTCACAAATATTTACCAAAACAACAAAAAGGACTCTGATTTAATCACAAAAGCAAAATTGAAGAGCCAGCATCATCATCATGGCATTCCAAACCACCATAATCGGCCCTCAATACTGTGCTCCGTATCCGCTTGATCTCGCCGTCGTGAAAAAGGTTATGACAATTTCAGACGGAAACTTCGCCGTCACTGATGTCAACGGCAACATTGTCTTCAAAGTTAAAGGATCTCTCTTAACCCTCCGTGACCGCCGTGTCTTGCTTGATGCCGCCGGTAACCCCATCACCACCCTACGTCGCAAGGTTCCGCTATATCCTCTATTTTTTTCCAGTTCGAATTAGTACTCTTATATTTGATGTGTCTTCACAGCTACCAACTGATCTGATTTATGTGTGCAGATAGTAACTATGCATGATCGGTGGGAAGCTTATAGGGGTGAAAGCACAAACGCTAAAAATCTTATATTTACATTGAAGAGATCATCTCTAATCCAGTTTAAGACCAAACTAGATGTGTTTTTAGCTAGTAACACAAAAAAACATGTTTGTGATTTTAAAATCAAAGGTAGTTGGTTGAAACGATCTTGCAAAGTTTATGCTGGTGAATCTAACAACATTGTTGCTAAGGTAATTACTTTTCCTTATTTTTAATTTTTATTTAAGTATGTAGTGCTAATAATAAATCAATTTTTGTTATTGCAGATGCACAAAAAGCACACTGTTAAGAGTATTTTGATTGGTAAAGACCATTTCATGGTCACAGTTTATCCTAATGTTGATTACGCTTTCATAGTGTCGTTAATCGTGATTCTTGACGAGATTAACGCTGATGAAGAGAATGGTTGATTATAATATTAGTGTTTTATATTCATGTTATTTAAAATTTCTGTCAAATATAACCAATAAAAATTGCTGTAAGTTAAAGGTATATTTAGGTCATCAACTAAGGGTTTACAAATTACAGATAAAAGCTATATATTGTTTTTGTTCGGACAATATCAATTACGTTAGAATTACGTTAAAATGAGCTATGTTTATGATGGTTGTTAATTTTATAAAAAAACGTGTCTAGGTCTTGAACATGTTTGTAAAGGAGAGGTTGTCATTTTGAGTTGTGACCAAGGGGTATAGAGTTCAACGAATAGTGTAAATGCTTGCAAAATTTAACACCATATACATGTGGTCCATATCATCTGTGTAACGACTATCCGCGTCTTCGCCTTGTAACGACTATCTGCGTCTTCGCCTTAGTCAGTTTGTTTTATAATGGTGAAATCTCAATCACGAGAACAACGGTGAATAATAGAGAAAACGAGAGAACTAAAAAAAAATTATGGTGAAAATATGACATTGTAACATTAATAATCAAACATGGGCATTTAAACCATCATACAAAACAATAAAGTTAACCAACTAATGAGAAAAACAAACTTCTCACTCCTGCAACAACAGATTCCACATTTAGTGCGAGCGGTTGCATATCTAGTGCAACCCATTACGCTAAATCTTTACCTCAAAAATACAAAAATTGGAAGGGGTGCAATCTGTTGCACATTTACTGCAAGCTATTGTGCCAAATCTCTGCTTGAAATTGAATGCGGCAGGAAATGGCCGTAACATGTTGCACATTTACTACAATTTGTTGCACCAATTTGAATTATATTATTTTCTCAAGAGACCACATTAATTCAAGTCCTCCAAGTCTTCCATACTCAGGTGCTCCTTCATCCTTTTGATCACTTCAATTGTTACTCATTTTATTAGCAAATCGGTCACTTGGTCTTCACTTGGTCTTCACTTCAATTTTTCTTCACTTACAGGCTCTCTCTAGTAGTGAAATCTCATCTTTATATGCTTGCTTCTCCCATGTGCAATGAGATTCTTAGCAAGGTTTATAAAATAAATATTATTTATCATCAAAGTCACAACTTCATACTCTTTGTTGCACAAGTCCTTCATCAAATTCATCAATCATTCAGTTTAACACACACACACATAGACGTGCAATGTACTCTGCCTTGCAAGAAGAGAGTGCCACAATTGTTTCCTTCTTAGAACATCGAGAGATTGGTGTT
Organism: Lathyrus oleraceus; assembly: GCF_024323335.1. NCBI lineage: Eukaryota > Viridiplantae > Streptophyta > Magnoliopsida > Fabales > Fabaceae > Lathyrus > Lathyrus oleraceus. The sequence goes on along the minus strand of NC_066581.1, from coordinate 315,527,329 downwards.
TCTTTCTACATAAGAATGTATCTAGTTGTGGATTTTTTATCACTACTACGGAAAATACATATAATGACGGTTGTGAAACACATACAATGACGGTTTCAAGTGTGTTTTTAGGTAGCGTGTGATTGTATGTATGATGGTTTTCATAACGGGCGCGTGATTGTGGTTATAAGTTAGGTAGCGCGCTACCTATCGCAATAGTTATATTAAACAATTGTTGTGATATATATTAAGGTCATAGGTTCGAAACCCAACAGCAACAAAAATCTATTTGGAATATAATTAACATTTCACCACGGTTACAGAAAATAATTGTTGTGAAAAGTACCCTGAGTTTATTATAAAATATGTAGATTGCTTGTTTTTCCTTACACATCACTAAACATATACAACCATTAAATTGATGTAGAATATGATAATTTGAAAATTTTAATTATTCTTGAAAAATAATTTAAACGAACCACTGTTTTTCAAATTGCATTCATACCATAATTCATCTCTTATTTAACATGTAGTATTTGATTCAATGCCCCAAATTCTTCAAAGCAACCGTTCATTCCTAGTTTATTTGCAAAACATCAATATGTGGACTAATTATGAATCATCATCATCGCTATCATCATCATTATTTTAATCAATGATGAATATTATTATGATGAAAGCGATGAAGATGATTTAATTTCTCAACAAATTTTATGTTTTGCAATATAAATTAATAGAGAACGAACTGTTGCTTTGAAGAATTTGGGGGCAATAAACCAAGTTCTACGTGTTAAAGAGCGATATAGATGAATTACGAGATGGATGCAATTCGAAAAAACATGTTTGATCTAAATTGTATTTCAAAGATAACTTATCTTTCAAATTATTATTTTATAAATCACTTTAAATGAATGCATGTTCAATGAAGGGTTAGTGAAACAAATAATCTACATATATTATAGTAAACTCAACAACAACATACATCAACAATAATGACATAATAATTCATACTCAACAATGGAAGCCAAAATGGAAAGTCGAAAAGAATAATGCCAAGTAGGCTAAGTCATTATACAAATACCACGAAGGGCTTAAAGTCATTACATGAAAAACAAAAAATCCTTCGTAGTCAAAATTCAACAATTACAACAAAACTAAAAGGAAAGAGAAGCCTTCATTTTGTTGTACTTCGACTTTTGAAGTCTCAAGTGCCGTTCGTAAACATATTTGTTTGAAATGAGGTTGTCAATTTCCTTTTCCAGTTTCTGATCCCTTTTGACATGATGCATGCTAACTTGGATTTCCTTGGCCAATTCTTCTTGATCAAGCTTTTGGAGTTCATCTTTATGCTCTTTGGCCTTGGTAATCTTGGCTTGCAATTCCTTTATCTGTTGCTCCCAAGCCTCGATGTTTTTTTCACAAGCTTCGACCTCCTTTTGGTTCTGCTCAGAGCCCTTCTCCAATTCTGCAATTTTTGTAGTAACTTCAATGACATCGTCCCATTCCGCTGCTTGGGTTTCTGATTTGTTATGGATTTTGTTCAAAGCTTCCCTTATACGATTAATTTCCGCAATAACTTGATAAATCAACAACCCTAGATCCATGATGACATCTGCAACTTCTGGGGAAGCGTTCAAGATGTCAACCGATTTCAGGAGATCTTTGATCACAAAGCAGGCAGTAGTGTCATTCTCCAAGAGTTGGAACAGATCAATGTCGAAGGTCTTTTATTTTATTTTGAGGAGCAATTCATCACCAGATTTGCTGGTAGATTGACCACTTGACATTGTTGTAGTACTAGGGCTTTTCTCAGTCGAACTACCCCTTGCACTGATGATGGCCTTAAGGTATTCCACTGGTTTTCTCTTTTTCAGCGCTTTGAGCTCTTCTGAAGAGAGGGTGGTAGTGTTTCCGGTGGAAGGTGTTATGGTCCTTTTAGCAGCATCAAAAGTTGGCTTGGTCTTGGGCATGCCTTTATTTTGCTCATTCTCTGGTTCATTATCTTGTTCCTCATCTTCTTTCTCATCAGGATCCATGTGAAGGTTGAACATAGAATGATCCTCTTCTTCTTTTTCATTTGGACTATCAGTGCTTGGGTTTGCAATTATTGGAGAGCCATCTTCAGATATGTCTTTGATGACATCGTCAACATCCTGCATCTCCTCATCCACTTTCCCTTCAACAGGAGAAATTTCCTTTTTTTCATCCCCATGCTCAGAACCACTGGTATGATCCTTTTGCATTTCTTCAATAGGCTTGTCCACTTCATCTGTAGTCTCTTTTGTCAAATCTTTGGGAGATATTGGATGATAAGAGGGAGTGCTGGTGGGGTGATAAAAGGGAGTGCTTGTGGGGTGATGAGAAGGATCACTACTACTTACTGAGATTATTTGTTTGATGTTTGATTGCTCTGTGCAATCTACAACCCCCTGGAAAAACAAATCAAACATGGACGAGTCGAAAGCCGAGAGAAGCAATTAATAACTTGAGAAATTAAGGTAAAGTTTTTACCTTAGGACCTTTAGCCCCGGGGCTGGAATTGTCGCTTTCGAGTTGTTTATCAGTCTTTTTTCTTGGTGGTTCAAGATAAGTAGAAGATACCCTTGAAGTAGAAGCTTTCTTCGCTGAGGTGTTGGTAGCCTTTATTTTTGGGTAAGAAAGAGCATCAGAGGTCTTTATTTGCTTCTTTTTCTTGGTTGGTTTTATGGTATCCGGGGAGATATCACCATCGTCTGAATCGGTTATTTGAACTTGGAGTTCCTTTTGCTTTCGTTTTTTGGGCGTTGGTGGTGATTTTTGAATTGCCTGCAAGCAAAGACGTCTCAAAATAGTAAAAAGACATAAAGGTAATACATAAAGAAAAAATAATAACAATATTTGAAGTATACATTTGTTGTTGTTATTTTGTTGGTGTTTCTTTCATCTTTCTCTTCAACGACGACTTTGTTCGCGGAACTAGTTTTCTTGGCAGGTATTTTCACGGCTGAAATAAAACCAAGACGATTATCATAAATAAGAGAAAATTAAGGAATTGATAAATGAAGACGGAAAACCTCCCATTCCACCTTCGTGTATTGGAGACTCTATGAAAACATGTTTTATGCTAATATGAAGATGTCCTTTGAAACTGTCCAGAGTATGCTTAGTCGGAACCATCCGTTGGGCACGTTTTTGTGATTCTTGCCAAAGAATTTTTACAAAATCTCCACAAACAAACCAATCTGGAAACAGATGGCTAAAAGCCACGCCGAACTCAACACTGGAAAGTCAAGGAAATTTTTGGGGATGCATGTTAAAAGCTAGTTCGTATCGTTGTTCAGGTTTAACGAATGAAGGTAGTTTTAAATCCTCCATTTTCTTTGAAAAAATTCTCTTTTAGAGTAACTTCTACTTCACTGATGGTTTGAATAAGATCATCAGGTCTATAGGTAGTTTCAAAGTACTTTTGGAATGCTTGGATTTCATTGACATGAGTTGAAATACCTTTCTTGGCTTTGTCCTGCACAAAGGTGAAAACTTTGGTCACATGTTGAGTAAAATCAGGAACATCGAAGACTTCTTCAGTATAATAATTTCTTCACTAAGTATCAAGCTCTTGGGTACAGAGAAAGTATGGTTTGAATGCAACATGAGTGGATTGTATTCTTCCAGAGTATCGAGCTATGAGCTTGTCCGTTTGGGCATCTGTGTGTATCATGTTATAGAGGATAAGGGAGTTCTTTTTGGCTAAGAGTGGATTTGGCATAATTTGAATAAGTCAAAATTGTCGAGAGACAAGATTGGGTTGGTAGCTCAAGAGAGTGAATTGGTTCCTCGATTTCTTGAGTCTGGTTAGCAGTAGCCTGGGGGTGAGAGATGCCTCCCAGATGGCAATGGATTCCGCTTCTTGGTCTTCCGATGGAGAAAGGAACTTTATCGTGAACCATTCAGGGCCATACATCTTGTGGGCGAAGGGATCCATGGATGGAGTGAAGTTATAGCGTTTGGCGAACATCATCAAATAGCATGTGAAGGTTTATTGTAGATTCATTCCTTCATCACTAGGAGTCAGCAAAGCAAGGCGCGTTCCTTCAACCCTCCTATTTTTAATCTCTTCAACCTCTGCATCTATGGGATTTTGAATGGGAAGAGATGCTTCAAAGGTAGCATTTAACCATAGTTGCAGCAACCAAAAAGGACCAAAAAGTAATAAGTTTCCTTTGGGTTGAATATTCTTGAGAGTTATGACGCCTTCCCCTAGGGAGTCATAGAGGCTAGCCAAGATCATTTCACTGAGACAAAGGTTATGTCTAGCATGAAGTTGGTTTCCCATAGTCAGGAATTTCTTTGCTAGTTGAAGAGATTTGGAGCAAAAGACGCAGCGAGATAGCCAGAGGGCGAGGGAGGCAATGTGTTCTTGGTCAGATACTTCGACAGAGTTTTTATCATGGTAGTATGTTATATAGGTAGTGAAAACAACTTTGGTGGTGTTGAAAAAAATAGTATCCTCAGCCATAAGGTTTGGATCGTAAGTTTTCCCAGTTGGTTTGAGCCCAGTGACGGCAACAATGTCGAAAAGTCTGGGTGTCATCATACCACAGGGAAAATGAAAATTATTATGGGTGTTATCCCAAAAATACAGAGAAGAAACTAACATAGACTGGAAATATCCTGGTCCAACCTTCGACAATTGAATCATGTCTAAGATACCCATGTTTTTCCAGACTTGGGATATCTTGTTTTCTATCTATTTTAACCAGCCTAGATAATTTGAGGGGTCTTTGAATAAAGAACACGATAGAAATACCCTAAAACCATTATTCATATAGTCTAGGTCGATGGGTTTTTCTATCGAAGGCATACTTTGGTTGTTAGGGTGTGGGTTTTCAGCAGTTTTAGGTTCATCGCTAGCCCTAGGTTTCTTCCCATTAGCTATAGGTTCGTAACAATGATATGTTGGGAAAAACTCCCTGAGGCTATCAGGATTAGAATTTGTATCTGATAAGGGTCCTAACATATCACGTGTTTTACCATAAACAGAAATAGGAATTAATACATGCGATTGGTAGATTTTTCTCTTTTCTTTAGCAAGTGGAGGCTCAAGTATGTATTGTTGATTACCCACAACTTTTGGTCCTAATACTTTGTGAGCTGGAGAGAGACTAGATGAATTCCTGGACTCTTTTGTAGCCTTTGTTGAATCTTTAGTAGTTTTGGTAGAAGACACTATTGATGCAGTGGATTTGAAGAAAATTTGGGTTTTTGTTTTGTGGAAGATGACGAGTTTGAGAGTAGCTTTTTCTTTGTTAAGAGAGGTTTCAGAATGGGAAAATTTTAACAAAGGGGTGATATTCGTTATTTATAGATGAGTGAAGTAGAAGCGGTTCACTTCAAAGAATTAATGGTTGAAAGGATAGTGGGACATGTGCCAATCGGAGAACAAGTGATGGAATGGTGGCAGTTGAGCTAGCCCACGATCCCCTAGGAGCTAGGAGTGATGATTGTAAAAAGTATTCTCGCATGCTTTTGAGAAGACTTTTAAGAAAAGGTGTCATGATGATCATGACGTCATAGAAGATGGAGAGTTTGTGGCGTCGAAAGAGACTTTCAAAAAATGTCTTTTTCTCTGTTTGGTCGAAAATGACATTTTTGGGGGGCAATTTGTTAGCTGAGATTTTGACACCAAGGTTGGATTAAGTATGATGGACAAAAGAAATATTTTGTTTGTTTCAACTTTGACGGAAAGAAGGAAATGTTGTCGAAGAGGGAAATCCTGTCGAAGAGATCTTGTGTATAAGAGGGAGATGCTGGTTTTAAAACTTAGAAATATTTCTGGGTGTAGACCATAATTTCGATAGAACCAATACTGACATTGCCTTCGACGAAAGATTTTGAATTTTGAATAAGGATGATAACTATATTTTGCCCTTATCTATTTATCTGAGAAGGACGCATGTAAAGCTACGGAGAAATGAGGACATGCAACCAAAACGTGTCATTTTCTGGAGAAAAGACAGTTGATAGCGGTTATTTTCGACTTAGTATAAATATGAGTCTTAGTGTATAGGATTTCCGTGTGTTCAATCATTATACAAATACTCATAAATTACTCTAAGTATCTAAGTGTATCTGAGAAACGAGATTATTGAGAATGTACGTATGATTCACCATCTTTTCATTTTAATTGAAATTATTGGCAGTTTATCAATTATTATTTCTCATTGCAATTTACTTTGAAGCTCTTTTGTTGCATTTTATTTACATATTCTGCATTTTACTTTTAAACTTTAAACACCATTATCAAATTATGAGCATTGTCGAAGTGTTCATAGACTTTCAAATATAATTTAACAAGAGCTCATGTCCTAGGATTCACTGGTTGGTCCTGTAAAGTAAACCCTTTTTTGAGACAAGAGATTGTTTACCAATTTTCACAGTAAACAGTTCCCATCCTCGAAAATAGCCTTGACACCTTTCCAATATGCCATTGAGCGATCAAGTTTGTTAGGCTCTTCCACTGGTAGTGTTGCCATAAAACTTACAACTTTCAAAGCTTGGAAGGGAGTTTCAATCGTTTCTCCATTGACATCAATGTTGTGAAATGAAGACAGATGGCGCACCAGGATGTCCTCCTTTCCACCCACTATTATCATCTTGTTACTAGTGATGAACTCCGGCTTCTGGTGCAGCGTCGAGGTAACTTCCCCTGAAGCATGAATCTAAGGCCTTCCATGTAAACAATTGTACGCTGGATGAATGTCCATAACTTGAAAGATGATGGAGAAGGTGTGTAGACCGATCCTTATGGGAAGATCTACTTCTCTAATCACAGATCTCTTAGAGCCATCAATTTTTTTTACAACCAGAGCGATAGGCTTCATTGACACTCCTTCTAGAGTCAACTTCATTAAGGTAGTATTTGGCATGTCATTCAATGAGGATCATGTATCCACCAACACCCTGGATAAGATTGTCTCCAAACACTTCATTGAAATGTGTAGGGCTCTACTATGTGTTATCCCTTTTGACGGAAACTCATCATCTTTGAAGCCTATGTAGCTTCCAACTGTGATGTTAGCAACAAAACCATCAAATTGATCTACAATGATATCCTTAGTCAAGTGGGCAGCGTGTAACACTCTATTTTCAATTTATTTACTTTAATTGATTTATTTGTGACTTTTACATAATTTGTTTAATTATTATGTGTTTTAATTAAATAAGTGTTGTGTTTATGTGTTGAATGGGGGCGTGAAGGTATTGGTGGATAGTAGAGGAAGAGTTGAAAGTTGATATAAGTAATTTAGAATTATTTTAATGATTAAAATAATAGTAACTATTTTATTTATTTAATTACAAGGTTAAATATACGATATCCCTGCAATGTTAATGAGATTCGATTTACCCCTATAATTTTTGTATTTTTTATTTTTTAATTTCCACGTGGTATTTAAAAAAAATGTTATTACGAGGAAAGAAGGTAAATCAAAAGCCGCTCACATTACATGATAAAATATAATTTTGCTATTTTGCATAGTAAAACATTGAATTTTTTTTAATTTTTACTACTGTAAGACCCCAATTTTGTCCCTAAGATCCCTCATGGCATCATAAGCATTGCATTGCATAGCCTCAAGGATCTTTGAGCATCTTGGCTTCCTTTCCCCTTTGGGTAGGGATCTCTTTTGAGTGGTTTTGATCACCAGGCATACTTGCATTGTATATCATTGCTTTTATCATTTCATTTACTAACAAAAAGTACAAAAATATATCATTAATCTTTGTTACTTGCAACTTAAGCAAACACAGGTCAAGCACTTCCTAAGCATCCTTTGTGCAAGAGATGATGGTATTTTCTTGAGATGTGGACCATATGGTCATTTTTATGAGCTTATATGAGTTATGGTTCCATTTTGGAGCATTCTTCCCAAGTGTTGGAGATTCAAATTCATCAAAGCATTTTCAGGTCATCTGAAGACCCAGACAGTCCACTGCATAGTCAACTAAGGACTTTGAGGTTAGGGAGGTGATTGAGACACTTCATTCATGTTCAAACAAGGTTCATTTGACATTTCAAACATCCATATTGAAGATTTTGAGGTCAAGTTAAAAATTTCCCAAAATGGAAAGTGACCTATAATTTCAAATTTCCAAAAATGGCAAGTTTTCAGTCCACATTCAACTTAACTTTCCAACATGAAATAAGCTTAAAATGAAATTTTGTTGAACATGAAAGTTGAAGATCTTTCTCTCCCATTTCCAAAAAGTCCAAGATCATGAGTATCTGATGAATGGTTGAAGAATTATGATCAAATGATTGCCAAGTGTGCATGGAAGTTCAACATGGCATAACTTTTGATCCAAAACTCCAAATTGGTCCACTCTTTTTGCAACATGCTCCTTATGACCAATATTTTCAAAATCAAACATTGCATTGCATGAAATTAGCTCACATGATCATTTGTCCATGCATGAACATTTTGAAGGGAAAATCAAGAAGTTGAATTTTGTTGATCATGCATACAAAATACCAATTCCATGTTGATTATTGGCTGATTTTAAGTGATTTCAAGGCCCAGCATGGCACTGTTCACGTGTAGCATGTACATGCTAAGCTCACTTGCATTTTTTTCACTACACCTCCTATTTCACTAATCATGTTTAGCTTTGGCTTAATTTTCGTTTCAGTATCATTAACACACCATATAAAAGCAAAACCCTAATTTCATTGGAGGAGAACAGAACTCAGATCTGAGAATTTCCAAATTTATTCCAAATTTTCTCTCTTCGAAAATCCAAATTTCTTGACACAAACCTTCAATCTCTTTGCATATTCGTGACCCCTGTGTAATTCTGAGCAAGAATCATCATCTGGACTGTTCATTTGAGCTGGATTTCGAGCCATACAAGCACATGAACATGAAGATGGAGTTCTGAAATTGAGTTGGATTTGAATGCTTTCAGTCGCTTCTTGGTGCATAAAGCTTCATAACAAGAGTAAAGGAGAAGATCTGGACACTTTTAAGAGCTTGAATCCACGATTTCATCATTCTGCTCTTCAAGAGGTTAAAATTCGATTATCACCTTTCTTCATTTTATGCACATGATATTGTAGATCTTTTCATGCTGATTATCCTGATGCTTTTAGAATTTGAAATGGTTGAGTATTGATTGAGTTATGCTGAGTAGAAGTTTTGAATGCAATTATGTTTCTCTTCGATTTGCACTGGTTAGGAAGAATTAATGTTAATTGAGCCTGGATTTGGAATGTGCATGAGATAAGCTTTCGATTGGTATGAATTTTATGTGATTCTAGAATTTTTTTTTGTTGATCTTCACTGTAGCTCCGCCGTCTCTACGAAGAAGACGGTGGAAACCACCGCTCCCTCCGCCGTCTGCAACTGGTGTGAGGCGCTAGGGTTTTGTCCGCGTGTGCATCCAAGCATGCGCCTGTTGGCCAATCCATTGGCTCTCGTTCCATTGACTCGCTCGCGTGGCCTTGGACTTGCTGACTAGGCGCCACATCAATTATTGAAACGTCTACGTTTTGATTCCAAAAGCGAGTGTATACGCGGTTCGATTCCTGGCTGTGTAGTTTTTGTGGATTTTTATTCTTCAGCGCATTTCCAATTTCCATACCTAGTTCGATCCCTGGCTCCAACGTTTTGGAATTTTATTTTTCCCAGCGCTTGATTATTTTTGCTACATGGTTCGATTCCCTCTGGCAGCACTTTTTTCAAACTTCAGCATCATTTCCATTTCCCTCTACTTTTTGACATGCATTTATGTGACATTTCAATTTTATTTCATCCAACTTCAAAAAATCATAACAATTAGAAAATGAATCCAAATCACTTCCAATTTTTTGCTACATGTTCATTTGAATGTCTTTTATTTTGTGATGTGAATTTCTGAATTTGTGCATTTCTGGAATTTTAAATGTGTTTGATTATTTGAACATGTATGCAAATGTGACATGTTGTACCAATTCTATTGTGAAATGCTCATACATTGGCCAATTGATTTGAAATTTGGTATGCTGATTCCTAACATGTTGCTTGACTTTTGAGGCTTGGTTTGGTATTTTTATCATTTTTCATCTCTGTTTTAGACACATGAATGTATGGTGCGACAATGTGTGTCACACAATTTGATGTCATACTTGTTCATTTTCATTGATATGTCAATTGATCTCTTCTGATTCTAATATTTTGCATGATGCTTGTGTTTAACATGTTGTGTGCACATAAAATTTTTCATGATTGTTTGATTCATTTCTGTTTTAATATGGAATTTTGATTCTTGATGTCCAATTGTGTGCTTTGTAATTGCCTTTGCCTTATCATGCTCATTAGATGGCTTGGCCTTGTGATTTTGATTTGGTCCTTTTTAGGACATGTTCATGTTTGATTAAATATGCTTCATGTTGAATATCAACTTCTGTTTTGACTTTTTGCTATGCCTTTGACCCTAGTCTTTGTACTAGTGGTTTGTACTCACTTTTTGAGCTTTGTATTTCAGGTTCAAGCAATTAGCCATAATGATTGATGTGATCTTATTACTTGAGATGCAAGTTACTTTGGTTAACTAACCTTGCTGTTTTGTAGGTCATGTGAATGATGAAACAATTTGAGTTGCTTGCACTTTGTACTTTGCTTGGTGTAACACTGTTGATTGGTTTTGTCTATTTTCTGTTTGTTTGTCTGAGTTACTAATTGACTAGCCTTTTGTACAGGTACTTTAGCCGCTTTAGCTCATTACTTGAGCTTTGCTTTGCTTGTGGTTGGCATACCACCTAGGCAACCATTCTCTTCTCCATGTAGTCTGGAAGTCCTGCCATCTTTTGGCAGGCACCTGTCTGAAGCCCTCCTTAAGAGGCCATGTTCTTGATTGTTTAATTTTGTGCTAAAGACCTCAATGAGGCATGGTTACATGTAAAGACCTCCTAAGTGAAGAGGCAATTGGCAGATAAAAGGGATTTGCAATCAATCCCCTGCTATTCAGTTGAGTCTTTCATTATGCTCGCACTACGTGCTGATGCTTTTGAATAAACACCCAAAATCTTGTATGAGTCAGTCATGTGGAATAGGATTCCTCATTCTGGATCCCCACACTTTCATTGTATTGAGCTCACCCTGGCCAGGGTTAAGAGCCATGAGGTCTAATCCTCATTTCCCATTTCATCTGCTCACCCTAACTCTCAATGTTAGTGGTTAAGAGCTTCTGTTTACACTTATACAGCTGGCTTGTTTGTCGAGGTTGATATGACCCCTTGACTAAAGCCCACCCGTTGTGTAAAGCCTTTTGTTTGTGTATAGCGTGTGATTGTTTGTTCATCTGTGCATTGATGTTTGTGTGTGCCTTTGTGCATTGTTTTCATTTTTGAGCATTACTTGTATATCATTACCATGATCATTGCTCATACTTTGTGACATTTATCTTGTCCTTTGAGGAGCCAATTGTAAGTCCAGCCATTGGCATTCGTTTCCTTTGTGTTGTTAGGAGTTGGATTTAAGACCATTGATTGGCATTCCATTTCCTTGGAGTCGAGTGTAAGACCAGCTATTGGCATCTTGTTTCCTCTTGCTTGTTTTCTCTGATACATGTTTTATCTTGCTTTTGCCCTGTACTTGACTATTCAAAAGGAACTTACTTGGATCATTTCTATGATCTTGAGAAAGAAACTCCTATTGTGGCTTTATCCCTTAACCCACCTCTTGCATGCTTAACCTTGATCCATGTTTTTCATCCTTAACCCAAAACCAGAAAACTATTGTGCAAACATTTTGACTTGTTTTCAAAACTAGAAACCTAGGCCTTATGCCTTTGATTTTCAAACTTTCTTTTCATAATACTTATTTTGAACTGAACTTTAAGTCAACTTTGACATGTTTGTGAATACTTCTAATTGGTTAATTCAACCCACTCAAATGTGCTTCTTTTGTGATTTCAATGATCACTTCTTAATCAAAATTTTCATGCATTAGCCATAGATCTGAGTTATCTTAGTGGTTGATGTGAATCTCACCTTTTGTCCTTAGTGATTGAATTGTAAAACTTCCCTGCTTATTATAGGGTAACCCCTCACTAGCACGTTGAAGCTGCTCTCACATGGTGGACTTGTGGTTGTTCAGGTTGAGTTTTCTCCCTTTGATAACGAAAGACCTTAAGGCTTTTGTTTAAAATCAATCCACTCATCTTTTGGAAATCTTTTAGCCGAACTACGCCGTTTTGATCCTTATCTATCATGAAAAGGTACGTAGGCAATGGGTTTCATCCATCCAAACACACAAAAATAATAAACTTGTATATTCTTTTCTCATCTCTTCAATCATGTTTGCACAAAATAATTTCATAAACAATAACAATACAACAAGTTGTGAAAAGGGCTCCCTAGGAGTACCTAGGATGTTGTGGGTGCCTAACACCTTCCCATGACATAACCAACCCCCTTACCCAGATCTCTGACCCTCTTTTACTAGTTTTGTTTGTAAAACTTTATAGGCTTTTGTTCGCTTTCTAGCCATTCCTTTGGATAAATAGAAGTGCGGTGGCGACTCGACTTTGTATGATTTACCTTGGATCTAGTCAATATTTCCGATGGTGACGAATACACCGCTACAGAAAAGTGGCGACTCTGCTGGGGAATACTGTTCCTGGTGGGTTTGCCTACTTTTCACACTTTGTTGTATTATATTTGTTTATTGTTTATGACATATTTTTGGTGCTATTTGGGATTACTGTATTGTTTGTAATGATTGAATTGCTTGATATATCAATTGCTTGTTTGCTTGGTGATCTCTGTGAGATGAGTTCTATACTCGAACTCGAGTGCACATTAGGATAGGAGAAGGCATAGTCTCGTCGACTTGTGTGGAGTTATTCCTTAGCAAGTTGACTTGCGAGTCCATTCACTTGGTGGAGGTCATGTTGGGATAATAATGTCACACAAGTTATTTGTGGTTAGGCATTATCTTTCCAATATGTGCCTTAGAAGCCAAGGACCTTAGTTTACCAAGCCCATCTTGGCCAATTTTTAGGACGTAGTGCGGAAGTCGTTCAAATGTAAGATTTGATGCGATTGTTACGCGATACTACACTCATAAGAGTCTCTCTTGAGAATATTTTTGGAATACGAGTATTCGTTCCTCCGATAATATTCGAAAGATGGAATGATGACTATGGGAACCTCTGGTAGAACATGTTCGGCATGTTTAAACCCTAGTACACTCCATTTTGGGTGGTTCTTAACCGAGACTCCATGCTCGTGACTCGCAACAAACCCGTGATTCATGGTTGATCCGTTCATGTATCGTTAATATCAGTGGAACTTGGGTGTTGATAAGGTGTAAACCATAATCCACCAAAATGGATGATTGATATTAAGGATGCTATGAGCTTTCCCATGACCTTTGTTTGGTGTGCTTTGCTTGATCCTTGAGTGTGATTGTTGCATTCATGCACCCATTTGCATCCATGTCATCAAAAAATCAGAAAATTTTCAAGGAACTTAAGGGGTTTATTTGCAAAATTTTCAGACATGGAAAGACAAAAAAGGCATACAAAGAAGTACAACTTCAGACAGCCCGATCTGATAGAGTTAAGGAATCTGACATCCTATGTATTAGATCCCTTGGGTTTCAAAGCTCGCTTCGGGAAGCTTCTGCCTCTTCTGACTACTCAGGTTGATGAAGGGTTGATGGGTACTTTGGTGCAGTTCTATGATCCTCTGTATCACTGCTTCACTTTTCCGTACTTTCAGCTATTACCTACCCTTGAGGAGTATGCTCATCTTGTGGGAATTCCTATTCTGGATCAGTTGCCTTTCAGTGGCTTGGAGAGTGTTCCTACTTCTCGAGAGATAGCTGACTTGTTGCACATAGATGAATCCCTGATTGAAACTCATATGACTACCAAAAGTGGAATTCAAGGTCTCCCTTCTGAGTTCCTCATCGCTTAAGCTACCGTGTATGGGAAGGCTGTAACACCCTTCTAAAATACCCCAAATATTTAATTAAAATAGCAATATATCAATCAGAGTAATTATGCAATTAAGGGTGTCACACAATCATTTCACACCATTCACCATAATAACTGTCATGCTCTTTTATTAATTCAAAACATAAAGCATTTGCACAATATGCAGCGGATAGAAATCAAATCAATCATGCAAAACATGTAACACATTACATGTAAAATTATTCAACAAGGTAAAACATCCCGTCCCGATGTTACATCTATCAGAGCATGACCCACTAAGGAACTACACTAGACTTCAAGCACTAGCTCCTACTCAATCACTGCTCGTTACCTGAAAAATAGTTGTAAGGGTGAGTTCCTCAAATGATATAATAAGCATTATAAAATATCACGTAATGCTAAGTAAATAACACATTAATCACCCTAATCATATCACACATTCAGTAACGGCACATCAACTCAAATATCATACTCAATACCAACACAATTCATACTCATACTCAATGCCAACACAAACACACGCATAATATTGGAATACATCCATTCATATTATACGCCATACATACATTATGAAATGAGACTCCATGCATGCGGTACCGACTATTCGTGAACATATAGTTCACCTCACCGATCAAACCCAGATACGGCTACCAAGCTCACTAGTCCCACTCATTTGAGACCTAGTGACTCACTCACTAATTCCTCACCACGGGAATTAGCTACCACCCCAAGGGCCATGCTATGCACGCTAATTCACCTAGCATGCAAACATCAACAACAGTCCATAATGACTAACTCACTAATTCCTCACCATGGGAATTAGCTACCACCATAAAGGCCACAATATGCATGCTAAATCACCTAGCAATGCAGAATCATCAACAATAATCCACAATGGACATATGCTCACACTCTAAGCCATAAACAGTCCATCCACAATTGCATACATAACATATACATTCACAGCATTATGCATACCATCATACATTCATCAACACACGTATCAAAACATCATATCATGTCAAATAATTAATCACAGTATTAGCACACTCCACTAATACCTATACTGCTCAAAACAGCGGAAATTAATCCCTATTACATCATACGCCAATATAGGCCAAACACCAATTATGCACACATTATTCAAATATTAATTTTTCACTTTTCCAACAGTGTTAACCGATTAACGCCCTGGGTTAACCGGTTAACGCAACACAGAACACGCTTTCTGGCAAAACTCAACAGTGTTAACCGGTTAACGCCCTGGGTTAACCGGTTAACGCAGACAGAACAACAATATTTTCACAACCCACAACAGTGTTAACCGGTTAACGCCCTGGGTTAACCGGTTAACGCAAGCAAAACAACAATACTTCACAATTCCTAACAGTGTTAACCGGTTAACACCCTGGGTTAACCGGTTAACGCAGGACAGAAAGCTGTTCCTGCGCTAACACGAAGCAGAATGCAGAATTCTCCGCATTTTCCGCTGTTGGAGGACTTCCGGACCTCCGATTCCAATTCCGTAAAAAGCTACGTTTTCGGAAAATCACTACCCATCCAATTACAGATTCAATTACAGCTTTAACACAACTTATCTAACACAATTTTTCAGCATTCAACATCCCAATTAGGGTCAATTCAACGGTTTATCACTACCCATTACATGTTAACCCATAATACCCATTAAACGACGATAAACCCCCCTTACCTGAGTTAATCCGGCGAATCTTTAAGCTTCAAGCTTTTCTCTTCTCCAACCTTCTTCCTCTTGCTCTGTCTCTTTGCCCTTTTTCCTCTTTTCAGCCGCTTCTCTGCTTTTCACGTGAAACCCTTTCTTTATCAAATGGGACTCTTTTTCTTATTTCCAACTTATGTATATTTTCCAATAATTATTATTCCAATAATAATACTAATAATAATCCAATAATTCCAATTATTTAATTAAATTAATAAATATAATATTAACTTAAATTAAATAATTATCTTATTTTTATCGGGGTGTTACAAAGGCCATGAGTGAGGATGCCTTTGAGGCCATATTTGTTCTTCTCATCTATGGGTTGGTATTGTTCCCCAACATCGACAAATTTGTGGATGTGAACGCTATTAGGATCTTTTCTGTTCTTAATCCCGTTCCGACTCTGTTGGGTGATACCTATTTCTCTTTGCATCTGAGGAATGCTGTTGCACCCCAAAATTTGCCCTCTATTTTTAACTCTAACCAATTTTTTGTTTCACATTCATTTGCATCATCTTCATAGCATAACATTTTTTTCTGTCTTAATATTAGCCGGAATAATTTCTCGGAATTTACAAACAGACTGGTCAAATTAACTTTTTAACTATGCCTAAAATTAGTCAACGAAAAAATGTCAAGTTTAAGTTTGCAAATGTCGGTAACATTAATCTGCGGTTCACGTGGTTTAATTTGACATGCTAAAAATATTTTTACGACTACTTTTGGTCATATGTTGATCAGTCTGAGCGGTTTAAACGGTCATAATTTTTATTTCAAAATCCGACCAAACGCTGTATTTTTTCGAGTCACTTATTTCGTGCTGATTATTTTGACGTGTTCATTTTATTTTTTCGAGCATTTTGGTGCCCGACTTTTATTTTTTTTGAGTCTATTTATTTTTATATTGGGTCTAGAATAAATAAATAGGTTAATTAGTTTTTATTTTAATTTTAACTATTTTAATTATTTAACTTTATTCAGTTTTTAATTTAATATTGGATTTCAAAATAAACTTAGGCCCATTATCATTAACCTAATTTGTTCCTATATATATTTACTAGCATGACTGATAGAGGGAGGCCGAAAGACAGAACAAAAAAGAGAAACTGAGAGTGGCTGATCTATACTATCGTACACACAGTTTGGTAATAGTTTATATATGATATATACTTTACCTATTTTGTTGATATATTTGTTACTGTGTTTCAAATACATGTTCATATATGTAACTAGTGTGTTAAATATATATATATATATATATATATATATATATATATATATATATATATATATATATATATATATATTTCTATTTTATGTTATAATTTGATTATGTTTTCGGATCGGATCGTGTCAATACGCCGTTTTCACATATACGTGTATGAGGCGTGACATTTGTGTTATCCGATCCAGTTGCGATGATCGCAATTTTGCGCTAGCAACGCCGTTGTTTTTTTTAATTCATTTTTTTTTATATATACATATATTTAGATCTGCACATTTTTTTTCATAACTAACTACCCTGATTTTTCCTAAACCCTGACAATTTCGTCACAAACTCTAAATTTCAAACCTAAAACTTTAACCGTGTTGTTTCCTCTAAACCATAAACCTTTTCTTAAACCTTAACAAACCTTATTATTATTTCCTGTTTTTGCTCATATTTATGTTATTCATACACTGTAACTGCTTCGCCCTTGTAATATTTTAAGTTTTAACTTGTAATATTTTCAGTTTTACTTTTCGCCATCTTTATTATGTAACTGCACCAAAGCGTTGTAATAATTAGGATTTTATTTTTCTGCCATTTAAATTCCTGCCATTGATCCTATATTAACTGCGTGGTTTAGTAATGTAGGGCGTGAAAACCTACTAAATTAATTATTTAATATTTTTCTATAATCTTTATATTTTTTGTAAATAAATAATAAATACTAACTATTTTAATAACTTTTTTTTATTACTTACTTATAATAATAAATCCTTATATATTTTGTAAATAAAATCTAATTGACGATTTTTCTAATTGAATAATAATAATAAACCTATTAATCTAATAATTTGATATTTTCTATAATCTTTATTTATTTTGTAAATAACTAACTTAATATTTTTCATATAACTCTTTTATTTTATAATTTGTACATTAATATATTTTAAATTCTTTTATTATTACTAATTTATTTTAAACTCATATTTTTCTAATAACTTCTAAAAAAATCTAACTTGTTTAACTTAAAATAATTTCTTTTAAAATTCTAACCTTTTTATTATCACTTTATTATTATTGTTATTTTATTATTGCTTTATTATCATTGTTTATTTATTATTTTATTATTATTTGCTTTTATCTATTCTATTTTTGCTTCATTATTTTCCTTATTTTAATTTTGTTTTATTTATAATATTAGGAACAAATGTATAAGTTGTAAATTTATTCTTTCTCGCCTGATTATTATGTATCTGTTCCATAGCCATGTAATAGTTTAGGAATTTATTTTTCTTGCTTTTATTTTTGTAAATATTTAATGCGTGGTTAGTAATTTAGGGAGTGCAAAAAAACTAACTGTAAATAATTGAACTTAGAAAATTAAATTCAAGACAAATATCTGAAAAATAACACTCACACACGTAAGTCGATCTTTGATCGCCATTTGTACTTCCTAGGGTATTCCTCTTGGTTGCCTTCTTTAAATGGTCAAGTCCCTCGAAAATAGGGGTGTCTTAAGCGAAGTCCCTTCAAACAGAAAAATCATCAAGTCCCTATAAACTTAAAAGATCAAGTCCCTACGAGGTTGCCTACGATATAATGATCTTGTCCCTTCGGTAAATATGATGATAGTCCCTACGAGTTGCTAAAGACATCCCTTATGTTGCCTTCATTGACCATACGATGACCCTACGCCCGTCCCTTAAACACATCCAAGGTAATGACTACCTATTCCTTAATAATAGGGACAGTCTTACCATTGAAAGAATATACGAGAACACGAAAGACTTAATCTAGGGTAGGTATCTCATAGTTACTTGCTCCCACTTTTCAAAATTACTTTTACACCTCACAATTTCTAAACTAGGCTTTGTATACACCCATACGAGGGTCATTACAAAGTAATTAAAGAAATTTTTCTAATCACACACTACACTCTTGCAAACAAACAAAGTGAGCTAAGTAACTAAGAGCCCATGGATATAAAGGGTGCTAATACCTTCCCTTTGTATAACCTACCCCCCGAACTCAAAATCTTTTTAAGGTCTTTCCTGTTCTTTTATGTCCTTTCCTTTTGGATAAAATAAAAGTCGGTGGCGACTCTTGCTATCCGCAACATTTAACTAAAGTCAGTTCTCCCACCGTGTTACAGAACTGGCGACTCTGCTGGGGATTTAATAAAAGAGGGGTACCCTTAGGAATTAGATCACTTTAAAATTGTTTGCCTCGTTTGCTTTATACTTATCTGTTGGGTGCTCTTATGTGTGAAAGACCCTAACCCGGATCTAGTGTACCTTAGGTAAATGGCAATAGACCAAGGAAACTGTACGGCGTATATCGATATGGTTGATCTGATGGCCATAGTTAGTGTGACTTCTTGGTTGGTGCTTATGTTCCTTAAGCAAGTTGAGGATAATATGAGGCTGCCATATGTTGTCAATACACTAACTGACTTTTAGAACCCTAGTCATCCCATCTTGGCCTTTAGAAAGTAGTGAGATAACCGGCTTTGGTGAAGACTGAAGTTGGTTGATACTCGATACTACACTCATTGAGATCCTAAACTTGGAGGGTTTTGGTTGGCAAGTAAGTTGCCTACTGAACAACCACCCTTGTGAAGGATCAATGATTTTGAGATCCCTTAGAACCTGGTTACTTTTGTAGGACAGGATGAACCAACTAAACTTCAGGGGAGGGTACTTACCTTTAAACCTCATGCAAGCCTTCAAACCTAGGGCTATTGTGTGACTTGTTTGTGTGTGCCACATGTTTGTGATTGAGCATAACATCATAGCATCATCATGCATCATAAGCATAGCATTTTCGCTAACCATTTCAAGGACCAAAGGATTTATCTTTGTTCTTTGTTGCAAGTCATGGCTTCTGCTCGTAGGAATACTATCCGGATCAACTTTGTAGGAATACCTCCTAAGCTTAAGGAATTGGTCTCTCAAGTTTCTGAAAACTCCCAGTTCATCAAGAGGCATGGTCACCTACTGGATCTAGTCACTTCAGGGTTCAATGAAGACATGATGAGTGTCCTGTTTCAGTTCTTTGACCCTAAACATCATTGCTTCATATTTCCCGACTATCAGCTGGTTCCTACAATGGAAGAGTGCTCCAAGCTTCTGGGTATACCTATTCTTGATCAGAAACCCTTCACAGGCTTGGAAAAAGAGCCTAAACCTGAAGTCATTGCTGCAGCCTTACATTTAAAGAAATCAGACATTGTCCTAGAAACAGGGAGTGGAGTTAAGGGTATTCTTGCTAAGGTATTGATGGAGAAAGCTCAAGTATTCCTGAAGGCTATGAGTTATGATGCTTTTGAGGAGATCTTAGCCCTATCGATTTATGGCTTAGTACTGTTCCCCAATCCAGACCAGTTCATAGACGTACACGCCATAAACATATTTCTGACTCGCAATCCAGTGCCTACATTACTTGGAGACATCTTACACTCTCTTCATACCCGTACTACGAAGGCACGAGGAACTCTGATGTGTTGCATACCTCTATTATCTAGGTGGTTTATTTCTCACCTTCCTCGATCAGTGATGAAGAATGAACAAGGGTTCAGGTGGTCCAAGAGGATTATGTCACTTTCTCATTCAGATATTCATTGGTGCTCTAGATCTATGGAGAATGTTACCATCATTCACCGTTGTGGGGAGTTCCCTAATATGCCACTCCTTGGCATAAGAGGGGGCATTACCTACAACCCTTCTTTAGCTCTACGTCAGTTTGGTTATGCTCGAACTGATGGTCCTCATGACATGCTTATTCAGGGTATTGTGTTCGACTACGACAACGATCTTCAAGGTTACCGTCAAAGGTTCATACGAGCATGGGGTAAAGTGAACAAGGTTGACAGCAAGACTCTGGAACCCAAGTACACTATTCCTATGGAACCATATCTCAGATGGGTACGATCTCGTGCTCAGACTCTTATGATGCCATATCCTGATATCCTGCCAGTTACCATGGAGCCTGTTGCTGAAGGAGATACTTCTTACATCATTCTTCATCCAGACATGCCCACTGACATGGAAGAGTTACAGAGGTCCTGGATCCAGTTGAAGGAGCAAAGAGATACTTTTGAGACTCATTACAAGGCAAGTCAGGAAAGAATCCTGGAGCTAACAAAACAACTTCACGAGGAGCGGAATCTCAACTCATACCTCAACACAAAGAGGAAACGTCCATGGGAGACTTAAAACCCCATTTTTTGTATTCATTTCATTTTTATTGTAAGCCCAAGGGGCAAACAAGTTTATTACTAATAAAAGTTTACTTTTTGGTGGTTTAAACAAATTTAAATCCTACGGTCCTTGAAAACATTGCATAAGCATCTACATACCATATTATTGCATCACAGGTTTCTTATGAACAGGTATCTTATCTTCTCGCTGTTTATTTCAGCAGAAATGGCTCTTGAACAGACTGTCCAGATCACTTCCACGGGTCCTATCAAAATTACTGTTGAAGGCCTGGTGAAGACTGTTGCTGAAGTTAGAGTGCCTCCCATGATTATTACCACTCCTGGCCCTATTCCTTACACTTCTGATAAAGTTATACCCTGGAATTACGGTTCTGATATTTATATCCATGGTGTTAAGCAGGAACCTTTGACTGATACACCTGTTACTGATGATAACCTTGATGTTGATAATATTGCTGGATCTAGTAAGATCACCAGAAGTGGAAGAATTTTCTCTCCTCCAGCTACCTCAAAAAATACAGTTCTTCCGACTACTACCTCCACTTCTGAGCCAAGTACTGATGCTCGAGGCAAAGGTCCCGTGGTTGAACCTGTGCAAGCTGAAGCACCGACTGCTGAAAATCTCTCTAAACAGATGGAAGAAGTGCTGAAGATCATTCGTAAGAGTGATTATGATATTGTTGACCAGTTGGGGCATACTCCCTCCAAAATTTCCATGTTGTCTTTGTTGCTGTGTTCTAAGGCTCATGCTAAAGCCTTGATCAAATTCTTAAGGACTGCTCATGTACCAAATGAAATTTCTGTGGATCAAATTGAAAATTGTGTTGCACATCTGACTTATGATAATGGGTTAGGTTTTTCTGATGCTGACTTGACTCCTGCCAAAAGAAACCATAACAGAGCTTTACATATCTCCATTGAATGTAGGGGCACTACCTTGTCTCATGTGTTGATAGACAATGGCTCTTCATTGAATGTACTTCCCAAAGAGGTTCTGAACAAGCTCATTCCTGAAGATGCTGTGTTAAGACCAAGTAATATAGTGGTGAGAGCCTTTGATGGTTCAAGAAGAGTGGTGCATGGAGAAATAGATCTCCCGATCAAAGTAGGCTCTCAAGTCTTCGATTCTACCTTCTATGTAATGGATATTCGTCCTGCGTACTCTTGTTTGCTTGGGCGCCCCTGGATCCACGGGGCAGGTGCTGTGACCTCCACTCTACATCAGAAGTTGAGATATCCATTGAAGGGAAAGATCGTAACTTTTTATGGAGAGGAAGAATATATGGTCAGTCATGTGAATACATTTAAGTGTGTTGAAGTGGAAAGTGAATATGTTGAGACTCCTTGCCAGACATTTGAAGTAGTTCCTTGGGTCGTTCCCGCTACTGAAGCTCCTCCTGTGGTTAAAAGAGTTCCTATGGTTACCAGAGTACCTCCTACAATGGCTTTCCTCAAAGATGCTAGAGCTGTGGTTGAAGAAGGTGGTTGTACTATTTGGGGTCAGCTTCCCGACATTCCTTACAAGTCTGACAAGTTTGGTCTGGGTTTCACTGCAGAGTCCCAGAAGGCTGTTCGTCGTGCTCGTGCTGTTCGTATCACCAATCCAGGGAACATGAAAGATCAAATCAATGCTGTGGGTGACTATAGTGAAGACTACAATCTGGATAACTGGATTTTTCCTATTGTGGGTGATGGGCTCAACAATTGGAAGACTGAAGACGTTATTCCTATCTCCTTTAGTCAGGAGTAAATACTATTACTGTGTTGTTATTTTTAAGCCTTGTGCCTTACCCGGGGCACAATGGTATGCTTGTTTCGGGATGTCATTTCATTTGCATACTTCATTCAATAAAAATCAATGGACGTTTCATTTTCGTAAATATTGGGCTCTTTGTTTTTCTTTTATTTTATTTTCATCAGCTATGTGTTCTTACACACACCCACATCACTAAAATGCAGATCCTCATCCACTCTGGATCCTGTTGATAACAGTTCTACTATTGCCAATTATAATTTCGAGAATCCGATCTATCAAGCTGAAGATGGAAAGGATGAAGATTGTGAAGTACCTGTAGAGCTTGCTAGGTTATTACAACAAGAAGAGAAAGTTACACAGTCGCATGAGGAATCAATTGAGGTTGTAAATCTGGGTACTGAAGTAGACAAGAAAGAAGTCAAAATAGGAGCAGGCTTGGAAAACAGTGTCAAAGAAAGATTGAGTCGGATGTTACGTGACTATGTAGAGGTTTTCGCTTGAAAAATCAAGAGATGATATGGAATGATGAATGTCAAGAAGCTTTTGACAAAATCAAGAAGTATCTCCAAGAACCTATAAATCTGATGCCACCAGTTGAAGGAAGACCTCTAATCATGTATTTGACCGTGTTAGAAAATTCAATAGGGTGTGTGTTGGGGCAACATGACGAGTCTGGTCGAAAAGAGCATGCAATATACTACCTTAGCAAAAGGTACCGACTATGAAACAAGATACTCCCAGCTCGAGAAAGCTTGCTACGCTTTGGCTTAGGCTGCTCGCCGACTAAGACAGTATATGTTGAATCATACCACTTTATTGATTTCTAAGATGGATCTTATCAAATATACATCTGAGAAACCTGCTCTCTCCGGAAGAACAACAAGATGATTGCTGAACTCTGCACGCAGTTCAAAATAAAACACCATAACTCTTCTCCGTACCGGCCAAAGATGAATGGCGCCGTGGAGGCTGCTAATAAGAATATTAAGAAGATCATACAAAAGATGACAGTAACATACAAAGACTGGCATGAGATGTTACCCTTTGCTCTTCATGGTTATCGTACTACAATACGTACTTCAACAGGGGCAACCCCATTCTCCTTAGTCTATGGTATGGAAGCAGTTCTGCCCATTGAAGTTCAGATCCCTTCCTTAAGAATCATGAAAGAGGCAGGTTTAGACGAGGATGAATGGATTCAGACTCGACTCGACCAGATAAATTTGATTGATGAGAAGAGGTTGGCAGCTGTTTGTCATGGTCAGATGTACCAGAAACGGATGATCAAAGCTTTCAATAAGAAGGTTAAGCAAAAGGTATATCAGGCTGGTGACTTGGTAATCAAGCGTATCATACTACCACAGGGTGATCCTAGGGGCAAGTGGACTCCTACATATGAAGGACCATTTGTGGTCAAAAGAGTAATCTCAGGAGGTGCCATGATGCTTACTACTATGGATGGTGAAGACTTTCCACAGCCTGTAAACGCAGACATAGTTAAAAAATACTACGCATAAAAAGAGACCCGCTAGGTTGACTGGCCTAGGAAAAAATAAGGGCATCCCGGCAAACCAAAAGGGTTCGGGCAAAAATTAGGGATATATATAAAAAAAAATGTACACCCGGCAAGTCGAAAACCTGAAAAGGCGGCTTGGGCAAAAAAGGGTATCCCGGTGGATTGAAAACCTGAAAGGGCAATCCAGGCAAAAGTTAGGGATTAAAGCGTATGATTATGTCTCGTTTGGATCACTCATGTAACTTCAACTGATGGTGCTACCTAAATCAAGTTCAAATAGATAAAGATCAATCCAATCGTTTCTGTCTCAACAGCAGAAGATGAGATATTTGAAGATAATGGCAATAGTAGAATTGAAACTCAATAGGATCATTTTTCACATAGCTGTTTTCTTTGTTTTATAAAAAATTTACGACGAATTCCTCTTACTAGGATTTCTGTCTCCTTGTACAAACTTGCCTATCTATAGGTCACTTTGTGATATAAATAAAATTTCATCTTTGAATCCAGATTTACGTTTACTCTATTTACATAAGCGAAAACGTCCATTGGTTGTGTTTGAATGTATGTATGCTTTTGAATACGATTGATGTCTACCAGAAATGCATAAAATGCAGTAATAGTATTTACTAAGGACGAACGAGGGTAGTAGTTCAACGAAGCTTCGCCGATTCATCCCCACTACAAATCCCCAGTAGAGCAAATCTATCTTTATAGATGCTTCGAATTACGTCTCCCCTTGAATTTATGTCCATCTCTTTTATCCTCAGTCGGGATACTCAGGAACTTATTCCTTCAATAGAAGTACGATGAACGAATACGGGAAGTGACAAATACTATACTATCAAACAAGACGGGAACGAGTTCCTCATACTCTTCAGCAACGAATCGGGATTTATTTTCCCTAGCCAGCAGTTGTTATACAAAGATATCCGGACGCTTCAGGCCGCATGATTCATACATACATCACTTACATCATACCATGGCATATCCATAAGTGCATAATACATTTACTTAGATGCACCATGCCATGCATGCATACATATTGCATAAACTAACCTTTTCCTTGCAGGATGGTTATATACAGATAAAATACTATCAACAATTCACAACAGGTCAGAAACGATCTATACGAAGATCTAGTGTTGATACTTAATCATTACTCAAGGTGTCCTTGGATAGTAGGCAAACGGTCTATACGAAGATCTATTCCCTAGTCCATGATATTTTCAGGAGATTTCATCCTGATATTCTTTTGTTCTTGGATAGTAGGCAAACGGTCTATACGAAGATTTATTCCCTAGTCCAGGATATTTTCAGGAAATTTCATCCTGACACTCTTTTGTTCTTGGATATTAGGCAAACGGTCTATACGAAGATCTATTCCCTAATCCAGGATATTTCCAGAAGAGATAATCATCACGAAGATTTATTTCTACTGGTTTATTCAACAATTCAAAACAGTTCAGAGACGATCTATACGAAGGTCTAGTGCTGATACTTAATTCAGAAAGAAATCGCCACGAAGATTTGGTTCTGACACTTAAATTAAAAGTATGTTCTTAGATACGATTCAGAGACGGCCTATACGAAGACCTAGTACTGATATCCAGTATCAACATCAAGATATTATCACCTCCTGATATTATGGATGGCATCTATAAGCCCATTTCCAGTTCTTCCAAGTGGCATCTTCAAGCCCACTTAAGCATATACAATCAGTCATCAGTGTTACTTTACGCACCGGCGAGTGCAAATTTTTGGGCTTTTGTGTTCAATCCCCTTCAACCTTCCAAGTCACGAATGGCACACAGGCCAATCTAACTCCTCAGGTTTCAGAAAATTGAACAGGGGCAGCTGTTGCACCCCAAAATTTGCCCTCTATTTTTAACTCTAACCAATTTTTTGTTTCACATTCATTTGCATCATCTTCATAGCATAACATTTTTTTCTGTCTTAATATTAGCCGGAATAATTTCTCGGAATTTACAAACAGACTGGTCAAATTAACTTTTTAACTGTGCCTAAAATTAGTCAACGAAAAAATGTCAAGTTTAAGTTTGCAAATGTCGGTAACATTAATCTGCGGTTCACGTGGTTTAATTTGACATGCTAAAAATATTTTCACGACTACTCTTGGTCATATGTTGATCAGTCTGAGCGGTTTAAACGGTCATAATTTTTATTTCAAAATCCGACCAAACGCTGTATTTTTCCGAGTCACTTATTTCGCGCTGATTGTTTTGACGTGTTCATTTTATTTTTTCGAGCATTTTGGTGCCCGACTTTTATTTTTTTTGAGTCTATTTATTTTTATATTGGGTCTAGAATAAATAAATAGGTTAATTAGTTTTTATTTTAATTTTAACTATTTTAATTATTTAACTTTATTCAGTTTTTAATTTAATATTGGGTTTCAAAATAAACTTAGGCCCATTATCATTAACCTAATTTGTTCCTATATATATTTACTATCATGACTGATAGAGGGAGGCCGAAAGACAGAACAAAAAAGAGAAACTGAGAGTGGTTGATCTATACTATCGTACACACAGTTTGGTAATAGTTTATATATGATATATACTTTATCTATTTTGTTGATATATTTGTTACTGTGTTTCAAATACATGTTCATATATGTAACTAGTGTGTTAAATATATATATATATTTCTATTTTATGTTATAATTTGATTATGTTTTCGGATCGGATCGTGTCAATACGCCGTTTTCACATATACGTGTATGAGGCGTGACATTTGTGTTATCCGATCCAGTTGCGATGATCGCAATTTTGCGCTAGCAACGCCGTTGTTTTTTTTAATTCATTTTTTTTTTATATATACATATATTTAGATCTGCACATTTTGTTTTCATAACTAACTACCCTGATTTTTCCTAAACCCTGACAATTTCGCCACAAACTCTAAATTTCAAACCTAAAACTTTAACCGTGTTGTTTCCTCTAAACCATAAACCTTTTCTTAAACCTTAACAAACCTTATTATTATTTCCTGTTTTCGCTCATATTTATGTTATTCATACACTGTAACTGCTTCGCCCTTGTAATATTTTAAGTTTTAACTTGTAATATTTTCAGTTTTACTTTTCGCCATCTTTATTATGTAACTGCACCAAAGCGTTGTAATAATTAGGATTTTATTTTTCTGCCATTTAAATTCCTGCCATTGATCCTATATTAACTGCGTGGTTTAGTAATGTAGGGCGTGAAAACCTACTAAATTAATTATTTAATATTTTTCTATAACCTTTATATTTTTTGTAAATAAATAATAAATACTAACTATTTTAATAACTTTTTTTTATTACTTACTTATAATAATAAATCCTTATATATTTTGTAAATAAAATCTAATTGACGATTTTTCTAATTGAATAATAATAATAAACCTATTAATCTAATAATTTGATATTTTCTATAATCTTTATTTATTTTGTAAATAACTAACTTAATATTTTTCATATAACTCTTTTATTTTATAATTTGTACATTAATATATTTTAAATTCTTTTATTATTACTAATTTATTTTAAACTCATATTTTCTAATAACTTCTAAAAAAATCTAACTTGTTTAACTTAAAATAATTTCTTTTAAAATTCTAACCTTTTTATTATCACTTTATTATTATTGTTATTTTATTATTGCTTTATTATCATTGTTTATTTATTATTTTATTATTATTTGCTTTTATCTATTCTATTTTTGCTTCATTATTTTCCTTATTTTAATTTTGTTTTATTTATAATATTAGGAACAAATGTATAAGTTGTAAATTTATTCTTTCTCGCCTGATTATTATGTATCTGTTCCATAGCCATGTAATAGTTTAGGAATTTATTTTTCTTGCTTTTATTTTTGTAAATATTTAATGCGTGGTTAGTAATTTAGGGAGTGCAAAAAAACTAACTGTAAATAATTGAACTTAGAAAATTAAATTCAAGACAAATATCTGAAAAATAACACTCACACACGTAAGTCGATCTTTGATCGCCATCTGTACTTCCTAGGGTATTCCTCTTGGTTGCCTTCTTTAAATGGTCAAGTCCCTCGAAAATAGGGGTGTCTTAAGCGAAGTCCCTTCAAACAAAAAAATCATCAAGTCCCTATAAACTTAAAAGATCAAGTCCCTACGAGGTTGCCTACGATATAATGATCTTGTCCCTTCGGTAAATATGATGATAGTCCCTACGAGTTGCTAAAGACACCCCTTATGTTGCCTTCATTGACCATACGATGACCCTACGCCCGTCCCTTAAACACATCCAAGGTAATGACTACCTATTCCTTAATAATAGGGACAGTCTTACCATTGAAAGAATATACGAGAACACGAAAGACTTAATCTAGGGTAGGTATCTCATAGTTACTTGCTCCCACTTTTCAAAATTACTTTTACACCTCACAATTTCTAAACTAGGCTTTGTATACACCCATACGAGGGTCATTACAAAGTAATTAAAGAAATTTTTCTAATCACACACTACACTCTTGCAAACAAACAAAGTGAGCTAAGTAACTAAGAGCCCATGGATATAAAGGGTGCTAATACCTTCCCTTTGTATAACCTACCCCCCGAACTCAAAATCTTTTTAAGGTCTTTCCTGTTCTTTTATGTCCTTTCCTTTTGGATAAAATAAAAGTCGGTGGCGACTCTTGCTATCCGCAACATTTAACTAAAGTCAGTTCTCCCACCGTGTTACAAATGCAAAGGGTGGTGGCGCTATTGTGTGCTGTTTGCCTCTATTGTATAAGTGGTTTATTTCTCACTTACCTCAGACGGTCGCTTTCAAGGAGAACAAGGGATGTCTACGGTGGTCTACGAGACTTATGTCTCTCACTAATGATGATATCTCTTGGTATAATCGTGCACATGACGGTGTCCAGATCATTGATTCTTGTGGTGAATTCCCCAATGTACCTCTTCTTGGTACATGTGGTGGGATTAACTACAACCCTGTGTTAGCACGTCGTCAGCTTGGGTTCCCCCTAAAGGATAAACCTAATAACATTCTGTTAGAAGGTGTGTTCTTTCAGGAGGGTAAAGATCCCCAAGGCTTGAAAGCCAGGATGGTTCGCGCTTGGCGCAAGATCCACAAGAAGGGTAGGAATGAGTTAGGTCCGAAGAACTGCATTGCTTTGGAACCGTATACTACTTGGGTAAGGAAGAGAGCATTTGAGTATCTCATGCTTTATGACTATCCGAGACCTACACCTATGATTATGGCTGGGCCTTCAACCTTCCCTAATCAAGGAGTAAAGGAGTTGAGAGATGAAGACCGTTCACGTGCTTGGATCCGTGAAAGGGAAGAGTTGCTGCAACAGATCAAGAAGAAGGATGCTCTGATTGAGTTCCTCGAGCATCAAGTCATTGATGATCCTGATGATGCCTAGACTTCTCTACTTCCTTAGTCTTCCAAATTCTGGAAGAGGAAGTATGATCGACTAGCCAAAGAAAAAGAGGATATGGAAGCAGCCTACGAGAGAGAAGTGAAGAGGCTTTGTGCAGCTTATCTTCCTACATCCCGAGCTTCTAGGGATCCATAGGATGTTTATGTTCCTTTTCTCTTGTAATATGATTGACAATGCTGTGCTTCTTTTCTCAAATATATTTGATGAGATATTTTCCATATGCGATCAAAATGTTTAATATTTCAAAACTTGCAAATAATACCCTAAAAGTTCCTTTGAAATATAAAAACAAAACATATGCGCAAGCATTGCATGCATCATGCGCATAAGTAGGTTTTGTTCCGGTCTTCTTGTCTGTAGCCTAACTCTGTTGCTCTTCATTTACTTTGAAGACAAGCTGACTCATCGGTACTACACCAGAACCAACTCTGCAAGATTGATGGAGCACCTCGAGCAAGAGAACCGTGAGTTGAAGGAAGAAGTTGCCAGATTGAGCGCTTTGATGGAACAGTTCTTGGCTGCCCATAACCAGTCTTCTCCTCCACCTGCAACTCCTCCCCAGAGGACCATTATTTCTGAGATTGCCTCTTCAACAGTGCCTGCTGCCAGTGCCCACTCCGTGCCAACAGCCATGCCGTCCGGGTTTCCGTGGGGGATGCCTCCTGGATTTATGCCTGATATTCCTGCGCCAACATTTGCTTCTATGTCGGCATCTAGCCCGGTCCTTGCTATTCCTCCTCCTGTCGTGCATACCATTCCTAGGGTAGACGACATCATCTATCATTCTGAGTCGTCTGAGGGCCCAGATTTTCATGAGAAGATGGACGCGATGAATGACCAATTTCTTGAGTTGCACAAGGAATTGAAGACCCTTCGAGGAAAGGATTTGTTTGGCAAATCTGCTGCCGAGCTGTGTCTGGTTCCCAACGTTAAAATTCCTGTAAAATTCAAAGTACCTGACTTTGAGAAATACAAGGGGAACACCTGCCCTCTCAGCCACCTGGTCATGTATGCCAGGAAGATGTCAACTCAAACTGAAAATGATCAGTTGCTCATCCATTATTTTCAGGACAGTCTATCCGGTGCTGCTCTTAGATGGTATATGGGTCTTGACAGTGCGAACATCCGATCCTTCAATGATCTTGGCGAGGCTTTCGTCAAGCAATATAAATATAATATGGATATGGCTCCCGATCGGGATCAGTTGCGAGCCATGTCCCAGAAGGACAAGGAGACTTTCAAAGAGTATGCCTAGAGGTGGCGAGAGTTAGCAGCTCAGATTGTGCCTCCGCTGGAAGAGAAAGAAATGACCAAAATCTTTTTGAAGACTTTGAGTTCATTCTATTACGAGCGGATGATTGCTAGCGCTCCTTCTGACTTCACCGAAATGGTGAACATGGGGATGCGACTAGAGGAAGGGGTTAGAGAAGGTCGGCTAACCAGGGATGAAGGCTCTTCTTCCAAACGATATGGAGCGTTTGCCAAGAAGAAAGATGGAGAGGCACATGCTGTGACCTCCCATGTGAAATCCAGAAGACCCTCTGTGAAGAGGAAGACTGTGCGGCCAGCCAGTAATCAGCATCAGGTGGCTCATGTAGCACCTGTTTTCCGTGATAATCAGCAATATCAGCATCACAATCATCAACAACCACCCCAGCAATATCATCAGCAACAACATTGCCCTCAGCAGCAGGCCTACTAGCCTCGCAACAACAGTAATCAAGCTAGCTCAAATTACGAGAGGAAAAGGGTCACCTTTGATCCTATTCCGATGTCATATGCAGAATTGTATCCCTCTTTGATAGAGAGGAAGCTCATTACACCGAGAGACCCACCGGCTATTCCTGCTAACCCTCAATGGTGGTATAAGCCCGAGCTGCACTGTGTTTATCATTCGGGTGCTCCCGGTCATGACATAGAGAATTGCTATCCGCTGAAGACTAAGGTTCAAGACCTTATGAGGTGCGGAATTCTGAGCTTTGAGGACGTTGGTCCTAATGTTAAAAAGAACCCATTGCCCGAGCATGGGAAGTCAGTTAACATGGTCCAGGGTTGCCCTGGCAAGTACAAGGTCAAATATGTCAGTCATATTTGACAATCTCTAGTGGAAATGCATCGTTTGTTGTGTGAGTATAGTTACTGTGAGCACGATCATGACCGGTGTCGAATTTGTTTTGTTAATAGATTGGGTTGCCGCAAAGTGCGCAAAGATCTTCAGAAGATGCTAGATGAGGGAATTATTGAGATCCTTCAGAACAGGAATGTTGACGAGGAGGAGCCAGAAGTCAACGTAATCTCTCCAGTGTTTCGGATACCTGATCCTGTTGTCATCAAATATGATGGTAGCAAGCAGAAGGTTTCTCCTTCCCTGATTATCAAGCCTGCAGGTCCTGTACCTTATTCATTTGATAAAGCAATTCCCTTTCGTTACAGTGCTGTTG
The DNA here is from genome assembly GCF_024323335.1 of Lathyrus oleraceus. Lineage (NCBI taxonomy): Eukaryota > Viridiplantae > Streptophyta > Magnoliopsida > Fabales > Fabaceae > Lathyrus > Lathyrus oleraceus. The sequence continues at coordinate 315,495,076 of NC_066581.1, read as the reverse complement.
CTGTGGAAGATGGGAAAGAAGTGCCTTTGCCTTCCTCCTCCGTTGTAAATATTGCTGATGTGAATGGTCTGACTCGCAGTGATCGTGTGTTTTCTGCACCTCCTAAGCCTCAGGCTAGGGCTGATTTTGCTGAGTGCCCGATCGGGAATGCTGTTAATGCTCCGAATCCGGCACCTGTTGTGAAATCCTCCTCTACATTGTTAACTCCTCCTTCTGTTGGCCCAAGTGGCAATGTGAAAGAAGACTGTGATGAGATGCTGAGGCTCATCAAGAAGAGTGAATACAATATTGTAGACCAACTTCTACAAACGCCGTTCAAGATATCTGTGCTATCTCTGCTCCGGAATTCAGAACCCCATAGGGAGGCTCTGCAGAAAGTTTTGGATCTGTCGTATGTCGATCACGACGTCACAATAGAACAGTTCAATAGCATTGTTTCAAATATCACTACTTTTAACAATTTGAGTTTCTGTGACTCTGATCTCCCCGAGGAGGGAAGAGACCACAACATGGCTTTACACATTTCAATGAATTGCAAAGACGACGCCATGTCCAACGTGCTGGTGGACACTGGGTCATCCCTGAATGTATTGCCGAAATCCACTCTCTAGATTGTCATATCAAGGGCCTTCCATGAGGCAGAGTGGTGTTGTTGTGAAAGCTTTTGATGGGTCGCGTAAGACCGTGATTGGGGAAGTTGATCTCCCAATCAAGATTGGACCAAGTGATTTCCAGATTACCTTTCAGGTTATGGATATTCACCCATCATATAGCTGTCTCCTTGGTAGACCATGGATTCACGAGGTTGGCGCCGTGACATCCACCCTACACCAGAAGCTGAAATTCGTTAAGAATAAGAAACTGGTTGTGGTAGGGGGAGAAAAGGCTCTCCTGGTTAGTCACTTGTCTTCCTTCTCATACATTGATGCCGAGGATGAAGTTGGAACCCATTTCCAAGCTTTATCTATTGCTGAGCCGATTGAGAAGAGGTCTCCTTCATTTGCTTCCTATAAAGATGCGAAACTGGCCATTGAATGTGGTGCAGTTGCTGGTTTAGGAAAGGTGATTGAGCTTGAAGATAACAAGTCCCGGGCTGGCATTGGCTTTTCTTCTGGGGTCTTCAACGAGAAAGGATTGTTCAAAAGTGGAGGTTTCATCCACACTGTTGATGAAGAAGCTGCTGCTATCGTGGAAGAGGATGCAGAGGACTCCGACAATTTTGTCATCCCTGGCGGGATCTGCAACAATTGGGTCGCTGTGGATGTTCCTACGGTCATTCATAAGTCAGCGTAATATGTTTGCTTTGTTTGAAAACCCTTCTCCCATGCCAAAAGGAGGAGTGATGACATTGTTGGCATCATATATACAACGATATTTCACTCAGTAAATTCATGTTAAACATTTGTTTTTCCAATTGTTTTCCCTTTTCGTTTTTTTGTGTGCATGAAATCGGTGATCACAAAAAACCATAAAAACAAGAATAAAAGCAATCTTTTCATCTGCATAATGATTTGTTTTGTTTAAATTCTAAAGCTTTTATATCCAAAATCATTATGCAGGTTGATTTCTAAACCCATTGAACATAATGATCCAACGCCATCTCCCAATTTTGAATTCCCTGTATTTGAGGCAGAGGAAGATGATGTTTAAGAGATTCCTGATGAGATTTCCCGTCTGCTTAAGCACGAAGAGAAAATCATTCAGCCGCATCTCGAGAATCTGGAAACAATCAACTTGGGGTCTGAAGATTGTGTTCGAGAGGTCAAGATTGGGGCACTCTTGGAAGAATCTGTCAAGAAGGGGTTGATCGAATTGCTACGAGAATATTCCGATATCTTTGCTTGGTCGTATGAAGACATGCCTGGTCTAGATACTGATATTGTGCAACATTTCCTGCCTTTGAAGCCTGAGTGCGTGCCTGTGAAGCAGAAGCTCAGAAGAACTCATCCAGATATGGCAGTGAAGATCAAAGAGGAAGTTCAAAAGCAAATTGATGCGAGGTTTCTGGTGACTTCTACATATCCTCTATGGGTGGCCAACATTGTGCTCGTGCCTAAAAAAGATGGAAAAGTCCGAATGTGTGTGGACTATAGAGACTTGAATAAAGCTAGTCTGAAAGATGATTTCTCTCTACTACACATTGATATGTTGGTAGACAATACAGCTAAATTCAAGGTCTTCTCATTTATGGACGGATTTTCCGAATATAATCAGATCGAAATGGCACCCGAGGATATGGAGAAGACAACATTCATCACACCTTGGGGAACATTCTGTTATCGAGTGATGCCCTTCGGTTTGAAGAACGCCGGAGCCACGTATCAACGAGCCATGACTACCTTGTTTCATGATATGATGCACAAGGAGATTGAAGTGTATGTCGATGATATGATTGCTAAGTCTAGAACGGAAGTTGAACATGTTGAGCACTTGTTGAAGCTTTTTCAGCGTTTGAGAAAGTATAAGCTTCGTCTGAATCCGAACAAGTGTACATTTGGAGTCCATTCTGGTAAGTTATTGGGCTTTATAGTTAGCGAGCGAGGTATTGAGGTTGATCCTGCCAAGGTCAAAGCAATACAAGAGATGCCTGCGCCCAAAACTGAGAAGCAAGTCCGAGGTTTTCTTAGCCGCTTGAATTACATTTCCAGATTTATATCCCACATGACTGCCACATGTGCGCCGATATTCAAGCTCCTCCGGAAAGATCAATCTCATGATTGGACCGAGGATTGCCAGAAAGCTTTCGATAGTATCAAGGAACATCTGTCTGAACCTCCGATCTTGTCTCCGCCTGTGGAAGGGAGACCTCTGATCATGTATCTGACTGTTCTTGAAGACTCGATGGGTTGTGTCCTCAGTCAGCAAGATGAATCAAGAAAGAAGGAGTATGCTATCTACTACCTGAGTAAGAAGTTCACTGATTGTGAGTCTCGATACTCAATGCTTGAGAAAACATGATGTGCTTTGGCTTGGGCCGCTAAGCGTTTACGCCAGTATATGATAAATCATACGACTTGGTTGATATCCAGAATGGATCCGATCAAGTACATTTTTGAGAAGCCTGCTTTAACTGGGAGGATTGCCCGTTGGCAGATGTTGTTGTCTGAGTATGATATCGAGTATCGAGCTTAGAAAGCTATCAAAGGTAGTATCTAGGCTGACCATTTGGCACACCAGCCGATTGAAGATCATCAGTCAGTTCAGTAGGACTTCCCAGATGAGGAGATTCTGTATTTGAAAATGAAAGATTGCGATGAGCCTACACTTGATGAAGGTCCAGAACCTGGTTCCAGGTGGACGATGGTGTTTGATGGCGCTGTAAATCAGTACGGAAATGGTATTGGGGCAATAATCATTACTCCTCAGGGCGCACATATTCCTTTTACAGCAAGGCTAACTTTCAAATGCACGAATAATATGGCTGAGTATGAGGCCTGCATTATGGGACTGGAAGAATGCATTGATCTGAGAATCAAGCACCTCGATGTGTATGGTGATTCGGCCTTGGTTGTCAATCAGATCAATGGTGAATGGGAGACGAATCAGCCAGGTCTCATTCGGTATAGAGATTATGCGAGGAGGATTTCAACGTTCTTTACTGAAGTTGACTTTCATCATATTCCTCGAGATGAGAATCGGATGGCAGATGCTCTTGCTACGCTCGCCTCCATGATTGTGGTTAAATAGTGGAATGAAGTTCCCAATATCATAGTGATGCGCTTGGACAGACCAACTCATGTATTTGCAGTTGAAGAAATCAAAGATGATAAGCCTTGGTATTTTGATATCAAGAATTTCCTTCAGAGCCAGATTTACCCACCTGGGGCATCTGTGAAAGACAGGAAAACTTTGAAGAGACTAGCAGGGAGTTTTTACCTCAATGGCGAAGTGCTTTACAAGAGGAACTTTGACATGGTTCTACTCAGATGCGTGGATAGACACGAAGCAGACCTGTTGATGACTGAGGTCCATGAGGGTTCATTTGGTACACATTCCAATGGACATGCCATGGCTAGAAAGATGTTGAAAGCAGGCTACTATTGGCTGACAATGGAGTCTGACTGCTGCAAATACGTGAAGAAATGCCACAAGTGTCAAATTTATGCGGATAAGATTCATATTCCTACGAAACTTCTGAATGTGATTTCATCACCATGGCCTTTCTCTATGTGGGGAATTGACATGATTGGCATGATTGAACCGAAGGCGTCCAACGGGCACAGGTTTATTCTCGTAGCAATTGACTACTTCACCAAATGGGTTGAAGCCGCATCATATGCGAATGTGACCAGGCAGGTGGTCGTGAAGTTTGTCAAGAATCAGCTTATATGCCGTTATGGTGTGCCTGATAAGATCATTACTGATAATGGATCTAACTTAAACAACAAAATGATGGAAGAGTTATGCAGTGAGTTCAAGATTGCACACCATAATTCCTCTCCCTACAGACCCAAGATGAATGGGGCTGTTGAAGCTGCTAACAAAAATATCAAGAAGATTATCCAGAAGATGACAGTCACGTACAAAGATTGGCATGAGATGCTGCCATTTGCTTTGCATGGATATCGTACATCTGTTCGCACTTCAACAGGGGCAACCCCTTTCTCTCTTGTTTACGACATGGAGGTTGTACTCCCAGTAGAGGTGGAGATCCCATCAATGAGAGTCTTGATGGAGGCCAAGTTGACTGATGCTGAATGGGTTGAGAGTCGCTATGACCAGCTGAATTTGATTGAAGAGAAGCGATTGACTGCCATATGCCATGGCCAGTTATATCAGCAGAGAATGAAGAAAGCTTTTGACAAGAAGGTCAAACCTCGTGTGTTCCGAGAAGGTGACCTCGTGCTCAAGAAAGTCTTGTCTTTCGCGCCCGATTCTAGGGGGAAGTGGACTCCAAACTATGAAGGTCCATATGTTGTCAAGAGAGCCTTTTCAGGAGGTGCTTTGATGCTTACAACTATGGATGGGGAGGATTTCACTCGTCCTGTGAATTCAGATGCAATCAAGAAATACTTCTCCTAAATAAAAACAAGAATAGCTCGCTAAGTTGAAAACCCGAAAGGGCGGCTTAGGCAAAAATGAGCGTCTCGGTGGATTGAAAACCCGAAAGGGCGATCCAGGCAAAAATTAGAGACAAAAAAAATGAATTTGCATCCCACTAGATTGAGTATCTCATCCTGGGGCAATCTAGGCAAAAATTAGGGATTTGGCAAGTAACTGCATCCTGACAAGACTTTCATTCTGCAACGGTCATTCGTCAGAGGTTCTCGCTCAGTCATCGACAACTGAAGTTTCAAATACATCGGATTCAAATTGGTAGAGAAATGGTCATTATGTTCAATGTAGCCCTCGTCCAATATATATCACCGATTTCAAAATTTGTACAGATCTATGGAGTCTTGCCATTTGCAGACTACCATTCCATCAAATCAATTTGAGATTTTATCCAATTATTTGCACTCTTATTTGTTTCTATTCAACAAATGTTTTGCATGTTTTAATTGAGAAAATATCATTGTTTTTAAACAAATAAATTTTTCACAAAAAAAATTGTTCTTTAAACAAAGTGAACATTCACGATGATGAAAGGATACTTAAGAAACTCTCAGTGCTCTCCCAAGGGTGACATGATTTCCAACAGGATAAGACTTTTGTTCACATTCCTGGCATTGGCTGTATCCACTTTCTCCAGATTGTTGTTGGGGTTTCTCCCCAAGCAGAGCTTCTGTTGAGATTTCCCCCAAGCAAGGTATTTGTTGGGATTCCTCCCGAACAGATTTTTTCTCTTGAGTAGATTTTGTTGAGCAGAGTCTTTGTTGTGACTCCTCCTCATTCAGAGTGCTTGTTGAGGTTTTCACCTCCCCTCCCTTCAGCAGAGCAGTGATTCTTTCCTCCTCAGCAGTTGTGGCTCCTTTTGGAAGGTTCAGTATTTGGTGGTTGGTCCCCAGTTCTCCTTCTTTTCCTCAGATAAATCCCCAGTGATTTGGTGTGATGGATTTTTATCTGTGGTGATTCATCCCTTGCAGAGATCTTGCTGTTTCCTGATCCCCGTCAGAATTGTTTATTCTCTGGTGATCTTGGCTTTCTCTCTTGCAGTGTAGTACCGGGCGTGTGTTCCCTGGGCTTGTTTGTGTTAGATACGTCTGTTTGTCAGCATTCACCAAACATAAATCACACATATTCATGCATAATCATAACATTCAGATATTCATGTTACATTCTTTGCCATATATCTTTGTTTATTGTTCCCTGCTTCTGGTGATATATTTTCCCCAAGCAGATGTGGGTGTGTCCGATCTCTCAATATAGAGTCTGCCCCATAAGCAGAAAGTGTTTATCCTTTCCTTCCATATTCCCCACTGAGTTATATCCTCGTGGATGATGATTGTTTCAGTTTCCTCCCAACACATATATTGGGATGGGTGTCCCCTATTGAGTTATATCCTCATTAGGATGAGTCTTGATTCAGTTTGCTTTTTTGGATCGATCCTGAATTGGCCTTTTTGTAACTGTCTCTTGTACTTCCCCGTGGTATAAATGAATAATCACTTAATATTTAGTAGTCATTCACGTTATCCCCAGTGGAATTTGTGGTTTCCTACCCAGTAAACTGGTAGGTGTAATCCCTCCTTTTGTTGAATAATTGATCGGTATATCAAGAATTATTCACCTTTCCCTCAGCGGAGTTGGTGGCCTTCTACCAAGTAAACCGGTAGTTGTAAACCCTAATTTTCCCCCTGTGCAGAGTTAATCTTTGTTGTTCATCCTTGTTGGTGACGGCTACTCTTTGGTGGTTATCATTATCCAATATTCGGTCTTGATATTCCCTCTTTTTGTGGATAATTGCTCCGAGCAAGCAATTCTATCCCCAGTGGGTCCTTTCACCGTTTGTCAGTGATACGTTCCCCAGATCATTGATTTTTTTTATCAATATCCCCAACGAGTTATCTTTCATCTACCCTTTTGTTGGTAATGATTGTTTCTCCCCCTGGTTGGTCACCTATTGCATGCCTACAAACCGGTATCCCTGGTGTCCCTTCCTTTGCGAGTATATTATCCACGTTATGACGGTAATAGATAATATATCTCATGGACTCTTCTGGTCGGAGCCTTCTGTCCTTCCCCAGCTGAGTAAGATTCGTATTCCTTTGTTTCGGAATCGAGTATCCATCCTATAAACAAGTTTGTGTCTTGCTTTCTTCCAGGATGATGAGTGTTTTGGAAGTAAAAACCAATTCACGCCTCGGTCGGTCACCTATTATATACGCAGTAATCGGTATCCCCGGTGTTCCTTCCATGCGAGTATATTATCTACGTTCTGACGGTAATAGATAATATATCTCATGCACTCTTGGGTCAAATCTTTTGATTTTTTCTCCAGCAGAGTAAGATTCGTATTTCCCTTTGTGGAGTCGAATGTCCATCCTAGTCGTGTTTGCTTTTGAAGCCCTGCTTTCGGATGATGAGTGTTTTGGGAATATTCCCCAATTCCCGTTGGTCGGTCACCTATTATATGCCCAGTAACCGGTATCCCTGGCGTTCCTTCCTTTCTGCTCCCTATTATGACCTTGGTCCCCTGTGGAGTCAGATTTTCCTGAGTTGAAATATACCTTTTTAGGTCTTCCTCAGATGTTTTGAAGTCTTGATATCTCTCACCCTTATACCGGTCTTAGATATCCATTCTTCTTGAGCTTGTTACCTACAAACCGGTAACACCTCATTCTTGTTATTTCCCCAGGATTGTCTTTTTAGACATCCCCAGTGGAGTCCCTTAGTGGGTTGTTCCCCTCGGTGTCCGGATTTTTATCCGAAGTATCCTTTGTGGATAGTTTGTTGTTTTGGGAATATTCCCCAATACAAGCATTTTCCTCGGCATGGACATTTTGTTCATCCTTCCCCAGCCTGTTTCCGGATTTTTATCTGAAGTATCCTTTGTGGATAATTCTGCTGTATTGGCATATTCCCCAATACATGCGCCTTCGAGTCAGTTTCGAGCCTTTCCAATGGATTTATTCCCTTTGGAAACTCTTTTCCCCAGTTTTAAGTCGTGACCTGCTCACGCATTTTTAAATCCTTTGTTCCCCAGTAGGATCTTTACCCCACTCAAATGTGCTTCTTTTGTGATTTCAATGATCACTTCTTAATCAAAATTTTCATGCATTAGCCATAGATCTGAGTTATCTTAGTGGTTGATGTGAATCTCACCTTTTGTCCTTAGTGATTGAATTGTAAGACTTCCCTGCTTATTATAGGGTAACCCCTCACTAGCACGTTGAAGTTGTTCTCACATGGTGGACTTGTGGTTGTTCAGGTTGAGTTTTCTCCCTTTGATAACGAAAGACCTTAAGGCTTTTGTTTAAAATCAATCCACTCATCTTTTGGAAATCTTTTAGCCGAACTACGACGTTTTGATCCTTATCTTTCATGAAAAGGTACGTAGGCAATGGGTTTCATCCATCCAAACACACAAAAATAATAAACTTGTATATTCTTTTCTCATCTCTTCAATCATGTTTGCACAAAATAATTTCATAAACAATAAGAATACAACAAGTTGTGAAAAGGGCTCCCTAGGAGTACCTAGGATGTTGTGGGTGCCTAACACCTTCCCATGACATAACCAACCCCCTTACCTAGATCTCTGACCCTCTTTTACTAGTTTTGTTTGTAAAACTTTATAGGCTTTTGTTCGCTTTCTAGCCATTCCTTTGGATAAATAGAAGTGCGGTGGCGACTCGACTTTGTATGATTTACCTTGGATTTAGTCAATATTTCCGATGGTGACGAATACACCGCTACAACTACCAATGGAATTCAAACTCAGTACCTAAACTTATTAGATGAACTTCTTAACCATTAGATGAATATTCCTTTTGTTTATAATATTTACATGTTAAATATTAAATATATATTACAAACTAGCTTATTGTAACTTGCATCTAAAAATGCAAAAAGAAACTCAAGACTTCAGCCATGAAAAATTCAAGCGAATAACTCTTCAAAATGCTAAAAAATAAATTTGATATTAAGAGCAATTATAAATTGTAGTACGACAAGAACAAGCAGCCCGTCTAATAATCATCTACAAGAATTTTTTACCCCAACATCGAGAAATGTTTCTAATTCTAACCTACAAAATATGTGGTAGTATGGATTACATTTTTCTACATCTAAAGAATCATACCTGATAATCAGAAAACACTGTAACAAAAAAGATTCAGATCTGAACTACTTCCATGGTTGCGACAAAGAAACTACAGGAGTTAATGCTTGTAATCAAAGGCACGCGGGGGAGAGTCTCTCCTTATAGGCCTAAAATCTTACATGAAATTTAAATGTGCAACATCAACAACAAAAACAAAATGACACTGAAGAAGAATCAAAGGATATATATGACCTGGTGGACCTGAATGATCGAGAAGTCTTCGCATATTATCCACTGAAGAAGATTAAATGGGTGTTTGAATGCCTCATACAAGCATGGAAAAATCATAATCAATATGGAAACATCACATAATTGTTTGTATTGCATTTAGGATTATTAACCATGTGACGTAAGTCTCAATGTTCATCATTTTATACAACTACAAGCAAAAGAAAAAGAACTGTCAAAATAGTAATTTACACTGATACACATAATAGATCAGATTCTCAAACTTAAATAACCATGGAAATCATTACCAGTTATTTGTTTTCATGATAAACAAATCATAAGGTAATAAAAAGGACTGGCTCTAGATGTGGTGACTCGTGTCAAACATGCATTTTTGTAATCCTAAATTGACCAGCAAGATTCTTTAGCTTATACATTAGAGGACTATCTATAGTTCAGATCATGTTTGAGACGTCAAAAAAAATATAAAGTAAAACTATGTCAAAATATAAGCTAGTATGTAATATATATTTAAAATGTAAACATTATAAATAAAAGGAACATTAGCCCAATAGTTAAGAATCTTTTTCACCTAAACTTAGGTATTGAGTTCATATCTTGTATGTAGTAAAAGTTATAATTTTTTCAATGTTTTACTATCCAAAACAACAAATTTATATTTTACCCCTTTAATGTGAGCGCCATGTGGAATTTAAAAAATATATAAAAATCCCCGTCAACTACCATGTAGGATGATTTTGGGTGGAAATAGTCCATCATGGGTCAAACATACAAAATCTAGATGAGATTAATTACTATACACCGTCAGTGTAAAAAGATTTACACTGTCGATTCATCACCATCACCCTGTTGCATTAATTTATAGATTTTTAACATAAAAGTCAAACTTATTTTAATATCCAACGTCTAGGATTAACTGACAGTATAAAATCTCTTTACACTGTCAGTGTATTTCAATTAAATCCAATCTAGATATTATAAAGGGGGAATCCAAAAAAAATACAGATGGGTAAACCGAAACTAGCTAACATTGCAGGGGATATTGTATATTTAACCCTTAATTAAATGAGGAAATATAGAATTTTGGTGAAAAGTGAAATATAAGAGAAATAGGAGAGAACAAGGAGTAAGGAAGGATTAGATATGGGGAGGAAATGAGAATAAGTCAGAGAGTCATAATTCTAATTAGTACGTAGAACTTTAGAGAAGAGAGAAAGAGGCTAGACACAAGAAGGAGGCTAGAAGTTAAAGGAAGAACACATTCAAACCAGTTCAGATTCATATTGCTTGCTAGGAACTGAGGTAAGGGAGAATGGATTCTATAATGAGTATATGTTTAAGGGTAGAATTGAGGAGTCCTTAATCTCAAATAGGTTTGTATGATTATGCATGTTTTGTTGTGATTATATGTGAATTTGACATTTGGTAATAAATTGGTGTTGTAAATTGTTTTTTATGATGCAATTCATATACATGTATGTATGAGATTTTCTATTTTATGTGTTAATATGCTTTCACCATTGTTGGGTTTTGATGTTTTTATGGGTAAATATGATTTTGAGGGATTGATGAATTAAATATGATAAACCATGAAAATAATATGCTATGGGTGAATATATGTCATGTATGTATTATTTTTGGTTGATTTTAATGGCTGAGAGTGAAAGAATGAGAGTTTGCATTGATCTCTATTGCTGGAAACATGTTTTGATGTTTTGAAAGTCCATGAGGGGCGTCATGGTCATGACACTCATGGTCGTCATGCACCTGTAACTTGTGTAAAAGTGTTTTGATGTTTGAAGGTCCATGACGAGCATCATGGTCATGACGCCCATGGTAGTCATGCACCTGTAACCTGCGTAATTCATTGTTTTGCTTGTATTGGAGTGCAGAATCCTGATTTTTCAAATTTTGTTGGTTGTTTGATGTTAATCATTGTTTGATGTTAATCACTATTTGATGTTGTTGTGATGTGAGTTGATGATCAAACATATTTGATCAAATTTATGAAATAATCGATGAATGATGGGAGTGTTTTGAATGTTATTGCACATGTGGTTATGATGAGTTTTGCATATTTTATAATGATTTCGTGATGATTGTGAAGGAAAATTGCGACCCAAAACGCAACAGAAATTAAAAATTTTCCTTTAGTGATCCTTACGAATGAGCATGATCAGTGATAGAAACCATTACCTCTTGTGGCGATTGAAACCTTTGATGCAAATCTAAGGAGTGATCACGAGCGTTGAATGGTGACAACGCCTTTACTCAATCCATACACGGACGAATTCCTTCAGTGTCAGTGCTAGGTGCTACAAATGAATGCTTTGAGAGAGAGAGAGAGAGAGAGAGAGAGAGAGAGAGAGAGAGAGAGAGAGAGAGAGAAAATTTCATCAAATCAAATGCTTCTGCATAAGGGTTCTAGTTATAGAACCACGTGTGTGGGTTGCAAGCTAAAAAGCCCACTTAAGTGTATGTGGCCAATATCTTATGGTATACAGAAAATCACTTAAGCACGTGGTACCTGACCATATTTCATATTCTACTTAAGTGCATCGTACCTTACGATGTTCTACAATTCATTTAAGTGCATTATACTGTAAGACCCTAATTTTGACCCTAAGATCCCTCATGGCATCATATCATTGCACATTGCATTTGCCTCAAGGATCATAGCATCTTGGCTCCTTACCCTAGGGTGGGACTTGTGTGAGTTGGTTTGAGACCACCAAGCATGCTTGAATTGTATATTATTGATTTTCTTATTTTGTTTACTAACCAAAAGCACAAAAATATGTCACTAACATCTTTGTTTTGTAGCTTGAGCAACCATGTGACCCAAGGCTCCTAGGAGGCCCCTATACTCAAAGAATGGCCAGATGAAGTTGAAAGCAAGCATGACAATGGATCACAAAGCTCTCAATCATCATATATGCCTCCCAAGTATCTAAATTTGTCAATTTTATCAAGATAAACCAAAGGGCTTGAGACTTGTTTCCCAAGGAAACCCTAATTCCACTGTGTATTGACTGTGCCTTGCTCATGAAGCAACCTCAACCCATGATCAAATACAATCAAGGGAAGTTATTTCATTCATCATTTCATGCATATATGAGCCTATGTTAGTGTCCTCAATCATCAATTCATCAAGATTTGAAGTTTGGACTTGAGAAGTTGATCAGTCAATTCATCTGACTATTTTGAAATCCACTAAGACCTAACTTTTGATGTGTTTGTCCAATTATGATGACCCCAAGAGAAAACATATTCTTAAGAACCATAGGAACAACTTTAATGTTCATCAAAAATTGATTTGAAACTTGTAAGGTCATCATTCATTTCAAAACATTATAGGTCATTTTGACTGAAACCCTAATTTTGGGTCAACTTCCCAAGAACCTAACTCCTTCATTTTTCATGATTTTGAGGTGGGATCAAATTAATTGGAAAGTTTAGGATGTCTACTTCATTTTTTATGTTGAATAAATTTTCATAATTCTAAAATAAACACATGTGATAATACAAAACATTATAGGTCACTTTGGACCAAAGTCATTGAAATGTGAAAAAGTCCAACTTAAAATGCCCATAACTTTCTCATAAAAAATCCAAAGGATGCAAAATTTAAGTCCAAATTGATTGGCTCGAAAATATCTACAACTTTGGTGTTGAAGAGTTTGTCATTTGAGGCTTTAATAATTGAAAAATAAGGGGTTGAAGTTGGTCCATTTTGGCAAAATTTCCATGCATATGTTTTGCACCTTGAACTTTATGATCAGTTTTCATTAATTCCCCAACACCAATTGGATTTTTGTTCAACATAACAATTGTAACTCATGTCAAGACCTTTCCAACCATTACCCACATGACCATGTTTCAATTTGGCAAAGTGCATTTTCGAAGAGATGAAGATTTATGTTCATTTATGCATAACATGTTGAAACTTTGTGCACAAGGCAATTCAATCACATTTGCACGTCCAAAACACTTCAATTACACTTCAACATGCTAAACCAATTGCATTTGGGCCTCCCATGCGCCTGTACAGGCCCATGCATGGAGGCCCTCATTCCACATGCACACGAGTTTGTCGTTGCTTGCATCAACTTTCACTATAAATACAGATGCTTGGCTTCATTCACTTCCAACCTTAAGGCGCCTAACACTCTGCAGAATTGAAATCCTACCCTTCACTTAAAGGAATTTTGAGTTTTCTTCTTCAATTTTTCAATTCAATTTTCAACTTCCTTGGTTGATTATTGAGCTTCAATTCCTAAGCCTAGCTCCATTGCCATCTCAAGATCACACTGCAACAAAGAATTGGAAGAGATCGTGCCTTGTAAAGCTTCACTTCAAAGGTTGTTGTTCAAACTTTTTTGATTCGAAACTCCCTGGATCTTGCTCATTTCTTGTGTTTGTTGGTTCCTCTGAAGTCCTCCCATAAGAGGCAATTGATTTGTGCATTTAATTTCATAAATTCATCAAGTTCAATTTGAACTCCATAATTTTCTATCTCAGATTTCTCCTTCTATGAGAGTCTAGAGTAGAAACCAATGGCACAGGGGTGATGTACATCACCCCAGCTTTCCAATGATATGAGGATCGTGTGTTTTGGTGAGGTTTTCAAAACCTGCAACTCTGGTCGGAGCTGGCTCGCTCGCCGGAGAAGATGGTGGTGTACACCACCGTCCACCACACGTGGATACATCTGGACCATTGAATGTTGTTTCTAGATCAAATCCCAGCCATGCAATGTTATGACTTTTATTAATGCCCTGCGTTTCTCATTTGACTTTGGATCATCATACGCGCGCGCCTCACAACCCTTAGATTGGACACGTCAATTAATGAACTTGATCCAACGCGCCAAGCTTTTTCTTAATTTCTGAATTTCATTTTATTTTCTTTTATTTCCTTTTATTTCAAAAATTCATATCTTCTTCATTTTAAATCCAAAAAATATGGGACCAATTGCATTATTTTCCTTTTTAATTCTAGTTTCTGAAAATGATTTTTAATATTTTTTATGAGTTCATTTAATATTTTTTGTGATTTTTCTCTTTTCTGGTTATTTTTAATTCATTTAAAATAGTTTCCAATATTCAAAAAATGCAAAAATGTTTTCTTAACATCTTTGAATGATGATGAATCTATGAAAAATATGCTCATCAATTTCTTAATTGATTTGAGATTTATTTGAGATTTTAGTTCAATTATGTTATATTTTCTTTATTTTTAATTGTTTAAAATTAGTTTCTGGTTTCTAAAAATGATGTAAAATTTTGTCAAACTTTGTTTGACCTTGTTGAACTTAGGATGATCCATTTGGACTTTTCCAAGTTGATTTGAAATGGATTTGAAGTTTGACGTTTGTTTGTTTATTTTAATTCAAGTATTATTTTAATTCTCAAAAATACCAAAAATATTTTATTTGTCTCTTGACTTCTAAGCTTAATTTTGCTTCTGTTTACCATTGATTGACTTGGATTCCATTTACATTTGGTCATTGTATTTTGATTATGTCATTTGACTTTCAATTATGTACATTTCCATTTCTTCTTCTTCTTCTTTTTCTTTTTGATCAATGAGTTAATGATTGGTGGTTAGCCTTGACATATGAGGGGCTTAACCTTCTTTGATTCAAATCTAATTCATCTTGATCAAAGATCAAGTGAATGACTTTGCATTAGAGATAGGTTGCTTCTTGGTCAAGCAAAAAACCTAAATCCATACAAGATCATTCTTCTTTTCTTTTGGCATGGCAAGTTGTAGGAGCTTGACTTACTAGTCATGGTCTCTAACTTGTGTTTGCTGCCTATAGTCTTATTGACCGGCCTCAGATAGGTGTGACTACTACATTAGTCCACTTACGATTGCTTAACATACCGCTAAATGGCCTTATGACACACTAACACTAACTACTAATGACTAACTTTTAATTCAAGCCTTTAATTTTTGTAATTTATTTTTTATTCCATTTAATTTCTTGCACATTAATTCATTTGCTTTTGCCCTTTGCTCACTTGAGCTCATGTTTATGTTAATGCAATTTACCTTTTGCTCACTTGAGCACATTATTGTGTATATATTATTGTGCTTGTTTTGTTTTGTTTGTGTGAACCCAATGCAAATGGACAAAGGACTTAGATTTTAGGACCTTACCTATGCTAATGGAGTTTGAAGAGCAACTAGGCCTCATGCCTTTAGAATGATTAATCTTGAAGATGAGCTTGAAAGAATCCTAATTCTAAACTCACTCTTGTCCATTCTTTATCTGTATTGTGGAACTTTTTGATTTGTGTTTTCTTGTGTGCTAGGGATCCCAAACTTGCCAATTAGAAGAACCATTATCATGAGCATCCAAAGTGAGAGATACAAAAGCCAATTGGAAGATTCCTAGGAGCTTGATTGTTATTTGATTGATTGCTTGAGTTATTTGCTTTTTGCTTGCTAATTCCAAAGGATGAGAGCAACTTGGATCATCTTTATGATCTCAAGAAGGGAACTCCATGTGGTTTTATTTCTCTTCCTTCATCTTTGCATGTTTAGGACCTAGCCATTCTCTTCTTCTCTCCACTCTAACCCAATCCAAACTTTTGTGCAAACATTAACATTGTTTTCAAAATTAGAAACCTAAGCACTATGCTTTTGATTTTCCAAACTCTTTTCATAACACTTATTTTGAATTGAATTCTTAAGTTAACTTTGACCTTACTTTGTGAATACTTTCCATTTGTAAATACAACTCACTCAATTATTTTGTGGTTTCAATGGCCACTTTTGCCAAAACTTTTTCATAAACATTAGCTATTAGGTTTGAGTTATCCTAGAGGTTGATATAATACTCACCTACATCCTTAGTGATGAACTATAAGACTTCCATGCTTATTATAGGGTTAACCCCTCACTAGAATGTTGAAGCTCTCCTCACATGGTGGATTTGTAGTTTTAGGTTGAGTTTTCTCCCTTCGATAATAAAAGACCTTAAGGCTTTTGGGCCAATCAATTCACCAACTTCTTTTGAGATTTTTACCCCGAACTACGAGGTTTTGATCCTAGTCTTTTTTAAGATGGTACGTAGGCAATGGGTTTATCCATTCAAACACAAAATTGTAAATAACTTGTATATTCTTCTCTCGTCTCCCAAATCATGTTTGCACAAATATTTTCACAAATACCAACCTATCTTACAACATTGGTGAAAAGGGCCCCCTTAGAGTACTAAGGATGTTTTGGGTGCTTAAAACCTTCCCATTGCATAACCAACCCCCTTACCCAGATCTTTGACATTTTTATTAGTGTTTGTTTAGATAAAACTTCTCGGTTTTTGTTTGCTTTCTAACCTTTCCTTTGGATAAATAGAAGTGCGGTGGCAACTCGAATTGTATGATTTACTTTTAATTTAGTCAATAAATCTAAAGGTAACGAATACCCCGCTACATATACCTTTTGGCATTCCTTATTTACTCTATCTCTCATCAATCCGTCCTTTTGTGTGTGACCCTGTAGGTTTTCGCGATATTGACAACTATATTAAATCATGTATTTAACATAATAAACAGTGAGCGGTATATAGCAACACATCACTACTACCCAAGACACGAAAATGTCATGTGATCTGACAAATCTTTTTTTGTGATAATACTTATGTGTACAATTACCCTTTTTGCCCTTATGTTTATATTAAACACAAGGCATAAACCATGTCATCCTTGTCCAATTCAATATTTGGGCCTTAGACATTTATCCTGTTATGCAGGATGAGAAAATTTCATCTAAGTCACTCATGTCCCTCGGCATGCTTCATGGAGTATCTATCAACTGTCTTTATGGTCATCGAGTTACGGACAACGTTTGATCAACAATAAAGCACTCGACTCTACATCTAGGATCCATAGTGGTTTCAGGTCGAAGGGTGGTATACACCACTATCACCATAATAATAACTTATGACACTTTGCATAACATTCTATGTAGTATTCTCATAGCAGGTCAATCCATTATAAATATTACTCCTAATATTCATACCTATGTTTAAGACTTGATAACTCCTTATCCATGATCCATGAGATGTGATCATCAGTCTATAGACATAATAGTCTTAATGCTTTAATGTTATCCCACTTCACAACAAAGCTCGACTACAGATACTTTAAGAATTTCCTTATGTTTAATGGAATCTCATGATTAAGTCACACTTGATACATTCAAACGGACTATCTATTCTAGGGGCTTTATTAAACAAACATAATAAAGAAAAAGCCTTTTATTATTAATAAATAATTCGATACAAGTACCAAAAGTATTGGCCTCTAGGTCTTACACCAACAATCTCCCATTAGCACTAGAGCCAATCAGACATACCCCAAATACTCATAGATCTAGTATGGCCATCATGCTTCTGTTGTGCAAGAGGCTTTGTCAGTGGGTGAACAATATTATCAAGTGTAGGTACTCTGCATATTTTCACATCTCCTCTATCTATTATTTCTCGAATGAGGTGATAATTCCTAAGTATGTGTTTGGATCATTGGTGAGATCTAAGCTCTTTAGCTTGTGTGATAGCACCATTGTTATCGCAATAGAGATCAATGGGATCCACAATGCTAGAAACTACCCCAAGTTCACTAATGAACTTTTTGATCCAAACAGCTTCCTTTGCTGCACTTGAGGCAACAATATACTCGGTCTCGGTTGTAGAATCCGTAACTGTATCTTACTTTGAACTTTTTCAACTCACAGCGCCATCGTTTAAGCAGAACATATAACCAGATTATGATTTAAAGTCATCATTATCTGTCTGGAAGTTAGCATCGGTGTATCCAATTACAGCAAGCTCTTCCTGACCTCCATATATCAAGAATGAGTCCTTAGTCCTTCTTAAATACTTAAGGATATTCTTGACAGCTACCGAATGAGCATCACCGTGATCAGATTGGTACCTACTTGTTTCACTTAAAGCATACGAGACATCTGGTCGAGTACATAACATGGCATACATGATAGATACTATTGCAGATGCATATGGAATCTTATTCATGTGATCCCTTTTTTCCTTAGTTGAAGGGGATTGTGTTTTTGATAGACACATGCCATGTTGCATATGTATGAATCCTTTCTTGAAATCATGCATATTAAAGCGTCTCAAAACTTTGTCTATGTATGTACTCTAACTTAGGCCAAACAGTTTTTGTGATTTATCTCTATAGATCATGATTCCTAATATATAGGCTGCTTCACCTAGGTCCTTCATAGAAAAGTATTTCCTTAACCAAGTCTTTACTTTTTGCAGAGTAGGGACATTGTTTCCAATGAATAATATGTCATCTACATATAATACCATGAAGATGATCATGCTCCCACTAACCTTCTTGTAGACACAAGGCTCATCTTCATTCTTGATGAATCCATATTGTTTTAATGTTTCATCAAAACGAAGATTTCAACTTCTGGAATCTTGCTTCAGTCCATAGATTGATCTCTGTAACTTGCATATCTTTTGGGCTTCTTCCGGTATGTCAAATCCTTCAGGCTGTGTCATGTACACATCCTTAAGAAGATTCCCATTATGTAAAGCAGTTTTGACATCCATCTGCCATATTTCATAATCATGATATGCAGCGATAACAAGTAAAATCCTAACAGATTTAAGCATTGCAGCTGGTGAAAAGGTTTCATCATAGTCAACCCCATGAATTTGTTTATATCCTTTTGCAACCAGTATTGCCTTATAGGTATGTACCTTACCATCCATGTCACTCTTCTTTTTAAAGACCCACTTGCATCCTATAGTGTTAACTCCTACGAGAGGCTCTACCAAGGTCCCAACCTGGTTTGTGTACATGGAATCCATTTCAGATTTCATGGCTTCTAGCCACTTCCCAAACTCAGGACCAATTATGGCCTCTTGGTAGGTCACAAGCTCATCTTGATCCATGAGTAATACATCACCTTGATCAGTTACGAGATATCCATATCTCTCAGGTAAGTGACGTATCCTGCTTGACCTACGCTGGTCTTGTTCTACTTGAGCAGGTTTCTCTTCCACAACTACTTGTGTTTCCGGCTCTAATTCCTCCATAGGTGTATCATTGTTTTGTGATTCTTGAATTTCTTCAAGCTCTACTTTCCTCCCACTGATTCCTTTGGAAATAAAATCCGTTTCTAGGAAAACTCTAGTTCGAGCGACGAACACTTTGCCTCAGAAGGATTGTAGAAGTAATACCCTTTTGTTTCTTTAGGATACCTCACAAATAAGCATTTGTCAGATTTGAGCTCAAGCTTAGTTGAAATTTGTCGTTTCACATAAACTTCGCAATCCCAAATCTTCATGTAAGACATATATGGTTTCTTACCACTCCATATCTCATATGGTGTCTTCTCAACCTTTTTGGATGGAGCACAGTTAAGTGTGTAAGCTGCTGTCAATAGTGCATGTCCCCAAAAGGAGTTTAAAAGATCGGCGTGACTCATCCTGGATCGGACCATGTCTAACAAGGTTCGATTTGTTCTCTCAGATACACCATTCTATTAGGATGTTCTAGAAGGAGTAAGTTGGGATAGAATCCCACACTCTTTCAGATGGTCATCAAACTCTAGGCCTAAATCTTCACCATCTCGATCTGGTCGAAGAGTTTTAATATTCTTACCTAGTTGGATTTGAACTTCATTCTTGAATTCCTTGAACTTTTTAAAGGACTCTGATTTGTGTTTCATTAAATACACACAACCATATCTACTTAAATCATCAGTAAATGTGATGAAGTACTGAAAACCTCCTCTGGCTGGTATGTTCAGTGGTCCACATACATCAGTACGTATGAGGGCCAAAAGATCATTAGCCCTTTCATATTTTCCTGTGAATGGAGAGTTTGTCATCTTTCCAATTAAACAAGATCTGCATGTCTCATATGATTCAGAATCAAAAGAGCCAAAGAGTCCATCTTTATGGAGTTTGGAAATGTGTTTCTCATTTATGTGGCCTAATCGACAATGCCAAAGGTAAGTTGGATTTAATTCATTAGGTTTCATCCTTTTAGTATTAATGTTATAAATAGGCATTTCAAGATCAAGGACATATAGTCCATTGTTTATTTGTCAGTAGCGTAAAATATATCATTAAAATAAATGGAGCAACAATTGTTCTTTATTATGAATGAAAAACCAAACTTGTTCAAACAAGAAATGGAAATAATATTCCTGCTAATTGCTGGTACATAATAACAGTTCTCTAACTGAGTTGTCAAACCACTAGGTAAAGTCAATACATAAGTTCCTACGGCTAAAGCAACAATCTTTGCTCTATTGTCAACTCGTATGTCAACTCCATCTTTTGCAAAATCTCTACTCCTTTTTAGCCCATGCACATTGGTATAAATGTGAGAACTGCATCCAGTATCTAATACCCATGGTGCATAAGTATATAGATTAATTTCAATAACAAAAATACCTGAAGTTGAAGTCTCTACTCCATTCTTCTTATCTACCAGGTACTTTGGGCAGTTTGTCTTCCAGAGTCTGGTCTTACCGCAATGGAAGCAAGTGACATCCTTTGCTATCCTCCATTAGACTTCAAAGAAGGAGTGATGTGTCTGGGTTTGGCAACCTCCTTGCCTTTCCCTTTACCACCCTGCTTGGTGGACCTTTTGTTCTGTTTCTTTCCATTTCTGATCATCAGAATGGACTTCACTTTTGACTTCAGATTCTGCTCAGCAGTTCTTAACATGCCTAGCAGTTCAAGAAGATTTTTTTTCCATATCATTCATGTTGAAATTAAGGACAAATTGACTGAAGCTCTCTGGCAAGAATTGCAAGATCAAATCAGTCACAAGTTCCTTTCCGAGGGGAAAACCCAACCTCTCAAGGTTTTTCACATACCCAATCATCTTGAGCACATGGGGACCTACAGGGGCTCCCTCAGCTAACTTTCCTTGAAAAAGGGCTTTTGAAACTTCAAACCTTTCATTCCTTGCCTGCTCTTGATAGAGGATATGCAGGTGTCCAATCATATCGAATGTTGCCATGTTCTCATGTTTCTTTTGCAACTCCAAGTTCATGGTAGTTAGCATGAGGCAAGCAGCTTCATTGGCATCATCGACATGCTTCTTATAAGCATATCTTTTTTCCTTAGGTGTAGAACTAGAAGGTTTCTCTTCAGGAACAGGTTCCTCCAAGACATACAACTTTTTACCATTCTTGAGGATAATCCTCAGATTTCGGTGCCAATCAAGAAAATTTGTCCTAGACAATTTTTTCCTTATCAAGGATTGATCGCAAAATGTTGTTAGAGGTGTTTATTGTCATGGTAATCTACATGAAAAATATGAAAATATACGTATCATTAAAATAACATATTCAATTAGTCCATTAATTAAATATGCTCACACTATTTTACTCAAAACAAATGAGCCTCACCATTTGATTCGGAAAATCCTGTTGGAAGATTTTCTAGTGGGTGAAGATCCATATTTCACTTTGTTTTAAGTCCGCTTAGGCGGATTACACAAAACTAGGTTATTTAGGTAGGAACTCCTTCCAATTGTATCTAATACAACTCTTGAATATTTTAGTTGGGTGAATAACTCCTTATTTCAATCCATCATATAGATCATTTCCAACTCTTGCTTCTAAATGTATATAATCTTATTATAATTTTTTTAGTTAACTTTGACCATTGCTTTATAAATTGGATATTACAATTATCCCATCACACCTTACTAATATCCCATAACACCTTACTAGTCTTGATGAGTGCTAAAACTTGGAAAGCACAAACTTAATATTAAATTTGAGGGAATTTGCAATTATTTTGATCTCACCGACTTATTTATCATATAAATCGTCTCTCACATGCATCAACATACATACAAAATGAAACAGTTATGACCCCTATCACAATTATTCTCCCAAGTCAATGAAAGAACCTAAGCTAACCTAATAACGATCTAAGCTTCTCCAAGAAAGATCTTCAAGGTTGTACTCCTTTGATATTTTATTCTTCTCTTTCTTCATAACATTACATTACATAAAAGAAACTCGTTTTACATACGAGGGAGTGAGATAAGAAAAGAAGTTACATTAAGAGATTAAAAGAGAGGCACGACATGCAGACCGTATTTTAAATGAACAATTCATTTGAAGCCGAAGTTTTTTTTTGCATCAACACTTGATACTTTAGAGCACAACTCTTATGCAGTCACAACCCTAATTGGATAACTCGTTGATAGCACAACCCTTGTACCGTCATGAATCTTAATGCGGAAATTTCATACCGTCAAACACACCTCGATTGATAGTTCAATATGATTGATCAACACATCGTTGCTTCACCATACTAATATTGAATTCCGAAGCAAATGATCATTGATCGCTCAAAGGAATAACCATCATTAAGTGTTTGAATGAACGGAATAGAAATAATATATCATATATACCATGTTTTACATCAGAATTACATATATATATATATATATATATATATATATATATATATATATATATATATATATATATATATATATATATATATATATATATATATATAGAGAGAGAGAGAGAGAGAGAGAGAGAGAGAGAGAGAGAGAGAGAGAAATGTCTATGGGAGTTGGTTTGCCTTGGAAACCCTAATTCATCTGGGTATCTTATGTGACTTCTTCAACAAGCTTCTTCACCAATTGATCAAATATTTTAAGGGATACTTCATATTTCATCATCTTATGCATATATGATCCTCCATGAGTCCCAAAAGTCAAAATAATATCAAGCTAGCAAGTTGGTCCATGGTGGTTGACCAGAGGAATTCAACTGATCAAAACTGGGGTTCCCTAGACCCTATATCCTACAATTTTTATCATATAAAAATGATTCCAAGAGAAAAATTAATCTAAATGACATTCAAAAAAACTTTCATGTTGATGTCTAGAGCTAGTTTTTCTTGGAAAGTCATTTTTTATGGTGAAGCATTATAGGTCATTTTGTCTAAGCCCTAATTTGGAGGTCAACTTCCCAAGAGCATAACTTGCTCAATTTTTATAAGATGAATTATATTAAAGTTTAATGATCAAATTTAAGATGTCTACTTCAACCTTTATGTTTGGAGGAAGTGAAAATTTAACTTTTAAATGCATGTGATATGAGGAGACATTATAGGTCATTTTGGGCCAATACCATTGAACAAGTGATTTTCCTCAACTTATAAAATGCATAACTCCTTCATTCTAAATCCAAATGAGATCACATTTGTGACCATTTTTAATTACTTTGAGAGAGTGACAACTTTGATGAAGGAACGTTTCTCATTTGAAGCCCATAGAAAAAGTTACTCAAGGTGGAAGAAGTGAACATATGGCTTGGTACTTAGAATTTTTTTTGATATGTTTGATTTTCCAAACTTCCACCTCAAAATTCATCCTGATCCAAGCTTCAAATGAAAAAGTGTTCAACATGAAAGTTGTTTCTCTTGATCTAACCTTTCCAAAAAGTCCAAATTCATCCCATTTGGACAAAGTATAAGTGACTTGCACATGGCTGAAAGTTGAATGACCATTTGGCATATTTGAACTTCCACTTTCCATACACAAATGCATGGCTTGTTAACATGACTTCAGCATTGCTTGCACATGATTTTAGACCTGAATGCATCATCACATGGGCCTATCACATGCTCATGCATCCATGCAAAAGGGATTTTAATATTTTTGAAAGTTTGAAAGAAGTGTGCAAATATCATTGCATTGGCTTATAAATAGAAGTGTCTATGCTCAGAATTGAGGACCCTTGCGCGCCAGCTTTGAATCTCCAACCCTAAACCCTCACATTCAAAGGATAACCTTGAGGATTTTCATTGAAAATCGAGTTTGAATCTCCCACTATTTTGAGATTCAAAACTCCAAGAGTCCTGCTTCTTTCTTGATCCATTTCCACTCCATCAAGCATCTAGAGCAAGGCTAAGCACAATTGAGAGTAAGATCATGTCTATCTGAACCTGCAGTGAAGGTGAATTTCTGAATTTTTCATCTCTTCAATTCTCACCCAATTATCCATAACTCTTGTTGATTTTTGGTTGTCTGAAGTACTACCAATGTAGGAAACAAGATTGAGTTGCTTTAAGGTCAAATCGAAGCAACTCGGATCATAATCCTCAAATTTCAACTCCCTGTATCTTTCAATATACTTGGAGTTAGGTAAAATTGAGGCCAAATTCGAGCTCCTCAGCATTTTTACCTTAAATTCATGTCCTCCTTTTTTATTTTGGTGATGGTTGAGGGGGACCAGTCCGGTGAGGTCCACCGGAGAAGAAGACCGGAACTCTGGCTCTGGCGATGCGTTAGCATGTCTCCAGACCACATGATCCTCTTATTTTGTTTTAATCTTGAGCGTCCAAATTGATTACCATGCGTGTGGCACATTGAATAAAGTCCACCATGAAACGCACGCTCTGATCCACTTGATCTGCCACCTCAATTAATGAGGGAGATCAAGTGGTCCACGTTTTTTAGCATTTTCTAATTTTCATTTTTATTTGAGTTATTTTCATTAATTCATCTAAATGTTTATTGATCCAAAAAATATGGGACTTTCACCAAAAATTCTCAAATATTTTTCTCTTTTATTTTCTAAATTAAAATTATTTTTTTGATCAATATTAATATTTTTCATGATTTAATTTTTTGTGTGCATATTTTTAATTGTTTAAAAATACTTTTAAGTTTCCAAAATTAATGAAATTTTTTCTCCAAGGTCTTTTGACATTGTTTGACCTATGATAAATTTCATGGCCATTTATTTGGTGTTTTGATGAGGTTTTAGGATTTTTACCAACCATAATTTAATTTAATGCATTTTTTAATTGATTTTTAATTTTTTAATTGCAAATAAATTGTGTTGAGCTATTTGTGTTGACTTGTTGAGTTTGACTATTATTGTTGGGCCTTAGTTAAGGTTGGTTTGACTTTGGGGATTGATGAAATGTACATTTCATCTCCCAAAATGAATGAATGATTTTAATTTGATAAAAGTCCTCCTTTGACCAATTTGTGTTGATTTCATTTTCCCTCCCTCTTCATCTCAATTCCATTCTATCCCTATCCATTTCATTGACCTATGATATCTCTATACCCTAAGGCTAGTTGATTGCAAAATCAACATAAGTATGGATGAGATTAGGTCCACCCCTTTTGCCATTTTTTTAGTGTGGTATGTCTTAGGAGTATGGTTCATAGTACCATATTTCTAACATCCATTAACACTAAAATTTCTATTGTCCGACCTCAAATAGTTGTGACTTCTACATAAGTCGAATTATGATTGCTTAACATAGCGCTAAATTTTGACACAAAAGGCATATCATTCTAGTAAGTGAGATTGTAAGTCTCCCCACTTTCATGGTATTGTGTGAAAACTTGGTCTTTTTTCCTTCCTTTGGAAGATGTCTTGGTTCAAGGATCCATGCTTGTGAATAGTGGGCTAAGTGTTCTCCAAAGAATGACTTAAACAACAAAAAGCAAAAGCAATACTAACTTCTATTCAACTAACATTTAACTAACATTTAATTTCAAGCTCTTTACTTTTATGCACTTTAAATTCAAGTCTTTATTCATTTGCCATTATTCATACCATTTAACTTGTTTATTTTAATTCCATTTTCATTTTGCTCACTTGAGCCTTACTTTGTGATTATATTGTGATTGTATATACTTGTTTATGTATCTTGTTTGGTTTTGTGGTCTTTTGACCTAAATGCACATAATAACAATGAAAAACCCTAAAAGAGATTTGCGTGGACTGTTGGTTTTGATCTGAGACATTGGATTTAGAATTAGGCAACACGCCCTATGCAAAAGGACTTGGCCAATGCCAACTTTTCTGAAACCAAGTGCTTGTGAAGTGAACTTTCATCTGATGGAAGTATTGAGATCCCATTTGAGTTCATCTGCTACATGGTCTTATCGAAGTTGTTACTTTGAACCTGTGTCTAATGCCTATCTCTGAGCCATTCAAGGATTATGTTATCTAATACATGGGAAATTATGAAGAAGATCATGAAGTTGCTAAGCTTGGATGTGACTATCTTTATTTGATGCCTTCTTCTTCATCTTGCTATTTATGTATTGATATTGCTTGATTCTAAAGTACAAGGGAAAATTGGGTTTCTATATGATATTCTTGTGTATTGGATTGCATCCCATTGGTCAGATCTTTTCAACTCTTAACTTTTAATTTTTTCGTAGGATTAGTCTCTTCATCTCCTCCCACTTCTTTAATTTCAAATCTCTCCATCCTTTTAAAAATCTTCTTTGCTTGTGATTTCTAAACTTAGGCACAAGTCCGAAAGTCTTGTCAAACATAAAAATATAATTAATGAATTCTTTTATCATCCCCACACTCTATTTATTGCAAACATCTTTTATACCAAAACACACGTACACACAAAAAGGGCTCCCTAGGAGTACCTAGGACACTTTGGGTGATAACACCTTCCTTCTGTGTAATCAGCCCCCTTACCTATAATCTCTGGCATTTTATTAGTTTTGATTTGAAAACTTCTTATCTTTGGGTTTTTTTCGTACTTTTCCCTTTTCCCTTGGAAACAATAAAAGCACGGTGGCGACTCTGGTTTTATTAACGTTAAGTTTATCCATAACTTAATGGTCATAAATTTACCGCTACAGAAATTAAGTGGCGACTCTGCTGGGGAGTATTGTCCAGTGGATTTAGCCTACTTTTGTGTGTGTATATAATTGTATATTTGATGTATGTATATTTGTTTGTATGATATAATCTTCTTGTTGTGCTTGGTGATCTCTGAGTGGTGAGATAAGTTCTAACCCGAACTTGAGTGCAATTAAGATGGGCGGATGGTATAGTCATGTTCGACATGTGTGGAGTAGTCCTTAACAAGTTGGCTTGAGACCCATCTACTTAATGGAGACCCTTTGGGAGCTATTGATGTCACACAAGTTATTTGTGGTTAGGCATTACTTTCTTTTATTTAGGGTCCAAGAAGCTGAGGACCGTAGAACATTTAACCCATCTTGGCCTATTTAGGACGTAGTGCGGAGACTGTTCAGATGTAGACTTGATAACAGTTGTTACACGATACTACACTCAGACGAGTTTCTCTTGAGAATATTATGGGTTGATGAGTCAGTCATCCTAATCTGTAATAACCGATAGATAAAATTAAGACTCTGGGAACTTTTTAGAACATGATCTACAAGTTTTATCCTTAGTACACTCCTTTGGGATGGTCCTTAACCAGACTCCATGCTCATGACTCACAACAAACCCTTGATTCTTGGTTGATCCAATCAAGTCTTGTCAATATCAATGGAACTTGGATGTTGATAAGGTGAAAACCATAATCCACAAAAATGGATGATTGATCTTGATAATTACTTGATTCGTCCCTTGACCTTTGTTTGTTTGCTTTGTGTGTGATCCCTTATTTGTGATTGTTGCATTCATGCATTCATGCGCATCATGACATTCATCACACGAAAAATAACTTCAAGGAACTGTGGTTTTATTTGCAAATATTTTCAGACCATGGACTATGGACGAAGGAACACTAAGAAGTACAATTTCAGATGTCCAGACTTGAAAGAATTAAGGAAGCTATCATCTTTTGTATTAGATCCCTTGGACTTCAAGCAACGTCATGAGAAGCTTCTATCTGTATTGTCTGCTGATGTGGTTGAAGGACTCTTGAGTGTGTTGGTTCAGTTTTATGACCCTCTCTACCGTTGCTTCACTTTTCCTGATTATCAGCTTATGCCTACGTTAGAGGAGTATGCCCATCTCTTGGGAATACCCGTTTCTAACAAAGTGCCTTTCAGTGGATTGGAGGAGATTCCCAGATCTCATATCATAGTTGAAGCTCTTCATCTGAAGAAGTCTGAGATAGAGGCTCATTGGATGAAAAAATGAGTAATGTTTGGGTTAACATCTGAGTTCCTCATTAATAAAGCTACTACCTTTGCTCAAGCCGATAGTGTGGATGCTTTTGAAGTTATCTTCGTGTTACTCATCTATGGTTTGGATTTGTTCCCTAACATTGACAGTTTTGTTGATGTTAACGCCATTAAAATTTTCTTGATTAGGAGTCATGTGCCTACTCTGTTATGAGATATGTACTTCTCTTTGCATCTAAGGAATTCTAAAAGTGGTGGAACTGTTGTGTGTTGTGTTCCTCTTCTGTACAAGTGGTTTATTTCGCACTTGCCTCAGACGCCTACTTTTGTGGAGAACAAACAATGTCTAAGGTGGTCTTAGAGACTTATGTCTCTCACTAATGATGATATAGTTTGGTATGACTCTTCATTGGGTAGCTTGGATATTATTGATAGTTGTGGTGAATTCTCTAATGTGCCTCTCATTGGTACACAAGAAGGAATCAACTACAACCCTGCTCTGCCCCGTTGTCAACTTGGGTTCCCCTTGAGAGGCAAAGCTAATAACATTCAGTTAGAAGGTATTTTCTATCAAGAGGGTAAAGATCCCCATTATTTGAAGCAGAAGATGATTCATGCTTTGAATAATTTGCATAGGAAAGGAAGATCTGAGCTTGGTCCGTGCAACTATGTAGCCTTGGAAGCTTACACTTCTTGGGTGAATAAGAGAGATTTGGAATTGAAGATGCCTTATACTTGTGAGAGACCTATGTCTATGGTTGTGGTTGAGTCATTAACTCTACCTAACCAATATGTAGAGGAGTTGGAAGACACACTTGCCAAGATGAAGCAAGAAAGAGATATGTGGGAAGAACGGTTTCATGCTTTGAGTAGAAAGCATGAAGAGTTGCAGCTTGAGTCTAAGGACAAGGATGCACTTATTGAACTTCTCGAAGACCGAGTAGTGAAGAGACAAAGAGAACCAGAGGTTTCATCTTCCTCTAGTATACCTCAGCCTTCTATTTCTTGGAAGAAGATTGTCGATCAGCTTGTCCTCGAGAAGACTCAGATGAAGACTTCTTTTGAGTCCGAAATATGACGCATCCGAATGAAGTACGCGCCTGCAGCCAGATCATATGAAAATGTTGTTAGGGGATCCCAAGGATGACTAGTTTCCCTTTTTCTTGTATTTGTATTTTGGTTTATGAAATTCTACTCAGTGTAATCCTTCCAATTATATAAATAAAAGAGATTTTTATGATCAATCAAGATTGTGCAATTATTATTATTATATATTTTCAAATAAAATAGTATGTTCCTTGAAAATAAAAACAATCAAAACATTGCATTTCATGCATCATTTTCATATTAGGTTTTTTCTTCCACCAGATGTCTCATTGGTTATTCTTCTGTGCTTCAGCCAAGGTGACTCACCGATATAATACCCGCGCCAATCATTCGAGAATCACGGAACACTTGGAACAAGAGAACAGAGACTTGAAGGACAAGATTTCACGCTTGACTACCATGATGGAGTCAGTTCTAGCTGCTCAAAGTCAATCTTCTCCAATGCCTGCAACTCCCCTGTTAGATGCCCAAAAGTGCTTATTTGAGCTATCATATGTGGGCATCTTTCACTCTTTTTCCTTGCTAAAATTGTCAAAACCACATTTGTTTTACATGGAATGCATTACATTGATAAACAAGCTTGGTGCCTTTGATTTGTGTGTTATTGTGCAGGAAAAACATGAACTAATTGAAAATGAAGACACAAGAAAATTGGCAAAGGAACCAAAGAATACAAGCATTTCATCAGCCTGCTCGCTAGGCGAGGCTGTGGCGAAGAACTGCTTCGCTAGGCGAGCTCCAGGCGAAAAGCTCCAGTAAATTGTCAAATTAATTCGCTAGGCGAGCTGAAGGCGAAGGTGGTAGCGAGTTCATTCTGTTTTGGTGAAATGCGCAGCCAGCACTCACTCGCTAGGCGAAGCTCAAGCGAGTCCCCAGCGAGCATTCCAGTAGCAAAACCTCTCAACCTCGCTGGGGCGAAGGTTGAAGCGTGTCCTTCACTAGGCGAAGGTATGTTCGCTAGGCGAACATGACAGTTCAGCAGGCCCTGTTTTCTCTGGGCGCAGGGGCCTTCTGTGCCCATATTAGACCCTCGCTAGGCGAGCCATTCTGCTCGCCTAGCGAACATGACAGCCCAGCAGTGGTCTATAAGTAGCAGGTGCCACTTTTGAGCACCATACCTCATTTTTACCAACTTTTTCCACTTTTGTACTTTCTTCTAGATATTTTTGCAGCATTGTTCTTGGGAGCTTTTATGCCCTAATTTTCATTTCTCTTCATCTTAGAACCATCTTCTACAAAAAGAAGGTGGATTCCCATCCAACTTGGATTATCCGACTTGGATGTTGATCAACCTTCTTTCCTTACTTGCCGACCAAGCTACCATGAAAATGAGTAGCTAAGTCATCCATTTGTCAAGGTTAGATGTAGGTGATTACTAGCTTTGTGTGTAAATGTAAGGATCCTCATATGTAAACTCTTTAATGGTGAATATATGATGAAAACTTTGTTTCTATTTAAAACTCTTTGTGTTGGTTTATGATCGAGAGATGTTTACCGACTCTTGACCTAGGTTTTCATCCAAACTTGTTTGTTAGCTAGAGATAGTAATGAATGATTTTGTTCACCATAAGGTTGAACCAAAAAGTTGTCATTTTGATAGATTGTGTTCGAGAGAAACAATGGATCAAAATGGCAAAACTCACAATGTGTGTTCGAGAGAAACATATTGAGAGGACTTTGTGAAATTATTTATCATCTAAAGGAGTTTATAAGATTGTTGACCAAGCAAATACATGCAAAGTGATCATTGAAACCTAACTTTGACAATATTTCTCATTTAATCAAACCATAACTTTTACCGCAATTTATTACTTTTTATGCAAGATAACTTGATTAAAACCAAAACACTATTGTTACATTGAGCTAAGATTAATACAACCATCGAACGACGGTGATATCTTACAATCCCTGTGGATACGATAACAAAAACCCGACACGAAATATACTTTCAACAAAATGGCGCCGTTGCCGGGGATTGTAAATTGATATTGCGAGCATCGCAATGGTTGTTTAAGTTTTAGCTTGTGAATTTTTGACTTGTGCTTGTAATTTGTTTGGTTTAGTGTGCAGCTTACGTTTTATGCGAGGGCAAATCCCTGTGGACGAACTTCTTTTTGATCCTGAGATCGAGAGAACCGCATGGAGGCTCAATAGCAAAACGAGACGTAGGAGGCAACAGGCTAGACAACGCCAAGAGCAAGGAGAAAGTTCTTCAACCACAAATCCACCACCATTCATACCAAACATGGAGCCACAACCACCACCACCTATTTCTACTCCATGTATCAATAGTCCAAGGAACACAGCTCAGTTTGCCAACCACACAGGAAGGCAAGCTGAGATGAAGACGGGAACTCTGAATTTATTATATGGGAGTCCATTCACTGGAATGGACCATGAAGACCCATTTGCTTTTCTCACAAAATTTTATGAGATAGCATTGGCTGCCGGAGTGGATCAGGCTCAGGAGCTTCCGTTGTTCAGACGATTATTTCCCCACGCTTTGCTCGGTAATGCAAAGGATTGGTATCTCGATCAAACACCAGCCGTAATGACAGACTGGAACATGTTAGAAGAGAAATTCATTGAAAGATTTTTCTCCCATAACCGATTCATGGAATCAAAGACGGCCATCTCGGTGTTTTCTCAAGGAACCAGTGAATCTTTAAATGAAGCGTGGGAGAGATTCAAGTCCATGCTTAGGAAATGTAAAGGGCATGGATTTGATGAATTGACTCAAATCCATATCTTCAGAAATGGACTTCAACCAAACTGCAAGACGTTGTTGGATGCCACCTCGGGTGGCTCGTTGATGTCAAAAAGTTCCGAAGAAGCCACAAACATTATCAATCGAATGGCTCTAAATGATCTTCAGAGTCAAAGTCGTGGAAATTCTTTGAAGAAGGCGGGAGTGCTTGAGTTAGGGACGAATGATGCCATCCTTGCCCAAAACAAGCTCATCTCACAACAAGTGGAACTCTTAACACAACAAATCAAAGAGTTAAGAGAACCGTCAAAAGCTAAACAAATAGCTTGTTGTGAACTTTGTAAAGGTGAACATGACACCGGATTTTGTCCACCTCCCGGTTTTGACGAAGTAAACTACATGGCCAATCAACGGGACTATCAACCAAGACAACAACAACCTTATCAACCGCACCCTCAACAACAACAACAACAACAATTCCAAGGGAACCAAGGGTTCCAACCTAGAAGCAACTATTATCATAACCAAGG
The DNA here is from genome assembly GCF_024323335.1 of Lathyrus oleraceus. Lineage (NCBI taxonomy): Eukaryota > Viridiplantae > Streptophyta > Magnoliopsida > Fabales > Fabaceae > Lathyrus > Lathyrus oleraceus. The sequence continues at coordinate 315,462,424 of NC_066581.1, read as the reverse complement.
TTATGGAGGTGGTTCTTCTAGCCGTCAAAACCCTCCCCAAAATCCATATCAATCTCAACAACAGCCGGTCGTCAATTCTAAATTGGAAGAGACATTGACGCAATTCATGCAAATGTCAATGGCCAATCAAAAGAGTAATGACGCGGCCATAAAAAATCTCGAGACTCAGGTTGGGCAACTCGCCAAGCAACTCGCTGAACAACAAACCGGTCCTTCTTTTCCGGCTAATACGCAAACAAATCCTAAGGAGCATTGTAAGGCGATTATGACGAGAAGTGGGAGGGAGTTGGGTAGTGAGAATGAAAAAAGAGTTGAGAGTGAACAAAGAGAGAAAGAGAAAGAAATTGAGGAGGAAATAGTGGAGGAAAATGTTGATGGTGAAATAGGAGTGTGGAGTGATGAGGAAGAAGTTGAAAAGAATAGAAATAATGGTGAAGTTGAAAAAGAAAAAGGTGTGGAGATTGAGGAAAATAAAAGTGATGAGGTAATAAGGGAGGTAGTGAAGAAGCCTAGATGGAAAAGTGCTAGAATTGCAAAGGGAAAGGAGGTAGTGAGCGCTACTCCTATCCAAAACCTTCCTTATCCTCATGCTCCTTCCAAAAGGGAGAATGAACGGCATTACGCCCGGTTCATGGATATTTTTAAACAGTTGCAAATCAACATTCCGTTTGCTGAAGCCTTGGATCAAATGCCAAAGTATGCCAAATTCATGAAGGACATACTAACCAAAAAGCGGAGGTATACGGAACCGGAGACCATCGTCCTTGATGCGAGCTGTAGTGCCATTATTCAAAGGACGCTTCCTAAGAAAGAGGTTGATCCGGGAAGAGTTACATTGCCGGTTAAAATTGGTGACGTGTATGTCAGGAAGGGACTTATTGACTTGGGGTCGAGCATTAATCTTATACCTTTGTCAATTATCAAGAGGCTTGGCAACATTGAGATTAAGTCCATCCGAATGACGTTGCAATTGGCGGATAAGTCGACGACCCATCCTCATGGCGTAGCCCAAGATGTTTTGGTAAAGGTCGACAAATTCTTTTTCCCGGTGGACTTTATTGTAATTGATATGGAGGAAGATGATGATGCTCCGCTCATCTTGGGCCGACCATTCATGAAGACCGCAAGAATGATGATAGATGTTGATGACGGTTTAATGAAGGTGCGGGTTCAAAATGAAGAAGTCACATTTGATCTATTCGAGGTGATGAAGCATTCCAAGGATAGAAATGATAGCTTTCGCATCGATGTGATTGAAGACGCTATTATGGAGGTTTCAAAGCATATTCATGAGATATCTCCTATGGAGTTAGCTCTTGACGACTCATTGGAGGTTTTCACTGTTGAAGAAGAGCTGGCTCTTGAGGAATGCTTAAAGGAACTCGATAGTTTAGATGACCTACAACCATGGGAAGTAGAGGAAGAAAACTTGAAGAAGGAGGTCATTGACGAAAAAGCGCCAATTGAATTAAAAGTGTTACCTTCGACTTTAAAGTATGTGTTTCTAGATGAGACCGAGGCAAAGCCGGTCATCATAAGCAACCTTTTGACAAAAGAAGAAGAAGCCCGTCTAATCATTGTGCTAAAAACCAATCAAGAAGCTATGGGTTGGACTCTTTCCGATCTAAAAGGAATTAGTCCATCCTATTGTATGCACAAGATTTTGATGGAGGAGGATTTCAAGCCGGTAGCTCAACCACAACGCCGCTTAAATCCTACCATGAAAGAGGTTGTTCGAAAGGAAGTTGTGAAGCTATTGGATGCGGGAATGATTTACCCGATCTCGGATAGTCCGTGGGTTAGTCCCGTGCACGTGGTTCCGAAGAAGGGTGGAATGACCGTAATCCGAAATGACAAAGACGAATTGATCCCGACTAAAGTTGCCACGGGGTGGAGAATGTGTATAGATTATAGACGGTTGAATACCGCGACTCGAAAGGACCATTTTCCACTCCCATTTATGGATCAAATGCTCGAAAGACTATCGGGCCAACAATATTATTGTTTTTTGGACGGCTACTCCGGGTATAACCAAATTGCGGTTGACCCGGTTGATCATGAGAAGACGGCTTTCACGTGTCCGTTTGGAGTGTTCGCATACAGAAAAATGCCCTTTGGGCTGTGCAATGCACCGACGACCTTCCAACGATGTGTCCAAGCCATTTTTGCCGATCTGATAGAGAAAACAATGGAAGTCTTCATGGATGACTTCTCAGTATTTGGTGGGACGTTTAGTCTATGCTTGGCAAATTTGAAGACGGTGTTGGAAAGATGTGTGAAGACCAATTTGGTGTTGAATTGGGAAAAGTGTCACTTCATGGTGACCGAGGGGATCGTGCTAGGCCACAAAGTCTCTAGAAGGGGGCTTGAAGTGGATAGAGCTAAGGTTGAAGTAATTGAAAAATTACCCCCTCCGGTGAATGTGAAGGGCATCCGTAGCTTTTTAGGGCACGCGGGGTTCTACCGGCGCTTTATCAAGGACTTCTCAAAGGTGGCTAAGCCTTTGAGCAATTTGCTCGCCAAGGACCAGGTATTTCTCTTCACCGAAGATTGTTTGCAAGCTTTTGAGGTTTTAAAAGAAAAATTGGTTACCGCTCCAATAATAGTCGCTCCCGATTGGAATGAAAATTTTGAACTAATGTGTGACGCGAGTGACTATGCTGTTGGAGCGGTACTTGGCCAAAGAAAAGACAAAACTTTTCATGCGATACATTATGCGAGTAAGGTTCTTAACGAGGCTCAAATAAATTATGCCACAACGGAAAAAGAACTACTCGCAATAGTGTATGCGCTAGAAAAGTTTAGGTCTTATCTTATAGGGTCTAAAGTCGTTGTGTATACCGACCACGCGGCGATTAAATATCTGCTAACCAAACCGGATTCGAAGCAAAGGCTCATCCGTTGGATCCTCTTGTTACAAGAATTCGATGTGGAAATCAAAGACAAGAAGGGGTCGGAAAACTTGGTAGCGGATCATTTATCCCGATTAGTGAACGTGGAGGTTACCGCGTCTGAAAAAGAAATCCGGGAAGAATTTCCTGATGAAAAATTGTTTAAGGTTCAAGTTAGGCCATGGTTTGCAGACTTTGCAAACCACAAGGCTAGTGGTTTTGTGCCTGCCGACCTAACTTCGAACCAAAAGAGGAAGTTCCTTTCGGATGCGAAGTATTATGTTTGGGATGACCCATACTTGTTTAAGTTAGGTAGCGATAACCTGTTAAGGAGATGCGTAACTGGTGATGAAGCCCAGAGCATCCTTTGGCATTGTCACAACTCGCCTTATGGCGGACATTATAATGGGGTTAGAACGGCCACTAAAATTCTTCAATCGGGATTTTATTGGCCAACTATTTTCAAAGACGCACATACCCATGCGCAAAGTTGTGACAGCTGCCAAAGAAGCGGTGGGATAGGTAAGAGAGATGAGATGCCTCTCCAAAATATCCAAGAAGTGGAAGTATTTGATTGTTGGGGCATAGATTTCGTAGGACCTTTCCCACCCTCTTATGGGAATGAGTACATGCTTGTTGCTGTCGATTATGTCTCTAAGTGGGTTGAGGCGATTGCCTCACCTCGGGCGGATGCCAAAACGGTGATAAAATTTTTAAAGAAAAACATATTTTCCCGTTTTGGAACCCCCCGAGTGTTGATAAGTGACGGAGGGTCACACTTTTGCAATGCACCTTTGGAAACAATTCTAAAACATTATGGTGTATCGCATAGGGTGACAACTCCGTACCACCCTCAGGCTAACGGGCAAGCGGAGGTCTCTAATCGAGAGATTAAGAGAATCCTAGAAAAAACCGTGTATAATTCTAAAAAAGAGTGGTCCCAAAAATTGGACGAAGCATTATGGGCCTACCGTACGGCCTTTAAAGCTCCAATTGGCCTAACTCCCTTTCAATTGGTATTTGGTAAAACTTGCCATTTGCCGGTTGAATTGGAGCACAAGGCCTTGTGGGCCCTAAAGTTTTTAAATTTTGAACATGAGTTGGCCGGTAACAAAAGGAAAGTACAACTACTTGAGTTGGAGGAGATGCGCAATCCCGCATACCACTCAAGTTGGTTGTACAAGGAAAAAGCAAAGAAGTATCACGACAAGAAGATCCGTAACAAAGAATTTGTGCCCGGACAATTGGTTCTATTGTTCAACTCCCGGTTGAAGTTGTTTCCTGGGAAGTTGAAATCAAAATGGTCCGGGCCATTTCGGGTGAAAGAAGTAAAAGAGTACGGGGCCATTGTCATTGAAGACATGGACAAGAAAGATAGTTGGACCGTGAATGGCCAACGATTGAAAGTGTATCTCGGCGGTCATGTGGATCGCGAGAGTTGTGCTCAGCCGCTCGATGCTCCTCTGTGAGCATCGCACCGTCGAGCTTAGCCGACGTTAAACAAGCGCTAGTTGGGAGGCACCCCAACATTGTAAGTATTTACTGTTTTATGTTTTATGTTGTATTGAGTACACTGTGCTAAACCCATGCTGGATGACTTACAAGTGCTGCATTTGCCAATGAACTTGCTGTCACGCTCGCTAGCAGCTCGCTAGGCGAAGCAGGAGCGAGCACGCTCGCTAGCTGCTCGCTAGGCGAGGCAGCAGCGAGCGCTGCAGTACTGCTCGAGCAGTGTTAGAGCGTGAGCAGTTTATGCTTAACGCTAACTGGCCTGTGGACAGGCCTGTCTATGGTGAGGGGGTGGGCGCTGATGCTGATGATGCTGATGATGATGATGTTGATGATGAGGCTACCGGTTCTGAGGCCGGTAGCGAGGAGGAGTCCTGAGCCCTTAGTGGGTTAAGTTTTTGTGTGTTTTCAGTTTTTATGTTATTTCTATTTGTATTTTCGGATTTTGTATCTTGATTTTGGTGTTGTACTATTGGGGTGTTTTGTCCCCCATGAACAAATTTATATTTTCAGTTAATGTTATTTATTTATGTTTTTAATTTTGTGTGTTTAATAAATTTTTGGTTGATTGAGTGGCAAACCCTTCTAGATTGGTTGCTCCTCAAGAAGTACCCAATGAAGGTGCATCCGAGCTTGGATGGCAATGATAAGAATAAACAAGTGAATGAAGCTAAGGTACATGGTTACCTTCGGCTAGAATTTTAGAATGCATTAGGAACTTTACTCTTTTTGGTAAATTGAATATTGTCTTTTTGCAACATAATTGAATGAATGTTTCATCTAGAACTTAAACCACAAATTGTGAGGAAACCTCCATTGTACACTTAAATGCTGGATTCTAATAAGTTTTGTTGATTCATGTGATTCATTCTTTGTCTTTTATTATTGTGAAATTGTGGAAGCAATTAGAAATGATCAAGGCACTTGTTTTCTTTCGAGCACAACTACATCCAAAAACAACTTACCTGTGAGCAGAGAGAGTATTTGTTAACCCCTTTGAGCCTAAACAGTTGAATCTCGGCTTGAAATAAAGCGAGATCTCAAAAATCTTTTTTTTACAACCCGGAAAATCTTGATTATTGTTCTTTTGCCGTAAAAAGTTAAGAGCATTCACTTAGGGTGTGGAAGAAATAAGTTGGGGAGAACGAAAAAGAATTGGTAAGTACCACGACTCTTGAAAAAGAAAAGAAAAACCGAGCAAGCAGAGAAAAATATATGTATAGAAAATATAGAAAAGAAACATCTGTTTTGTATATTTGATGTGAAAGAAAAGAACAAAAATAGAAAAAATGAAAATGAATGCTTGCTTGGAAGAAAAATAGTGAAAAATAAAAATTGAGTTGTGGAATATGTGTTGTGAAGGTTTCAAATAAGAAACAAATGAAACGAAGTCGAGTAGTGTGAATAATACTGTGAATGTCTCTTTTGCATCGGCACTTTCGTTTCAATGGCCTTAGAAATGACCCTTCTTTGTTAACCTAACCAAGCTTCAACCGAAAAGCCCTTAGTGATCTTTATGCTTCCACAGTACCATTTTTAATTGTTAGACGTTGTATGAATCTATTTGATTTCTTCATTATTTGTTAGAGAGTGAGATTAGTCCCGCGGTTGCAAACGCGCAAAATCTTCATTCCTTATTCGAAGAGGAGAGATAGGATGATTCATTCAGAATAGTATTGTTGTAGATAGATAAATATTTTGCATTGCTATTTAAGTTTTAGTTCTTATGTATTATTTTATTCGAACCGTTGGGAACTTGTATTTGCTGATTTCGCTTGTGTTTGAGGCGTTTATCCAACTTCGGAGAAACCAGTTTCTTAAAGCAAATCCTCTTGTCCTTCAAGAGGCATACTTTGCTTGAGGACAAGCAAGAATCTAGTTGGGGAGAGTTGTTAGATGCCCAAAAGTGCTTATTTGAGCTATCATATGTGGGCATCTTTCACTCTTTTTCCTTGCTAAAATTGTCAAAACCACATTTGTTTTACATGGAATGCATTACATTGATAAACAAGCTTGGTGCCTTTGATTTGTGTGTTATTGTGCAGGAAAAACATGAACTAATTGAAAATGAAGACACAAGAAAATTGGCAAAGGAACCAAAGAATACAAGCATTTCATCAGCCTGCTCGCTAGGCGAGGCTGTGGCGAAGAACTGCTTCGCTAGGCGAGCTCCAGGCGAAAAGCTCCAGTAAATTGTCAAATTAATTCGCTAGGCGAGCTGAAGGCGAAGGTGGTAGCGAGTTCATTCTGTTTTGGTGAAATGCGCAGCCAGCACTCACTCGCTAGGCGAAGCTCTAGCGAGTCACCAGCGAGCATTCCAGTAGCAAAACCTCTCAACCTCGCTGGGGCGAAGGTTGAAGCGTGTCCTTCGCTAGGCGAACATGACAGTTCAGCAGGCTCTGTTTTCTCTGGGCGCAGGGGCCTTATGTGCCCATATTAGACCCTCGCTAGGCGAGCCATTCTGCTCGCCTAGCGAACATGACAGCCCAGCAGTGGTCTATAAGTAGCAGGTGCCACTTTTGAGCACCATACCTCATTTTTACCAACTTTTTCCACTTTTGTACTTTCTTCTAGATATTTTTGCAGCATTGTTCTTGGGAGCTTTTATGCCCTAATTTTCATTTCTCTTCATCTTAGAACCATCTTCTACAAAAAGAAGGTGGATTCCCATCCAACTTGGATTATCCGACTTGGATGTTGATCAACCTTCTTTCCTTACTTGCCGACCAAGCTACCATGAAAATGAGTAGCTAAGTCATCCATTTGTCAAGGTTAGATGTAGGTGATTACTAGCTTTGTGTGTAAATGTAAGGATCCTCATATGTAAACTCTTTAATGGTGAATATATGATGAAAACTTTGTTTCTATTTAAAACTCTTTGTGTTGGTTTATGATCGAGAGATGTTTACCGACTCTTGACCTAGGTTTTCATCCAAACTTGTTTGTTAGCTAGAGATAGTAATGAATGATTTTGTTCACCATAAGGTTGAACCAAAAAGTTGTCATTTTGATAGATTGTGTTCGAGAGAAACAATGGATCAAAATGGCAAAACTCACAATGTGTGTTCGAGAGAAACATATTGAGAGGACTTTGTGAAATTATTTATCATCTAAAGGAGTTTATAAGATTGTTGACCAAGCAAATACATGCAAAGTGATCATTGAAACCTAACTTTGACAATATTTCTCATTTAATCAAACCATAACTTTTACCGCAATTTATTACTTTTTATGCAAGATAACTTGATTAAAACCAAAACCCTATTGTTACATTGAGCTAAGATTAATACAACCATCGAATGGCGGTGATATCTTACAATCCCTGTGGATACGATAACAAAAACCCGACACGAAATATACTTTCAACAAAATGGCGCCGTTGCCGAGGATTGTAAATTGATATTGCGAGCATCGCAATGGTTGTTTAAGTTTTAGCTTGTGAATTTTTGACTTGTGCTTGTAATTTGTTTGGTTTAGTGTGCAGCTTACGTTTTATGCGAGGGCAAATCCCTGTGGACGAACTTCTTTTTGATCCTGAGATCGAGAGAACCGCAAGGAGGCTCAATAGCAAAATGAGACGTAGGAGGCAACAGGCTAGACAACGCCAAGAGCAAGGAGAAAGTTCTTCAACCACAAATCCACCACCATTCATACCAAACATGGAGCCACAACCACCACCACCTATTTCTACTCCATGTATCAATAGTCCAAGGAACACAGCTCAGTTTGCCAACCACAAGGGAAGGCAAGCTGAGATGAAGACGGGAACTCTGAATTTATTATATGGGAGTCCATTCACCGGAATGGACCATGAAGACCCATTTGCTTTTCTCACAAAATTTTATGAGATAGCATTGGCTGCCGGAGTGGATCAGGCTCAGGAGCTTCCGTTGTTCAGACGATTATTTCCCCACGCTTTGCTCGGTAAAGCAAAGGATTGGTATCTCGATCAAACACCAGCCGTAATGACAGACTGGAACGTGTTAGAAGAGAAATTCATTGAAAGATTTTTCTCCCATAACCGATTCATGGAATCAAAGACGGCCATCTCGGTGTTTTCTCAAGGAACCAGTGAATCTTTAAATGAAGCGTGGGAGAGATTCAAGTCCATGCTTAGGAAATGTAAAGGGCATGGATTTGATGAATTGACTCAAATCCATATCTTCAGAAATGGACTTCAACCAAATTGCAAGACGTTGTTGGATGCCACCTCGGGTGGCTCGTTGATGTCAAAAAGTGCCGAAGAAGCCACAAACATTATCAATCGAATGGCTCTAAATGATCTTCAGAGTCAAAGTCGTGGAAATTCTTTGAAGAAGGCGGGAGTGCTTGAGTTAGGGACGAATGATGCCATCCTTGCCCAAAACAAGCTCATCTCACAACAAGTGGAACTCTTAACGCAACAAATCAAAGAGTTAAGAGAATCGTCAAAAGCTAAACAAATAGCTTGTTGTGAACTTTGTAAAGGTGAACATGACACCAGATTTTGTCCACCTCCCGGTTTTGACGAAGTAAACTACATGGCCAATCAACGGGACTATCAACCAAGACAACAACAACCTTATCAACCGCACCCTCAACAACAACAACAACAATAATTCCAAGGGAACCAAGGGTTCCAACCTAGAAGCAACTATTATCATAACCAAGGTTATGGAGGTGGTTCTTCTAGCCGTCAAAACCCTCCCCAAAATCCGTATCAATCTCAACAACAGTCGGTCGTCAATTCTAAATTGGAAGAGACATTGACGCAATTCATGCAAATGTCAATGGCCAATCAAAAGAGTAATGACGCGGCCATAAAAAATCTCGAGACTCAGGTTGGGCAACTCGCCCAGCAACTCGCTGAACAACAAACCGGTCCTTCTTTTTCGGCTAATACGCAAACAAATCCTAAGGAGCATTGTAAGGCGATTATGACGAGAAGTGGGAGGGAGTTGGGTAGTGAGAATGAAAAAAGAGTTGAGAGTGAACAAAGAGAGAAAGAGAAAGAAATTGAGGAGGAAATAGTGGAGGAAAATGTTGATGGTGAAATAGGAGTGTGGAGTGATGAGGAAGAAGTTGAAAAGAATAGAAATAATGGTGAAGTTGAAAAAGAAAAAGGTGTGGAGATTGAGGAAAATTAAAGTGATGAGGTAATAAGGGAGGTAGTGAAGAAGCCTAGATGGAAAAGTGCTAGAATTGCAAAGGGAAAGGAGGTAGTGAGCGCTACTCCTATCCAAAACCTTCCTTATCCTCATGCTCCTTCCAAAAGGGAGAATGAACGACATTACGCCCGGTTCATGGATATTTTTAAACAGTTGCAAATCAACATTCCGTTTGCTGAAGCCTTGGAACAAATGCCAAAGTATGCCAAATTCATGAAGGACATACTAACCAAAAAGCGGAGGTATACGGAACCGGAGACCATCGTCCTTGATGCGAGCTGTAGTGCCATTATTCAAAGGACGCTTCCTAAGAAAGAGGTTGATCCGGGAAGAGTTACATTGCCGGTTAAAATTGGTGACGTGTATGTCGGGAAGGGACTTATTGACTTGGGGTCGAGCATTAATCTTATACCTTTGTCAATTATCAAGAGGCTTGGCAACATTGAGATTAAGTCCATCCGAATGACGTTGCAATTGGCGGATAAGTCGACGACCCATCCTCATGGCGTAGCCCAAGATGTTTTGGTAAAGGTCGACAAATTCTTATTCCTGGTGGACTTTATTGTAATTGATATGGAGGAAGATGATGATGCTCCGCTCATCTTGGGCCGGCCATTCATGAAGACCGCAAGAATGATGATAGATGTTGATGACGGTTTAATGAAGGTGCGGGTTCAAAATGAGGAAGTCACATTTGATCTATTCGAGGCGATGAAGCATTCCAAGGATAGAAATGATAGCTTTCGCATCGATGTGATTGAAGACGCTATTATGGAGGTTTCAAAGCATATTCATGAGATATCTCCTATGGAGTTAGCTCTTGACGACTCATTGGAGGTTTTCACTGTTGAAGAAGAGCTGGCTCTTGAGGAATGCTTAAAGGAACTCGATAGTTTAGATGACCTACAACCATGGGAAGTAAAGGAAGAAAACTTGAAGAAGGAGGTCATTGACGAAAAAGCGCCAATTGAATTAAAAGTGTTACCTTCGACTTTAAAGTATGTGTTTCTAGATGAGACCGAGGCAAAGCCGGTCATCATAAGCAACCTTTTGACAAAAGAAGAAGAAGCCCGTCTAATCATTGTGCTAAAAACCAATCAAGAAGCTATGGGTTGGACTCTTTCCGATCTAAAAGGAATTAGTCCATCCTATTATATGCACAAGATTTTGATGGAGGAGGATTTCAAGCCGGTAGCTCAACCACAACGCCGCTTAAATCCTACCATGAAAGAGGTTGTTCGAAAGGAAGTTGTGAAGCTATTGGATGCGGGAATGATTTACCCGATCTCGGATAGTCCGTGGGTTAGTCCCGTGCACGTGGTTCCGAAGAAGGGTGGAATGACCGTAATTCGAAATGACAAAGACGAATTGATCCCGACTAAAGTTGCCACGGGGTGGAGAATGTGTATAGATTATAGACGGTTGAATACCGCGACTCGAAAGGACCATTTTCCACTCCCATTTATGGATCAAATGCTCGAAAGACTATCGGGCCAACAATACTATTGTTTTTTGGACGGCTACTCCGGGTATAACCAAATTGCGGTTGACCCGGTTGATCATGAGAAGACGGCTTTCACGTGTCCGTTTGGAGTGTTCGCATACAGAAAAATGCCCTTTGGGCTGTGCAATGCACCGGCGACCTTCCAACGATGTGTCCAAGCCATTTTTGCCGATCTGATAGAGAAAACAATGGAAGTCTTCATGGATGACTTCTCGGTATTTGGTGGGACGTTTAGTCTATGCTTGGCAAATTTGAAGACGGTGTTGGAAAGATGTGTGAAGACCAATTTGGTGCTGAATTGGGAAAAGTGTCACTTCATGGTGACCGAGGGGATCGTGCTAGGCCACAAAGTCTCTAGAAGGGGGCTTGAAGTGGATAGAGCTAAGGTTGAAGTAATTGAAAAATTACCCCCTCCGGTGAATGTGAAGGGCATCCGTAGCTTTTTGGGGCACGCGGGGTTCTACCGGCGCTTTATCAAGGACTTCTCAAAGGTGGCTAAGCCTTTGAGCAATTTGCTCGCCAAGGACCAGGTATTTCTCTTCACCGAAGATTGTTTGCAAGCTTTTGAGGTTTTAAAAGAAAAATTGGTTACCGCTCCAATAATAGTCGCTCCCGATTGGAATGAAAATTTTGAACTAATGTGTGACGCGAGTGACTATGCTGTTGGAGCGGTACTTGGCCAAAGAAAAGACAAAACTTTTCATGCGATACATTATGCGAGTAAGGTTCTTAACGAGGCTCAAATAAATTATGCCACAACGGAAAAAGAACTACTCGCAATAGTGTATGCGCTAGAAAAGTTTAGGTCTTATCTTATAGGGTCTAAAGTCGTTGTGTATACCGATCACGCGGCGATTAAATATCTGCTAACCAAACCGGATTCGAAGCAAAGGCTCATCCGTTGGATCCTCTTGTTACAAGAATTCGATGTGGAAATCAAAGACAAGAAGGGGTCGGAAAACTTGGTAGCGGATCATTTATCCCGATTAGTGAACGTGGAGGTTACCGTGTGTGAAAAAGAAATCCGGGAAGAATTTCCTGATGAAAAATTGTTTAAGGTTCAAGTTAGGCCGTGGTTTGCAGACTTTGCAAACCACAAGGCTAGTGGTTTTGTGCCTGCCGACCTAACTTCGAACCAAAAGAGGAAGTTCCTTTCGGATGCGAAGTATAATGTTTGGGATGACCCATACTTGTTTAAGTTGGGTAGCGATAACCTGTTAAGGAGATGCGTAACTGGTGATGAAGCCCAGAGCATCCTTTGGCATTGTCACAACTCGCCTTATGGCGGACATTATAATGGGGTTAGAACGGCCACTAAAATTCTTCAATCGGGATTTTATTGGCCAACTATTTTCAAAGACGCACATACCCATGCGCAAAGTTGTGACAGCTGCCAAAGAAGCGGTGGGATAGGTAAGAGAGATGAGATGCCTCTCCAAAATATCCAAGAAGTGGAAGTATTTGATTGTTGGGGCATAGATTTCGTAGGACCTTTCCCACCCTCTTATGGGAATGAGTACATGCTTGTTGCTGTCGATTATGTCTCTAAGTGGGTTGAGGCGATTGCCTCACCTCGGGCGGATGCCAAAACGGTGATAAAATTTTTAAAGAAAAACATATTTTCCCGTTTTGGAACCCCCCGAGTGTTGATAAGTGACGGAGGGTCACACTTTTGCAATGCACCTTTGGAAACAATTCTAAAACATTATGGTGTATCGCATAGGGTGACAACTCCGTACCACCCTCAGGCTAACGAGCAAGCGAAGGTCTCTAATCGAGAGATTAAGAGAATCCTAGAAAAAACCGTGTCTAATTCTAAAAAAGAGTGGTCCCAAAAATTGGACGAAGCATTATGGGCCTACCGTACGGCCTTTAAAGCTCCAATTGGCCTAACTCCCTTTCAATTGGTATTTGGTAAAACTTGCCATTTGCCGGTTGAATTGGAGCACAAGGCCTTGTGGGCCCTAAAGTTTTTAAATTTTGAACATGAGTTGGCCGGTAACAAAAGGAAAGTACAACTACTTGAGTTGGAGGAGATGTGCAATGCCGCATACCACTCAAGTTGGTTGTACAAGGAAAAAGCAAAGAAGTATCACGACAAGAAGATCCGTAACAAAGAATTTGTGCCCGGACAATTGGTCCTATTGTTCAACTCCCGGTTGAAGTTGTTTCCCGGGAAGTTGAAATCAAAATGGTCCGGACCATTTCGGGTGAAAGAAGTAAAAGAGTACGGGGCCATTGTCATTGAAGACATGGACAAGAAAGATAGTTGGACCGTGAATGGCCAACGATTGAAAGTGTATCTCGGCGGTCATGTGGATCGCGAGAGTTGTGCTCAGCCGCTCGATGCTCCTCTGTGAGCATCGCACCGTCGAGCTTAGCCGACGTTAAACAAGCGCTAAATGGGAGGCACCCCAACATTGTAAGTATTTACTGTTTTATGTTTTATGTTGTATTGAGTACACTGTGCTAAACCCATGCTGGATGACTTGCAAGTGCTGCATTTGGACTTGAGAAGTTGATCAGTCAATTCATCTGACTATTTTGAAATCCACTAAGACCTAAATTTTGATGTGTTTGTCCAATTATGATGACCCCAAGAGAAAACATATTCTTAAGAACCATAGGAACAACTTTAATGTTCATCAAAAATTGATTTGAAACTTGTAAGGTCATCATTTATTTCAAAACATTATAGGTCATTTTGACTGAAACCCTAATTTTGGGTCAACTTCCCAAGAACCTAACTCCTTCATTTTTCATGATTTTGAGGTGGGATCAAATTAATTGGAAAGTTTAGGATGTCTACTTCATTTTTTATGTTGAATAAATTTTCATAATCCTAAAATAAACACATGTGATAATACAAAACATTATAGGTCACTTTGGACCAAAGTCATTGAAATGTGAAAAAGTCCAACTTAAAATGCCCATAACTTTCTCATAAAAAATCCAAAGGATGCAAAATTTAAGTCCAAATTGATTGGGTCGAAAATATCTACAACTTTGGTGTTGAAGAGTTTGTCATTTGAGGCTTTAATAATTGAAAAATAAGGGGTTGAAGTTGGTCCATTTTGGCAAAATTTCCATGCATATGTTTTGCACCTTGAACTTTATGATCAGTTTTCATTAATTCCCCAACACCAATTGGATTTTTGTTCAACATAACAATTGTAACTCATGTCAAGACCTTTCCAACCATTACCCACATGACCATGTTTCAATTTGGCAAAGTGCATTTTCGAAGAGATGAAGATTTATGTTCATTTATGCATAACATGTTGAAACTTTGTGCACAAGGCAATTCAATCACATTTGCACGTCCAAAACACTTCAATTACACTTCAACATGCTAAACCAATTGCATTTGGGCCTCCCATGCGCCTGTACAGGCCCATGCATGGAGGCCCTCATTCCACATGCACACGAGTTTGTCGTTGCTTGCATCAACTTTCACTATAAATACAGATGCTTGGCTTCATCCACTTCCAACCTTAAGGCGCCTAACACTCTGCAGAATTGAAATCCTACCCTTCACTTAAAGGAATTTTGAGTTTTCTTCTTCAATTTTTCAATTCAATTTTCAACTTCCTTGGTTGATTATTGAGCTTCAATTCCTAAGCCTAGCTCCATTGCCATCTCAAGATCACACTGCAACAAAGAATTGGAAGAGATCGTGCCTTGTAAAGCTTCACTTCAAAGGTTGTTGTTCAAACTTTTTTGATTCGAAACTCCCTGGATCTTGCTCATTTCTTGTGTTTGTTGGTTCCTCTGAAGTCCTCCCATAAGAGGCAATTAATTTGTGCATTTAATTTCATAAATTCATCAAGTTCAATTTGAACTCCATAATTTTCTATCTCAGATTTCTCCTTCTATGAGAGTCTAGAGTAGAAACCAATGGCACAGGGGTGATGTACATCACCCCAGCTTTCCAATGATATGAGGATCGTGTGTTTTGGTGAGGTTTTCAAAACCTGCAACTCTGGTCGGAGCTGGCTCGCTCGCCGGAGAAGATGGTGGTGTACACCACCGTCCACCACACGTGGATACATCTGGACCATTGAATGTTGTTTCTAGATCAAATCCCAGCCATGCAATGTTATGACTTTTATTAATGCCCTGCGTTTCTCATTTGACTTTGGATCATCATACGCGCGCGCCTCACAACCCTTAGATTGGACACGTCAATTAATGAACTTGATCCAACGCGCCACGCTTTTTCTTAATTTCTGAATTTCATTTTATTTTCTTTTATTTCCTTTTATTTCAAAAATTCATATCTTCTTCATTTTAAATCCAAAAAATATGGGACCAATTGCATTATTTTCCTTTTTAATTCTAGTTTCTGAAAATGATTTTTAATATTTTTTATGAGTTCATTTAATATTTTTTGTGATTTTTCTCTTTTTTGGTTATTTTTAATTCATTTAAAATAGTTTCCAATATTCAAAAAATGCAAAAATGTTTTCTTAACATCTTTGAATGATGATGAATCTATGAAAAATATGCTCATCAATTTCTTAATTGATTTGAGATTTATTTGAGATTTTAGTTCAATTATGTTATATTTTCTTTATTTTTAATTGTTTAAAATTAGTTTCTGGTTTCTAAAAATGATGTAAAATTTTGTCAAACTTTGTTTGACCTTGTTGAACTTAGGATGATCCATTTGGACTTTTCCAAGTTGATTTGAAATGGATTTGAAGTTTGACGTTTGTTTGTTTATTTTAATTCAAGTATTATTTTAATTCTCAAAAATACCAAAAATATTTTATTTGTCTCTTGACTTCTAAGCTTCATTTTGCGTCTGTTTACCATTGATTGACTTGGATTCCATTTACATTTGGTCATTGTATTTTGATTATGTCATTTGACTTTCAATTATGTACATTTCCATTTCTTCTTCTTTTTCTTTTTCTTTTTGATCAATGAGTTAATGATTGGTGGTTAGCCTTGACATATGAGGGGCTTAACCTTCTTTGATTCAAATCTAATTCATCTTGATCAAAGATCAAGTGAATGACTTTGCATTAGAGATAGGTTGCTTCTTGGTCAAGCAAAAAACCTAAATCCATACAAGATCATTCTTCTTTTCTTTTGGCATGGCAAGTTGTAGGAGCTTGACTTACTAGTCATGGTCTCTAACTTGTGTTTGTTGCCTATAGTCTTATTGACCGGCCTCAGATAGGCGTGACTACTACATTAGTCCACTTACGATTGCTTAACATACCGCTAAATGGCCTTATGACACACTAACACTAACTACTAATGACTAACTTTTAATTCAAGCCTTTAATTTTTGTAATTTATTTTTTATTCCATTTAATTTCTTGCACATTAATTCATTTGCTTTTGCCCTTTGCTCACTTGAGCTCATGTTTATGTTAATGCAATTTACCTTTTGCTCACTTGAGCACATTATTGTGTATATATTATTGTGCTTGTTTTGTTTTGTTTGTGTGAACCCAATGCAAATGGACAAAGGACTTAGATTTTAGGACCTTACCTATGCTAATGGAGTTTGAAGAGCAACTAGGCCTCATGCCTTTAGAATGCTTAATCTTGAAGATGAGCTTGAAAGAATCCTAATTCTAAACTCACTCTTGTCCATTCTTTATCTGTATTGTGGAACTTTTTGATTTGTGTTTTCTTGTGTGCTAGGGATCCCAAACTTGCCAATTAGAAGAACCATTGTCACGAGCATCCAAAGTGAGAGATACAAAAGCCAATTGGAAGATTCCTAGGAGCTTGATTGTTATTTGATTGATTGCTTGAGTTATTTGCTTTTTGCTTGCTAATTCCAAAGGATGAGAGCAACTTGGATCATCTTTATGATCTCAAGAAGGGAACTCCATGTGGTTTTATTTCTCTTCCTTCATCTTTGCATGTTTAGGACCTAGCCATTCTCTTCTTCTCTCCACTCTAACCCAATCCAAACTTTTGTGCAAACATTAACATTGTTTTCAAAATTAGAAACCTAAGCACTATGCTTTTGATTTTCCAAACTCTTTTCATAACACTTATTTTGAATTGAATTCTTAAGTTAACTTTGACCTTACTTTGTGAATACTTTCCATTTGTAAATACAACTCACTCAATTATTTTGTGGTTTCAATGGCCACTTTTGCCAAAACTTTTTCATAAACATTAGCTATTAGGTTTGAGTTATCCTAGAGGTTGATATAATACTCACCTACATCCTTAGTGATGAACTATAAGACTTCCATGCTTATTATAGGGTTAACCCCTCACTAGAATGTTGAAGCTCTCCTCACATGGTGGATTTGTAGTTTTAGGTTGAGTTTTCTCCCTTCGATAATAAAAGACCTTAAGGCTTTTGGGCCAATCAATTCACCAATTTCTTTTGAGATTTTTACCCCGAACTACGAGGTTTTGATCCTAGTCTTTTTTAAGATGGTACGTAGGCAATGGGTTTATCCATTCAAACACAAAATTGTAAATAACTTGTATATTCTTCTCTCGTCTCCCAAATCATGTTTGCACAAATATTTTCACAAATACCAACCTATCTTACAACATTGGTGAAAAGGGCCCCCTTAGAGTACTAAGGATGTTTTGGGTGCTTAAAACCTTCCCATTGCATAACCAACCCCCTTACCCAGATCTTTGACATTTTTATTAGTGTTTGTTTAGATAAAACTTCTCGGTTTTTGTTTGCTTTCTAACCTTTCCTTTGGATAAATAGAAGTGCGGTGGCAACTCGAATTGTATGATTTACTTTTAATTTAGTCAATAAATCTAAAGGTAACGAATACCCCGCTACATATACCTTTTGGCATTCCTTATTTACTCTATCTCTCATCAATCCGTCCTTTTGTGTGTGACCCTGTAGGTTTTCGCGATATTGACAACTATATTAAATCATGTATTTAACATAATAAACAGTGAGCGGTATATAGCAACACATCACTACTACCCAAGACACGAAAATGTCATGTGATCTGACAAATCTTTTTTTGTGATAATACTTATGTGTACAATTACCCTTTTTGCCCTTATGTTTATATTAAACACAAGGCATAAACCATGTCATCCTTGTCCAATTCAATATTTGGGCCTTAGACATTTATCCTGTTATGCAGGATGGGAAAATTTCATCTAAGTCACTCATGTCCCTCGGCATGCTTCATGGAGTATCTATCAACTGTCTTTATGGTCATCGAGTTATGGACAACGTTTGATCAACAATAAAGCACTCGACTCTACATCTAGGATCCATAGTGGTTTCAGGTCGAAGGGTGGTATACACCACTATCACCATAATAATAACTTATGACACTTTGCATAACATTCTATGTAGTATTCTTATAGCAGGTCAATCCATTATAAATATTACTCCTAATATTCATACCTATGTTTAAGACTTGATAACTCCTTATCCATGATCCATGAGATGTGATCATCAGTCTATAGACATAATAGTCTTAATGCTTTAATGTTATCCCACTTCACAACAAAGCTCGACTACAGATACTTTAAGAATTTCCTTATGTTTAATGGAATCTCATGATTAAGTCACACTTGATACATTCAAACGGACTATCTATTCTAGGGGCTTTATTAAACAAACATAATAAAGAAAAAGCCTTTTATTATTAATAAATAATTCGATACAAGTACCAAAAGTATTGGCCTCTAGGTCTTACACCAACAATCTCCCATTAGCACTAGAGCCAATCAGACATACCCCAAATACTCATAGATCTAGTATGGCCATCATGCTTCTGTTGTGCAAGAGGCTTTGTCAGTGGGTGAACAATATTATCAAGTGTAGGTACTCTGCATATTTTCACATCTCCTCTATCTATTATTTCTCGAATGAGGTGATAATTCCTAAGTATGTGTTTGGATCATTGGTGAGATCTAAGCTCTTTAGCTTGTGTGATAGCACCATTGTTATCGCAATAGAGATCAATGGGATCCACAATGCTAGAAACTACCCCAAGTTCACTAATGAACTTTTTGATCCAAACAGCTTCCTTTGCTGCACTTGAGGCAACAATATACTCGGTCTCGGTTGTAGAATCCGCAACTGTATCTTACTTTGAACTTTTTCAACTCACAGCGCCATCGTTTAAGCAGAACATATAACCAGATTATGATTTAAAGTCATCATTATCTGTCTGGAAGTTAGCATCGGTGTATCCAATTACAGCAAGCTCTTCCTGACCTCCATATATCAAGAATGAGTCCTTAGTCCTTCTTAAATACTTAAGGATATTCTTGACAGCTACCGAATGAGCATCACCGTGATCAGATTGGTACCTACTTGTTTCACTTAAAGCATACGAGACATCTGGTCGAGTACATAACATGGCATACATGATAGATACTATTGCAGATGCATATGGAATCTTATTCATGTGATCCCTTTTTTCCTTAGTTGAAGGGGATTGTGTTTTTGATAGACACATGCCATGTTGCATATGTATGAATCCTTTCTTGAAATCATGCATATTAAAGCGTCTCAAAACTTTGTCTATGTATGTACTCTAACTTAGGCCAAACAGTTTTTGTGATTTATCTCTATAGATCATGATTCCTAATATATAGGCTGCTTCACCTAGGTCCTTCATAGAAAAGTATTTCCTTAACCAAGTCTTTACTTGTTGCAGAGTAGGGACATTGTTTCTAATGAATAATATGTCATCTACATATAATACCATGAAGATGATCATGCTCCCACTAACCTTCTTGTAGACACAAGGCTCATCTTCATTCTTGATGAATCCATATTGTTTTAATGTTTCATCAAAACGAAGATTTCAACTTCTGGAATCTTGCTTCAGTCCATAGATTGATCTCTGTAACTTGCATATCTTTTGGGCTTCTTCCGGTATGTCAAATCCTTCAGGCTGTGTCATGTACACATCCTTAAGAAGATTCCCATTATGTAAAGCAGTTTTAACATCCATCTGCCATATTTCATAATCATGATATGCAGCGATAACAAGTAAAATCCTAACAGATTTAAGCATTGCAGCTGGTGAAAAGGTTTCATCATAGTCAACCCCATGAATTTGTTTATATCCTTTTGCAACCAGTATTGCCTTATAGGTATGTACCTTACCATCCATGTCACTCTTCTTTTTAAAGACCCACTTGCATCCTATAGGGTTAACTCCTACGAGAGGCTCTACCAAGGTCCCAACCTGGTTTGTGTACATGGAATCCATTTCAGATTTCATGGCTTCTAGCCACTTCCCAAACTCAGGACCAATTATGGCCTCTTGGTAGGTCACAAGCTCATCTTGATCCATGAGTAATACATCACCTTGATCAGTTACGAGATATCCATATCTCTCAGGTAAGTGACGTATCCTGCTTGACCTACGCTGGTCTTGTTCTACTTGAGCAGGTTTCTCTTCCATAACTACTTGTGTTTCCGGCTCTAATTCCTCCATAGGTGTATCATTGTTTTGTGATTCTTGAATTTCTTCAAGCTCTACTTTCCTCCCACTGATTCCTTTGGAAATAAAATCCGTTTCTAGGAAAACTCTAGTTCGAGCGACGAACACTTTGCCTCAGAAGGATTGTAGAAGTAATACCCTTTTGTTTCTTTAGGATACCTCACAAATAAGCATTTGTCAGATTTGAGCTCAAGCTTAGTTGAAATTTGTCGTTTCACATAAACTTCGCAATCCCAAATCTTCATGTAAGACATATGTGGTTTCTTACCACTCCATATCTCATATGGTGTCTTCTCAACCTTTTTGGATGGAGCACAGTTAAGTGTGTAAGCTGTTGTCAATAGTGCATGTCCCCAAAAGGAGTTTCAAAGATCGGCGTGACTCATCCTGGATCGGACCATGTCTAACAAGGTTCGATTTGTTCTCTCAGATACACCGTTCTATTAGGATGTTCTAGAAGGAGTAAGTTGGGATAGAATCCCACACTCTTTCAGATGGTCATCAAACTCTAGGCCTAAATCTTCACCATCTCGATCTGATCGAAGAGTTTTAATATTCTTACCTAGTTGGATTTGAACTTCATTCTTGAATTCCTTGAACTTTTTAAAGGACTCTGATTTGTGTTTCATTAAATACACACAACCATATCTACTTAAATCATCAGTAAATGTGATGAAGTACTGAAAACCTCCTCTGGCTGGTATGTTCAGTGGTCCACATACATCAGTACGTATGAGGGCCAAAAGATCATTAGCCCTTTCATATTTTCCTGTGAATGGAGAGTTTGTCATCTTTCCAATTAAACAAGATCTGCATGTCTCATATGATTCAGAATCAAAAGAGTCAAAGAGTCCATCTTTATGGAGTTTGGAAATGTGTTTCTCATTTATGTGGCCTAATCGACAATGCCAAAGGTAAGTTGGATTTAATTCATTAGGTTTCATCCTTTTAGTATTAATGTTATAAATAGGCATTTCAAGATCAAGGACATATAGTCCATTGTTTATTTGTCAGTAGCGTAAAATATATCATTAAAATAAATGGAGCAACAATTGTTCTTTATTATGAATGAAAAACCAAACTTGTTCAAACAAGAAATGGAAATAATATTCCTGCTAATTGCTGGTACATAATAACAGTTCTCTAACTGAGTTGTCAAACCACTAGGTAAAGTCAATACATAAGTTCCTACGGCTAAAGCAACAATCTTTGCTCTATTGTCAACTCGTATGTCAACTCCATCTTTTGCAAAATCTCTACTCCTTTTTAGCCCATGCACATTGGTATAAATGTGAGAACTGCATCCAGTATCTAATACCCATGGTGCATAAGTATATAGATTAATTTCAATAACAAAAATACCTGAAGCTGAAGTCTCTACTCCATTCTTCTTATCTACCAGGTACTTTGGGCAGTTTGTCTTCCAGAGTCTGGTCTTACCGCAATGGAAGCAAGTGACATCCTTTGCTATCCTCCATTAGACTTCAAAGAAGGAGTGATGTGTCTAGGTTTGGCAACCTCCTTGCCTTTCCCTTTACCACCCTGCTTGGTGGACCTTTTGTTCTGTTTCTTTCCATTTCTGATCATCAGAATGGACTTCACTTTTGACTTCAGATTCTGCTCAGCAGTTCTTAACATGCCTAGCAGTTCAAGAAGATTTTTTTTCCATATCATTCATGTTAAAATTAAGGACAAATTGACTGAAGCTCTCTGGCAAGAATTGCAAGATCAAATCAGTCACAAGTTCCTTTCCGAGGGGAAAACCCAACCTCTCAAGGTTTTTCACATACCCAATCATCTTGAGCACATGGGGACCTACAGGGGCTCCCTCAGCTAACTTGCCTTGAAAAAGGGCTTTTGAAACTTCAAACCTTTCATTCCTTGCCTGCTCTTGATAGAGGATATGCAGGTGTCCAATCATATTGAATGTTGCCATGCTCTCATGTTTCTTTTGCAACTCCAAGTTCATGGTAGTTAGCATGAGGCAAGCAGCTTCATTGGCATCATCGACATGCTTCTTATAAGCATATCTTTTTTCCTTAGGTGTAGAACTAGAAGGTTTCTCTTCAGGAACAGGTTCCTCCAAGACATACAACTTTTTACCATTCTTGAGGATAATCCTCAGATTTCGGTGCCAATCAAGAAAATTTGTCCTAGACAATTTTTTCCTTATCAAGGATTGATCGCAAAATGTTGTTAGAGGTGTTTGTTGTCATGGTAATCTACATGAAAAATATGAAAATATACGTATCATTAAAATAACATATTCAATCAGTCCATTAATTAAATATGCTCACACTATTTTACTCAAAACAAATGAGCCTCACCATTTGATTCGGAAAATCCTGTTGGAAGATTTTCTAGTGGGTGAAGATCCATATTTCACTTTGTTTTAAGTCCGCTTAGGCGGATTACACAAAACTAGGTTATTTAGGTAGGAACTCCTTCCAATTGTATCTAATACAACTCTTGAATATTTTAGTTGGGTGAATAACTCCTTATTTCAATCCATCATATAGATCATTTCCAACTCTTGCTTATAAATGTATATAATCTTATTATAATTTTTTTAGTTAACTTTGACCATTGCTTTATAAATTGGATATTACAATTATCCCATCACACCTTACTAATATCCCATAACACCTTACTAGTCTTGATGAGTGCTAAAACTTGGAAAGCACAAACTTAATATTAAATTTGAGGGAATTTGCAATTATTTTGATCTCACCGACTTATTTATCATATAAATCGTCTCTCACATGCATCAACATACATACAAAATGAAACAGTTATGACCCCTATCACAATTATTCTCCCAAGTCAATGAAAGAACCTAAGCTAACCTAATAACGATTTAAGCTTCTCCAAGAAAGATCTTCAAGGTTGTACTCCTTTGATATTTTATTCTTCTCTTTCTTCATAACATTACATTACATAAAAGAAACTCGTTTTACATACGAGGGAATGAGATAAGAAAAGAAGTTACATTAAGAGATTAAAAGAGAGGCACGACATGCATACCGTATTTTAAATGAACAATTCATTTGAAGCCGAAGTTTTTTTTTGCATCAACACTTGATACTTTAGAGCGCAACTCTTATGCAGTCACAACCCTAATTGGATAACTCTTTGATAGCACAACCCTTGTACCGTCATGAATCTTAATGCGAAAATTTCATACCGTCAAACACACCTCGATTGATAGTTCAATATGATTGATCAACACATCGTTGCTTCACCATACTAATATTGAATTCCGAAGCAAATGATCATTGATCGCTCAAAGGAATAACCATCATTAAGTGTTTGAATGAACGGAACAGAAATAATATATCATATATACCATGTTTTACATCAGAATTACATATACTATGGGAGTTGGTTTGCCTTGGAAACCCTAATTCATCTGGGTATCTTATGTGACTTCTTCAACAAGCTTCTTCAGCAATTGATCAAATATTTCAAGGGATACTTCATATTTCATCATCTTATGCATATATGATCCTCCATGAGTCCCAAAAGTCAAAATAATATCAAGCTAGCAAGTTGGTCCATGGTGGTTGACCAGAGGAATTCAACTGATCAAAACTGGGGTTCCCTAGACCCTATATCCTACAATTTTTATCATATAAAAATGATTCCAAGAGAAAAATTAATCTAAATGACATTCAAAAAAACTTTCATGTTGATGTCTAGAGCTAGTTTTTCTTGGAAAGTCATTTTTTATGGTGAAGCATTATAGGTCATTTTGTCTAAGCCCTAATTTGGAGGTCAACTTCCCAAGAGCATAACTTGCTCAATTTTTATAAGATGAATTATATTAAAGTTTAATGATCAAATTTAAGATGTCTACTTTAACCTTTATGTTTGGAGGAAGTGAAAATTTAACTTTTAAATGCATGTGATATGAGGAGACATTATAGGTCATTTTGGGCCAATACCATTGAACAAGTGATTTTCCTCAACTTATAAAATGCATAACTCCTTCATTCTAAATCCAAATGAGATCACATTTGTGACCATTTTTAATGACTTTGAGAGAGTGACAACTTTGATGAAGGAACGTTTCTCATTTGAAGCCCATAGAAAAAGTTACTCAAGGTGGAAGAAGTGAACATATGGCTTGGTACTTAGAATTTTTTTTGATATGTTTGATTTTCCAAACTTCCACCTCAAAATTCATCCTGATCCAAGCTTCAAATGAAAAAGTGTTCAACATGAAAGTTGTTCCTCTTGATCTAACCTTTCCAAAAAGTCCAAATTCATCCCATTTGGACAAAGTATGAGTGACTTGCACATGGCTGAAAGTTGAATGACCATTTGGCATATTTGAACTTCCACTTTCCATACACAAATGCATGGCTTGTTAACATGACTTCAGCATTGCTTGCACGTGATTTTAGACCTGAATGCATCATCACATGGGCCTATCACATGCTCATGCATCCATGCAAAAGGGATTTTAATATTTTTGAAAGTTTGAAAGAAGTGTGCAAATATCATTGCATTGGCTTATAAATAGAAGTGTCTATGCTCAGAATTGAGGACCCTTGCGCGCCAGCTTTGAATCTCCAACCCTAAACCCTCACATTCAAAGGATAACCTTGAGGATTTTCATTGAAAATCGAGTTTGAATCTCCCACTATTTTGAGATTCAAAACTCCAAGAGTCCTGCTTCTTTCTTGATCCATTTCCACTCCATCAAGCATCTAGAGCAAGGCTAAGCACAATTGAGAGTAAGATCATGTCTATCTGAACCTGCAGTGAAGGTGAATTTCTGAATTTTTCATCTCTTCAATTCTCACCCAATTATCCATAACTCTTGTTGATTTTTGGTTGTCTGAAGTACTACCAATGTAGGAAACAAGATTGAGTTGCTTTAAGGTCAAATCGAAGCAACTCGGATCATAATCCTCAAATTTCAACTCCCTATATCTTTCAATATACTTGGAGTTAGGTAAAATTGAGGCCAAATTCGAGCTCCTCAGCATTTTTACCTTAAATTCATGTCCTCCTTTTTTATTTTGGTGATGGTTGAGGGGGACCAGTCCGGTGAGGTCCACCGGAGAAGAAGACCGGAACTCTGGCTCTGGCGATGCGTTAGCATGTCTCCAGACCACATGATCCTCTTATTTTGTTTTAATCTTGAGCGTCCAAATTGATTACCATGCGTGTGGCACATTAAATAAAGTCCACCATGAAACGCACGCTCTGATCCACTTGATCTGCCACCTCAATTAATGAGGGAGATCAAGTGGTCCACGTTTTTTAGCATTTTCTAATTTTCATTTTTATTTGAGTTATTTTCATTAATTCATATAAATTTTAATATTGATTCAAAAAATATGGGACTTTCACCAAAAATTCTCAAATATTTTTCTCTTTTATTTTCTAAATTAAAATTATTTTTTTGATCAATATTAATATTTTTCATGATTTAATTTTTTGTGTGCATATTTTTAATTGTTTAAAAATACTTTTAAGTTTCCAAAATTAATGAAATTTTTTCTCCAAGGTCTTTTGACATTGTTTGACCTATGATAAATTTCATGGCCATTTATTTGGTGTTTTGATGAGGTTTTAGGATTTTTACCAACCATAATTTAATTTAATGCATTTTTTAATTGATTTTTAATTTTTTAATTGCAAATAAATTGCGTGAGCTATTTGTGTTGACTTGTTGAGTTTGACTATTATTGTTGGGCCTTAGTTAAGGTTGATTTGACTTTGGAGATTGATGAAATGTACATTTCATCTCCCAAAATGAATGAATGATTTTAATTTGATAAAAGTCCTCCTTTGACCAATTTGTGTTTATTTCATTTTCCCTCCCTCTTCATCTCAATTCCATTCTATCCCTATCCATTTCATTGACCTATGATATCTCTATACCCTAAGGCTAGTTGATTGCAAAATCAACATAAGTATGGATGAGATTAGGTCCACCCCTTTTGCCATTTTTTTAGTGTGGTATGTCTTAGGAGTATGGTTCATAATACCATATTTCTAACATCCATTAACACTAAAATTTCTATTGTCCGACCTCAAATAGTTGTGACTTCTACATAAGTCGAATTATGATTGCTTAACATAGCGCTAAATTTTGACACAAAAGGCATATCATTCTAGTAAGTGAGATTGTAAGTCTCCCCACTTTCATGGTATTGTGTGAAAACTTGGTCTTTTTTCCTTCCTTTGGAAGATGTCTTGGTTCAAGGATCCATGCTTGTGAATAGTGGGTTGAGTGTTCTCCAAAGAATGACTTAAACAACAAAAAGCAAAAGCAATACTAACTTCTATTCAACTAACATTTAACTAACATTTAATTTCAAGCTCTTTACTTTTATGCACTTTAAATTCAAGTCTTTATTCATTTGCCATTATTCATACCATTTAACTTGTTTATTTTAATTCCATTTTCATTTTGCTCACTTGAGCCTTATTTTGTGATTATATTATGATTGTATATACTTGTTTATGTATCTTGTTTGGTTTTGTGGTCTTTTGACCTAAATGCACATAATAACAATGAAAAACCCTAAAAGAGATTTGTGTGGACTGTTGGTTTTGATCTGAGACATTGGATTTAGAATTAGGCAGCACGCCCTATGCAAAAGGACTTGGCCAATGCCAACTTTTCTGAAACCAAGTGCTTGTGAAGTGAACTTTCATCTGATGGAAGTATTGAGATCCCATTTGAGTTCATCTGCTACATGGTCTTATCGAAGTTGTTACTTTGAACCTGTGTCTAATGCCTATCTCTGAGCCATTCAAGGATTATGTTATCTAATACATGGGAAATTATGAAGAAGATCATGAAGTTGCTAAGCTTGGATGTGACTATCTTTATTTGATGCCTTCTTCTTCATCTTGCTATTTATGTATTGATATTGCTTGATTCTAAAGTACAAGGGAAAATTGGGTTTCTATATGATATTCTTGTGTATTGGATTGCATCCCATTGGTCAGATCTTTTCAACTCTTAACTTTTAATTTTTTCGTAGGATTAGTCTCTTCATCTCCTCCCACTTCTTTAATTTCAAATCTCTCCATCCTTTTAAAAATCTTCTTTGCTTGTGATTTCTAAACTTAGGCACAAGTCCGAAAGTCTTGTCAAACATAAAAATATAATTAATGAATTCTTTTATCATCCCCACACTCTATTTATTGCAAACATTTTTTATACCAAAACACACGTACACACAAAAAGGGCTCCCTAGGAGTACCTAGGACACTTTGGGTGATAACACCTTCCTTCTGTGTAATCAGCCCCCTTACCTATAATCTCTGGCATTTTATTAGTTTTGATTTGAAAACTTCTTATCTTTGGGTTTTTTTTCGTACTTTTCCCTTTTCCCTTGGAAACAATAAAAGCACGGTGGCGACTCTGGTTTTATTAACGTTAAGTTTATCCATAACTTAATGGTCATAAATTTACCGCTACAGAAATTAAGTGGCGACTCTGCTGGGGAGTATTGTCCAGTGGATTTAGCCTACTTTTGTGTGTGTATATAATTGTATATTTGATGTATGTATATTTGTTTGTATGATATAATCTTCTTGTTGTGCTTGGTGATCTCTGAGTGGTGAGATAAGTTCTAACCCGAACTTGAGTGCAATTAAGATGGGCGGATGGTATAGTCATGTTCGACATGTGTGGAGTAGTCCTTAACAAGTTGGCTTGAGACCCATCTACTCAATGGAGACCCTTTGGGAGCTATTGATGTCACACAAGTTATTTGTGGTTAGGCATTACTTTCTTTTATTTAGGGTCCAAGAAGCTGAGGACCGTAGAACATTTAACCCATCTTGGCCTATTTAGGACGTAGTGCGGAGACTGTTCAGATGTAGACTTGATAACAGTTGTTACACGATACTACACTCAGACGAGTTTCTCTTGAGAATATTATGGGTTGATGAGTCAGTCATCCTAATCTGTAATAACCGATAGATAAAATTAAGACTCTGGGAACTTTTTAGAACATGATCTACAAGTTTTATCCTTAGTACACTCCTTTGGGATGGTCCTTAACCAGACTCCATGCTCATGACTCACAACAAACCCTTGATTCTTGGTTGATCCAATCAAGTCTTGTCAATATCAATGGAACTTGGATGTTGATAAGGTGAAAACCATAATCCACAAAAATGGATGATTGATCTTGATAATTACTTGATTCGTCCCTTGACCTTTGTTTGTTTGCTTTGTGTGTGATCCCTTATTTGTGATTGTTGCATTCATGCATTCATGCGCATCATGACATTCATCACACGAAAAATAACTTCAAGGAACTGTGGTTTTATTTGCAAATATTTTCAGACGATGGACTATGGACGAAGGAACACTAAGAAGTACAGTTTCAGATGTCCAGACTTGAAAAAATTAAGGAAGCTATCATCTTTTGTATTAGATCCCTTGGACTTCAAGCAACGTCATGGGAAGCTTCTATCTGTATTGTCTGCTGATGTGGTTGAAGGACTCTTGAGTGTGTTGGTTCAGTTTTATGACCCTCTCTACCGTTGCTTCACTTTTCCTGATTATCAGCTTATGCCTACGTTAGAGGAGTATGCCCATCTCTTGGGAATACCCGTTTCTAACAAAGTGCCTTTCAGTGGATTGGAGGAGATTCCCAGATCTCATATCATAGCTGAAGCTCTTCATCTGAAGAAGTCTGAGATAGAGGCTCATTGGATGAAAAAATGAGTAATGTTTGGGTTAACATCTGAGTTCCTCATTAATAAAGCTACTACCTTTGCTCAAGCCGATAGTGTGGATGCTTTTGAAGCTATCTTCGTGTTACTCATCTATGGTTTGGATTTGTTCCCTAACATTGACAGTTTTGTTGATGTTAACGCCATTAAAATTTTCTTGATTAGGAGTCATGTGCCTACTCTGTTAGGAGATATGTACTTCTCTTTGCATCTAAGGAATTCTAAAAGTGGTGGAACTGTTGTGTGTTGTGTTCCTCTTCTGTACAAGTGGTTTATTTCGCACTTGCCTCAGACGCCTATTTTTGTGGAGAACAAACAATGTCTAAGGTGGTCTTAGAGACTTATGTCTCTCACTAATGATGATATAGTTTGGTATGACTCTTCATTAAGTAGCTTGGATATTATTGATAGTTGTGGTGAATTCTCTAATGTGCCTCTCATTGGTACACAAGAAGGAATCAACTACAACCCTGCTCTGCCCCGTTGTCAACATGGGTTCCCCTTGAGAGGCAAAGCTAATAACATTCAGTTAGAAGGTATTTTCTATCAAGAGGGTAAAGATCCCCATTATTTGAAGCAGAAGATGATTCATGCTTTGAATAATTTGCATAGGAAAGGAAGATCTGAGCTTGGTCCGTGCAACTATGTAGCCTTGGAAGCTTACACTTCTTGGGTGAATAAGAGAGATTTGGAATTGAAGATGCCTTATACTTGTGAGAGACCTATGTCTATGGTTGTGGTTGAGTCATTAACTCTACCTAACCAATATGTAGAGGAGTTGGAAGACACACTTGCCAAGATGAAGC
Source organism: Lathyrus oleraceus (assembly GCF_024323335.1). Taxonomy (NCBI): domain Eukaryota; kingdom Viridiplantae; phylum Streptophyta; class Magnoliopsida; order Fabales; family Fabaceae; genus Lathyrus; species Lathyrus oleraceus. Next base: position 315,432,421 of record NC_066581.1, on the reverse strand, counting down.
AAGAAAGAGATATGTGGGAAGAACGGTTTCATGCTTTGAGTAGAAAGCATGAAGAGTTGCAGCTTGAGTCTAAGGACAAGGATGCACTTATTGAACTTCTCGAAGACCGAGTAGTGAAGAGACAAAGAGAACCAGAGGTTTCATCTTCCTCTAGTATACCTCAGCCTTCTATTGCTTGGAAGAAGATTGTCGATCAGCTTGTCCTCGAGAAGACTCAGATGAAGACTTCTTTTGAGTCCGAAATATGACGCATCCGAATGAAGTACGCGCCTGCAGCCAGATTATATGAAAATGTTGTTAGGGGATCCCAAGGATGACTAGTTTCCCTTTTTCTTGTATTTGTATTTTGGTTTATGAAATTGTACTCAGTGTAATCCTTCCAATTATATAAATAAAAGAGATTTTTATGATCAATCAAGATTGTGCAATTATTATTATTATATATTTTCAAATAAAATAGTATGTTCCTTGAAAATAAAAACAATCAAAACATTGCATTTCATGCATCATTTTCATATTAGGTTTTTTCTTCCACCAGATGTCTCATTGGTTATTCTTCTGTGCTTCAGCCAAGGTGACTCACCGATATAATACCCGCGCCAATCATTCGAGAATCACGGAACACTTGGAACAAGAGAACAGAGACTTAAAGGACAAGATTTCACGCTTGACTACCATGATGGAGTCAGTTCTAGCTGCTCAAAGTCAATCTTCTCCAATGCCTGCAACTCCCCCTCCTTAGAGGACTGTCATTTCAGAGGTTGTTTCTTCAACCGTGCTTGCCACTCAGTTCGCTCCCGCTATGCCTGCCCGGTTCCCGTGGGGAATGCCGCCCAAATTTGTACCAGAGGGTTTTGCACCTACCTTTGCTTCCATGCCGACATCTAGCTCGGTCATGTCTGTGCCGCCACCGGTTGTTCACACGCTACCTTGTGTTGAGGATACCATCTATCATTCCGAGCTGTCTGAAGGTTTGAATGTTTATGAGAAGATGGATGAAATGAAAGACCAATTCTTTGAGCTGCGAAAGGAATTGAAGACCTTGAGGGGAAATGATTTATTTGGTAAGAGTGTTGTGGAACTTTGCTTGGTTCCCAATGTTAAGATCCCGATGAAGTTCAAAGTCCCTGACTTTGAAAAGTATAAAGGGAATACCTATCCATTCAGTCATCTCGTCATATATGGTAGAAAGATGTCGGTGCAAACCCATAATGATCAGTTACTGATTCATTATTTCCAACACAGTCTGAGTGGTGCCGTTTTGAGATGGTACATGGGTTTGGATAATGCGAGTGTCCGCACGTTTAATGATTTGGGTGAGGCTTTCGTGAAGTAGTACAAGTATAATGTGGATATGGAGCCGGATAGGCACCAGTTGAGGTCGATGTCTCAAAAGGACAAGGAGACGTTTAAAGAGTACGCTTAAAGATGGAGAGAGTTGGCTGCTCAGATCACCCATCCTTTGGAAGAAAAAGAGACGACCAAGATTTTTCTCAAGACCCTTAGCTCATTTTACTATGAGCGAATGATTGCTAGTGCCCCCAGTGACTTTACCGAAATGGTAAATATGGGGATGAGATTAGAAGAAGGTGTCCGAGAGGGACAATTGTCTAAATAGGAGGTTTCGCCAAGTAAGAAGTACGACAACAGATTTTCCAGAAAGAAAGAAGGTGAGACTAATGCAGTCTCCGTTGGGAGGTAGATGAGGCCTCATGTCAAAAGAAGTCCACAACCCCACCAACACCATCATCAAGTATCATCTGTTATTCTAGTATTTTCCAATAATCAATCAATTCCAATTTAACAACAACGTCAACAACAGTCACAGCAAAGAACAAACAACTACAACACCAACAACACCAACAATAATCATCAACAACAACAGAATTTTGAGAGGAAGAAGGTCTCTTTTGACCCTACTCATATGTCTTATGTTGAATTGTATCCATCTCTGGTTCTCAAGAACCTTCTACAACCAAGAAATCCTCCACAGATTCCAGAACCACTTCCATGGTGGTATAAGTCGGAACTCCTGATAACGCGAAAACGTGTCGTACTTTTGGCTCCATATGCATTTCTTTTTACTTGATTAACACTTATTATTACGCAGTATTTTATGTTTATTATAGGTATTCACCGGTTAAAAGGTTTACAACAAGCAAAATGGAAAATAGCAAAAAGGAAAGAAAAATGAAAAGAAAAAAGAGAAGAAAATGGAGTTTTATAGAGATAATGGGCCACCAAAGCAAATGTGCGTGTGGTGCCCACTATCTAGGGTGTGTCGCGCCCGCCACATTGACCCAAGGAGGAGGTGGCGCCCACCACCAAGACTTAAGAGGTGGCACTCAATCCTAAAAAGGTGGCGCTCACCTCTCATTCAAAGGCTAGGGTTATGGCAACCGCCACAACCTAGTCTTCCATCTTTTTCTCCACTTTTGTAGCCACGAATCCACCCACCTTTGCTACAAATTAGGGATTGTGGAAAATATATAAAAGATCTCTCAGACTCGCTCGGGATGCTCTCTTCTTCCAGTTTTCAAGCTACGAGTACTTTTTTAGTCTGAATTATTATTTTCCTTTAGTTTTCTAGGCAGTTTTCTTACTTTGTAAAAGTAATAGTTCTCCACATCGGGGACTATTGCGCTATATTATTTACGCTTTTGGGATTCAATTGTAACAGTTACTCATTGCCAAAGCCTGCCGATATTATTTTAATCAAAGAATCAAGATTCAGTTCCAGTTCTTAATTCGCAATCCAGGTTTTATTTTGATTACTGTTTTATTTATTTATGCCTTATTGCATGTTTAATTTCCCAAATACCATGTCTGTTACTGGATTCATGTCCGGCTAAACCCTTAGGTATCAGTATGTAAAGACCGTCGAAACGACGAGATTCATAAATAATTGGTGTTAGTTTTTATAAAACTTATTTTTCCGGTTTTAGTTTCTTATTTTAATCAAACTGTTTTTCGTACGAGAGTACAAAAAAACTAAGGTTACGGTCAACAAGAACGAGAGTTTGAGATTTTAACCAGATAGTTGAAACTAGGCATTAATCCTAAACATAGAGAGAGCGCTTTAGGATTAATTAGACTTTATTTATATTCAAAAATTACTTTTAAATTCAAAATGAGACCGCGAGAGCCAAGCATTCTGGTTTAGGAGTATGGTCAGAGTCAATAAAAATGAGAGTGTGAGACTAGGTCCTTTCTATAAATAATTTCTACTCAAGAATATTTTAACCAATAAGATTACACCAACTATCTATCGAATCCCCGAAGTTTGATGCGTTACATACCGATATCCCCTATATCTCGTATCTTTATTAATATTCTATTTACGTTAAGTTATTTCTCTTCATCCCTCCAATCTTAGAATGATCATCAGCCTTAGATTTACATAGCAACATTAGACCACGATACGTTCGATTATTATTCCTTGTGGGTTCGATAATCTTTAAAACTACACGATAGGACTGTCCACTTGCAGTCACTATTCACATAGACTTACTAAGTCGCGATCAAGTTTTTGGCGCCGTTGTCGGGGACTAATTTAGTCGATATCGTAACTCCAGTGTTTCCCAATATAGACTATGGCAAATAATTCTTTTTCCCTTTCTACATTTATCGAGTGTATGCCAAGTACTCTCTCTTGAGGCGAGAAATTAAAGCTACAATTCGACGAACCCGGGCGTTATCTTAGATTAGAACGCCAGATACGAGACTTGATACAGGAACATTGTATCAAGCTAAATCCTCATGACCTTAACAATCCTTCTTCTGAATCAGTTATTCAACCAAATATGGCTGAAGGATTACAAAACCGTGCTCTTAAGTACTATGTAATCCCTTCGCAGGATGAACCACATAACAGCATTGCAGCCCCTGCCGTCGAGGCCAATAATTTTGAGCTAAAACCCTCATTGTTGTCAGTCGTACAGTAAAACCAGTTTTCAGGTAGTCCCACGGAGGACCCAAACCTACACTTATTAGTATTTTTGCAATACTCCGTCTTTTCCCATTTTCCTTAAGAGATAGAGCTAGAGCTTGGCTCCAGTCTCTACCATCCAACTTTGTCACTACGTGGAACGAGTTGAAGAAAGTCTTCTTACCCCGATATTTCCCACCTAGTAAGACGACTATGCTAAGAGCCCAAATAAACAGGTTTAAACAAAAGGATAATTAATCACTTTTTGAAGCTTGGGAGAGATACAAAGACATGACGAGGCTTTGTCCACATCACGGTCTTGAAGAATGGCTTACCATTCACACATTTTACAACGGTCTCTTGTACAATATAAGATGGACAATAGACGCCTCTGTAGGTTGCGCACTGATGGATAAACCATACAATGAGGCCTATCAACTCATCGAAAGTATGACCCAAAATCATTACCAATGGGGAAGCGAAAGAACCTCTGTATAGAAACCTCAACTGAAGGGCGACATGTATGAATTAAGCAGTCTTGACCATGTCAACGCCAAGGTAGATGCTCTGACTCATAAGATAGACAACTTGACCATAACACCAGCAGTTCCCGTGGCTGCCGTAGCACCAAACTGTGAAATATGAGGAGTTCAAGGGTATACTGCCCCAAAATGTCAACTCTTGACAGGAACCTCCACAGACCAGGTGAACTATGCTCAAGGAAACCCTTACTCAAACACCTATAACCCAGGTTGGAAGAACCATCCTAACTTTTCTACAAAAACAATAATGCATTGTATGCACCTAACCAAGCACATGTTGTACCACCAGGATATCACAAAGCTGCCTCAAATACTAAAAATGCTCATAGGAAATAAAACTTAGAAATAATGATGGAAAACTTTATAGCTACCCAAGCCCAAACGAATAAGGATTTCCTAAATCAAAACATACACACTAGTGAGCAAATCAAGCAGTTAGCAAACAAGGTAGACGCATTAGCCATCCATAACAAAATGTTGGAAGCACAAATCTCACAAGTGGCTCAACAACAAGCACCTATTGTTGCTCCTGCAGGCACATTTCCTGGACAGCCGCAACTAAACCCGAAAGGCCCAGCAAATGCTATTATTATACTACGAAGTGGGATAGAAATAGACGGACGGACCAACCCTAGAACTCAAAACCCATCCATGCATCAAGATCCAGGTAAGGTAACTGAGAAGGAAGACGAACAAGAGGAAGATAAAAACGAAGAGGCCGTAGAGAAAGAAGAACCTTATGTGCCTCCACCACCATATAAACCCCATATCCCTTATCCTCAAAGACTTGTTAAATTTAAAAGTGTAGGACAATTTAAAAAATTCGTAGAGCTTCTAAAACAATTGAATATTACAATACCCTTTACAAAAGCCATAACTCAAATGCCCTCATATGCTAAGCTTCTCAAAGAAATCTTATCTAACAAGAAGAAGATAGAGGATAACGAAACCATTACACTTACTACTGAGTGTAGTGCCATAATACAAAACAATATGCCTCCTGAGCTAAAAGACCTAGGTAGTTTCTCCATACCCTGTGTAATCGGGAAGTTTGTCATCGATAAAGCACTATGCGACTTAGGAGCCAGTATTAGTTTAATGCCCTTGTCCATATGCGAAAGGCTAAAAATGGGATAACTAAGACCTACGAGAATGTTCATACAACTTGTAGATCGTTCTATTAAATTTTTCGTAGGTATGCTAGAAAACGTTCCGGTGTGCATAGGACAATTCTATATTCCTACTTATTTTATAATCATGGATATAAAAAAGGATTCCAAAATCCCTATCATATTAGAAAGACAATTCCTAGCTATAGCCGGAGCTATCATAGATGTTAAGAAAGGCAAGCTAAACTTCGAAGTTGGTGAGGAAAAAGTCGAATTCATTTTGACGCAATTCCTAAAGACACCAACTATAGACGATACCTATTGTCTACTAGATGTCATCGACGAATGCATAAGAGAGACGAAGAATGAACAAACATCATACTCCGAAATACTGAAAATTCCAAGGCGTCCTACTTTTGAAGATGAAAATTTAAGTAAGGAATACCAAGATGACAGCCTAAGCGAATGCCTAGCTTTAACGCCCGATCATATGCCTTGCCCAAAGAAACCAACCCTAGAACTTAAGACGTTACCCAAAAATCTAAGGTACGAATTCCTAGACACTGAACTTGAGTGACCTGTAATAGTAAATGCAGACTTAGGTCAGATAGAGACCGAAAAGCTTCTACACGTTTTAAGAAAATACCCAACTGCTTTAGGCTACAATATCTCAGATCTAAAAGGAATAAGCCCCTCCATATGCATGCATCACATAATGCTAGAGGAAGACAATAAGACCTTTAGAGAATATCAAAGAAGGATAAATCCCATTCTGAGTGATATAGTAAAGAAAGAAGTTCAAAAGCTATTAGAAGCAGGTATTATCTACCTGATATCCGATAGTCAATGGGTCAGCCCAGTACATGTCGTACCAAAGAAGGGAGGCGTCATAGTTGTGAATAATGAAAAAGGAGAATCTATAGCACAAAGAGTGGTTACTGGAAGTAGAAAGTGTATTGATTATAGAAAATTAAACAAATCCACTCGGAAGGATCATTTTCCTTTACCGTTTATTGATCAAATGCTTGAACGATTGGCTAAGCATTCTCACTTCTGCTACCTAGAAGGTTATTCGAGATTTTTCCAAATTCCTATTCATCCCGACGACCAATAGAAAACGACCTTCACATGCCCCTATGGTACATTCGCCTACCGACGAATTCCATTCGGACTGTGTAACGCTCCCGCAACATTCCAAAGATGCATTATGTCAATTTTCGATGATTTCATAGATGACATCATGGAAGTCTTCATGGATGATTTTTCTTATGTGGACAGAGCTTTGAAGGATGCTTATTAAATCTTGAAATGGTACTAAAAAGATGCGTAAAAGTGATCCTTGTAAGACCCCAATTTTGATCCTAAGATCCCTCATGCAATTTCATCATAAGCATTAGCATTGGGATCATACATTGGCATCCTCCTTACCCCTCCTTCATTGGGTTTGTTTTGGGAGATATCACCAAGTACTTTGTGATTGTATCATACTTGTGTATTATCATTTTACTAACCAAAATACCAAAAATATGTCTTTGCATTTTCCTAACTCTTTTGTAGGTAGGGCATGATCTCCATTGATCTATCAAGTTAATATCTAGGGTTTGAGATCCTCATGACAAAGAGCACAACCATGGATTGATCCAAGAATGGTTATGGGCATCATATATGAGTTCCATTGATTCCTACATGTTATATGGATCAAGTTTTCTTCAAGAGATTGAGGGTGATTTGCCTTGTAAACCCTAGTTTGACTAGGTATCTTGAGTAACTTATCCAACAAACCATCTCACCAATTGATGAAATTTCTCAAGGGACACTTCAAATTTCATCATATTGTGCATATATGATTTACCATGAGCCTAGAAAGTCAAGAGAATTGAAGGTTAGCAAGTTGGTTGATGGTGGTTGGCCAGATGAATTCATCTGATCAAAACTGGGTCTCCCTAGACCCTATCTCCTACAGTTTTCAGCATATTGTCGCAACCTGAAAAATGGAATGCGAAAAAAAACAACAGACGAAGAAAGACAGGAGAGTCGCCACCGTGCGTTATTTATCCCAAAGGAGGGAAAGGAAACGCTCGAAGTAAACCTGGAAAAAGGAAAGGACAAGACAGGGTCTCGCAACCAAATCTTGGGTTCGGGAGTCGATTATGCGAAGGGAAGGTATTAGCACCCCTACGCATCCGTAGTACTCTACGGGATCCACTTTTGTAGTTCTTGTCTAAAGGGTGTGGGTTTATCTAATGTGTTATTTACTAAAAAAAAGGGCCAAAAGAAAATGACTCGCACGGATGTCGCATCCACTGCATACGTATCTCATCTGAATATGAGAATCAGAGTCTTCGTAGCTCGGCTACCTAGGGGTTAAGGGTAATTGTGCTCTCTAAGACATCGCGTCTTATGCCTACGTATCTCATCTGGAATGAGAATCAGAGCAAGCCGTAGTTCGGCTAACTACGGGGTTATGGATTGGGTTTTGGACGAACGACGTTACTACGCAATCTACCGGATGCTCGACCTTTGGAGACTTACTCGCCTGTAGTAGAAGGAGTTAACGTGTTCTTAGGAGAAGAAAAATCAATGAGTTGGTAGGGTTAGGTATGCTCATGCAAAAAGGAGTCATGGACGAAGGAACCTGTAAAAAAAATAAACACACAAAAACATTGCCTCCTATCGAGGTCTTCCAGCTAGGAAAGCAGTAAAATGCGGGAAAAATGTAAAAGTACCACGCGGATAAAGATCCGAAGTAACAACAATTAGAGGAATGGGAAACCCAGGGATCCTTCCAAGCTAAACACCATCAAAGAAAGTGAGTCAGTACAGGTAATCGGAATAAACCTCCAGGTGGTATCCCACAAACAAAGTGGAACACCAGGCAAGCTATCCCTGCAAAAGTCATGTGAGTCTGATTGGAGAGCTTGATTGAAATTGGGTTACATCCGTGAGGTTTACAAAACAATCTTTAGGGTTTATGTGAGGCAAAGGTGATTCTGTGCAATTGAGTTCCCTTCAGGGCTTGGAGGCTGCTCTGGGTTCTCTGTCAGGTTTCTCTCTAGGTTTTGTCCAGGGTTTTGTTCCAAGGAAACCTCAGAGTGTTTTGCTTCTCTTCCTTTTTCTGTCTCTTTTGTTTCAATGAAACTCTAGTATTTATAGCCTAATATTGGTAGCTTAGTGGGCTTTTGAGAGAGGTCCAAGTCTGACATTTTTCTATTATATTTTATTTTTTTATTTAATTAATTTTTTTATTTTTATTTTTATTTTTATTTTTTTGAAACGCGTGGGCTTCGCCTAGCGAGCATGACAGTTCATGAACAAACTTTTGCTCCTTCAAGATTAACGTTTTGACTGATGAATAGACCCCATTTGAACATGTTGGAAGTATCTCAAGCCATTCCCTTGTGTTGACTGATCACCCAGATAGGACCCACAAAGTGTCTTGGATGATGTTCAAGCTTCTTGGAGCTAATCCCGATTGACATGATGAAATGCAATGTATCTAATGTTAAATGACCTAAAAATGAATGCGTAAATAAGGAGGGAAAATTTTGGGGTGTTACAGCTGCCCTTATTCAGTCATCAACTAACCCAAGCAGGATAAGCGAACAGCTTATGAGACAAACAGGGTGAGCTGTGATTGAATACCAAAGACAGACCGAAAATTTGCGCTCCGAGAACACCACAAAATGCTGAAATACACCGCGCTGTTTATTTCTCTTCCGATCCTCTGGCTGAATCTGAATAAGTCTTCTGACTTAATCTGGAGTTTCGATCCTCTGGCTGAATCTATACTCAATTTAGTCCTCTGGTTGGATGTTAATTTTGATCCTCGGGCTGGATACGGTTTCGATCTTCTGGCTAGATCTTCTTCGATCTTCTGGCTAGATCTCCTTTGTTTCGATTCTCTGGCTGAATCTATTTTCTTTGATTCTCTGGCTGAATCTACTTCGATCTTCTGACTAGATCTGAATTGTTTCGATTCTCTGGCTGAATCTCTTTCCGGTCTTCGGGCTAGACCTGACTTTGATCTTCTGGCTAGATCTTCTGCCTAGATCTCCTTTGTTTCGATTCTCTGGCTGAATCTATTTTCTTTGATTCTCTGTCTGAATCTACTTCGATCTTCTGGCTAGATCTGAATCGTTTCGATTCTCTGGCTGAATCTATTTCCGGTCTTCGGGCTAGACCTGACTTCGATCTTCTGGCTAGATCTTCTTCGATCTTCTGGCTAGATCTCCTTTGTTTCGATTCTCTGGATGAATCTATTTTCTTTGATTCCTAGGCTGAATCTATCTATTTTTCGATCTTCGGGCTAGACCTGACTTTGATCTTCTAACTAGATCTGGATTGTTTTGATGATAAATTCCCATCATCGGGATCTCGCATCTGGGGCATGCGCTGGTTGACCCTCTTTCGAAATCTACAGTCTTCATGTTAGATATGCAGCTTCGAGAATATCCCACTTTTGGGCTTCATACATATTCTTCAGGCTAGAACATGTTATAACGACTCTTCGATTAGACTTTGTTTTTTTAATGTGATCCGCGGGCTGGATCCTCTTGTAGGTTGATTTTCTGTTGAGCTGTCAATCTATTCCTCCAGCTGGCTTGCTGGGGAAATAACGCTCGTAGTCGACTCTCTGGCTGAATCTTCGAAATGAACCTCAGGCTGGATCTCTGGAAAACGATTCTCAGGCTGAATCTTCGAAATGACCCTCATGCTGGGTCACACACACACTTGATCTTCTGGCCGAATCTCATGACTTTGGTTGTAAAGTAATTTTTCAGTCTGCTTTGAAGAACCTGTTTATCAGCTTATGTGTATGTTTGATATGCATGCAAATGCAAATGCAAATTTTATGCATGGTGCAAAAGAAAAAAGAAATCTGCTTGGGGAAGCAACTCTGGCAAGGAGCGGATCGTTGTATCAATCCTTGAATGCTCTGGGGGGAACGATCCGTCTGCCGGGACCGGGGAGCCACCGAAAATAAATCGTCCTTTTTTGAAAAGTTGACCTTGCTGGGGAAGTATCAACTATGGAAACTTTGCTTGGCGAGGCTCTGCGAGGAGAGTCTGTGAGGAAAGCATTTCCTGGGGAAATGTCGTAGGAATCGACCTTTGCTGGGGATATGAACTTGCTGATCATCCTCAGGCTGGGGATTAAAACAAATCTGTTACAAAATAAAAATCTGCTGGGGACGAGATGAACACTGGGAACACCACCCTCTTGTCTGTTGGGTATGCGACTACTCCGCTGTTGCTGGGAAGATACAGTCTGACACTATCGACTCCGCTGGGGATATACAGTCTGGATACTGTCAACTCTACTGGGGATATACAGTCTGGATACTGTCAACTCTACTAGGGAACCTGCTCTATAGAGGAGAGGCTTTGTCAACCGCTTAGGGGTGAGGATTCATGACTTGGCATCCGGTTCTTGTGACCTGTAACCAAAAAATACACGTATGCCCCGGGGAATTACTCAGTTTGAATTCACCCTCCGGGATTAAGCACATTCAAAGCAATTTTGATTGTTTTCCTGCGTAAGTCATCTGCAAAAGCCACCATTACATTCAGATGCAATATGTTTCCTCAAGAATTCAGACATCTTTTGCAAACAAACTGATAAATGAAAAGTAAAGAGGCTTTTTAACTAAATTATTCGACTTTTGTTGGTTGAAAAATTTGTGCCAGGAATAGGCGAGTACATCAGGAAGCTGATCCCTGGAAAGAGGCGATCGCTATAAATTGAACAAGAGAAACTATCCTAATGGCAATGTGGAAACGGGGTCCCACCGAGTTTCGACTCTGCTATGGCTCGTATGTCCTCAAGACGCTCTGCTCATCTTGCTTTCTGAAGTGGATGATTAGTCGAACTTTTACCTTCGAAGATTGCCGGATTGAATGAAACGGTGATATAACACGGATGAACTCAGATCGCAGTTATTCGCTTATTCCCTAACTTTTGCGTGGACCGCCCTTTTGGGTTTTCAATCCACCGGGATACCCTTTTTTGCCTGAGCCGCCCTTTCGGGTTTTCGACTCACCGAGTGTACTTTTTTTGATTTTTATATCCCTAATTTTTGCCCGAACCTCTTCATTCTTTTTTTTGGTTCGTCGGGATGCCCCTTTTTTTGCCTGGACTATTCTTTTTACTGTCCAGCGGGTCTATTTTATGCGAAGTATTTTTTAACTGCGTCTGAGTTGACAGGGGACGGGAAGTCTTCGCCATCCATGGTTGTTAGCATCAGAGCTCCGCCAGAGAAAACTTTTTTAACCACGTATGGACCCTCGTTGTTCGGTGTCCATTTGCCCCTATGATCTGTATTGGGAGGAAGAATCCTTTTGAGTACCAATTCACCGACTCGATACTCCCGAGGGCGCACTTTCTGATTAAATGCTCTCTTCATCCGTCTCTGATATAGCTGGCCATGGCATATAGCTGCTAGTCTCTTTTCCTCAACTAGGCTTAGCTGATTGTATCGAGAACGGACCCATTCTGCTTCGTCCGGCTTCATTGTTGGTGGAGGGAAAAGTTATTCTGGTACAAAATGGCATACGAACCCCCTCCCGTGTGATCAACACTGCACCAACTTCGCGACCATTGACGTTGACCGCCCCATCAAACATCATAATCCATTTGGATTCAGGGTCAGGCCCCTCCTCCGGGAGTGGTTCCTCGCAATCTTTCGATTTGAGAAACATGATGTCCTCATCAGGAAAGTCGAACCTCATAAGTTGGTAATCATCAATCGGTTGCTCGGCAAGATAGTCTGATAAGACACTTCCTTTGATGGCTTTTTGTGAAGTGTATTGGATGTCATACTCTGTCAGCATCATTTGCCACCTAGCAACACTGCTGGCTTTTCAAAAATATACTTGACTTGATCCATCTTTGATATCAATAGAGTCGTGTGAGTCAACATATATTGTCTTAGTCGGCGAGCAGCCCATGCCAAAGCGCGGCAAGTTTTCTCGAGCAGTGAGTATCTTTGTTCATAATCGGTAAACTTTTTGCTAAGGTAGTATATTGCATGCTCTTTTCAACCTAACTCGTCATGCTGACCGAGCACACAACCCATTGACCTTTCTAACACAGTCAAGTACATGATCAACGGTCTTTTCCTCTCGGCCTGTAGACTAGCCCCGATCTTGATCTCTTTCTTGTCGTCTTCGGTACAAATGTTGATGGTCTCAACCACCTCCTGATAAGGTGTGATAGCTCGGTCCTTCTGTTTCAACAACCTGGCTAACTCCTCAGGCAATTCACAATCTTCCTCAACCCCTTCTTCGGCTTGATAAATAGGATTGTCGAAGTCATAATTGGCCATAGCAGTGTCGTTAGCAGTGAGATCCGGGTGATCAGTTTTACAAGGTGTTTTTTTGGAAAGAAAAGTGAAAAAGAAACATTGCCGATTTTGTAAAAGTAAAAATAATTGAAAGAAAGAGAACACAAAATTGTTTGCAAAAGCTGTCCTTTGTTGATGATGAAAATAATTGCGAAATGTAACTAAATGGATGGCCCTACAGATGAGTCATTACACCTTGGTCAAAGTGTAAGACTTTGTTATGCATGTGATAAAAGGAAAACAATAAAAATTACTCCTTCAGTAGAGTAAACCGGACGACTTTTTCAGACGACCAATTGTCGAGCTTTTCTCCTGGGACACACGGGCGAATCCAGCTATCTAAGTCACAGTCGTTGTCAGCCTTGTCTTCATCTGCAGCATTGACGGTGTGGGAAGAAACCAAACCTCCGCTGGAGAAAGTACCGGCTTCATTCTTCTGAGACCCCGGAGTATACCCCAATCCAAACTTGTCTTCTTTTATGATTGACTCCACAAATTTGCCCCAGCCTTGGGCATTACCAGCCTTAACCACTTCAACAGCTTGCTTGTATGAAGAGATAGAAGTCCCGACCTTCTCAGACTCAGGTGAAAAGACAGTTTCGGGCGCGACCTCACTGATGTTTTATGGCTTCGAAGCCCTGACATAGCATCTCATGCATCTCGCCATCCATCTCCACATACTTAAATGCAGAAAGGTGGCTAACAAAAATATCCTCTTCACCACAGACGGTGACGATCTGACCTTCTAGTCCATATTTGAGCTTCTGGTGGAGAGTAGAAGTAACAGCACCGGCAGCATGAATCCAGGGTCGACCTAGCAGACAACTATAGGCAGGCTGGATATCCATCACATAAAAGGTACTCTTGAATACCTGCGGTCCAATCTTAACTGGAAACTCAACTTCGCCACAAACAGCTCGCTTAAAGCCATCAAAATCCCTTACAACTAAATTACTCGGCCTCAGGGTGACGTTATCACAATCCAACTTCGTTAAGGCTTTCTTTGGGAGAACATTCAGAGAAGAACCTCTATAAACCAAAACATAAGAAAGCACCATCCCTTTGCATTCCATTGTGATATGCAAGGCTTTGTTGTGATTCCTGCCCTCAGATGTTAGGTCATAATCGGTGAAACCTAGCGCATGGCTAGTGTGTACATTCGAAACTACCGACTCCAGCTGGTTAACAGTTATGAAATTCTGGCGTAGTCAGTATTCAGATGTTCTACATCAAGTCATGACATCTGATCTAACATTGTACCTATTACAGCAAGACAGTTATTACACTCTGTACTAATGTGCACCTTTTCACAGTGTCACGACCTCTCTTTCTATGTCATCCTAGAATGGAGGGACACCTAGTTATGTGCACCTTATCATTCACTTCTGTTGTTTTCCTACACAGATATCAGCAAGATGTCTCAATCCTGTTTTGGACATTATCTGTTACATTGTTCCAGTTTGTTGGTCATATACTTGTATTTCCTAAATTAAAGGTTGTAACAAGTTAAACTAATCTCCACTTATTAAGGAGCTAACAAATAGATTATTTTCCAGGTTCATTAATTGTAGTTTAGTTGTTAGTTTCCTAGATTTTAGATCAGCTGGTGGATTCCTGAAGAATAGCCTGAGAAAAATCCTGAAGCAGAAAAACTAACCATCCAACAATTTAGCATATGCAGTCAGGAGTGAATGTCACAACATTCCGTTTGACATCCAAGTCCAGAACCATATGCTAAGTCTGTTTGGTTCCTGAAAACAGACTGTGCTAAATTTGCTGTACTGTAAAAGACCAACCAGTCTCTACTTCAGTATTAGCTTACTGGAAGAACTGTCAAGACACCCAGTTTGACAGTTTCACAATGATCTTTTGGCCAGGTCTGTTATGCTTTTGAAATCCAGACTTCACTACATACTGAACTGAAATCATCAACTTATTATACAGTATGTGCTGTTGTTGATGAATGTCAAAACATTCTGCTTGACATTCCAACAGAAGGCTATGTATCAGGTCTGCTATTATCTTGCTGAACAGACTGAAATACATGCTCAGTTGTGGCAGACATGATTATATCATACAGAAGGAAAACAAACACAGGAAATTGTTAACCCAGTTCAGTCCAACATGACCTACATCTGGGGGCTACCAAGCCAGGAAGAAGATCCACTATTAGTAGTATCAATTCAGAGTTAAACTCCCCCGTTTACAACTCATCACTTAATCCCTACCCAATGCAATCTATACCTAGGAACTCCTAGATAGAAACCTCCAGTTTCCATTCCTATCACTACAAATACAATGTAATGTTACCACACCTTGAACTTGCTTCACAACTTCATTCAAGAACAAAATCACTCTTGCCTACAGGCTTCGAGTTACAAACACTCTCAGGTTTTACCACTGAGAAACACATGGTAACCTTCCCACAGATTGGGAGGTTTACCTTACACACACCCCTAAAAATTCATTCTAAGAGGCTTACAAAAACTAGATTACAATCAGCTATTTATAACCTAATCACCCAACTGGATTTGGGCCTTCAGAAAATTGCAGCAGACTTGTTCTTTGCTGTTGCAACTTCAGCAGAAAAATTCTGCTACAAACAAGGTCTTCAAGTTCCTAAACTCTCTCCATATATATCTCCATATTTAGAGCCTATATATATTCTGATTTAGTCTTCAAGACCTCCACAAGGGAGTTAGGGTATTCACCAGATATCCTTGCTGATCCCATGACATATACTGAATTAATTAATTCAGTTTCCTACACATGTGCGATGTCACAGACCTGATGTCGTGACATCGTACATGACATGTTGGTCCAGATGTTGAATTTTTTCAACCCAACATATTAAAACAACAGAGATGATTACATTATTTGTTTTCTAAAATTACTGCCAATCCTAAGGAATCAACAATCTCCCCCTTTGGCAAATTTTAGCTAAAACAAATAAACAATACACTGGACAAAACATCCCAATTTGGGAATGCTCTTCATCTCCGTCATTGGCTCCACCACCACAAACACCAAGGTTGGTGTACATGGGGAAGAAGAGGGACAAGACTTAGTTGTACCAGAACCCTTCCCCTCAACCGGAGAGCTTCCTGAAGAATATGTAATGCTGAGTACATAGACAATGTAACTCAGATCACAAGGCACAACTGTCTTTCTAACTCAGATCACAAGACACAAGTGGTAAACCCAGTTGGTGGATTTTGTGCCTGATGCCAACTTCTGTTTGCTGCCACATCCATAGTTGGCTTTCTTCTGGTACATTCTCAACCCTAGGACTATATTTCTCTCCCCCTTTTTAGCTAAACATTTGTAAAGGCACCCTTCACAAAACCAGATCCAGGTGCAACTTGCCCAAACCTTAACATACCCCATGATTCTGAGAATGGAGTGTTTTTCTTGTGAGAGGAAGAGGGCTATTGCATCCTTTAAATAGCCCTGCATATGCCTAGGAATTTCCGGTAGAAATAAATGCTTGGTCAAGATGCATTTATTTTTGCTGAGAAACAGTCAGAGAATCACCAACAAAATCTCAGACTATCTTTGAATACCTTTTATAGCTCTTGGCTGTTTCTTTTCCAAAACAGCCGTTCCAGTGCATGGAGACCATTCCATATATGCAGTCAGACACGTTGCACGCGATGTCTTAACATTCCTGCATTCAGCCAGTATTCAACATTTCCCAAGACCTCTGTCATACCTCCAGTAGAGACTTGACACCTAGCACTGCTACAGCCAACTTTTCACACTTCAGTTGATGGTTACCCCCCTGTACCACACAGCTGTAGCCATCAGGCTTATTCTGGTTTATCAGACTTAGCCACATCACCCTCATAATTCCTAATGACTTTAAGATTCAGAAGGAATTAACAGCATTGTCCAGGGCAATGTCATGACATCCGGTCAGATATTCTTCTGCTCACTCAGCCTTGCCACACATCACAGCATCCTGAAAACTAACAGGTTGCCATACCCCGTTATTTGAGAGCACATAGACCACAAGCTTGGTGATTACTTGCAGCACACGGACACACTCCCCCTGTCATGGACAACCTACTCTCTTGGAGGTCACACATGATCATATCCAACACCCCAAGGTTGGACCTTCACATACTTCCTTATTCAAAGAGATTCCAGACCACTTGATGAAAGGAAAACATAAGACGCATCTTCATGTCTTCAAGAGCGCACCCTCTGTCCAACCCTCTTGGCTGAACACATCCACACTCTGTGTCCATCTCTCTTCTAACCAGAACAGAAGATCACTTCACAAGATGTTTTAACCTCAGCTGGGACATCCTTCACAGCATCACAAGGAGCACTATCTGATAGACTTCAGATATTGCTGAGTCACAAGCTTGGGCCAGAGGAACCCAGACATACATTGGGATATATACACTCTCATCCCATTACCAGAGACAGTCTTCCATGGATAGCTCAGAACTCCTACCACAAGCTCCAAGGGATGAAGAGAAGACCCCTCCTTTTGTCTTCAACTAACTACTTTTCTTCTCAAAAGTAAATAGTCTCAGACTTTTCCTCAAGACTAATCAGCTGCCATATCGATTATCTTGATTCTTCGAACTCACTTCTGAGATAGACCAAATGTCACTGGTTGATTACCTCCTTCATGAATTCTCATATGACAAGGTCAAGTGCTGCCTTTTGACCTCCCCACGTTTATCAGACTTCTCCCAAAGATATTCTGACCTTCCAAGTGAGATTTGAACTTCAAATTTTGAACTGTCCAGTCTCCACCCCTGTAGATCCTTCTATCTCAAGTTGATGTGCCACTTCACCAACTAAGAATCTGATGCTGAACCGAATGTCACAGCATTGTGCTTGACATCCAGCTGTTGAGTTCAGCTCCTTCTTCTGCCACTTGAAAGAACTTCCTCCCTTCACAGAACCAGAGTTCACTGTTCTCATAGACTTGATTGTGAACTAAGTTTGAGTAAACAACCTCCATCCTGCAGGTTTGCAGTTAAGTCATCCAAGCTCACACCTTGATGAATCTCTGCTTCTTCTCCAAAGACATCAGACACTCTGATGTATGAGTCTTTAGAAGGACCAGTTAGAGACTGACCCTTAAGCTATACCAAGGATTCCACTTCCTAAAGTAAAGTTGTTTCCATGAGGTTAAGAATGTTGCCACTTGTTCTTAACTCCATAGTGTGCATTAGCCAATGCACTTCCTCACCTAGATCAGAAATAAACTGATCCAAGTAACCACCATCAAGACTATGATGCCTTCTTCTTCTTGTACACACCAAGGCTGAACATGTTTCTTGCCTGGAAACCTTTTCAGAGATCATATGATTTTGCTGCCACCAAAGAGATAGATCATACACAATGTACTATCCTTCCTGTGATTCTGCACAGGGTCTTGAAGAAGAGATGTTCCAACATCTTTAAGAACATCAGTTATCTTGAGCTCCAAGGATAATCAATTTAATACTTGGACTTGACACAAGTAGACATTGATCTTAAATCCTTTCCCAATTATCCTTTCAGATACTTTCACCATAAGAATACTTTGAAAATACTCTTCTAGTGTCAGCATCTTCTTCTTGCAAGCACCTCAATAGTCTTGAGACTCTTTCCAGATTAGATTCACCCTTAGGAATGAGAGAGATGAATCATTCCTTGCAAGTGTGTCACACAACACCCAGAACCCATGTGACACAGGTCAACAGCCAACCCGACCCTAGGCTGACCACACGTGAGGAGGTTAACCAAAACTCCCCCTCAAATTGACAATCATGGAAACTCCACACCAATATCCATGCATTGTACACAAATGTCTCAACATGACATCCACCATCCCTTACCAGTGGCAACTAACTCCTCTAATCACACCAATCAGACTTCAGCTGACCATGAGTACTAGTGAGACAAACAACACCAGTCAATAGTAGATATGCATTGCCAGAGCATATTACCTCAACCAACCTCTGAATCTTCATATTCTCACTCCTAGTAAGAATTGCCACTTCTGAACGTGGTGTTTGAATAACAAGATTCATGGTTCCAACCCCCTTAGATGATATCACAGTCAGGTTACCTCATTATTGACTGCTAACATCCAGGAGACTTGTCTTCCAACACACCATAGTACTTCAGGGAACAACTATCCAACCCTGATCAAACTGCAGAGAGATGCCTAACAGCAGGAGATGGCACAATGTCACATCTCAACCAGCTCAACTTCTAGGGATGACCTTCTTGAGCACACACCCAGTTGACCCTGCTCTTGTCAACTTAGCACACACAGATGTCTCCTCTTCCAGGTCAGGAGTAGGTTCCAAACAGAATTATCCCATTGTTTGGACCCTAAAAACATCTGCTCTTCAACCAGTAGTTGCATACTTGTTGAACAACATGTTCTAACATCACATAGAACATTGGTTCCACCTCCTTGGAACAAACCTTCCTTGAAGGTCTTCAAGGTCTTCATATACACTACTCAAGAGAGTAAAAGAATCAGTGATTAAGTGATTCTTACCATCCTGAAGTGAGAACGTCATGATGAGTGGACTTGAGGAGACTCCAGTATCTTTGACATCTTCAGTAGATTATGATGAGATCTTGAACACAGCAGCCTTTCATCCACATGAGGGGAAACTACATCAGAGGTTGAGTTTTGCCAGGTATTATGCAGCGGAAATCATAATACAACTCAACTTATGAACACACACTTCACCAGATTTGCCTTCAAGACCATACCGGGTTTGAATGTGATTTAGTACTGGCACAGCTGTCCCACACACAGGTCAATTGCCAACCTCCGGAGACAGGTACACACCATTCCTGTCATGAACAGTCCATCCACCTACTTCAAGGGACCATTCAGGGAATTACAGGACCTTACACAGGTTCCAGCATCAGTACTAACATAACTCCTTGCCAGCTACCAGAAAGTATCACCCATGGATCTCATCCAGAGACAGAACAGGATGCCTGCTCTGATACCAATTGAAATTCTGGCGTAGTCAGTATTCAGATGTTCTACATCAAGTCATGACATCTGATCTAACATTGTACCTATTACAGCAAGACAGTTATTACACTCTGTACTAATGTGCACCTTTTCACAGTGTCACGACCTCTCTTTCTATGTCATCCTAGAATGGAAGGACACCTAGTTATGTGCACCTTATCATTCACTTCTGTTGTTTTCCTACACAGATATCAGCAAGATGTCTCAATCCTGTTTTGGACATTATCTGTTACATTGTTCCAGTTTGTTGGTCATATACTTGTATTTCCTAAATTAAAGGTTGTAACAAGTTAAACTAATCTCCACTTATTAAGGAGCTAACAAATAGATTATTTGCCAGGTTCATTAATTGTAGCTTAGTTGTTAGTTTCCTAGATTTTAGATCAGCTGGTGGATTCCTGAAGAATAGCCTGAGAAAAATCCTGAAGCAGAAAAACTAACCATCCAACAATTTAGCATATGCAGTCGGGAGTGAATGTCACAACATTCCGTTTGACATCCAAGTCCAGAACCATATGCTAAGTCTGTTTGGTTCCTGAAAACAGACTGTGCTAAATTTGCTGTACTGTAAAAGACCAACCAGTCTCTACTTCAGTATCAGCTTACTGGAAGAACTATCAAGACACCCAGTTTGACAGTTTCACAATTGTAGGTGTTTAAATTGGCTGCATTATATGGTAAAACACTAATGTCTTGACTGATGTCATGACATGTATATGTGACTACATTGTAGTTACTGCAGGACTAGCTAACACAAGATTATTGAATGCTGTGACATTCATACCTGTCAACAGATACTAAGGAACAGAAGTTCTGTTAGAACTTAGTATTCATTTGCAGTCTGGTTATCAAGGAAGAACCAGACCTGGCATAAGGCCTACTGACTGAATGTCAAACTGGATGTTGTGACATTCATCATTAACAGCAGCTGGTGAAGATTAGGCAGAGTGGTGTTCTGCTATACTTCAGCATATAACTTAGTTTGTTCTTCAAGAGAATAACAGAACTAACTTAAGGCCAAATGTGTAAATGTTAAGTTGGACACTTTGACATTTACTAATGTAAGCTGTTACTGTAGTATGGTCATTTTGATCAAGTACAGGTCAGCAAATAGTACAGTCTGTTTTCTGGAAAAACAGACTCAGCATATGGACCTTGATGTCAAGCTGAATGTCGTGACATTCGTGCCTGACAGCATATGCTAAATTGTAGGTTGTTCAGTTTTCTGTTTCAGCTTTTTCTCAGGCTATTCTTTAGGGATTCAACAGCTGAGAGAAAATCCAGGAAATCAACAACCAAGCTACATTCAATGAACCTAACAAATAGCCTATTTGTTAGCAACCTAAATGTTGAATTTGAGGGAACTTGTGTGACCTAAAATTCAGGAAAATACAGGTGCAAAAGCCCAGGTGCTGCAATATAAAAAGGAAGGCATTCCTTCATTCAGTCTCGGGGATTTTGAAGCGTGAAGAGTTAGTGTGTCCATCATACTTCACTGCTGTATTTTGTGAGTCTTGTATTAGACGTATCTTGTAAGCCAAGCCATTATCAAGTAGATGATTGCATTGGCATAGGGTGTTCATTGAGTTGTAAGTGTTGTGTCACTCAAAGCTTTTAAGCGTGAGTGCTGTGTATCTTGATTTAAGCTGTGAAGCATAATCAAGAGTTGTTTTTGAAGTGTGACTTCAAAGTGTCTTTAATATCACTGAGGTGATTGAGGGGGAGTGAGTAGGAACTCTGATCTTATGTTAAGATTGAAATTGCATTGGGTAGGGATTAAGTGATAAGTTGTAAACGGGTGAGTTTAGCTTTGAATTGATACTACTAATAGTGGATTTCCTCCCTGGCTTGGTAGCCCCCAGATGTAGGTCATGTTGGACTGAACTGGGTGAACAATTACTTGTGTTATTTACTGCACTTACTATTAAGTTCTGCATAATCCATGTCTGTGCAGAATTGGAAGTCATAACAACCAGTGTGACATCCAAAGTCTGATAACTAGAATTTCAATTGGTATCAGAGCAGGCACCCTGCCTGTGAAGTTCTGGGTGAGATCTAGGGAAGTTACTTTCTAGTACCATGGACAAGGATTTAGGACACTCAAACAGACCACCCATGTTGGATGGATCTAATTATGATGACTGGAAGCCTCGCATGATAGCCTTCTTAAGGTCTCTAGACAGCAAAGTCTGGAGAGCTGTCAACAAGGGATGGGAACATCCAACGAGGGACTGATGAAGATGGAGTCAGTGTGCAGATTCCCGAAGAAGATTGGGACAAGGAACAAGAGGCATTAGCTCTTGGAAACTCCAAAGCCTTGAATGCACTGTTCAATGGAATCACCAAGAACATCTTCAGGCTGGTGCACCATTGTGAACTAGCTAAGGAAGTTTGGGATACCCTCAAGGTAACTCATGAAGGTACTTCCAAGGTGAAGATGTCCAAACTTCAGATGTTGACAACCAAGTTTGAAAATCTGAGGATGAAAGAGGAGGAGACTATTCATGACTTTCACATGAATATTCTTGAAATTGCAAACACCTCTGGTGGACTAGGTGAGAAAATGACTGAAGAGAAACTTGTAAGAAAGATTCTCAGGTCCTTGCCTAAGAGGTTTGCTATGAAGGTCACTGCCATAGAGGAGGCTCAGGACATCAGCAATATGAAGGTAGATGAGCTCATTGGTTCTCTCCAAACCTTTGAAATGGGCTTAGGTGAGTATGCTGAGAAGAAGAAAAGCATAGCCTTTGTATCAAATGCTGAAGAGGAGTCAGAAGAAGGATATACAGGAGGTGATGAAAGTATATCAGAAGCCTTAGCCATGCTTGGGAGGCAATTCAACAAGTTCATGAAGAAGATTGATCAAAGAGGTAGACCTAATGTCAAGAACATCCCGACTGACATTAAGAAAAGATCAGCTTCTGAGGAGAAGTTCAACCATGGGAAGGGAATCCAGTGTCATGGCTGTGAAGGGTATGGACACGTCAGAGCTGAATGCCCTACTTACCTCAAATTGCAAAATAAGGGGCTAGCTATCACATGGTCTGAAGGAGATTCTGAAAGTGAATCTGAACGAGAATCTGCCAAACATGTCACTGCACTAACCAGTGTGTGTGTCTCTGAAGATGACACAAGTGCAGATGAGCTGACATTTGATGAACTTGCTGCAGCATATAAGAAGCTGTGTACCACCAGTGCAGAAGTGCGTGCACAAGGAGAAAAGCAGAAGAAACTCATCAAGGAACTGGAAGATGAGAGACAGAAGCAACTGTCTGCCATAGAGGGGCTAAATGATGAGATAGCCCTGCTGACCTCCAAGCTGAATCAGATGACCAAATCCATCAGAATGATGAATAAGGGAACTGACACCTTGGAAGAAATTCTAAAGGTGGGACAGCAGTCTGGAACCAAATCTGGACTAGGATTTGGAAAAAGAGCTGAACACAAACGCCCAAAGGCTAGAGTTCAGAAGTTCAAGCAGATGTCAAAGCCAATATCTCAACATCGAGGAGCTAGGATGAATGATCATCAGAAGAGAATATACCAGAA
The DNA here is from genome assembly GCF_024323335.1 of Lathyrus oleraceus. Classification (NCBI taxonomy): domain Eukaryota; kingdom Viridiplantae; phylum Streptophyta; class Magnoliopsida; order Fabales; family Fabaceae; genus Lathyrus; species Lathyrus oleraceus. Next base: position 315,408,939 of record NC_066581.1, on the reverse strand, counting down.
TTGGAGGTGTCACCACTGTGGCAGGCTTGGACATATAAAAGCCTTCTGCTACTGGATTCATGTCTTCCCTAACAGAGCCTCACATGTCAGACCTAAGCATAAAACACGTAAGCGATGTGTTCCCATTAACAAGCAACAATGGTATGCTAGGATAGCACACACTGCCCTAAGGGCTTCTTCCAGAGAAGACTGGTACTTTGACAGTGGATGCTCAAGACATATGACTGGTATGGAAAATCTACTGGCAGACATTCAACCTCACACCACCAGCTATGTGACTTTTGGTGATGGTGCCAAAGGAAAAATCAGAGGTGTGGGCAAACTGGACTGTTCTGGAGTGCCAAAACTGAACAATGTGCTGTTAGTAAGAGGACTAACTGCAAACCTCATCAGCATAAGTCAGCTGTGTGATCAAGGTTTTCATGTTCAGTTTACTAAGGAGCTGTGCATTATGACAAATGGTGACAATCAGGAAGTTATGAGAGGAACCAGGTCCAAAGACAACTGCTACCTGTGGGAACCTGATCTCTCTAACTTTTCCACAACATGCTCCTCAACCAAGGAAGAACAGGAGGTGAAGCTGTGGCATAGAAGACTTGGACATCTCCACTTACGGGGAATGAAGAAGATCATATCCAAGGAAGCAGTCAGAGGAATGCCAAAGCTTCTGATTGATGAAGGAAGAGTCTGTGGAGAATGCCAAGTGGGCAAGCAAACCAAGATGTCACACCCAAAGCTGGGACATTCCACAACCTCCAGAGTTCTGGAACTGCTGCACATGGACCTAATGGGACCTATGCAGGTTGAAAGTCTTGGTGGGAAGAAGTATGCCTACGTGGTGGTTGATGACCATTCCAGATACACGTGGATAAGCTTCATCAGAGAGAAGTCAGATACATTTGATGTCTTCAAAGATCTGTGCATAAGACTTCAAAGGGAAAAGGACAGTTGTGTGGTCCGGATTAGAAGTGATCATGGTACTGAATTCAAGAATTCCAAGTTTGATGAGTTTTGCTCATCTGAAGGAATAAGCCATGAGTTCTCCTCCCCTATAACTCCTCAACAGAATGGAATAGTTGAAAGAAAAAATAGAACTATTCAAGAATCTGCCAGAGCAATGATTCATGCAAAGAAGCTCCCTATGCACTTTTGGGCTGAAGCAATGAATACCGCGTGCTATGTTCACAACAGAGTCACCTTGAGAAAAGGAACCTCCTCCACTCTGTATGAAATATGGAAGGGTAGAAAACCCACTGTGAAGTACTTTCATATTTTTGGAAGTAAATGCTACATTCTCACAGATCGTGAACAGAGAAGGAAGCTAGATCCCAAAAGTGATGAAGGCGTATTTCTGGGATACTCCACTAACAGCAGAGCCTATAGAGTGTTCAACTACAGGACCAATGTCCTGATGGAGTCCATAAATGTCATTGTGGATGATAAAGAGGAAGGAACCGATGTCATGGAGGATGTTGAAACATTCCTTGATAGTCCAACTGACAGTCCAGTCAAGCCTGAAGAAGTACAGGAACCTCCTCCTGAATGTGAAGTAGAAGCACCCACCAAAGTGCCATCTATCAGAATTCAGAAAGACCACCCTAAGGATCTTATCATAGGGGATCCCACCAGTGGTGTAACTACCAGGTCAAGAGGAATAAACTCAAATTCCTGCTTTGTTTCCAAGGTTGAACCAAAGAATGTGAAAGAAGCCCTGACTGATGAATACTGGATCATTGCCATGCAAGAGGAACTCGAGCAGTTCACAAGGCATGAAGTATGGGAGCTGGTTCCAAGACCTGAAGGGTCCAACATCATTGGTACCAAGTGGATCTACAAAAACAAATCTGATGAGAAAGGAGTAATTACTAGAAATAAAGCAAGACTAGTAGCTCAAGGATACACTCAAGTTGAAGGAGTAGACTTTGATGAGACATTTGCTCCTGTGGCTAGACTTGAGTCCATCAGATTGCTGTTGGGGGTAGCATGCATCCTGAAGTTTAAGCTATTCCAAATGGATGTGAAGAGTGCATTCTTGAATGGCTACCTGAATGAAGAAGTCTATGTGGAACAACCCAAAGGGTTCTGTGATCCTAACCAACCTGAGCATGTATACAAGTTGAAGAAAGCCTTGTATGGGTTGAAGTAAGCACCCAGAGCTTGGTATGAAAGGTTAACTGAATTTCTGACCTCAAATGGATACAGAAAGGGTGGCATAGATAAAACCTTGTTTGTGAAGGATGAAGAAGGCAAAATCATGATAGCTCAAATCTATGTTGATGATATTGTCTTTGGTGGAATGTCAGAACAAATGGTTAAAAAATTTGTGCACCAGATGCAATCTGAGTTTGAAATGAGTCTAGTAGGAGAACTGACCTATTTCCTTGGAATGCAAGTAAACCAAATGGAGGACTCTATGTTTCTCTCCCAAAGCAAGTATGCCAAGAACATAGTTAAGAAGTTTGGTATGGATCATGCCAGGTACAAGAGGACTCCAGCTCCTACTCATCTGAAGCTAACCAAAGATGATGGAGGGCCTAGTGTTGATCAATGCCTGTACAGAAGCATGATAGGTAGTCTGCTGTATCTAACTGCAAGTAGACCTGACATTTCTTATGCAGTTGGAGTGTGTGCCAGATACCAAGCAGAGCTCAAGGTGAGCCACTTGAATCAAGTCAAAAGGATTCTCAAGTACATCAATGGGACGTGTGACTATGGGATGCTGTACTCACATGGGTCTGAGCCTGTCCTATCTGGATACTGTGATGCTGATTGGGCTGGAAGTGCTGATGACAGAAAAAGCATATCAGGTGGATGTTTCTTCTTAGGAGAAAACCTCATATCATGGTTCAGCAAGAAGCAGAACTGTGTCTCTCTGTCCACTGCAGAGGCTGAATACATAGCTGCTGGAAGCAGTTGCTCCCAACTGGTTTGGATGAAACAAATGCTCACTGAGTACAATGTCACTCAAAATGTCATGACATTGTTCTGTGATAATCTCAGTGCCATCAACATCTCCAAGAATCCCATCCAACACAGCAGGACCAAACATATTGACATTAGGCACCACTTCATCAGAGATCTGGTGGAAGACAAGGTGATCACTTTGGAACATGTAGCCACGGATCTTCAACTGGCTGACATATTTACAAAGGCTCTGGATGCTACTCAGTTTGAAAACTTAAGGAGCAAACTGGGAATATGTCTCTCTGAGACCTTATAGCAACCACTGATGTTTGGGATAAATTGTTTAATATCTCTGCCTATTAAACAATTTGTACTAGGCTATGATTGGTCAACAGATCATAGCTATGCTGCTTGCAACAAGGGTGTATACAAGAGGGTAAGGAGACACCCAACAGAGAGAAGGGCTCTGTCTCTGCAGGAGTTCAAGGATGTTGTTCATGCAGGAGTGGTTCTGGATGTCAGAAACAAAATCAGGGCATCTGATATGGTGGTACCTACTGTAAAGCAAAAGTGGGTGATCACTTGATCGAAGCTGTGAAGCAAGATCAAGTGGATGTTAACTTGGTTGAAACTGTGAAGTAAAACCAAGTCTGGATCTCTGTCATTGTGCTCTGACTATGTTGTTGGCTTTGGCAACATTTGTGACAAAAAGGGGGAGTAATAATCACCAATATCCCTGACAAACAGAGTGGGTCTCCACAACAGACTCTCATGACAGATCTGAAGATCCCCCCCCCTACAGCTGATGTTGAAGTTTAGGTGCAACTTCTAATATGTGTGTGCTGCTATGTGAAGTTTTTATTTAACTTCCATGTGTGTGAGTGTGCTGCCACTCTGAGTGTATTAGCTAGTATTATTCCGCTGCTATGAACTCTGTTATGGGGATCAAGGTGTTTTAGCCAAAAATTTGCCAAAGGGGGAGTTTGTAGGTGTTTAAATTGGCTGCATTATATGGTAAAACACTAATGTCTTGACTGATGTCATGACATGTATATGTGACTACATTGTAGTTACTGCAGGACTAGCTAACACAAGATTATTGAATGCTGTGACATTCATACCTGTCAACAGATACTAAGGAACAGAAGTTCTGTTAGAACTTAGTATTCATTTGCAGTCTGGTTATCAAGGAAGAACCAGACCTGGCATAAGGCCTACTGACTGAATGTCAAACTGGATGTTGTGACATTCATCATTAACAGCAGTTGGTGAAGATTAGGCAGAGTGGTGTTCTGCTATACTTCAGCATATAACTTAGTTTGTTCTTCAAGAGAATAACAGAACTAACTTAAGGCCAAATGTGTAAATGTTAAGTTGGACACTTTGACATTTACTAATGTAAGCTGTTACTGTAGTATGGTCATTTTGATCATGTACAGGTCAGCAAATAGTACAGTCTGTTTTCTGGAAAAACAGACTCAGCATATGGACCTTGATGTCAAGCTGAATGTCGTGACATTCGTGCCTGACAGCATATGCTAAATTGTAGGTTGTTCAGTTTTCTGTTTCAGCTTTTTCTCAGGCTATTCTTTAGGGATTCAACAGCTGAGAGAAAATCCAGGAAATCAACAACCAAGCTACATTCAATGAACCTAACAAATAGCCTATTTGTTAGCAACCTAAATGTTGAATTTGAGGGAACTTGTGTGACCTAAAATTCAGGAAAATACAGGTGCAAAAGCCCAGGTGCTGCAATATAAAAAGGAAGGCATTCCTTCATTCAGTCTCGGGGATTTTGAAGCGTGAAGAGTTAGTGTGTCCATCATACTTCACTGCTGTATTTTGTGAGTCTTGTATTAGACGTATCTTGTAAGCCAAGCCATTATCAAGTAGATGATTGCTTTGGCATAGGGTGTTCATTGAGTTGTAAGTGTTGTGTCACTCAAAGCTTTTAAGCGTGAGTGCTGTGTATCTTGATTTAAGCTGTGAAGCATAATCAAGAGTTGTTTTTGAAGTGTGACTTCAAAGTGTCTTTAATATCACTGAGGTGATTGAGGGGGAGTGAGTAGGAACTCTGATCTTAGGTTAAGATTGAAATTGCATTGGGTAGGGATTAAGTGATAAGTTGTAAACGGGTGAGTTTAGCTTTGAATTGATACTACTAATAGTGGATTTCCTCCCTGGCTTGGTAGCCCCCAGATGTAGGTCATGTTGGACTGAACTGGGTGAACAATTACTTGTGTTATTTACTGCACTTACTATTAAGTTCTGCATAATCCATGTCTGTGCAGAATTGGAAGTCATAACAACCAGTGTGACATCCAAAGTCTGATAACTAGAATTTCAACAATGATCTTTTGGCCAGGTCTGTTATGCTTTTGAAATCCAGACTTCACTACATACTGAACTGAAATCATCAGCTTATTATACAGTATGTGCTGTTGTTGATGAATGTCAAAACATTCTGCTTGACATTCCAACAGAAGGTTATGTATCAGGTCTGCTATTATCTTGCTGAACAGACTGAAATACATGCTCAGTTGTGGCAGACATGATTATATCATACAGAAGGAAAACAAACACAGGAAATTGTTAACCCAGTTCAGTCTAACATGACCTACATCTGGGGGCTACCAAGCCAGGAAGAAGATCCACTACTAGTAGTATCAATTCAGAGTTAAACTCCCCCGTTTACAACTCATCACTTAATCCCTACCCAATGCAATCTATACCTAGAAACTCCTAGATAGAAACCTCCAGTTTCCATTCCTATCACTACAAATACAATGTAATGTTACCACACCTTGAACTTGCTTCACAACTTCATTCAAGAACAAAATCACTCTTGCCTACAGGCTTCGAGTTACAAACACTCTCAGGTTTTACCACTGAGAAACACATGGTAACCTTCCCACAGATTGGGAGGTTTACCTTACACACACCCCTAAAAATTCATTCTAAGAGGCTTACAAAAACTAGATTACAATCAGCTATTTATAACCTAATCACCCAACTGGATTTGGGCCTTCAGAAAATTGCAGCAGACTTGTTCTTTGTTGTTGCAACTTCAGCAGAAAAATTCTGCTACAAACAAGGTCTTCAAGTTCCTAAACTCTCTCCATATATATCTCCATATTTAGAGCCTATATATATATTCTGATTTAGTCTTCAAGACCTCCACAAGGGAGTTAGGATATTCACCAGATATCCTTGCTGATCCCATGACATATACTGAATTAATTAATTCAGTTTCCTACACATGTGCGATGTCACAGACCTGATGTCGTGACATCGTACATGACATGTTGGTCCAGATGTTGAATTTTTTCAACCCAACATATTAAAACAACAGAGATGATTACATTATTTGTTTTCTAAAATTACTGCCAATCCTAAGGAATCAACAAGTTATCTCTGGGGGAACATAAGCCATATTCAGTACTTTCAACAAGGCTGCTCTGTGTGCCTCATAGCACATCAATAGTGAGAGAATGGAGATCTTTGAGGGTGTCTGATTTAGCTGGTCGACTACCTTGTAGTCACTTTTCTTGATAATCCTCATAAACTCATCCACTTCCTTCTCGAATGCGGTCTTAGAAGGAGCTTCCTCGGTAGTAACCTCTTCGGTGGATACCTGTTTTCCTTTAGCCTTGGCAGCTGCCTTAGCTTCAGCATTCGTGCGCAATGTTGATGGTGCAAATAGGCGTCCACTGCGAGTGAAGCCACCAATTCCTCCAACATTGTCTACAGCGGAGCTATCAATGTCAATGTCTTCTTCGTTAACTTTCTGCCCCTGGAAGTAGATATCAGCCCCATAGTGCCACGGGATAGCACTGTCTTTCTCATACGGAACAGGTCCTGGTACCGTGATGGTGACTGGACCAACCAAAGTCGGTTGAGGGTTGTCAGAGTAAATTGGTGCTGGACTTTCTGGGAAATATATTATTGTCGGAGCGGGTCTCTCGGGAACATATATTTCTTCAGGAGTGAAATAAAACGTTACTGTCGACACATCATTCTTCACTGGACGAGTCTGATCGAACTGAAGACAACCTTCATCTATCAGTTGCTGAATACCCCTTCTCAAACTATCACATCCGTTCTCGGTGTCTTGACAATTTCTGCACTCTTCCCCATAGCCCGGGAAAATCTGTCCTTTCAAGAGTCAGTCTTTGACCACCGATAGCGAAGTCTTCACTTTAGTCACATCAGAAACCAAATTCAAAGTTTCCCCACTATCAACAACATTAATCCTTTGCCCGCCGTGAGTTGGCATCGGGTTTTGGATAACATTAGGCACCGGAGAAAAATTGATGGCCTGGGCATCTCTCAAATCTTGTACCTTTAGCTGGAGAGCCTTGCAATTATCTGTAGTATGGCCAGGTGCGTTGGAGTGAAAAGCACATCTGGCGTTGACATCATAACCTCTTGGCAGATTGTTGGGATCGACCGGTGGGGCTAGAGTTCTCAACGTAACCAGATTCATGTCAATCAGCTTGGGAAGTAATACAGAATAAGGCATTGGGATTGGCTCAATGACCCGGTCCGCCTGCCTTGGACGTTGTTGATAGGGTCTCTGCTGACCCGGATTACCTCCTTGTTGTTGATTGTTGTACCTGGGTTGTTGTTGCGGATGATACTGCGGTTGAGGAACATGTGTTGGAATAGTGACTGCGGCCACTTGATCTTGATAATAATTAGGGCGTCCTCTTCCCCTGCCTCTGCTGGCATATACAACGCTTATCTCACCTTCTCTTCTTCGCTGACCGTTATCAGCAAACGATTTCTTGGGAACTGATGAGTTGGAAGCACTGTTGTCTTGAATTCGGCCCATCTTCAACAGACTCTCGATCCTTTCTCCAGCAATCACTATCTCTGCAAAGCTGATTGACGGGCAAGCAGCCAATCTCTCGATATAATTGCCTTGAAGAGTGTTCATGAACATGTCCGCCATCTCCCTTTCAGACATAGGGGGTTGGACGGACACAACAATTTGTCTCCAACGCTGAGCATATTCTCTAAAGGTTTCCTTGGCAGTCTGAGACATTCCTTGCAACAAGGTCCGATTTAGAGCCATGTCCAAGTTGTATTGATATTGCTTGACAAAAGCCTCTGCCAAGTCTTTCCAGCTCTTGATGGTAGTACGAGACAAATGAGAATACCATTCACGAGAAGCTCCAGTTAAATTGTCTTCAAAATAGTACATCCACAGCTTTTCATCTTCAGTGTGAGCTCCCAACCTTCCCAGATAAGATTGGAGATGAGTGCGTGGGCAAGAAGCCCCGTTGTATTTCTCAAAAGTAGGGGGTTTGAACTTGTGAGGGATCCTTACTCCCTGAACCAGACCAAGATTGGTGACATCAAAACCTAAGGAATTTTGAGACTCCAAAGATTTGAGCTTCTCAGCAAGCTCATCCATACGGCGAGTGGTCTCGAGGGCCTCGTCGTGCAAAGAAAATTGATCATACTGACAATCTTCAGTAACGGGGCGCCCGTTAATCCGAATCCCTTGATTCACATTGTACCTTCCGCCAATACCATTTCTGACATTCCCCGTGTTGCCAACATCACCCGGGTTTCCATCAGCATTTGCGTTACCCGTGTTACCAGTGTTCATAGGGTTATCAGCGTTCCCCTCAGCATTTGGTATCTCTACCTCTGGATCGGGCCTCGGTTGCTCAACCAAAACCCTCAGCTTTTCCTGGCCTTCTGCCATACCAGTCATCAGTGTCATGAACCGATCCATCATTTCACGCATATCAGCCAGCTCTTTCGGTACCTGGTCCATCGCTAGTTGCGGACGATTTTCCTTTGTCGGGTACCTGTGGACTCGCTTGGGACCAATAATGCCTGAAACAGGGGACAAACTTTAGACACTACGGTGACACCTGCAAAACAAACAAGGGTTAATATGCATGGTATGCGATGCACTGCTTATTCAATTTTAAGGCATCCCCGTTAAAGAGGGAATACCCTGCAAATGAACAAGCATGAGATGTTGGATGCAAATATGCGAATGATGTTATGCAATGCAATGGCATATCAATCAGGATGGCTGGATCCGCTTGAACATCTGTCAGGTTGCACTGCCTGGAGAGAAATTAAGAGGATCAAGCAAAGCACACCAAACAAAGGTCATGGGATGGATCATGTTATCCTTAATATCAACCATCCATTTTTGGTGGATTATGGTTTACACCTTATCAACACCCAAGTTTCATTGATATTAAGGATACCTGAACGGATCAACCATGAATCAAGGGTTTGTTGCAAGTCACGAGCATGGAGTTTAGGCTAAGAACCACCCAAAGGGAGTGTACTAAAGTTTAAACCTGCCAAACATGTTCTACAAAAGGTTCCCATAGTCATAATCCCATCTTTCAGATATTATCGGAGGAACGACTACTCGTATTCCAAAAATATTCTCAAGAGAGACTCTTATGAGTGTAGTATCGCGTAACAATCGTATCAAATCTTACACTTGAACGACTTTCGCACTACATCCTACAAATATGCCAAGATGGGTTTAGTAAACTAAGGTCCTTGGCTTCTAAGGTCTATATTGGAAAAAGTAATGTCTAACCACAACTTACTTGTGTGACATTATTGATCTCAACATGACCTCCACCAAGTGAATGGGCTTGCAAGTCAACTTGCTAAGGAATAACTCCACACAAGTCAACAAGACTATGCCATTCTCCTATCCTAAGTGCACTCGAGTTCGGGTATAGAACTCATCTCACAAACAGAACTAGCAGATACGGCAGTCATATGTACACAATGCAATAAAGCAAGTAAATGCTGAAAGATAAATAACTGTACAAAAGAGTAAACACCCAATAAACAAACAACCTACAAAAGCTAGGAGGGACTCGCTTAGGGAAACCGGGTCCCCAGCTGTCGCAACCTGAAAAATGGAATGCGAAAAAAAAAACCGGCAAAGAAAGACAGGAGAGTCGCCACCGTGCGTTATTTATCCCAAAGGAGGGAAAGGAAACGCTCGAAGTAAACCTGGAAAAAGGAAAGGACAAGACAGGGTCTCACAACCAAATCTTGGGTTCGGGAGTCGATTATGCGAAGGGAAGATATTAGCACCCCTACGCATCCATAGTACTCTACGGGATCCTCTTTTGTAGTTCTTGTCTAAAGGGTGTGGGTTTATCTAATGTGTTATTTACTAAAAAAAAGGGGTCAAAAGAAAATGACTCACATGGATGTCGCATCCACTGCATACGTATCTCATCTGAATATGAGAATTAGAGTCTTCGTAGCTCGGCTACCTAGGGGTTAAGGGTAATTGTGCTCGCTAAGACATCGCGTCTTATGCCTACGTATCTCATCTAGAATGAGAATTAGAGCAAGCCGTAGTTCGGCTAACTACGGGGTTATGGATTGGGTTTTGGACGAACGACGTTACTACGCAATCTACCGGATACTCGACCTTTGGAGACTTACTCGCCTGTAGTAGAAGGAGTTAACGTGTTCTTAGGAGAAGAAAAATCACTGAGTTGGTAGGGTTAGGGATGCTCATGCAAAAAGGAGTCCTGGACAAAGGAACCTATAAAAAAAATAAACACACAAAAACATTGCCTCCTATCGAGGTCTTCCAGCTAGGAAAGCAGTAAAATGCGGGAAAAATGTAAAAGTACCACGTGGATAAAGATCCGAAGTAACAACAATTAGAGGAATGGGAAACCCAGGGATCCTTCCAAGCTAAACACCATCAAAGAAAGTGAGTCAGTACAGGTAATCTAAATAAACCTCTAGGTGGTATCCCACAAATAAAGTGGAACACCAGGCAAGCTATCCCTGCAAAAGTCATGTGAGCCTGATTGGAGAGCTTGATTGAAATTGAGTTGCACCCGTGAGGTTTACAAAACAATCTTTAGGGTTTATGTGAGGCAAAGGTGATTCTGTGCAGTTGAGTTCCCTTCAGGGTTTGGAGGCTGCTCTGGGTTCTCTGTCAGGTTTCTCTCTAGGTTTTGTCCAGGGTTTTGTTCCAAGGAAACCTCAGAGTGTTTTGCTTCTCTTCCTTTTTCTGTCTCTTTTGTTTCAGTGAAACTCTAGTATTTATAGCCTAATATTGGTAGCTTAGTGGGCTTTTGAGAGAGGTCCAAGTCTGATATTTTTCTATTATATTTTATTTATTTATTTATTTAATTAATTTTTTTTTTCGAAACGCGTGGGCTTCGCCTAGCGAGCATGACAGTTCATGAACAAACTTTTGCTGCTTCAAGATTAACGTTTTGACTGATGAATAGACCCCATTTGAACATGTTGGAAGTATCTCAAGTCATTCCCTTGTGTTGACTGATCACCCAGATAGGACCCACAAAGTGTCTTGGATGATGTTCAAGCTTCTTGGAGCTAATCCCGATTGACATGATGAAATGCAATGTATCTAATGTTAAATGACCTAAAAATGAATGCGTAAATAAGGAGGGCAAATTTTGGGGTGTTACACATATGAAAATGATTCCAAGAGAAAACTTACTCTAAATGACATTCCAAACAACTTTCATGTTGATACCTAGAGTTACTTTTTCTTAGAAAATCATTTTCTATGTTGAAACATTATAGGTCATTTTGTCTAAACCCTAATTTGAAAGTCAACTTCCCAAGGCCATAACTTGCTCAATTTTTATGAGATGAAATATTTCCAAGTTTCAAAATCTAATTCAAGATGTCTACTTCAACTTTGATGTTTGGAGTGAGAGTTAATTCAACTTTTATGAGCATGTGATATGATGCTACATTATAGGTCACTTTTGACCTATACCATTGAACAAGTGATTTTTCCAAAATTCAAAAACGCATAACACTATCATTTAAAATCCAAATGACATTAAATTGGTCACCATTTTGATGGTATTTGAAATAGCTACAATGTTTATGAAGACACTTTTCTCATTTGAAGCTCACATAAAAAGTTAAGCAAGGTAGAATATTGAGATATATGGCTTGACACTTAGAAAAATTTTCAACATGTTGAAATTTCCAAACTTCCACCTCAAAATTCATCATGGTACAAGCTCCAAATGGAAATGTGTTGAACATGAAAGTTGTTCCTCTTGATCTAACCTTTCCAAAAAGTCCAAGTTCATCCATTTTGGAGAAGAATTACTAGGGCTACGCATGGCATGAGCAGGGTATCATCATTTGGCAAAGATAAAACTTTAAATCTTCACACACACTTTCCTTGCAATCCAAGTTGATTTCAGAGCCTCTCACACTCATTTGTGGACCTTAAGCAATGATCTCATGGGCCTGTACACGCCCATGCACCCATGCATCATCAATTGCCAATTTTGGAAAGTGAATTTGAAGGTGCAATTATCACTTGCTGCAGCTATAAATAGAGCCCTCTAGCATCAGAATTGAACACACCTTGCGCGCCAGCTTTTCCCCCCATTGAAACCCCCTCATTCCAAAGGAAAACCTGATAAATTTTAACTTGAAATTTGAGTTTGAATCTCAACTATTGGAGATTCAAAAACTCCAGGATCCCAAGCCTTGCAACCTCATCAATCATTTCCTGATAGGTTCTCAAGTGTGATCAGATCGTGTTTGGAGCAAACAACATCAAACTGCATTGAAGGTAATTTTTAGAAAACTTCATCTCTTCGATTCTCTCTCAATCTTGCTCAATTCTCTTGATTCTTTGGTTGTTTGAAGTCCTACCAATGTAGGCAAGAAGATTGAGTTGCTTAGAGGTCAAATCGAAGCAAATGAGTTGACACACCTCAAAATTCAACTCCTCATATCTCTCAATATACGTAGAGTTAGTTAAAATTGAGGTCATATTCGTGCTCTACGCCATTTTTCCTTTCAGATCATGTCCTCCTTTGTTATTTTAGTGATGGTTGAGGATGGGTCAGCCCGGTGAGGTCCACCGGAGAAGAAGACCGGAGCTACAGCTCCGGCCATGCGTTGGCATGTCTCCCAGCCACATGATCTTGTTATTTTGTTCTAATCTCACGTGTCCATTGTGATCACCAAGTGTGTGGCGTGCTGACTCGAGTGTATCATGGAACGCGTGTTCTAGGCCATTTGATCTGCCACCTCAATTAATGAGGGAGATCAAGTGGTCCACGTTTTTTTCCGATTATTTGAATTTCATTTTAATTGCTTTATTTTCATTAATTCATATTAATTTTAATATTGATCCAAAAAATATGAGAGTTTCACCAAAAAATTTCAAATAATTTCCTGTCATATTCTGAATTAAAATTATTTTTTGGATCATTATTAAAAAATTTCATGATTTAATTGATTTTGCATTTGTTTTTAATTGTTTAAAAATACTTTTAAGTCTTCAAAAATTCTGAAAATTTTTCTCCAAGTTCTTTTGACCTAGTTTGATCTATGATAAATCTCATGGCCATTTATTTGGTGTTTTGATGAGGTTTTAGGAATTTGACAAACCATATTTAATTTAAATGTATTATTTTAGTATTTTTAATTTGAATAAATGCTAAATAATTTTGTTGACCAATTGTGATGACTTGTTTGAGTTTGACTCTTGTTGTTGGGCCTTGGTCAAGTTTGATTTGACTTTGTCAAGTTAATATCATTGGATTTAGGGGATTGATGGAACGTACATTCCATCTCCCAAAATGAATGGATGATATTAATTTGGTAAAAATCCTCCTTTGATCAATTTGAGTTTTTATCTATTCCCCTCCCTCTTCATCTCATTCCCATTCTTTATGCATTCATCTCATTTGGCCTATGATATCTCAAAGTTCTAAAGCTAGTTGATTGAAAAATTAACATGAGTATGAATGAGATTAGGCCACACCTTTTGCATATTCTTTTTGTGTGTGGTATGTTTCATGAGCATAATCCATAATATTATGTCTCTAACATGCATTAACACCAAAATTCTATTACCTGACCTCAAATAGTTGTGACTTCTACATAAGTCCAATTACGATTGTTTAACATAGCGCTAAATTTGTGACATAAAAGGCATAACATTCTAGTTAGTGAGATTGAAGTCTCCCCTCTTTCATGGTATTGTGTGGAAACTTGGCCTTTTTTCCTTCCTTTGGAAGATGTCTTGGTTCAAGGATTCATGCTTGTGATAAGTGGGTTGAGTGTTCTCCAAAGAATGTCTAAACAATGAAAAACAAAAGCAAAACAATACTAACTTCTAACCAATTAACAACTAACTCTTAATTTCAAGCCATTTACCTTAATGTCATTTAATTCTAGCTTTTATACATTTACCGTTGTTCATATCATTCTAATTGTTTATGTCAATGCAATTTTCACTTTGTGCACTTGGACCATATTGTGTGATATATTTTGTTTGTGTATACTTTGCTTGTTTGTGTGGTCTTTGACCATTAATGTACATAATAACAACAAAAACCCTAAAAAACTTTTGTGTGGACTGTTGGCTTGATCTTGGACAAATGGACTTAGAATTTAGGCAACATTCCTATGCTAAAGGACTTGGCCAATGCCAACTTATTGAGAAACCAAGTGCTTGCAATTTGAAACTTCATCTGATACATCATTCAAGATCTCTCTAAGTTCATCTGCAACATGATCATTGTGAAGCTGTTATTTTGAACCTGTGACTTGTGGAATTCATCTGTTACATGGGCTACTTTGGAGAAGATCATGGAATGGATAAGCTTGGATGTGGCCATCTTTATTTGATGCCTTGCTCTTCAAGATAATATAATTATGCATTTGTGTGTTGCTTAATTCTAAAAGTCCAAGGGAATTCTGGGTTTCTATTGACATTCTTGTCTATTGGATTGCTACCCATTTGTTCAGATCTTTTCAACCCTTAACTTTTAATTTTGTACATAGGACAGTCTCTTCATCTTCTCCCCATCTCTTTAATTTCCGAACATCTCCCTCCTTTTTCAAAACCTTCTTTGATTGAACTTATTTTCTTCTAAACTTTGACAATTTTTGTAAAAAGATAGAAACTGTGGCCTTATGCCATTGCATTTTCAAACTTCTTTTCTTAAATTAAACTTGTAAATAAACTTAACTATACTTGACTTAAATTTTCAAAAATCCACAAAGAACTAACTCATTCAAACCATTTTTAGACCTTTGTGCCTTTCAAACTTAATTTTTGTTAAAAGCAATGCATCCACTTTGAAATTTGTATCACGAACTACGAGGTTTTGATCCCTCATTTTTATGTTGGTACGTAGGCACAAGACCGAAGGTCTTGCCAAACACAAAAATATAATTAATGAATTCTTTTCTCTTCCCCCCATTCTATTTGTTTGTAAACATCATTTTATACCAAATACATATGCACACAAAAAGGGCTCCCTAGGAGTACCTAGGATACTTTGGGTGATAACACCTTCCCTCTGTGTAACCAACCCCCTTACCTATAATCTCTGACATTTTATTAGTTTTGATTTGAAAACTTCTTACTTTTTGGGTTTTGTTCGTACTTTTTCCCTTTTCCCTTGGAAACAATAAAAGCGCGGTGGCGACTCTTGTTATTTGATCTCTAGCTTACCCATAGCTTGATGATCATGAATTTACCGCTACATAAATTAAGTGGCGACTCTGCTGGGGAGTAGTCTCCAGTGGGTTTAGCCTACTTTTTATGTGTATATATTTGTATATATGTGATGTTTGTATATATGTATGTGTGATATAATCTGCTTGTTGTGCTTGGTGATCTTTGAGTGGTGAGATAAGTTCTAATCCGAACTTGAGTGCAATTAAGATAAGAGGATGGTATAGTCATGTTAGACTTCTGTGGAGTAGTCCTTACCAAGTTGGCTTGAGATCCATCCGCTCAGTGGAGACTCTTTTGGATTTGGAAATGTCACACAAGTATTTATGGTTAGGCATTACTATCTCTAATCTGGGTCTGAGAAGCTGAGGACCGTAGAACATTTACCCCCTCTTGGCCTATTTAGGACGTAGTGCGGAAACTATTCAAGTGTAGACTTGATAACAGTTGTAACACGATACTACACTCAGACAAGTTTCTCTTGAGAATATTATGGGTCGATGAGTCAGTCATCTTAACCTGTAATATCCGATAGATGGAATTAAGACTCTGGGAACTTTTTAGATTATGATCTACAGGTCTTTATCCTTAGTTCACTCCTTTGGGATGGTTCTTACCCAGACTCCATGCTCGTGACTTACAACAAACCCTTGATTCTTGGTTGACCCAATCAAGTCTTGTCAATATCAATGGAACTTGGGGGTTGATAAGGTGTAAACCACAATCCACCATAATAGATGATTGGTCTTGACAATGACTTGATTCATCTCTTGACCTTTGTTTGCCTTGTGTGTGATCACTTATTTGTGATTGTTGCATTCATGCATTCATGCACATCATAACACTCATCACATGAAAATTTCAAGGAACTGAGGCATTATTTGCAAACAATTTCAGACCATGGATTATGGACGAAGGAACACTAAGAAGTACAATTTCAGATGTCCCGACTTGAAAGAGTTAAGGAAGCTAGCATCTTTTGTATTAGATCCCTTGGACTTCAAACAAAATCATGGGAAGCTTCTGTCTATCTTGTCTGCTGATGTGGTTGAAGGACTCTTGAGTGTATTGGTGCAGTTCTATGATCCTCTCTACCGTTGTTTCACTTTCCCAAATTTTCAGCTTGTGCCTACCTTGGAGGAATATTCTCATCTTTTGGGGATACATGTTTCTAGTAAGGTGCCTTTTAGTTGATTGGAAGAGATTCCCCAATCTAGTATTATTGCTGAAGCTCTTCACTTGAAGAAGTCCGAGATAGAGGCTCATTGGGTGAAGAAAGGAGGGTTATTTGGGTTCCCATCTGATTTCCTCATCAAGGAAGCCACTGCTTTTGCTCAAGCCGGTAGTGTGGACGCTTTTGAAGCTATCTTTGTATTGCTCATTTATGGATTAGCTTTGTTCCCTAATATTGACGGTTTTGTTGATGTTAACGCCATTAGACTTTTCTTGATTGGGAATCTTGTGCCTACTTTGTTGGGTGTAATGTATTTCTATTTGCATCTAAGGAATTCTAAAGGTGGTGGAACAGTTGTCTGTTGCATTCCTCATCTGTACAAGTGGTTTATTTCGCACTTGCCTTAGACACCTGCTTTTATGGAGAACAAACAATGTCTAAGGTGGTCTGAGAGACTTATGTCTCTCACTAATGATGATATAGTTTGGTATGATCCGTCTTTAAGAAGTTTGGAGATTATTGATAGTTGTGGTGAATTCTTTAATGTGCCTCTCATTGATAGTTGTTTATGTTAATGCAATTTTCACTTTGTCCATTTAGACCATATTGTGTGATATATTTTGCTTGTGTATACTTTGCTTGTTTGTGTGGTCTTTGACCATTAATATACATAATAATAACAAAAACCCTAAAAAACTTTTGAGTGGACTATTGGCTTGATCTTGGACAAATGGACTTAGAATCTAGGCAACCTTCCTATGCTATTGGACTTGGCCAATGCCAACTTGTTGAGAACCAAGTGCTTGCAATTTGAAATTCATCTGATACATCTTTGAAGACATCTCTGAGTTCATCTGTAACATGATCATTGTGTAGCTATTATTTTGAACCTGTGACTTGTGGAATTCATCTGTTGCATGGGCTATTTTGAAGAAGATCATGGAATGGATAAGCTTAGATGAGACCATCTTTATTTGATGCCTTGCTCTTCAAGATAATATAATTGTGCATTTATGTGTTCCTTGATTCTAAAAGTCCAAGGGAATTCTGGGTTTCTATTGACATTCTTGTCTATTGGATTGCTACCCATTTGGTCAGATCTTTTCAACTCTAAACTTTTAATTTTGTACATAGAGTAGTGTCTTCATCTTCTCCCCATTTCTTTAATTTCAAAATATCTCCCTCCATTTTTTCAAAATCTTCTTTGTGTGAACTACTTTTGTTCTAAACTTGGACCAATTTTGCAAAAAAGATAGAAACTTTGGCCTTATGCCATTGCATTTTCAAACTTCTTTTTTTAAATCCAACTTGTGAATAAACTTAATTATACTTGACCTAAACTTTCAAAAAGCCAAAAAGAAGTAACTCATTCAAACCATTTTTAGGCCTTTGTGCCTTTCAAACTTAATTTTTGTTAAAAGCAATGCATCCATTTTGAAATTTGTATAACGAACTACAAGGTTTTGATCCCTCATTTTTATGTTGGTACATAGGCACAAGTCCGAAGTTCTTGTCAAACACAAAAATATAATTAATGAATTCGTTTCTCATCCCTCCATTCTATTTGTTTGTAAACATCACTTTGTACAAAATAGATATGCACACAAAAGGGCTCCCTAGGAGTACCTAGGACACTTTGGGTGCTAACACCTTCCCTCTGTGTAACCAACCCCCTTACCTGTGATCTCTGAATTTTATTAATTTTTATTTGAAAACTTCTTACTTTTTGGGTTTTTTTTCATACTTTTTCCATTTTCTATTGGAAATAATAAAAGCGCGGTGGCGACTCTTATTATTTGATCACTAGCTTGTCGATAGCTTGATGATCATGAATTTCCTGCTACAGTAGGCACAAGACCGAAGGTCTTTCCAAATACAAAAATATAATTAATGAATTCTTTTCTCATCCCTCCATTCTATTTGTTTGTAAACATCACTTTAAACCAAATATATATGCACACAAAAAGGGCTCCCTAGGAGTACCTAGGACACTTTGGGTGCTGACACCTTCCCTCTGTGTAACCAACCCCCTTACCTGTAATCTTTGATATTTTATTAGTTTTGATTTGAAAACTTCTTACTTTTTGGGTTTTGTTCGTACTTTTTCCCTTTTCCCTTGGAAACAATAAAAGCGCGGTGGCGACTCTTGTTATTTGATCTCTAGCTTATCCATAGCTCGATGATCATGAATTTACCACTATAAACCTCGTGCTAAACTGGGAAAAATGCCATTTCATGGTCCGACAAGGAATCATGGTCGGACACATAGTATCCGACAAGGGGATTGAAGTCGACAAGTCCAAAATAGAAGTTATAGGAAACCTCCAGCCTCCGAAAACTGTAAGAGAAATACGAAGCTTCTTAGGACACACCGGTTTCTACCGGCGATTCATTAAAGATTTCTCAAAAATCACCAAACCACTGATTGGCTTATTGATGAAAGACGTTGAATTCATCTTTGACGACAAATGTCTAGCGACGTTTGAACAACTAAAAACAGCTCTTATTATCGCACTTATCATGCAACCGCCCGATTGGAGATTACCTTTTGAAATCATATGTGACACTAGTGACTATGTTGTAGGCGCAGTCTTAGGACAAAGAAGGGATAAGAAACTTCATGCAATATAGTATGCAAGTAGAACCCTAGACCCTGCACAGATGAACTATTCCACCATAGAAAAGGAACTTTTAGTCGTAGTGTTCGCTCTGGATGAATTCCGTTCCTACCTAGTAGGGGCAAAGATAATTATCTATACCGACCATGCTGCAATTAGGTACCTGTTAAACAAAAAAGACGCCAAACCAAAACTCCTAAGGTGGATCTTACTATTACAAGAGATTGACCTAGAAATCAAGGATAAAAGGGGCACTGAAAACGTCGTGGTCGATCACTTGTCCAGAATGGAAGATATTGAACCTGAACGAGTGCCTATAAATGATGATTTTCCGTACGAAAGACTCATAGCCCAACTGGAAAGCAATACAACTAAAGATGCGTTAACCCATAAGGATGCCAAAACAAACAAGGCAGTGGAAGTAATTCACACCCAAACCATACTACCATGGTACGCTGACTTCGTCAACTACTTAGTAGCTAGGGTGCTTCCGCCAGACTTGACCTAACAACAAAAGAAAAAAAATCTTCAACGATCTTAAACACTACAATTGGGATGAGCCTCTACTTTTCAAGAGAGGCGCCGACGGAATTTTTTGTCGATGTGTCCCCGAGGATGAGGTAGAAAACGTAATCTCCCACTGTCATTCTGCTCGCTATGGAGGACATGCAAGCACCTAGAAGACTTACGCTAAGATCTTACAAGCCGGCCTCTTTTGGCCCACTCTGTGGAAAGATGTCCACATCACGATCACAAATTGCGACCGGTGTCGACGCACTGGCAACATATCTAGACGCGACGAAATGCCGCTTAAAGGAACTTTGGAAGTACAAGTCTTCGATGTTTGGGGAATCGATTTTATGGGACCTTTCCCATCCTCTTTTGGTAACAAGTATATCCTTGTTGCGGTCGATTATGTATCAAAATGGATTGAGGCCATAGCCTCTCCAGCGAATGACACACGAGTGGTAATTAGACTCTTTAAGCGAATAATCTTCCCTAGATTCGGAGTGCCGAGATTGGTCATCAGTGATGGTGGCTCCCATTTTAATTCAAGGATTTTTTAAAAGCTATTACTGAAATATGGAGTCCGGCACCACGTAGCAACACCCTACCACCCATAGATGAGTGGGCAAGTAGAAGTCTCAAACCGAGAAGTTAAACAAATCTTAGAAAAGACAGTTGCCACCTCTAGGAAAGATTGGTCCTCAAAATTACCAGAAGCCCTGTGGGCATATAAGACAACTTATAAGACCCCAATAGGAACCACACCTTTCAAGCCCGTTGATGGAAAATCATGTCATCTCTCGGTAGAATTATAACATAAAGCATATTGGGCCATTAAGACCCTTAATCTCAATTATACTACCGCAGGCGAAAAAAGAATATTAGATATCCACGAACTAGAGGAACTTAGACTAGATGCATATGAGAATGCCCAAATCTATAAAGAAAGAACAAAAAAATGGCACGACAATCGCATATTAAGGAAAGAGTTTAAGGAAGGCGACAAAGTACTCCTGTTTAACTCCCGCATCAGACTCTTTCCCGGAAAGCTTTGTTCTAGATGGTCCGGTCCCTTCGAAATTACCAATATCTTTCCGAATGGAGCAATAGAGATAAAAGGAAAAATGAGCGAACCATTCATAGTAAACGACCAATGTTTGAAACATTACCACAACATTGATAACAATGATTTCATTGCAAATCTAAAGCTTGCAGAGCTTCGCACTCATTCAAAAGAATAACATCTATCCTATTTTTGTCGAGTTTACGACAATAAACAAAGCGCTTGGTGGGAGATAACCCACACTCTGTTTTTAACTATTTAATTTCATTACCCAAATTTATAATTATTACTACTGCTTAATTTTCATTTTTTTCTTTTCTTTCTTATTTCTCATAAAGTTAATAGGTACCTTTCTGTATTATTGACCATTACTAACTTAATGTTATTATCTACTTGATTTTATCTAGCTACTGACTATCACAATGCAACAAGTAGATTACATGGATATAGTCTTTAAAGGTAGAGCTCAAAGGAGACGTTTTGAGGCTCTAGCTCAGAGAGAAATGACACTAACCTTGTACCCAGATGGATGCACCATGACCAAATTAGGTATAAGAGACATTGTTACATTCCTAATTAACCAACTAGGCTGGGACACCTTTGCTATCAAAAGAAAATTTAGTTCCTACAGTAGGTTGACTTTAGAATTCCTAAGCTCCCTAGTGTACCTGCCAAACCATGGTATTGGACTTAACAAAGGCCTAATAACCTTTAGGTTGTTTGATAATGATTACCACTACACCCACAAAGAAATGGCTGAACTCCTAGGATGCCGTAATGGCCCTGATACCTTTACCATTACCCAGGAAGACAGGCTAGTAAACCATCAATTAGACCTCTTTTGGGGTAACATCACAGGAAACGACCATCCTGAGCCAGAGCTTATGCATTTAGAGAACATCCATAACCCTGCGATTCGTTACTTTCATAAGACCCTAGCTCACACCTTGTTTGGAAAGGAACAAAACAAAACCTTTGTGTCCAAAGACAAACTCTTCATAATGTACTGCGCATCACAGGCCCGACCTGTTAACGCTGCTACATTCATGATAGCTAATCTGTACCGCATGACACAGGAGGACTATGGACCAATCTTAGTGGGAGGCTTAGTGACCATGATAGCAAATGCCATTGGACTGAGACAACCACTTATCAGGCTCACCCCTTTAGGTGGAGTACGACCAAAGAATATCAGGTTTTGTTTCAACACCGGTATCATTAGAGACCTAGGCACGGATTCCTAATTAACAGCCAAGTAATACACTTGTTTACCCTGCCAGATCCTAGGACGAGTGTACATGATAGGAACAACTGGCCCTATGATTTGGATGGACCACCAGATGCACCCGCTCCTCCTACTAGTAGTCTTCGTAATGACTAATTTATTTGAATATTACTGATTCATTGACTTTTATTTTATTTTCTTGTTTGGAATTTTATTGTATTTGCTTTTACACATTGGGATTTATTTAATTACCTCATTTATTTTTATTCCAGTAGACAAATTATTTCATCTTTTCCCATCTACTCCATTCTTCAATTCGTCAAGTTTTGTGATTAAATTTCATTTCACTATATCATGTTTATTATTCCTATATACTATTTTTATGTTGGTAACCTAAAATTCCATTGAAAATTATGGTCAAAGCACACGTAAAGACACACACCTGGGGAAGACCACACTGTACGTGGCGCCTGCCACACACAGTTGTGGCGCCCATATGAGGGTTGTGGCGCCCGCCACAAAACCCATAGTGGCGCCCTCCACCAACATCAAAAGTGGCGCCAACCACCACACAAGCTTGCACGCACAGGCCGTGTATTTTGACCCATCAAATCACTTTATGGTGATGTCCCTTGCATGCTTAACAATTCCTTAAAGCCATTCAACCATTTTCAAAAACTCTTTAACCAAGGCATTGAATACCGTAAATGCAATTTATTTATCAACCAATTTCTAACCACCATCACCTCTATATAAACCACCAACATAACCTCAACAAATCACACCTCTCATTAGCATATTTCTCTTATCTCTCCCTCTATTCTCACTACATTACACAACGAGTGTGAAATTCATTATGGCACATATGAGGGAATATGAAATAGTGTTCAGAAATGGCGAGGCAGGAGAATTACAAGAAGAGACATACACGTCTCTAAGCGCAAGAAAGATCGAATCACCAAGGTACGCCGATGAACCCTGTTTATTTGCCTTAGGAATTCTAGATAGTGTTAACCATATGCTAGACACTTTAGATTTAAATTATTTTCTATCTCTCAAGGACCCTATCTATGCTCAATTAACACTAGAATTCCTAAGCTCGTTAACTTTTAGTCCCACACCCAACATAAACTGCTCTAGTGGGACTGTCCAATTTTGTTTATTCAACGCCGAATATACCTTTACATTTTATCAACTAGCGGACCTGCTACATTTCCCCCATGGGGATGGCGTAGTAAGTGAGATCCCAGATACTGAGGGTTGGCAACGCGCCTTCCAACCATTTTGGATGGCAATAACAGGTACAGTAACCCATAGTTTTGAGGGAAACAGCGTCACTTTAATTCACAACTCGGCTATTCGATATTTCCGCCAAATATTGGTGTCCACCATTTTGTCAGAGCAAACTCTAACAAGGTGAACGAAAAAGAACTCTTTTATTTGTCCGCCATATTTTTGCCACAAAAGGTGAATACCGTCCCTTTTATGCTAGCACACATGCAGGCCATTGTCCATGCGAAGCAATGGCCGATTATTTTTGGAGGTTTAATAACCTCCATAGCCAGAGTCCTAGGACTCACAGAAAAATTCTCTAGGCTAACCGCGCTCTCGCATCATGTCATTGACATTGACATGGCAAGGAGCATGAAACTAGTAAAACGAAGGAGTGACGGTAAGTTTCATTTAATAATTGCAAATAATGTGTTACAAGATTGTATCCTTCCAAATCCAAACCGCACAGATGTGCATTGTTATACTAATGATTTGGTGCCTAACCAAGTCCCCGCGCACATTCCTGAGAATGTAGCTGCTGGCGGGGACACCGATGAGGATCACATTCCGGAGCAAACTACTCTTGCTACTGACCCACACACCACACACATGTCCTTTGAAAATGTTGCAGGTACATCTTCCAGTCAAAGACCCAGAAGAAGAAACGTGGCACCAGCCACTCTTGATGAGATGTATGCTGAACTGCTGCGGCGTAACCAATTAGACGCTCAGCGCGACCTACAAATCCAAAACATGGAAGCTCAGCAAACTGAAATGATGCAAATCATTCGCCAAATGCAGCATGATCAGCACGACTATGCCTTCAGAACCGAGCAGAACATGTCTGGCTTGATCGATGAAATGGCAACATTGACAATGCGTGTGGAAGATCTTCAGAACTACACACTACCTCACCAGCCAGGAAACGGTGGACGTGCACGTACACGTGGCAGAAGGCGCCAGTAGCAGGATACCCAGGTTCTACCTTTCTTCATATCTTATGTCGTTGCATTGAGGACAATGCAAGGTTTAAGTATGGGGGAGGAAGCTTTACCGCTTTTATTTATCGCTTTCTAGGTAGATTTAAATTATTTTCTTTTGTTATTTTTTGTTAAAGTGTCAGTCGAGTTAAATATCAATGTGATGTCGAGTCTTTATGCATGGTTTCCATTATTTACTAATTCTTCTAATTGCTTAAGCCATACAATTTTTTTTGCAAAAATCTAGACTTAGAGATACAATGCATCTTTTGAAAATTCTAACCTATAAATAAAACTGAGGTTGAATTGTAGAGATTTGGAAAAACTTTATAAGATCGGTATCGTTTTAACACCTTAAATCTCCCAAATATAAGATCGATTTGAGTACTTGTCATGCCATATCCTTAAATTCTATCCTTTAATATTTCTTTAAGTAGTTTATCTAGCAGTCAACACCATCCTAAGCACACACTACGCAAGAAGTCAATGCAAATAAGTGTATGATCTCAGGCTTAAAAGAAGAAAAGATTACGAAATGTATGAAAAATGTTGTTCCCTCTAATTTAGTTGATCCTCACCCGGTCATTTAGCCCAACGGTATAACCATATTCAACTGTTATTTGAGCCAAAGTGCAAAAAAGAAAGAAAGAAATAATGATGAGATCATAGTCACTAACAGACTATCTTGCTATGAATGTGAAAGGATAACGGGCTTAATGTGATTGCACCAGAATGAAAAAGGATAAAAAGAAGGTTTAGTAAGGTAGGCTTAGGCATGACAACATGATTCAGATTGGTTTGTATAGGAGGGAGACTTATGGTTGCAACATTGCGACTATGTGTTATAAATATACCCTTAGTGTGGAAGTGAGTACATGTTAATACAATTTTGAACCAAAGTAAAAGTTTATAGACTAGAATGAGTATCCGAATGCAATTGTGTCTTCTACGAGTCTTGATAATGTATGCTGCAAATATTTTACAAAACTTTTTATTCATATACGCGGCATTTGCTTGAGGACAAGCAAAGGTTTAAGTATGGGGGAGTTTGATAACGCGAAAACGTATCGTATTTTTGGCTCCATATGCTTTGCTTTTTACTTGATTAACACTTATTATTACGCAGTATTTTATGTTTATTAAAGGTATTCATCGGTTAAAAGGTTTACAACAAGCAAAATGGAAAATATCAAAAAGGAAAGAAAAAGGAAAGAAAAAAGAGAAAAAATATATAAACAATCTCTCAAACTCGCTCGGGACGCTCTCTTCTTCTAATTTTCAAGATACGAGTATTTTTTTAGTCAGAATTATTATTTTCCATTAGTTTTCTAGGCAGTTTTCTTACTTTGTAAAAGTAATAGTTCTCCACATCGGGGACTATTGTGCTCTATTATTTACGCTTTTGGGATTCCATTGTAACAGTTTCTCATTGCCAAATCCTGCCGACATTATTTTAATAGAAGAATCAAGATTCAGTTCCAGTTCTTAATTCGCAATCCAGGTTTTATTTTGATTACTGTTTTATTTATTTATGCCTTATTGCATGTTTAATTTCCCAAATACCATGTCTGTTATCGGATCCATGTTCGGCTAAACCCGCAGGTATCGGTATGTAAAGACCATCGAAACAACGAGATTCATAAATAATTGGTGTTAGCTTTTATAAAACTTATTTTTTCGGTTTTAGTTTCTTATTTTAATCAAACTAATTTTCGTACGAGAGTACAAAACAAACTAAGATTACGATCAACAAGAACGAGAGTTTGAGATTTTAACCAGATAGCTGAAACTAGGCATTAATCCTAAACACAACGAGAGCGCTTTAGGATTAATTAGACTTTATTTATATTCAAAAATTACTTTTAAATTCAAAATGAGACCGCGAGAGCCAAGCATTCTGGTTTAGGAGTATGGTCAGAGTCAATAAAAATGAGAGTGTGAGACTAGGTCATTTCTATAAATAATTTCCACTGAAGAATATTTTAACCAATAAGATTACACAACCTATCTATCGAATCCCGGAAGTTAGATGTGTTACATACTGATATCCCCTATATCTCATATCTTTATTAATATTCTATTTACGTTACATTTATTTCTCTTCATCCCTCCAATCTTAGAACGATCACCAGCCTTAGATTTACATAGCAACATTAGACCATGATACGTTCGATTATTAGTCCTTGTGGGTTCAATAATTATTAAAACTACACGATAGGACTGTGCACTTGCAGTCACGATTCACATAGACTTACTAAGTCGCGATCAACTTCATTGTTCTTTTCACCAAGGAGCTCCCGATCATGACATTGAGAACTGTTACCCTCTGAAATATGAAGTCGAGATTTTGGTCAAGAGTGGGATGATGTCCTTTGAGGCCCGTGTGCCAAATGTCAAAGCTAACCCATTACCCGCTCATGGTAATCCTTTTATCAATATGGTAGATGGTTGTCCTAGGGAGTTCAAGGTATATGATATCCGTTTCATTAGAAGGTACTTAGTGACGATGCACAAAGATATTTGTATGGTGACTGATTGTGAGCATGACCATGATGGTTGTGCAATTTGCAGTGTTAACCCCCGAGGTTGTGTAATCGTGAAGAGAGCCATCTAGAGGTTGATGGATGAGGGTATGATTCAGATTTTTCAGTCCCGTCACTTGGGTAACGATGTGAATGTGATAGTTCCTGTGTTCAAGCCTCCAGAGAGAATGGTAATTCAATTTGATAGTAGCAGCAGTAACAGTATCAACAAATCGGTGTCGTCGTTGGTAATACGGTTAGCGGGCCCAGTCCGGCATGCATCTGATAGACTTGTTCCGTATCAGTACAATCCTACTATGTTGGAGAATGGTCAAGAGGTTCCTTTGCCTACAACCAGTTTTGTCGTGAGTATTGTTGATGTTATGAAAGTGACCCGTAGTAGTCGTGTTTTTAGGCATGTGTTTCCGAAGAGTGTAGAGGATGTCAGTAAGAAGGTTGATGTGCCTGCAGTAGATTCGATTAGCACTCCAAGATGTCAATCTGGTGAATCCAGCAGTTTGAAGCCTAACGATGATGATGAGGTACTCCGTTTAGTCAAGGAAAGTGAATTTAATATGATAGAGCAACTGCTCCAGACTCCTTCCAAGATTTCAGTGTTGTCTCTGCTCATGAATTCTGAAGCACACAAAGAAGCATTGCAAAAAATGTTGGAGCAAGCATACGTATAGCATAATGTAACAGTGGATTAGTTCGACCATATTATGGCTAACATCACTTCCTACAAAAATCTGAGCTTTTATGATGAAGAACTTCCTGAGGAAGGCAGAAATCATAATCTGGCATTACATATATCGATGAATTTCAAGGAGGATGCGCTATCAAATGTGTTGGTTGACACGGGTTCTTCACTGAATGTACTCCCCAAATCAACTCTTTCCAGATTGTCATATCAAGGAGCTCCGATGAGGTACAGTGGCGTGATCGTCAAAGCTTTTGATGGTTCTCGCAAGACTGTAATTGGTGAGGTGGACCTTCCTGTGAAGATAGGTCCGAGTAATTTCTAAATTACTTTCCAAGTAATGGATATCCATCCGGCCTATAGATGCTTGTTAGGAAGGCCATCGATACATGAGGCGAGAGCTGTTACGTCAACTCTACATCAGAAGTTGAAGTTTGTGAAGAATGGTAAGCTTGTTATCGTCGGCGGAGAGAAGACTCTTTTGGTGAGCCATTTGTCGTCTTTCTCTTATGTAGAAGCTGGGGATGAGATTGGAACTCCGTTCCAAGCTCTATCTATTGCAGAAAAAAAGAGAGTTGGGGCATCCATGTCCTCCTTTAAAGATGCGCAGAAGATTGTTGAAGACAGTAATTTTAATCAGTGGGGCCGGATGGTAGAGGTCGCCGAGAACAAGAGCAGAGCCGAATTGGGTTTCCAACCAAATTTGTCTGTGATTAAGGATGAAGATGCGCAACCCAGTTTTTGTAGCGTAGGGTTCATTCATGATAATGAACAACACTTAGCTGCTGTAATCGAGGGTGAGGAAGACGAAGACTACACCAATTTTGTGACGCGTGGAAAAGCTTGCAACAATTGGATTGTTGTCGATGTTCCTATTATCGTGCATCGTTCTAAGTAATTGCTTTATTATTTTTGAAAATCCTTCTTCTACTCCTAAGGGAGAAGTGAACATTGTTTGGAATTTTCAAATTTGATCATTAATAAAATACAATTCTATTCATCTACATCTATGATGTTTTATTTTTACTTTTTGCTTTTCCTGAAAATGGTAATCACAAAAAACATAAATAAATAAACAACAATTGTCCATCTACATAATATTTGATCACAAATCGCTTATCTAAAATCAAAATATCAAATCATTATGCAGGTTGGTTTCTAAACCCATTGAATACAATGATCCTACTCCTTCTCCAAACTTTGAATTCCCTGTGTTTGAGGCCGAGGAAGAAAGTGATGAAGAAGTGTCTGATGAATTGTCTCGGCTACTTGAGTACGAAGAAAAAGCCATTCAGTTGTTCGAAGAGCAGATTGAGTTAGTCAACTTGGGTTATGAGGATGGTGTGAAAGAAATCAAGATTGGATCTCGACTGTGTCCTGAGGTTAAGCAAGGATTAATTGATCTTCTCAGAGAGTATTTAGATGTGTTTGCTTGGTCCTATCATGACATGCCTGGTTTGGATTCTAAGATTGTGGAGCATAGATTGTCGTTGAAGCGAGAATGCCCGCCAGTCAAGCTGAAGTTGAGGAGGACTCATCCTGATATGGTAGTGAAGATCAAAGAAGAAGTGAAAAAGCAGATCGATGCCGGTTTCCTTGTTACTACTGAATATCCGCAGTGGGTGGTCAATATTGTGCATGTTCCAAAGAAAGATGGAAAAGTTCGTATGTGTGTTGATTATAGAGATTTGAATAAAGCCAGTCTGAAAGATGATATCCCTCTGTCACACATTGATATGTTGGTAGATAATATAACTAAGTTCAAAGTCTTTTCGTTTATGGACGTATTTTCCGGATATAATCAGATCAAGATGGCACTAGAAGATATGGAGAAGACCACATTCATTACACCTTGGGGAGTATTCTGTTATAGAGTGATGCCTTTCGATTTAAAGAATGTTGGTGCAACTTACCAAAGAGCAATGACTACTCTTTTTCATGATATGATGCATAAAGAGATTGAAGTCTATGTTGATGATATGATTGCAAAATCCATTGATGAAGAAGAACATGTTGAGCATTTGTTTAAGCTATTCCAGCATTTGAGGAAGTATAAACTTCGCTTGAATCCCAATAAGTGTACATTTGGTGGTCGTTCTAGTAAATTGTTGAGCTTTATTGTCAGCAAGAAGGGTATTGAAGTTAAACCTGCCAAGGTCAAAGCAATACGAGAGATGCCTGCGTCCAAAACTGAGAAGCAAGTCAGAGGTTTTCTCGGTCGTTTGAATTATATCTTAAGATTCATTTCTCACATGACTGCCACATGTGTGCCTATATTCAAGCTCCTTCAAAAAGATCAGTCTTGTGTTTGGACTGAAGATTGCAAGGAGGCTTTTGACAGTATCAAAGAGTATCTGCTTGAACCTTGGATTCTGTCTCCACCTGTTGAAGGAAGACTGTTGATCATGTATTTAATTGTGCTTGAAGAGAGCATGGGTTGTGTTTTTGGTCAGCAAGATGAGACTGGAAAGAAAGAGTATGCAATTTACTACCTCAGTAAGAAGTTCAATGACTGTGAGACTTGGAATTCTATGCTTGAGAAGACTTGTTGCGCATTGGCTTGGGCTACTAAGCGTTTGCGTCAATATATGTTGAATCATACCACTTGGTTGATATCCAGAATGGATCCAATCAACTATATTTTTGAGAAGCCTGCTTTAACTGGGAGGATTGCTCATTGACAGATGTTGTTATCAGAGTATGATATTGAATACCAATCTTAGAAACAATCAAAGGTAGTGTCTTGGATGACCATTTGGCTCACCAACTGATTGAAGATTACCAGTCAGTGCAGTATGATTTTCCTGATGAAGAGATCTTGTACTTGAAGATGAAAGATTGTGATGAACCATTGCTTGAAGAAGGGCCGGAAAATGGTTCCCGTTGGGGCGTGGTATTTGATGGAGATGTTAATCATTATGGTAATGGCATTGGGGCAGTAATCATTACTCCTCAAGGCACGCATTTTCCATTTATAGCTAGATTGACTTTCAAGTGTACAAACAATATGGCTGAGTATGAAGCTTGCATTATGGGACTTGAAGAGGCCATTGATCTCAGAATTAAGTATCTTGACGTCTATGGAGATTCGACTTTGGTTGTAAATCAGATCAAAGGTGAATGGGAGACGAATCAACCGGGTTTGGTACCATATAGAGATTATGTAAGGAGGATTTCAACTTTCTTTACAAAGGTTGAATTTCATCATATCCCTCGAGATGAAAACAGCATGGCAGACGCTCTTGCAATGTTGGTTTCAATGATGTGGTGAAGTTTTGGAATGAAGTTCCCAATTTAACTGTAATGCGTCCTGATAGGCCATCTCATGTGTTTGCAATTGAAGAAGTCAAAGATGAGAAGCCGTGGTATTTTGATATCAAATGTTTCCTCCAATGTCAGATTTACCCGTCTAGGGCATCTTTGAAATATAGGAAGACTTTGAGAAGATTAGCTGGCAATTCCTACCTGAATGGTGATGTGCTATATAAGAGAAACTTCAATATGGTTCCGTTCAGATGCGTGGATAGACACAAAGTAGACCTGTTGTTGACTGAAGTCCATGAAGGTTCCTTTGGTACTCATTCCAATGGACATGCTATGGAAAAGAAGATGTTGAGAACAGGTTACTATTGGCTAACAATGGAATCTGACTGTTGCAAGTTTGTGAAGAAATGCCACAAGTGTCAAATTTATGCAGATAAGATTCATGTTCCTCCGACACTGTTGAACGCCATTTCCTCCCCATGGCCCTTCTCCATGTGGGGAATTGATATGATTGGCATGATTGAGCTCGAAGCTTCAAACGAACATCGTTTCATTCTAGTGGTTATTCACTACTTCATGAAGTGGGTTGAAGCGGCTTCGTATGCGAATGTAGCCAAGCAAGTTGTTGTAAGGTTTATCAAGAATCAGATTATATGCTGTTATGGTGTGCCAAGGTAGATCATTACTGATAATGGATTGAACTTGAATAATAATATGGTGGAAGCTCTTTGCAAAGACTTCAAGATTGCACATCATAATTCTTCTCCCTACAGACCAAAGATGAATGGGGTTGTTGAAGCTGCAAACAAGAACATCAAGAAGATCATTTAGAAGATGGTGGTAACGTACAAGGATTGGCATGAGATGCTCCCATTTTCTTTGCATGGGTACCGTACATCCATCCACACTTCAACAGGGACAACCCCTTTCTCACTTGTATACGGCATGGAAGTTGTGCTCCCGGTAGAGGTTGAGATCCCATCATTGCGTGTATTGATGGAAGCCAAGTTGACTGAGGCTGAATGGTGTCAAACCAGGTATGATCAGCTGAATTTGATTGAAGAGAAAAGGTTGACTGCCATGTGTCATGGTCAGTTATATCAGCAAACAATGAAGAAAGCTTTTGATAAGAAGGTCAGACCTCGTGTGTTCAGAGAAGGTGACCTTGTGCTCAAGAAGATTCTATCTTTCAAACCAGATTCTAGGGGGAAATTGACTCCTAATTATGAAGGCCCATATGTTGTTAAGAGAGCCTTTTCAAGCAGCGCTTTGATTCTTACAACTATGGATGGTGAAGAGTTCACTCGTCTTGTGAATGCAGATGCAGTCAAGAAATATTTCGCCTAAAAAGAAAAGAACAACTCGCTAAGTTGAAAACCCGAAAGGGTGGCTTAGGCAAAAAGGAGTGTCTCGGTGGATTGAAACCCGAGAAGGCGATCCAGGCAACAATTAGAGACATAAAACAGAAAGAATTATCCCGATAAATTGAGTACCCTCTTTTGGGGCAGTTTATGAAAAAAATAGGGATTATGGCAAGTAACTGCATCCCACTGATCTTCAGTTTTGAAGACTTTCTTAAGCACAACATTTGGTTCTGATTCATCATTCCCAGTCGGCGCCAAGAGCACAGTGGACATCAAAGTTGGTAGAAGGATTAGTGATCATTGTATTCAGTGTAGCCATTTTCCTTATAAATTACCATTTTTCAACTTTTGTAAAGCTCTAACGGAGTTTTGTCATTTATAGACTACCATTCCATTAAATAAAGTTGAGCTTTTATCCAATTGTTTCTACTCTTGTCTATTTCAGCTAAATAGGATAGAATTTTATTATGATCATTTTTAAAATTAAATTTTAAATCAAAATCACGCTTTCTTAAATATATAAAAGCAGTTACTTTAAAAAGCAATCGATATCCTTTAAGGGAATATCAACAGCGGTTTGAAATGCGGTAAGCCCTAAATGTGGAGCATTATTGGTTCTCCCCAAGCAGTTGACGTGATCCCTTTTTCATCCCCGACAACATGTCAGCATCCGAATTTTGCTGAATTCGCTAGATGAGTTCGTGATTGGCCTCCCTTGAGTTGTAGACGCATCATACCAGTAGTTTGCATAAGTTTCGGCAGAATTTTGCTTCACCATAAGTCGTAGAGTTACCCCTGATTCTGAGCAATTTTGTGGTTATCCTCTACAAGGTTGTCCTCAATTTGATATGGTGTTGACCTAAAATTCCCTACAGAGTTTATGTAGAAGTTTCCTCAGCAGAGCCTTTCCTTCTCCCCAGCCATGGTTGAGCCTTCGAGATGGTTGTTTCGCTCCAGTTGTTTCCTTCCTATGTGGATTGGCTAGGAATTATATCGATGATTCAGACCAGTGATATTTGTATCCTTTGTGATTGTTTTGTCAGCATAATTATCATATATACATATACATATACATTCATAAATTTGATTATTGCATTATTACACTTTGTGATTCATTATTTCTCTGGTCGTTTGCTATGGTGGTATCCCTTTCCCCATGCAGATTTGGTTTATCTGTCATCTTTCAATTGTAGAGTGTCAGCCCATTAAGCATAAGGAGTTTAACCTTTCTCATTCCCCACTGAGTTGTTTCCTCGTGGATGATTATTATTTCAGTTTCCTCCCCAGTTGATAGTCTGGATGGAATCACTCCCCTTGAGTTATATCCTCATTGGGTTAAGTCTTTGATTGACCGTTTCTTTCTAGATCTTACCTAGGTAGATGCTTTTGGTACCCCTGAGGGTTTATTATCCAGTAACTGATAATATTCTTCTCATTTTGCAAATATTTCACTTTTTTCCAATACCCGGCAAGAGTAACCTTTTCTCACCAGATTCGTTTTCATGTCTCCCAGGAAGATTATCCTTGATATGTTCATCCTAACCGATGACGGATATTTTCTTCCCTTGCTTTGAGTCTATCCTTGATATGTTCATCTTAACCGATGACGAATATTCTCTTTTTGGTATTCTACCCAGTAAAAAGGTAGTTGTAATCCCTATTTTATCCCTTAGAGAGTTAATCCTTGATAAGTTCATCTTAATTGGTGACGGGTTTCCTTCTCTTTGCGGTCTTCTGCCCAGTAACTGGTAGTTGTAAATCTTGCTTCCCCTCGGAGTCTATCCTTGATATGTTCATCCTAACGGATGACGGATATTCTCTTTTTGGTTCTCTATCCAGTAACTGATAGATATAAATCCTTCTCTTCCCTCAGAGTCTATCCTTGATATGTTCATCTTAACCGATGACGGATATTATCTTTTTTGTATTATATCCTGTATTCAATAGATGTAATTCCTACTTTTTCAGGAAGTTTATCCTTGATATGTTCATGTTAACCAGTGACGGTTATCCTTCATAGTTTCCCCAGGCAAGTCTATCTTTGATATGTTCATCCTAACCTATGGCGGATTTTCTTTCCTTTGAGTCTATCCTTGATATGTTCACTTTAATCAGTGACGAATATTCTCTTATTTCTTTGGTCTTCTGCCAAGTAACCAGTAGTTGTAAATCCTATTTGGATTTTCCCCAGCAGGTTATTCTTACCCAGTAATTGGTAATGAATACATCTTCTGGTTTGCCCTCAGCGAGTCATCCTTGATATGTTTACCCTAACCGGTAACAGATGTCCTCCTTGTCAGATTTTTGTTATCTCTTTACCCAGTAGTCAGTAATGGATAATATATTTCTGTTACTTCTGTGTTGAAGATCATTTCTTCCCCAGTTGAGTTTGAGTGCGTATTTCCTCAATGAAATCGCCATTTTTCTGTTCGGATCGAGTATTCCAGTTTTGTGTTGATTTACTCGTTTCCCCCGCATATGTCCTTTTATTCCCCGGCTGAGTCTTTACATTGATTTATTTTAATGGAAACCCTCGTGTCCCCTTCAGTAGTTTTTAAAGTCGTAGCCTGGCCTACGCACAACCCTTTTTCCCAGAGTCTCTGTCTCCCCAGTGAGTTTTTCTTACGAAATGCATTGTGCTCCTGCGGACTCCGAATTCTTTTCCTTTGTGGCAACATTTTTCCCCACAAAGATTATTTTAACATTCATATCATATGCATCATGAGGTCTCTTAGGGACCAAAATTTGTTTCTATATGTTGTTATTTAAGCCCATTCTACTGAGTCAATGCGAAGATTTTAACCTTCATCTCCTCAGCTAGAACGTCCTTAAATAGGGGCAGCTGTAAGACCCCAATTTTGATCCTAAGATCCCTCATGCTCTTATCATCATATGCATTAGCATTGGGATAACAACTTGACATCCTCCTTACCCCTTATTCATTGGGTTTGCATTGAGAGAGATCACCAAGCACCATTTAATTGTATCATACTTCATTTTTCTTTATTTTACTAACCAAAGTACCAAAAAATATGTCATTGTATAATCTAACTCTTTTGTAGGTAGGACACATGATCACCTTTGATCTATCAAGCTCATATCTAGGGTATAAGACCCCCATTGCAAGGATCTCAATCAAGATTTAGTTTACTGTGACTCTAAGTATCATATATGAATCCCCGTGATCTTGACATGATATTTTGATTAAGAAATCATCAAGAGTTTGAAGTTGGTTTGCCTTGGAAACCCTAATTCATCTGGGTATCTTATGTGACTTCTTCAACAAGCTTCTTCACCAATTGATCAAATATTTCAAGGGATACTTCACATTTCATCATCTTATGCATATATGATCCTCCATGAGTCCAAAAAGTCAAAAGAATATCAAGCTAGTAAGTTGGTCCATGGTGGTTGACCAGAGGAATTCAACTGATCAAAATTGGGATTCCCTAGACCCTATCTCCTACAATTTTTATCATATGAAAATGATTTCAAGAGTAAAGTTACTCTAAATCACATTCCAAACAATTTTCATGTTGAGGTCTAAATCTAATTTTTCTTGGAAAGTCATTTTTTATGGTGAAGCATTATAGGTCATTTTGTCTGAACCCTAATTTGGAGGTCAACTTCCCAAGACCATAACTTGCTCAATTTTTATGAGATGAAAGCCATTCAAGTTTCATGATCAAATTCAACCTCGCCATGCTTCAAATCTTCTATTTGAGTTTCGGTGTCACGCCTCAGTTGCAACATGGATTGCGCTCTGGGAGTTCCTTCGTCGTGGATTCAATTCCTTACACATCAACTTCAAAAATTTGCATTGTGTCTTCACCAACGGATTCGCGTTTCAGCGTTTGACATCATCGCTCATGGATCGATTCAAAGATTCATCAAGATTGCTCCACCACGAATCCTAACTGTGTCTAATAACAACTACCGAAACAAAACTAAATCGTAGTGGCGACGACCAAAAATCGAGACTAATCACGCATTGAAGCAAAGAAAACTCATCGGTTTCGATGCAGTGGCTCTCCGATGACAACATGTATCTATTTATCCTTCCCTTTGCTTTGATTCGATTCACTCCTTCTTCTCCTTTTTCTGTTTTGCTTCCCAATATGCTCGCGTCGTTGAATTGAGAGAGAGAAATCAGGTGAAATTTGAAGAGTGAAATGAAATGGTGAATGGTGAAAATGAAAAAAGTCTCCCTAAATCTGTGTAGAGTTTGGTATTTATAGAGTTTTGTCCTTCCGATTTCTATTAGAAACTCAAGTTAAATGTTAATGAAATTTAACTTAAATTACATTGAAATGTGAAATTCTGTTAATCTTTTCATGTTAAATTCAGTTAGTAATCTGTCAATTTAATTCAATTATGGTTCTATTATAAGTGTTAGTTGAGTGAATTTGATTAGTTGTGGTGCATTCGAGTTGTTACAGTGGAATTCAGTTGTTGAAACTGGTTGTCATGCTATGCTTATTGGAATGAAAGTATGGTATGGAATTGCGTTGTCTAACTTTTAACTGTATCCGGTTTGCTCTTGTGAGGCTTGCAATGTTGTACGTGGATGATGTCAACTGTTGTTGTATCTTGCAGGTCAGAATTAGAGCAAGGTTATGGACTTCAAATGATTTTGGGTCGGTTTCTCGCATTTGCTGAATTTCGAGTTACCATTTGATCTTGTGTTTTAGCCTATATTAGTATCACTTAGTCTCTTTTCTATGTATTGAATCTTCTATTAATATCAGGAAAAGTTTTGGATTGGTTAGTTAGAATAAAAAAGGTTCATGTTAGTTCACTTAGATTGTTAGATTATTATTGTTAGGTTTGGCTTAAATTACTGTACGTCAAAGCTTGTTTATGGGTGGTTTTGTTAGTTATCTGTGAAATATCGAAATCGTTCTATTGAACCGTGAAGTGCAGTTTGAGTTTTAATTAGTTTCAAATTCTGAGTTGTTCATCCTATTACTATAAATGTCATTGCTTATTAAAAAAAAGTTGATAAGTTAGCTTAATTGGTTAGCACAAAATGTGAATCATACTGGAATGATGCTTAAATTTGTCAAATTCTGTTAGAGTTAAATAGTTTGAAATGTGAACTGGCAGTTAGAATTTTGATATTGAATTGATTGTTATGATATGGAAAGTTTGGAAGTTGTATGGAAGTATTTTAATGCACATTGATTAGAAAGTTTTAAGGTGTATGAAATATGTTTATGGCATGGTGTTAAATTGCTTAATCAGAATTGTGTATGGGATGCTATTGGACTATATGGAAAGTTAATGAATGCTATTTGTTTCTTTGAATGCTTGGATCAATGCAATTGTTGGTATTACAAGTTTCTGTTAATTATGATAATCACATTAAACTTATGTTAATGAGTTTAGCCATTTCAAAATTCATGTTATAAAACTCTTGGATATTGTCAGGCATTAACTAAATTGGGATTAATAATAATGAAAAACTGACAACTTATTATGTTTAAGTCCACTTAAGAAAAAGAAAAGGTGAATTGTTTGGCTTGGTTTGTTGGTTAGGATGTTTGGTGAACTTGAAATGGTTTTGGGATTGGCTTCATGTATAACTCATGGCTTTTTTCTGATTGTTTTGCCTTTGTACGTAATTCTAATGGAAGGATGACTTTACTATAAAGGAACAATGGCATGAATGATAGAATGAAGATGGATCATTAGAGTTATTATATAGTGTTGACTTTGGTCAATTATTGACCAAAAAGTCACTAATTTACTAAAAGTCAACCGTATAAAAAATGTTCAAATTTTGTAAATATGCTTATAGACAATGTAAATTGATATTTGAAAAGAAATGCAATGGATAATTTTCGAATGCACTAATGTTTTACTTTCAAGTAAGAATTTCATACTAAAAACAATCTTGAATTCAATATATGCATTATAAACAAATTGACTAACCGAAACAAGAACTGAATGATATGAATGCAACTATGCCGAGTATCAAATTGACTAAGGACCAAGTATTATACCACAAGGACCAAGTAGCATGATGTATGAATTGGGGTTTTCGAATCGCATGAACAAATACCAAGGTGTCAAGTACTTGATTAGGGTTCTCAAGGCTTGATTTCAAGATTAAGATGGAAGTCATATAAGCAAAGATCACAAACTAAACAATGAGCTTCCAAAGCAAATAGTCCATAAATGACATGATCCACAAACCAGGGTGTCAACACCTTTAACCAGGGTGTCAAGCCAAATCACAAGATCCACAAACCAAACTATATGGATAAGAACCAATAATGATATGAACAAAGAAAATCAAGCCAATGATAAGTTAGGGTTTTAACCACCCAAAATAAAAGGATTCATATATCAAAGAACAAGGATTATGCACCAGCAATACCAGGATACAATCTCGTAGGCTTCAATCCTTGGGGTTTAAAACCTTGATCCAGATGAATACAAAACCACCCCCTCTAGGGCTTGATTCTCAAGCAAAACCCTGGCTTTGGTTAAACCTTTGAATTTATGAATATTGTATTAACATGAATGCATGATGCATATGAATGAATGCAAATGAATCTCCAATCATGGGTTAGATGAAAAGTAAAAAAGAGGAGGAAAAATTTCGGGGTACGACACTTCCATTCACCATTTCTTTGATGGTCTTCTCTGAACTCCTGGTTTTTTTGACTAAGATCAAGCCCTGCCCTTGCCAGACAGTAACCAACTCTTTTTCTCTTGAAGAGTTGTTTTGCCACTTATTTTCAAAGGGGGGGATTTTTGTTCCTAGTGGATTGGTCCTTTGAATTGGTTGCATTTAGCAACAAAAACAAAACCTTGGAAAACAATATTGGTCTAGCTTGATATAGATGTATGGAACTACAAACGAGACATGTATTGGACGTGATGCTCCAACATATTGGTACGACATCTGAGCCTTGGGTAACAGGCACCAG
The DNA here is from genome assembly GCF_024323335.1 of Lathyrus oleraceus. Taxonomy (NCBI): domain Eukaryota; kingdom Viridiplantae; phylum Streptophyta; class Magnoliopsida; order Fabales; family Fabaceae; genus Lathyrus; species Lathyrus oleraceus. The sequence goes on along the minus strand of NC_066581.1, from coordinate 315,369,903 downwards.
ATTGTTGCATTTTAACAAAATCTTTTGAGAAGATTTAGTTATGTTTTACTACTATTGGTTTTGCAATATGATTATAAGATTTGTTGGACAACTATGAAGATCAAATCATATTAAAAAGAGAATTAAATTTGAATTTGTAACAAACCGAATTATATCTTTTTGTTGGATATATTCAATGAGCAAATCAAATATCCAACTTATTATGCAAAGATTCTGGACAAAAATAATTGCAGATCCACAAGGAAAAAGCCTAGAGTTATTTTGATATGTAAGGAGCTCAAACCTACATTGGAGAGCAAGTATTGACATTTAAGATTTTAGAGTACCATTGTTTACAAGAGTCCTTGTTATTTTAATGTACATCTATATGCTTTGAGTAACTTGGCCTAGAAGGTTTGTCTAGTTGAGTTATAAATTCAACATTGTTATGTACACCTTTATGTTTTAGTAACTTGGAAATTAAAGTTTTTCTAGTTGAGTTGTAATATTCAACATCATCCATCTTGTTAAGATTTAAGTTGATCACTAGGGTTTAGTGATTGTTTTCCCCTGTCACGGGTTGTGCGACAGAGAAGAAAGTGAGTAGGTTCTCATGTTTTGGGGGGGGGGGGGGGGGGGGGGGCTCAATAGAAAGTCATCGGGTAGTGTTAGTAAGAGGCATTGAATAACATAGGGTTTTTTATTGCTTGTAAGAATAATTGTGCTAAACTGCTAATAAATTATTTTCCTTTCTTGGGTTATGGACTCAATCCCCCATACGTAGGTGTAGTTTCATTGAACTGGGTAAACAATTGACTGTGTTATTTATTGGTTTTTTGCTCCATCATCTAGTAGTTGTTATTGTAGTGGTTCTGGTGTATCTTATCGAACCTGTTGTTAGAGCATTGTGTTCGACATTTTCCCCCTGAGGAACATAATTTTAGTAACTTTTATAATGCTCTACATCTCATTGTAAAAAATAAAAATGTAATTACTGTAATAAATATGGGCATATTGTTATATTCTGTTTCATTAAAAATATTCATGAGAGCAAACAAGGATATCCTCCTTCATACTTTTATAGAATGAATTATGAGTGAAAAAAGTAAATTATATTTGAGTCATCACATTCTTGTGTTTGTGATATAAAATCCCATGGTGAAAATATTTATGGAACTAACAGTAGAGGACCCAAAATGGTATGGGTAACTAAAGTTAATACCTAAGTTGTTATTGTATGAATGTTTTACAGTTTCGAACATTAAATGGTACCTTGATAGAAGCTCTTCAAAGCATATCACTGGTGATGAATCCTTAGTTTCCTCCTTCTCTCATAAAAATGGAGGTTTTGTATCTTATGGTGATAACAATAAGGGAAAGATTTTAGATATTGGTATTGTTGGTAAGTCCCTCAATCGAATGATTAGGGAAGTTTTTTTGGTTGAAAGGCTAGAGCATAATTTACTTTGTATGAGTCAATTATGTGAAAAGGTAACAATGTAACCTTTGATTCTTCTAGATTCATGGACATAAAATAGAAATCAAATGAAACTTTATTTACAAGCTTAATAAGTGGAAATATCTACGCGGTGATTTCAAATAAAATTTTCATCCATATGATGTATGATTCCTGAGTAACAAGGATGAATCTTGGCTATGGAATAAGAGGATAACTTATGTCCACATGAACAACTTAAACAAGTTGGTACACAAGGATCATGTAGTCGGTCTTCTAGACTTGCCTTTTGAAAAGAACAGGTTGTATGATGCATGCCTAAGGGGTAAGCAAGTAAGAGACTCTTTTAAAGAAAAACATATTGTTTCCACATATCGGCACTTACAGATTCTCCACGTAGACCTTTTAGACCTATCTAGAATTGTAAATCTTTGTGGTAATGTATATACTCTTGTAATTATCGATGACTACTCTTGCTACACCTGTATATTATTCTTATCTCCGAAAAGAGACATGTTCGGTGCCTTTTGAAAACTAGTCAGGGTTATCCAAATCAAAAAAGATTAAGCATTCCATCAATTAGAAGCGGCCACGGTGGAGAATTCCAAAATGATAAATTCTACAGATTTTGTAACGATAACGGTATTCAACATAATTTTTCCACTCCTCGAACTCCCGAAAAAATGGGGTAGTAGTGAGGGAAAACATATCTCTATAAGAGCTTGAGAGAATGATGCTAAATGAGACAAATCTACCAAAATACTTTTGGGATGATGCAGTAAGCCTTGCTTGCTATATTATGAATCATGTCTTGAAAAGACCGATTCTAAATCGAAAACCCTATGAGCTATATAAAGGAAGAAATGTGAATATTTCTCATTTGCATGTTTTTGGATGCAAATGTTTTATCCTTAAAAACGGGAAGGATAACCTTGAAATTTTGACGCCAAAGATGATAATGCATGTTCATAGGATATTCCACTTTGAGCAAAGCTTTTAGAGTCTTTAACAAAAGAACCATGACAATAGAAGAATTTGTTCACATTACTTTTGATGAAACTAACCCTAAACTTGAAGAAGTAGAAGTTATTAATTGTGTAGGTGTCTTGGAAAAGACAAACATAGAAGAAAAGGATCAAGAAGTAGAACAAAGTTAAGATCGTGTTATATAAGAAAAACAAATTCTAGGTCTAAATGAGGAAAACTTTGTAGATTATCAATACCTTCTAAGAGAATGGAGGACGACCAAGGACCATCCTACTCAAAATGTCTTATGAGATATTTTCAAGGGAGTTACTACTCAATACTCCCTTCAAGTGATTAGTACCAGTTGGGTCTTTTGCAACAAGTTGGGCGAAGATGGCAACATCTTGAGATAGAAAGTCGAACTTGTTGCAAAGGGATACAATCAATAGTAAGGAATAAATTTTGATGAAATATTCTCTTATAGCTCGATTAAAGGCCATAAGGATGTTATTATCATTTTCTTGTATCATGAATTTCAAACTCTTTCAAATGGATGTAAAGAGAGCGTTCTTAAACGGTTACATCTAGGAGGAAGTATTTGTTGATTAACAAATAGACTTTATCAACTAGACTTTTCATGATCATGTTTTCAAACCTAAGAAAGCTTTATATGATCTGAAGTACGCTCCTAGAGTGTGGTATGATCGTCTAAGTAAGTGTTTACTTTAAAATAAGCTTTAAAGAGGACAAGCTGATAAAACCGTATTTATCAAGAAAATCGAGTATGGCATTTTAATGGTTTGGGTTTATGTTGATGATATCATCTTCGGTGTTACTAATGAATCCGTGTGCAAGGATTCTTCTGAAATAATGTAGAATAAGTTCAAAATGTCAATGATAGGGGAACTTCGATACTTCCTAGGGCTTCAAATTTATCAAGCTAAGAAAAGAACCTTTCTCCAATCAAGCCAAGTACTCCAAGGAGATTTTAAAGTGGTTTAGCTTGTAGCAGTCCAAAGTTATAGAAACTCCAATAACAGCCTTTTGCAACCTAGATAAGAACAAGAATAGAAAACAAGTAGAGGAAATAAAATACTAAGATATGATTGGCTCCCTCATTTATCTCAAATTATATCGTCCCAATATCATGTTTTTTTGTACCTTTGTGTTCATTTTCAAACATTCCTAAAAGAATTACATCTTAGGACGGTCAAACGCATTCTGAGATATATCACTAGCATAGAACAAATGTGTTCATGGTACCCCCAAGGGAGCAAATTGTGACTTAGTTGGACACATCGATTCTAATTTCGCTTGGAGCAAATTAGATAGAAAAGTACCAGTAGTACGTGTCACTTAATTGGAAATTCCCTTGTCTCTTGGCATAGAAAGAAACAAGGAATTTGCATGCTATCCACAGTTGAGGCATAATATGTTGCTGCATGTAGTTGTTGCGTGCAAATTATCTGGATGAAACAACAAATCAGTGATTATAGTGTTATTCTTGGAGTTGGCCTGATGAGATGCAACAACAGTAGTGATATAAACCTCACAAAAAAAACTCGATACTTCACTATCGGGCTAAAGACCTAGAGATTAGGCATAACTTTATTAAAGTCGGTGGTGATATCTTTCCAACTTTTTGATGATGGTGATTTTATTGAAGATATATCAAGTCTCATCAAGTTGAAGATTCAAGGTTCTAGTAAAGTTCTTATATGATTGGTATATATGGCAAAGGAACTTGAAAGTTTTAGAATTGTGAAAGAGAGGAAGTGTTAATGCTCGTCTGATCGTATCTGTTTGAGTGACTAGAGTCTTGTAAAAGTAGGAGAGTAACTCCTAAGATGATAAGGAAACTCACAGATACACCTAAAATATTTTTAAGGCCTATCTTTTTATGGCCTCTTGCTTAATTTGTAACGAAGGTTCATTGGCATAACTTGTAAAAGCTCAAGATTATTATTATAACTCAAGAAAATCTTTTGGGGATAAAAGTAGGCCAATATTCGACCGAACCTGTACAAATATCAATTTCATCTCTCTAACCCTATCTCTTTAATTTATGTAATATAATTTATTATTTATTTTTTTCTTTGCTTTTATCTCTGCATTTTTAACCGTAAAACAAATTGTTGTTTTAAGTAATAAAAAAGAAAAAAGAAATAATTAATCACGAATTCTTAATACCACAATTCACTCTCCTCTTATTTGTAGTCAGTTGCTCAATAGATACATATAAAAAATAATTCATAATGAAAACAAGACATTTATTTAAGACAGTATAAAATAAATTACCAACTTGTATCGAAAAGGTGTTTACAAATTTGACGCCTTGATTGATCTTTTATAGGGAAGATATTAGGTTTAAAGGATCTAGAACATTTTATGTTAGGAAGTTTTCCAAAGGGGGAGAGTTATAAGACTACTATTATGTGATCTAACGGTCGTACTCCAAAGCATTCCAAATTTCCTTGGCAGTCTTGCAAGCACTTAAGTAATAATACAAATCATCAACAAGTTAATTAAGGACATAATTTTTTTGAAAATATAATGTTTCTCATTATGTTGAGTTAATTTTGTTGATTTTTTTTATCATTTTCTTCTTGTTCATCTTTTCATCAACAACTATCATGTGTTAAAATAGTGGCAACTTTTATTCTGATAAGAAAAAATTACATTTTTTTTATTGTCTGACTTCCCTTAAATATAGACATTTTTTTGAAGTTGGAAATAATTGAACCAATACCCATAATTTCTTTAGTAGAAATGACAAAAAGAAAAATATTAAAGTTGTTGTTTTTTATAATGATTTTTTTTTAAATAGCACACTTCAAATAGACTATAGCGGTGCATGTGTGGTGTTAAATTTTTTCAATAGCTTTTATGACACACTTCAAAAAAAATTGACTCCACCTTAAAAAGACTAGAAAATTGTGTAAACTCTTGTATATTAAATTTAAAAACATTTTTTAATTCTCAACCACATAGATTTTTCACAAATTACTCATTGTTTCAATATCTGAGTCGTTGGTCTAAATAATGTATTTTTTTTAATATTTTCAAAGTAATATATCTATCATATAAGAATTTCATATGCTTTGTAAAAGACCATACTACTCCTCTGCTACCTCAACCCTCCACGTCTTCATTTTTGCTGAGCCATGCGCCGTTTTATCTTTTGTTTTGTACTAAACGCACGTGCATGTCATGTTGTGTAGATAACACAAGATTTGCAATCTAATATCGACTTAAATTAATTCCTTCTATCATATTCTCCATCTTTTTTTACAAACTCATTTGTCTTCCTTCTCTGCTTTCAGTCTCTGCTTCTACCATATTTGCCGCCTTTCTTTATAAATTCATTTTTCTTCAATTGTTCATGTGTTCTATCTGTTCTACCACCATCCTTCATGGCTCGACCTTTTGGGAAGATAAGCAATATCAATTACTTGAAGGACCTGTGGAAGGTGGCGGTTGGCGTGCACCATAAATGGTCGGTCGTTACGCACAATAAAGAATACTTCAAAATGATAGTTGGTGACAAGGATGTAAGTTTGATTGTTTTGTGTCTTCTACTTTGTTATGAAGGTTTTTCCTACAAACATGTTTGTGTACTTTACGCAATTTATTCATGATTTTGTTATTGTTTCTTTCATGTTTGTGTTTATGATATTAAATTGTTGATTTTTATGATTTCCATCGTTTTTGGGTTCTGGATTTCAGCACTGATGCTTGGTATCTTGTGTTTTGTTATGAAGTGCATTAACTTTTCGTTTTGCAGTTCTTGACCTATTATGTATACACTTAATGTCCATTCATTTTTTTTACATATGCTTTGGGTTCTTTATTCCAATTTTCCTTAGGTTGTGCAAATCCTTTTTGTATGGTTTGTTTCGGCTTGCAGCGTAACTACATATACACTTAATGTCCATTCATTTTTTGGAATGCGCTTGGGTTCTTTAGTACATTTTTTCTTAGGTTGTGCACATTCTTTCTATATGATTTGTTTCGGCTTGCAGTAGCCAAATTTCACACTTCATTTCATGTTGGTTGGTATGGGTTTTGATGTTTACTTTTACCTATCAGGATTACACACTCAGTTTGTTGTTTATAGTATGGTTTTTCATGTCTTTTGTACTTGTATTCTTTGACAGGGGACTGACATACACGTTGTTGTTCCTGCAACGTATTTCCCACCTTTAAATAATGTTAAAGGTCGACCATCGTAAGCGGAAAAAAAAATAGGTCAATTTTATCCTCAAGGACAATACGTAAGTTTGATGATCATCTAATGTCAATATATTATGCAGCCACTATTAATTTCTCTAATGACACAATGTTATAACCATTGTTTGTAGAAACAACACCCTTAATTGTACTCTTTGGGAGACCTATGATTCCCAATTCATAAAATTCAACCAAGATCGGGTTAATACATCTGGCCCAACTGTCATTTTGCTTCAGTATGCAAAAGTGAAGGAAGAAGGTTATTCATTATGTGATGCTTTTAACATATATCCTAACATGGTTTTAAAATTTTATATATTCATTCTACCCTATGTCTTCCGTAATGCAGGCAAGTATCCATTTTTTGTTACTAACACTTACAACGTAACTAAATTATCGATCAATGTTGATATTCCTTCAATCAATGAGTTTATAAATAGGTTACATCTACAACATTTTTTTTTTCCCGTCTTACAAACAACTTCTTCAAATTTCTATTTTCTGTTTTTTACTTTTTTTTTGTTCCCTTTTGATGTAGCATCCCTAAAGACTCCATGGTTAACGTGTCCGACCAACTATTATCACATCATTCCCAAAACTCTGAAAATTCTCAACAATCTCTTTTTCAAAAACTACTTTTAAAGGCTATTTTGTTTCTTCTCAATGACATTTGTAAACTTCGCGAGGTATACATTACTTCTAACTATTATCTACATGGAGTAAACAACTTAAGTATACTTATATTGTTTATCAACTTTCACAAGTGTTGTTGTTTTCAAATTAACACAGATTACCTTATGTGAAACTATGACTACAACTAAAAAGCTAATTGCATCACAGTATGACTGGTATTATCAGGCTTGTCGTGAGTGCCCGAAGGTTGCTCATGGTGAAAAAGCTCCTTTCATGTATGAAAGTGGACATTCGACTGAAGCTGAGATCTTTAGGTACCATACATGGACATTTCACCGCCACAATAAAGTTGTATTCAATTATTTATGTACTATCGACTGTTAACTTAGTTAGTTGCTCTACATTAGGTACAAATAGAAATTGAAGTTACGCATTTTAGGGAATACTATTAGAAAAAAAATATGGGACAGAGAATGCTCACAACTACTGGGAGTATTTGTTGCTTAAATGCGTGATACAATGATAAAGGTTTAATATCGTTTTTTAATTTTAATTCTTAATAATGGCCTCATATACTTTGCTTATTTCTAGTGATAACATTTTCTAATGTAGGCTGGAATTACCGATCCCTTAGAGTTCCCATTAACACTTGATGTGATGTTGGGTTTGGAGATTGCCTTTAAAGTTTAATGGCAGCCATGGTGGGAAAGTTGCTTTGTTGTCATGATTCTTCAGGGGAGGCCCTTTATCAAACAAAGTCAGGTATTTTATACTCCTTTTTTATAATGAACACTCCTTTTTAATAATGAATGCCGCATTTTACTTATCAAATTGTTTGTGATCCTTCTACGCTTTTGACACAAAGGTGACAATTTCTCAGCCACCTACAGCTTTACAGCTGCTGCAGGTACTGTCACTGATTATCTATGCACTTAGTCCTAATGATTTTAGTCCTTCAAATATTTACCCAAATCACATATTGATATTACTTTTACTGTTTAGATCAAAGTGGGTGTTGATGAGGCAAAGTCTGATGTTGTTGAAGAGTGGGAAGTTTTTATGGAATCCATATAACTTATGCCATGCTATTTTTTTTATTGTCTTGTTCAACAATTATTTATTCATTTTCCAAATTTTTCGATAACAGGATCTTGAAATTACATCTAAGCATTACCCAGACTCAGCCACACCAACTACAAAGACACAGAATCTTGACGGTTCAAGTGAATCGATAACTTTGGTCAGCTTGTATGACAGAGAACTCTCTTCAACCAAAATTAAGAAGATTATGAAACTAGAGAAAGTGGAGTAGATGTTACTTGTGCATGCATAAATCATTATATCTCATCACCATGTAGTATTATGGTTTCAACCTGTTCTGGATTTTTGTCGTGAAAAATATACTCTAAATGTGTTTCTCTATAGCTAATCTAAACATATTGTGTGGTATCATGTTAAACATGTCTAAAATGAAATATTATGGCTATTGTTTTGATGAATTTTCATTTGTTCCCTTAGACATTATAGTTGTTTCACTGTGTTATACTGGTATGACTTAATTGACTATTTTTGTTGTTTGACCATGTTATACTGGTATGCCTTATATTTAATGGAATTTTTTACTATACACTTGTGTGGTGCAGACCCATTAGCTTAGGCCCACGTATCAGAAAGTGTTTCACATAAAACACTACAATACTTCTTTCTCACTCACAATCATGTTCATACAATACTTCTTTCAGACACCCAAACATCTAAGTCATCATGAGATATATTGAAGGGGAGTTATGGGAAAGTTTTGACAGCATGCCATTGTTGTGTTCCTTTAGATCTGTTGCAGTTCAATGCGTTGTATGGTTCACAAATTTTTCCCTCTTCTTTAACTATAAATTTGTCCTTTTACATTCTTCACAGGAACTTAACTTTTTCATGTTTTCTTAACTAATTTTTCTTCAGATCTGTATACAATTCTACTAATCTATAATGCTTTAACTAAAAACAACCATAATTGAATATATACCTGTATTGTGTACATCAAGTTGGTCACGGTCTCATTGCCGATTGGAAAATTTATGATAATATCTATGATTTTTTTTTAAATGATATGGAAGTATGGTTGATCCACTCATTACAACAGGCTGGGAAGATTTCATGCATTATCTAGCTTTGCCTTACAAATATCATTTGGTATATTTATAATATTATGGTGATGGTTTGTTTTTGTTTATAGTTATTAAAGAAAAACAACTTCAACTATCAGATTTTCCACAATTTCACACATTAGCAATCTGTGATCCTCACAAATTATCTTTTGAAATTGTTTTGTTTGGAAACATAAATAGATTTGGTCAAAGATCTATGGTATTTATACTTTCCTTCATGTAGTTCATTCTATTTTTTCCAACTGTTTCGTTTATAAATTTTATTGATTTTTTCACATCCTATCATGTGTAACCAATTTCTTTTTCAGAAGTTGAGTCCAACCTTCCTTCATCAACTATTGTGTAGAGATATATCATTTCTTATATTAATAGGCCCTGATAAAGTTTTGGTTAAATTTTAGTTATGGTATCCCACTGAAGAGCATAAATCATTTGAGTTGGTCTAGGGTTGGGCTATTTTCCTGAAAAACAATGGGTTTGAAGATAGACAAGTACTTAGATTTACATTTCACAACTTTGAACTTAGTTTAATTGTTAAAAAGTAGACAGTGTTATGTTTTAAACTTATATGATATCTATCATGTTATCGGTGCCAAACTATTTTATTTTAGGTTTATTTCCATGATTATCATCCGTTGCCTATACTATTATGTATGTCGGCCTCTATTTCTCTACTTTTTGTTACTACATTGATATGGCAACACAACCTACATCTCCTCAAAATTTATTTATAATCCTACCATTATACTATTATATAACACCTTCTGCACACTTTTCGCGGATAGAGAATATCTGAAATCATTTATGCATAACTCATGTTACCTTTCGGTTCCCAATGTTTGCATATTTTTACTATTTTCTACACGGTTGTTACACAAACAGGCAGACAAGAATCTTTCTTAATAATTAACTTCATTTAAAAACTGAAGGAACTTGATTATGTGATTACTCAACTCATTGTTTATGATTTATTTAACAATGCCATAAACAAGAAAACTGCATTATAAACTATCATTTGAAATCTTTCTTTCTGATCATACAAACAGAGACGGTATCTGAACCCTAGTAAATATCCAACCATTTTGGATTTTCCTTTAGAGTACTTCAATCTTTGCAGCCCATGAATACACCTGTCTAATTTTGGCGGGACCTTCCCATCAACCTGTTACTTGTCAGATTGAATATCAAAGTGGAGACCCTTATTATTTCGAACTAGTTCAAGGTTGGATGACATTTCTTCAATTTAATGGATTTAACATTGGAGATATTATTAGATTTTCTTTCCATAATGTTCATTTTAGTAATATTGTCAATGTTTCTAATGTAATGTTTTGAAATTATGCAAATCCGAATTATCTTTTTTTACTTCATAGTTCAATATAATCTTAACTCATGTTCAATACAACTTTTTTTTCCTTTTAAGCCCGGCAAGAATTAGATTACACTGATTTCTCACCTTCATCTACATCCTAAAAATGGACAGTTAGAAACTAATAATATCGGACATAGTTAACAAAACACCAAACCATCTGTCTTTGTTGTTTTTTAACAAGCTCAGGCCATTTTCCCATGCATTGTATACCAATATTACTGAGAAAATGTCCCTTCACAATCACATCACTTTGCTGCAGTACATCAAATATCTCTTTTTTACTTATTGTATAATTGTAATGTAATGCAACCAAGTTTACATTTGTTTTAACAATATCTCAATTCCAATATATCAATTACATATTATGCCATTTATTGATGCAACAAAGATTTCATTTCCAATTCATTATATCCATCACCTTGACTGAAAATAAAAACTTAACACTTCAAAGCAACATATATTTTTACTTTGATAACGTTATTATATGATGCTCTATTATGCTTAATTTTTTTCAGAATTGCCTATTTCATACCATTCATTTTTTTCAATATGTTTCTAATTGTAAACCACAATTTCATATTCACTTACACAAAATTGATTGGTAACACAAGATATGGTTTTAACATAATCTATTGCACCTTTTTTTTCCATTTTCCAAATTAATAGTACACCAACATTGCTAAATATAAGTGATACACATTAATCAAATTACCAACATATTCATTACTTGATGTTCGTAATACTTCACATTCATATTACATGGGATTACTTCACATGTATTTTATTGAACATTATGTTCCTACATTTTTGTTTTCCTTGATCTAACTAAACATTAAGTATTTCACATCAACCAAACAAATCTTCACATCATCTGTTACCATTCTGATTTTATACAAACTACTTAACTTAACAATACAAATATAAGTAATATACCACAAAAAACTTACCAAACTGCAGACAAACTTATCACAACATACTTTTACTAACAACTTAATAGTTTAATTAAGTACGACATCAACATTGGTTCAGTACACCAGGTAGATATCACCAACCCTACCTTATCGATTTCACAACAACATTACTACAAAAAAACCTTAAATTACTACAACTTCAATACATAATACCATCATAATGTAATGCAATTTTCCTAACGATACTAAAACTTACGCTTAGCTTACAAAACACAAATCATCATAATATTTTAGACCAACCAAAATCAAAACCTCATCCCATTGGTGTTAACATTTTCATCCATACTTTCAAAACCCACAACCACTGATTTTCATTTCCATTGTCTTCACATCAAAAACAAGCACCATATCTTCGACGCTTTATAATATACACCCAAAGACGTTCTGGAGGACTACGAATCATAAAAATCACTTTTTCTCCAATACGGAGCTACTTCTTCTTTGCATATTCGTACCAGCCCTTGCAGTGAATTTCTCTAGCTTGACCACCTTATTCTTTCTCTTTGCACAATGAATTTACCCGTAATACCTATCTCCATTCTCACAGTCAATCATCTTGATCGCCTTCTTGTTCCACCACAATTAGTTCTTTATCACATACCTAGGAAAATGATGCATTCAATATATTATACATTTAGATAAAATTATTACCAAATAAGATGCATTTCAAAACACCAAACAAATTTAACTATTACACAAACATAACATAACATTTTTTCCACTTTGTATCTGAAACTTACAACCATTTCCCATGAATACTCCTCCTCCTTTTTTGGGTCTTCATCATCGTCTGACAGATTCGTGCGAATATCCAAGTTTGGTGAATCCAATGTCGCTATAACCCTTTCACGGATCCTGATCATTTTTTGAATCTCACCCTCAGATACGTCACTTCCAGAGCTTTCTTCTCAACTGCAACATAACGATCAATAATACATTGTTTTTCATCAGTTACTACAGCTTCATAAAGCAAATTCAAACAATGTGTTCGGTGGGAAGGTGGTTGTTTTCGATGGTGATTTTAAACAGATTTTGCTCGTTATTCCTAGAGGGATTCGTTCTGATATAGTCCACTCTGCGATAAACGCGTCTTATATATGGCATTTTGTTCAAGTCTTAACTTTAACCAAGAACATGTGTCTGCATTGTGGGCAAAGTGAATGGGATAAAACAAAAATTGAAGCTTTTCAAATTGGTTCTTGAAAATTGGAGACAAAAAGATTTCTGAACCTAACGACGATTTTGCTAACATTGACATTCCACCCGACCTTTTGATAACTAACTTCAGTGACCCTATTGTTGCCATTATCAATAATACATATTCGAATTTTATTCACAATTATCAATTTAACGACTACCTCAAAAGTCGAGCTATCATTGCTTCAAAATTCGAATTTGTTGATCTAATTAATGATCACGTCCTTACCTTGATGCCAGGTTTGCATTTTTTTCCTATTCATTTTATTTATTTCTTATGTTATGTTTTTTTTTGCAAATACAATTCTTGATGGTGATAACTTGATAAGGAGACATACATGATTACTACAACTCAAATTTCGTTGATCAATATGAGATTCATGACACTAGTGTGGTCGATATTCTCACACCCGGGTTTTTCAGTTCACTAACAACCTCAGGCTTGCCTAACCATCACATTAAATTAAAGGTCAGAACACATATTATGTTTATGTGAAACATCGACCAATCCGAAGGTTTGTGTAATGGGACAAGACTAATCATAACAAAGTTGGATAATCATGTCCTTGAAGCGTCCATAATGGCCAAAAAAGATTTTGGAAAAACGGTTTACATCCCTAGAATGAATATGTCACCCTCACAATCCCCTTGGCCTTTTAAACTAAACAAGCGTCAATTCTCGATAGTGGTGTCATCTGCAATGACGGTTAACAAATCACATGGTCAATCTTTAGATTTGGTAGGACTTTACTTGCCTATAGATGTTTTCACATATGGTCAAGTTTATGTTGCACTATAAATGGTAACAACAAAACAAGGAATAAAGATCTTGATATGCGATGAAAATGACAAATTCAAAACTACTACAGGAAACATTGTTTACAAAGAAGTATCCAATAATATATGAATAGTCATATATGACAGTATGATTTTGTTATGTGAATCTTTATTTTTTTTTGTTTCTCATTGGTTGCAAAACAACTTTTTGTAAGTACCTATCATGTTACATCATTAAAACTAACTAATTATACTACTTTTTTTTTGTGTGTGTTCTCCTTTTTTTACTTTCTATCTTTTTAATCCATCTTTATAATACCATTACTTTAATTAGGTGGTTTTTTGTACTTTCAATTTTTTTATTAATTGATTTTAAACAAATTATTCAATCAATAAACTTTTTTTTTTATAATTTTAATAGAATTTTTATTTTCTATTCATTTAACTGTGTATAAATATAATGTGTTTTATTTTTATTAACACTTTTTTAATTCTGATAATCACTTTCTTCATAATTTATTTCAATTTTTTTTCTTTCATAAAATAAAAATTTAATTATTTGGACAAGTATCTATGTATTTGTGGTATCGGTGTATTTTATTAATGAATATTATATGATTATAAATCTTTATATCCTATGTTTACTAATTTTGGTTTTTTTAAATATATTTTAAATCATTTTTTAAAACAAATACACATAATACATCGATATACGTGCGAGTGCACATGTATTCCACTAATTAATATATAAAGTATATAAAAGTTATTAATACTTATAAAATAAATCATTTAAAAAAAGATTACACCTTTACTTTTATTTTTTTAAAGTAAAAGTCATATAAACCACACTATACACAACAACAACAAAATGTAATTTAAAGAATCTATTTTAAAAGAAACATAAAATATATTTTATATTTGAGTCAATGTTAAAAACCAAAGTACCCTCTCTCATAAAATTAATATCATACAGAAATAAATTATTTTATTTTAAAATAAGTGTCATTTTATGTTTTTAATACAATTTTAATTTTTATCTTTAAATTAAATTGTATCATCTAACTAATATTTTTAATTTATCATTTTTCTCCACTTTTTATTAATGATAATTAAAATACATTAATAATTAATAAGAATAATTTAGTAAAATTGTTATTGTCTCTCTTTCATTTATCATGTTTTTTTAATTTTTTTTAAAAGATCAATTATGATATTTATTTTAAAATAGGAGAAATATAAGTTTAACGTAATTGATGAATCTTTTACTCAAATAACTCACTTTTTAAAAAAAAAATCACAAAATAACCCATTTTTCAGTTTAATTCTCAAACTATTTCACTTTAAAAAAAAACGTTAAGGCGTAGGTGTCAGATGAATTGGCGCATACCCTTAATTTTAAAGAGGGGGTGGCAATTGAATTGGCTACAACACATGGTGTTGTCAATCCAATTGACACCCATGTGTATAAAGTGAAAGGAGACGCTTATTGGTCTGGCGCCTCCGTGTGTTGTATAATATTTTTTGTATAAATAGATGTGTTGGGAGATTCATTTTTCTACATCTCTTTTTATTATATTGCAAACATGTTTCGTCTTCGTCGCCGCTATGAAAATGTAATTTATTCGAGAGACAAGCCTCCGGTGGAGATGATATTCTGAAGCATATGTCGTTTCGAGCAACTAAAGAAGGAGTTGGTTTGTTGGTTAGACGAAAACATACCTGAAGGCAAAAAATTAGAAGTATAGAGAGACTCGATGTCGTACGTGGATGAGTGCGAGTAAAAAAGGATAAGAATGTTAGGGAACTGATGTTTGGACCATATGACATCAGTTTGATTGTTGTAATCAGTTATAAATGTTGGTTTTAAATGTTGTGGTCAAGTATTTTTATCTGTTTTAATATTTGTTGTTTGTGTTGTTTATCCAGACCTGTTCGATTTTAAGTGTGTTTAAGTTAGAGTGATGTTTGTTGTTAAACTTGTTGTAACAAAAAGTTATTAATATATCAAAATCAAAGATTACAAAAATTGAAAGGAGATACTAAATTATGATGCAGAGTTTGTTTCTAGATTGGGACATTTTTTCTTATTGTGTCCGGGTTGACGACATATACTACATAATCTTATCATTTTATCAGTCGTATCCATTTATGTTCTAATACGCGTGTTGTTTGGCCGTCCTTTTTTCTTTCTTCACATCTCATCGTTGTGCCAAACTATGTCCCCTTTCCCCAGTCGCACCAACTTCTGTATAGTCTGACAGCATGGAATAAATTTGGCCTCCCCTCATTGTGGTCCATTGTTTCTTGTACACTGAAATTTTGCCTATGACGGTCAAAGATTATAACCATGTATGTGCTAACTTTGATAGTTTTCTCTTTCATCACTTTCATACAACATTCACTGAATAATTGATCTGACATTAACACTGCACTCCATCTTTCACCTCTGGTTGCGAAGGTCGATGCCAACCTAAAATAGGTTGTTCTGACCAATGCGGTTATTGGTAGATTTCTAATATCTTTGAATATGTCGTTCATGCATTCCACAAGGTTTGTTGTCATGTGGCCCCATCGACAACCTCTGTCAAATGCCCTTGTCCACTGCTCTAATGATATGTTATCCACTCACCTTCCTGCATCTGCATTAGACCATCTAATTTCGTCACGGTAATGTTGAAATGACGGTTGAGTTAGAGCATATCCTGCATTCACCACTTTTTTGCGAAGGTTCTTGTCTTTGATTGCACGCATGAAGTTTTGTGTGATATGTCTAATGCAATAGACATGGGTAGAATAAGGATTATGCCATCCGTTATCATGGTTATTGCAAGCACTCTCAGGTAACTTATATGACTCACGCCAGGTAACTTACACACAAGAAGGTTCAACATCTAACCCCTAACAACATTGTCAAACCGGTTACTCACAACCCCACATCCATCAAAATTTTCGGAAGCAGACAAACCTACGACCCTAACATGCCAAACACCCAACCACAATACCAAGAGCGTACCTCGTACCACACCACCAACAAGTAAATCATCATCAAGACGCATAACATCGTAATGCACCCAACACATCACCCTACCATAGCCGCCTTAGCCAAAATATTCAGCGATCATTTAACACCAACCGTCCATCCTCTTACTATGGCCAAGAAGCCCAAACATCACAAAATCAAAACATGCAACAACCATATGACTATCAAACATCACAACAATCATTTCAACCTTTCCTCGACAAATCATTCACACCAATGTCACCCTTCAATCGTCATGGTCTCCCTCCAATAATTCAAACACAACCCAACTACTCTGACATGGGTCATGAACTTAGCTATGGCGGTAGCGCTTCATTGCAGACACAAGACTATGAGAATTTGTCTGAATATCTTATGCAACCTCCTGCAGGTGGTGTTGATGTTCCTGGGTCCTTAAATCCTCAAACACCTGGGGTGAATTATCAACGTGAGTTAGGGTCACGCATTGAGGTAGCTAGGGGATGTGGTACCGAATATCAGTTAGGTCATCCCTGTCAACGACATTAGTCTTTTTGATTATCATATGTAAACCCATATTAATATTAATATCAATTGGTCAAATTTCAAATTTTATATATAATATACATTGTTTTTCAAAAAAATTACACAACACACATGTGCTAGATCAATTGGCGCCTCCTTTAAAACTACACACACAGACGCCAATTGAAATGGCAGCATTAGGTGCATAAGTCAATCCAATTGGCGTCACCTCTTTAACTTAGAGAGAAAATGTCAATTCATCTGACGTCACCTCTTAAAAGTGAGATAGTTTGAAAATTAAACTGAAAAATGAATTATTTTAGAATTATTTTTAAAATAAGTAAATTATTTAAGCAAAAAATTCTAATTGATTTGTCCAAACAAAAATTAAAAAAATATATGCAAAACCCCTTTATTTAATAACACTTCCCCCTTACATCAATTTTTGTTTGATGATGCTTGATAGAAATTTAAAGCCACAATAGTATTAAATAAATAAATGAAGATTTAAATTGTTTTTTTATTCCGATTAATTAACGTGTTTTTTTTTGTCTTTGAATCTTTTTTTTTTAATTTTAATTTTTAAAGTTAAGATTTACATAAAAATTCAAAAAAGAATCTTCGAATTTTTCTATAAATTTTAATTTTAAAAATTAAAATCAAATAAAATTCAACAAGATTTTATCCAACTTATCAAAATAAAAAAATTATTTAAACCATGAATAAACATCAAACATCAATCTTCTAATCATAATTAATGCCTTCTAATCAGTCCTCGTCATCCAAGTTGATTTCATCGAGAATCACAATTAACGCCACTATGAAAGCGTAATCAACATTGGGATAAACTGTAACCATGAATTGGTCTTTACCAATTAAAACACTCTCAACAGTGTGTTTTTTGTGCATCTGCAATTACAATAATATCACAAAATTAACTTATGATTAGTATAAATATTACATAATTAATTAAAACTAATTGTACTTATGGTTATGTATATTAAATTACCTGGGCAACAATGTTGTTAGATTCACCAGCATAAATCATGCAAGAACGTTCGAGCCAACTACCTTTGACTTTAAAATCACAAACATCCTCTTTTGTGTTACCGGCTAAAAACACATCTAATTTGGTCTTAAATTGGATTAGAGATGATCTCTTCAATGTAAATATAAGATCTTTAGCTTCTGTGCTTTCACCCCTAAAAGCTTCCCACCGATCATGCATAGTTACTATCTGCACCAGAAGCAATGGATATTTTTACGTAGAGTTCAAAGGCGCATGCATGCATGGCAAAGTTGTGTTTTATTTAATTCATAAATAAAATAATTTTTTTTAATTAATTAAATAGAAGAAAATACGAGAATAAAGCTGAACCTTGCGACGTAGGGTGGTAATGGGGTTGCCGGCGGCATCAAGCAAGACGCGGCGGTCGCGGAGGGTTACGAGAGAGCCTTTAACATTGAAGACCATGTTGCCGTTGACATCAGTGACGGCGAAGTTTCCATCTGAAATTGTCATAACTTTTCTCACGATGGCGAGATCTATCGCATACGGAGCACAGTATTGAGGGCCGTATATGCTGGCGGGGAGTGGCAGCATCGGATCAGAGGGGGAAGGTTGTGGTTGATAAGGGTAAGCCATAGGTTGTGGTTCATAAGGGTAAGCCATAGGTTGTGGTTCATAAGGGTAAGCCATAATGATTATGATGAGATCAAGAGTGTTTGAAGATTGAAATATAAGATCAATATATTTCAATATGTTTATGATCAGAAGATTGTGCTTGATAAATGTAAGACACAAAATGAAAATGAATTTATAGGTAGGAACAAGAAGGGTACAACGAAGGTGATTTGGTGTTAAAAATAAACCGCGTATACTATTCTTAAACTATAAGATACGGTCTTTCCTTTCTTTTCGTTTTTTTTGTCAAGATATAGGCTTTTCTATTTTGTGTACAAAATAAAATTTGTAGCATGTGATGGTGTGGTATAGAGAATAAACATCAAAGTGATAAATTTCTGCATTAAATTTTTTAATTATTATTGATGTCGTCGGTGTCTTATAGTCGTTTTTGGTGTATCTCTGCCTCATAATTTATAAATAAAAATAATTAAACATGATAATCATAATCATAATTTATAAATAAAAATAATTAAGTATGATAATGATAACAAGATACGACAGGTACGCATGATTATGGGTTGAAATATATGCTTGCTACAGTATTATAAAAGTTATTGTTTCATACATGGATGAATAATCACATGTTTTAGTGGGAAACTTGAAATAATTAAAAGCATTCAAGGATCTTGAGGAGAAAAGAGAAAGATGGAAACACTCAAGAAACTTGAAGAAGAAGAATGAAGATCAAAGAATCTCTTCAAGAGAGAGCTCTAGAATAAAAAGTGGTGAGTATAAAATGAATCTTCATTACTATTCAAGAGGTTAAATGAGATGTATATATACAAAGCTCTTATGGTGTATGATAGTTATGGTAGTACAACAATACACAATATAATCTCCTAACTACTATAATTAATAAATGTAACCACTTCTAACAAACTAAGAACCTCTAACTAATTTGTTAATGATAACTTGAGAAACAATTTAGTTATGAATAATTACACGGCAAAATCATTTTTTAATTTTCACACGTTCTCCTAGGAAAGAACCTTCTTTATTTTTTTTTTGAGTTAAATGTGGGGTATATTGTAGAATTTGTTGGAATCTATTTTAAAGTTTTGGGGGAGTTGTATAGGTATTTAGAAAATATAATTAAGTTGTTTAAATAATTTGAATGTGTAACATAAGAATTTAAATTAGTATAATAGATGTTGGTGCTCTTAGATTCTTGATAAATCTTTATTCTCCACCACAAATACAAAATTATGATGAATTGAATCCTAGATTTTTTCTTTAAAGGTTTAGATTGAGTTTGGATATCCTTGATATATCTTCATCCCTGGAATGGAATAATATTTTTAATAACAATATTAAATTTTATCAACATCAAATAACATTTTAAATAATAAGTAAAACAATTTTTAAAAAAATTTAAACATACATTTCAAATAAGAAAGTAGAAATCAAAATATCAAAGCATTAAAAATAAAATTAATATTTCAAATGATCAAAACTAAATAATAAAGAAAAAACTACTATAAATATGGTGGATTTGGAGTGGGTACTGGTATCTCCATTACCCTACCCAAGAGAAAATCTAAATTCGGATTCAAACTTATTCAAAATAGATTTTGTTGAACAAGTGACTCCAACCACAGGAGGGATGAATTGTGTTTTCTAGAAATTGAGATTAATTAAAAAAATATTTTCTTAAAAATGATTTATGTTAGCTCAACAGTTGAAAAGAGATAAAGATGTTAAAATACAGAAGACGAGGAAGGAAAATTTATCTTTGAGACATAAGATAAAAACACGCTTGAGCATGTAGACATTAATGTTTCATCCTTAAATGATTCAATACACATTAGTGTGTTACACTTTCTTGTATATTCACTTTCCACAATTTAAAATAAATGTCTCCAAAAAAAAATTGATATATCCTTTATTAACCATGATGCACACTTGTAAACAAAAAAAACTATCCCACAATGAGTGTCAATTTTTGGTGACACCTTTAACCATTCTAGTAGATTCATTAATAAATTCAAATACACCAAAAAATTTGATGTGTAAGATAAAGTATATAACAACATAATTAAATGGTCTCAAGAAATCTAAATAACCTATAATCAATTATAGTATATCCACAACAAGTAAGATAAGATAAATGTAATATACTAAAGCACAAAAACTTATTTATCTAGTTAGATAAAAGTGAAAAGTTATCTAATTCACTGTACTTTCAAGAATTATTATAAGAGATTACAAATGAGTTTAAAAAAATAGTCACTCAAATTTTCAAGAAAAAACCATATTTTCAACTCAAATGTTTTTCTTTTATATATATATATATATATATATATATATATATATATATATATATAGTTGTGAAAATGATGCATGAATTACAAAATATAATTGGTTCCTTGATCGGTAAGAAACCCACAATGATAGAAAAGAAGAAAACAATAAGAGCATAATGAAATTGGTTATAAAATGTTATTCTTTACTTTCTCTTTGAAATAAGATTACAAGTGTTATAGAATAGCAAATAACTTCTCTTACCATAATTAGGATTTGCATTGTGCAATGATGAGAGACTAGTATGCTATTTATAAGAAAACTAACATACTAAAATAATTGGCTTTTACACACAGGCACATTACACAAGTTAACTTAGAGAACAGACTAACTTAAACAATTAGGCATAACAAACATGCTCAATTCGACATGTTAACAATCCTAGCATACTTCGACTACAACATGTGAACAAACTTCGATGACATGCTAAGGTCCTGTCGAATTTCCAAACTAAGAAGCTACCCTTCGATCATACTAGAGTTAGATCCAATATCTCACAAATCTCTACCTTAGAACAAACTCTATAACAACAAGGAAATAAATTATCTTTCTTCATGCAACTTTATCAACTGCATACAGTGGAAAAATTTGCAACTTGGTAATGGCTTGGTGATCATATCAGCAGCATTGTGATATGTCAAAACCTTCAGCACTTGGACTTATCCATGCTCGATTACCCCTTTGACGAAATGCAGCCTCATATCGATGTGTTTAGTTCGCTCATGATAGGCTGAATTCTTCGATAGGTGTATAACACTTTGGCTATCACATTTAACAGTGATAACTCGACGTTGAAGTTTTAGTTCCTTAGCAAAACCTTCAAGCCACAATGCTTCTTTCACAACTTTAGTGAGGGCGACATATTTCGCTTCAGTGGTTGATAAGGAAACAACCTTGTTTTCCAGCTAATTGATGTGTCAGACATAGTGAACACATATCCAGAAATAGATTTTCTGGAATCGATATAACTTGCATAATCAGTCGTCGACATACCCTTCGATTCCTACTTTACTATTTTCACCACATGCTCCACCATAAATCAGGACTCTATTCAGAGACCCATTTATCTACCTTAGAATCCACCTCAATGCTTACTAGTGAGCCTTTCCAGGATTCGCATGTACCTGCTTACAAGACTTACTGCATATGTTATATAGGGTCTAGTACATACCATAACATACATCAAAGAACCTATTATGTTAGCATATGGGATGTTATTCATATAAGCTCTTTCGACCACGGTACTGGGACACTGATCTATACTCGGTTTGAATTGAGGGTTTGTCGGAGTCACAACAGGCTTTAAATTCGACATACCAAACTTGTCAAGAATCTTCTGTAGGTATGTCTCTTGAGATAAGCATAATTTCAACTTCTTTTTGTCCCTTCGGATGTTAATCCAAGAATCCTGGATGTTGCTCCCAAATCCTTCATATCAAACTCGTTATTTAGTTCAACCTTCACCTTTATTACATCCTTGACATTGTTGCTTGCTATGGGAATATATTCCATATAAAGCAACAAAATAACAAGTGAATTTCTAGGTCAAAATCTAAAGTAAACATAGTGGTTGAACTGACTTCTAATGAAACCTATGTGCTCCATGAACTTGTCGAATCTCATATTCCACTACCGAGGAGATTATTTCAGTCCATATAAAGATATATTCATCTTGCACACTTAATCTTCCTTACCCTTTTCGGCATAACCTTCAGGTTTCCTCATCAGGATTGTTTCATCTAGATCTCCATACAAGAAAGCACTTTTCACATCCATTTGTTCCAGTTCTAGGTCGAAATGTACCACTATGGCAAGTAACATTCGAATGGACATGTGCTTCACAACAGGAGAGAACACATCATTAAAGTCCATACCTTCTTTCTAAGTGAAATCCCTTGCGACCAATCTTGCCTTGTATCACTTTAATGTCACTCATTCGGTTCCTTCCTAAACTTTGGAAATCCACTTACAGTTGACTAACCTGGCTCTAGCAGGTTTCTTGACCAGTTCCCAAGTGTGGTTATCATGAAGAGACTTCATCTCATAATTGTTGAAAGTATATTTCGTGTCGGGTTTTTGTTATCGTATCCACATGGATTGTAAGATATCACCGCCGTTCGATGGTTGTATTAATCGTAGCTCAATGTAACAATAGGGTTTTGGTTTTAATCAAGTTATCTTGCATAAAAAGTAATAAATTGCGGTAAATGTTATGGTTTGATTAAATGAGAAATATTGTCAAAGTTAGGTTTCAATGATCACTTTGCATGTATTTGCTCGGTCAACAATCTTATAAACTCCTTTAGATGATAAATAATTTCACAAAGTCCTCTCAATATGTTTCTCTCGAACACACATTGTGAGTTTTGCCATTTTGATCCATTGTTTCTCTCGAACACAATCTATCAAAATGACAACTTTTTGGTTCAACCTTATGGTGAAAAAAATCATTCATTACTATCTCTAGCTAACAAACAAGTCTGGATGAAAACCTAGGTCAAGAGTCGGTAAACATCTCTCGATCATAAACCAACACAAAGAGTTTTAAATAGAAACAAAGTTGTCATCATATATTTACCATTAAAGAGTTTACATATGAGGATCCTTACATTTACACACAAAGCTAGTAATCACCTACATCTAACCTTGACAAATGGATGACTTAGCTACTCATTTTCATGGTAGCTTGGTCGGCAAGTAAGGAAAGAAGGTTGATCAACATCCAAGTCGGATAATCGAAGTTGGATGGGAATCCACCTTCTTTTTGTAGAAGATGGTTCTAAGATGAAGAGAAATGAAAATTAGGGCATAAAAGATCCCTCCTAACAATGCTGTAAAATATCTCTCCAAAGTACAAAAGTGGAAAAAGTTGGTAAAAATGAGGTATGGTGCTCAAAAGTGGCACCTGCTACTTATAGACCTCTGCTGGGTTGTCATGCTCGCTAGGCGAGCAGAATGGCTCGCCTAGCGAGGGTCTAATATGGGCACATAAGGCACCTGCGCCCAGAGAAACAGGGTCTGCTGAACTGTCATGTTCGCCTAGCGAACATACCTTCGCCTAGCGAAGGACACGCTTCAACCTTCGCCCCAGCGAGGTTGAGAGGTTTTGCTACTGGAATGCTCGCTGGGGACTCGCTAGAGCTTCGCCTAGCGAGTGAGTGCTGGCTGCGCTTTTCACCAAAACAGAACGAACTCGCTACCACCTTCGCCTTCAGCTCGCCTGGCGAATTAATTTGACAATTTACTGGAGCTTTTCGCCTGGAGCTCGCCTAGCGAAGCAGTGCTTCGCCACAGCCTCGCCTAGCGAGCAGGCTGATGAAATGCTTGTATTCTTTGGTTCCTTTGCCAATTTTCTTGTGTCTTTATTTTCAATTAGTTCATGCCTTTTTCCTGCACAATAACACACAAATCAAAGGCACCAAGCTTGTTTATCAATGTAATGCATTCCATGTAAAACAAATGTGGTTTTGACAATTTTAGCAAGGAAAAAGAGTGAAAGATGCCCACATATGATAGCTCAAATAAGCACTTTTGGGCATCTAACAACTCTCCCCAACTTGATTCTTGCTTGTCCTCAAGCAAAGTATGCCTCTTGAAGGACAAGAGGATTTGCTTTAAGAAACTGGTTTCTCCGAAGTTGGATAAGCGGCTCAAACACAAGCGAAATCAGCAAATACAAGTTTCCAACGGTTCGAATAACATAATACATAAGAACTAAAACTTAAATAGCAATGCAAAATATTTATCTATCTACAACAATACTATTCTGAATGAATCATCCTATCTCTCCTCTTCGAATAAGGAATGAAGATTTTACGCGTTTGCAACCGCGGGAATAATCTCACTCTCTAACAAACAATGAAGAAAACAAATAGATTCATACAATGTCTAACAATTATAAATGGTACTGTGGAAGCATAAAGATCACTAAGGGCTTTTAGGGTGCAACTTGGCTAGGTTAACAAACAAGGGACATTTCTAAGGCCATTGAAACGAAAGTGCCGATGCAAAAGAGACATTCACAATAATATTCACACTACTCAAATTTGTTTCATTTGTTTCTTATTTGTAACCTTCACAACACATATTCCACAACTCAATTTTTATTTTTCACTATTTTTCTTCCAAGCAAGCATTCATTTTCATTCTTTCTATTTTTGTTCTTTTCTTTCACATCAAATATACAAAACAGATGTTTCTTTTCTATATTTTTTTATGCTTGCTCGGTTTTTCTTTTCTTTTTCAAGAGTTGTGGTACTTACCAATTCTTTTTCGTTCTCCCCAACTTATTTCTTCCACACCCTAAGTGAATGCTCTTAACTTTTTACGGCAAAAGAACAATAATCAAGATTTTCCGGGTTGTAAAAAAAAGATTTTTGAGATCTCGCTTTATTTCAAGCCGAGATTCAACTGTTTAAGCTCAAAGGGGTTAACAAATACTCTCTCTGCTCACAGGTAAGTTGTTTTTGGATGTAGTTGTGCTCAAAAGAAAACAAGTGCCTTGATCATTTCTAATTGCTTCCACAATTTCACAATAATAAAAGACAAAGCATGAATCTCATGAATCAACAAAACTTATTAGAATCCAGCATTTAAGTGTACAATGGAGGTTTCCTCACAATTTGTGGTTTTAAGTTCTAGATGAAACATTCATTCAATTATGTTGCAAAAAGACAATATTCAATTTACCAAAAAGAGTAAAGTTCCTAATGCATTCTAAAATTCTAGCCGAAGGTAACCATGTACCTTAGCTTCATTCACTTGTTTATTCTTATCATTGCCATCCAAGCTCGGATGCACCTTCATTGGGTACTTCTTGAGGAGCAACCAATCTAGAAGGGTTTGCCACTCAATCAACCAAAAATTTATTAAACACACAAAATTAAAAACATAAATAATTAACATTAACTGAAAATATAAATTTGTTCATGGGGGACAAAATACCCCAATAGTACAACACCAAAATCAAGATACAAAATCCGAAAATACAAATAGAAATGACATAAAAGCTGAAAAAATACAAAAACTTAACCCACTAAGGGCTCAGGACTCCTCCTCACTACCGGCATCAGAACCGGTAGCCTCATCATCAACATCATCATCATCAGCATCAGCGCCCACCCCCTCACTATACACTGGCTTGTCCACGGGCCAGTTGGCGTTGAGCAGAAACTGCTCCCGCGTCATCAAAGCATGAGCACCACTTCCTTGCAGCTGCAAACGCTGCATAGAGTCGTGCATATCCAACATGGCTCTCTGGGATGCCGCCATCCATTCCAAACTGTAGTTGCACACAACTTGGACATACGGATCAAGTCTAGGAGTAGAAGTACCAGGACCATCAGAAGTCCGGGTACTTCCTGCAGCTGCACTGCCACTGGTAGTCTTTGGTCTACAATATTTAGCCACATACCGGTCATCGATAGGTGACGGGATCCTTACCTGCCCACGAGACGGAAGTCTCACCCTTGCCTGAACGCATAAACTCATGATCAAACACGGGAAAGCTAGGGGACAATTAACACGAGCCCCCGACTTAAGCCCGCTCTCGACCACGGACTTCAGCTCATTTGCGATGATCCTCGCCACATCGATCTCGACATTGGTGAGGATGGAATGGACCAAATGTGCCACTGGGATCGGCACAGTAGAGGTGTGGGATTTAGGCTGGATGTTGGTCAAAACCAAGAGCAGTATCAGCTGAGCCATGGGAGTCATGTCCTCCCGGTGATACCTCATTGGAACCCCAAATGGGTTCGGCTCAACCGATTTCCCAGGTAAAAGCAGGGCGGCAGTAATGGCAGGAACATCTCGGTGAAGCCTTAGGTCAATGTGGTATTGGTCTCTCTCTTCAGCTCCCAGCTGGAGCGGTTCCCCAAGGATTCGGTTGATAGCATCTCGGTCAAATGGAATTGGACGCCCGACAACTCTAGATACCCAAGTAAAGGGCTCGTCGTCGTCGGGTAGTGCGTTAGCATAAAACTCACGCACTGTAGCTATGTCGTAATGCTCTAAGGGATTTATCAACCTATCCCACTTCTTCGCGTCAATCAACCCGGCAAAATTTCTGTAAGTGCCCTGTGGGTTGATCAGAAATCGCTTCTCTGGAAGTATTTTTCGCTTTTCCAGAGAAATGTACCGTGCAGCCTGTTTTGGACCGACAAACTTGTCGTGATCGAATTGAATAGGCACGGTCCGGGAAGTAGTCGCTCCCTTTCTTTTCTTAGCCGCTCCAGACCTTGACTCCATCTGCAAAATATACAAAGAAACAACACACACCAAACAAACAGATTAGCCATCAAAGCATAATTTAAAAGACTGCCTTGCTCGCTGCTGCTTCGCCTAGCGAAGTGGCAGCGAACGCTCGCCCCAGGTTCGCCTAGCGAGTGCTAGCGAACCTTACGGGTTTTGGGGTTTTTCAGCATGTTCAGAGATTTTCCCCCAAAACCCTTACTCAAAGGGTTCCAACATCAGAACCTAATGATTTCTCAAGCAAATAATCGTTCTATGCTATTGGGGATTACCTAATTGCATGCAAAACCTAAAATAAAAATAAATCCCCAATTCGAAAACCTAAATTTCCAAAAATTGCAAACTCCAAAATACCACATGCAACCTCAATGTTTCCCATACCACACTCATCCTATTTGCCATTCAAATTGAAATTTAGAGTTCAAACAAAAAGAAAAATGTAGTAGGGCAAACCTTAGTTACACGGATTCGGAAATGTGAAGAGCGTAGAGTTTGCAAATGATTGAATAGAGCAAGTGTTGGTGATAGAGATGCAGATGAGAGAGTTTGAGAAGCTTAGCACAAATTCCTCAGCAGAGCCGTTCAGAATTTTTTTTATAAGTTTGGGGCAAAATGGCCCTGCTGAGATTTAAATAGAAAACTGTCCTGCAGCGCTCGCTGCTGTCTCGCCTAGCGAGCAGCTAGCGAACCTGCTCGCTACTGCCTCGCCTAGCGAGCATGACAGCAAGTGTTTTTTTTCTTTTCAAATGCAGCACTTGCAAGTTCATCCAGAACAGTTTTATCACAAGGTAACCCAACACAACACAACACAAAAACAGTAAATACTTACAATGTTGGGGTGCCTCCCAACAAGCGCTTGTTTAACGTCGGCTAAGCTCGACGGTGCGATTCTCACAGAGGAGCATCGAGCGGTAGAGCACAACTCTCGCGATCCACATGACCGCCGAGATACACTTTCAATCGTTGGCCATTCACGGTCCAACTATCTTTCTTGTCTATGTCTTCAATGACAATAGCCCCGTACTCCTTCACCTCTTTCACCCGAAATGGCCCGGACCATTTTGATTTTAACTTCCCGGGAAACAATTTCAACCGGGAGTTGAACAATAGGACCAATTGTCCGGGCACAAATTCTTTGTTACGGAGCTTCTTTTCGTGATACTTCTTTGCCTTTTCCTTGTACAACCAACTTGAGTGGTATGCGGCATTGCGCATCTCCTCCAACTCCAGTAGTTGCACTTTCCTTTTGTTACCGGCCAACTCATGTTCAAAATTTAAAAACTTTAGGGCCCACAAGGCCTTGTGCTCCAATTCAACCGGCAAATGGCAAGTTTTACCAAATACCAATTGAAAGGGAGTTAGGCCAATTGGAGCTTTAAAGGTCGTACGGTAGGCCTATAATGCTTCGTCCAATTTTTGGGACCACTCCTTTTTTGAATTAGACACGGTTTTTTCGAGGATTCTCTTAATCTCTCGATTAGAGACCTCAGCTTGCCCGTTAGCCTGAGGGTGATACGGAGTTGTCACCCTATGCGATACACCGTAATGTTTTAAAATAGTTTCCAAAGGTGCATTACAAAAGTGTGACCCTCCGTCACTTATCAACACTCGGGGGGTTCCGAAACGGGAGAATATGTTTTTCTTCAAAAAAATTATCACCGTTTTGGCATCCGCCCGAGGTGAGGCAATCACCTCAACCCACTTAGAGGCATAATCGACAGCGACAAGCATGTACTCATTCCCATAAGAGGGTGGGAAAGGTCCTACAAAATCTATGCCCCAACAATCAAATACTTCCACTTCTTGGATATTTTGGAGAGGCATCTCATCTCTCTTACCTATCCCACCGCTTCTTTGGCAACTGTCACAACTTTGCGCATGGGTATGTGCGTCTTTGAAAATAGTTGGCCAATAAAATCCCGATTGAAGAATTTTAGTTGCCGTTCTAACCCCATTATAATGTCCGCCATAAGGCGAGTTGTGACAATGCCAAAGGATGCTCTGGGCTTCATCACCAGTTACGCATCTCCTTAATAGGTTATCACTACCCAACTTAAACAAGTATGGGTCATCCCAAACATAATACTTCGCATCCGAAAGGAACTTCCTTTTTTGGTTCGAAGTTAGGTCGGCAGGCACAAAACCACTAGCCTTGTGGTTCGCAAAGTCTGCAAACCACGGCCTAACTTGAACCTTAAACAGTTTTTCATCAGGAAATTCTTCCCGGATTTCTTTTTCAGACGCGGTAACCTTTTCTCACC
The DNA here is from genome assembly GCF_024323335.1 of Lathyrus oleraceus. Classification (NCBI taxonomy): domain Eukaryota; kingdom Viridiplantae; phylum Streptophyta; class Magnoliopsida; order Fabales; family Fabaceae; genus Lathyrus; species Lathyrus oleraceus. The sequence continues at coordinate 315,340,136 of NC_066581.1, read as the reverse complement.
AGATTCGTTTTCACGTCTCCCAGGAAGATTATCCTTGATATGTTCATCCTAACCGATGACGGATATTTTCTTCCCTTGTTTTGAGTCTATCCTTGATATATTCATCTTAACCGATGACGGATATTCTCTTTTTGGTATTCTACCCAGTAAAAAGGTAGTTGTAATCCCTATTTTATCCCTTAGAGAGTTAATCCTTGATATGTTCATCTTAACTGGTGACGGGTTTCCTTCTCTTTGCGGTCTTCTGCCCAGTAACTGGTAGTTGTAAATCCTGCTTCCTCTCGGAGTTTATCCTTGATATGTTCATCCTAACGGATGAAGGATATTCTCTTTTTGGTTTTCTATCCAGTAACTGATAGATATAAATCCTTCTCTCCCCTCGGAGTCTATCCTTGATATGTTCATCTTAATCGATGACGAATATTATCTTTTTTGTATTCTATCCTGTATTCAATAGATGTAATTCCTACTTTTTCAGGCAGTTTATCCTTGATATGTTCATGTTAACGGGTGACGGATATCCTTCCTAGTGTCCCTAGGCAAGTCTATCCTTGATATGTTCATCCTAACCTATGGCGGATTTTCTTTCCTTTGAGTCTATCCTTGATATGTTCACTTTAATCAATGACGGATATTCTCTTCTTTCTTTGGTCTTCTGCCCAGTAACCGGTAGTTGTAAATCCTATTTGACTTTTCCCTAGCAGGTTATTCTTACCCAGTAATTGGTAATGAATACATCTCCTGGTTTGCCCTCAGCGAGTCATCCTTGATATGTTTACCCTAACCGGTAACAGATGTCCTCCCTGTCAGATTTTTGTTATCTCTTTACCCAGTAGCCAGTAATGGATAATATATTTCTGTTACTCCTGTGTTGAAGATCATTTCTTCCCCAGTTGAGTTTGAGTGCGTATTTCCTTAATAAAATCGACATTTTCCTGTTCGGATTGAGTATTCCAGTTTTGTGTTGATTTACTCGTTTCCCCCGCATATGTCCTTTTATTCCCCGGCTGAGTCTTTCCATTGATTTATTTTCATGGAACCCCTCGTGTCCCCTCCAGCAGTTTTTAAAGTCGTAGTCTGGCCTACACACAACCCTTTTTCCCATAGTCTCTGTCTCCCTAGTGAGTTTTCCTTACGGAATGCATTGTGCTCCTACGGAATTTCAGTCTCTCCGAATTCTTTTCCTTTGTGGAAACATTTTTCCCCACAAAGATTATTTTAACATTCATATCATATGCATCATGAGGTCTCTTAGGGACCAAAATTTGTTTCTATATGTTGTTATTTAAGCCTATTTTACTGAGTCATTGCGAAGATTTTAACCTTCATCTCCTCAGCTAGAACGTCCTTAAATAGGGGCAGCTGTAAGACCCCAATTTTGACCCTAAGATCCCTCATGCTCTTATCATCATATGCATTAGCATTGGGATCACAACTTGGCATCCTCCTTACCCCTCATTCATTGAGTTTGCATTGAGAGAGATCACCAAGCACCATTTAATTGTATCATACTTCATTTTTCTTTATTTTACTAACCAAAATACCAAAAAATATGTCATTGTATAATCTAACTCTTTTGTAGGTAGGGCACATGCTCACCTTTGATCTATCAAGCTCATATCTAGGGTATAAGACCCCCATTGCAAGGATCTCAATCAAGATTTAGTTTACTATGGCTCTAAGTATCACATATGAATCCCCGTGATCTTCACATGATATTTTGATCAAGAAATCATCAAGAGTTTGGAGTTGGTTTGCCTTGGAAACCCTAATTCATCTGGGTATCTTATGTGACTTCTTCAACAATCTTCTTCACCAATTGATCAAATATTTCAAGCGATATTTCACATTTCATCATCTTATGCATATATGATCCTCCATGAGTCCCAAAAGTCAAAAGAATATCAAGTTAGCAAGTTGGTCCATGGTGGTTGACCAGAGGAATTCAACTGATCAAAACTGGGGATCCCTAGACCCTATCTCCTACAATTTTTATCATATGAAAATTATTCCAAGAGAAAAGTTACTCTAAATGACATTCCAAACAACTTTCATGTTTAGGTCTAGAGCTAGTTTTGCTTGGAAAGTCATTTTTTATGGTGAAGCATTATAGGTCATTTTGTCTAAACCCTAATTTAGAGGTCAACTTCCCAAGACCATAACTTGCTCAATTTTTATGAGATGAAAGCCATTCAAGTTGCATGATCAAATTCAACCTCGCCATGCTTCAAATCTTCTATTCACGTTTCGGTGTCACGCCTCAGTTGCAACATGGATTGCGCTCTGGGACTTCCTTCGTCGTGGATTCAATTCCTTACACATCAACTTCAAAAATTTGCATTGTGTCTTCACCAACGGATTCGCGTTTCAGCGTTTGACATCATCGCTCATGGATCGATTCAAAGATTCATCAAGATTGCTCCACCACGAATCCTAACTGTGTCTAATAACAACTACCGAAACAAAACTAAATCGTAGTGGCGACGACCAAAAATCGAGACTAATCACGCATTGAAGCAAAGAAAACTCATCGGTTTCGATGCAGTGGCTCTCCGATGACAACATGTATCTATTTATCCTTCCCTTTGCTTTGATTCGATTCACTCCTTCTTCTCCTTTTTCTGTTTTGCTTCCTAATATGCTCGCGTCGTTGAATTGAGAGAGAGAAATCAGGTGAAATTTGAAGAGTGAAATGAAATGGTGAATGGTGAAAATGAAAAAAGTCTCCCTAAATCTGTGTAGAGTTTGGTATTTATAGAGTTTTGTCCTTCCGATTTCTATTAGAAACTCAAGTTAAATGTTAATGAAATTTAACTTAAATTACATTGAAATGTGAAATTCTGTTAATCTTTTCATGTTAAATTCAGTTAGTAATCTGTCAATTTAATTCAATTATGGTTCTATTATAAGTGTTAGTTGAGTGAATTTGATTAGTTGTGGTGCATTCGAGTTGTTACAGTGGAATTCAGTTGTTGAAACTGGTTGTCATGCTATGCTTATTGGAATGAAAGTATGGTATGGAATTGCGTTGTCTAACTTTTAACTGTATCCGGTTTGCTCTTGTGAGGCTTGCAATGTTGTACGTGGATGATGTCAACTGTTGTTGTATCTTGCAGGTCAGAATTAGAGCAAGGTTATGGACTTCAAATGATTTTGGGTCGGTTTCTCGCATTTGCTGAATTTCGAGTTACCATTTGATCTTGTGTTTTAGCCTATATTAGTATCACTTAGTCTCTTTTCTATGTATTGAATCTTCTATTAATATCAGGAAAAGTTTTGGATTGGTTAGTTAGAATAAAAAAGGTTCATGTTAGTTCACTTAGATTGTTAGATTATTATTGTTAGGTTTGGCTTAAATTACTGTACGTCAAAGCTTGTTTATGGGTGGTTTTGTTAGTTATCTGTGAAATATCGAAATCGTTCTATTGAACCGTGAAGTGCAGTTTGAGTTTTAATTAGTTTCAAATTCTGAGTTGTTCATCCTATTACTATAAATGTCATTGCTTATTAAAAAAAAGTTGATAAGTTAGCTTAATTGGTTAGCACAAAATGTGAATCATACTGGAATGATGCTTAAATTTGTCAAATTCTGTTAGAGTTAAATAGTTTGAAATGTGAACTGGCAGTTAGAATTTTGATATTGAATTGATTGTTATGATATGGAAAGTTTGGAAGTTGTATGGAAGTATTTTAATGCACATTGATTAGAAAGTTTTAAGGTGTATGAAATATGTTTATGGCATGGTGTTAAATTGCTTAATCAGAATTGTGTATGGGATGCTATTGGACTATATGGAAAGTTAATGAATGCTATTTGTTTCTTTGAATGCTTGGATCAATGCAATTGTTGGTATTACAAGTTTCTGTTAATTATGATAATCACATTAAACTTATGTTAATGAGTTTAGCCATTTCAAAATTCATGTTATAAAACTCTTGGATATTGTCAGGCATTAACTAAATTGGGATTAATAATAATGAAAAACTGACAACTTATTATGTTTAAGTCCACTTAAGAAAAAGAAAAGGTGAATTGTTTGGCTTGGTTTGTTGGTTAGGATGTTTGGTGAACTTGAAATGGTTTTGGGATTGGCTTCATGTATAACTCATGGCTTTTTTCTGATTGTTTTGCCTTTGTACGTAATTCTAATGGAAGGATGACTTTACTATAAAGGAACAATGGCATGAATGATAGAATGAAGATGGATCATTAGAGTTATTATATAGTGTTGACTTTGGTCAATTATTGACCAAAAAGTCACTAATTTACTAAAAGTCAACCGTATAAAAAATGTTCAAATTTTGTAAATATGCTTATAGACAATGTAAATTGATATTTGAAAAGAAATGCAATGGATAATTTTCGAATGCACTAATGTTTTACTTTCAAGTAAGAATTTCATACTAAAAACAATCTTGAATTCAATATATGCATTATAAACAAATTGACTAACCGAAACAAGAACTGAATGATATGAATGCAACTATGCCGAGTATCAAATTGACTAAGGACCAAGTATTATACCACAAGGACCAAGTAGCATGATGTATGAATTGGGGTTTTCGAATCGCATGAACAAATACCAAGGTGTCAAGTACTTGATTAGGGTTCTCAAGGCTTGATTTCAAGATTAAGATGGAAGTCATATAAGCAAAGATCACAAACTAAACAATGAGCTTCCAAAGCAAATAGTCCATAAATGACATGATCCACAAACCAGGGTGTCAACACCTTTAACCAGGGTGTCAAGCCAAATCACAAGATCCACAAACCAAACTATATGGATAAGAACCAATAATGATATGAACAAAGAAAATCAAGCCAATGATAAGTTAGGGTTTTAACCACCCAAAATAAAAGGATTCATATATCAAAGAACAAGGATTATGCACCAGCAATACCAGGATACAATCTCGTAGGCTTCAATCCTTGGGGTTTAAAACCTTGATCCAGATGAATACAAAACCACCCCCTCTAGGGCTTGATTCTCAAGCAAAACCCTGGCTTTGGTTAAACCTTTGAATTTATGAATATTGTATTAACATGAATGCATGATGCATATGAATGAATGCAAATGAATCTCCAATCATGGGTTAGATGAAAAGTAAAAAAGAGGAGGAAAAATTTCGGGGTACGACACTTCCATTCACCATTTCTTTGATGGTCTTCTCTGAACTCCTGGTTTTTTTGACTAAGATCAAGCCCTGCCCTTGCCAGACAGTAACCAACTCTTTTTCTCTTGAAGAGTTGTTTTGCCACTTATTTTCAAAGGGGGGGATTTTTGTTCCTAGTGGATTGGTCCTTTGAATTGGTTGCATTTAGCAACAAAAACAAAACCTTGGAAAACAATATTGGTCTAGCTTGATATAGATGTATGGAACTACAAACGAGACATGTATTGGACGTGATGCTCCAACATATTGGTACGACATCTGAGCCTTGGGTAACAGGCACCAGATTGTTGCATTTTAACAAAATCTTTTGAGAAGATTTAGTTATGTTTTACTACTATTGGTTTTGCAATATGATTATAAGATTTGTTGGACAACTATGAAGATCAAATCATATTAAAAAGAGAATTAAATTTGAATTTGTAACAAACCAAATTATATCTTTTTGTTGGATATATTCAATGAGCAAATCAAATATCCAACTTATTATGCAAAGATTCTGGACAAAAATAATTACAGATCCACAAGGAAAAAGCCTAGAGTTATTTTGATATGTAAGGAGCTCAAACCTACATTGGAGAGCAAGAATTGACATTTATGATTTTAGAGTACCATTGTTTACAAGAGACCTTGTTATTTTAATGTACATCTATATGTTTTGAGTAACTTGGCCTAGAAGGTTTGTCTAGTTGAGTTATAAATTCAACATTGTTATGTACACCTTTATGTTTTAGTAACTTGGAAATTAAAGTTTTTCTAGTTGAGTTGTAATATTCAACATCATCCATCTTGTTAAGATTTAAGTTGATCACTAGGGTTTAGTGATTGTTTTCCCCTGTCACGGGTTGTGTGACAGAGAAGAAAGTGAGTAGGTTCTCATGTTTAGGGGGGAGGCTCTAAATAGAAAGTCATCGGGTAGTGTTAGTAAGAGGCATTGAATAACATAGGGTTTTTTGTTGCTTGTAAGAATAATTGTACTAAACTGCTAATAAATTATTTTCCTTTCTTGGGTTATGGACTCAATCCCATATACGTAGGTGTAGTTTCACTGAACTGGGTAAACAATTGACTGTTTTATTTATTGGTTTTTTGCTCCATCATCTAGTAGTTGTTATTGTAGTGGTTCTTGTGTATCTTATCGAACCTGTTGTTAGAGCATTGTGTTCGACATTTTCCCCCTGAGGAACATAATTTTAGTAACTTTTGTAATGCTCTACATCTCATTGTAAAAAATTAAAATGTAATTACTATAATAAATATGGGCATATTGTTATATTTTGTTTCATTAAAAATAGTCATGAGAGCAACAAGGATATCCTCCTTCATACTTTTAAAGAAAGAATTATGAGTGAAAAAAGTAAATTATATTTGAGTCATCACATTCTTGTGTTTGTGATATAAAATCCCATGGTGAAAATATTTATGGAACTAATAGTAGAGGACCCAAAATGGTATGGGTAACTAAAGTTAATACCTGAGTTGTTATTGTATGAATGTTTTATAGTTTCGAACATTAAATGGTACCTTGATAGAAGCTCTTCAAAGCATATGACTGGTGATGAATCTTTACTTTCCTCCTTCTCTCATAAAAATGGAGGTTTTGTATCTTATGGTGATAACAATAAGGGAAGGATTTTAGATATTGGTATTGTTGGTAAGTCCCTCAATCGAATGATTGGGGAAGTTTTTTGGTTGAAAGGCTAGAGCATACTTTACTTTGTATGAGTCAATTATGTGAAAAAGGTAACAGTGTAACCTTTGATTCTTCTAGATTCATGGACATAAAATCGAAATCAAATGAAACTTTATTTACAAGCTCAATAAGTGGAAATATCTACACGGTGATTTCAAATAAAATTCGTCCATATGATGTATGATTCCTGAGTAACAAGGATGAATCTTGGCTATGGAATAAGAGGATAGCTTACGTCCACATGGACAACTTAAACAAGTTGGTACACAAGGATCATGTAGTCGGTCTTCTAGACTTGCCTTTTTAAAAGAAAAGGTTGTATGATGCATGCCTAAGGGGTAAGCAAGTAAGAGACTCATTTAAAGAAAAACATATTGTTTCCACATATCGGCACTTATAAATTCTCCACGTAGACCTTTTAGACCTATCTAGAATTTTAAATCTTTGTGTTAATGTATATACCCTTGTAATTATCGATGACTACTCTTGCTACACCTGTATATTATTCTTATCTCCGAAAAGAGACGTGTTCGTTGCCTTTTGAAAACTAGTCAGGGTTATCCAAGTCAAAAAAGATTAAGCATTGCATCCATTAGAAGCGGCCACGGTGGAGAATTCCAAAATGATAAATTTTAAAGATTTTGTAACGATAACGGTATTCAACATTATTTTTCCACTCCTCGAACTCCCGAAAAAATGAGGTAGTAGTGAGGGAAAACATATCTCTAGAAGAGCTTGAGAGAATGATGCTAAATGAGACAAATCTACCAAAATACTTTTGGGCTGATGCAGCAAGCATTGCTTGCTATATTATGAATCATGTCTTGAAAAGACCGATTCTAAACCGAAAACACTATGAGCTATATAAAGGAAGAAATGTGAATATTTCTCATTTGCATGTTTTTGGATGCAAAATTTTTATCCTTAAAAACGGGAAGGATAAACTTGAAAATTTTGACGCCAAAGCTGATAATGCATGTTCATAGGATATTCCACTTTGAGCAAAGCTTTTAGAGTCTTTAACAAAAGAACCATGACAATAGAAGAATTTGTTCACGTTACTTTTGATGAAACTAACCCTAAACTTGAAGAAGTAGAAGTTATTAATTGTGTAGGTATCTTGGAAAAGACAAACATAGAAGAAAAGGATCAAGAAGTAGAATAAAGTTAAGATCGTGTTATATAAGAAAAACAAATTCTAGATCTAAATGAGGAAAACTTTGTAGATTATCAATACCTTCTAAGAGAATGGAGGACGACCAAGGACCATCCTACTCAAAATGTCATATGAGATATTTTTAAGTAAGTTACTACTCAATACTCCCTTCAAGTGATTAGTACCAGTTGGGTCTTTTGCAACAAGTTGGGCTAAGATGGCAACATCTTGAGATACAAAGTCATACTTGTTGCAAAGGGATACAATCAATAGTAAGGAATAAATTTTGATGAAATATTCTCCTATAGCTCGATTAAAGGCCATAAGGATGTTATTATCATTTTCTTGTATCATGAATTTCAAACTCTTTCAAATGGATGTAAAGAGAGCGTTCTTAAACGGTTACATCTAGGAGGAAGTATTTGTTGATTAACCAATAGGCTTTATCAACTAGACTTTTCATGATCATGTTTTCAAACCTAAGAAAGCTTTATATGATCTGAAGTAAGCTCCTAGAGCGTGGTATGATAGTCTAAGTAAGTGTTTACTTTAAAATAAGTTTTAAAGAGGACAAGCTGATAAAACCATATTTATCAAGAAAATCGAGTATGGCATTTTAATGGTTTGGGTCTATGTTGATGATATCATCTTCGGTGTTACTAATGAATCCGTGTGCAAGGATTCTTCTGAAATAATGTAGAATAAGTTCAAAATGTCAATGATAGGGGAACTTCGATACTTCCTAGGGCTTCAAATTTATCAAGCTAAGAAAAGAACCTTTTCCAATCAAGCCAAGTACTTCAAGGAGATTTTAAAGTGGTTTAGCTTGGAGCAGTCCAAAGTTATAGAAACTCCAATGACAGCCTTTTGCAACCTAGACAAGAACAAGAATAGAAAAAAAGTAGAGGAAATAAAATACTAAGATATGATTGGCTCCCTCATTTATCTCAAATTATATCGTCCTAATATCATGTTTTTTGTACCTTTGTGTTCATTTTCAAGCATTCCTAAAAGAATCACATCTTAGGACGGTCAAACGCATTCTGAGATATATCACTAGCATAGAACAAATGTGTTTATGGTAACCCCAAGGGAGCAGATTGTGACTTAGTTGGACACATCGATTCTAATTTCTCTTGGAGCAAATTAGATAGAAAAAGTACCAGTAGTACGTGTCACTTAATTGGAAATTCCCTTGTCTCTTGGCATAGAAAGAAACAAGCAATTTGCATGTTATCCATAGTTGAGGCATAATATGTTGCTGCATGTAGTTGTTGCGTGCAAATTATCTGGATGAAACAACAAATCAGTGATTATAGTGTTATTCTTGGAGTTGACCTGATGAGATGCAACAACAGTAGTGTTATAAACCTCACAAAAAACTCGATACTTCACTATCGGGCTAAAGACCTAGAGATTAGGCATAACTTTATTAAAGTCAGTGGTGATATCTTTCCAACTTTTTGATGATGGTGATTTTATTGAAGATATATCAAGTCTCATCAAGTTGAAGATTCAAGGTTCTAGTAAAGTTCTTATATGATTGGTATATATGGCAAAGGAACTTGAAAGCTTTAGAATTGTGAAAGAGAGGAAGTGTTAATGCTCGTCTAATCGTATCTGTTTGAGTGACTAGAGTCTTGTAAAAGTAGGAGAGTAACTCCTAAGATGATAAGGAAACTCACAGATACACCTAAAATATTTTTAAGGCCTATCTTTTTATGGCCTCTTGCTTAGTTTGTAACAAAGATTCGTTGGCATAACCTGTAAAAGCTCAAGATTATTATTATAACTCAAGAAAATCTTTTAGGGACAAAAGTAGGCCAATATTCGACCGAACTTATACAAATATCAATTTCATCTCTCTAACCCTATCTCTTTAATTTATGTAATATAATTTATTATTTATTTTTTTCTTTGCTTTTATCTCTGCATTTTTAACCGTAAAACAAATTGTTGTTTTAAGTAATAAAAAAGAAAAAAATAATAATTAATCATGAATTCTTAATACCACAATTCAGTCTCCTCTTATTGTAGTCAGTTGCTCAATAGATACATATAAAAAATAATTCATAATCAAAACAATACATTTATTTAAGACAGTATAAAATAAATTACCAACTTGTATCGAAAAGGTGTATACTAATATGACGCCTTGATTGATCTTTTATAGGGAAGATATTAGGTTTAAAGGATCTAGAACATTTTATGTTAGGAAGTTTTCCAAAGGGGGAGAGTTATAAGACTACTATTATGTGATCTAACGGTCGTACTCCAATGATTTTCTCTTATCGGATTTTACTCTAAAGCATGTCTATCACAAGTCTTGTAGTTCTAAAACTTGATTACAAATAAAAATATGATCTTCTAGTTTTAACGTCATGCTGGTGACGTTAGTATTTGAAAACTCTTCATGCATTAAAGCATTAGAAAATTTTGCATTTGCATGGATTGCATGTGATTTGGCATTGTGACTGGGTTGGGACAAGTTTTATGTATAATTTTGCATTACACATGTTAGAATCATACTCATTGTCTCTATTGCTATGAAACCTCTTACATTTTTTTTCTACTACATTTGTTTTCAATTTCTGTTACAAACATTCTAAACATGTCAATCACTTTACTTTTATTTTTCATTAGATATACAAAGGTATAATTATAACAACCATCCATTTCACATATATGATAGTGTACCAAACTTAAAGGCTCATATTCTCTAATTAATGATTTATATGAGTTTTTGATTATTTTATCTTCACTATATAGATCATATTTTTTAAGATCTTTAAAAGGTAACTTCGTGATTAAATCTAAACTACTCAAGCTCTGGTAGCCATTGTTTCTCTCTATTTTTTTTTCTTGTATATCTTTCATCTTCATCAATGGTTGTTCAGAGCTTTGCCGATTTCGCTACAAACTCTGCCAATCCATATTTTCTCCATCCGAACGAGAATCCAGCTCTCGTTCTTGTTTCTCCCTCACTCGACGATAAGAACTATCACACATGGTCTCGATCGATGCAGATTGCGTTAATCTCCAAGAACAAAGACAAATTCATCGACGGTACTCTTCCCAAACCTGTTGTTTCGGATATTCTATATGCGCCATGGATTCGATGCAACACGATGGTTCTTGCGTGGATTCAACGATCAATTTCTGAATCAATTGCGCGATCGGTACTATGGATTGAAAATGCCGCTGATGTGTGGAAGAATCTGCAAATTAGGTTTTCACATAGCGACATTCTTCGCATATCTGATATCCAAGAAGAATTGTATAAGTTTCGTCAAGGTACGTTAGATGTATCCAATTACTTTACTCATTTGAAGGTTCTATGGGATGAATTAGAGAACTATCATCCAATTCGATCTTGTTCATGTGTTATTCCGTGTTCTTGCGGTGCTACTGCGTCCATACGTAGGTATAGGGAACAAGATTACGTAATTAGGTTTCTAAAAGGGTTGAATGAGAAATTTACACACTCCAAGAGCCAAATCATGATGATGAATCCCTTACCTGAGATTGATAAGGCATTTTCTTTAGTGATTCAGCAAGAAAGAGAGATGAACAATACTGTTTCTGCTATTATGCCTGTTGTTGGCAAAGGTGAGGAAGGTGTGGCCTTGAGTGCTCAAGCATCTCCTGATGCTCAACCTAATAGAAACAATCAGTATCGAGGAAAATATCAGGGTTATGGTGGTCAAAGAGGTCAGAACCGAGTTTGCACTCGTTGTGGAAGAACGAACCATACCATTGACACTTGTTTCATCAAGCATGGTTATCCACCAGGCTTTAAGCATAGAAGCAAGGGGAACGTTTCTGGTCCTCAGCAATCTGCAACCATCAACAATGCCTCCGACAACTCTGCAAGTTCCACATCAGGTTCTGCATCAGGTGTTTCTGCTAATGCTTCATATGGATTAACTCAAGAGCAATACAACAATATTCTTGCACTGCTTCAACATTCAAAAATCCCCTCAATAACCAACTCCGTCTCCACATCTCCCCTTGTGCTAAACTCTTTCTCTTCCACTGCCAATGGTAAGTCTCTCACTCTTTGGATTCTAGACACAGGAGCCACATATCACATTTCTTTTAATCTTTCAGCTTTCACTAGTTATAAGTCTATAGTCCCTATTTTTGTGACTTTGTCTGATGGTTCTCAACTGTCTGCATCCATATCTGGTTCTGTCCACCTTACACCATCTTTGGTTCTACATAATGTCCTCTATATTCCATCCTTCAATGTCAATCTTATATTTATAGCCAAGCTGTCACAAAATAATAATTGTTATGTACAATTCAATGCTAATTCATGTTCCATTATGCAGAACCCTTCCATGGAAACGATTGGTATAGCTGAATTGCAAAATGGATTGTATGTCATTAATTCAACTGGATCTCATTCTTCTTGTAATTCTGTATCTGATAATAATTGTAATGTTTGGCATATGAGATTAGGACATCCCTCTCATAAAGGCTTTCAGACCAATGCTAGAATTTTTCCTTTTATTTCATGTAAACACAATTGTACACCATGTGATTCTTGTCATTTTGCTAAGCAAAGAAAACTCCCTTTTCCTAATAGTGTTACTTGTACTAATGATGTCTTTGATATTCTTCATGCTGATTTGTGGGGACCCTTTTCCACTATTTCTACATTAGGATACAAATACTTTCTCACTTTGGTAGATGACTATTCTAGGTTTACTTGGGTAATTTTTCTTAAAACCAAAGATCAAACCAGAGATAGCCTTATCCATTTTATATCCTTTATTGAGAAACAATTTAATAAATCTCTCAAATGCTTGAGGTCTGACAATGGCACTGAGTTTTTAACTCTACAAAACTTTCTCTCATCTAAGGGTATTATCCATCAAAAATCCTGTGTTGAAACCCCTCAACAAAATGGTGTTGTTGAGAGGAAACACCAACATATACTCAATGTAGCTAGAGCTTTACATTTCCAGTCAAATATACCCTTAAACTTATGGAATATTTGTGTTCAACATGCTATCCACCTTATAAATAGGCTTCCCACTCCTTTACTTCAATTAAAGAGTCCTCATGAAATTCTATACCAATAGCCCCTGTCCCTCATTCATCTTAAGGTGTTTGGTTGTTTATGCTATGCTTCCACCATTATGGCTCATAGAACTAAGTTTGACCCTAGGGCAAGCAAAGCTATATTTTTATGGTATAAGGAAGGCACCAAGGGTTACATAATGTATGATTTGAATCACCATAATATATTTGTATCCAGAAATGTTATCTTTTATGAACATCTATTTCCTTTCAAAGACCATTCTCATCCTCACACACTTTCTCTTGACAGCTCACAGTCTACTCTTTTAGGTGATGCCACTCCTTTAGGTGATGTTACTACACATACTGAGTCTCCCTTTTTCCCTTCCCAAAATGACTTGTCTACCCTCCCTTCTAGTACAGAAAGCGACTGTGCTAGTCCTGATAGTACATCAGACAGTCCTATTACTCCTGCTAGTACAGAACACAGTCCTGTACCTTACTCTACCTTGGGTCCCTCCTCCTACTTGCTTACTCCTAATACCAATTTTGTCCCCTTGCCCACATCTTTATTTGACCTTGACCCCCTTCCTTTATCCACCAGTCCTACAACTGATATTTCTTCATCATCTCCTCCTCAATATCAACCTCAGTCAAGACAGTCCACACGAATTTCAAATCCCCCTAGCTATCTTGCTGATTATCACTGCTATTCCATTTCTGCTAAGTCTCAACCTTCAAAGGTTCTTTACCCTTTGTCCTCTGTTCTCTCATATAGTCAATGTTCTCCTACATATCATCATTTTTGTTGTTCCATATCTACTAATCCTGAACCATCCACCTTTCAACAAGCTAACAAACTTGAATGTTGGAGACATGCTATGAATATTGAATTGCAGGCTCTTGTAGATAATCATACATGGACTTTAGTGGATTTACCACCTAGTAAGGTTCCTATTGGCTGCAGATGGGTCTATAAAGTCAAATACAAAGCAAATGGCTCTATTGAAAGACATAAAGCCAGGCTTGTTGCAAAGGGGTATACACAATTGGAGGGAGTAGACTATTTTGATACTTTTCACTTGTGGCCAAGATAACCACCGTCAGAGTACTTTTATCCATTGCTGCTATCAAAGGTTGGCACCTAGAGCAACTGGATGTCAATAATGCTTTTTTGCATGGAGATTTACATGAAAAAGTTTACATGACTTTACCTCCTGGGCTAGCTGCTTCTAATTCTTCACAAGTTTGCAAGCTTCACAAGTCATTATATGGTTTGAAGCAAGCTAGTAGGCAATGGTATGCTAAACTTTCTTCTTTCTTGCTTTCTGTTGGTTATTCACAATCTCAGGCTGATTGTTCATTATATGTCAATTCCACACCTGCTAGCTTCACTGCTTTACTTGTTTATGTGGATGACATAGTTTTGGCTAGAAATTCTCTTCATGAAATTCACTCTGTCAAGAAACTCTTGGATGACCAGTTCAGTATCAAAGACCTTGGTCAACTAAGGTATTTCTTAGGGTTTGAACTGGCACGATCTAGCAAAGGCATATTCATGAATCAACGGAAATATACTCTAGAATTGCTAGAAGATACAGGTTTTCTAGCTGCCAAACCTTCTTCTGTACCCTTTGATCCTAATATCAAACTTTCCACCTCAGATGGCCAACCTCTTGATGATCCCTCCACATATCGTAGGCTTATTGGTAGGTTGATATACCTTACTAACAGTAGACCCGATATTTCTTATGCTGTACAGCACTTAAGCCAATATGTGTCAAAGCCACGTGTTCCTCATTATCAGGCTGCAACAAGAATTTTAAGGTACCTAAAGTCTGCCCCAGCCAAAGGTATCCTGTTTTCAGCTTCAAGCTCTCTCAAACTCTGTGGTTTTGCTGATTCTGACTGGGCCAGAAGCTCTGAAACTAGAAAGTCAGTTACATGGTTTTGTGTCCTTCTTGGTTCCTCTCTTATTTATTGGAAATCTAAGAAGCAAAATACGGTTTCTCGTTCTTCCACTGAAGCTGAATATCGCGCTTTAACCTCCTTGTCTTGTGAACTTCAATGGCTCCAATATCTATTTCATGATTTCCAAATTCAATTTCCTCAGCCTGCTTCAGTTTATTGTGACAGCAAGTCAGCCATATACCTTGCCCACAATCCTACCTTTCATGAAAGAAGTAAACACATTGAATTGGATTGCCATGTTGTTCGTGAGAAAATTTTATCTAAGATGCTACATCTCTTGCCTATTTCAACTGTTGCACAACTAGCAGATGTGTTTACAAAACCACTGCATTCTCCTGCCTTCAATTCCAATTTGTCCAAGCTGGGTCTTTGTAGCATCCAAAGTCCACCTTGAGGGGGGATATTAGATATAGGCATTTGTTATAGTTAACATAGATATTATTATGTATGTACTATACATTATAGCTTAGCATATACCATACTTGTATATAAATACTGATGTAACTATTATTCAGTTTAATAAAAAAAACAGTACTCAATTCATTTTAATCCTTCTTCTCTTCTTGAATACGTGTAACAAACTCTCTCTCTCTCTCTCTCTCTCTCTCTCTCTCTCTCTCTCTCTCTCTCTCTCTCTCTCTCTTTTTTTTTCTTGAACACGAGTTATCATCTTCATCTTCTTCAAGATGAGTTCCACTTGCTTCCTTGATACATTTTTAACATGCCAAAGCCTAGAATGTGGCTTGGCGTGCTCTTGCACTTTTCTATAACATTTATCTGAAATTTCTCACTTAAAGTCGTATATTTAATGATGATTTCATGAGTTATCTTTTGTATTTTATGACATTAGTTCTCCACATATTCATCATCAAGTACTTCAGATAGCAACTCATAACATACTTTAACGCCAACTTCTTTAATGACATACTTCTCTTTCAAAGCATTCTAAATTTCCTTGGCAGTCTTGCAAGCACCTAAGTAATAATGCAAATCATCAACAAGTTAATTAAGGACATAATTTTTTTGAAAATATAATGTTTCTCATTATGTTGAGTTAATTTTGTTAATTTTTGTTATCATTTTCTTCTTGTTCATCTTTTCATCAACAACTATCATGTGTTAAAATAGTGGCAACTTTTATTCTGATAAGAAAAATTACATTTTTTTATTGTCTGACTTCCCTTAAATATAAACATTTTATTGAAGTTAGAAATAATTGAACCAATACCCATAATTTCTTTAGTAGAAATGACAAAAAGAAAAATATTAAAGTTGTTGTCTTTTATAATGAAGTTTTTTTTAAATAGCACACTTCAAATAGACTATAGCGGTGCATGTGTGGTGTTAAATTTTTTCAATACCTCTTATGGCACACTTCAAAAAAAATTGACTCCACCTTATAAACACTAGCAAATTGTGTAAACTCTTGTATATTAAATTTAAAAACATTTTTTAATTCTCAACCACATAGATTTTTCACAAATTACTCATTGTTTCAATATTATTAGATGATAAAGAAGTGATTAAATCTCTATATCTGAGCCGTTGGTCTAAATAATGTATTTTTTAAAATATTTTCAAAATAATATATCTATCATATAAGAATTTCATATGCTTTGTAAAAGACCATACTACTCCTCTGGTACCTCAAGCCTCCACGTCTTCATTTTTGCTGAGCCATGCGCCATTTTATCTTTTATTTTGTACTAAACGCACGTGCATGTCATGTTGTGTACATAACACAAGATTTGCAATCTAATATCAACTTAGATTAATTCCTTCTATCATATTCTCCACTTGCAATCTTTTTTTACAAACTCATTTGTCTTCCTTCTCTGCTTTCAGTCTCTACTTCTACCATATTCGCCACCTTTCTTTATAAATCTATTTTTCTTCAATTGTTCATATGTTCTATCTGTTCTATCACCATCCTTCATGGCTCGACCTTTTGGGAAGATAAGCGATATCAATTACTTGAAGGACTCGTGGAAGGTGGCGGTTGGCGTGCACCATAAATGGTCGGTCGTTACGCACAATAAAGAATACTTCAAAATGATAGTTGGTGACAAGGATGTAAGTTTGATTGCTTTGTGTCTTCTACTTTGTTACGAAGGTTTTTCTTACAAACATGTTTGTGTACTTTACACAATTTATTCATGATTTTGTTACTGTTTCTTTCATGTTTGTGTTTATGATATTAAATTATTAATTTTTATGATTTCCATCGTTTTGGGGTTCTGGATTCTTTTACGAAAATAAGAATCCATTTCAGTACCGATGCTTGGTATCTTGTGTTTTGTTATGAAGTGCATTAACTTTTCGTTTTGCAGTTCTTGACCTATTATGTATACACTTAATATCCATTCATTTTTTTTACATATGCTTTGGGTTCTTTATTCCAATTTTCCTTAGGTTGTGCAAATCCTTTTTGTATGGTTTGTTTCGGCTTGCAGCGTAACTACATATACACTTAATGTCCATTCATTTTTGGGAATGCGCTTGGGTTCTTTAGTACAGTTTTTCTTAGGTTGTGCACACTATTTCTGTATGATTTGTTTCGGCTTGCAGTAGCCAAATTTCACACTTCATTTCATGTTGGTTGGTATGGGTTTTGATGTTTACTTTTACCTATCAGGATTACACACTTAGTTTGTTGTTTATAGTATGGTTTTTCATGTCTTTTGTACTTGTATTCTTTGACAGGGGATTGACATACACGTTGTTGTTCCTGCAACATATTTCCCAGCTTTAAATAATGTTAAAGGTCGACCATCGTAAGCGGAAAAAAAATAGGTCAATTTTATCCTCAAGGACAATACGTAAGTTTGATGATCATCTAATGTCAATATATTATGCAGCCACTATTAATTTCTCTAATGACACACTGTTATAACCATTTTTTGTAGAAACAACACCCTTAATTGTACTCTTTGGGAGACCTATGATTCTCAATTCATAAAATTCAACCAAGACCGGGTTAATGCATCTGGCCCAACTGTCATTTTGCTTCAGTATGCAAAAGTGAAGGAAGAAGGTTATTCATTATGTGATGCTTTTAACATATATCCTAACATGGTTTTAAAAGTTTATATATTCATTCTACCCTATGTCTTCCGTAATGCAGGCAAGTATCCACTTTTTGTTACTAACACTTACAACGTAACTAAATTATCGATCAATGTTGATATTCCTTCAATCAATGAGTTTATAAATAGGTTACATCTACAACACGTTTTTTTTCCGTCTTGCAAACAACTTCTTCAAATTTCTATTTTCTGTTTTTTACTTTTTTTTGTTCCCTTTTGATGTAGCATCCCTAAAGACTCCATGGTTAACGTGTCCGGCCAACTATCTTCACATCATTCCCAAAACTCTGAAAATTCTCAACAATCTCTTTTTCAAAAACTACTTTTAAAGGCTATTTTATTTCTTCTCAATGACATTTGTAAACTTCGTGAGGTATACATTACTTCTAACTATTATCTACATGGAGTAAACAACTTAAGTATACTTATATTGTTTATCAACTTTCACAAGTGTTGTTGTTTTCAAATTAACGCAGATTACCTTATGTGAAACTATGACTACAACTAAAAAGCTAATTGCATCACAGTATGACTGGTATTATCAGGCTTGTCGTGAGTGCCCGAAGGTTGCTCGTGGTGAAAAAGCTCCTTTCATGTATGAAAGTGGACATTCGACTGAAGCTGAGATCTTTAGGTACCATACATGGACATTCCACCGCCACAATAAAGTTGTATTCAATTATTTATGTACTATCGAATGTTAACTTAGTTAGTTGCTCTACATTAGGTACAAATAGAAATTGAAGTTACGCATTTTGGGAAATATTATAAAGAAAAATTATGGGACAGAGAATGCTCACAACTACTGGAAATATTTGTTGCTCAAATGTGTGATACAATGATAAAGGTTTAATATCGTTTTTAATTTTAGTTCTTAATAATGGCCTTATATACTTTTTTTATTGCTAGTGATAACATTTTCTAATGTAGGTTGGAAGTACCGATCCCTTAGAGTTCCCATTGACACTTGATGTGATGTTGGGTTTGGAGATTGCCTTTAAAGTTTAATGGCAGCCGTGGTGGGAAAGTTGCTTTGTTGTCATGATTCTTCAGGAGGAGCCTTTTATCAAACAAAGTCAGGTATTTTATACTCCTTTTTTATAATGAATACTCCTTTTTAATAATGATTGCCGAATTTTACTCATTAAATTGTTTGTGATCCTTCTACGCTTTTGACACAAAGGTGACAATTTATCAGCCACCTACAGCTCTACAGCTGTTGCAGGTACTGTCACTGATTATCTATGCACTTAGTCCTAATGATTTTAGTCCTTCAAATATTTACCCAAATCACAGATTGATATTACGTTTACTGTTTAGATCAAAGTGGGTGTTGATGAGGAAAAGTCTGATGTTGTTGAAGAGTGGGAAGTTTTTATGGAATCCATATAACTTATGCCACGCTATTTTTTTTATTGTCTTGTTCAACAATTCTTTATTCATTTTCCAAATTTTTCGATAACAGGATCTTGAAATTACATCTAAGCATTAACCAGACTCAGCCACACCATCTACAAAGACACAGAATCTTGACGGTTCAAGTGAATCGACAACTTTGGTCAGCTTGTATGACAGAGAACTCTCTTCAACCAAAGTTAAGAAGATTATGAAACTAGAGAAAGTGGAGTAGATGTTACTTGTGCATCCATAAATCCTTATATCTCATCACCATGTAGTATTATGGTTTCAACCTGTTCTGGATTTTTGTCGTGAAATATACTCTAAATGTGTTTCTCTATAGCTAATCTAAACATAGTGTGTGGTATCATGTTAAACATGTCTAAAATGAAATATTATGGCTATTGTTTTGATGAACTTTCATTTGTTCCCTTAGGCATTATAGTTGTTTCACTGTGTTATACTGGTATGACTTAATTGACTATTTTTGTTGTTTGACCATGTTATACTGGTATGCCTTATATTTAATGGACTTTTTACTATACGCTTGTGTGGTGCAGACCCATTACCTTAGGCCCACGTATCAGAAAGTGTTGCACATAAAACACTACAATACTTCTTTCTCTCTCACAATCATGTTCATACAATACTTCTTTCAGACACCCAAACATCTAAGTCACCATGAGATATATTGAAGGGGAGTTATGGGAAAGTTTTGACAGCATGCCATTGTTGTGTTCCTTTAGATCTATTGCAGTTCAATGCGTTGTATGGTTCACAAATTTTTCCCTCTTCTTTAACTATAAATTTGTCCTTCTACATTCTTCACAGGAACTTAACTTTTTCATGTTTTCTTAACTAATTTTTCTTCAGATCTGTATACAACTCTACTAATCTATAATGCTTTAACTAAAAACAACCATAATTGGATATATATACCTGTATTGTGTACATCAAGTTGGTCACGGTCTCATTGCCGATTGGAAAATTTATGATAATATCTATGAATTTTTTTTAAATGATATGGAAGTATGGTTGATCCACTCATTACAACAGGCTGGGAAGATTTCATGCATTATCTAGCTTTGCCTTACAAATATCATTTGGTATATTTATAATACGATGGTGATGGTTTGTTTTTGTTTATAGTTATTAAAGAAAAACAACTTCAACTATCAGATTTTCCACAATTTCACACATTAGCAATCTGTGATCCTAACAAATTATCTTTTGAAATTGTTCTGTTTGGAAACATAAATAGATTTGGTCAAAGATCTATGGTATTTATACTTTCCTTCATGTAGTTCATTCTATTTTTTCCAACTGTTTCGTTTATAAATTTTATTGATTTTTTCACATCCTATCATATGTAACCAATTTCTTTTTCAGAAGTTGAGTCCAACCTTCCTTCATCAACTATTTTGTAGAGATATCTCATTTCTTATATTAATAGGCCCTGATAAAGTTTTGGTTAAATGTTAGTTATGGTATCCCACTGAAGAGCATAAATCATTTGAGTTGGTCTAGGGTTGGGCTATTTTCCTGAAAAATAATGGGTTTGAAGATGGACAAGTACTTAGATTTACATTTCACAACTTTGAACTTAGTTTAATTGTTAAAAAGTATACAGGGTTATGTTTTAAACTTATATGATATCTATCATGTTATCGGTGCCAAACTATTTTATTTTAGGTTTATTTCCATGAGTATCATCCTTTGCCTATACTATTATGTATGTCGGCCTCTATTTTTCTACTTTTTGTTACTGCATTGATATGGCAACACACCCAACATCTCTTCAAAAGTTATTTATAATCCTACCATTATACTATTATATAACACCTTCTGCATACTTGTTGCGGATAGAGAATATCTAAAATCATTTATGCACAACTCATGTTACCTTTCGGTTCCTAATGTTTGCATATTTTTACTATTTTCTACACGGTTGTTACACAAACAGGCAGGCAAGAATCTTTCTTAATAATTAACTTCATTTAAAAACTGAAGGAA
This sequence comes from Lathyrus oleraceus, assembly GCF_024323335.1. NCBI lineage: Eukaryota > Viridiplantae > Streptophyta > Magnoliopsida > Fabales > Fabaceae > Lathyrus > Lathyrus oleraceus. The sequence goes on along the minus strand of NC_066581.1, from coordinate 315,318,619 downwards.
CTTGATTATGTGATTACTCAACTCATTGTTTATGATTTATTTAACAATGCCATAAACAAGAAAACTGCATTATAAACTATCATTTGAAATCTTTCTTTCTGATCATACAAACAGAGACGGTATCTGAACCCTGGTAAATATCCAACCATTTTGGATTTTCCTTTAGAGTACTTCAATCTTTGCAGCCCATGAATACACCTGTCTAATTTTGGCGGGACCTTCCCATCAACCTGTTACTTGTCAGATTGAATATCAAAGTTGAGACCCTTATTATTTCGAACTAGTTCAAGGTTGGATGACATTTCTTCAATTTAATGGATTTAACATTGGAGATATTATTAGATTTTCTTTCCATAATGTTCATTTTAGTAATATTGTCAATGTTTCTAATGTAATGTTTTGAAATTATGCAAATCCGAATTATCTTTTTTTACTTCATAGTTCAATATAATCTTAACTCATGTTCAATACAACTTTTTTTCCTTTTAAGCCCGGCAAGAATTAGATTACACTGATTTTTCACCTTCATCTACATCCTAAAAATGGACAGTTAGAAACTAATAATATCGGACATAGTTAACAAAACACCAAACCATCTGTCTTTGTTGTTTTTTAACAAGCTCGGGCCATTTTCCCATGCATTGTATACCAATATTACTGAGAAAATGTCCCTTCACAATCACATCACTTTGCTGCAATACATCAAATATCTCTTTTTTACTTATTGTATAATTGTAAATGCAACCAAGTTTACATTTGTTTTAACAATATCTCAATTCCAATATATCAATTACATATTATGCCATTTATTGATGCAACAAAGATTTCATTTCCAATTCATTATATCCATCACCTTGACTGAAAATAAAAACTTAACACTTCAAAGCAACATATATTTTTACTTTGATAACGTTGTTATATGATGCTCTATTATGCTTAATTTTTTTCAGAATTGCCTATTTCATACCATTCATTTTTTTTCAATGTGTTTCTAATTGTAAACCACAATTTCATATTCACTTACACAAAATTGATTGGTAACACAAGATATGGTTTTAACATAATCTATTGCACCTTCTTTTCCATTTTCCAAATTAATAAAACACCAACATTGCTAAATATAAGTGATACACATTAATCAAATTACCAACATATTCATTACTTGATGTTCGTAATACTTCACATTCATATTACATGGGATTACTTTACATGTATTTTATTGAACATTATGTTCCTACATTTTTGTTTTCCTTGATCTAACTAAACAATAAGTATTTCACATCAACCAAACAAATCTTCACACCATTTGTTACCATTCTGATTTTATACAAACTACTTAACTTAACAATACAAATATAAGTAATATACCACAAAAAACTTACCAAACTGCAGACAAACTTATCACAACATACTTTTACTAACAACTTAATAGTTTAATTAAGTATGACATCAACATTGGTTCAGTACACCAGGTAGATATCACCAACCCTACCTTATCGATTTCACAACAACATTACTACAAAAAAACCTTAAATTACTACAACTTCAATACATAATACCATCATAATGTAATGCAATTTTCCTAACGATACTAAAACTTACGCTTAGCTTACAAAACACAAATCATCATAATATTTTAGACCAACCAAAATCAAAACCTCATCCCATTGGTGTTAACATTTTCATCCATACTTTCAAAACCCACAACCACTGATTTTCATTTCCATTGTCTTCACATCAAAAACAAGCACCATATCTTCGACGCTTTATAATATACACCCAAAGACGTTCTGGAGGACTACGAATCATAAAAATCACTTTTTCTCCAATACGGAGCTACTTCTTCTTTGCATATTCGTACCAGCCCTTGCAGTGAATTTCTCTAGCTTGACCACCTTATTCTTTCTCTTTGCACAATGAATTTACCCGTAATACCTATCTCCATTCTCACAGTCAATCATCTTGATCGCCTTCTTGTTCCACCACAATTAGTTTTTTATCACATACCTAGGAAAATGATGCATTCAATATATTATACATTTAGATAAAATTATTACCAAATAAGATGCATTTCAAAACACCAAACAAATTTAACTATTACACAAACATAACATAACATTTTTTCCACTTTGTATCTGAAACTTACAACCATTTCCCATGAATACTCCTCCTTTTTTGGGTCTTCATCATCGTCTGACAGATTCGTGCGAATATCCAAGTTTGGTGAATCCAATGTCGCTATAACCCTTTCACGGATCCTGATCATTTTTTGAATCTCACCCTCAGATACGTCACTTCCAGAGCTTTCTTCTCAACTGCAACATAACGATCAATAATACATTGTTTTTCATCAGTTACTACAGCTTCATAAAGCAAATTCAAACAAAGTGTTCGGTGGGAAGGTGGTTGTTTTCGATGGTGATTTTAAACAGATTTTGCTCGTTATTCCTAGAGGGATTCGTTCTGATATAGTCCACTCTGCGATAAACGCGTCTTATATATGGCATTTTGTTCAAGTCTTAACTTTAACCAAGAACATGTGTCTGCATTGTGGGCAAAGTGAATGGGATAAAACAAAAATTGAAGCTTTTCAAATTGGTTCTTGAAAATTGGAGACAAAAAGATTTCTGAACCTAACGACGATTTTGCTAACATTGACATTCCACCCGACCTTTTGATAACTAACTTCAGTGACCCTATTGTTGCCATTATCAATAATACATATTCGAATTTTATTCACAATTATCAATTTAACGACTACCTCAAAAGTCGAGCTATCATTGCTTCAAAATTCGAATTTGTTGATCTAATTAATGATCACGTCCTTACCTTGATGTCAGGTTTGCATTTTTTTCCTATTCATTTTATTTATTTCTTATGTTATGTTTTTTTTTGCAAATACAATTCTTGATGGTGATAACTTGATAAGGAGACATACATGATTACTACAACTCAAATTTCGTTGATCAATATGAGATTCATGACACTAGTGTGGTCGATATTCTCACACCCGGGTTTTTCAGTTCACTAACAACCTCAGGCTTGCCTAACCATCACATTAAATTAAAGGTCAGAACACATATTATGTTTATGTGAAACATCAACCAATCCGAAGGTTTGTGTAATGGGACAAGACTAATCATAACAAAGTTGGATAATCATGTCCTTGAAGCGTCCATAATGGCCAAAAAAGATTTTGGAAAAACGGTTTACATCCCTAGAATGAATATGTCACCCTCACAATCCCCTTGGCCTTTTAAACTAAACAAGCGTCAATTCTCGATAGTGGTGTCATCTGCAATGACGGTTAACAAATCACATGGTCAATCTTTAGATTTGGTAGGACTTTACTTGCCTATAGATGTTTTCACATATGGTCAAGTTTATGTTGCACTATAAATGGTAACAACAAAACAAGGAATAAAGATCTTGATATGCGATGAAAATGACAAATTCAAAACTACTACAGGAAACATTGTTTACAAAGAAGTATCCAATAATATATGAATAGTCATATATGACAGTATGATTTTGTTATGTGAATCTTTATTTTTTTTTGTTTCTCATTGGTTGCAAAACAACTTTTTGTAAGTACCTATCATGTTACATCATTAAAACTAACTAATTATACTACTTTTTTTTTTGTTGTTCTCCTTTTTTTACTTTCTATCTTTTTAATCCATCTTTATAATACCATTACTTTAATTAGGTGGTTTTTTGTACTTTCAATTTTTTTATTAATTGATTTTAAACAAATTATTCAATCAATAAACTTTTTTTTTATAATTTTAATAGAATTTTTATTTTCTATTCATTTAACTATGTATAAATATAATGTGTTTTATTTTTATTAACACTTTTTTAATTCTGATAATCACTTTCTTCATAATTTATTTCAATTTTTTTTCTTTCATAAAATAAAAATTTAATTATTTGCACAAGTATCTATGTATTTGTGGTATCGGTGTATTTTATTAATGAATATTATATGATTATAAATCTTTATATCCTATGTTTACTAATTTTAGTTTTTTTAAATATATTTTAAATCATTTTTTAAAACAAATACACATAATACATCGATATACGTGCGAGTGCACATGTATTCCACTAATTAATATATAAAGTATATAAAAGTTATTAATACTTATAAAATAAATCATTTAACAAAAGATTACACCTTTACTTTTATTTTTTTAAAGTAAAAGTCATATAAACCACACTATACACAACAACAACAAAATGTAATTTAAAGAATCTATTTTAAAAGAAACATAAAATATATTTTATATTTGAGTCAATGTTAAAAACCAAAGTACCCTCTCTCATAAAATTAATATCATACAGAAATAAATTATTTTATTTTAAAATAAGTGTCATTTTATGTTTTTAATACAATTTTAATTTTTATCTTTAAATTAAATTGTATCATCTAACTAATATTTTTAATTTATCATTTTTCTCCATTTTTTATTATTGATAATTAAAATACATTAATAATTAATAAGAATAATTTAGTAAAATTGTTATTGTCTCTCTTTCATTTATCATGTTTTTTTAAAAGATCAATTATGACATTTATTTTAAAATAGGAGAAATATAAGTTTAACGTAATTGATGAATCTTTTACTCAAATAACTCACTTTTTAAAAAAAAATCACAAAATAACCCATTTTTCAGTTTAATTCTCAAACTATTTCACTTTAAAAAAAAACGTTAAGGCGTAGGTGTCAGATGAATTGGCGCATACCCTTAATTTTAAAGAGGGGGTGGCAATTGAATTGGCTACAACACATGGTGTTGTCAATCCAATTGACACCCATGTGTATAAAGTGAAAGGAGACGCCTATTGGTCTGGCGCCTCCGTGTGTTGTATAATATTTTTTGTATAAATAGATGTGTTGGGAGATTCATTTTTCTACATCTCTTTTTATTATATTGCAAACATGTTTCGTCTTCGTCGCCGCTATGAAAATGTAATTTATTCGAGAGACAAGCCTCCGGTGGAGATGATATTCTGAAGCATATGTCGTTTCGAGCAACTAAAGAAGGAGTTGGTTTGTTGGTTAGACGAAAACATACCTGAAGGCAAAAAAATTAGAAGTATAGAGAGACTCGATGTCGTACGTGGATGAGTGCGAGTAAAAAAGGATAAGAATGTTAGGGAACTGATGTTTGGACCATATGACATCAGTTTGATTGTTGTAATCAGTTATAAATGTTGGTTTTAAATGTTGTGGTCAAGTATTTTTATCTGTTTTAATATTTGTTGTTTGTGTTGTTTATCCAGACCTGTTCGATTTTAAGTGTGTTTAAGTTAGAGTGATGTTTGTTGTTAAACTTGTTGTAACAAAAAGTTATTAATATATCAAAATCAAAGATTACAAAAATTGAAAGGAGGTACTAAATTATGATGCAGAGTTTGTTTCTAGATTGGGACATTTTTTTCTTATTGTGTCCGGGTTGACGACATATACTACATAATCTTATCATTTTATCAGTCGTATCCATTTATGTTCTAATACGCGTGTTGTTTGGCCGTCCTTTTTTCTTTCTTCACATCTCATCGTTGTGCCAAACTATGTCCCCTTTCCCCAGTCACACCAACTTCTGTATAGTCTGACAGCATGGAATAAATTTGGCCTCCCCTTATTGTGGTCCATTGTTTCTTGTACACTGAAATTTTGCCTATGACGGTCAAAGATTGTAACCATGTATGTGCTAACTTTGATAGTTTTCTCTTTCATCACTTTCATACAACATTCACTGAATAATTGATCTGACATTAACACTGCACTCCATCTTTCACCTCTGGTTGCGAAGGTCGATGCCAACCTAAAATAGGTTGTTCTGACCAATGCGGTTATTGGTAGATTTCTAATATCTTTGAATATGTCGTTCATGCATTCCACAAGGTTTGTTGTCATGTGGCCCCATCGACAACCTCTGTCAAATGCCCTTGTCCACTGCTCTAATGATATGTTATCCACTCACCTTCCTGCATCTGCATTAGACCATCTAATTTCGTCACGGTAATGTTGAAATGACGGTTGAGTTAGAGCATATCCTGCATTCACCACTTTTTTGCGAAGGTTCTTGTCTTTGATTGCACGCATGAAGTTTTGTGTGATATGTCTAATGCAATAGACATGGGTAGAATAAGGATTATGCCATCCGTTATCATGGTTATTGTAAGCACTCTCAGGTAACTTATATGACTCACGCCAGGTAACTTACACACAAGAAGGTTCAACATCTAACCCCTAACAACATTGTCAAACCGGTTACTCACAACCCCACATCCATCAAAATTTTCGGAAGCAGACAAACCTACGACCCTAACATGCCAAACACCCAACCACAATACCAAGAGCGTACCTCGTACCACCACCAACAAGTAAATCATCATCAAGATGCATAACATCGTAATGCACCCAACACATCACCCTACCATAGCCGCCTTAGCCAAAACATTCAGCGATCATTTAACACCAACCGTCCATCCTCTTACTATGGCCAAGAAGCCCAAACATCACAAAACCAAAACATGCAACAACCATATGACTATCAAACATCACAACAATCATTTCAACCTTTTCTCGACAAATCATTCACACCAATGTCACCCTTCAATCGTCATGGTCTCCCTCCAATAATTCAAACACAACCCAACTACTCTGACATGGGTCATGAACTTAGTTATGGCGGTAGCGCTTCATTGCAGACACAAGACTATGCGAATTTGTCTGAATATCTTATGCAACCTCCTGCAGGTGGTGTTGATGTTCCTGGGTCCTTAAATTCTCAAACACCTGGGGTGAATCATCAACGTGAGTTAGGGTCACGCATTGAGGTAGCTAGGGGATGTGGTACCGAATATCAGTTAGGTCATCCCTGTCAACGACATTAGTCTTTTTGATTATCATATGTAAACTCATATTAATATTAATATCAATTGGTCAAATTTCAAATTTTATATATAATATACATTGTTTTTCAAAAAAATTACACAACACACATGTGCTAGATCAATTGGCGCCTCCTTTAAAACTACACACACAGACGTCAATTGAAATGGCAGCATTAGGTGCATAAGTCAATCCAATTGGCGTCACCTCTTTAACTTAGAGAGAAAATGTCAATTTATCTGACGTCACCTCTTAAAAGTGAGATAGTTTGAAAATTAAACTGAAAAATGAATTATTTTAGAATTATTTTTAAAATAAGTAAATTATTTAAGCAAAAAATTCTAATTGATTTGTCCAAACAAAAATTAAAAAAATATATGCAAAACCCCTTTATTTAATAACACTTCCCCCTTACATCAATTTTTGTTTGATGATGCTTGATAGAAATTTAAAGCCACAATAGTATTAAATAAATAAATGAAGATTTAAATTGTTTTTTTATTCCGATAAATTAACGTGTTTTTTTTTTGTCTTTGAATCTTTTTTTTTTAATTTTAATTTTTAAAGTTAAGATTTACATAAAAATTCAAAAAAGAATCTTTGAATTTTTCTATAAATTTTAATTTTAACAATTAAAATCAAATAAAATTCAACAAGATTTTATCCAACTTATCAAAATAAAAAAATTATTTAAACCATGAATAAACATCAAACATCAATCTTCTAATCATAATTAATGCCTTCTAATCAGTCCTCGTCATCCAAGTTGATTTCATCGAGAATCACAATTAACGCCACTATGAAAGCGTAATCAACATTGGGATAAACTGTAACCATGAATTGGTCTTTACCAATTAAAACACTCTCAACAGTGTGTTTTTTGTGCATCTGCAATTACAATAATATCACAAAATTAACTTATGATTAGTATAAATATTACATAATTAATTAAAACTAATTGTACTTATGGTTATGTATATTAAATTACCTGGGCAACAATGTTGTTAGATTCACCAGCATAAATCATGCAAGAACGTTCGAGCCAACTACCTTTGACTTTAAAATCACAAACATCCTCTTTTGTGTTACCGGCTAAAAACACATGCAATTTGGTCTTAAACTGGATTAGAGATGATCTCTTCAATGTAAATATAAGATCTTTAGCTTCTGTGCTTTCACCCCTAAAAGCTTCCCACCGATCATGCATAGTTACTATCTGCACCAGAAGCAATGGATATTTTTACGTAGAGTTCAAAGGCGCATGCATGCATGGCAAAGTTGTGTTTTATTTAATTCATAAATAAAATAATTTTTTTTAATTAATTAAATAGAAGAAAATACGAGAATAAAGCTGAACCTTGCGACGTAGGGTGGTAATGGGGTTGCCGGCGGCATCAAGCAAGACGCGGCGGTCGCGGAGGGTTACGAGAGAGCCTTTAACATTGAAGACCATGTTGCCGTTGACATCAGTGACGGCGAAGTTTCCATCTGAAATTGTCATAACTTTTCTCACGATGGTGAGATCTATCGCATACGGAGCACAGTATTGAGGGCCGTATATGCTGGCGGGGAGTGGCAGCATCGGATCAGAGGGGGAAGGTTGTGGTTGATAAGGGTAAGCCATAGGTTGTGGTTCATAAGGGTAAGCCATAGGTTGTGGTTGATAAGGGTAAGCCATAATGATTATGATGAGATCAAGAGTGTTTGAAGATTGAAATATAAGATCAATATATTTCAATCTGTTTGTGATCAGAAGATTGTGCTTGATAAGTGTAAGACACAAAATGAAAATGAATTTATAGGTAGGAACAAGAAGGGTACAACGAAGGTGATTTGGTGTTAAAGATAAACCGTGTATACTATTCTTAAACTATAAGATACGGTCTTTCCTTTCTTTTCGTTTTTTTTGTCAAGATATAGGCTTTTCTATTTTGTGTACAAAATAAAATTTGTAGCATGTGATGGTGTGGTTTAGAGAATAAACATCAAAGTGATAAATTTCTGCATTAAATTTTTTAATTATTATTGATGTCGCCGGTGTCTCGTAGTCGTTTTTTTTTTCGTATATCTATGCTTCATAATTTATAAATAAAAATAGTTAAGCATGATAATCATAAGAAGTTTGAAGAAGAAGAATGAAGATCAAAGAATCTCTTCAAAAAAGAACTCTAAATACCATGTAATGAATAAAAAGTGATGAGTATAAAATGAATCTTCATTACTATTCAAGAGGTTACATGAGATATATATATACAAAGCTCTTATGGTGTATGATAGTTATGGTAGTACAACAATACACAATATAATCTCCTAACTACTATAATTAATAAATGTAATCACTTCTAACAAACTAAGAACCTCTAACTAATTTGTTAATGATAACTTGAAAAACAATTTAGTCATCTCTAACTTGTTCATGGTATAATAGTTATTGTGTTAGAAATGGATGAATAATTACATAGCAAAATCATTTTTTAATTTTCACACGTTCTCCTAGGAAAGAACCTTCTTTAATTTTTTTTAGAGTTAAATGTGGGGTATATTGTAGAATTTGTTGGAATCTATTTTAAAGTTTTGGGGGAGTTGTATAGATATTTAGAAAATATAATTAAGTTGTTTAAATAATTTGAATGTGTAACATAAGAATTTAAATTAGTATAATAGATGTTGGTGCTCTTAGATTCTTGATAAATCTTTATTCTCCACCACAAAGTCAAAATAATGATGAATTGAATCCTAGATTTTTTCTTTAAAGGTTTAGATTGAGTTTGGATATCCTTGATATATCTTCATCCCTGGAATGGATTAATATTTTTAATAACAATATTAAATTTTATCAACATCAAATAACATTTTAGATAATAAATAAAAAAAAATTAAAATTTTTTTAAACATACATTTCAAATAAGAAAGTAGAAATCAAAATATCAAAGCATTAAAAATAAAATTAATATTTCAAATTATCAAAACTAAATAATAAAGAAAAAACTACTATAAATATGGTGGATTTGGAGTGGGTACTGGTATCTCCATTACCCTACCCAAGGGAAAACCTAAATTTTTCGGATTCAAACTTATTCAAAATAGATTTTGTTGAACAAGTGACTTCAACCACAAAAGGGTTGAATTGTGTTTTTTTAAAATTGAGATTAATTAAAAAAATATTTTCTTAAAAATGATTTATGTTAGCTCAACCGTTGAAAAGAGATAAAGATGTGAAAAAATAGAAGAAAAATAATTAGAGAAGAAGGAAAATTTATCTTTGAGGCATAAGATAACGAAACTCTTGAGCATGTAGACATTCATGTTTCATCCTTAAATAATTCAATACACATTAGTGTTTTACACTTCCTTGTATATTCCTTTTCCACAATTTAAAATAGATCTCTCCAAAAAAAAAATTGACATATCATTTATTAACCATGATACACACTTGTAAACAAAAAAAATTTACCCCACAGTGAGCGCCATTTATGGTGACACCTTTAACCATTCTAATAGATTCTTTGAGAAATTCAAATACATCAAAAAATTTGATGTGTAAGATAAAGTATATAACAACATAATTAAATGGTCTCAAGAAACCTAAATAACCTATAATCAATTATAGTATATCCACAACAAGTAAGATAAGATAAATGCAATATACTAAAGCACAAAAACTTGTTAACTTAGTTAGATAAAAGTGATGTCCTATGGGGTGAGAAAAGTTATCTAATTTTCTGTATTTTCAAGAATTATTACAAGAGATTACAAATGAGTTAAAAAAATAGTCACTCAAATAGACACAAAGTAGACCTGTTGTTGACTGAAGTCCATGAAGGTTCCTTTGGTACTCATTCCAATGGACATGCTATGGAAAAGAAGATGTTGAGAACAGGTTACTATTGGCTAACAATGGAATCTGACTGTTGCAAGTTTGTGAAGAAATGCCACAAGTGTCAAATTTATGCAGATAAGATTCATGTTCCTCTGACACTGTTGAACGCCATTTCCTCCCCATGACCCTTCTCCATGTGGGGAATTGATATGATTGGCATGATTGAGCTCAAAGCTTAAAACGAACATCGTTTCATTCTAGTGGTTATTCACTACTTCATGAAGTGGGTTGAAGCGGCTTCGTATGCGAATGTAGCCAAGCAAGTTGTTGTAAGGTTTATCAAGAATCAGATTATATGCTGTTATGGTGTGCCAAGGTAGATCATTACTGATAATGGATTGAACTTGAATAATAATATGGTGGAAGCTCTTTGCAAAGACTTCAAGATTGCACATCATAATTCTTCTCCCTACAGACCAAAGATGAATGGGGTTGTTGAAGCTGCAAACAAGAACATCAAGAAGATCATTTAGAAGATGGTGGTAACGTACAAGGATTGGCATGAGATGCTCCCATTTTCTTTGCATGGGTACCGTACATCCATCCACACTTCAACAGGGACAACCCCTTTCTCACTTGTATACGGCATGGAAGTTGTGCTCCCGGTAGAGGTTGAGATCCCATCATTGCGTGTATTGATGGAAGCCAAGTTGACTGATGCTGAATGGTGTCAAACCAGGTATGATCAGCTGAATTTGATTGAAGAGAAAAGGTTGACTGCCATGTGTCATGGTCAGTTATATCAGCAAACAATGAAGAAAGCTTTTGATAAGAAGGTCAGACCTCGTGTGTTCAGAGAAGGTGACCTTGTGCTCAAGAAGATTCTATCTTTCAAACCAGATTCTAGGGGGAAATGGACTCCTAATTATGAAGGCCCATATGTTGTTAAGAGAGCCTTTTCAAGCGGCGCTTTGATTCTTACAACTATGGATGGTGAAGAGTTCACTCGTCTTGTGAACGCAGATGCAGTCAAGAAATATTTCGCCTAAAAAGAAAAGAACAACTCGCTAAGTTGAAAACCCGAAAGGGTGGCTTAGGCAAAACGGAGTGTCTCGGTGGATTGAAACCCGAGAAGGCGATCCAGGCAACAATTAGAGACATAAAACAGAAAGAATTATCCCGATAAATTGAGTACCCTCTTTTGGGGCAGTTTATGAAAAAAATAGGGATTATGGCAAGTAACTGCATCCCACTGATCTTCAGTTTTGAAGACTTTCTTAAGCACAACATTTGGTTCTGATTCATCATTCCCAGTCGGCGCCAAGAGCACAGTGGACATCAAAGTTGGTAGAAGGATTAGTGATCATTGTATTCAGTGTAGCCATTTTCCTTATAAATTACCATTTTTCAACTTTTGTAAAGCTCTAACGGAGTTTTGTCATTTATAGACTACCATTCCATTAAATAAAGTTGAGCTTTTATCCAATTGTTTCTACTCTTGTCTATTTCAGCTAAATAGGATAGAATTTTATTATGATCATTTTTAAAATTAAATTTTAAATCAAAATCACACTTTCTTAAATATATAAAAGCAGTTACTTTAAAAAGCAATCGATATCCTTTAAGGGAATATCAACAGCGGTTTGAAATGCGGTAAGCCCTAAATGTGGAGCATTATTGGTTCTCCCCAAGCAGTTGACGTGATCCCTTTTTCATCCCCGACAACATGTCAGCATCCGAATTTTGCTGAATTCGCTAGATGAGTTCGTGATTGGCCTCCCTTGAGTTGTAGACGCATCATACCAGTAGTTTGCATAAGTTTCGGCAGAATTTTGCTTCACCATAAGTCGTAGAGTTACCCCTGATTCTGAGCAATTTTGTGGTTATCCTCTACAAGGTTGTCCTCAATTTGATATGGTGTTGACCTAAAATTCCCTACAGAGTTTATGTAGAAGTTTCCTCAGCAGAGCCTTTCCTTCTCCCCAGCCATGGTTGAGCCTTCGAGATGGTTGTTTCGCTCTAGTTGTTTCCTTCCTATGTGGATTGGCTAGGAATTATATCGATGATTCAGACCAGTGATATTTGTATCCTTTGTGATTGTTTTGTCAGCATAATTATCATATATACATATACATATACATTCATAAATTTGATTATTGCATTATTACACTTTGTGATTCATTATTTCTCTGGTCGTCTGCTATGGTGGTATCCCTTTCCCCATGCAGATTTGGTTTATCTGTCATCTTTCAATTGTAGAGTGTCAGCCCATTAAGCATAAGGAGTTTAACCTTTCTCATTCCCCACTGAGTTGTTTCCTCGTGGATGATTATTATTTCAGTTTCCTCCCCAGTTGATAGTCTGGATGGAATCACTCCCCTTGAGTTATATCCTCATTGGGTTAAGTCTTTGATTGACCGTTTCTTTCTAGATCTTACCTAGATAGATGCTTTTGGTACCCCTGAGGGTTTATTATCCAGTAACTAATAATATTCTTCTCATTTTGCAAATATTTCACTTTTTTCCAATACCCGGCAAGAGTAACCTTTTCTCACCAGATTCGTTTTCATGTCTCCCAGGAAGATTATCCTTGATATGTTCATCCTAACCGATGACGGATATTTTCTTCCCTTGCTTTGAGTCTATCCTTGATATGTTCATCTTAACCGATGACGAATATTCTCTTTTTGGTATTCTACCCAGTAAAAAGGTAGTTGTAATCCCTATTTTATCCCTTAGAGAGTTAATCCTTGATAAGTTCATCTTAACTGGTGACGGGTTTCCTTCTCTTTGCGGTCTTCTGCCCAGTAACTGGTAGTTGTAAATCTTGCTTCCCCTCGGAGTCTATCCTTGATATGTTCATCCTAACGGATGACGGATATTCTCTTTTTGGTTCTCTATCCAGTAACTGATAGATATAAATCCTTCTCTTCCCTCGGAGTCTATCCTTGATATGTTCATCTTAACCGATGACGGATATTATCTTTTTTGTATTATATCCTGTATTCAATAGATGTAATTCCTACTTTTTCAGGAAGTTTATCCTTGATATGTTCATGTTAACCAGTGACGGTTATCCTTCATAGTTTCCCCAGGCAAGTCTATCTTTGATATGTTCATCCTAACCTATGGCGGATTTTCTTTCCTTTGAGTCTATCCTTGATATGTTCACTTTAATCAGTGACGAATATTCTCTTATTTCTTTGGTCTTCTGCCAAGTAACCAGTAGTTGTAAATCCTATTTGGATTTTCCCCAGCAGGTTATTCTTACCCAGTAATTGGTAATGAATACATCTTCTGGTTTGCCCTCAGCGAGTCATCCTTGATATGTTTACCCTAACCGGTAACAGATGTCCTCCTTGTCAGATTTTTGTTATCTCTTTACCCAGTAGCCAGTAATGGATAATATATTTCTGTTACTTCTATGTTGAAGATCATTTCTTCCCCAGTTGAGTTTGAGTGCGTATTTCCTCAATGAAATCGCCATTTTTCTGTTCGGATCGAGTATTCCAGTTTTGTGTTGATTTACTCGTTTCCCCCGCATATGTCCTTTTATTCCCCGGCTGAGTCTTTACATTGATTTATTTTAATGGAACCCCTCGTGTCCCTTTCAGTAGTTTTTAAAGTCGTAGCCTGGCCTACGCACAACCCTTTTTCCCAGAGTCTCTGTCTCCCCAGTGAGTTTTTCTTACGAAATGCATTGTGCTCCTGCGGACTCCGAATTCTTTTCCTTTGTGGCAACATTTTTCCCCACAAAGATTATTTTAACATTCATATCATATGCATCATGAGGTCTCTTAGGGACCAAAATTTGTTTCTATATGTTGTTATTTAAGCCCATTCTACTGAGTCAATGCGAAGATTTTAACCTTCATCTCCTCAGCTAGAACGTCCTTAAATAGGGGCAGCTGTAAGACCCCAATTTTGATCCTAAGATCCCTCATGCTCTTATCATCATATGCATTAGCATTGGGATAACAACTTGACATCCTCCTTACCCCTTATTCATTGGGTTTGCATTGAGAGAGATCACCAAGCACCATTTAATTGTATCATACTTCATTTTTCTTTATTTTACTAACCAAAGTACCAAAAAATATGTCATTGTATAATCTAACTCTTTTGTAGGTAGGACACATGATCACCTTTGATCTATCAAGCTCATATCTAGGGTATAAGACCCCCATTGCAAGGATCTCAATCAAGATTTAGTTTACTGTGACTCTAAGTATCATATATGAATCCCCGTGATCTTGACATGATATTTTGATTAAGAAATCATCAAGAGTTTGAAGTTGGTTTGCCTTGGAAACCCTAATTCATCTGGGTATCTTATGTGACTTCTTCAACAAGCTTCTTCACCAATTGATCAAATATTTCAAGGGATACTTCACATTTCATCATCTTATGCATATATGATCCTCCATGAGTCCAAAAAGTCAAAAGAATATCAAGCTAGTAAGTTGGTCCATGGTGGTTGACCAGAGGAATTCAACTGATCAAAATTGGGGTTCCCTAGACCCTATCTCCTACAACTTTTATCATATGAAAATGATTTCAAGAGTAAAGTTACTCTAAATCACATTCCAAACAATTTTCATGTTGAGGTCTAAATCTAATTTTTCTTGGAAAGTCATTTTTTATGGTGAAGCATTATAGGTCATTTTGTCTGAACCCTAATTTGGAGGTCAACTTCCCAAGACCATAACTTGCTCAATTTTTATGAGATGAAAGCCATTCAAGTTTCATGATCAAATTCAACCTCGCCATGCTTCAAATCTTCTATTTGAGTTTCGGTGTCACGCCTCAGTTGCAACATGGATTGCGCTCTGGGAGTTCCTTCGTCGTGGATTCAATTCCTTACACATCAACTTCAAAAATTTGCATTGTGTCTTCACCAACGGATTCGCGTTTCAGCGTTTGACATCATCGCTCATGGATCGATTCAAAGATTCATCAAGATTGCTCCACCACGAATCCTAACTGTGTCTAATAACAACTACCGAAACAAAACTAAATCGTAGTGGCGACGACCAAAAATCGAGACTAATCACGCATTGAAGCAAAGAAAACTCATCGGTTTCGATGCAGTGGCTCTCCGATGACAACATGTATCTATTTATCCTTCCCTTTGCTTTGATTCGATTCACTCCTTCTTCTCCTTTTTCTGTTTTGCTTCCCAATATGCTCGCGTCGTTGAATTGAGAGAGAGAAATCAGGTGAAATTTGAAGAGTGAAATGAAATGGTGAATGGTGAAAATGAAAAAAGTCTCCCTAAATCTGTGTAGAGTTTGGTATTTATAGAGTTTTGTCCTTCCGATTTCTATTAGAAACTCAAGTTAAATGTTAATGAAATTTAACTTAAATTACATTGAAATGTGAAATTCTGTTAATCTTTTCATGTTAAATTCAGTTAGTAATCTGTCAATTTAATTCAATTATGGTTCTATTATAAGTGTTAGTTGAGTGAATTTGATTAGTTGTGGTGCATTCGAGTTGTTACAGTGGAATTCAGTTGTTGAAACTGGTTGTCATGCTATGCTTATTGGAATGAAAGTATGGTATGGAATTGCGTTGTCTAACTTTTAACTGTATCCGGTTTGCTCTTGTGAGGCTTGCAATGTTGTACGTGGATGATGTCAACTGTTGTTGTATCTTGCAGGTCAGAATTAGAGCAAGGTTATGGACTTCAAATGATTTTGGGTCGGTTTCTCGCATTTGCTGAATTTCGAGTTACCATTTGATCTTGTGTTTTAGCCTATATTAGTATCACTTAGTCTCTTTTCTATGTATTGAATCTTCTATTAATATCAGGAAAAGTTTTGGATTGGTTAGTTAGAATAAAAAAGGTTCATGTTAGTTCACTTAGATTGTTAGATTATTATTGTTAGGTTTGGCTTAAATTACTGTACGTCAAAGCTTGTTTATGGGTGGTTTTGTTAGTTATCTGTGAAATATCGAAATCGTTCTATTGAACCGTGAAGTGCAGTTTGAGTTTTAATTAGTTTCAAATTCTGAGTTGTTCATCCTATTACTATAAATGTCATTGCTTATTAAAAAAAAGTTGATAAGTTAGCTTAATTGGTTAGCACAAAATGTGAATCATACTGGAATGATGCTTAAATTTGTCAAATTCTGTTAGAGTTAAATAGTTTGAAATGTGAACTGGCAGTTAGAATTTTGATATTGAATTGATTGTTATGATATGGAAAGTTTGGAAGTTGTATGGAAGTATTTTAATGCACATTGATTAGAAAGTTTTAAGGTGTATGAAATATACTAAAGCACAAAAACTTGTTAACTTAGTTAGATAAAAGTGATGTCCTATGGGGTGAGAAAAGTTATCTAATTTCCTGTATTTTCAAGAATTATTACAAGAGATTACAAATGAGTTAAAAAAATAGTCACTCAAATAGACACAAAGTAGACCTGTTGTTGACTGAAGTCCATGAAGGTTCCTTTGGTACTCATTCCAATGGACATGCTATGGAAAAGAAGATGTTGAGAACA
The DNA here is from genome assembly GCF_024323335.1 of Lathyrus oleraceus. Classification (NCBI taxonomy): domain Eukaryota; kingdom Viridiplantae; phylum Streptophyta; class Magnoliopsida; order Fabales; family Fabaceae; genus Lathyrus; species Lathyrus oleraceus. The sequence continues at coordinate 315,301,381 of NC_066581.1, read as the reverse complement.
GGTTACTATTGGCTAGGTTACTATTGGCTAACAATGAAATTGGTTACAAACTATTATTCTTTACTTTCTCTTTGAAATAAGATTACAAGTGTTATAGAATAGCAAATAACTTCTCTCACCATAATTAGGATTTGCATTGTACAATGATGAGAGACTAGTATGTTATTTATAAGAAAACTAACATACTAAACTAATTGGCTTTTACACACAGGTACATTACACAAGTTAACTTAGAGAACAAGCTAACTTAAAAAACTAGGCATAACAAACATGCCCAATTCAACATGCTAACAATCCTATCATACTTCGACTACAACATGTGAACAAACTTCGACGACATGCTAAGGTCCTGTCGAATTTTCAAACCAAGAAGCTACCCTTCGATCATACTAGAGTTCGATCCAATATCTCACAAATTTCTACCTTAGAACAAATTCTATAACATCAAGGAAATAAACTAGCTTTTTTCATGCAGCTTTATCAACTGCATACAGTGTAAAAATTTGTAACTTGGTAATGTCTTGGTGATTGAAATTCTGGTATCAGATATGAGATGTCGAAGGTAATGTCACAACACTAATATCTGAGTAAAACAAACAGGATAAAGATAAAGAATAGTAATGCAAGAGACACAAGCAATTGTTAACCCAATTCGGTCCAACTCACCTACATCTGGGGGCTACCAAGCCAGGAAGGAAATCCACTAAATAGAATCAGTTCAAAGAATCTCCGTACACTTCAACAAGTTATAGTCTTTCTCACCTAATCTCTACCCATGCGACTTCTATCTAAGCACTCTTAGATATGAGAACCCATTCACTCCCCATCAATCACACCTGTGATTTTAAACAACAATTACTCTGAAAAGAAGACACTTTTCAATTACACACACTTGATCTTCAATCAAGTAGACACACACTTGATCTTCAACCAAGTAGATACACACTTGATCTTCAACCAAGTAGACACACACTTGATCTTACTTAACAACTTCAATCAAGTAGACACACAATCATGCTTAAAATCTTAGAGTGACAAATTACAACTCACAAATCAGACCAATTCAATCATCTATGGATGAATTGAATGGCTTACAAGTCTCACGACTAAACAAGACACAAACCCTTATATTCTCTCAATATTTCGCTCAGTATTGGTTGTGTATCAAATCAGGTTTTCCATGTCCTATTTATAGAAGCATTCAGCTGGGCTTGGACATCTTGAAAACCCTAAAACTATTTTCCAATTAAATCTTCTCATGACAGTTGGGTAGATCTCCTTAGAAAATAAGTAAATCAGGTTGTAATTAATGATTGAATGCGCCTACAAATCAGATCTTCAATCATACATAGATTGCCATTAAATGCGCAATCACAAGACACATAACATTCACTCTGAATGTTTTGTGTATAGGATGTCATGACATCGGGTCTGACATCCTGGAACAATCCTGGATAATTCCATTTAATTTCCAGCAGGTACATAATATCAGATGCCATGACATCGTGTATGACATCCTGAAACAATCCTGCATAATTATATTTTAAAACTCCAGCAGGTACATAGATATCTTATGTTAAGACATCACATGCAACATCTTGTGAACACTCTTTGTTTTATCAAAATTGCTGCCAACACTTAGAACCAACAAACTCCCCCTTTGGCAAATTTTGGCTAAAACATATATCTGTCCTTTTTGTTCACAAGAAAAACTATCAGCAGTTAAACAATAGTTTAAGCAGCAGCAAAAGCAAACAGAATTACTAGTTATAGAAGCAACTAGTAAAACACACAAATGCACAAGGGTACTTCTTCTCCCCCTAAGTTTGTGCAACACAAACATCTCCTTTAACAACAACAACACCTGTAATGACAACACCTGTAACAATCAGAGTCACCCTCTGACATCTGCTTCAACATCACCTGTGTATACATCAGACATCTCCTCCAACATCTGTAAACAGAACAACCTTCTGTCTTACATCAAACACATCTCCTTCAATAATAGATGTTCATCTGTTCAGCTACACCACACATACATCTCCATACAGCTCCACATATTTAACTGCTCCACCTAATCACTTCTCCCCATTTTTAGTCAAAATTGACCAAAGGTGACCAATTAGACAAAATAAATGTCAATCAGTCTAGCAGAGAATGTCTCAACAGATGTTATAACATATAAAATGTTAAAACATTAATTGTTAGGAGATACAAACCCTAATTATACACAGCTGCAATAGCTGAGATAATTAGAAATCCATGGAACTCATTAAGAGCCCAAATATTACATCAAGGCATCAGTAAGGACTGCCACAAAATTACACACTTTCCAAAAAACAATAATTTCTTCAGCATCCAAAACAGCCAAACCACCAGGGGGACCAGTCTTCATAACAGCACCTAGTACACACAATCTTCATAACAGGGTGAACTTCACTACTCAGTATGAGGAAGTAGCATCTTCTTCACCTTCAGATCCAGAACTGCCACTAGAATTATCTTGAGAATCAGACCTCTCACTTGAGGTATGGGCATCTGTTTCCTTGGCTTGTCCAACAGTGGTTGTCCTACAGACTTCATTGTATGTGGCTTCTAATTCAACAACTCTTTTTGTTCCTCTTCCTAGGAACTTATTGATTACAGTTAGGGAGACCCTTACACACCTTCCTCTAATAAACACTTTTCAATATCCTCCGGAATGTTCACCACAAACTCCTTCACAAGACCTTCAAAACATTGGGGCAATGCACTAACTGTTTTCATCAAACCAGCAAACTTGATCAATTCCATAACCTCCTTCACTTCCACAGCCTCCTTCCCTAGCTCCCTTTCCACATCAACTCTCCTCTGTATAACAAATTTCCACTTGGCTGCACCATCTTCCAAATGAAAGGAAATGTTGTCCAAATGCAAAACTGCAACCTTCGTAGGAGATTTTCTAACACTGTGCTTTTTAACAGGAGAGATGTCTGGGACATCGTCTTCGACATCATCTTCAGAATCAGAACTTTCTCTGACCTTTCTCTTCTTGACTTCTATTTTACTCCATGATTTAGAAGGACCTTGATCAGTCACCATTTCCATTGAATTCCCCCACCTTTAATCCGACATATTTTCATCACTTTGGTAAGATTTATGTTTGTTTATAGTTATTTCATAGTCATTTATCATGTTTTGTTAGTTTGTTATCGCATTTCATTTTATTACATGTTTATGTCGAAAAGGTCTCTTTTATGCTTCGATTTGGTAGTGTTATTGTTACAGGTCGTTGCACAGGTGTAAAAGAACTGATAGTGGAGTTGTGGTTGCTCTGAAAGGCAAAAATATGAAGATACAGCAGGTCAACACGAGCCCCCGTGTGCAACAACACGGCCCGTGTTGTTTGTCAGGAAAAGAAAGCTTGGAGAGGAAAAACAGAGAGTTAACACGGGCACCCGTGTGAATCCACACGGCCCGTGTTGATGCCTCTGTAGCTTGCTCTGAAAATAGTCATGTTGGAGAGCACACACGAGCACCCGTGTGAATCCACACGGCCCGTGTTGATGGGCGCGACTAAGAAACTTCAATTTTTGTCATGTGGATCTATTCTGCTCATTAAGGGTAGTTTGGACTTTTTGCTTGGGGAAAATCCATCTGAAACTATTAGAAGACTTGGGAGAGAAAGGGAAGACACTTTTTGACGTATGAAAGAAAACATTTCACTGGAGATATAGCTACTACGGAGGATTCGAAGACGGCGAGATTCAAGGGAATCAACCATTGAAGATCAAAATCTCCTAATTCTTTGTAATGTTTAATTTTCACACTATGATTTCTTTGAATACTATGAGAGGCTAAACCCCCTATGTTAGGGGGGTGGCCCTGATTTGATCGTATGTTATGAATTTGAACAAATGATTTCCTTATTACCATGTTACAGATTTCAATTCAATTGTGTGATGTTATTATGCTTTTGTATCGGACAAATACAATTTGATCTACGACTATCAATAACAGGATTGTGATTGTTAGGGTTTTCACACAATTGGGTTTATAATTGCTTCATCTAGGACTAGTAACTTTTGTAAATCACCGCAAACCTCGATATTGTTTATGATTAAAACCAAGGATTTATTGAATGGACATTCGAGATAAAAATTGGTAGTTTAATAGTTTCTTCTTTAAGGACTTAAGGAAGAACATTCTGAGGTTAGGTAATTGACTGTTTCATGTGTATTAAGGAAATCTTGACTGAATTCATAACTGGTTAAATCAACCACTCACCCTAGCATGTTTTATCTTAATCAATTATATTTTACTGTCTTTTGTGTTTATTGTTAAAATTCCAAAAACAACCAAACCATTATCTTTTTGTTCTGATAGAATCAAAGTAAAATAAGTATTTCCTACGTAATCCTTGAGATCGATACTTGGAAATAAAACTCCTTATTACTACATCGGTAAAAATAGTACACTTGCTATTTTTCCGATCAAGTTTTTGGCGCCGTTGCCGGGGATTGCCAAAATACCTATTTTAATTTTAATTTTATCGAAAATTTGTTGCTCGTCAACCAAAATTTTATCTGTGACAATCTTGTTATTCAATTCTGATATTTGTCTAACTTGTTTATGCGAGGTAAGGCCTCAGCAGATTTTTCTTTTGACGCAGATCCAGAAAGAACTCTTCGCGCTAGACTGAGACAAGCTAAGAGAGAAAAACTGGAATTAGCAGAGAAAGCAGAGGAGGAAGTTGTTTCAGTGCACTCAGAGAATTCAGATTCAGACGCGGAAACAGTTCCTGAAATCATGGTTGCAAACCCACCACCACCACCACCACCACCACCACCAGAGAGACTTCTCGGTGACTATGGTGGAACCAACACTCCGGGTGGTCGTATGACAATTGTCGACCAACCGGTTAATATGGAACAATTTCAGCTGCATCCCAGCACAATTAATCAACTCGAAAGGCGGTCCTTCTCTAGAAGAGTGAATGAAGATGCCAACAAGCATCTGCAAAGGTTTTTAACTATGAGCACAACGCTGAAAATGCCTGGACATAACGAAGAAGCAATACGACTTCGTATGTTCCCATTCACTTTAGAAGATGAAGCCGAAGAGTGGTTCTATTCCTTACCTGCTGGTAGTATCACTACATGGGAGCAGATGGAAACAGCATTCTTGCAGGAATACTTTCCCGCATCCGTGTCACTGCGAAAAAGATATGAGATCCTAAACTTCAAGCAGAAGGAGGGTGAGTCACTAGGAGATGCCTATAAGAGATTCAAGAGAATCCTAGTGGCTTGTCCTACTCACAACATGGATGAAACTGAGCAGATGCAAATGTTTGTTAATGGTCTTTGAATTCAAACGAGACAAATCCTTGATTCAGCAGCTGATGGCTTAGCTAACTTTGCAACAGCTACCGACATGAAGAAGATAATTGAAGTTATTGCCTCGAATGAGCATTTGGAGTTATATGATAGGGTGTCAAGCAAATCTACAGTTATTGACTTGAAGCTCGAAACAAACAAACAGGTGAAAATTGAAGAAGCAGTTGCTGCGGAGGTAGAGAAAAGGTTGAAAGCACTAAACATAGGTGCTCAGAAAGTGGCTCAAGTGCAACAGGCACCAAACGATGTGTGTGGCATTTGTAATGGACCATACAATACTGTTCATTGCTTTGTAACACCGTAGCAGATAGAAGATATCAAGTTTTTAAAGCAAAACAATCCCTACTCCAACACATACAATCCGGGGTGGAAGAATCATCCCAACTTTGCATGGAAGGATCAGAAAGGGAATGTGCAACAGCAGGCACAGGGTCAATATCAAAACCAATATCAGCAGCAACAACAACAAGTCCCTAAGAAGGCAGATTGGGAGATTGCAATTGAAAAGATGGCAGCTCATAACATCCAGTTCCAAGAGGAGACTCGAAATAATCAGAAGAACACTACAGCATCCATAAAAAATCTTGAAATTCATATGGGTTAAATTGCTCAACAGTTAGCTTCCAATTCCCAGGTACCTGGCACGCTCCCCAGTGGGACAGTTGTTAATCCACGTGATCAAAGTCACATTAAAGCAGTGGTCACAAGAAAAGGAAGAGCTAATGAACAACAAGTTGACGAACAGGTCGAAGAAGATGGGTTGTTGGAAGTTGACTTGGAGATTAGAGAAGAGCCACAACAAACTGAAGAAGTGGTGGTGAAGCCGGCAAGCCAGCAAGAGAAACAAAAACCGAAGATCATTCTTCCTTTCCCTACGAGAACAAAGAAGAAAGATCTCCATGAATTTTTTTTTGAGAAATTCTTAGAATTATTCAAGAAGCTCGAGATCAACATACCTTTTGCTGAAGCTCTGGAACAGATGCCGACCTATGCCAAATTCATGAAAGACATCATATCGAAGAAAAGGTCGATCGAAGGTGAGCTGGTTATGCTAACTGAAACTTGTAGTGCTATTTTGCAGGGTCTAAAAATTCCGGTGAAGAAAAAAGATAGAGGTGCAGTCACTATTCCTTATACCATTGGAGACAGATCATTCAAAAAGGCACTAATCGATTTGGGAGCAAGTGTTAGTCTAATGCCCCTTTCGATTTACAAAAAAATGGAGTTAGGAGAAGTGCAAGACACTCGCATGACACTGCAGTTTGCTGATCATTCTATGAAGAGACCCTATGGTATAGCAACAGATGTTCTGGTGAAGATTGATAAACTTGTATTCCCGGTGGATTTTGTGATACTCGAGATGCCAGAAGATGAGGAAATCCCTCTCATTTTGGGAAGACCTTTTCTTGAAACTGGAAGATGCATGATAGATATTGAGGAAGGAACCATGACCCTAAAAGTCTATGATGAAAATCTCAAAATTGATGTGAGGGATACTATGAAATTCAAGGATGACGAAGGTGCGGGTAAAAGTATTGAAGTTCTGGATACAATGTTTGCTCAATCTATGCAGATTACAACACCAAAGCTCCCCTTAGAAAGAGTTTTGAGCTTATCTATCATTGAGGATACTGATGGAATTGATGAGAAAGAATCTGAAGTGGTGTCTATGTTAAAGGCACAACCTCCTTGGGTTCATTCTCGACCACAACGGTGGGAAGAGCTTCGACCTAAAATATCTCTGGAAGAAAAGCAAGATATAAAAAAGGGGATGGAGTTGAAACAATTACTAGAACATCTCAAATATGTCTTTCTTGACAATGAAGAGAAATGTCCAGCAATCATCAATTCAGGTTTGAGAGAGATCCAAGAAGAAGAGCTAATCAAAGTACTCAAGAAATACAAGAATGCTATTGGGTGGGCGATGGACGATTTGAAAGGAATCAGTCCAACACTGTGTATGCACAAGATTTTGATGGAGCATGATCAGAAATCGGTCGTTCAACCTCAAAGGAGACTGAACCCAGCTATGAAAGAAGTCGTTCGCAAGGAGGTTGTTAAACTTTTAGATGAGGGGTTTGTCATACCCCAAAATTTACCCATCATTTTTCCTGAAAAAAAAAAAAAAAAAAAAAAAAAGAAAAAAAAGAAAAAAATTTAATTAATTAATTAATTAATTAATTAATTAATTAATTAATTAATTAATTAAATAATTAAAATAAATAAATAAATAAAATATAACAAATTATTTTGGACTTGGGTCTCCCTCATTCCAAGCCCATTACCCACAAAATTAGTCTATAAATACTGAAGTTTCAGTAGAGGAAAAGGACTTGGAGTTAGACTTGGAGTTTACACTGGGAGATTCACTGGAGAAAGAAGGAAGAGAAGCAAAACACTCTGAGGTTTCCTTGGAACAAAACCTTGAGGAAAAAGAAAGAGAGAGAACAGAGAAGGACGGATAGAAACTTTGGCATAGGAACCCTGCCAACCCGGAGAATTCAGAATAAAGAAACCCTGAAGGCAGCTCATCCGCCCCGAAGCCATCGCCGCCCAATTCCCGCCGCCTAACTCATTCCGATACCACAAGTGGTCAATCCCTTCAACCTTGAATTGGCAAACAGGTTTGCGTATCTCTATTGTTTATACTTTCAATTGGCCATATCTACACATATAATGCATCATGATTAAATGTTGATATATAATTTGCTTTCGTATGTGAATTTAAATATGCCTGAATACCCTGAATGTTTGACCATGCTGTTCCTGTGATAAAATGCCATAAAGTTCAAGGTTCCTAACATGGGGCTGTTTTTCTCAAAATTCAAAATCCGTGGCCGTTCGCCTGGCCTTCGCTAGGCGAGGCAGAGGCGATCGAGACAGTACCTGATTTTTCTAGTCTGTTTTTTTTTATGTTTTTATCATAGCCATACATTATTCATCCTATCCTATTTGCTGTTGCGATATTTTTCCGGTGTAATCTTCGATTGCACCCTGATTTGGTATTCTGACATGTTTCTTTTTGAGCTTCGAAAAGGTTCACATATCCCAGGAAAAGGTTATTGGCTAGGTATTCCACTTTATTTGTGGGATACCCTTGTGGAGTTTTCATCCTAAATTACCTAATTAATTTTGATGTATTAATTTTAATGTATTAATTTTAATGTATTAATTTTAATGTATTAATTCTAATGTGGGAGAATTCCTCCTAATCACCTAATTAATTGTAAAACTTTGCCTTTGAATAAGTGATCTTGGACCTCTCTTTGTTGCCTTACGATTACGATATTACGGTCATGTCCCGCGAATGTGGGGATACCCTTAGCAAAGACCCTTCGGTTAAATCATCATAAAATAAATTATAGTCCCTCGGATGTTGCCTTCGAATATACAACTTTGTCCCTCGATGACCCTCCGATGTTGCCTACGATTAAATGATGATAGTCCCTTCGAATGCTAAGGTATCCTCATAACTGTTGCCTTCAATGACCAATCGATGACCCTACGATGACCCTTTTACATCCAAAGGATAAAACTACTTATTTCTCAATAATAAGGACAGTTTTACCCTCATAAGGATAGGAAATGCCCGTAAAGACCTTGGGTCGGTATAACTCTTAATTGCTGGCTCACAACTTAAAACACTTTTTCGCACCTCACACCTTTCAAAATACCTTTAGAAAATCACCACTTGGTATACATTCATACTAGAATCATTACCGAGTTATATTTTTCTAAACAATTTTCAAAACTAAACGAGATAACCACTTTGTATACATTCATACAAGAATCATTACAAAGTTAAATTCTCTTTTCAAAACAATTTTCCAAACAATTCACAAACACTTTTTTAGACAAAAATAATATAAGTGATCGAGCAATTAAGAGCCCATGGATAACCATGGATACAAAGGGTGCTAACACCTTCCCTTTGTATAATGTACCTCCCGAACCCAAAATCTAAATTAAGGTCTTTCCTGTTCTTTTCCACCTTTCCTTATTGGATAAAAGAAAAGTCGGTGGCGACTCTTGCTAACCGCGACATTGCGATTAAAACCACAAAAAAGTCCAGTTCACCGTATGACAGAACTGGCGACTCTGCTGGGGAATATTTAAAAAGAGAGGTTACCTTAAAAACAAGATCACTTATTCAATTTGTCTGATTTATTTTTAAGGGATTGCTTGGGTATGTTATGCTTGAGTGAAAGATCCTACACCCGGATCTAGTGTACCTTAGGTAAGTAGCAAGAGATCATCGCGACTGTCCGGCGTATACTGGAATGGTCAAAATGATGGCTACGGTTAATGTGGCACTTTGGATGTCCTGATGTTCCTCATGTTAGTTGAGGAAATATTTGGCATTCGCGTGGTGTCATAAAAGCATTAACCAGACCTTTAGAACCCTAATTGACTCATCCTGGCCATTAGAAAGTAGTGAGATAACTGGCTTCGGTTCCGACTGGAGTTGGTTGAGACTCGATACTACACTCTTTGAGATTGGACTTTAGGGAAGCTTCGGTCAACCACTTGGTGTTGCACTGAAGTGGACTTAAGGAAAGGTCAATGATTTGAGATCCTTCTAGAACCCGGTTACTATTCTAAGACAGGTTGAACCCACCAAACTTCAGTGGGGAGGGTACTTACCTATGGAACTCATGCAAGCCTTAAAACCTAGGAATGATTGTTGTATGACTTGCTTATGCTTGTTATTTGTTTAATATCATAATATCATAACATCATAACATCATAACATCATAACATCATGATATTATGACATGGCACTAATCACTTCGAGGACTTAGGGATTTAACTTGGCTCTATTTTGTAAGGCTATGGCTCCCAGGAAGACTATCCGGATAAATTTTGTAGTCATCTCTCCTCAACTCAAGGATTTAGTGTCAGAACTTCCTGATCAGGCTCAGTTCGTCAAAAAGCATGGTTCTCTCCTCGATTTGGTTACCACTGGTTTCAAAGAAGATATGATGAGAGTCCTATTCCAGTTCTTCGATCCTAAACATCATTGCTTCACATTCCCAGATTATCAGTTGGTGCCCACATTAGAAGAATTTTCCCAGCTGCTTGGGATACCTATTCTTGATCAAATACCTTTCAGTGGTTTAGAAAAGATTCCGAGGTCCGAAAAAGTTGCCGCAGCTTTACACATGACAAAGTCAGATATTGAAGCTAATTGGGTAACAAGAAGTGGAGTTAAGGGTTTACTTGCCAAATTTCTGATGAATAAGGCCCGAGAATTCTTAAAAGTCATGAATGTCCATGCTTTCGAGGAGATTCTAGCATTACTAATCTATGGTTTGGTGTTATTCCCTAATCCAGATCAATTCATAGATATGAATGCTATTCAGATATTTCTCGCTCGTAACCCTGTGCCTACCTTGCTCGGCGACATTCTGCATTCCCTTCACACTCGTACTATGAAGAGGCAAGGGACTCTCATGTGCTGCATACCTTTATTATCCAGGTGGTTTATTTCGCACCTTCCTCAGTCAGTCTTGAAGAATGAGCAAAGTTTGAGATGGTCTCAAAGGATAATGTCGCTCTCCCACTCAGACATCCGTTGGTGTCCTCATTTCAAAGAAAACAATATCATCATTGACCGTTATGGAGAATTCCCTAATGTACCACTCATGGGGATAAGAGGAGGTATTACTTATAATCCTGCTTTAGCCCTACGTCAGTTTGGTTGTGCTCGAAGAGATGGTCCACATGAAATAATTATACAAGGCACGGTGTTTGACTATGATAACGATTCCCAAGGTCTCCGTCAAAGATTTGTGCGAGCTTGGGGCATGGTGAAAAGAAGTACTTTAGGACAGAAAAACTCTATTCCTATGGAACCTTATCTCAGATGGGTCCGCACAAGAGCTCGTGAACTTGTCATGCCATATCTGGCAGTCGGACCACTGATTGTTGAACCAGAAGCTGAAGGAGGTACTCCTCAGATCGTTCCTTATCCAGATATGCCTACCGATGTTGAAGAGTTAAAGAAGTCCTGGATCCAGTTGAGAGAGGAAAGGGATACTTTTGAAGCCCAGTTCTGTGCTACAAGGAAGAAGGTGTTAGAGCTCACCGGCCAGCTTAATGAGGAACGAAGACTCAATACATATCTTCGCCCAAAAAGAAGCCGTCCCTGGGAGACCTGAGCTTTTATTGTATTTTACTTCTTATTATAATGAATATTAATCAAATATTATTAATAAAAGTGGCTTTCTTTTTTGGTAGTTTATGCAAAATTAAATTCCAAAAGTCCTTGAAAACATTTCATACATTGCATAGCATAACATGACATTGCATAACAGGTACTCTAAAAGGATCAGTATTCTCACGGTTTTCCTTCAAACAGGAAAATGGACCTCGAACAAACTGTCAAAGATCTCCAGGCTCAGAATGCTCAACTCCAGGAGATGATCTTGAACTTATCCAAGGGGCAGGAGGAACTAAAGACTCTCTTGCTCAAGAAGAAAAAGGACAAGAAATCTGTGAGGCACATTAACCCGGGAAGAAGGCAGTTTACGAAGATCAATATGACTTTAGCACAAGCACTGCAGGGTATGCTAAAAGTAAATTTAATTACCCTCAGAGATCCTCCTGCAAAACCCAACACTACTTCTCCTCGTTATAATCCCAACGCCAGGTGTGCCTATCACTCCGATAGCCCCGGGCATGATACGAATGATTGCTGGTCGCTGAAGAACAAGATTCAGGATATGATCGACGCTGGGGAATTTGAATTTGATCCTCTGGATATTCCTAATGTCATCACTGCTCCTATGCCCGATCATGACAAGACTGTTAATGCTGTAGAAGATGTGAATAGCGATTGCAACTTGGATAATTGGAAGGCTGAAGACACTATTCCAACTTCCTTTAGTCAGGAGTAATTGTTTGTTGTTTATTCAATGTATCAAATTTGGTTAAATGTTTTGTCATTCTCATAAGCATATTCATATTCAATAAATCAATGGACTTTTTGCATTCAAATATTGCGCTCTTTATCTTTCCTGTCATTTTTCAAATAAGCTATGCTTTCTTGCACACACTCACGTAACAAATTGCGTATCCACATCCACTCTGGATCCTGTTGATAATAGTTCTGCTACTGTTCATTATGACTTCGAAAATCCGATCTACCAAGCCGAAGATGGAAGTGAGGAAGATTGTGAAGTACCTGAAGAACTTGCCAGACTGTTACTGAAAGAAGAAAGGACTATACAGCCGCATGAGGAGTCAATTGAAACTGTCGATCTGAGTACTAAAAGTAGACAAGAAAGAAGTCAGAAGCCTCTTGGGGCACTTGAATTACATTGCCCGGTTTATATCCTACTTGACTGCTACTTGCAAACCTATCTTCAAATTACTGAGGACAGTCAAGAGATGATGAATGTCAGGAAACTTTTGATAAAATCAAGAAGTGTCTCCAAGAACCTCCAATTCTGACACCACCAGTTGAAGGAAGACCTCTAATCATGTATTTGACCGTGTTAGAAAATCCAATGAGGTGTGTTGGGGCAACATGACGAGTCTGGTCGAAAAGAGCATGCCATATACCGCCTTAGCAAAAGGTACCGACTGTGAAACAAGATACTCATAGCTCGAGAAAGCTTGCTGCGCTTTGGCTTGGGCTGCTCGCCGACTAAGACAGTACATGTTGAATCATACCACTTTATTGATTTCTAAGATGGGTTCTATCAAATATCTATTCGAGAAACTTGTTGTCTCCTGAAAGAGTTATCACTGATAATAGTGCTAATTTGAACAACAAGATGGTTACTGCACTCTGCACGCGGTTCAAAATAAAACACTCTAATTCTTCTCCGTACCGGCCAAGGATGAACGGCGCCGTGGAGGCTGCTAACAATGTCTAGAAGCTTATACAAAAGATGACAGTAATGTACAAAGACTGGCATGAGATGTTACCATTTGCTTTTCATGACTATCGCACTTCAGTACGCACTTCGACAGGGGCAGCTCCGTTCTCTTTAGTCTATGGAATGGAAGCCATCTTACCAGTGGAAGTTCAGATTCCCTCGCTAAGAATCATGAAAGAGGCGGGCTTAGATGAAGAGGAACGGATTCAGACTCGACTCGATCAGATAAATTTGATTGAAGAGACTCGCGGCTGTTTGTCATAGGCAGATATATCAGAAACGCATGACCCAGGCATTCAACGAAAGGGTCAAGCGACAAGTGTATCAAATTGGCGACTTGGTAATCAAGCGTATCGTGCTACCGCAAACTGATCCCAGAGGCAAATGGACTCCCACGTACAAAGGGCCATTTGTAGTTAGGAAGGTATTCTCTGGTGGAGCCATGATACTTGCTACAGTGGATGGCGAAGATTTCCCGCATCCCGTGAACGCGGACATAGTTAAAAAATACTACGCATGAAAAAGACCCGCTAGATCGACGTATCTAGGCAAAAGTAAGGGCATCCCGGCGAACCAAAAGGGTTCGGGCAAAAATTAGGGATATATATAAAAAATGTACACCCGGCAAGTCGAAAACCTGAAAAGGTGGCTTGGGCAAAAAAGGGTATCCTGGTGGACTGAAAACCTGAAAAGGCGGTCCAGGCAAAAATTAGGGATTAAAGCGTATGACTATGTCCCGTTCTCAGTCAACTTTCATCCAAGTTCAAGGGACTGACCAAGCCAATCACTTCTATCCGACAGCAGGGGATAAGATGCTTGAAGACATAATGGCAGTAGTAGACTTAAAATCAATAGGACTTTTTCTGCATAGCTTTCTCTTTGTTTTTGACAATTTCCTCTTACTAGGATTTCTGTCTCCTTGTACACAATTTGCCTGTTTATAGGCCCTCTTTCAAAAATCAATACAACCCTCTTTCAAAAAAAGATGCTTTTGTTTTTTACTTTTCTGTTTTGGTTGCGTAAATGTCCATTGATTTAATTTGAATTAATATGTGCATTTGAATATGACCAATGTTTACCAAAATACATGCATAGAATAGCAATAGCAATTACTACCCTACTTCAGGATCAAGGAAAAGGTCTAATCATGCTTCCAATGAATCCACTACCAATTCTCTTCCCCCCAGCAAGCCTGTTTTTTTCCCCAGAAGAAGTTGGCAGTATTCCCCGGCACAGCCAGCTATTCCCCAACAGAGGTCGGCATCATCAGACAGATTGATCATCTCATCCATCCCCAGCCAGGCTCTGTTGAATATCTCTACCATCAGACAGAAATCAGAACCCCCAGCCGAGAGAGGGTCCTCAACACGAATATCTCCAATCAGTAGATGGGGATTTATTTTCCCCAGTAGAGTCCCCAAGCAGAACTTCTCATACGCATAACTCATTCATTGCATCATTTCACAGCATACGCATGCATACAACATTCGCATTTATTTTCGAAAGCATAAGACATCTCATGCATCATGACATGGCATAAAGCTAACTTTTCTTTGCAGGTTAATTATCCTCCTGATATAGTCAAAGTAAAAGGCTCATTCAGGCAGACGCCTTTATCAATCACAGACAAGATTCAGATACATATTCCAGATGCAATTCATGGGAACATTCATTCTGACAACACTTCGATATCCTCCTAGCGATGGCATCTTTAAGCCCATCCCAGACATTTATTGCAAGTACAACGTATACAGATACAACCTAACATACGGTTCATTCTGATTCAGCTCAACATATGACTCCTTCAACTCATATACGATCTAGCATACGATCCATTCTGACCTTCGACAACTCAGATACGATCTAGCGTACGATCCATTCTGACCTTCTTCAACTCAGATACGATCTAACAGACGATCCATTCTGACCCTCAACAACTCAGATACGATCTAGCGTACGATCCATTCTGACCTTCTTCAACTCAGATACGATCTAACAGACGATCCATTCTGACCCTCAACAACTCAGATACGATCTAGCATACGATCCATTCTGACCTTCTTCAACTCAAGTACAGTCTAATGCACGACCAAGTTAGACCTTCATCTGACCAGATGCTACCTTCGGACAGGTACATTTCTGGATGGTAGTCTAGTATACGGCTACTCCCTTTCTCAGATGCTACCTTCGGACAGGTACATTTCTGAATGGTAGTCTAGTATACGGCTACTCCCTTTCCCAGATGCTACCTTCGGACAGGTACATTTCTGGATGGTAGTCCAGTATACGGCTACTCCCTTTCCCAGATGCTACCTTCGGACAGGTACATTTCTGGATGGTAGTCCAGTATACGGCTACTCCCTTTCCCAGATGCTACCTTCGGACAGGTACATTTCTGGATGGTAGTCCAGTATACAGCTACTCCCTTTCCCAGATGCTACCTTCGGACAGGTACATTTCTGGATGGTAGTCCAGTATACGGCTACTCCCTTTCCCAGACGCTACCTTCGGACAGGTACATTTCTGGATGGTAGTCCAGTATACGGCTACTCCCTTTCCCAGATGCTACCTTCAGACAGGTACATTTCTGGATGGTAGTCTAGTATACGGCTACTCCCTTTCCCAGATGCTACCTTCGGACAGGTACATTTCTGGATGATAGTCCAGTATACAGCTACTCCCTTACTCAGATGCTACCTTCGGACAGGTACATTTCTGAATGGTAGTCTAGTATGCGGCTACTCCCTTTCCCAGATGCTACCTTCGGACAGGTACATTTCTGGATGGTAGTCCAGTATACGGCTACTCCCTTTCCCAGATGCTACCTTCGGACAGGTACATTTCTGGATGGTAGTCTAGTATACGGCTACTCCCTTTCCCAGATGCTACCTTCGGACAGGTACATTTCTGGATGATAGTCCAGTATACGGCTACTCCCTTTCTCAGATGCTACCTTCGGACAGGTACATTTCTGAATGGTAGTCTAGTATACGGCTACTCCCTTACTCAGATGCTACCTAGTGTACGGTACATTTCTGAAGTGTAGTCTAGTGTACGACTACTCCCTTTTACCATCAGATTCAGCCTACTGGACGGCTCATTCTGCAACTCAGATTCGATTTAATGTACGATCCATTCTGAGCTCCAGCAACTCCAATGCGGTCTAACGTACGACCCATTCGGATCCTCAACTACTCAGATGCTACCTAGTGTACGGTACATTTCTGAAGTGTAGTCTAGTGTACGACTACCCCTTTCATCATCAGATTCAGCCTAACGGACGGCTCTCTCTTCAACTCAGATACGATCTAGCGTATGGTCCATTCTGATCCTTTATCCCCAACAGCATATGACACACTCCGACTCCCCAGCGAAGTCGGCAGCCTAATGGATGACTCATTATTCGGCCTAATGTACGACCCAGTGTGGCACCCATGTCTTCAAATTGGCCTAATGTACGGCTCGATCTGAAGCTTTCGTCATCAAACCTCCCGGATGGCATCTTTAAGCCCATCTCCATCAAGACCAACTGTCGATCCTCAAGTGCAAATTTTTGGGGCATTCTAGTGTTCAATAATCTTCCACCTCCAGACCACGAATGGCATACACGCCATCCTAACTCTCTCGGTTCAAGAATATTGAACAGGGGCAGCTGTCATACCCCAAAATTTACCCATCATTTTTCCTGAAAAAAAAAAATTTAATTAATTAATTAATTAATTAATTAATTAATTAAATAATTAAAATAAATAAATAAATAAAATATAACAAATTATTTTGGACTTGGGTCTCCCTCATTCCAAGCCCATTACCCACAAAATTAGTCTATAAATACTGAAGTTTCAGTAGAGGAAAAGGACTTGGAGTTAGACTTGGAGTTTACACTGGGAGATTCACTGGAGAAAGAAGGAAGAGAAGCAAAACACTCTGAGGTTTCCTTGGAACAAAACCTTGAGGAAAAAGAAAGAGAGAGAACAGAGAAGGACGGATAGAAACTTTGGCATAGGAACCCTGCCAACCCGGAGAATTCAGAATAAAGAAACCTGAAGGCAGCTCATCCGCCCCGAAGCCATCGCCGCCCAATTCCCGCCGCCTAACTCATTCCGATACCACAAGTGGTCAATCCCTTCAACCTTGAATTGGCAAACAGGTTTGCGTATCTCTATTGTTTATACTTTCAATTGGCCATATCTACACATATAATGCATCATGATTAAATGTTGATAAATAATTTGCTTTCGTATGTGAATTTAAATATGCCTGAATACCCTGAATGTTTGACCATGCTGTTCCTGTGATAAAATGCCATAAAGTTCAAGGTTCCTAACATGGGGCTGTTTTTCTCAAAATTCAAAATCCGTGGCCGTTCGCCTGGCCTTCGCTAGGCGAGGCAGAGGCGATCGAGACAGTACCTGATTTTTCTAGTCTGTTTTTTTTTATGTTTTTATCATAGCCATGCATTATTCATCCTATCCTATTTACTGTTGCGATATTTTTCCGGTGTAATCTTTGATTGCACCCTGATTTGGTATTCTGACATGTTTCTTTTTGAGCTTCGAAAAGGTTCACATATCCCAGGAAAAGGTTATTGGCTAGGTATTCCACTTTATTTGTGGGATACCCTTGTGGAGTTTTCATCCTAAATTACCTAATTAATTTTGATGTATTAATTTTAATGTATTAATTTTAATGTATTAATTTTAATGTATTAATTCTAATGTGGGAGAATTCCTCCTAATCACCTAATTAATTGTAAAACTTTGCCTTTGAATAAGTGATCTTGGACCTCTCTTTGTTGCCTTACGATTACGATATTACGGTCATGTCCCGCGAATGTGGGGATACCCTTAGCAAAGACCCTTCGGTTAAATCATCATAAAATAAATTATAGTCCCTCGGATGTTGCCTTCGAATATACAACTTTGTCCCTCGATGACCCTCCGATGTTGCCTACGATTAAATGATGATAGTCCCTTCGAATGCTAAGGTATCCTCATAACTGTTGCCTTCAATGACCAATCGATGACCCTACGATGACCCTTTTACATCCAAAGGATAAAACTACTTATTTCTCAATAATAAGGACAGTTTTACCCTCATAAGGATAGGAAATGCCCGTAAAGACCTTGGGTCGGTATAACTCTTAATTGCTGGCTCACAACTTAAAACACTTTTTCGCACCTCACACCTTTCAAAATACCTTTAGAAAATCACCACTTGGTATACATTCATACTAGAATCATTACCGAGTTATATTTTTCTAAACAATTTTCAAAACTAAACGAGATAACCACTTTGTATACATTCATACAAGAATCATTACAAAGTTAAATTCTCTTTTCAAAACAATTTTCCAAACAATTCACAAACACTTTTTTAGACAAAAATAATATAAGTGATCGAGCAATTAAGAGCCCATGGATAACCATGGATACAAAGGGTGCTAACACCTTCCCTTTGTATAATGTACCTCCCGAACCCAAAATCTAAATTAAGGTCTTTCCTGTTCTTTTCCACCTTTCCTTATTGGATAAAAGAAAAGTCGGTGGCGACTCTTGCTAACCGCGACATTGCGATTAAAACCACAAAAAAGTCCAGTTCACCGTATGACAGGGTTGATTTACCCAATATCTGACAGTTCGTGGGTGAGCCCAGTTCATGTGGTACCGAAGAAGGGAGGGACAAATGGGATAAAAAATGAGAAAAATGAGTTGATCCCCACCCGTATTGTAACAGGTTGGAGAGTTTGCATTGACTACAGAAGACTGAACACTGCAACCAGGAAGGACCATTTTCCCTTACCTTTTAATGATCAGATGTTGGAAAGATTGGCAGGTCATGATTTCTATTGTTTTCTGGATGGGTACTCAGGGTACAACCAAATTGCGGTGGCACCTGAGGATCAGGAGAAAACGACGTTCACATGTCCATATGGAATCTTTGCTTATAGAAGAATGCCGTTTGGTTTATGTAACGCACCAGCAACATTTCAGAGGTGCATGACATCCATATTTTCCGATATGCTTGAGAAGCATATGGAGGTATTTATGGATGATTTTTCGGTTTTCGGATCTTCTTTTGAAAATTGTTTGTATAATCTGTCACTTGTGCTGGAAAGATGTCAACAAACCAATCTGATCCTGAATTGGGAGAAGTGTCATTTCATGGTGAGAGAAGGGATAGTGCTAGGCCATAAAATCTCCCATAAAGGAATTGAAGTTGACAAGGCAAAAGTGGAGGTGATAGCCAATCTCCCTCATCCAGTGAATGAGAAAGGTATACGGAGTTTCTTGGGACATGCGGGATTTTACCGTAGGTTCATCAAAGATTTCTCCAAGATCGCAAAACTGTTGACTAGTCTGCTTGTGAAGGATACTCCGTTTCTGTTTGACAAAAAGTGCAACGAGGCCTTCGATACTCTGAAGAATAAATTGGTGTCTGCTCCTATAGTGATCTCGCCTGACTGGTCTCTACCCTTTGAGATAATGTGCGATGCGAGTGATATAGCAGTAGGGGCAGTCTTGGGGCAAAGAAGAGACAAACTCCTCCACGTCGTCTATCATGCCAGCCATGTGTTGAATCCAGCTCAGATGAATTATGCAACCACAAAGAAGGAGCTACTGGCTGTGGTTTATGCCTTTGACAAATTCCGGCAATACTTGTTGGGAACAAAGGTAATTGTTTATACTGACCATGCTGCTTTGAAATATCTTTTTTCTAAACAGGACTCGAAGTCAAGGCTGCTCAGGTGGATTTTGCTGTTGTAAGAATTCGATCTAGAAATTTGAGACAAAAAGGGGTGTGAAAACACCGTTGCTGACCACCTATCTCGAATGTCCCCGATTGAAGAGAATGAAGAAGAACATCCAATAAAGGACGAGTTTATTGATGAACGAATCCTCACATTGGTGGGTGTTCCATGGTTTGCTGATTACGCAAACTATCTGGTGGGTGGCATAATTCCTGAAGACTTTGATTATAACAAAAAGAAAAAGTTTCTTCATGATTGCAAGTTCTATTTGTGGGACAAACCATTCTTGTATAAGAAAGGGGTAGACTGACTGATTCGTCGATGTGTCCCGGAAGAAGAACAAAATGAAGTCTTGAAAGCGTGTCATGATTCAGATTATGGGGGACATTTTAGTGGAGATAGGACATCCGCAAAAGTCCTCCAATCAGGGTTGTACTGGCCTACTTTGTTTAAAGATGCCCAAGTCATTGTGAAGGAATGTGACAGATGCCAAAGGACAGGGAATATTTTTAGGAGGAATCAGATGCCCCAAAAGGGCATGCTTGAAGTGGAATTATTTGATGTTTGGAGGATAGACTTTATGGGGTCATTCCCACCCTCATTCGGGAAGAATTATATTCTGGTGGTTGTGGACTATGTCTCAAAATGGGTGGAAGTTGTTGCCCTCCCTACTAATGATGCGAGAGTAATGGTAAACTTTATCAAGCAAAACATCTTCTCAAGGTTTCGTGTTCCAAGGGCACTTATCAGTGATGAAGGGACACATTTCTTGAATAAGCTCATGGAGAACTTATTGAAGAAGTATAATGTGAAGCACAAGATTGCCACTCTGTATCACCCTCAAACGAGTGGACAAGTTGAAGTGTCCAATAGACAAATTAAACAGATTTTGGAAAAGACAGTGAGTGCTTCAAGAAAAGATTGGGCGATCAAATTAGATGACGCACTATGGGCGTACCGAACCGCCTTCAAGACCCCAATCGGCATGTCTCCGTATCAACTGATTTATGGTAAGGCTTGTCATCTTCCTCTGGAATTAGAGCACAAAGCCTTTTGGGCATCCAAGTTCTTAAATTGTGATCTTGCAAAAGCCAGTGAATCCTGAATTCTTCAACTTCACGAGTTAGAAGAATTTCGTAATCAGGCCTATGAGAATGCAAAGATGTACAAGGAGCAAACACAGAAGTGGCATGATCAGAGAATCATCAAGAAAGATTTCTGGGAAGGACAACTGGTGTTGTTGTTTAATTCGAGGCTCAAGTTGTTTCCTGGAAAATTGAAATCAAGATGGTCTGGGCCATTTGTCGTGCACAAGGTATCTCCCCACGGAGCGATAGAGATCAAGAACCAAAACAATGGGGATATATTCAAGGTGAATGGCCAGAGGTTGAAGCCCTATTACATAGGCCAAGAGTCTGGATTGATTGACCATGTGCGCCTCACCTAATGAGGTGGACGACCGTCGAGCCATGCGACGCTAAATGAAGCGCTTTGTGGGAGGCAACCCACGCGTTTGATTTCTAACGTATTTTGTTTGCCTTTTCCTTTGTGTGTGTGAAACGTTGTTGTAGGTGAGGGGAAGAACTTGGAGAGTAAAGTCAAAAACACCTCTGAACGAAAGGATACCACACCTATGTAGCAAAGCAGCAAAACAAATTTCAAAAGTTGAGGAAAACAGGTGATTTACACGGCCACCCGTGTGTAGGAACACGGCCCGTGTTGATTGCAATAACCAGAGCAGTGGGCGTGTGCAAGAGGAAGAAAATAGGTCATTTACACAGCCACCCGTGTTCATACACACGGCCCGTGTTGTTGGCCCTGAACCAAATGCAGAAAATAATTAAAACAGTGCATTTACATGGGCGCCCGTATGTTGGAACACGGCCCGTGTTGTTTTATACGGGTTAGATTTTGATTTTTTTAATTTTGTTGCTTTTAATGGTGGGACCCACTTGGCTTTTATCTCATCTCCACCACTTATTCCCCATTATTCTGATTGTGCAAGCTTCTCACTCCTTCTTCCTCCATTGTTAACCTAGCCTCCACCACCTAGAGCTCCACTTATCACCTTGTTCCACTCCTTAAAACCCCATCTCCCCTTCACGAAAACCGCTCCACTCTCCGTCCTCTACGCAGTGACGGTGGCCGTTTTCACTAATCTGTTATTTGGGTTTTGAGAAATTTTTGTAGGTACCCATTATGCCCCCAAAGCGAGTAAGCAAAGGAAAGAAGGTGGCCACATCTTCCCGGCCAAAACAACGTGCGAGACGCACTCCGAATCCACATGGCATTTTGTTTGAACAACCGGATCACCAAGATAGGTATGTGATTCTTGCTCAACGTAAGCTCATTCCTACACGTTATATGTGTGATGCTACACTTGATGAGTTAGGCTTAAAGAAATAGGTGCATCGCATGTTTCACAACATCGGTATGTTAGAATTTATGCAATTCGAAGCACCAACATTTGCACGCATCACACTTGAATTCTTAAGTACGATTGAGTTTAAGATGAGACGCAGGTGGACCGGTTCCGAAATGGAATTTTATGGTCAGATGATTTTCCGATTGTTCGATGAGGATCACGAGTTATCTGTTGAGGAACTTGGGGGTATTCTGAGACTCCCAGTATCTGGACCCGGAGCACCTCCAGACACTTTTTCAGCAATTGATTTCTGGAGGGTTATTACAGGTAAAAGTGGTTACAACCCGAGTTCGGGCAAAGCTTCTGGGATTCATAACCCTTGTTTCAGGTATGCACAAAAGGGGTTAGCTTACACCTTGTTTGGACGGGGTGATAGCATCGGGGTAACCGCAAAGAGAGAGCTATTTTTCCTTCACTGCATGGCCAATAATGAGCGAGTCAATGCAACGGCTTTTGCGGCCAATCATTTGAAGCAAGTTGGCCACGCAGGTACAAGTGATATTTCTGTGGGTGGCATGATCACTCAGATTGCGGACCACTTTGGGTATGGTCAACTCTTGTTGGAAGAAGCAGCAGTGGTGGGTAAGACAAAGATCGACATGAACACTCTCGTCAATCAGCAAATGATTGCAATCATGCCGACTTATTACACTCTTGTGATTCATAATGTGGAAGTGCTTGCATTACCAGCACCTGGTTCCATTAGCATTGCAAATGTTGCTAACTGGTTGTATACAGGTTCAGCCCCATCTGTAGGGGACGATGCTCAATATGACCAGGATTTTTCAGGTGATGATATGGAGGAAGATGATAGGCCAGCAGCACAATGTATGCCACCCCCACAGGATTCAAACCTATATGGTGAAGGATCCTCTTTTATGTCTCAGGACCAGTGGGGTTGGATCCAAACTGAGATGGGAACCCTCCGCACCGAGCAAACCAGACAAGGTGCGGAATTGGCCAGACAGGGTGTGGAATTGTTCCGACAAGGGATAGTCATGGATGACATGCAAGCCATGATGCAACGTCTGATGTTGCATTTCCCACACGATCCTCCGCCTCCTCCACAATAGTAATCGCTGTAAGTCCCCTTTGTATTTGGATTTAAACATTGAGGTCAATGTTTAGTTCAAGTGTGGGGGGGGGGGGTTTCCTTTCATATTTTAATTCGTTTTCAATTTGTTTATGTTCTTGGGCTTTTGTTTTTGTTGTCGTCGTATTGTTTTTGTTTGTTTTTTGTTGTTTACTTGTGTGTACAGAGTGATGAGAAATGGTTGGATGAATCCGGGATCAATGGTAGTGGATGAAAGACACCCCTCATACTTATTCTGATAAGGCACCCCGGAAGTTGATGCAACCGTGAGAAAGTAAGTCAGACACAATTTGGTGACACCAGACCAAGAGAGCGGTATGGTAGAACCGAATCAGAAAAGAAACCACATGACACGAGGAGGCTTCAGAGCTTGTAAGGCTAACCAACATGGTGAGAATATAAAAGCCAAACACTAAACATCAGCATGAGAGTTCAGCCAGGTATGACTCTACCACTCTGATTTTGTGTATGTTCTTTTGACACTTCACAGCATGACAACACACACTGAGGCAAGTTGTTTGTTTAGCCAGGGCCTTTCTAGCCATATCTATTTGTATGTTTTCCCTTCGTGAACCCCGTTGAGCCTTAGCCATTTTGTTCATAATAAACCCTTGTTAACCCCGAATCATTCATTTCTTCCATCACTCGGCATGATTGTTGTGAGTTACAAGATGTGCATAAAGCTAAGTTTGGGGTGGTAATCTTGAAAGATAGGGAAAATGCATAATAAGAGATCCCTAAGTAATACAAAAAGAAGAGATTTGTGTATGTCCAAAAAGAAAAACAAAAAAAAACAAAAGAGAAAAATGCACTTGCAAAGACTTAAGACTCTAACACCTATAAAATGCTCACAAAGAATTGAGTGGAAAAGAGTCAAAAAGTAAATTTAACCCCCAGAGTATAAGTGATGCACGGAAAAAAAAAAGAGAAAGAAAAATCAAACAACATGAATGCCGAGTTCAAAACCATTTGTTATCCATTTCTGTGTTTATCCCACCGTACCCAAGCCCCGTTACAACCTAAAAGACCTCGTAAAGTGTGTGGAATCTGCTGTTGTCGTGAAATTAGAATGTATTCAAATTTAAGAGTTTGGTATTTTTCGCATCCGCGAAAAACAACCGGCGGGAAAAAGACTAAACAAACAGAGCCGCCACCGTGCGTTATTTATCCCAAAAGAGGGAAAGGAAACGCTCGAAGTAAACCTGGAAAAGACATGGTCTCACGACCAAAGAGAGATGGGATCGGGAGTCGGTTATGCGAAGGGAAGGTATTAGCACCCCTACGCATCTGTCGTACTCGACGGGATCCACGCTCAAAAAGATAGAAGAAAGGTTGCTAAACACTGCTCACAAACTGCACACACACACTAGAAGGAAACTCAGATGGAAGAAGAGGGGAACGGGCTCGCTAGGATATCGCATCCTATGCCTACGTATCTCATCTGGAATGAGAATCAGAGCTACCGTAGTTCGGCTAACGCACGCCAAACAAAACCCACACAGGAAACCGACTGCCAATCGCTGGACTTATGTCAGACTCCGAACCAACAAACACACTCAGGAAACCGACTGCCAATCGCTGGACTTACGTCAGACTCCACACAAACAAACCACACACAGGAAACCGACTGCCAATCGTTGGACTTACGTCAGACTCCACACAAACAAACCACACACAGGAAACCGACTGCCAATCGCTGGACTTACGTCAGACTCCCACACAAACAAACCACGCACAGGAAACCGACTGCCAATCACTGGACTTACGTCAGACTCCAAACACACACAAAGGGGTTGCAAAAGAAAAAGGGCGCCCGGAGAGATCTGCTCATCTCCTGCCTACGTACCTCATCTGGTATGAGGATCAGGGCGACGTAGTTCCCCTCAACAGGGAAAGAACTTCTAACCTAACCAGAGACTGGGAAATGACAAACTAGAAGGGAGCCTAACTCGAGCCTAATAGTTATCATGTAATCCACAATGGTCCTAGGTTGAGGTTTCTATCTAACTTGCACAGGGAGCAAGCTATCCTAAACAACACAGTCAAAAAACACAAGCACAATAAACAATCACACACACTATATGCAATTAATTGGGCCCATACAAGGTTAGGCTGCAAAAGCAAGCCAACTAGAACGGGGTGTGGTTAGCTCTTAACCCTAACATTGAGAGTTAGGGTGAAGCAGATGAAATGGGAAGTGAGGATAAGACCTCACAGCGCTTATCCCTGGCCTGGGAGAGCTTGACTCAAAATAGAATGTGTGGGAGTTTAGAATGTAGGAATTCTTCTCCACAGATGACTGACACAACATAGATCTTGGGCTATTATCCACAATGCATCAACACAAGGTGTGTGAGCAAAGTGAATGACACACTGAGTAGCAGGAGATGGATTACACATCTCTTTTATCTGCCAATTGCCTCTTAAGAGGTCTTTACCTGCTTGGCACAAAAGTAAACATTCACAAGCATTGCCTCTTAAGAAGGGCTTCAGACAGGTGCCTGCCCACATAACAGGACAGGTCTTCCAGACTACATGAAGTCAAAGGAGTTATACCTCAGTGGTTAAGCAACCAAGCAAAGCAAAGTTCACAATGAACTTAAAGCAACTTAAGTACCTGTGGAAACATCCGACAAATCAGTACAGTACTCAGACAAACAAACAACAGTTAATAAGCAACAATCAATCCCAATGGACAAAATGTGTAAGCCAAAAGGCAAACTCAAATGAGTTACCATCAACCTACAAAACACACAATGTTAATAATCACAAGCAAACATCAATGCTCAAATGAATGGAGCACCATTAACCATGGAACTTGAATGCTTACCCTGAAATCAAAGCTCAAACATAAGCAACAAATCACTAGGTCAAAGCCTAGGGTCAAAGATGGAGAAATAATTTAAAACAGGAGCTGAAATTTAACATGAATCAACTTTAAACACAACTTTAAATATTCCAAAAGGTCTCACATCAATATCATTAACCAAAAGCATTTCATGATCAATTGAAGTTCAAGGCAATTTCAAGGCTTAAATGTGATCAACCAGAATGAAAAATCTCAATTAAATCAGAAATGATTCAAATAATTCCAAGAAAATTCATGCTCATTCACAACATTCGTAACATGCATCACACAAAAAATCAGGACAATTGGATATCATTTGGCATGGCAAACACATCATTCAAGTTGAACATCACAAGGTGTGACACAAATTGTCACACCAACTTAACATGATCATAAAACAAAAATGATAAATGGTAAAAATACCAAATCAACACCAAAATGTCAAGCAATGTGTCTAGTTTCATCATGCAAATTTTCAGATTCATTGGATCAAAAACCAGCATTTCACAAAGGATATAGCATGGCAAGGTCAAGTATGTACATGTACTCAAACATCCTAGCACCAAAAAATATCCAGCCAAGCACAACTTTTAAAATCATGATGATAAAAAAGTAGACAAATCAAGGATCACAATGCAAAAAACCTGGTAATTTTTGGATAAGTTTTCAATTAGATATGATTTTTGAAAGATTGAAATAAAATTGAAATGAAATGTAACAATTAAATGAAATAAAATGGAATTGTTTATTTAATATTTGAAAACGCGCGCCAGGAAGGATGAAACGATGCGTTTCATTTAAGTGTTGGCAGGTCAACACCAGTCAACACACGCTCGGGCCAATAGAAACGCACACATGGAATTTACATGCACCAATCACAATTAACCCTAGGACAAACACATAGGCAACGCATTTGTGTGGCAAATGGAAATTAAAACCGTGGCCTAATCTCTGCACTTCATCTTCTTCCTCGTGAAGAAGATGAACAGTGTCCTGTTCATCATCAGCAAGAACAAAATCTCCAGATTTCACAAATGAGCACATCAACATGGAGGATATTCAACATAGATCATGAATCAAGCATGGAAATGGCATGGATCATCACATATTCATAGAGTCGAGCAAATGAAAATTCAACCATGGAACTTTAATTAACCCTAGCTCACTCAAATATGCATGGAATTTCACGATTTAAAGCTCAGCATGACCAGCAAACATGGATCTACAATAATATCACAATAATTTTGAGAAAAGAGAGATTCGATTTGGTGACCTCTTGAAGTGCAGATCTGGAATTCGTGTGATTCAGTCCTTGTGATGCTCCAAACTTCCTCTATGCAGCTTGTAGAGTTGATTGGATGAGAGATCAAAGCTTAATTGCAAACGATTTCAACAGAATTTTGATTCACCATGGATGCCTTCAAGCTTCTAGCATGAACAGAACAAGCACGATTTGCTATGATTCCACCTCCAAACTTGCTCAGTGATACTTCAAGATGATGAACCAAGCAATGGAATGTGATTTTGTTTGAAGAAATTTGAAGAAAATTTGAGAGAAAAAGTGTGAAATTTTTTGATCTAGATCTGAAATTCTGAATCCTCTCCTGAAAAACAGTTAGGGTTTAGCTTTTATACCTCCCCCTAATCATGTTTAATTATGCTTAAACCAATTTGCAAATGGAAATAGTGAGTTATGGAGTGTTTTGGCAAATTGAGTTTTCACCTCCATGCATGAAATGCATGTGTGAACAGTGCACGAAATTGGTTCATTTTCACTTAAAAACAATTTTTAAAATCATTGGTGAAGGCAAAATGTTTGAATAATGCACCAATTTTGAATTTTAAAATTTCCCTCCAAAAATCCAAAAATTACCAAATGATCATGTGATGACAATTCATGTAATGTGATGCATGATTTGGAAATTAGAGGTTAAGAGAAGAAAAATGCAAAAAGAGCCATCCAATTTGGAGCTTTGGTTGAGAAGTTATGTCCATTTGAAGTCCAATGCATACTTTGTCAAGATTTGATCATATCTCTTCAACCACACATGAGAAATCCTTGATCTTGGACTTTTTGGAAATAGGAGAGAAATATATACAACTTTCATGTTCAACAAAATTTCATTTGAAGCTTTCTTGATGATGTAATTTGAAGTTGAAGTTAGGCTAAAACCTTTCCATTTTTGGCAAGTTTGAATTATAGGTCACTTTCTATTTTTGGAAAGTTTTGACCTGACTTTAAATTCTTCAATGTTGATGTTTGAAATGTCAAATGAGACTTGTTTGAACATGAATGAAGTATTTATAACCATCTCCCACCTCCAAATCCATAGTTGAACTGACAGTTGACTTTTGTGGGCCTCAGATGAATTGGTCATGTACTGAGGATTTTGAGCCTCAACCACTTGATGAAATAACTCCCACATGAAACCCTAGCTTATACAAGCTCAATAAAATCACATGATGATCTCCATCTCATTAAAGACCTCATCTCCTTGCAAAACCCTGACTAGAAGAATACCATTGATTAGGGTTGACTAGAGGTCAAAACCCTAATCCCAAGAAATCTGATCAGAAATAATGAACCATGATGATGATGATGTACCATTTCAACCAAGATAATACTCCACCTCCTTGAGGAACCAAGAAACCCTAATTGAAGCACAACCTCAGATGATTAGTGATCAATTCATGAGACCCTCTGGCTTGAATCTTTTAACCCCTCTATCTTCTGATAAAGACCTAGGAGGATGACTTGCTTATTTCACATGATATGCAAAGATGTAATGCCTATTGCCCTAAAAATGAGATGCAATATGCTAAGCTAGTCCCAAGAGAGGAGGGCAAATTTTGAGGTGTTACAGCTGCCCCTATTCAATCCACTATGAACCTGTCGACATGAATAGCCTCGGCTTTCAAATGATCAGGATGAAGAGTGATTGAATACCAAGAACAGACGAACAATTTGCACTCTGATGGGAAATAATTAACAATGCCTGTAAGAATCGGCAAAGAAATGATCTTAAAAGAAAAATCCGTCTGGTACGGAGAAAGTCGGCCTGAATACCGAACAGAAATTTGACCTGTATACCAAAATAAATGGTAACACATGGATAACCATGGCCTGAACGCCGCTCATCAGTATGGATACTGAGCATCGGAACATGAGAGTAGTGATATCGGTCTGAATACCGGGAGATTGGCCTGAATGTCGCTTCGGTCTGAACACCACTTCGGTTTGAACACCGAAAACTGGCCTGAATGTCGCTCCGGTCTGAACACCGGAAAACTGGCCTGAATGCCGCTTTGGTCTGGATACCAGGAAATTGGCCTGAATGCCACAAGTACTTCAACCTGATCGTCGGAAACTTCTTCGATCTAAACATCGGAAACTGGCCTGAGTGCCACCTCGGTCTGAACACCGGAAAACTGGCCTGAATGCCGCAAGCTGCATCGATCTGAACTTCGGTAGCTTCTTCGATCTGAAAATCGGAAACTGGCCTGAGTGCCATAAGTGCTTCGACCTGATCGTCGGAAACTTCTTCGATCTGAAAATCGGAAACTGGTCTGAATACCCACCTCGGCCTGAACACCGGAACGCTGACCTGAATGCCATAAGTGTTTCGACCTGAATGTCGGAAACTTCTTCGATCTGAGAATGGGAAACATCATGCCTGTCAGCATCGGCAGAGATAGGAATAGCGATAACTAAGGCGACATGCGTGTCAATGACCCAATGCTGGGGATAACCAGCCATGAGCATGCTATCCTCTATTCAACCCTAGCAAACGATCAACTTGCGCTCAGCTGGGGATTTTTCTCTCTCGCTTTTCTTTACTTTTTGGACCCCGAAACTTCTTTGATTATTATTTCCATCTTCGCCTGACAGAAACTCTTCCTCCAATATCGCATTACTGGGGAATACTGTTGATTCAACATCACGATGCCAAACTCCTCGGAGTAACATCTTCCCCTTCTAGCGAAACCACCTCTCAAACAATAACCACGGTTTGAGACTAGCTTATGCTTGCAATGCTTATGCATGATGATTATTTTTTAGCGTAATGCTCCATAATCATGGAAATGCTACGCAATTAGCTATGCAACATGCTATGCTTATGATGAATGCATAAAAAGTATCCCCCTCAAGGGACTCTTCTAGGGAGCTCGAGGCACTCTGTTGAGGAACTCGACAACACTCCAATCTCCATCTTGCTGGGGAATAGTACTGCTGCTGGGAAAAGGACCACCTTCGCTAGGGATAACCTCCTCTGCACCCGACCCGCTTGGGGACTTTACTGGGGGAAGAAACCATCAACACACTCTACGGGGAAAACAACAGTCTTCGACTTGCTAGGGAACTTAACAAGCCCCGTCATGCTAGGGGAAACAACTACCCACAGACACCTTCGCTGGGAAATAGCAACCTTCAGGCCGGGCTGCTGAGGAAACATCGGTCTAAAACCTGCTGGGGAGATAACCATCCGACCCTGCTAGGGAAGACTCGGACCTTGAATCTGCTGGGGAGATAACAATTCCACCTCTGCTTGGGGAAACAAGGAAATTCTGGCACAGAACACTCGTCGACTCGTCGAACCCTGGTATTCAACATCTAAATCCAATGTCAACTTTCCACTTTTGAGAGCTCCCAGACTCGTCTGGACTTTTCTGATTCATCACCTTGTATCCTTGACTTCTCCGTACTCTACAGAGATCGAACCCCTTAGATTCATACAAACTTTTCCAGTCCTTAGACTTTGAAGAGTCTTCTTGATTAATATCCAGGATCGTCGTCATCCCTCGCCGTCTTTCCACCATTCCTCGGTCCCTGATTGGACTCTGTGGGGATCCTTTTGCTCAAAACTTCTCATCACATCCTGCAAGTGAGTGAAAATATCTAACAGCACCTGCAAAAGAGATCGTTAGACAAAACGTGCCCCAAGCGTGCCAAGATTTCAACACCTGAGTCACTCAACCTTCCAAATAAGATTTCAAGTTTTCAATCTTATAAACATGCATTGGAAGAGACCTGTATGTCTTAAAATGCAACAATTCTTTATCATAAACAATTGGATGTTTTTGCAATCAAAGCGGTAATGAAAACAAAAACAAAATTATTTGATTGAATATGCATTTTATTGATTGAAAAGGTGTGGCTCAATGAATGAGCAATACAAAGGAAGTAATTCCTGAAAAGAGGTAATTGCGCACAAAAGGAAAATCTATCCTAATGGCAATGTGAAACCATGATCTCATCGAGTTCCAACCCGGTTATACCCCATATGTCCTCAGACTCTCCGTACCTTCTGCCTTCTGAACAAGACGTTTCAGACCGATCTCTGTCGGAGATTATCCATGTCATATCCAAAATAAACGATCATGCTAGACGCAATTGTTCGTTTCAATCCCTCTTTTGCCTGGACCGCCCTTTCGGGTTTTCAATCCACCGGGATACCCTTTTTTGCCCAAGCCGCCTTTTCAGGTTTTCGACTTGCCGGGTGTACAATTTTTTTCTTTTTATCCCTAATTTTTGCCCGAACCTTTTTCATTTTTTTTCGGTTCGCCGGGATGCCCATTTTTTCCTGGACTATTTTATTCTTTTCGTCCAGCGGGTCTCTTATACGAAGTATTTTTTAACTGCATCCGCATTCACAGGGGATGGAAAATCTTCGCCATCCATGGTCGTTAACAACAAGGCTCCGCCAGAGAAAACCTTCTTGACCACGAATGGACCTTCATAATTGGGTGTCCACTTGCCCCTACGATCGTTTTGAGGAGGAAGGATCCTTTTCAGCACCAGATCCCCTACGTGATACACACGAGGTCGCACCTTTCGGTCAAAAACACGCTTCATCCGCTGCTGGTATAACTGCCCATGACAGATGGCCGCCAACCTCTTTTCCTCAATCCGGCTCAACTCTTCATACCGGGTCCTTACCCATTCAGCCTCTTGCAACTTCACGTCCATCAGGACTCTCAAAGAGGGAATTTGAACCTCAACCGGTAGCACCACTTCCATCCCATACACAAGCGAGAAAGGCGTTGCCCCAGTAGACGTGCGCACCTGTCATACCCCAAAATTTGCCCATTAATATTTCAAGACATTTTGCAAGGCATTCCGACTCATATATAACACTGATCTTGAAGAAACAAAGGCCTAGCTCACGGATGGCCCAATCCAGAAAATGGCCCAAACTGGCCTGTTCGCTACGCGCTCGCCTAGCGAAGCTGACAGACAACAAAAATTTCGGGCTTCATTCTGAGCCCAAAAAAAAAAAAAAAAAAAAAAAAAAAAACCGAGAAACGAAAAAAAAAAAAAAAAGAGAATTTTTTTTTTTAATTAATTAATTAATTAATTAATTAATTAATTAAATAATTAAAATAAATAAATAAATAAAATATAACAAATTATTTTGGACTTGGGTCTCCCTCATTCCAAGCCCATTACCCACGAAATTAGTCTATAAATACTGAAGTTTCAGTAGGGGAGTGACACTTGGAGTTACACTGGGAGATTCACTGGGAAAAAAAAAGAGGAGGAGAACAGAGAAGAACGAATAGAAGTTTTGGCATAGGAACCCTGCCTACCCGGAGAATTCAGAGTAAAGAAACCCTGAAGGCAGCCCATCTGCACCGAAGCCATCGCCGTCCAATTCCCGCTGCCTAACTTATTCCGATACTACAAGTGGTCAATCCCTTCAACCTTGAATTGGCAAACAGGTTTGCGTATCTCTATTGTTTATACTTTCAATTGGCCATATCTACATATATAATGCATCATGATTAAATGTTGATATATAATTTGCTTTCGTATGGGAATTTAAATATGCCTGAATACCCTGAATGTTTGATCATGTTATTCATGTGATAAAATGCCATAAAATTCAAAGTTCCTAACGTGGGGCTGTTTTCAAATTCAAAATCCGTGGCCGCTCGCTAGCACCTCGCTAGGCGAGCCTGGGGCGAGTATTCGCCTGGCCTTCGCTAGGCGAGGCAGAGGCGAACGAGACAGTAGCTGACTTTTCTATTCTGTTTTTTTTTTATGTTTTATCATAGCCATGCATTATTCATCCTATCCTATTTATTGTTGTGATATTTCTCCGGTGTAATCTTCGATTGCACCCTGATTTGGTGTTCTGACATGTTTCTTTTTTTTGAGTTTCGTAAAGGTTCACATATCCCAGGAAAAGGTTATTGGCTAGGTATTCCACTTTATTTGTGGGATACCCTTGTGGAGTTTCACCCTAAATTAATTTTTAATGTATTAATTTCTAATGTATTAATTTTTTAATATATTATTTTTAATAATTTTAATGTGGAGTTTCATCCTAATTATATAATTAATTGTAAAACTTTGCCTTTGAATAAGTGATCTTGGACCTCTCTTTGTTGCCTTACGATTACGATATTACGGTCATGTCCCGCGAACGTGGGGATACCCTTAGCAAAGACCCTTCGGTTAAATCATCATAAAATAAATTATAGTCCCTCGGATGTTGCCTTCGAATATACAACTTTGTCCCTCGATGACCCTCCGATGTTGCCTACGGTTAAAAGATGATAGTCCCTTCGAATGCTAAGATATCCTCGTAATTGTTGCCTTCAATGACCTATCGATGACCCTACGATGACCCTTAAACATCCAAAGGATAAAACTACTTATTTCTCAATAATAAGGACAGTTTTACCCTCATAAGGATAGGAAATGCTCATAAAGACCTTGGGTCGGTATAACTCTTAATTGTTGGCTCACAATCTAAAAACAATTTTCACACCTCACACCTTTCAAAATATCTTTAGAAAATCACCACTTGGTATATATTCATACTAGAATCATTACCGAGTTATATTTTTCTAAACAATTTCCAAAACTAAACGAGATAACTACTTTGTATATATTCATACAAGAATCATTACAAAGTTAAATTCTCTTTCCAAAAACAATTTTCCAAACAATTCACAAACACTTTTTTTCAGACAAAAATAATATAAGTGATCGAGCAATTAAGAGCCCATGGATAACCATGGATACAAAGGGTGCTAACACCTTCCCTTTGTATAATGTACCTCCCGAACCCAAAATCTAAATTAAGGTCTTTCCTGTTCTTTTCCACCTTTCCTTATTGGATAAAAGAAAAGTCGGTGGCGACTCTTGCTAACCGCGACATTGCGATAAAAAACACAAAAAGTCCAGTTCACCGTATGACAGAACTGGCGACTCTGCTGGGGAACCTAAATATTTAAAAAGAGAGGTTACCTTAAAAACAAGATCACTTATTCAATTTGTCTGATTTATTTTTAAGGGATTGCTTGGGTATGTTATGCTTGAGTGAAAGATCCTACACCCGGATCTAGTGTACCTTAGGTAAGTAGCAAGAGATCATCGCGACTGTCCGGCGTATACTGGAATGGTCAAAATGATGGCTACGGTTAATGTGGCACTTTGGATGTCCTGATGTTCCTCATGTTAGTTGAGGAAATATTTGGCATTCGCGTGGTGTCATAAAAGCATTAACCAAACCTTTAGAACCCTAATTGACTCATCCTGGCCATTAGAAAGTAGTGAGATAACTGGCTTCGGTTCCGACTGGAGTTGGTTGAGACTCGATACTACACTCTTTGAGATTGGACTTTAGGGAAGCTTCGGTCAACCACTTGGTGTTGCACTGAAGTGGACTTAAGGAAAGGTCAATGATTTGAGATCCTTCTAGAACCCGGTTACTATTCTAAGACAGGTTGAACCAACCAAACTTCAGTGGGGAGGGTATTTACCTATGGAACTCACGCAAGCCTTAAAACCTAGGAATGATTGTTGTGTGACTTGCTTGTGCTTGTTATTTATCTAACAACATGACATCATAACAACATAACATCATAACATCATGGCATTGTACTAACCATTTCAAGGATTTAGGGATTTAACTCTGCTAAAAAAAAAGCTCTTTTTGTTAGTTTATGCAAAGTTAAATCCCGAAAGTCCTTGAAAACATTTCATACATTGCATTGCATCGCATAACAGGTATTCTAAAGGATCAGTGTTCTCACGATTTTCCTATCAAACAGATTCCAGCAGATTCAAACAGATTGAACAATGGCTCTCGAACAAACTGTCAAAGATCTCCAGGCCCAGAATGCTCAATTCCAGGAAATGATGCTGAGCTTATCTAAGGGGCAGGAAGAACTGAAAGCTCTTTTGATGGAGAAGAAGAAGGACCAGAAATCTGTGGGTTACATCAACCCGGGGAGAAGGCTTAAGGGACAGGTTACAGGAGTCAAGATTAGAATTCCGAAGGATTCAGAAGAAGAGACCGAGAATGATTCGGAAGATGAGAATCCTAATCTCGTCAATTCTGAGGACGACGATGAAGATTACGAACATGAACAGTACTCTCCGAAGGATGATAAGTACAAGTTGCTGGAAGAACGTATGCTAGCTATGGAGGGGCAGAAAGTGCCCGGTCTGGATTTCGAAAACTTGGGTCTGGTCTCTGATGTGGTCATTCCCCGCAAATTCAAGGTTCCCATTTTCACTAAGTATGATGGTGCCTCTTGTCCTCAGATGCATCTAAGGGCTTATGTGAGAAAGATTCAGCCGCACACTACTGATAAGAAACTGTGGATCCATTTCTTCCAAGAGAGTCTGTCTGGCACACAGTTAGAGTGGTATTATCAGCTTGAGAGCTCTAACATCCGCACATGGACTGATTTAGCAACAGCTTTCTACAAGCACTACCAGTATAATTCTGAGTTAGCGCCTACTCGGCTACAGCTACAAAATATGACTATGGGCTCTAAAGAAAGTTTCAAAGAATATGCTCAAAAGTGGAGAGATTTGGCTGGCAGAGTCAAACCCCCTATGACTGATCGAGAGTTAGTGGACATGTTCATGGGTACACTGACTGACCCATTCTACAGCCATCTACTGGGAAGTTCCTCGTCAGGTTTCACTGAACTTATCTTGACAGGTGAACGGGTTGAAAGCGGCATTCGAAGTGGAAAGATACAGGCAGCTACTTCTGCAAGCACCAAAAAGTCCTATCAGGGAAAGAATGAATCAAATGCTGTGTACAGTGAGAGGAAGCATAACAAGAAGAATCGTGACCATACTGTTGGGGCAGTTACAATTGCCGCACCGCTATCTCAGAACTTCCAACACAGACAAGACAGGTCGAGAAGGCAGTTTACCAAGATCAATATGACTTTAACCCAAGCACTGCAGAGTATGTTAAAGGCCAATTTGATTACCCTCAGAGGCCCTCCTGCAAATCCCAACACTACTTCTCCTCGTTATAATCCCAACGCCAGGTGTGCCTATCACTCCGATAGCCCCGGGCATGATACGAATGATTGCTGGTTGTTGAAGAACAAGATTCAGGATATGATCGACGCTGGAGAAATTGAATTTGATCCTCCGGCGACCCCCAATGTCATCACAGCACCTATGCCTAATCATGACCAGAATGTTAATGTTGTGGACGACAATTCTCACGTTACTGGCGTTGCTGATTTAGCATCTCCTCTCCTGATCGTTAAGAAGAATTTATTGCAAGCTGGTTTATTTCCAGGTTGTGCTGAAGATTGCGATCTCTGTGTACTCCGACCCAATGATTGTTTGAAGTTGAAGAACGGCATTCAACGGCTGATGGATGATCGTACAATTCTATTTGAAAGGGTTCCTAAGGTGGACAACTCTATTGAAGAGGTATCTGTGATTGCTAGGTCCAAAGCTCCAGTGAAGATTACCGCTACTAGAGTGCCTGTGAAGATTACCGCTGAGCCCAAAGTGGCTCCCCTGATTATTACAGCACCTGGCCCCGTGCCATATTCCTCCAGCAAAGCTATTCCGTGGAACTATGGAGGCGACGTTTACATCCATGGCATAAAGCAAGTTGGTAGTTCTGCTAATCCTAATGATATTGTGGGGACTAGTAAAGTTACTCGAAGTGGAAGGATCTACTCCCCAGAAATCTCACCTCCCGCTCCCGAAATTCGAGGAAAAAGACCAGTCAATCCTCCTCAGTCAGAGACATCGGTCGAAGTTACTTCTGAAAATGTTGCCAAACAGGAAATGGAAGAGATGCTGAAAATCATCCGTAAGAGCGATTTTGATGTAGTGGAACAATTGGGGCATACTCCGTCTAAAATCTCAATGTTGTCCTTGTTATTATCCTCTGAATCCCATGCCAATGCATTGATGAAATTCTTGAAGACCGCTCATGTGCCTCAAGAAACATCCGTCGATCAATTCGAACATTATGTTGCTAATTTGACTGTTGACAATGGCCTAGGCTTTTCCGATGCTGACCTGACGCCAGCAGGAAAGAATCACAATAAAGCTCTGCATATCTCCATCGAGTGTGAGGGGATCACCCTGGCTCACGTGTTGATCGACAACGGCTCTTCCTTGAATGTGCTCCCGAAAGCTGTACTCGATAAATTTGACTACAAAGGCATTGAACTGAAACCTAGTGATGTTGTGGTGCGTGCTTACGATGGTGCGAAGAGTGTTGTCTATGGTGAAGTGGTTCTCCCTATCAAGATAGGACCTCAAGTCTTCAGCACTACCTTTCACGTGATGGACATTCGTCCCGCCTACTCCTGCTTGTTGGGGCGCCCTTGGATCCATGGGGCAGGTGCGGTAGCTTCGTCGCTTCATCAAAAGCTGAAGTATCCAATAGCAGGCATGGTCGTCACTGTATGTGGAGAAGAAGAGTATATTGTCAGTAGTGTGCAAGCCTTCAAATACGTCGAGATGGATGGTGAATTCTTTGAGACTCCTTCTCAGTCATTTGAAGTAGTTCCTCCACCCATTCCTGTCCTTAAGCCAACTCCCCTTGTGCCCAAGGTTGTTCGTGCTCCCCCTGTCATGATCTCTCTGAAAGATGCTCAAGCCGCGGTTGAAAGTGGTGATCGTATTGGTTGGGGTCGACTGATTAATGTACCGTACAAGTCTGATAAAGCTGGCCTGGGGTTTAACTCTGGAAAGATAGTCAAAAATCAGATTAATGCTGTAGAAGATGCTGATAGCGATTGCGACTTGGATAGCTGGATTTTCCCAACAATTGGTGACGGACTCAACAATTGGAAGGCTGAAGACATTATCCCGATTTCCTTTAGTCAGGAGTAATTGTTATTGTTTATTTTAGAGTTGCAAATTTTAATTTTCTTTTACAATCAAACTTCTTAAAGCATTGTGTCTATGCCCGAGGCACAATAGCTAATTTGTTAAGGGTTTTGTCATTTTCATAAGCATATTTATATTCAATAAATCAATGGACGTTTTGCATTCAAATATTGCGCTCTTTGTCTTTCCTATTATCTTTCAAACGAGCTATGTTTTCTTACACACACGCACGTAACGAATTGCAGATCCCTATCCACTCTGGATCCTGTTGATAATAGTTCTACTACTGTTCATTATGACTTTGAAAATCCGATCTACCGAGCCGAAGATGGAAGTGAGGAAGATTGTGAAGTACCTGAAGAACTTGCCAGAATGTTACTACAAGAAGAAAGGACTATACAGCCGCATGAGGAGTCAGTTGAGACTGTAAATCTGGGTACCGAGGTGGACAAGAGAGAAGTCAAAATAGGAGCAGGCTTGGAAATCAGTGTCAAAAGAAGATTGATTCAAATGCTACATGACTATGTGGAGATTTTTGCTTGGTCTTACGAAGACATGCCAGGGCTGGATACCGATATAGTAGTGCATCGTTTGCCGACGAAGGAAGATTGTCGTCCTGTTAAGCAAAAGGTTCGTCGCATGCGTCCTGAAATGTCCGAGAAAATCAAGGCCGAAGTCATGAAACAATTCGATGCTGGTTTTCTGGCGGTTACTTCTTATCCTCAATGGGTTGCTAATGTGGTACCAGTGCCAAAGAAGGATGGTAAGGTGCGAATGTGTGTGGATTACAGAGATTTGAATAGAGCGAGTCCCAAGGATGATTTCCCACTGCCACACATTGATGTTCTGGTAGACAACACCGCTCAACACAAGGTATTCTCCTTCATGGATGGATTCTCGGGTTATAACCAGATCAAAATGGCACCTGAGGACATGGAGAAGACTACGTTTGTGACGCAATGGGGCACCTTCTGTTATAAAGTAATGCCGTTTGGTTTAAAGAACGCAGGAGCAACGTACCAGCGTGCTATGGTGGTTTTGTTCCATGACATGATCCATCATGAAATAGAAGTATATGTGGACGATATGATAGCCAGGTCTCATACTGAAGAAGAACATCTCGATCATTTATACAAACTGTTTGAGAGGCTGAAGAAATACAAGTTGAGATTGAACCCGAACAAATGCACCTTTGGAGTAAGATCTGGTAAACTCTTGGGCTTTATTGTCAGTGGTAAAGGTATTGAGGTCGACCCAGCCAAGGTGAGAGCTATTCAAGAGATGCCAGTTCCCCGTACGGATAAAGAAGTCAGAGGTTTCTTGGGACGTTTGAATTACATTGCCCGATTTATTTCCCATTTGACCGCTACTTGCAAACCCATCTTCAAGTTACTGAGAAAAAATCAAGAGATGATATGGAATGATGAATGTCAAGAAGCTTTCGACAAAATCAAGAAGTACCTCCAAGAACCTCCAATTCTGGTGCCACCAGTTGAGGGAAGACCTCTAATCATGTATTTAACTGTTTTAGAAAACTCAATGGGGTGCGTGTTGGGACAACATGACGAGTCCGGTCGAAAAGAGTATGCCATATACTACCTTAGCAAAAAGTTTACCGACTGTGAAACAAGATACTCACTGCTCGAGAAAACTTGCTGTGCTTTGGCCTGGGCTGCTCGCCGACTAAGACAGTATATGTTGAATCACACCACTTTGTTGATTTCTAAGATGGATCCTATCAAATACATATTTGAGAAACCCGCCCTCTCCGGAAGAATAGCAAGATGGCAGATGATTTTAACAGAGTATGATATCCAGTATACCACCCAAAAAGCAATCAAAGGAAGCGTGCTAGCTGATCATTTGGCTCATCAGGCCGTGAATGATTATCAGTCTATGAATTTTGAGTTCCCAGATGAGGATGTCATGCTTGTTACTGATTATGAAGAACCTGGACCGAATGAAGGACCCGAAGTGGGATCCCGATGGACTATGGTTTTTGATGGATCGTCTAACGCATTGGGCAACGGTATTGGCGTCGTGATCATTTCCCCCAAGGGTGGCCATACGCCTTTCACCGCTAGACTATGTTTTGAGTGTACCAACAATATGGCTGAGTATGAAGCATGTATTTTGGGACTCAGAGCTGCTATAGACCTGAGAATCAAGTTTTTGAGGGTGTATGGAGACTCAGCCTTAGTAATCAGTCAGGTCAAAGGAGAATGGGACACTAAACATCCGAACCTCATCCCCTATCGAGAGCAGGTGTTGACATTAATCCCATACTTTGAAGAGATCACATTCGAACATATTCCCCGAGAGGAGAACCAGTTGGCAGACGCATTGGCTACCATGTCATCTATGTTCAGAGTCAGATGGGACAATGAAGCTCCCCGGATTACCATTGAACGACTAGACGAACCAGCATATTGTTATGAACTTAACGCTGATGAAGTAGAAGAGAAGCCTTGGTTCCACGAGATAAAAAGATATTTAGAAGCTCAGGAATACCCTGAAGGGACATCCATCAATGATAGGAAATTTTTGAGGAAGTTCTCCGCTAAATTCTTTTTGAGTAATGGAATATTGTACAAACGTAACCATGATTCGACTTTGCTTCGCTGTGTGGATAGAAAGGAATCAGAGAAGATTATGGAAGACATGCACGACGGTATCTTTGGGACTCATTCTAGTGGACATACAATGGCCAAGAAGATTCTGAGGTCAGGGTATTATTGGTCTACCATGGAAACTGATTGCCACCATCACTCCAGAACTTGTCATAAGTGCCAGATCTATGCGGATAAAGTACATGTGCCTCCTGCTCCATTAAACGTGTTGACCGCGCCATGGCCCTTTGCAATGTAGGGCATTGATATGATTGGCGAGATTAAACCTACCGCCTCTAATGGACATCGTTTCATCCTTGTTGCTATTGATTACTTCACAAAGTGGGTGGAGGCAGCCTCATTTGCTTCTGTTACTAAGAATGTGGTGGCACGATTCATCAAGAACAGCCTCATCTGCCGATACAGCGTCCCTGAGAGAATTATCACTGACAATGGCACTAATTTGAACAACAAGATGATTACTGAACTCTGCATGCAGTTCAAAATAAAACACCATAACTCTTCTCCGTACCGGCCAAAGATGAACGGCGCTGTAGAAGCGGCTAATAAGAATATTAAGAAGATTATACAAAAGATGACGGTAACATACAAAGACTGGCATGAGATGTTACCATTTGCTCTTCATGGTTATCGTACTTCCGTGCGAACTTCGACAGGGGCAACTCCTTTCTCTTTAGTCTACGGAATGGAAGCCGTTTTACCAGTGGAAGTTCAGATTCCCTCTCTAAGGATCATGAAAGAGGCGGGCTTAGACGAGGACGAATGGATTCAGACTCGACTCGATCAGATAAATTTGATGGATGAGAAGAGACTTGCGGCTGTATGTCACGGGCAGATATATCAGAAGCGCATGACCAGGGCATTCAACAAAAAGGTCAAGAGACAAGTGTATCAAATTGGCGACTTGGTAATCAAACGCATCATCCTACCACAAACTGACCCCAGAGGCAAATGGACTCCCACATACGAAGGGCCATTTGTAGTTAAGAAGGTATTCTCAGGTGGAGCCATGATACTCGCTACAATGGATGGTGAAGACTTCCCACATCCCGTGAACGCGGACATAGTTAAAAAATACTACGCATAAAAGAGACCCGCTAGATCGACGTATCTAGGCAAAAGTAAGGGCATCCCGGCGAACCAAAAGGGTTCGGGCAAAAATTAGGGATATATAAAAAAAAATGTACACCCGGCAAGTCGAAAACCTGAAAAGGCGGCTTGGGCAAAAAAGGGTATCCTGGTGGACTGAAAACCTGAAAAGGCGGTCCAGGCAAAAATTAGGGATTAAAGCGTATGACTATGTCCCGTTCTCAGTCAACTTTCATCCAAGTTCGAGGGACTGACCAAGCCAATCACTTCTATCCGACAGCAAGGGATGAGATGCTCGAAGACATAATGACAGTAGTAGGCTTAAAATCAATAGGACTTCTTCCACATAGCTTTCTCTTTGTTTTCGACAATTTCCTCTTACTAGGATTTCTGTCTCCTTGTACACAAATTGCCTGTTTATAGGCCTCCTTTCAAAATCAATACAACCCTCTTTCAAAAAAAAGATGCTTTTGTTTTTACTTTTCTGTTTTGGTTGCGTAAATGTCCATTGATTTAATTTGAATTAATATGTGCATTTGAATATGACTGATGTTTACCAAAAATACATGCATAGAATAGCAATAGCAATTACTACCCGACTTCAGGATCAAGGAAAAGGTCTAATCATGCTTCCAATGAATCCGCTACCAATTCTCTTCCCCAGCAAGCCTGTTTTTTTTCCTCAGAAAATGGCAGTATCCCCAGGCACAGCCAGTTACTCCCCAACAGAGGTCGGCGTCACCAGACAGATTGATCATCTCATCCATCCCCAGCCAGGCTCTGTTGAATATTTCCACCATCAGACAGAAATCAAGCATCCCCAGCCGAGAAAGGGTCATCGACACAAATGTCTCAAATCAGTAGATGGGGATTTATTTTCCCCAGTAGAGTCCCCAAGCAGAACTTCTCATACGCATAACTCATTCATTACATCCTTTCACAGCATACGCATGCATACAACATTCACATTTATTTTAGCATAACACGAAACATCTCATGCATCATGACATAGCATGAAGCTAACTTTTTCTTTGCAGGTTAATTATCCTCCTGATATAGTCAAAGTAGAAGGTTCATTCAGACAGACACCTTTATCAATCACATTCAAGATTCAGATACATATTTCAAATACAGTTCATGGGAACATTCATTCTGACAACACTTCGATATCCTCCTA
This sequence comes from Lathyrus oleraceus, assembly GCF_024323335.1. NCBI lineage: Eukaryota > Viridiplantae > Streptophyta > Magnoliopsida > Fabales > Fabaceae > Lathyrus > Lathyrus oleraceus. The sequence goes on along the minus strand of NC_066581.1, from coordinate 315,257,983 downwards.
ACGATGGCATCTCTAAGCCCATCCCAGACATTTATTGCAAGTACAACATATACAGGTTATCAGATACAGCCTAACGTACGGTTCATTCTGATTCAGCCCAACATATGACTTCTTCAGCAACTCCAATGCGGTCTAACGTACGACCCATTTGGACCTTCAAATCCTCAGATGCTGCCTAGCGTATGGTACATTCAGGGGTGTAGTCTAGCGTACGACTACTTTCTTTTTCAGATGCAGCCTAACGGACGGCTCATTCTACAACTCGGATACGATCTAACGTACGATCCATTCTGAACTTCAACAACCCCAACGCGGTCTAACGTACGACCCGTTTGGATCTTACAACCCTCAGATGCTACCTAACGTACGGTACATTTCTGAAGTGTAGTCTGGCGTACGACTACCGCTTTCATCATCAGATGCGGCCTAACAGACGACTCATTCTGCGACGGTCTAACGTACGACCCGTTCGGATGTCCATCCCCTCAGATGCTACCTAACATACGGTACATTTCTGAAGTGTAGTCTAACGTACGACTACCCCTTTCATCATCAGATCCTACCTAACATACGGTACATTTCTGAAGTGTAGTCTAACGTACGACTACCCCTTTCGTCATCAGATTCAGCCTAACGTACGACTCATTCTGCAACTCAGACACGATCTAGCGTATGGTCCATTCTGATCCTTTATCCCCAACAGCATATGACACACTCCGACTCCCCAGCGAAGTCGGCAGCCTAATGGATGACTCATTATACGGTCTAACGTACGACCCAGTGTGGCACCCATGTCTTCAAATTGGCCTAATATACGGCGCGATCTGAAGCTTTCGTCATCAAACCTCCCGGATGGCATCTTTAAGCCCATCTCCATCAAGACCAACTGTCGATTCTCAAGTGCAAAATTTTGGGGCATTCTAGTGTTCAATAATCTTCCACCTCCAGACCACGAATGGCGTATACACCATTCTAACTCTCTCGGTCCAAGAATATTGAACAGGGGCAGCTGTCATACCCCAAAATTTGCCCATTAATATTTCAAGACATTTTGCAAGGCATTCCGACTCATATATAACACTGATCTTGAAGAAACAAAGGCCCAGCTCACGGATGGCCCAATCCAGAAAATGGCCCAAACTGGCCTGTTCGCTACGCGCTCGCCTAGCGAAGCTGACAGACAACAAAAATTTCGGGCTTCATTCTGAGCCCAAAAAAAAAAAAAAAAAAAAAAAAAAAAACCGAGAAACGAAAAAAAAAAAAAATGTGTAAGCAACCAAGCATGAAGTCAAAGGAGTTATACCTCAGTGGTTAAGCAACCAAGCAAAGCAAAGTTCACAATGAACTTAAAGCAACTTAAGTACCTGTGGAAACATCCGACAAATCAGTACAGTACTCAGACAAACAAACAACAGTTAATAAGCAACAATCAATCCCAATGGACAAAATGTGTAAGCCAAAAGGCAAACTCAAATGAGTTACCATCAACCTACAAAACACACAATGTTAATAATCACAAGCAAACATCAATGCTCAAATGAATGGAGCACCATTAACCATGGAACTTGAATGCTTACCCTGAAATCAAAGCTCAAACATAAGCAACAAATCACTAGGTCAAAGCCTAGGGTCAAAGATGGAGAAATAATTTAAAACAGGAGCTGAAATTTAACATGAATCAACTTCAAACACAACTTGAAATATTCCAAAAGGTCTCACATCAATATCATTAACCAAAAGCATTTCATGATCAATTGAAGTTCAAGGCAATTTCAAGGCTCAAATGTGATCAACCAGAATGAAAAATCTCAATTAAATCAGAAATGATTCAAATAATTCCAAGAAAATTCATGCTCATTCACAACATTCGTAACATGCATCACACAAAAAATCAGGACAATTGGATATCATTTGGCATGGCAAACACATCATTCAAGTTGAACATCACAAGGTGTGACACAAATTGTCACACCAACTTAACATGATCATAAAACAAAAATGATAAATGGTAAAAATACCAAATCAACACCAAAATGTCAAGCAATGTGTCTAGTTTCATCATGCAAATTTTCATATTCATTGGATCAAAAACCAGCATTTCACAAAGGATATAGCATGGCAAGGTCAAGTATGTACATGTACTCAAACATCCTAGCACCAAAAAATATCCAGCCAAGCACAACTTTTAAAATCATGATGATAAAAAAGTAGACAAATCAAGGATCACAATGCAAAAAACCTGGTAATTTTTGGATAAGTTTTCAATTAGATATGATTTTTGAAAGATTGAAATAAAATTGAAATGAAATGTAACAATTAAATGAAATAAAATGGAATTGTTTATTTAATATTTGAAAACGCGCGCCAGGAAGGATGAAACGATGCGTTTCATTTAAGTGTTGGCAGGTCAACACCAGTCAACACACGCTCGGGCCAATAGAAACGCACACATGGAATTTACATGCACCAATCACAATTAACCCTAGGACAAACACATAGGCAACGCATTTGTGTGGCAAATGGAAATTAAAACCGTGGCCTAATCTCTGCACTTCATCTTCTTCCTCGTGAAGAAGATGAACAGTGTCCTGTTCATCATCAGCAAGAACAAAATCTCCAGATTTCACAAATGAGCACATCAACATGGAGGATATTCAACATAGATCATGAATCAAGCATGGAAATGGCATGGATCATCACATATTCATAGAGTCGAGCAAATGAAAATTCAACCATGGAACTTTAATTAACCCTAGCTCACTCAAATATGCATGGAATTTCACGATTTAAAGCTCAGCATGACCAGCAAACATGGATCTACAATAATATCACAATAATTTTGAGAAAAGAGAGATTCGATTTGGTGACCTCTTGAAGTGCAGATCTGGAATTCGTGTGATTCAGTCCTTGTGATGCTCCAAACTTCCTCTATGCAGCTTGTAGAGTTGATTGGATGAGAGATCAAAGCTTAATTGCAAACGATTTCAACAGAATTTTGATTCACCATGGATGCCTTCAAGCTTCTAGCATGAACAGAACAAGCACGATTTGCTATGATTCCACCTCCAAACTTGCTCAGTGATACTTCAAGATGATGAACCAAGCAATGGAATGTGATTTTGTTTGAAGAAATTTGAAGAAAATTTGAGAGAAAAAGTGTGAAATTTTTTGATCTAGATCTGAAATTCTGAATCCTCTCCTGAAAAACAGTTAGGGTTTAGCTTTTATACCTCCCCCTAATCATGTTTAATTATGCTTAAACCAATTTGCAAATGGAAATAGTGAGTTATGGAGTGTTTTGGCAAATTGAGTTTTCACCTCCATGCATGAAATGCATGTGTGAACAGTGCACGAAATTGGTTCATTTTCACTTAAAAACAATTTTTAAAATCATTGGTGAAGGCAAAATGTTTGAATAATGCACCAATTTTGAATTTTAAAATTTCCCTCCAAAAATCCAAAAATTACCAAATGATCATGTGATGACAATTCATGTAATGTGATGCATGATTTGGAAATTAGAGGTTAAGAGAAGAAAAATGCAAAAAGAGCCATCCAATTTGGAGCTTTGGTTGAGAAGTTATGTCCATTTGAAGTCCAATGCATACTTTGTCAAGATTTGATCATATCTCTTCAACCACACATGAGAAATCCTTGATCTTGGACTTTTTGGAAATAGGAGAGAAATATATACAACTTTCATGTTCAACAAAATTTAATTTGAAGCTTTCTTGATGATGTAATTTGAAGTTGAAGTTAGGCTAAAACCTTTCCATTTTTGGCAAGTTTGAATTATAGGTCACTTTCTATTTTTGGAAAGTTTTGACCTGACTTTAAATTCTTCAATGTTGATGTTTGAAATGTCAAATGAGACTTGTTTGAACATGAATGAAGTATTTCTAACCATCTCCCACCTCCAAATCCATAGTTGAACTGACAGTTGACTTTTGTGGGCCTCAGATGAATTGGTCATGTACTGAGGATTTTGAGCCTCAACCACTTGATGAAATAACTCCCACATGAAACCCTAGCTTATACAAGCTCAATAAAATCACATGATGATCTCCATCTCATTAAAGACCTCATCTCCTTGCAAAACCCTGACTAGAAGAATACCATTGATTAGGGTTGACTAGAGGTCAAAACCCTAATCCCAAGAAATCTGATCAGAAATAATGAACCATGATGATGATGATGTACCATTTCAACCAAGATAATACTCCACCTCCTTGAGGAACCAAGAAACCCTAATTGAAGCACAACCTCAGATGATTAGTGATCAATTCATGAGACCCTCTGGCTTGAATCTTTTAACCCCTCTATCTTCTGATAAAGACCTAGGAGGATGACTTGCTTATTTCACATGATATGCAAAGATGTAATGCCTATTGCCCTAAAAATGAGATGCAATATGCTAAGCTAGTCCCAAGAGAGGAGGGCAAATTTTGAGGTGTTACAGCTGCCCCTATTCAATCCACTATGAACCTGTCGACATGAATAGCCTCGGCTTTCAAATGATCAGGATGAAGAGTGATTGAATACCAAGAACAGACGAACAATTTGCACTCTGATGGGAAATAATTAACAATGCCTGTAAGAATCGGCAAAGAAATGATCTTAAAAGAAAAATCCGTCTGGTACGGAGAAAGTCGGCCTGAATACCGAACAGAAATTTGACCTGTATACCAAAATAAATGGTAACACATGGATAACCATGGCCTGAACGCCGCTCATCAGTATGGATACTGAGCATCGGAACATGAGAGTAGTGATATCGGTCTGAATACCGGGAGATTGGCCTGAATGTCGCTTCGGTCTGAACACCACTTCGGTTTGAACACCGAAAACTGGCCTGAATGTCGCTCCGGTCTGAACACCGGAAAACTGGCCTGAATGCCGCTTTGGTCTGGATACCAGGAAATTGGCCTGAATGCCACAAGTACTTCAACCTGATCGTCGGAAACTTCTTCGATCTAAACATCGGAAACTGGCCTGAGTGCCACCTCGGTCTGAACACCGGAAAACTGGCCTGAATGTCGCAAGCTGCATCGATCTGAACTTCGGTAGCTTCTTCGATCTGAAAATCGGACACTGGCCTGAGTGCCATAAGTGCTTCGACCTGATCGTCGGAAACTTCTTCGATCTGAAAATCGGAAACTGGTCTGAATACCCACCTCGGCCTGAACACCGGAACGCTGACCTGAATGCCATAAGTGTTTCGACCTGAATGTCGGAAACTTCTTCGATCTGAGAATGGGAAACATCATGCCTGTCAGCATCGGCAGAGATAGGAATAGCGATAACTAAGGCGACATGCGTGTCAATGACCCAATGTTGGGGATAACCAGCCATGAGCATGCTATCCTCTATTCAACCCTAGCAAACGATCAACTTGCGCTCAGCTGGGGATTTTTCTCTCTCGCTTTTCTTTACTTTTTGGACCCCGAAACTTCTTTGATTATTATTTCCATCTTCGCCTGACAGAAACTCTTCCTCCAATATCGCATTACTGGGGAATACTGTTGATTCAACATCACGATGCCAAACTCCTCGGAGTAACATCTTCCCCTTCTAGCGAAACCACCTCTCAAACAATAACCACGGTTTGAGACTAGCTTATGCTTGCAATGCTTATGCATGATGATTATTTTTTAGCGTAATGCTCCATAATCATGGAAATGCTACGCAATTAGCTATGCAACATGCTATGCTTATGATGAATGCATAAAAAGTATCCCCCTCAAGGGACTCTTCTAGGGAGCTCGAGGCACTCTGTTGAGGAACTCGACAACACTCCAATCTCCATCTTGCTGGGGAATAGTACTGCTGCTGGGAAAAGGACCACCTTCGCTAGGGATAACCTCCTCTGCACCCGACCCGCTTGGGGACTTTACTGGGGGAAGAAACCATCAACACACTCTACGGGGAAAACAACAGTCTTCGACTTGCTAGGGAACTTAACAAGCCCCGTCATGCTAGGGGAAACAACTACCCACAGACACCTTCGCTGGGAAATAGCAACCTTCAGGCCGGGCTGCTGAGGAAACATCGGTCTAAAACCTGCTGGGGAGATAACCATCCGACCCTGCTAGGGAAGACTCGGACCTTGAATCTGCTGGGGAGATAACAATTCCACCTCTGCTTGGGGAAACAAGGAAATTCTGGCACAGAACACTCGTCGACTCGTCGAACCCTGGTATTCAACATCTAAATCCAATGTCAACTTTCCACTTTTGAGAGCTCCCAGACTCGTCTGGACTTTTCTGATTCATCACCTTGTATCCTTGACTTCTCCGTACTCTACAGAGATCGAACCCCTTAGATTCATACAAACTTTTCCAGTCCTTAGACTTTGAAGAGTCTTCTTGATTAATATCCAGGATCGTCGTCATCCCTCGCCGTCTTTCCACCATTTCTCGGTCCCTGATTGGACTCTGTGGGGATCCTTTTGCTCAAAACTTCTCATCACATCCTGCAAGTGAGTGAAAATATCTAACAGCACCTGCAAAAGAGATCGTTAGACAAAACGTGCCCCAGGCGTGCCAAGATTTCAACACCTGAGTCACTCAACCTTCCAAATAAGATTTCAAGTTTTCAATCTTATAAACATGCATTGGAAGAGACCTGTATGTCTTAAAATGCAACAATTCTTTATCATAAACAATTGGATGTTTTTGCAATCAAAGCGGTAATGAAAACAAAAACAAAATTATTTGATTGAATATGCATTTTATTGATTGAAAAGGTGTGGCTCAATGAATGAGCAATACAAAGGAAGTAATTCCTGAAAAGAGGTAATTGCGCACAAAAGGAAAATCTATCCTAATGGCAATGTGAAACCATGATCTCATCGAGTTCCAACCCGGTTATACCCCATATGTCCTCAGACTCTCCGTACCTTCTGCCTTCTGAACAAGACGTTTCAGACCGATCTCTGTCGGAGATTATCCATGTCATATCCAAAATAAACGATCATGCTAGACGCAATTGTTCGTTTCAATCCCTCTTTTGCCTGGACCGCCCTTTCGGGTTTTCAATCCACCGGGATACCCTTTTTTGCCCAAGCCGCCTTTTCAGGTTTTCGACTTGCCGGGTGTACAATTTTTTTCTTTTTATCCCTAATTTTTGCCCGAACCTTTTTCATTTTTTTTCGGTTCGCCGGGATGCCCATTTTTTCCTGGACTATTTTATTCTTTTCGTCCAGCGGGTCTCTTATACGAAGTATTTTTTAACTGCATCCGCATTCACAGGGGATGGAAAATCTTCGCCATCCATGGTCGTTAACAACAAGGCTCCGCCAGAGAAAACCTTCTTGACCACGAATGGACCTTCATAATTGGGTGTCCACTTGCCCCTACGATCGTTTTGAGGAGGAAGGATCCTTTTCAGCACCAGATCCCCTACGTGATACACACGAGGTCGCACCTTTCGGTCAAAAACACGCTTCATCCGCTGCTGGTATAACTGCCCATGACAGATGGCCGCCAACCTCTTTTCCTCAATCCGGCTCAACTCTTCATACCGGGTCCTTACCCATTCAGCCTCTTGCAACTTCACGTCCATCAGGACTCTCAAAGAGGGAATTTGAACCTCAACCGGTAGCACCACTTCCATCCCATACACAAGCGAGAAAGGCGTTGCCCCAGTAGACGTGCGCACCTGTCATACCCCAAAATTTGCCCATTAATATTTCAAGACATTTTGCAAGGCATTCCAACTCATATATAACACTGATCTTGAAGAAACAAAGGCCTAGCTCACGGATGGCCCAATCCAGAAAATGGCCCAAACTGGCCTGTTCGCTACGCGCTCGCCTAGCGAAGCTGACAGACAACAAAAATTTCGGGCTTCATTCTGAGCCCAAAAAAAAAAAAAAAAAAAAAAAAAAAACCGAGAAACGAAAAAAAAAAAAAAAAAAAGAGATTTTTTTTTTTTAATTAATTAATTAATTAATTAATTAATTAATTAAATAATTAAAATAAATAAATAAATAAAATATAACAAATTATTTTGGACTTGGGTCTCCCTCATTCCAAGCCCATTACCCACGAAATTAGTCTATAAATACTGAAGTTTCAGTAGGGGAGTGACACTTGGAGTTACACTGGGAGATTCACTGGGAAAAAAAAAGAGGAGGAGAACAGAGAAGAACGAATAGAAGTTTTGGCATAGGAACCCTGCCTACCCGGAGAATTCAGAGTAAAGAAACCCTGAAGGCAGCCCATCTGCACCGAAGCCATCGCCGTCCAATTCCCGCTGCCTAACTTATTCCGATACTACAAGTGGTCAATCCCTTCAACCTTGAATTGGCAAACAGGTTTGCGTATCTCTATTGTTTATACTTTCAATTGGCCATATCTACATATATAATGCATCATGATTAAATGTTGATATATAATTTGCTTTCGTATGGGAATTTAAATATGCCTGAATACCCTGAATGTTTGATCATGTTATTCCTGTGATAAAATGCCATAAAATTCAAAGTTCCTAACGTGGGGCTGTTTTCAAATTCAAAATCCGTGGCCGCTCGCTAGCACCTCGCTAGGCGAGCCTGGGGCGAGTATTCGCCTGGCCTTCGCTAGGCGAGGCAGAGGCGAACGAGACAGTAGCTGACTTTTCTATTCTGTTTTTTTTTATGTTTTATCATAGCCATGCATTATTCATCCTATCCTATTTATTGTTGTGATATTTCTCCGGTGTAATCTTCGATTGCACCCTGATTTGGTGTTCTGACATGTTTCTTTTTTTTGAGTTTCGTAAAGGTTCACATATCCCAGGAAAAGGTTATTGGCTAGGTATTCCACTTTATTTGTGGGATACCCTTGTGGAGTTTCACCCTAAATTAATTTTTAATGTATTAATTTCTAATGTATTAATTTTTTAATATATTATTTTTAATAATTTTAATGTGGAGTTTCATCCTAATTATATAATTAATTGTAAAACTTTGCCTTTGAATAAGTGATCTTGGACCTCTCTTTGTTGCCTTACGATTACGATATTACGGTCATGTCCCGCGAACGTGGGGATACCCTTAGCAAAGACCCTTCGGTTAAATCATCATAAAATAAATTATAGTCCCTCGGATGTTGCCTTCGAATATACAACTTTGTCCCTCGATGACCCTCCGATGTTGCCTACGGTTAAAAGATGATAGTCCCTTCGAATGCTAAGATATCCTCGTAACTGTTGCCTTCAATGACCTATCGATGACCCTACGATGACCCTTAAACATCCAAAGGATAAAACTACTTATTTCTCAATAATAAGGACAGTTTTACCCTCATAAGGATAGGAAATGCTCATAAAGACCTTGGGTCGGTATAACTCTTAATTGTTGGCTCACAATCTAAAAACAATTTTCACACCTCACACCTTTCAAAATATCTTTAGAAAATCACCACTTGGTATATATTCATACTAGAATCATTACCGAGTTATATTTTTCTAAACAATTTCCAAAACTAAACGAGATAACTACTTTGTATATATTCATACAAGAATCATTACAAAGTTAAATTCTCTTTCCAAAAACAATTTTCCAAACAATTCACAAACACTTTTTTTCAGACAAAAATAATATAAGTGATCGAGCAATTAAGAGCCCATGGATAACCATGGATACAAAGGGTGCTAACACCTTCCCTTTGTATAATGTACCTCCCGAACCCAAAATCTAAATTAAGGTCTTTCCTGTTCTTTTCCACCTTTCCTTATTGGATAAAAGAAAAGTCGGTGGCGACTCTTGCTAACCGCGACATTGCGATAAAAAACACAAAAAGTCCAGTTCACCGTATGACAGCACCGAAGTTCGATACCCATGCAATGCAAATGGCAACATCTCATGCCAATCTTTATAGGTCACGACCATTTTCTGCACAATCTTCTTTATATTCTTATTAGCCGCCTCTACTGCCCCATTCATCTTCGGACGATAAGGAGAAGAATTGTGATGCTCGATCTTGAACTCTGTAGCGGAGTATTCGTCGCTATATGATCTATCGATTAAATCATAAGCTATGAGATACATTGAAATTTTCGAGTCGCCACCGCACTTTTATTTATCCAAAGGACTGGCTAAAAAGCGAACAAAAGCCTAAGAAGTTTTACACGTAGAAAACTAATAAAAAGATCAGAGATTCTGGGTAAGGGGTAAATTACGCAATGGGAAGGTGTTAGGCACCCACTACGTCCTAGGTACTCCTAGGGAGCCCTTTTCACACTTGTTATGCAAAAATTATTATTTGTTATGACAAAAAGATTGTGCAAACATGATTGGGATGGTGAGAAAAGAATATACAAGTTTTATTATTATTGGGTTCGAACGGATGAACCCGTTGCCTACGTACCTTCCATCAAAGGTAAGGATCAGAACGCCGTAGTTCGGCTAAAAGATTTCCAAAAGTGGGTTAGGTTCAATTTTAAACACAAACCCTAGGTCTTACGTTATCCACGGGAGAAAACTCAACCTTATACAAACAACAACGTCCACCATGTGAGAACAGCTTCAACTGGCCAGAGAGGGGTTAACCCTATAATAGGCGAGGAAGACTTACAATTCAATCACTAAAGACAGAAGGTGAGATTAACATCAACCACTAAGATAAATCAAACCTATAGCTCATGCATGAAAAGATTAATGGACAAAGCCAAAACAAGTGAATGAGTGGAGTTACTGATTATGATTATGAAAATGAAGTCAAAGTATAATTAAGATCAATTCAAATAAGTATTATGAAATGGAGTTTGAAAAAAAGGTCAAGGACTTGAGTCCAGGTTTTTAGTTAGAAAAAAAACATGAAAATGTTTGCACAACACTTATGTCAAGTTTGAAAGATAAAGTGTGAAAAGGTTTAGGACATAATGGATGATGAATGGATGAAGGATGGATAGTAAAACTTCTTAGGAGATTCACTTCTTGAAATCATATAGCAGATGATTCAAGTGTGTCCTTTGGAATAGCAATGGATAATAACAAACAAACAAAACAAAGAAAAAGGTGGATATCGGATGCCAATCAATGGTCTTATACCAATCTCCTAAAACAGAATGGGATATCTGATGCCACTCAATGGTCTTACACTAATCTCCACAGAAGAAAAACAAAGATGAGAAACGGAAGTTAACTGCCAATCTATCTGGACTTAGGTTAACTCCACAGTATGCTCACAGGAAATCCAATGCCACATCACAGGGACTTACAATGGATCCTCACACACGAGAACAAAAGCAACAATATGGTCACAGGAATGCAAATGCCAACTTACAGGGGCTTATAATTGCAACCTCTCATACAAACAGATGAACAAACTATGATCATAGGAAAGCAGATGCCAACTTACAGGGACTTATAACTGCAACCTCACATACAACACCAAACAGATCAAATTATGATCACAGGACAACAGATGCCAACTTACAGGGACTTATAACTGTATCCTCACATACACACAGATAAACAGAAGATATGAGTGACCAATGAGGTCTTACACTCTATCCTTCCATATCACAGGAACAAATGCCAAAGCAATGGACTTACAATTGTCCTCAATGGGCAAACAACAATGATAGCATCACAAAAAGTAAATGAGATGAACATGCACTAATGGCAATTGATGATGATGAATGCATAACATACAAGCAAGCAAATGCATATGAAGCAATCAATCAATCAATGAATATCAGACAGCACACTCTATAGCCAAACAATGGGGGGCTCACACAAGAGGGTTTGACTTTAAAAGTCCACTGTAATAGGTGAAGGTCGCTCTTAACCTGGCCATTGAGGGACTCAGGTGAAGCAGATGAATAGGAGATGAGGGGTGTGCCTCATTGCTTCTATCTCAAATCAGAGAGAGCATATAAGAAAGTGTGGGAGTTCAGAAAGTAGGAACTCTCTCCACATTATTGACTCGATTAGATCTTGGGTATTTATCTCATTGCTTCAACCAGGTACTGGGAGCAAAGAGAGGACACACTGAATAGTGGGGGATAGATTGCTTATCCCTACCTTCCACCAATTGCCTTACTTGAAGGACTTTTCCTGCTTGGGACAATTATAAACACACACAGGCATTGCCTCTTAAGGAGGACTTCAGACAGTTTGCCCGGTCAAATAACAGACCGGGTCTCCAGACTACATGAAGAAGAAGTAATTATACCTCAAAGCAAATGCTATAAAGCAAAGCAAGCAATCAAGTTCAAAGAACTTAGGCAACTAAAGTACCTGAAAAAGTCAAACTCATTAGTAAACAAGTCAACAGTCAAAAGCAAAAGAAAATGAACCAATGGTCACACAGAGGGACCAATTGTGCAAGGCACAAAGACTCAAGCATATGAGTCACCTACAAAACAAAGATTAGCACATCATATAATTCAACTCAAACAAGTATTTGAATGATCCTCAAGGCATTAGTGCTCAACCTGAAACAGATGAACTCAACATAAGCTCAGAAGACCACTAGGGCTAGCCTAGGGTCAAAGATGAAAGAAAAAGTCAAGGCAGCAAGACAAAGTCAACCCAAACCAAGTTTAAACATTCAAGAAACATTCTCAATTGGATTCATAACCAAATCATGCATCATGGTCATTTCATATGCAAAAGGATGCAAAGCATGGCAAGAGAAGCATACAAAAGTCAACAGCAAAGACTTCATTCAAAAGTCAACTCAAACATTTTCAAAAATCATGAAATAAATCACACTCACTCCTAACATCTAACATGGTATACATATCAAATTTCATGGCATTTGGATGAGAGGAAGGCAGTCAACAAAAATCATGAAGTCAAATCCAATTCAAGTAAGCATGGTGAAAGTCAACAAGCATGGGTCAACTTCAAAAAATCATATCAATTTGAAAACAGAAGAGAAATGAATGAGATTAACACCAATGCAAAGCTTGAAGTGTCTAGTTGTCACATATGAAATTTCATGGACATACAATATGATTTGAGAATTTCACAAAAGATTTGGCAAGGTATAGCACAAAAAGTCAACAAATGACCACATATGGAAGAAAATTCTCAATCAAATGGAAAACAGCAAGATTAATTCCAAGAAAATTCATACATCAATTAGACATACAAGGGATCATTCATGCAAAATTTGGAGTCATTTGGATAAGAGGAAGCATGTGAACAAAAATTGTACATTTGCATATCATTGGCGTGACACAAATTGTCACACCCTAATTCAAAAATTCATATCTATCAAACCACAAATGAGAAATCCACAAACTTTATATGGAAATGAAGATCAATGTGTCTAGTTTCACCACAAAAAATTTCAGGCTCAAAGGATATGACATGAGTATTTCACAAAGAGAATGGAACAAGGTATCAATTTGGCATACATGTCAAGAAAATAATTACCATAAAAAATCCAGCCAATGGAAAAATCATTAAAAATCACAATTAAATGAAGGACACATTCATGATCATGAGGACAAAATTTCAAGATTTTTGGATAACAATTGAATTGAAAAAGAATTGTTTAAGTTGAGTGGAATTATGGGTGAAATATGAACACAAGGCATGGCATGAGTGGTCAACATAAGTCAACAAAATGGCAATTGTGTGAATAGTGCAGTCACTTAGTGAAACGACTGCGCTTCAGGGGAGAAAACGGAATGTTCTCATTGGCTCCCAGCCAATGGAACAGTGGCATGCGCAGCAACAGCCAATGGGCTTCGAGTTTTCTGGGTTCATCATAACCCTTAGGGTTTGGCAACAACAGGGCAACAGGCTCCATTTCATAATTCATCATATCATCATGAAATTCAAACAAACATGGCAATGGTGATCGACAGCAACACAAAAACTTGACTAGCATACAACAGCATTCATCATCATTCATCATTTAAATCGACAGCACGTGAACACAGCAACATTCAATAATCAAACCAACAAAATCATGAGGAAAAATCTGGACATGGTAAGTTTCGAAACAGCCAGCATAGCATCATCATCATTCGACCAAACCAAAACAAATGACAGCATGGTATTATCAACATCAGCTTGATTAATCAACCAGAAACAACAGCAAAATGTAACAATACATAGGTCAAACATCCACAACCAACACAACCAAATATCAATTCTGTGGATGCTGCAAGCAAGTTTAAAGGTTTCTCAAACAGCAGGGCATTGACAGCATTGGTATTCATCATCATCATGTTTCAAAACAATAACACATAACAGCATAGCAGGCACACATTCATGTTTCAAAATTGCAGCAGAATTTTAGCAACAGCATGGATTTAGCAGCAATGGTATCATGTGACTTCATGCAATCAATTCAAACTGAAACCCAACAAGAGCTCACAAACAGCATGGCAAGGGCATTCTTCTCATGTTCATTAACAAATAAAACTCAAACAGCCACATGGACTCCACATGATAATACACACATGATGTTTATGCAACATATAACAGCAACTAACATCATTCAACAACAGCAGGACAATGCATAGCAGTGGTATGTCGAATTCAATAGCAGACCAAACACAGTGTAATAGCATCACATGATCACAAACAATAACATCAGCCAAACTAGTGCATACATAAAGTCATGATTTATGGAAAGGACCAAGGTTTCAACTACAGCAGCATTGGGATTTCACATGGCAACAGCATTCAAACTCATCATTAACTCGACAAACCCATAAACAGCACCAAGAAAACAACATGGCAATAATAATGCTCTTCAATGCAAACATGTTATACACAACAAGACCAAGACACACAATCAGCACAGCATTCAAGCATCATTATCATTCAACAGCAAACCAAGCAAAAGCACATAGCAGCATTCATGTTTTAAAACTGCAGCAAGGTTTAGCATGGCATCAATGTGTTCATCCATATCCAAACAAAATTTGATCAGCATACAATCAACATGGTATTGGCTCAGGTAATATCAATTAGCAATTAAATAAACACGAGCATAGTTCCATGTAATCAACATGGAGGTCATGGTAATTGCAGTTCCAACAACACATAACTGACATGGCCTTGGTAATGTCCATAATGCAACCAAACAACAGCATACAATATGGATTGGAGTTCTGGAAAAACATGAGGGTTTATCATAACAGCCTGGTATAGCATCATGTTCATCATATCAAACAGAACCAACAACAGCAACAACACGTTTCAAAATTGCAGCATGGTATAGCACAGTAGGTTCATGCAATTAAAACAGACGACAGCAGCAGTATTCATCATTATCATGTTATCCAACAAAACAAACAACAGCCAATGGTCATGCAGCATTTAAACAACAGCCAACAACACAATTCAATATTGCAGCAGAATTATGCAGCAAGGCAACATCAGTGATAGGTTTTTAGAAATGGGGCAATTGCAGCCAACACCAATAAATAGACAGCAAGGCATATTCATGTTCATCATGTAATCATCCAAACAACAGCAATCAAATAGCATGGTGCTCAACATGGTATCATCAACATCAAAACAAAGTGACTTGACCCAACATACAATACATTATTCAGCAACAAATAGTCAACCAACAAGTATAATTCCTGGACAGTTTAAGGTTTAAGAACAAACTGCAGCAGGGCACATTCATGTTGTCACCAACATTGGAACAAAATAACTTGACCAAACATACATCAGCATGGTATTAGCAAGCAGTCAACATAAATCATATGGTTTTCTGGGAAAATATATTAGTTTTCATGAACAGCAGCAACAACATCATTCTGAGCTCGTAAATTCGAGATGCTCAGAAAACAAAAATCACACATACTAACATCATCATTAAACATCCATCAACACAAATCCAGCAATGGTTTTCAGTATTTCACACTATAGAGTGAGATTCGAGCAAAGAAACAATGGTGTACAAAACTTCAGGTCAGCATATCTTCAAACACACACAACCATTTGCCACGATTCCAGTTGTAATAACACTAGCATACCATGTTCTATCCTAAACCTAGCATGATTTGGTGAAAGGAAAGGGTCAATTACTTACTTGATTTTGAAGTCAAGTGAGATGCAGTGCTGGTTTTGATGTTGCAGCCCGATACAGATGTCCACAATGCCTTGCAATGATGGAAGCTTGAGGTCTTTTGGCTCAATGGTGCATGGAAAACCTCACAGCTCTAACTGCCATTTGAGATGCTTTGGAAAACAGGAAATGATGAAGGCTGGACAGATGATATTTGATGGTTCAAGAGAGCTCACCAAGGTGTTTTTGTGGAGAAACAATGAAGGGTTACTCGAAGGCTTTCAAGGTTTTGTGCAGAAAACCAATTTGATGAAAAATGGTGATTTGAGAGTAGAGAGAGTTCTGTGCTCGTGGCTGCTTTCCTAGGGTTTTGTGCAGAAAATCCACTTATATACCACTGTTTAACAATACTAAACCAATGCCTAAGCTTGCTTAGTTCAAAAGAAGGCAATTACACATTTGCTAATTTGGTCAAGTGTATAGTGGAGGTGTGAATTTGGCATGGTTTTGGGCCTGCTACAAGCTGTACAGACTGTTGCCAATGCTGCTTTGGTTGTACATGAAAAGGCTGTACTGGCTTTGCTTCAATGAATCAAAAATGCATTTGCCAAGTTTGTATATAAGTGGAAATGGGGGGTGTGTGCTGCTGCGAATTGGGCCTGAGCATGCTGCAAATGGCCAGCACAAATGCTGTCTTTGGTCTGCTAAAGGAATGCTGTACTTGCTTTTGCTCTTCTCCAACCAATTGCTAAAATTGCCAAGATTGTACTATGGTTCAAAATGGTGGTAAAATGGTGATGTGATGGTGGTTTTGGACTTTGAGCAAATTACAAATAATATATGAAACATTTCCCAATTGGCAAAAATGAGAAAAAAGTCCTAAATCAAAAAGTCAACTATGAGTCAAACCTTGATTTTTAAATGAAAAGGTCCAAAAATGCCATTTTGAATGGTAAAGTTTTAGGTCATGAAATTTATATTTTTGGAAAGAGGATGAAAAATGTGATGTGTAGGAAAAAACCCCACCAAATTTGGCCTTATGGTTTGAGAGTTATGGCTTGTTGAAGTTCAAAATTTGGTGAAAATGATTTGATCATATCTTGACAACCACACATGGGATTTTGATGTTCTAGGACTTTTTGAAAATGGGAAGACAAGATCTTCAACTTTCATGTTGGGCAAAAATTCATTTGAAGCTTGTATCATGATGTAAGTTTAAGATCAAGAAGTTTCCATTTTTGGCAGTTGAAATTACAGGTCCACTTGCTATTTCTGGAAAAATTTTGATTTGACTTGATTTTCTTCCATGATGAGGTTGAACATGATAGATGAGGCTTATACAAGCATGAATGAACTTCTTTAAATCAATTCTAATCATCAAATCCTGATTAAGCCAACAGTTGACCAAGTTTGACTGTTTCTAGGGTTTTGGACTGACTGATCCTCTTCTGATGAATTCCAAACCCTAATTCTTTGAGGACTTGACTTCAAATGATGTCTCAAGTCATATGAACTTTTGATTATTGAGCATGGTGCCCAAATTCTGCAAGAATGGCCACCATCCATTGCTTTGACTGACTGTTGACCATCTTGACCTAATTGCTGATGATTGCTTCCACTGCAAGCAACAAGATTAGACTGACAATATTTTTGTACTTTTTTTGAATGATAAACATATGAAGGCAAAGATATACAAATGCAAAGTATGCTTGGTGATCAAGAAACAAACCCACAAGGCAAACTATCCACTAAGAGGGGACAAAGGCATGCAATGATCCTTGAGGTTATGATATGAATGATATGGGCCATGAGGGATCTTAGGGCCCAAAATTGGGGTCTTACAGATGCCCCTATTTAAGGTCATTCTAGCCGGAGAAGTGAAGTTTAGAAATCTTCATCTCGACGCGGTAGAATGGGCTTAAATAACAGTAATGAGACAAATTTTGGTCCCTAAGAGACCTCATGATGCAGATGTATGCATGCAAAAAAACACAAATTCTGTGGGGAATATGATTCACACAGAAGAAAAGACGATCCATCGGAGTAATATACTCACCAGGAACAGAGACTCTAACAAGACTCTATGGGGATAATAAAAGAAATGAGATGTGTACAATACACGACTCTAAACTGGGGAAAAACAAAACTGACACAACGTGAACAAAACACGACTCTGATTAGGAGACAGAAAACAGACTGGAGGACTCACTGGGGAGTGAAGGACTCACACTGGGAAAGAATTCCAAAGGAAAATAAATCCATTGGAGAGACACAAGCTGACTCCTGAGGAGAAGCAAAAGAAAGTTCCACTGGGGAAGTAACAAAGAAATGAGATGTTACCAGGCATACGGGTAACAAACTCAGGAAAATCTGACTCCACGGGGGGACCGAGGTCATAATAGGGAGCAGAAAGGAGGGAACACCAAGGATACCGGTTATTGGGTATATAATAGGTGACCGATCAAAGCGTGAATTGGATTTCACTTCCAAAACACTCATCATCCTGAAGAGAGCTAGAAAAGCAAACTTGTTTATAGGATGGACATTCAATTCCACAAGGGAAATGAATCTTACTCTGAGGGGAAAACAATCAAAAGATTGACTCAAGAGTGAACGAGATATAATATCCATTACCGTCAGAACGTGGATAGAATACTCAGATGAGACATATTATTCATTACCGGCAGACCGTGAATAATATACTCGAAAGGAAAATTATCCTGAACCGGTTACTGGGTTGTTTATAGGATAAAATCCGAAGACGTGAATTGGTTTTCACTTCCAAAACACTCATCATCCGAAAGGAGGGCTTGAAAAAGCAAACTGACTTACAGGATGGACATTCGAATCCACGACGGGAAAACGAATCTTACTCAAATGGGGACACAAACCCAAAGAGTGCATGAGATATAATATCCATTACCGGCAGACCGTGGATAAGATACTCGCATGAGATATATTATCTATTACCGTCAGAACGTAGATAATAAACTCGCATGGTAAGAAACACCAGAGATACCGGTTACTGGGTATATAATAGGTGATCTACCGAAAACGTGAATTGGATTTCACTTCCAAAACACTCATCATCCAAACACAAACTGGTTAAAGGATGGCTATTCGATTCTACAAAGAATACGAATCTTGCTCAGTTGGGGAAAATCAACAAAGGATTCCAACTAAAGAGCGCATGAGATATATTATTCATTACCGGCGGACCGTGAATAATACACTCGAAAGGAAAAGACACCAGAGATACCGGTTACTGGGTATATAATAGGTGACTAACCAAAAAGAGAGACAATCGATACCAAGCATACGGGTAAACGAAGGACAACTCAAAGGGATAAATTGCAAGCATCCGGCAATTATCCAACAACAAGAATATTCGACTCCACAAAGGGAACTAACGAATCTTACTCGACTGGGGAAACACAAAAGGCTTCGACTGAAGAGCGCATGAGATATACTATTCATTACCGGCAGACCGTGAATAATATACTCGCATGGAAGACTATCCACAACCGGTTACTGGGTCAACAAAGGATAAATCAACCGAACAGAAAGGCATCGGGATACCAAATTAGGTATATAATGACAACCAATCAAAAGAGCAACAGACATTACCGACAAAAGGGTAAATGAAAGGCGAACTGCTGAGGATAAATTGCAAGCATCCGGCAATTATCGACAGAAGACTAGCTGGGGATGCACTGGTAAACAACCAATGATCCGGGGAACAAATCACTAGCATACGGTGAAAAGACCCACTGGGGATAAAATTGCTAGCATACGGCAATTATCCACAAAAGACTTGCTGGAGATATAAGTGCTGATCTGAGCAACTTATACAAGCAAAGGAAAATCAACATCAGATATTGAATGAAGATAACCACAAAATTAGGGTTTACATCTACCGAATACGGGATAGAAGACCAAAAACTCCGCGTGGGGATAGAACAAATCACAAATCCGCACGGGAAACCAAAAATAGGGTTTATAACAAACCACAAACTGCTGAAGAGCAGGAAAATAGGATTTTACAACTACCGGGTAGTAGGTAGAAAACCAAAACTCTGGCTGTATAACCACAAATTCTATCAAGAAAGCCAGGAAAGATAGGACTTACAACTACCGGTTACTGGGTAGAGGCCCAAAAACACCTTCCGCTGGGGAACAACCCACTGGGAAGTACAAGACATCTGACAAATAGCCAATTCGGGAATGATCCGAAAAGACAGACTGAATAAAGACACGTCCTAATGAGAATATAACTCAAATAGGAAAATCCATCCCAATATATGTGTTGGGAGGAAACGGAAGAAACCGTCATCCACGAGGGTATATCTCAGTGGGGAGCTGCGGAAGAAAAGACAAACATTTTCTGCTTATGGGGTTGACTCTATATGGAGAGATTTTAAACACCCAACACCTGCTTGGGGAGATCTGTAAAGAGATCTATATCACCATAGCAGGAGACACGACAAACAAAAGATATATGGCGAGAAATGCAACATGAATATCTGAATGTTTATGAATATGCATGAATATGCGTGATTTATGTTTGATGAATGCTGACAAAACAGACAATTCTAACACAAACAGGTTCAGGAACCAAACGTCCGGTATTATACTTCCAGGGGAACAACCAACTGGAAAGCCAATCTGCGGAGATCTCTATGCTGTAAAGCAAAGATCTGCAAGTACTGCTGAAGAAGCAGAGAATCAGAGATATCAGGAAACAACCCAATCAGGGTACAGAAAGTCACAACGGGCGAAACGGCCACCAAGACGAATCTGTAGAGGAACAAGAGAAGTCCCAAAGCATATCTGCAGGGGATCCCAGTGTCAACTGAGAAACAAAGGTGCATAAGCACGAACTGCTGTAGAAGCAAATTCACACAACTCTACTGGGGAACATCCCACTGAGGGAGAATGATATCATCCAAGTAAAATCTGACTGCATAAGAAACTCTACTGGGGAAAACTGTCGGCTACTCTCTCGGGGAACAACCCACGGAGGGAGGACAGATCAAACAAGTATATTCTGCAACGAACCGCTCCACTTGGGGAGAATATACACAGCAAATCTGATCACAACAAGTAGATTCTGCAATAAACCACTCTACTGTGGATCACAAACAGTCAGGAAATTAAATCCGTTCACTGGAGGCAAAAACCATCATCTGACCATACCGGAGATTGAAAGAGTATTCAACAGGCAAAACTGCCATAACAAACATTCTGCAGACTACGCTGAGGAAAAGATGGTTGAAAAACTGGGATGTCAACCCAATCAACCACTGAGTAGGAAAATAAATCCTGCTCTGCTGGAGAGAATAAACTCTGATGGAGAGATAGCAATAATTCCACAGACGACTTCGCCGGGGAGAAGGTAAAGTACCGGGTATCAAACCACTGACCTACCAAGTCTTCAAAGAGAAAACGATCGTGCTGAGGAAACAGACAAATCCTGCACACTGCATGGGGAAGAGTGGTAACAACTCCACTTGCAACCCTGGTGGGGATATCAATATCAGCTTTACTCGTGACTCCGAGGGGAGTACCAAACAATCAGCTATACTTATGACTGTGCTGAGGAGACAAATAAAGTCTGGGGAATACGACCCACTGGAGAAAGTGACGGGGCACCAGAATGACAAACCATCAACCACCGAAACTTCTATAAAACACCCATGCTGGGAAAACTGCTGCTGGAGAGAACGAAGTCTTCAACAACAAATCACTTGCGACTGTACTGGGGAACAGCCCCAACAACAACTCTGCTTGAGGAACAACCCCAACAAAGATTTGAAGAAAGAAGATACCACCAAACCAGGAGTATGAACCAATGTCTTACCTGTTGGGAATCATGCCACTCTCGGGAGAGCACTGAGATATTCTTGAGTATCCCTTCAATCTTGTGGATGTTCACTTTGTTTAAAAAAAATTTTGAAAAATTTGATTTGTTTAAAGCAATGATATTTTATCAATTTAAAACATGCAAAACATTTGTTGAATTGAAACAAATAAGAGTGCAAATAATTAGATGAAAAGCTCAAATTGATTTGATAGAATGGTAGTCTGCAAATGGCAAGACTCCATAGATCTGTACAAATTTGAAATCAGTGATATATATTGGAAAAGGGCTACATTGAACATAATGATCCTTTCTCTACCAATTTGAATCTCGATGTATCCGAAGCTTCAGTTGACGACGAATCGAGAATCTTCTGACGAAATGACGACTGATGAACCAGGAAGTCTTGTCAGGATGCAGTTACTTGCCAAATCCCTAATTTTTGCCTAGATTGCCCCAGAGTGAGGTACTCAATCTAGCGGGATGCAAATATATATTTTTTCAAGTCTCTAATTTTTGCCTGGATTACCCTTGCGGGTTCTCCACCGAGACGCTCATTTTTGCCTAAGCCGCCCTTTCGGGTTTTCAACTTAGCGAGCTATTCTGTTTTTTTTTTTCTCTTTTTTTCATTTGCATATACTTTTTTTTCTTTTTTAGGCAAAGTATCTCTTAACTGCATCTGAATTCACAGGACGAGTGAAATCCTCTCCATCCATTGTTGTAAGCATCAAAGCACCGCCTGAAAAGGCTCTCTTAACAACATACGGACCCTCGTAGTTTGGAGTCCACTTGCCCCTGGAATCGGGCGCGAAAGACAAAACTTTCTTGAGCACAAGGTCACCTTCTCGGAACACACGAGGCTTGACCTTCTTGTCGAATGCTTTCTTCATTCTTTGCTGATACAACTGACCATGGCACATGGCAGCTAAACGCTTCTCTTCAATTAAATTCAGTTGGTCGTAACGACTCTGAATCCATTCAGCATCAGTCAACTTGGCTTCCATCAAGACTCGCATTGATGGGATCTCCACCTCTACTGGGAGAACGGCTTCCATGCCATAAACAAGAGAGAAAGGGGTTGCCCCTGTTGAAGTGCGTACAGACGTACGATATCCATGCAAAGCAAATGGCAGCATCTCATGCCAATCTTTGTACGTGACAGTCATCTTCTGGATAATCCTCTTGATATTCTTGTTAGCAGCTTCAACAGCCCCATTCATCTTAGGTCTGTAAGGAGAGGAGTTATGGTGTGCAATCTTGAATTCAGCGCACAATTCATCCATCATCTTGTTATTCAGATTAGATCCATTATCAGTAATGATCCTCTCTGGCACACCATAACGGCAAATCAACTGGTTCTTGATAAACTTCACAACCACCTGTCTGGTTACATTCGCGTATGAAGCGGCTTCAACCCATTTGGTGAAGTAATCAATTGCTACGAGAATAAAACGATGTCCATTGGACGCTTTCGGCTCAATCATGCCGATCATGTCGATTCCCCACATAGAGAAAGGCCATGGTGATGAAATCACATTCAGGAGTGTCGGAGGAATATGAATCTTATCCGCATAAATTTGACACTTGTGACATTTCTTCACATACTTGCAACAGTCAGACTCCATTGTCAGCCAATAGTAGCCTGCTCTCAACATTTTCTTAGCCATGGCATGTCCATTGGAATGAGTACCAAATGAACCTTCATGGACCTCAGTCATCAACAGGTTTGCCTCGTGTCTATCCACGCATCTGAGCAAAACCATATCAAAATTCCTTTTATACAGCACTTCACCACTGAGGTAGAAACTGCCTGACAACCTTCTCAAAGTTTTCCTATCTTTGTTTGATGCCCCAGGCGGGTAGACCTGGTTCTGGAGGAAATTCTTGATATCAAAATACCAAGGCTTGTCATCTTTCACGTCCTCAATTGCAAATATGTGAGCGGGTCTGTCCAAGCGCATCACAGTAATGTTGGGAACATCATTCCACCATCTGACAACTATCATGGAAGCAAGTGTAGCAAGGGCATCTGCCATCCGATTATCCTCTCGAGGAATATGATAAAATTCAACTTCTGTGAAGAAAGTTGAAATTCTCCTTGCATAATCTCTGTACGGGATGAGACCTGGTTGATTCGTCTCCCATTCACCTTTGATCTGATTGACAACCAAAGCTGAATCACCATAGACATCAAGATACTTGATTCTTAAATCAATGCATTCTTCAAGTCCCATAACACAGGCCTCGTACTCCGCCATATTATTCGTGCATTTGAAGGTTAGCCTTGCTGTAAATGGAATGTGCGAACCCTGGGGATTAACAATTACTGCCCCAATTCCATTTCCATATTGATTAACAGCGCCATCAAACACCATCGTCCATCTGGAACCAGGTTCTGGACCTTCATCAAGTGTAGGTTCATCGCAATCTTTCATCTTCAAATACAGAATTTCCTCGTCAGGGAAGTCATACTGAACAGACTGATGATCTTCAATTGGCTGGTGCGCTAGATGGTCAGCCAAGATACTACCTTTGATAGCTTTCTGAGCTCGATACTCAATATCATACTCAGACAGCAACATCTGCCAACGGGCAATCCTCCCAGTTAAAGCAGGCTTCTCGAAGATGTACTTAATTGGATCCATTCTGGATATCAACCAAGTTGTATGATTTATCATGTACTGGCGCAAACGCTTAGCTGCCCAAGCTAAAGCACAGCACGTCTTCTCAAGCATAGAGTACCGAGACTCACAATCAGTAAACTTCTTACTGAGGTAGTATATAGCAAACTCCTTCTTCCCTGATTCATCTTGTTGACCGAGTACACAACCCATCGAGTCTTCAAGAACTGTTAAGTACATAATCAGAGGTCTTCCTTCTACTGGCGGAGACAAAATCGGAGGTTCGGACAGATAATCTTTGATACTGTCGAAAGCTTTCTGGCAATCCTCGGTCCAATCATGAGACTGATCTTTCCGGAGGAGCTTGAATATCGGCGCACATGTGGCAGTCATGTGGGATATAAATCTGGAAATATAGTTCAAGCGGCCAAGAAAACCTCGGACTTGCTTCTCAGTTTTGGGTGCGGGCATCTCTTGTATTGCTTTGACCTTTGCAGGATCAACCTCAATACCTCTTTCACTTACCACAAAACCCAACAACTTTCCGGAACGGACTCCAAAAGTACATTTGTTCGGATTCAGACGAAGCTGGAATTTCCTCAAACGCTGAAAAAGCTTCAACAAATGCTCAATATGCTCAACTTCCGTTCGGGACTTAGCAATCATATCATCAACATAGACTTCTATCTCCTTGTGCATCATGTCATGAAACAAGGTAGTCATAGCTCGTTGATACGTGGCTCCGGCGTTCTTCAAACCGAAGGGCATCACTCGATAACAGAATGTTCCCCAAGGTGTGATGAATGTTGTCTTCTCCATATCCTCTGGTGCCATCTTGATTTGATTATATCCGGAAAATCCGTCCATAAAGGAAAAGACTTTGAATTTAGCTGTATTGTCTACCAACATGTCAATGTGTGGTAGAGGAAAATCATCTTTTGGACTAGCTTTATTCAAATCTCTGTAGTCAACGCACATACGGACTTTTCCGTCCTTCTTAGGAACAGGCACAATATTGGCCACCCATAGAGGATATGTCGAAGTCACCAGAAACCCCGCATCAATTTGCTTCTGAACTTCCTCTTTGATCTTCACTGCCATATCTGGATGAGTTCTTCTGAGCTTCTGCTTCACAGGCACGCACTCAGGCTTCAAAGGCAGGAAATGTTGCACAATATCTGTATCTAAACCCGGCATGTCTTCATAGGACCAAGCAAAGATATCTGAATATTCTCGTAGCAAGCTGATCAAATCTTCTTTAACAGACCCTTCAAGAAGTGCCCCAATCTTCACCAGGCGCTCACAATCTTCAGATCCCAAGTTGACTGTTTCCAAGTCTTCGAGATGCGGCTGAATGATCTTCTCTTCGTGCTCAAGGAGACGGGTGATCTCATCAGGAATCTCTTCAACGTCATCTTCTTCTGCCTCAAGTACAGGGAATTCAAAGTTGGGAGATGGCGTTGGATCATTATGTTCAATGGGTTTTAGGATCAACCTGCATAATGATTTTGGTTAAGAAAAATTCTTCAGAATTTAAACAAGCAAATCATTATGCAGATGAAAAATGTTGCTTTGATAGCTTTTATTTTTGTTTTTGTGGTTTTTTGTGATCACTGATTTCATAAAGAAAAGCAAAAAGTGAAAACAAAGGAAAAACAAATGTTTAACAATGCAAAAATTGAATGAAAACATCATTGTATATATGCTTTGCCAACAATGTCATCACTTCTCCTTTTGGCATGGGAGAAGGGTTTTAAACAAAATGAACAAATTACTCTGATCTATGGATAACTGTAGGAACATCCACAGCGACCCAATTGTGGCAGACACCACCAGGAATAATAAAATTGTCCAAGTCTTCTGCATCTTCTTCTTCAATGATAGCAGCAGCTTCCTCTTCTGCAGGTTGATCAGCATGGATGAATCCTCCACTCGTGAACAGACCTTGCTCGTTGAATGCCCCAGAACCAAAGCCAATGCCAGCCCGGGATCGATTATCTTCAAGTTCAAGCACTTTCCCTAATCCAACGACTGCACCACATTCAATGGCCAGTTTAGCATCTCGGTAGGAAGTGAATGAAGGGGATTTCTTCTCGATTGGTTTATCAATAGATAAAGCTTGGAACTGGGTTCCAACTTCATCCTCTGCATCAATGTACGAGAAAGAAGATAGATTACTGACCAGGAGAGCCTTTTCTCCCCCTACTACAACCAATTTCTTGTTTTTCACAAACTTCAGCTTTTGGTGTAGGGTGGATGTCACGGCGCCAGCCTCGTGAATCCATGGTCTGCCCAAGAGACAGTTGTATGATGGGTGGATATCCATTACTTGAAAAGTGATCTGGAAATCACTTGGTCCGATTTTGATTGGGAGGTCAACTTCCCCAATCACGGTCTTGCGCGACCCATCAAAAGCTTTTACAACAACCCCACTCTGCCTCATAGGAGGACCTTGATATGACAATCGAGAGAGTGTGGATTTTGGCAATACATTAAGGGACGATCCAGTGTCCACCAGTACATTGGACATTGCATCAGATTTGCAATTCATAGATATATGTAAAGCCATGTTGTGGTCTCTTCCCTCCTCAGGGAGATCAGCGTCACAAAAGCTCAGAGTGTTGCAAGCAGTAATGTTTGCAACAATGCTATCAAATTGTTCCAGGGTGACGTCGTGATCGACATATGCCAGGTCCAAGACTTTCTGCAGAGACTCCCTATGGGGCTCTGAATTCAGCAATAAAGAAAGAATAGAAATCTTGGAGGGCGTGTGTAGAAGCTGGTCTACAATATTATACTCACTCTTTCTGATGAGCCTCAGCATCTCATCAGATTCTTCATCAACAATGCCACTCGGGCCACCTGAAGAAATGGGAGTCTTTGGCACAGACGAGGAGGGTTTGGCAACATCAAGTGCCGGATTCTGAACATTCACAGCGTTTCCTACAGGACGCTCAACAGATTCAGAAGAAACAGCAGGAGCTTTGGCAGGTGCAGAAAACACACGACCGCTTCGGGTCAACCCACTGACATCAGCAACAGTGGTCACAGAAGTGGAAGGCAAAGGTACTTCAACTCCATCCTGGACAGCAACAGGATTGTACCGGAAAGGTACGGCTTTATCAGATGAATAAGGCACGGGGCCTGCCGGTTTAATAATCAGAGAAGGCGAAGCTTTAGGCTTGTTGCTATTATACCGAATAACAACGGGCTCAGGTATCTTGAACACCGGGGAGATGACACTCACTTCGGGCTCAACAATATCAACATTGCGATTCTGGAGAATCTCAATGGTACCCTCATTCAACATCTTCTGAAGCTCTCTGCGGACTTGATCACAACCCAAGCGGTTGACAGAACAGACGCGGCACTGGTCATGGTTATGCTCCAAATAGCTGTGCTGACACAGCATCTTATGTAATTCAACCAATGACTGCCGGATATGACTGACATACTTCACCTTGTACTTCCCAAGGTCTTCCTGGATCATATTCACGGATTTCCCATGCGAAGGCAATGGGTTCCTGGTAACATTAGGGTTGGAGTCTTCAAAACTCAGAATTCCGCTTCTCATGAGGTCTTGAACCTTATTCTTCAGCGGGAAACAGTTCTCAACATTGTGGCCCGGAGCACCGGAATGGTAGACACAATGCTGGTCTGGTTTGTACCACCATTGCGGGTTGGCAGGAATAGCAGGAGGATCCCTGGGAGAAACCAACTTCCTCTCCAACAAGGAGGGATAAAGCTCTGTATATGTCATCGGAATAGGGTCGAAGCTGACCTTCTTCCTATCATAGTTCACATTTGCTTGATTGGTCGTACTTCCACGAGGCTGGTAAGCCTGTTGCTGTGGACGCTGCTGTTGCTGTTGATATTGCGGTTGTGGATATTGCTGCTGATGCTGATACTGTTGAGCATTATCCTTGAATACAGGCGCCACACTAGCTACCTGATGCTGATGTTTGGAATGATGTGCAGGCTTCCTCTGAACAGAGGGTCTTCGATGTTTCGGCTGAGACTGCACAGCATGAGCTTCACCTTCTTTCCTCTTAAACGCTCCATACCGTTTAGAGGAAGAACCATCATCTTTTGACAACCGTCCTTCGCGGACGCCTTCTTCAAGTCGCATCCCCATGTTCACCATCTCGGTGAAATCAGAGGGAGCGCTAGCCACCATTCTCTCATAGTAGAATGATCCAAGAGTCTTCAGAAAGATCTTGGTCATCTCTTTCTCTTCTAATGGTGGAGTGATTTGAGCTGCCAGCTCACGCCATCTCTGGGCGTACTCCTTGAACGTCTCTTTGTCCTTTTGTGACATAGACCTGAGTTGATCTCTGTCAGGCGCCATGTCAACATTGTATTTATATTGCTTGACGAAAGCTTCGCCAAGATCATTGAAAGAGCGGATGTTGACGCTGTCCAGGCTCATGTACCAACGGAGAGCAGCACCAGACAAGCTGTCTTGGAAATAGTGGATCAAGAGTTGATCGTTGTCGGTCTGCGTGGACATCTTTCTGGCATACATGACCAAGTGTGCCAAAGGACAAGTGTTCCCTTTATATTTCTCAAAGTCCGGGACCTTGAACTTAACTGGTATTTTCACACCGGGAACCAGACAAAGTTCGGCTGCTGACTTGCCGAAGAGATCTTTGCCTCTGAGAGTTCTCAATTCCTTTCTCAGCTCGAGGAATTGGTCGTTCATTGCATCCATTTTCTCATGAACATCTGAGCCTTCAGACGCTTCAGAGTGATAAATGGTGTCGTCTACCCTAGGCATGGTATGCACGACAGGAGGTACAGGAATAGGGACCGGGCTAGATGCCGGCATTTGAGCGAATGTAGGAGCTGGCAGATCAGGCATGAAGCCAGGAGGCATCCCCCAAGGAAAACCGGGAGGCATGGCATTTGGCTGCTGGGCACTAACAGGCACCGACGTGGTAGCTATCTCAGAAATAACCGTCCGCTGAACGGGAGTTGCTGGCTGAGGAGCAGGCTGATTCTGAGCAGCAAGGAGTTGCTCCATCAATGCGCCAAGTCTGGCGACTTCATCTCTCAAACTCTGGTTCTCTTGTTCCAATTGCTCCATAATCCTTGCAGAGTTGACTCGCGTATAATACCGGTGAGTCAGCTTGTCTTCAAAATAAATGAAGATCAAAGGGTTAGAACCAGAAGACCAGAAAAATGGGTACCTGTTTATGCAGGAATGATGCATGAAATGCTTGTGCAAATGCTTTAATTTTCAAGGAACCCTTAGGGTTTTGTTTGCAATATTTTGAATATTTAAACATCTTAATTGCTCATGGAAAATATTTCATTCAAAATATTAAGACAAAGAAGTACAGCATTCTTTTAAATATTACAAAGAGAAAAGGTAAATGACATCCTATGGATCCCTATTAGCTCGGGATGCTGGAAGACGAGAAGTGTACAACTTCTTGATCTCTCTCTCATAGGCAGCCTCCATATCAGCCTTCTCCTTTGCAAGTTGATCATACTTCCTTTTCCAGAATTTGGAAGACTGAGGAAGCAGAGAAGTCCAAGTGTCGTTCGGATCGTCGATCACTCGGTGCTCGAGAAATTCAATCATATCATCTTTCTCCTTGAGCTGCTGCAGCAATTCCTCCCTCTCGCGGATCCAGGCACGCGAAAGGTCTTCTTCTCTCAACTCCTCTACACGTTGGGTAGGGAGGGTTGAAGGCCCAGCCACATCCAACAGTGTAGGTCTTGGATGATCATATGGCATCAGGTAGGTAGCAGCCCTCTGTCTGACCCAAGAGGTATAGGGCTCCAAAGCAATGCAGTTCTTTGGACCCAATTCATTCCTACCCTTTATGCGAATATTGCGCCAAGCGCGGACAAATCTGGCTTTCAGGCCTTGGGGATCTTTACCCTCCTGAAAGAACACACCTTCTAACAGAATGTTATGGGGTTTATCCTTTAGGGGGAACCCAAGCTGACGACGTGCAAGCGTAGGATTGTAGGTAATCCCACCACATGTACCAAGAAGAGGCACATTGGGGAATTCACCACAAGAGTTGATGATCTGAACGGTATCATACACGCGATCATACCAGGTGATATCATCATTGGTGAGAGACATGAGTCTCTGAGACCACCGTAGACATCCCTTGTTCTCCTGGAAAGCAACTGTCTGCGGCAAGTGCGAAATAAACCACTTGTACAGCAGGGGTAAACAGCAGACAATAACTCCTCCATTCTTCATATTCCTTAGATGCATGGAGACATATGCATCACCCAACAAGGTCGGAACTGGATTAAGAACTGAAAAGATCCTAATGGCATTCATATCGACGAACTTGTCGAAGTTGGGAAACAAAACCAATCCATAGATGAGCAATACGAATAGAGCCTCAAAGGCATCCTCACTCATGGCCTTCCCATAAAAAATGGCTTGAGCAATAAGGAACTCGGAGGGAAAACCCTGAATTCCGCCTTTGATAGTCAGATTAGCTCTAATCAGATCTTCATCTATGTGCAACAGACTGGAAATCTCCCGAGCAGATGGAATACTCTCTAAGCCACTGAACGGCACTTGATCCAGAATCGGAATCCCAATAAGGTGAGAGTATTCTTCCAAAGTCGGCAACAACTGGAAGTCTGGAAATAAGAAGCAATGATAGAGCGGATCATAGAACTGAGCAAGAGTGCTCATCAATCCCTCATCCACTTGAGTAGTCAGCAACGGCAGAAGCTTCCCATATCGAGCTTTGAAACCCAAGGGATCTAGTACATATGATGTCAGATTCCTTAACTCTTTTACATCAGGCTGCTTGAAGCTGTACTTCTTTGTGTGCCTTTTAGGTCTTTCCATGTCTGAAAATTTTGCAAATAACCCTTTAAGTTCCTTGAAAATTTTCTCTTTGATGACATGAATGCGGATGAATGCGTGAATGCATGAATGCAACAAACACACTCAAGGATCAAACAAAGCACACCAAACAAAGGTCGTGGGAAAGCTCTATGTATCCCTAATATCAATCATCCATTTTGGTGGATTTAGGTTTTCACCTTATCGACACCCAAGTTCCATTGATATTAACGATACGTGAACCGGTTCAGACATTCTTAATATCAACCAGCCGCTTTGATGGATTTTAGGTTTTACACCTGATCCGGGATCCATTGATATTAACAATGTTTGAACGACTCAACCACGAATCACGGGTTTGTTGAGAGTCACGAGCATGGAGTTTTGGTTAAGAACCACCCAAAGGGAGTGTACTAGGGTTTAAACCTGCCAGACATGTTCTATCAGAGGTTCCCATAGTCATCGTTCCATCTTTCGAATATTATCGGAGGAACGAATACTCGTATTCCAAGAATATTCTCAAGAGAAACTCTTATGAGTGTAGTATCGCGTAACAATCGTATCAGAACTGACATCTGAACGACCTCCGCACTACGGTCCTAAAAATAGGCCAAGATGGGTTTGGTAAACTAAGGTCCTTGGCTTCTGCGGAACATGATTGAAAGAATAATGCCTACCCACAAATAACTTGTGTGACATTATTAGTTCAACATGACCTCCACCAAGTGAATGGGCTCGCAAGTCAACTGGCTAAGGACTACTCCACACCAGTCGACAAGACTATGCCATTCTCCTATCCTAGAGAGCACTCGAGTTCGGGTATAGAACTCATCTCACAGATCACCAAAGCAAACAAGCAAATGTATATCAAGCAATTCACACATTACAATCAATACATTCATCCCAAATTGTACAAAAATATGCCAGATAAAGAATAACAATATAGCACAACAAGGGTGAAAAGTAGGCAATACAACCAGGGATGATGATCTCCCCAGCAGAGTCGCCACTTTTCTGTAGCGGAGTATTCGTCGCTATATGATCTATCGATTAAATCATAAGCTATGAGATACATTGAAATTTTCGAGTCGCCACCGCACTTTTATTTATCCAAAGGACTGGCTAAAAAGCGAACAAAAGCCTAAGAAGTTTTACACGTAGAAAACTAATAAAAAGATCAGAGATTCTGGGTAAGGGGTAAATTACGCAATGGGAAGGTGTTAGGCACCCACTACGTCCTAGGTACTCCTAGGGAGCCCTTTTCACACTTGTTATGCAAAAATTATTATTTGTTATGACAAAAAGATTGTGCAAACATGATTGGGATGGTGAGAAAAGAATATACAAGTTTTATTATTATTGGGTTCGAACGGATGAACCCGTTGCCTACGTACCTTCCATCAAAGGTAAGGATCAGAACGCCGTAGTTCGGCTAAAAGATTTCCAAAAGTGGGTTAGGTTCAATTTTAAACACAAACCCTAGGTCTTACGTTATCCACGGGAGAAAACTCAACCTTATACAAACAACAACGTCCACCATGTGAGAACAGCTTCAACTGGCCAGAGAGGGGTTAACCCTATAATAGGCGAGGAAGACTTACAATTCAATCACTAAAGACAGAAGGTGAGATTAACATCAACCACTAAGATAAATCAAACCTATAGCTCATGCATGAAAAGATTAATGGACAAAGCCAAAACAAGTGAATGAGTGGAGTTACTGATTATGATTATGAAAATGAAGTCAAAGTATAATTAAGATCAATTCAAATAAGTATTATGAAATGGAGTTTGAAAAAAAGGTCAAGGACTTGAGTCCAGGTTTTTAGTTAGAAAAAAAACATGAAAATGTTTGCACAACACTTATGTCAAGTTTGAAAGATAAAGTGTGAAAAGGTTTAGGACATAATGGATGATGAATGGATGAAGGATGGATAGTAAAACTTCTTAGGAGATTCACTTCTTGAAATCATATAGCAGATGATTCAAGTGTGTCCTTTGGAATAGCAATGGATAATAACAAACAAACAAAACAAAGAAAAAGGTGGATATCGGATGCCAATCAATGGTCTTATACCAATCTCCTAAAACAGAATGGGATATCTGATGCCACTCAATGGTCTTACACTAATCTCCACAGAAGAAAAACAAAGATGAGAAACGGAAGTTAACTGCCAATCTATCTGGACTTAGGTTAACTCCACAGTATGCTCACAGGAAATCCAATGCCACATCACAGGGACTTACAATGGATCCTCACACACAAGAACAAAAGCAACAATATGGTCACAGGAATGCAAATGCCAACTTACAGGGGCTTATAATTGCAACCTCTCATACAAACAGATGAACAAACTATGATCATAGGAAAGCAGATGCCAACTTACAGGGACTTATAACTGCAACCTCACATACAACACCAAACAGATCAAATTATGATCACAGGACAACAGATGCCAACTTACAGGGACTTATAACTGTATCCTCACATACACACAGATAAACAGAAGATATGAGTGACCAATGAGGTCTTACACTCTATCCTTCCATATCACAGGAACAAATGCCAAAGCAATGGACTTACAATTGTCCTCAATGGGCAAACAACAATGATAGCATCACAAAAAGTAAATGAGATGAACATGCACTAATGGCAATTGATGATGATGAATGCATAACATACAAGCAAGCAAATGCATATGAAGCAATCAATCAATCAATGAATATCAGACAGCACACTCTATAGCCAAACAATGGGGGGCTCACACAAGAGGGTTTGACTTTAAAAGTCCACTGTAATAGGTGAAGGTCGCTCTTAACCTGGCCATTGAGGGACTCAGGTGAAGCAGATGAATAGGAGATGAGGGGTGTGCCTCATTGCTTCTATCTCAAATCAGAGAGAGCATATAAGAAAGTGTGGGAGTTCAGAAAGTAGGAACTCTCTCCACATTATTGACTCGATTAGATCTTGGGTATTTATCTCATTGCTTCAACCAGGTACTGGGAGCAAAGAGAGGACACACTGAATAGTGGGGGATAGATTGCTTATCCCTACCTTCCACCAATTGCCTTACTTGAAGGACTTTTCCTGCTTGGGACAATTATAAACACACACAGGCATTGCCTCTTAAGGAGGACTTCAGACAGTTTGCCCGGTCAAATAACAGACCGGGTCTCCAGACTACATGAAGAAGAAGTAATTATACCTCAAAGCAAATGCTATAAAGCAAAGCAAGCAATCAAGTTCAAAGAACTTAGGCAACTAAAGTACCTGAAAAAGTCAAACTCATTAGTAAACAAGTCAACAGTCAAAAGCAAAAGAAAATGAACCAATGGTCACACAGAGGGACCAATTGTGCAAGGCACAAAGACTCAAGCATATGAGTCACCTACAAAACAAAGATTAGCACATCATATAATTCAACTCAAACAAGTATTTGAATGATCCTCAAGGCATTAGTGCTCAACCTGAAACAGATGAACTCAACATAAGCTCAGAAGACCACTAGGGCTAGCCTAGGGTCAAAGATGAAAGAAAAAGTCAAGGCAGCAAGACAAAGTCAACCCAAACCAAGTTTAAACATTCAAGAAACATTCTCAATTGGATTCATAACCAAATCATGCATCATGGTCATTTCATATGCAAAAGGATGCAAAGCATGGCAAGAGAAGCATACAAAAGTCAACAGCAAAGACTTCATTCAAAAGTCAACTCAAACATTTTCAAAAATCATGAAATAAATCACACTCACTCCTAACATCTAACATGGTATACATATCAAATTTCATGGCATTTGGATGAGAGGAAGGCAGTCAACAAAAATCATGAAGTCAAATCCAATTCAAGTAAGCATGGTGAAAGTCAACAAGCATGGGTCAACTTCAAAAAATCATATCAATTTGAAAACAGAAGAGAAATGAATGAGATTAACACCAATGCAAAGCTTGAAGTGTCTAGTTGTCACATATGAAATTTCATGGACATACAATATGATTTGAGAATTTCACAAAAGATTTGGCAAGGTATAGCACAAAAAGTCAACAAATGACCACATATGGAAGAAAATTCTCAATAAAATGGAAAACAGCAAGATTAATTCCAAGAAAATTCATACATCAATTAGACATACAAGGGATCATTCATGCAAAATTTGGAGTCATTTGGATAAGAGGAAGCATGTGAACAAAAATTGTACATTTGCATATCATTGGCGTGACACAAATTGTCACACCCTAATTCAAAAATTCATATCTATCAAACCACAAATGAGAAATCCACAAACTTTATATGGAAATGAAGATCAATGTGTCTAGTTTCACCACAAAAAATTTCAGGCTCAAAGGATATGACATGAGTATTTCACAAAGAGAATGGAACAAGGTATCAATTTGGCATACATGTCAAGAAAATAATTACCATAAAAAATCCAGCCAATGGAAAAATCATTAAAAATCACAATTAAATGAAGGACACATTCATGATCATGAGGACAAAATTTCAAGATTTTTGGATAACAATTGAATTGAAAAAGAATTGTTTAAGTTGAGTGGAATTATGGGTGAAATATGAACACAAGGCATGGCATGAGTGGTCAACATAAGTCAACAAAATGGCAATTGTGTGAATAGTGCAGTCACTTAGTGAAACGACTGCGCTTCAGGGGAGAAAACGGAATGTTCTCATTGGCTCCCAGCCAATGGAACAGTGGCATGCGCAGCAACAGCCAATGGGCTTCGAGTTTTCTGGGTTCATCATAACCCTTAGGGTTTGGCAACAACAGGGCAACAGGCTCCATTTCATAATTCATCATATCATCATGAAATTCAAACAAACATGGCAATGGTGATCGACAGCAACACAAAAACTTGACTAGCATACAACAGCATTCATCATCATTCATCATTTAAATCGACAGCACGTGAACACAGCAACATTCAATAATCAAACCAACAAAATCATGAGGAAAAATCTGGACATGGTAAGTTTCGAAACAGCCAGCATAGCATCATCATCATTCGACCAAACCAAAACAAATGACAGCATGGTATTATCAACATCAGCTTGATTAATCAACCAGAAACAACAGCAAAATGTAACAATACATAGGTCAAACATCCACAACCAACACAACCAAATATCAATTCTGTGGATGCTGCAAGCAAGTTTAAAGGTTTCTCAAACAGCAGGGCATTGACAGCATTGGTATTCATCATCATCATGTTTCAAAACAATAACACATAACAGCATAGCAGGCACACATTCATGTTTCAAAATTGCAGCAGAATTTTAGCAACAGCATGGATTTAGCAGCAATGGTATCATGTGACTTCATGCAATCAATTCAAACTGAAACCCAACAAGAGCTCACAAACAGCATGGCAAGGGCATTCTTCTCATGTTCATTAACAAATAAAACTCAAACAGCCACATGGACTCCACATGATAATACACACATGATGTTTATGCAACATATAACAGCAACTAACATCATTCAACAACAGCAGGACAATGCATAGCAGTGGTATGTCGAATTCAATAGCAGACCAAACACAGTGTAATAGCATCACATGATCACAAACAATAACATCAGCCAAACTAGTGCATACATAAAGTCATGATTTATGGAAAGGACCAAGGTTTCAACTACAGCAGCATTGGGATTTCACATGGCAACAGCATTCAAACTCATCATTAACTCGACAAACCCATAAACAGCACCAAGAAAACAACATGGCAATAATAATGCTCTTCAATGCAAACATGTTATACACAACAAGACCAAGACACACAATCAGCACAGCATTCAAGCATCATTATCATTCAACAGCAAACCAAGCAAAAGCACATAGCAGCATTCATGTTTTAAAACTGCAGCAAGGTTTAGCATGGCATCAATGTGTTCATCCATATCCAAACAAAATTTGATCAGCATACAATCAACATGGTATTGGCTCAGGTAATATCAATTAGCAATTAAATAAACACGAGCATAGTTCCATGTAATCAACATGGAGGTCATGGTAATTGCAGTTCCAACAACACATAACTGACATGGCCTTGGTAATGTCCATAATGCAACCAAACAACAGCATACAATATGGATTGGAGTTCTGGAAAAACATGAGGGTTTATCATAACAGCCTGGTATAGCATCATGTTCATCATATCAAACAGAACCAACAACAGCAACAACACGTTTCAAAATTGCAGCATGGTATAGCACAGTAGGTTCATGCAATTAAAACAGACGACAGCAGCAGTATTCATCATTATCATGTTATCCAACAAAACAAACAACAGCCAATGGTCATGCAGCATTTAAACAACAGCCAACAACACAATTCAATATTGCAGCAGAATTATGCAGCAAGGCAACATCAGTGATAGGTTTTTAGAAATGGGGCAATTGCAGCCAACACCAATAAATAGACAGCAAGGCATATTCATGTTCATCATGTAATCATCCAAACAACAGCAATCAAATAGCATGGTGCTCAACATGGTATCATCAACATCAAAACAAAGTGACTTGACCCAACATACAATACATTATTCAGCAACAAATAGTCAACCAACAAGTATAATTCCTGGACAGTTTAAGGTTTAAGAACAAACTGCAGCAGGGCACATTCATGTTGTCACCAACATTGGAACAAAATAACTTGACCAAACATACATCAGCATGGTATTAGCAAGCAGTCAACATAAATCATATGGTTTTCTGGGAAAATATATTAGTTTTCATGAACAGCAGCAACAACATCATTCTGAGCTCGTAAATTCGAGATGCTCAGAAAACAAAAATCACACATACTAACATCATCATTAAACATCCATCAACACAAATCCAGCAATGGTTTTCAGTATTTCACACTATAGAGTGAGATTCGAGCAAAGAAACAATGGTGTACAAAACTTCAGGTCAGCATATCTTCAAACACACACAACCATTTGCCACGATTCCAGTTGTAATAACACTAGCATACCATGTTCTATCCTAAACCTAGCATGATTTGGTGAAAGGAAAGGGTCAATTACTTACTTGATTTTGAAGTCAAGTGAGATGCAGTGCTGGTTTTGATGTTGCAGCCCGATACAGATGTCCACAATGCCTTGCAATGATGGAAGCTTGAGGTCTTTTGGCTCAATGGTGCATGGAAAACCTCACAGCTCTAACTGCCATTTGAGATGCTTTGGAAAACAGGAAATGATGAAGGCTGGACAGATGATATTTGATGGTTCAAGAGAGCTCACCAAGGTGTTTTTGTGGAGAAACAATGAAGGGTTACTCGAAGGCTTTCAAGGTTTTGTGCAGAAAACCAATTTGATGAAAAATGGTGATTTGAGAGTAGAGAGAGTTCTGTGCTCGTGGCTGCTTTCCTAGGGTTTTGTGCAGAAAATCCACTTATATACCACTGTTTAACAATACTAAACCAATGCCTAAGCTTGCTTAGTTCAAAAGAAGGCAATTACACATTTGCTAATTTGGTCAAGTGTATAGTGGAGGTGTGAATTTGGCATGGTTTTGGGCCTGCTACAAGCTGTACAGACTGTTGCCAATGCTGCTTTGGTTGTACATGAAAAGGCTGTACTGGCTTTGCTTCAATGAATCAAAAATGCATTTGCCAAGTTTGTATATAAGTGGAAATGGGGGGTGTGTGCTGCTGCGAATTGGGCCTGAGCATGCTGCAAATGGCCAGCACAAATGCTGTCTTTGGTCTGCTAAAGGAATGCTGTACTTGCTTTTGCTCTTCTCCAACCAATTGCTAAAATTGCCAAGATTGTACTATGGTTCAAAATGGTGGTAAAATGGTGATGTGATGGTGGTTTTGGACTTTGAGCAAATTACAAATAATATATGAAACATTTCCCAATTGGCAAAAATGAGAAAAAAGTCCTAAATCAAAAAGTCAACTATGAGTCAAACCTTGATTTTTAAATGAAAAGGTCCAAAAATGCCATTTTGAATGGTAAAGTTTTAGGTCATGAAATTTATATTTTTGGAAAGAGGATGAAAAATGTGATGTGTAGGAAAAAACCCCACCAAATTTGGCCTTATGGTTTGAGAGTTATGGCTTGTTGAAGTTCAAAATTTGGTGAAAATGATTTGATCATATCTTGACAACCACACATGGGATTTTGATGTTCTAGGACTTTTTGAAAATGGGAAGACAAGATCTTCAACTTTCATGTTGGGCAAAAATTCATTTGAAGCTTGTATCATGATGTAAGTTTAAGATCAAGAAGTTTCCATTTTTGGCAGTTGAAATTACAGGTCCACTTGCTATTTCTGGAAAATTTTTGATTTGACTTGATTTTCTTCCATGATGAGGTTGAACATGATAGATGAGGCTTATACAAGCATGAATGAACTTCTTTAAATCAATTCTAATCATCAAATCCTGATTAAGCCAACAGTTGACCAAGTTTGACTGTTTCTAGGGTTTTGGACTGACTGATCCTCTTCTGATGAATTCCAAACCCTAATTCTTTGAGGACTTGACTTCAAATGATGTCTCAAGTCATATGAACTTTTGATTATTGAGCATGGTGCCCAAATTCTGCAAGAATGGCCACCATCCATTGCTTTGACTGACTGTTGACCATCTTGACCTAATTGCTGATGATTGCTTCCACTGCAAGCAACAAGATTAGACTGACAATATTTTTGTACTTTTTTTGAATGATAAACATATGAAGGCAAAGATATACAAATGCAAAGTATGCTTGGTGATCAAGAAACAAACCCACAAGGCAAACTATCCACTAAGAGGGGACAAAGGCATGCAATGATCCTTGAGGTTATGATATGAATGATATGGGCCATGAGGGATCTTAGGGCCCAAAATTGGGGTCTTACAAACTCCTGACACAGTTTTGCCATCATTTTATTGTTCAAATTAGAACCATTATCAGTAATGATTCTTTCGGGAACCCCATATCTGCAAATGATGTCTCTCTTCAGAAATCTGGCGACGACCTGCTTTGTCACGTTTGCATAAGAGGCTGCTTCCACCCACTTGGTGAAGTAATCAATAGCCACTAATATGAACCGGTGCCCATTCGAAGTCGTAGGCTCAATCTTCCCAATCATATCGATGCCCCACATAGCGAACGGCCACGGAGACGACATCAAACTCAACGGATTTGGAGGCACGTGCACCTTGTCAGCATAAATCTGGCATTTATGACACTTCCGCACTAAGTTGAAACATTGGGCCTCCATTGTCATCCAGTAATAACCAGCCCTCAACAGCTTCTTCACCATTGCATTTCCACTGGCATGGGTACCGAACGACCCCTCGTAAACCTCTTTCATCAACTGGCTTGCTTCTTTATCATCAACACATCTGAGCAAAACCCAATCGAAATTTCTCTTGTACAAAACCCCATCCTTATTTAGATAGAACACCATGGCCAACCTCCGCAGAGTCTTTCGATCCTTCTTGGATGCTCCCTCAGGATACTCTTGGGTCTCCAGATAGCGCTTGATATCGTAATACCACGACTTCTCATCATCAGGCGTTGTGTCAACAACAAACACATAAGTCGGTCTATCCAGACGTCCTACCTCAACACTGGGGAACTAATTCCACCACTGCACCTTAATCAAGGCGGCCAGAGTAGCCAAAGCATCGGCTAAAGGATTCTCCTCTCTAGGCACATGATGCATTTCCACCTTGGTGAAAAACGTCAACAATCTCCTCGTATAATCCCGATATGGAATTAAATGAGACTGATGCGTATACCATTTTCCGTTAACCTGGTTCACAACCAAAGCTGAATCTCCATATATGACAAGGTTCTTGATCCTCAAATCAATCGCCTCTTCAATCCCCAATATATAAGCTTCGTATTCAGCCACGTTGTTGGTGTACTCAAATGTTAGCCGGGCAGCAAAAGGAATGTGGGATCCTTTCGGCGTAACCAAAACAGCACCAACTCCGCTACCATTCACGTTAACGGCCCCATCAAACATCAGAATCCATTCGGATTCAGGGTCAGGTCCCTCCTCCGGGATTGGTTCCTCACAATCTTTCGATTTGAGAAACATGATGTCCTCATCAGGGAACTCAAACTTCATCGGTTGATAATCCTCAATAGGTTGCTGGGCGAGGTAATCAGACAATACACTCCCCTTGATTGCTTTCTGAGAGGTATATTAAATATCATATTCGGTCAAAATCATTTGCCATCTCGCCACCCGTCCGGTCAATGCTGGCTTCTCAAAAATGTACTTGATTGGATCCATCTTGGAAATCAACAAAGTGGTATGAACCAACATATACTGCCTCAGTCGGCGAGCAGCCCAGACCAAAGCACAACAAGTTTTCTCGAGCAGTGAATATCTTGTTTCACAGTCGGTAAACTTTTTGCTAAGGTAGTATATGGCATGCTCTTTTCGACCAGACTCGTCATGCTGCCCCAATACACACCCCATAGACCCCTCGAGGACCGTCAAGTATAGAATTAACGGTCGTCCCTCCACAGGAGGCATCAGAATCGGAGGCTCCTGCAA
The DNA here is from genome assembly GCF_024323335.1 of Lathyrus oleraceus. Classification (NCBI taxonomy): domain Eukaryota; kingdom Viridiplantae; phylum Streptophyta; class Magnoliopsida; order Fabales; family Fabaceae; genus Lathyrus; species Lathyrus oleraceus. The sequence goes on along the minus strand of NC_066581.1, from coordinate 315,216,176 downwards.
ATACTCTTTTATCTTTTCAAATGCCTCTTGGCAATCATTATTCCACCTGACCGTTTGATATTTTCTTAACAACTTGAATATTGGTTCACACGTGGCTGTTAGGTGAGATATGAACCGTGAAATGTAGTTCAATCTACCTAAGAAACCACGAACCTCCTTTTCTGTTCTCGGCTCAGGCATCTCTTGTATTGCTTTTACTTTAGCAGGATCAACCTCGATTCCTCTTTCACTTACAATGAACCCCAGCAATTTACCGGACCACACTCCGAAAGTGCACTTATTCGGATTCAACCTCAGTCTGAACTGTCTCAGGCGGTCAAACAACTTGGCCAGATCTATCAAATGCCCTTCTTCTGTCTGGGACTTTGCTATCATGTCATCAACATAGCATTCGATTTCATGATGAATCATATCATGAAACAAAGTCACCATGGCCCTCTGATAAGTAGCACCGGCGTTTTTGAGACCAAATGGCATCACCTTATAACAGAAAATGCCCCACGGTGTGATGAACGTTGTTTTCTCCATATCATCTGGCGACATTTTGATTTGATTATAGCCAGAAAAGCCATCCATGAAGGAAAATACCGAGAACCGAACTGTATTATCTACCAACGTATCAATGTGAGGTAGCGGGAAATCATCTTTCGGGCTAGCTCTGTTCAAATCCCGGTAGTCCACACACATTCTCACCTTCCCATCCTTCTTCGGGACCGACACAATGTTCGCGACCCAAGGTGGATAATTAGTGACAGCGAGGAAACCAGCATCCAACTGCTTCTGCACTTCCTCTTTGATTTTCATTGCCATCTCAGGTCGAGTTCTGTGCAACTTCTGCTTCACTGGAGGACAATCTGCTCTCAACGGTAGCTTGTGCACAACAATATCGGTATCCAACCCTGGCATATCCTGATAAGACCAGGCGAAGATATCAACATACTCTTTCAACAAGGCTACCATTCTGCTCTTGACACTCTCCTCCAAAGCAGCCCCGATTTTCACTTCCTTTCTGACCTCGTCGGTACCCAGATTCACAACCTCAACCTGTTCCTCGTGCGGCTGAATCACCTTCTCCTCTTGTTACAATGAACCATTACGCTTCGGGAAAAACGTATGGCTTTCATGCAGATAAAATTGAAAAACAGAATTACTCTTCAAGTAGAATGATAGTGATGATCTTTTCGGCCTTCCAGTTCTGGACTTCCATCCCTGGTACGCACGGCTTTATCCATTAATCAATCTCACTGTCACTGTCAACTTCTTCACTCACCATACAGATGTGATCTGGATCCAGCATTCCATCACTGGTGAATGTGAATGACGGACGACGTCCTCTGCCTTGTCCAGACAAGCCTCGACCCGGCTGATAACCCACTCCGAATCGGTCTTTCTTGGCGGCGATGTCCATCATCTTCCCCCAACCTGGAGCTTCTCCACTCTTCACCACCTCAGCGGCCTGCTTATACGAAGAAATGGACGGCTTCTCCTCTTCTTTGGCAAAAAGAGCATTCTCCATCTTGACGGTTTCAAATGCTTGACTCGGCGTTTCCCATATCTCACCGTCCATTTCAACATACTTGAACGATGATAGGTGGCTGACAAAGATATCCTCCTCTCCGCAGACTGTGACGACCTGCCCGTCCCAGATATACTTCAATTTCTGGTGCAAAGTCGAAGTCACTGCCCCAGCAGCATGAATCCATGGTCTACCCAACAGGCAACTGTATGCCGGCTGAATATCCATGACATAAAATACCGACTTGAACACCTCGGGCCCGATCTTCACCGGGAGCTCCACTTCCCCGAACACCGCCCTCTTCGAACCGTCAAAAGCTCTCACTATCAGGTCAGTGGGCGTCAAAATTAACCTTTCACAGTTCAGCTTCGCCAAGGCTTTCTTTGGCAACACATTTAAAGAGGAGCCGGTATCAACCAACACGTGCGAAAGCACGGCTCCTTTACATTCCATTGCGATGTGTAACACCCGATTATGGTTCCTCCCATCCACAGTTAGATCAAGGTCGGTGAAACCCAGCCCATGACTGGCATTGAAATTTGACACCACCGTCTCTAACTGATTAATTGTTATCTCCTGGGGAACATAGGCTCTCTTCAGTATTTTCAATAAAGCCTCTCTATGCCCCTCGGAGCTCAGCAATAAGGACAAGATTGAGATCTTGGATGGCGTCTGTTGCAAGTGGTCCACAAGCTTGTACTATGACTTCTTGATGATTCTAAAAAATTCTTCAGCTTCATCATCAAGTTCTCTTTCCGACCCACCAGGCGTCGGTGTCACCACAGAAGTACCCTCACTTACCACTTGTTTTCCTCTTGCCCTGGCTAAAGCCTCGGCCTTTTCTTTCTTTTCTCTCTCTCCCTCTCCACTCCTTAAAGCGTCAGGTGCAAACAACCTTCCACTGCGAGTGAAACCACTGGGTCCGGCATTATCCACCTTTGAAACGGTAGTTTCATCCGCAGTCTGATCATCTAACTTCTCCCCATTACAATATACCTCTCCACCATAATGCCACGGCACGGCGTCATCTTTGTCATAAGAAATTGACCCAGGTACCGTGATAGTAACTGGAGCCGCATCTGCCAGCGTTGACAAATCAACCGGGTCGAAGTAAATGGTTATGGTGGAGACATCTTCCTTCCCCAGATCCACCTTCTCAAACTTGAGGCTTCCCTCATCCATCATCCTCTGGACAGCCTCCCTCAACAATATACACCCATTGATAGCAACAGTGCACGCAGCACAACAGTTATCACAGCCCGGAAAGACCCCATTCTTCAACAACTGTCGTTTGACCTCAGCCAACGGAGTCTTCAACTGGTCTACACTCATTAGACCGATTCTTCTACCATCTTCCGAAATTGCATTCACCCCCATTTGACCATGCGCGGGCATGGGATTAGCATTCACATTTGGAGATTGTGCAAAATTGATTGCCTTAGAATCCACTAAGTCCTGGACCACATGCTTAAAAGCTTTATAGTTTTCCACGTTATGTCCCGGGGCACCTGAGTGAAATTCACATTTGGCGTTCTCATCAAAACTGGGAGGTCTCCGATCGGGTCTCAACGGAGCCAACGTTCTGAGCTGAACCAACCCCAAATCCTTCAACTTCTTCAGCAAGAATGAGTAGGTTACAGGTGGCCTATCAAATTGACGATCATTCATTCGTCCTCTTACTTGATACCCGGCCCTCTGCGGTCTCTGTTGAAAGGGTTGTCGTTGTTGTTGCGGTTGTTGCTGTTGCTGTTGTGCACGCTGATTATCAGCACGAATGGTTACCACAGTAGTGTGCTGGTAGTAACGATCCCTACTCTGTCCTCTTTGGGTATACACAGCGCTGGTATCACCCTCCTTCTTCCTCTGACCATTTCCAAAGGGCTTCTTCGACCCAGATGACGAAGCGCTACCCTGTATCTTCCCCAGCTTCAACCAACTTTCAATTCTTTCTCCAGCCACCACTATATCAGCAAAATTGGTAACCGGGCATCCAACCATTCTTTCAGCAAAGGTCCCCTGCAGGGTACCCATAAACAGATCCGACATTTCTCTATCCACCAACGGAGGTTGGACCCTGGCAGCCAGCTCCCTCCATCTCTGCGCATACTCTTTAAACCCCTCGTTAGGCTTCTGAGACATACCCTGCAATTGGGTACGGCTAGGAGCCATATCAGCGTTGAACTGATACTGTTTAAAGAATGCATCTCCAAGATCTTGCCAGCTTTTAATGTTAGAAGATTTCAATTTGGTGTACCATTCCAAAGACCCTCTAGACAAACTGTCTTGGAAGAAGTACATCCACAGCTTCTGGTCCATTGTATAAGCAGAAATCTTACGGACAAAAGCCTGGAGGTGAGTTTCCGGGCAAGAACTCCCATTATACTTGTCAAACGCAGGCGCTTTGAACTTTTGCGGGATCACAATCCCCTCGACCAGCCCCATATTAGACATATTGACAACCCCTGGAGTAGCATAGCTTTCAAGAGCCCTTATCTTCTCCGCCAACACCTGAATCTCTTTATTTGGTGGTTGGACACCGTACTGCCCAAACTGTTCATTTATCATGGAGAATTGATCTGCTTCTCTGTCTTCCTCTCTATCCTCTTCAGCCCCAAAGAAAGGAGGAAACAAATTGTCCTTCAGATTATTGCCCATTGGACCCGGTCTACCGCCTGTGGCAGCACCAAAACCACCAGCATTATTAGTCACTACACCAACAGTTGTCCTCTTTCCGAGATCTCCCCCATCCCTGGAACCACCAAGGCCGTGATTGGAAACACCTTCTACATTGACACCACTATTAGCAGCTGAAGCCCGCTCGAGCTTCTCCACTTTATCATCAAGTGCTTTTTGCCCCACAGCAAACCCTTGCATGACATTAATCAGTTTGTTCATTTTCTCCTTCAGCTCGAGAAAATCTGCATTGGGTAGATCCATCAGCCTGGGTGTGTTGCGTCTGGTAAAGTATCTGTGTGGACGGGTTGTGTGCAAGGGAATGACTCTACGAGCACGAGCAATGATTCCTGAAACAATCAAGCACGTTAGAAACTGACACCTGCAAAATAGAAGATAAGTTATTATGATTATGCATGAATGCAATGTCTATCCATATGAGGAACACTCTGTCTTTTCGATCCTGGCTTCATCGAGACAGATAATAATTCGGCAGCAATATTCTGACATTCATCGAATGATTCCATTAATCAAAGATACCACCTAACCATGTGTGTGCTGTGTGAGTGCATACAGGAAAGAAAATAAAGCTTTGGAGATCGATCACTGAATGAAAATAACCATTGTATACCCAAAATACACAATAAGTGCAATAGTCATACATCAGGATGATACAAATTAAATACAATTCTCCAGAATCAAAAAGAAAATACAAACAAGTGAATTCCGTCAACAGGCCTGACAGTAATCCAACACAAATGATAACAAGAGGCTACACTGAAGAAGGCCCCACAGAAGGCTCTGCGTCGTCAACCATCCTGGTAAACTTCACCACGAACCTGAGCTCGGTATTCTCCTGCTGCAATCTCCCTATCTCCTTCTGGTGAATCTTCATCTGTCGGAAATAATGATCTCTCTCAGCAATGTAATGATCTCTCTCGGCAATGATATTCGCGTTTTCTGTTTCCTTAATCTTCATCTTTGTTTCCCACTCGGCGATAAGGACCCTGACTCTGTCGTCCCTCTGATCCCTCACAAGGATTTGTCTCCTCTTCTCATCTTCAATGACCTTCGAAGCTCTAGCCAACCTCTCCTTGGTGATGTCGTGCTCCCTTGTGGATGACTCTAAAGCTTGGCTGACCTTGCCATAATAAGCGGTGTCTATCTCAAAACGCTTCACTTCCATGGTGTAGCACCTCAAATTTGCACCTCCCATTTTGTACATTCATTTCATGATTAGGTCATTAACATTGCATTGTTCATTGCATAGTTCATCAGTTCATCAGTCAAGACTGGTCAGGAGGCTTAGTTATGCAAGCAAGCAAGTGCATTTCCTATGGAAGCAAAGCCCTAGGGTTGGTTCAATGAGTTCATATGATTCAAGGATCATTTTGAGTTGGTTTGGCCAAGCATTGGATGTTCAAAGCTCATCAGTTCATGATCAACTCATCTGAAACCCTAGAAAGTCAACCAAAGTCAACTGTGCATTCAATCATGGATTTGAAGGTGGGAGATGGTTAGAGAGGCCTCATTCATGTCAATACAAGTCTCATTTGACATTTCAAACATCAACATTGAAGGATTTGAGGTCAGATGAAAACTTTCCAAAAATAGTAAGTGACCTGTAATTTGAAATTGCCAAAAATGGAAAGGTTTTCTCCTTAAGATTACATCATCAAGAAAGCTTTAAATCAAATTTTGTCCAACATGAAAGTTGAAGATCTTGTTCTCCCATTTCCAAAAAGTCTAAGATCATGAATTTCTCATGTGTGGTTGAAAAGATATGGATCAAAACATGGCCAAGTGTGGATTGAACTTCAAAAGTGCATAACTTTCAAACCAAAGCTCCAAATTGCATGGCTCTTTTTGCTAAATTCTTGTCATGACCTATAATTTCATAATCTTACATTGCATAACATCATTTCCCATTTCATGAACATTTGCAAAATCTTGATTTTTTGGAGGGAAATTTCACAATTTAAATTTGGTAATTCATTTGAATATTTTACAATTGCCAATGGTTTTAAAATGCATTTTTAAGTGAAATTAACATGAATTCGTGCACTGTTCATGCACCATTTTCATGCAAGGGTGAAAAACCACATTTTGTCCAAACACCTTGTTTTCACTAATTTCAATTACCATTTGTTAAGCATGATTAGGAACTTGACTATTTAGGAGTATATAAGTGAAAACCTAACAGAAAACACTAACCACAATTCACAAATTTCAGATCTCAAATTTTTCTCAAATTTTTCTCTCATTTTCTTCAATCAATTCACAAATTCTTGCTTCATTCTTCATCTAACATCATCACTGATCAAGATGCAAGCAAGAACCACTTGAATCCGTGCCATTTAAAGCAGCTCAAAGCAAGAATTCATCAATGGTGAAATCCTCATTCTGTTGATTCAAGCTCAATTGGACATCAAGAACTCCTCCAATCCACTCCACAAGCTTGCTAGAGGAAGATCTAAGCACTACAAGGCCAGGAACTCGTGGATTTGAAAGCTGCTCTTCAAGAGGTGTTGAAATCGATCCTCTCTTTTCTTAATTTCATTATGCGATACTTGTAGAGCTTGCTTTTGTGATCATGTTGAGCTTCGTTTCACTTAATTCCGTGCTATATTGAGAGAGAATCGAAGATTTAAAGTTTCATGATGATTTTTCTTTCATTCGATTCATGCATGTTGTGATGTTTTTGGATGAAAGGCGTGTTGATTCTTATTATATGATGTTAGATCTACACGTTGCCATGATTAATTGTTGATTCTGGAATTTTTGTTCATCATGATTCTTGCTCTGTTTACTGTTCCTTGGCTGTCGCGCGAAGAAGATGATGCAGGTGCTATGGCAACGGTTTTCCACTTGTTTTACGCAACACTTTTCTGTTTCCAAAATGTTCCTGAAAACCGTTGCCAAAATTGCTAGGGTTTCACGCTATTGGTGCATGGCGCTCTCACGCTCGCGCGCTGATTGGCTGATGCGTTTCTAAGTGAAACGCTGCGCTTTGGCTCTTGGCGCCAAACTCTCCATTCAAATTAATTCCATATATTCCATTTAATTCTATTTCCATTCAATTTTTATTTCATTTTTCAATTGCATTTTAGAAAAATCATAATAAATCAAAAAATGATCCAAATGACATGGGGATTTTTGCTATGGTTTTCTTTTTTTCACTAGTTTTTTATCAACATGATAATCAAAATTGTGCTTGGATGGAAAATATTTTGGCCTAGGGTTTGTGTGCATGTGTCATATTTTGTACCTTGCTTGCTATTTCATTTGTGAAATGATGGTTGTTTATCCAATGCTCATGAAATTTGACATGCTTAAGCTAGACATCTTGCTGGACATTTTGGTGTTGAGTTTGAATTTTTATCATTTGTGGTTGCTGAGATATGCTCATGTTAATGTAGGTGTCACAATGTGTGTCACACCTTTGCTTGTCCAATTTGGTTGATTTCTTTGCCATGCCAAATAAATGCCAAATGATGTGATTTTTTGTGTGATGCTTCTTCTGGATGTTGTGATTGATCATGATTTTTTTGTGGATTTTTTGGATTCATTTCTGATTTGTTTGATATTTTTCTTTCTGGATGATCATTTGTGCACTTTTGAATAGTGTTGAACTTCAATGATTTGTGAAATGCTGGTTGTGTATCATATGAACTTGAAATTTTGCACATTGATTCTAGACATATTGAAGTTTGTTGTGGCTTTGATTGGAGGTCTTTATCATGTTTGAATTCTGTTTTAGGCTTGTGCTAAGTTGATGTAGCATTTTGTGTCTCAATTGAGCTTGTTTGTGCTTGCCTTGCCTTATGGAATTTGATTGCCATGCTTAAACTTGTCCAAATGCCTTGATTTTTGGTATGTTAATCATGTGATGTGTTCTGTTTAGCCATGATTTTTCTGGAGATTTATTGAATCATTTTTGAATTAATGTGGACTTGTTCACTCTGTTGCTTCAATGAACTTTGAACTTACATGCCTTGTCTTATTTGATTTGTGAAATGAATTTGGTTGATGCTATTGACATGCGACCTTTTGGATGAAGTTCTTAATTGATTGAAGTTGCTTCATGTCAATTTTCATGTTCTGTTTTGAATTATTTCTCCCTCTTTGACCCTAGGCCTTGTCCTAGTGGTTGGTGCTTATGTTCGAGCTTTGTTTTCAGGTTAAGAAGCACATGGCCATAAGAGGATTGATTCATTTGCTTGAGTTGGATTATTTGATTAATGTTGACTAATCTTGAGTTGTTTTGTAGGTGGCTTTTAGCTCATTTGAGTTGAGCTTATGCCTTGCACCTTGTTGCATTGCTTGTCTGTTTGACTGTTGACTGTTGACTATTGGTTGTCTGTTTAGTTCATTTGACTTGTGTACTGATTGAGTTGGATTGTTTTCAGGTACATTAGTTGCTTAGGTTCACTTTAAACTTGCTTTTTCTTTTGCTTGGTTGCTTAAGCATTGAGGTATAACTCTCTGACTTCATGTAGTCTGGAAGACCTGTCCTATTACTTGGGCAGACACCTGTCTGAAGCCCTCCTTAAGAGGCAATGCTTGTGTTTGTTTATCTTTGTGCCAAGCAGGAAAAGACCTTTGATAAGGCAATTGGCAGATAAAAGAGATGTGCAATCCATCTCCTGCTATTCAGTGTGTCATCCCTTTGCTCACATTACATGTTGATGCATTGTGGATATTAACCCAAGATCTTTGTCGTGTCAGTCATATGTGGAGAAGAGTTCCAAATTTCTGAACTCCCACACTTTCATTTGTCAGAAGCTCTCCCAGGCCAGGGATAAGAGCTGTGAAGTCTTATCTTCACTTCCCATTTCATCCGCTTCACCCTAACTCTCAATGTTAGGGCTAAGAGCTAACATCACCCTGTTACAGTGGCTTGTTTGTCGAGGTTGACATGACCCCTTGACTAAAGCCTAGCCTTGTTTGAACCCCTCTGTTTATATATAGTGTGTGTGCTTGCTTTGTGCTTCTGTATGACTGTTTGTGCTGTTTAGGATAGCTTGCTCCCTGTGCAAGTTAGATAGAAACTTCAACCTAGGACCATGGTGAATTTGCATGATAACTATTAGGCTCGAGTTAGTCTCCCTTCTAGTTTGTCATTTCCCAGTCTCTGGTTAGGTTAGAAGTTCTTTCCCTGCGTAGGGGAACTACGTCGCCCTGATCCTCATACCAGATGAGGTACGTAGGCAGGAGATGAGCTGATCTCTCCGGGCGCCCTTTTTCTTTTTCAGCCCTTTGTGTGCTTGGAGTCTGACGTAAGTCCAGCGATTGGCAGTTGGTTTCCTGTGTCTTGTTTGCTTGTTGGAGTCTGACATAAGTCCAGCGATTGGCAGTTGGTTTCCTGTGTGTGTTTGTTGGTTCGGAGTCTGATGTAAGTCCAGCGATTGGCATTCGGTTTCCATGTTTGCCTGTTTGTGTGGAGTCTGACGTAAGTCCAGCGATTGGCAGTCAGTTTCCTGTGTGGTTTTGTTTGGCGTGTGTTAGCCGAGCTACGAGTGCTCTGATTCTTCTTTAGTCCGAGAAGATACGTATGCATAGGATGCGACATCCTAGCTAGCACGTTCCCCTGTCCCGAACTACGTCGACTCTGATGTCTGTGCCTGACAGACTACGTAGGCCCAGGATGCGATATCCTGCCGAGTCAGTTTCTGTTGTCGTTTCTGTGTCTCTTTCTAGCCAGTGTGTGATGTTTGAGCAGTGTTTTAGCAACCTTTATCCTTCTTTTTGTACGACGGATGCGTAGGGGTGCTAATACCTTCCCTTCGCATAACCGACTCCCGATCCCATCTCTCTCTGGTCGCGAGACCATGTCTTTTCCAGGTTTACTTCGAGCGTTTCCTTTCCCTCTTTTGGGATAAATAACGCACGGTGGCGGCTCTATTGTTTCGTTTTCCCGCCGGTTTTTCGCGTAATGCGACACATGGCATGTCTCTTATCCTGATCTTCTATTCTCCCTTTGATTTCCCGATTAGCCATCTGAATTCTAGCAACACTCATCTCTAACTCAGTCTTCTTTGCTTGCAGCTAATCTCTGGCTTTCTTCATCTCAAGGAACTCTTCCATGCTAACAGAAGAACGTGGCCCTTCAATCAAAGGACACCAAGGATCACCTCCGGGAAATGGTAGATGTGTGAGCTTAATCCTCTTCCTAAGCCAATCATCGAATGGGGGAAAAGAACTGTTATTAACCTTGCCAAAAGGAACCTTGCCCTTTCTCTGAATGTCACGCCACTCATCAGAAACTTGCCTCAACTTTGTCTGATTGCCCTCAATTGGGAAGTAGAAAGACTCCTGAATCTCTCGTACAAGAGGAGGACCCTCCACAGCAAATCCCATCTGTCTCCTAAGAAGCACCGGGTTGTAATTAATGCAATCTTGAACTCCTATAAGAGGTACATTGGGAAGACTCCCACAACTGTAAATGAAATCTCGTCCAGCCATACCATTATGAGTCCAAGCTATGTCATTGGCTCGCAAACCCATCAACCTGACTGACCACTTGACAGTAGGGTCAAGAAAAGCAAAGGCACCTCTGGAAGGCAAATACCCCATGAACCATTTGTACAACAACTGAGCACAACATCGGATCAATCCCCCACGCCGCTTCTCGTTCCGATTATGGACCGAGTAATAAACATCCCCAACCAGAGTAGGAATAGGATTCCTCTGCATAAACAACCGGACGACATTAATGTCCACAAAGTTCTTCTGATTAGGGAACATGATGATTCCATAGATGCTCACAGCAATCAAAGCACAGACGGTCCTCCAATTACCCAAAGCAGCATGCTCCTTGGCTTTAGCCTCCAAGAAACTCAGATGAAAACCATGCAACTTTCCCTTCTCCTTCAAACCCCCCTTGGTCACCTCCGGGCTCAAATAAAGAGCACGAGAAATCTCAACAGCATCAGGTTCCCCCTTAGTGACATAGAATGGAATCTGATCTCTGATCTGGATACCCAGGATGCTGACATAGTCTTCTATCAAAGGTCCCAACAAGTAATCCGGGAAAACAAAGCACCTCAAACCAGGGTCATAAAACTGGAGAAGAGTATGGATGGCACTCCTATCACTGTTTGTGAGCCTGAAAACCAACTTCAGAATACCACCGTATGCCTCACGAAACATCCCCACATGGTCAGGTGTAATCAATGCTATCATATCCTTCAACACACCAATCTCTGGGTCAAAGAAACTGTAGACGACGTCATCTTTCAAACCGGTCCTCATGTCTGGAACAAAGAAGTCTCTCAACCAGGATCTCAATCAAAAATGTCCCCTGCATATGGATAAACATGAGTTAAATGCACATAAATGCAAAATGTGAATGATGCTGATGCATGAATGCAATGCACTGTGCCATCCTCCAAGTCATCTGATCATCAACTGCACTGAGTCACAGTCTCTGAACTGATCACAACCATCTGAGGGAATATGTAACCACAAATCCGACTTAGGGTTCCGAAATAAACGGAACGGATCACCATCATCACCAGAAAGTCTTCTGAACAGATAACCATAAGACCTTCTGAACCAGCCCAGGGAATCCTGAAATAAACGGATCCCCACTAATAAATACCACGGACAGAACTTCGGCGTCTCAGAAATAAATCCATAAATCCGACTTATAAATAAGACTCTGATCAATAACTGAACCAATAGTCACCATCAAAGTCACCATCGGACCATGCATCTGTAAGAATCAACCCTCCCCTCACAGGTGAATTCTAATCAGGTCATCCTAAGGCGGATAATGGTCTCGACAATCGGGCAAAGATACGCAACGGGTTTGCCCTTTCGGGTGTGCCGTTGCAGCTCTCATAAGATCGTCTAAACCAATGATCCGGGAAAGAACGGTCACCGAAGTCACCAGCTCAGATGAGGTGAATCAACCAAAGTGGATACTCCACAAAGGAAGAGCACTCTCAAATAAACCTCGTCCGGCTTGTGGTATGTCATGTCGCCAAAAACATGTTGACCTAACATGAGAGGCAACATGAGACCACACTAATCCTAGGTGTATACTCGGGCTTGGGTTTTAGCCCCACTCAGAACACCCACCCCACATCAGAGGAACCAACCTGTACAGAAGACAGCACGATGATAGTATGATGCATGCAAACATTTATGCAAATATATACACAACATAATAATCATAAATGCAATAAATAGAGCAACACAAGCAACCTAAACTGTCCTAGAGAACGCTAGGAGAGACTCGCTTAGGGAAGATGGACCAGTAAGAGGTCAACTTCTACAGTCCCCAGTGGAGTCGCCAGTTGTCGCATCCGCGAAAAACAATCGGCGGGAAAAAGACTAAACAAATAGAGCAGCCACCGTGCGTTATTTATCCCAAAAGAGGGAAAGGAAACGCTCGAAGTAAACCTGGAAAAGACATGGTCTCGCGACCAAAGAGAGATGGGATCGGGAGTCGGTTATGCGAAGGGAAGGTATTAGCACCCCTACGCATCCATCGTACTCGACGGGATCCACGCTCAAAAAGATAGAAGAAAGGTTGCTAAACACTGCTCACAAACTGCACACACACACACTAGAAGGAAACTCAGATGGAAGAAGAGGGGAACGGGCTCGCTAGGATATCGCATCCTATGCCTACGTATCTCATCTGGAAAGAGAATCAGAGCTACCGTAGTTCGGCTAACGCACGCCAAACAAAACCCACACAGGAAACCGACTGCCAATCGCTGGACTTATGTCAGACTCCGAACCAACAAACACACTCAGGAAACCGACTGCCAATCGCTGGACTTACGTCAGACTCCACACGAACAAACCACACACAGGAAACCGACTGCCAATCGCTGGACTTATGTCAGACTCCACACAAACAAACCACACACAGGAAACCGACTACCAATCCCTGGACTTACGTCAGACTCCCACACAAACAAACCACACACAGGAAACCGACTGCCAATCGCTGGACTTACGTCAGACTCCAAACACACACAAAGGGGTTGCAAAAGAAAAAGGGCGCCCGGAGAGATCTGCTCATCTCCTGCCTACGTACCTCATCTGGTATGAGGATCAGGGCGACGTAGTTCCCCTCAACAGGGAAAGAACTTCTAACCTAACCAGAGACTGGGAAATGACAAACTAGAAGGGAGCCTAACTCGAGCCTAATAGTTATCATGTAATCCACAATGGTCCTAGGTTGAGGTTTCAATCTAACTTGCACAGGGAGCAAGCTATCCTAAACAACACAGTCAAACAACACAAGCACAATAAATAATCACACACACTATATGCAATCAATTGGGCTCATACAAGGTTAGGCTGCAAAAGCAAGCCAACTGGAACGGGGTGTGGTTAGCTCTTAACCCTAACATTGAGAGTTAGAGTGAAGCAGATGAAATGGGAAGTGAGGATAAGACCTCACAGCTCTTATCCCTGGCCTGGGAGAGCTTGACTCAAAATAGAATGTGTGGGAGTTCAGAATGTAGGAACTCTTCTCCACAGATGACTGACACAACATAGATCTTGGGCTATTATCCACAATGCATCAATACAAGGTGTGTGAGCAAAGTGAATGACACACTGAGTAGCAGGAGATGGATTACACATCTCTTTTATCTGCCAATTGCCTCTTAAGAGGTCTTTACCTGCTTGGCACAAAAGTAAACATTCACAAGCATTGCCTCTTAAGGAAGGCTTCAGAGAGGTGCCTGCCCACATAACAGGACAGGTCTTCCAGACTACATGAAGTCAAAGGAGTTATACCTCAATGGTTAAGCAACCAAGCAAAGCAAAGTTCACAATGAACTTAAAGCAACTTAAGTACATGTGGAAACATCCGATAAATCAGTACAGTACTCAGACAAACAAACAACAGTTAATAAGCAACAGACAATCCCAATGGACAAAATGTGTAAGCCAAAAGGCAAACTCAAATGAGTTACCATCAACCTACAAAACACACAATGTTAGTAATCACAAGCAAACATCAATGCTCAAATGAATGGAGCACCATTAACCATGGAACTTGAATGCTTACCCTGAAATCAAAGCTCAAACATAAGCAACAAACCACCAGGTCAAAGCCTAGGGTCAAAGATGGAGAAAAAATTTAAAACAGGAGCTGAAATTTAACATGAATTAACTTCAAACACAACTTGAAACATTCCAAAAGGTCTCACATCAATATCATTAACCAAAAGCATTTCATGATCAATTGAAGTTCAAGGCAATTTCAAGGCTCAAATGTGATCAACCAGAATGAAAAATCTCAATTAAATCAGAAATGATTCAAATAATTCCAAGAAAATTCATGCTCATTCATAACATTCATAACATGCATCACAAAAAAAAATCAGGACAATTGGATATCATTTGGCATGGCAAACACATCATTCAAGTTGAACATCACAAGGTGTGACACAAATTGTCACACCAACTTAACATGATCATAAAACAGAAATGATAAATGGTAAAAATACCAAATCAACACCAAAATGTCAAGCAATGTGCCTAGTTTCATCATGCAAATGTTCAGATTCATTGGATAAAAAACCAGCATTTCACAAAGGATATAGCATGGCAAGCTCAAGTATGTACATGTACTCAAACATCCTAGCACCAAAAAATATCCAGCCAAGCACAACTTTTAAAATCATGATGATAAAAAAGGAGACAAATCAAGGATCACAATGCAAAAAACCTGGTAATTTTTGGATAAGTTTTCAATTAGATATGATTTTTGAAAGATTGAAATAAAATTGAAATGAAATGTAACAATTAAATGAAATAAAATGGAATTGTTTATTTAATATTTGAAAACGCGCGCCAGGAAGGATGAAACGATGCGTTTCATTTAAGTGTTGGCAGGTCAACACCAGTCAAGACACGCTCGGGCCAATAGAAACGCACGCATGGAATTTACATGCACCAATCACAATTAACCCTAGGACAAACACATAGGCAACGCATTTGTGTGGCAAATGGAAATTAAAACTGTGGCCTAATCTCTGCACTTCATCTTCTTCCTCGTGAAGAAGATGAACAGTGTCCTGTTCATCATCAGCAAGAACAAAATCTCCAGATTTCACAAATGAGCACATCAACATGGAGGATATTCAACATAGATCATGAATCAAGCATGGAAATGGCATGGATCATCACATATTCATAGAATCGAGCAAATGAAAATTCAACCATGGAACTTTAATTAACCCTAGCTCACTCAAACATGCATGGAATTTCACGATTTAAAGCTCAGCATGACCAGCAAACACGGATCTACAATAATATCACAATAATTTTGAGAAAAGAGAGATTCGATTTGGTGACCTCTTGAAGTGCAGATCTGGAATTCGTGTGATTCAGGCCTTGTGATGCTCCAAACTTCCTCTATGCAGCTTGTAGAGTTGATTGGATGAGAGATCAAAGCTTAATTGCACACGATTTCAACAGAATTTTGATTCACCATGGATGCCTTCAAGCTTCTAGCATGAACAGAACAAGCACGATTTGCTATGATTCCACCTCCAAACTTGCTTAGTGATACTTCAAGATGATGAACCAAGCAATGGAATGTGATTTTGGTTGAAGAAATTTGAAGAAAATTTGAGAGAAAAAGTGTGAAAATTTTTTATCTAGATCTGAAATTCTGAATCCTCTCCTGAAAAACAGTTAGGGTTTGGCTTTTATACCTCCCCCTAATCATGTTTAATTATGCTTAAACCAATTTGCAAATGGAAATAGTGAGTTATGGAGTGTTTTGGCAAATTGAGTTTTCACCTCCATGCATGAAATGCATGTGTGAACAGTGCACGAAATTGGTTCATTTTCACTTAAAAACAATTTTTAAAATCATTGGTGAAGGCAAAATGTTTGAATAATGCACCAATTTTGAATTTTAAAATTTCCCTCCAAAAATCCAAAAATTACCAAATGATCATGTGATGACAATTCATGTAATGTGATACATGATTTGGAAATTATAGGTTAAGAGAAGAAAAATGCAAAAAGAGCCATCCAATTTGGAGCTTTGGTTGAGAAATTATGTCCATTTGAAGTCAAATGCATACTTTGTCAAGATTTGATCATATCTCTTCAACCACACATGAGAAATCCTTGATCTTGGACTTTTTGGAAATGGGAGAGAAAGATCTACAACTTTCATGTTCAAAAAAATTTCATTTGAAGCTTTTTTGATGATGTAATTTGAAGTTGAAGTTAGGCTAAAACCTTTCCATTTTTGGCAAGTTTGAATTATAGGTCACTTTCTATTTTTGGAAAGTTTTGACCTGACTTTAAATTCTTCAATGTTGATGTTTGAAATGTCAAATGAGACTTGTTTGAACATGAATGAAGTATTTCTAACCATCTCCCACCTCCAAATCCATAGTTGAACTGACAGTTGACTTTTGTGGGCCTCAGATGAATTGGTCATGTACTGAGGATTTTGAGCCTCAACCACTTCATGAAATAACTCCCACATGAAACCCTAGCTTATACAAGCTCAATAAAATCACATGATGATCTCCATCTCATTAAAGACCTCATCTCCTTGCAAAACCCTGACTAGAAGAATACCATTGATTAGGGTTGACCAGAGGTCAAAACCCTAATCCCAAGAAATCTGATCAGAAATAATGAACCATGATGATGATGATGTACCATTTCAACCAAGATAATACTCCACCTCCTTGAGGAACCAAGAAACCCTAATTGAATCACAACCTCAGATGATTAGTGATCAATTCATGAGACCCTATGGCTTGAATCTTTTAACCCCTCTATCTTCTGATAAAGACCTAGGAGGATGACTTGCTTATTTCACATGATATGCAAAGATGTAATGCCTAATGCCCTAAAAATGAGATGCAATATGCTAAGCTAGTCCCAATAGAGGAGGGAAAATTTTGAGGTGTTACAGTATTGCATACTGTGCTGTGAGTGTAAACACCCTAACCATGAGAGATGTTGTGAGTGTGTGAAAAAGCTTGCAGGTAACGAGGCTTCTGATGTGGAAATATGGCGAACTGTCTGAGTCGGGGATACCGGAAACTTGATTGGAAAGGAAGAACACAAATTGTGAAGGACAAGGTTGCATTGTGGAAAATGAATTCGTGGGTGACCTTTGTTTGAACTCAATACATCACTTGAGGACAAGCAATGAGACAAGTTTGGGGTTGTGATCGGTCACCATTTCCATTGAATTCCCACCTTTAATTCAACATATTTTCATCACTTTGGTAAGATTTGTGTTTTTTTATAGTTATTTCATAGTCATTTATCATGTTTTGTTAGTTTGTTATCGCATTTCATTTTATTACATGTTTATGTCGAAAAGGTCTCTTTTATGCTTCGATTTGGTAGTGTTATTGTTACAGGTCGTTGCACAGGTGTAAAAGAACTGATAGTGGAGTTGTGGATGCTCTAAAAGGCAAAAATATGAAGATACAGCAGGTCAACACGGGCCCCCATGTGCAACAACACGGCCCGTGTTGTTTGTCAGGAAAAGAAAGCTTGGAGAGGAAAAACAGAGAGTTAACACGGGCACCCGTGTGAATCCACACGGCCCGTGTTGATGCCTCTGTAGCTTGCTCTGAAAATACTCATGTTGGAGAGCACACACGGGCACCCGTGTGAATCCCCACGGGCCGTGTTGATGGGTGCGGCTAAGAAACTTCAATTTTTGTCATGTGGATCTATTCTACTCATTAAGGGTAGTTTGGACTTTTTGCTTGGGGAAAATCCATCTGAAACTATTAGAAGACTTGAGAGAGAAAGGGAAGACACTTTTTGACATACGAAAGAAAACATTGCACTGGAGATATAGCTACTACGGAGGATTCGAAGACGGAGAGATTCAATGGCATCAACCATTGAAGATCAAAATCTCCTAATTCTTTGTAATGTTTAATTTTCACACTATGATTTCTTTGAATACTATGAGAGGCTAAACCCCCTATGTTAGGGGGGTGGCCCCTTATTTGATCGTATGTTATGAATTTGAACAAATGATTTCCTTATTACCATGTTACAGATTTCAATACAATTTGATCTACGACTATCAATAACAGGATTGTGATTGTTAGGGTTTTCACACAATTGGGTTTATAATTGCTTCATCTAGGACTAGTAACTTTTGTAAATCACCGCAAACCGCGATATTGGTTATGATTAAAACCAAGGATTTATTGAATGGACATTTGATAAAAATTGGTAGTTTAATAGTTTCTTCTTTAAGGACTTAAGGAAGAACATTCTGAGGTTAGGTAATTGACTGTTTCATGTGTATTAAGGAAATCTTGACTGAATTCATAACTGGTTAAATCAACCACTCACCCTAGCATGTTTTATCTTAATCAATTATATTTTACTGTCTTTTGTGTTTATTGTTAAAATTCCAAAAACAACCAAACCATTATCTTTTTGTTCTGATAGAATCAAAGTAAAATAAGTATTTCCTACGCAATCCCTGAGATCGATACTTGGAAATAAAACTCCTTATTACTACATCGGTAAAAATAGTACACTTGCTATTTTTCCGATCAGACCTACAGCAGCAGCCTTCTTACTGGTTCTGGCTGTCATCATCTCAGCCACATACCTCCCTTTCCTAGTCTTCATTTTCTTTGCAACACTTGGTTCCAAATGATGAACCAAGGTGTCATCTTCCTCGTCTGAGCTTTCTTCTTCCAAATCAATCACCTTCTCAGCAGTGTCATCTTCCTTATCTGAGCTTTTTCCATTCGACATTAATTGCTATAAATTCTCATGGATACAAATCCCCAATTTCCCTCTTAAACATTCAAATTGATTAGCATCCAAAGCCTTTGTAAATATGTCAGCTAATTGCATTTCAGTTGTAACATGCTCCAGTGCTATGATTTTCTCTTCCACAAGTTCTCTAATGAAGTGATGACGAATATCAATGTGCTTTGTCCTGCTGTGCTGAATAGGATTTTTAGAAATATTTATAGCACTCAGGTTGTCACAGTACACTGTCATGACATCTTGTGTGACATTGTATTCTATCAACATTTGTTTCATCAAAACCAGTTGAGAACAACTACTTCCAGCTGTTATGTATTCAGCTTGATATCTAGCACAAACACCATTTTCATCTTTCAAATGTGTAGGAGCAGGTGTCCTTTTATGATCTGCATTCTCCATGCCAACCTTCTTAACCTTGTTCTTGGCATATTTGCTTTGAGATAGAAAAATAGACTCTTCTATCTGCTTGACTTGTAGCCCAAGTCCAACAAGGTTCATCTCAACCTTAGACTGCATTTGTCTAACAACATGTTCTACCATTTGATCTGACCTCCCACCAAACCCAATATTGTCCACATCTATTTGAGCCACCATGAGCTTTTCTCTTTCATTTTTCATAGATAGGATCTTGTCAATACATCCCCTCCTGTAACCATTGTTAGTGAGGAACATTATGAGTCTCTTATACCAAGCCCTAGGAGCTTGCTTCAAACCATATAGGGCATTCTTCAATCTGTACACATGCCTTTTAGGCTGTTCAACATATACTTCCTCATTCAAGTAGCCACTTGAGATCACTTCCCTTGATCTAGTTGTGACCCTTTTACTTGGATCTCTTCGAATGAGATCTTTGGGATGATCCTTCTGAGCTCTGATGGAGGGTCCCTTGTTGACTTTGTCAGGTTCAGCTTGAGGAGGTTCATTCACCTTGTCTGAGAAATCAGCTGGGGGATCATTCAAAGATGTCTTAACATCGTCTGAGACATCAGTCTGTTGGTCATCAACCACATCATTAATAGATTCCATCATTATTTTGATTCTGGAATTAAGGACTCTATATGCTCTGCTGTAGCCCAGAAATAATCTTTTGGGATCCATCTTCCTTCTTTGTTCACTTCTAATTTTGATAACTTGACTTTCATTTTCTCCTTGAAGTTTTAGACAACGATCTTTGAAGACTTCAAACACATCAGATTTGTTTCTTATAAGGTTGATCCAGGTGTATCTGGAGAAGTCATTCACCACTACATATGCAAACTTCTTCCCACCAAGGCTTTCCACCTGCATGGGTCTCATCAACTCCATATGGAGGAGTTCCAAACCTTTGGAAGTGGTGTCATGTCTGAGTTTCTGGTGTGACATCCTTGTCTGACATTTCCCACAGACTTTTCTTTCATCAATCTTCAAGTTGGGAATTCCTATAACAGCTTCAACAGATATAATCATCTTCATATCTTTAAGATGCAGATGGCTCAATCTTTGATGCCATGTCTTCACTCCTTCTTCTTTGACTAAGGTACCCTTTGAAGAATAACCAATTTGAGAACTCCACATGTAACAGTTGTCTTTGGTCCTGACTCCTTTCATGATCACTTCACTTTCTTTGTTAGTAATCAGACATTCAATTTTAGTGAAGTTAACATTTAGACCTTGGTAACATAGTTGACTGATGCTTATTAGATTTGCAGTCAAGCCCTTAACAAGTAGGACATTGTCAAGGTCAGGAACTCCAGGGTAATCAAGCTTACCAATCCCCTTGATTTCACCCTTTGCTCCATCACCAAAGGTAACATAACTTGTGGCATGGGGATGAAGGTTAGTTAGCAGGTTTTTGTTTCCACTCATGTGTCTGGAACAACCACTGTCAAAATACCAATCTTCTTTGGCCGAAACTCTGAAGGAAGTGTGAGCTATTAGACTTGTAACATTTGTCTTAGGAACCCATTGCTTCTTGTTGACAGGCCTGTGATGTTTGGGTCTTGGTTGATATTGAGTCTGATGATGAACAGGGCTAGGATAACCATACAGCTTATAGCAGAAGGGCTTCAGGTGGCCAAATTTTCCACAGTAATGGCATTTCCATCTTTGATGTTTCCCTTTCTGCTGTCTTCCCTTCTGATGTTGTGACATATGATGTGACATCTCAGGTTTGCTTTTAATATGGCTGCACTTAGGTTTGGATTTTGGTTTGCAACCAGTGTAACTGCACTCAGCCTTAGATTCATTGAATCCAATGCCAGATTTGTCTCCTGTTATTTGACCAGTCTGGAGAATCTTGTCTAAGATGTCAGATCCATTGTTAAGAATTCTTACATACTTGGTCATCTCATCTAGTTTGGAGTTCAAGAGTACAACTTCAGTCTTCAACTTGGAGATGGTCTCCACATATTCTCCCTTTTCATTCTCCAGCTGAGCTATCACTTTCTTCTGGATTTCAACTTGTCTGCACACTTCTGCACTTCTGTGACACAACTCTTTGTAGGTAGTGGCCAGCTCTTCAAAGGTTACTTCATCATCACTTGACTCTTCATCAGAACCCCATCTTCCTGTCAATGCAGTCACATGATTTGCAGCTTCTTCTGTTTCACTTCCATCAGACCAAGAGGCAGCAAGACTCCTCTTTTGTTTCTTGAGGTAGGTCCCACATTCAGATTTAATGTGACCATATCCATCACATTCACAACACTGAACTTCTTTTCCTTCTTTGGGCTTTTCTTCAGACCTTGTTCTTCTTCCAAAATTATTGGATTTGCTGATGTCAGATGTGATATTCTTGACATTGGCCTTAGATCTTACATCTATCTTTTTCGTAAGTCTGTTGAACTTTCTTCCCAGCATTGCTACCTCATTTTCCAGATCTTTCATCAATATCTTGACCACCTTCCTCATCTTCCCCTTCAGTGTTTGACATGAAGGCTATGCTCTTGGCTTTCTTTTCAGATTCATCATATATTCCCATCTAAAATGTTTGGAGGGATCCAATTAGCTCATCAACTCTCATATTTGAGATGTCTTGAGATTCTTCTATGGCTGTCACCTTCATAGCAAATCTCTTAGGGAGTGACCTGAGTATTTTCCTTACGAACTTTTCATCTGTCATCTTCTCTCCCAGAGCTCTAGAGGCATTGGTAATTTCAAGGATACTCATATGAAATTCATGAATATTTTCATCTTCTTTCATCCTCAAGTTTTCAAACTTGGTGGTGAGCAACTGTAGTCTAGACATTTTCACTCTAGAGGTACTTTCATGAGTGGTTTTGAGAATGTCTCAAGCATCTTTAGCCACTTCACAGTTGTTTATCAGTCTGAAGATGTTCTTGTCTACTCCATTGAAGATGGCATTCAATGCTTTAGAATTTCATAGGGCTAGATCATCCTCCTCCTTGGACCATTGTTCTTCAGGCTTCTTATCAGTAGTGGCTTCTCCTTCCTTAGTAATTACCGGATGTTCCCAGCCTGTTAACACAACCTTCCAAGCCTTATTATCAAGAGATTTTAGGAAAGCAACCATTCGAGGTTTCCAATAGTCATAGTTAGATCCATCCAAAATTGGTGGCCTGTGAACAGATCCTCCATCTCTCTCCATAGTACCAGAAAGTATTGACCCTAGATCTCACCCAGAACCAAAGCAGGATGCCTGCTCTGATACCAATTGAAATTCTGGTATCAGATATGAGATGTCGAAGGTAATGTCACGACACTAATATCTGAGTAAAACAAACAGGATAAAGATAAAGAATAGTAATGCAAGAGACACAAGCAATTATTAACCCAGTTCGGTCCAACTCACCTACATCTGGGGGCTACCAAGCCAGGAAGGAAATCCACTAAATAGAATCAGTTCAAAGACTCTCCGTACACTTCAACAAGTTACAGTCTTTCTCACCTAATCTCTACCCGTGCGACTTCTACCTAAGCATTCTTAGATATGAGAACCCACTCACTCCCCCTCAATCACACCTGTGATTTTAAACAACAATTACTCTGAAAAGAAGACATTTTTCAATTACACACACTTGATCTTCAATCAAGTAGACACACACTTGATCTTCAACCAAGTAGACACACACTTGATCTTCAACCAAGTAGACACACACTTGATCTTACTTAACAACTTCAATCAAGTAGACACACACTCATGCTTAAAAGCTTAGAGTGACAAATTACAACTCACAAATCAGACCAATTCAATCATCTATGGATGAATTGAATGGCTTACAAGTCTCACGACTAAACAAGACACAAACCCTTATATTCTCTCAATATTTTACTCAGTATTGGTTGTGTATCAAATCAGGTTTTCCATGTCCTATTTATAGAAGCATTCAGCTGGGCTTGGACATCTTGAAAACCCTAAAACTATTTTCCAATTAAATCTTCTCATGACAGTTGGTTAGATCTCCTTGGAAAATAAGTAAATCAGGTTGTAATTAATGATTGAATGCGCTTGCAAATCAGATCTTCAATCATACATAGATTGCCATTAAATGCGCAATCACAAGACACATAACATTCACTCTGAATGTTTTGTGTACAGGATGTCATGACATCGGGTCTGACATCCTGGAACAATCCTGCATAATTCCATTTAATTTCCAGCAGGTACATAATATCAGATGCCATGACATCGTGTATGACATCCTAAAGTAATCCTGCATAATTATATTTTTAAACTCCAGCAGGTACATAGATATCTTATGTTAAGACATCACATGCAACATCTTGTGAACACTCTTTGTTTTACCAAAATTGCTGCCAACACTTAGAACCAACAGTGATCATATCAGAAGCATTGTGATATGTCGAAACCTTCAGCACTTGGACTTCTCCATGCTCGATTACCCCTTTGACAAAATGCAGCCTCATATCGATGTGCTTGGTTCGCTCATGATAGGCTGAATTCTTCGATAGGTGTATAACACTTTGACTATCACATTTAACAGTGATAACTCGATGTTGAAGTTTTAGTTCCTTAGCAAAACCTTAAAGCCACAATGCTTCTTTCACAGCTTCAGTGAGGGCGACATATTTTGCTTCAGTGGTTGATAAGGAAACAACCTTGTTTTCCAACCAATTGATGTGTCAGACATAGTGAACACATATCCAGAAATAGATTTTCTGGAATCGATATAACTTGCATAATCAGAGTCGACATACCCTTCGATTCTTGCTTTACTATTTTCACCACATACTCCACCATAAATCAGGACTCTATTCAGAGACCCATTTATGTACCTTAGAATCCACCTCAATGCTTGCTAGTGAGCCTTTCCAGGATTCACATGTACCTGCTTACAAGACTTACTGCATATGTTATGTAGGGTCTAGTACATACCATAACATACATCAAAGAACATATTATGTTAGCATATGGGATGTTATTCATATAAGCTCTTTCGACCACAGTACTGGGACACTGATCTGTACTTAGCTTGAATTGAGGATTTGTCGGAGTCACAACAGGCTTTGAATTCGACATACCAAACTTGTCGAGAATCTTCCGTAGGTATGTCTCTTGAGATAACCATAATTTCAACTTCTTTTTGTCCCTTCGGATGTTAATCCCAAGAATCCTGGATGCTGCTCCCAAATCCTTCATATCAAACTCGTTATTAAGTTCAACCTTCACCTTTATTACATCCTTGGCATTGTTTCTTTCTATGGGAATATCATCCATATAAAGCAACAAAATAACAAGTGAATTTCTAGGTCAAACTCTAAAGTAAACATAGTGGTCGAACTGACTTCTAATGAAACCTATGTGCGCCATGAACTTGTCGAATCTCATATTCCACTATCGAGGAGACTATTTCAGTCCGTATAAAGATCTATTCATCTTACACACTTAATCTTCCTTACCCTTTTTGGCATAACCTTCAGGTTGCCTCATCAGGATTGTTTCATCTAGATCTCCATACAAGAAAGCAATCTTCACATCCATTTGTTCCAGTTCTAGGTCAAAATGTACCAATATGGCAAGTAACATTCGAATGGACCTGTGCTTCACAACAGGAGAGAACACATCGTTAAAGTCGATACCTTCTTTCTGAGTGAAATCCCTTGCGACCAATCTTTCCTTGCATCTCTTTAATGTCACTCATTTGGTTCCTTCCTAAACTTTGGAAATCCACTTACAGTTGACTAACTTGGCTCTAGCAGGTTTCTTGATCAGTTCCCAAGTATGGTTATCATGAAGAGACTTCATCTCATCATCCATGGCCTTCGGCCATTCAGTCTTATTTCGACTTCTCATAACTTCCTTATAGTCTCTAGGTTCTTCATCTAGAACATCACTTACAGAGATTAAGGCATAAGTTATGAGATCGGCATACACAAGTCTTTGAGGTGGATTAATGGATCTTCTCGGCATATCTCTTACCAACACGTAGTCATCGACAGTTCCTTATCTTCCTCAGTATCTTCAGCATCTTGTGCTTCTTCTTCAACTTGATCTGGGATACGCAATTCAGCACCGACGTGTTCCACCTCAACAGGAATCTCTTCTTGTTCCATTTCTTCTTCATATATCTATGCACTTTGACTAACGTCGTCAATTTTCTTGAAATCCATCTCAGCTTCAATGAAAACTACATCTCGACTGGTGATACACCTCCTATGACCTGGCTCTAGGCATCATAGCCTATAAGTTTTGACTCCTTCAGGGTATCCCATGAACATGTATCTCAGAGCTCTAGGTTCGACCTTGTCTTGCCTAATGTGAGCATAGACTATGCAGGAAAATACTCTAAGTTTTTCAAAATTTGGTGGATATCCTAACCAAATTTCTTCAGGTGTCTACATATCTAACACAGTCGAAGGACATTTGTTTATCAGATATGTTGTTGTCGAAACAGCCTATGCCCAAAACACCTTTTTTAACCCAACACTAGTCAACATGCATCTAAGTCTTTCTAAAATGGTTTGATTAAACCTTTCAGCCAAACCATTTTTTTTTGGAGTACCTGAAGTAGTTTTGTGCCTTGCAATACTAAAGCCTGCACAAAAACTATTGAACGCCTCATTACAAAATTCAAGGCCATTGTTGGTTATCAACCTCTTGACCTTCCTGCCAGTCTGATTTTCGACCAGAGTCTTCCAACTTTTGAAGTTCTCAAAAATTTGATCCTTAGTCTTCTGGATGAATACCCATAACTTTCTGGAATAATCATCAACTATGGATAGAAAATACCTTGCTCCTGAATGTGATGAACACCTCATAGGCCCTAAAATATCAACATGGATGAAATCAAGGGATCCATATGTTCTTTGTTTGCCTCACGTCTATACATGTAGTGTGGTGGTTGGGCCTACCCATCCTATTTGTTCAATGATCTATGGGTCTACTGGAGCTACCCACTTTGATCAATTAGCCAAGATTTTGACCAGATACGAAATAAGTGGTGCTCGATCTAGTGGTATTTTTATGGGGATTCTATCTATCGGCTTACGCAGTTGATCGGATCAGATAGCCCTTCGGGCAACCAACCACACATCATATTCTGATCAACAACTTGGAGGTATGACTAAGTGGCTTAAGGAATTGGCTTGCTAAATCTACATACAAGAAGATTTTGAACTTCACTCTGCAAGATTTTTCAAGTACACAAGGTTCACAAAACTTCAGCTTTTTGACTTTGTCTCCACCAAGTAGATTTTATTTCCCCAACTCAACCAGACCCCTTTCACTGACATGGCCCAACCTCATGTGCCAAATTTCTGTCTTCGACAAAGGTTTCGTGGATGCAACATCTACAGAACCACTGACAACTTCAGCCTCAAGGGTATACAAGCCTTGTTTCTTCACGCCTTGTAAGACTTCATTTGACCCCTTCTTGACTTTTAGAATACTTTTCTCTCCTTGTAAAACATGTCCTTTCTTGTCGAATTCACCAAGAGAAATCAAATTTCTCTTCAAATCAGGTACATGCCTGACTTTAGTCAACAACCTTATTGACTCATCATGGAGCTTGAATCTCAGAGATCCAACATCTACAATCTTACAAGCTTTATTGTTTCCAAGCAATACAAATCTACCATCTTGATCACATAGTTCCTCGAACAAGTCTTTGTTTGGAGTCATGTGCCAAGTGCAACTTGAATCCATAATTCAATCTTTACTTGAGTCTCCGCTTGAAACCACAAGAACATCAGATGAGTCGAAATCATGTTGAACAATGGCTATGTTGCCATTATCCTCATGTACCTTATTCAGGTATACAAATATAACATGAGCACCCCTAGTTGTATCCAACTCATCCATCGTTTCCCCTGGATCAGCCTCTAGATACTCTACCATCATCTCAAGTGCCTCGTCTTTGGCCATCCTCATATGATATAGGAATCTCCCCCTAATTGGAAGATGTAGCAAACACGAGACAACGTCAAATATGATAGGCATCTCAACACGCGGGAGATAAAACGACGAGGTCTGAGAGTGTCATCTCTCCACAAATGCAATAAGTATCACGTGGTTGATCGTAGTATAACCGATCATGCAAAAGTCCTTCAGGCCAGATAAGGACAAAACTGACTAAAATCATTCCTCACTCGACTGAGGCAATGCATCAATCTTTCTCTCGTGGTTAAGAAACATCTACGACTCACGTTCCTGAAATTTGTCAAAAATAATCAATGTTAGAAATTTGTCAATTAAAAGTAACGTAAAACAAAATAATGAATCCAGTTAATGCTACCTCTCTGTCCTAGGTATATTTGACAATATGGTTTGGATATAGAGGCAGTAATGACAAATCAACTAGGTCTCCTCCAAATTCCTTTGGCTCAGCATGCGTAGTAGCCTCACCCTCCGAATGTGGAACTGAATCAGCAGCACCAGTAGTAGGGGGTGGTAGTGGATCAACATCATCTCTAGTAGGATGTGGCACTGGTGAAATCTGACGTCTGCCGGAGGATGGAGGAAGTGATGCGTGGATGGTGAGTCTCGTCTCCTACAGGAAGAAGAAGATTGAGTGGTATGGGGGAGAAGCACGACCCTTAGAAGTATATGGCTTTGCCTGACCAGAGGGACCAAGAGCCTCCGAAACCTACTGACTCTTCTCCCACCACACTAATGTGTGCTAAGCAACCCTCTCGTGCCTCAATCTATTTTGTCTATCAGCCATTATGCTTGTAAGTTAAAGTAAGACCATTAGTGCAGACAAACAACACAAGTAAGAAAATCAAAAAGTAAAAAGATTGAGAAAATTTCGGAGATGCATCTCTGGTTACTAGGAAACTAAACTGCTGAAAAATTTCGGAGATGCATCTCAAGAATTTCCTGCAACTCAAAAGTTGCGTTAATGGTGTCAATGTACCCATGCAATATCAAAAAATTTGTTTTGATCACCATTTTCAGTCAATAAACATCTAATACAATATGTCTAAACTATCTTAAATGTTATTTCAACTCATTTCTAACTCTAATAATTCATTTATACTCGTTTACACTAAAACTCAAAAATTTATCAAAATTTTAAAAAACTTATAAGAAATTGATGTTTCAGATGTTGTTTCGATGTTTGAGATGATGATTGAAATTCCTTAAGACTTAATGATTGAGTTTTGAGTTGGTGCAAAAAAAACTTTGAAAGAGTTTGAATAATGGTTTTGAGAAAAATGAGAAATGAGAAAAGAAAATGGTCTGACGCGATTCAACCTCCAAAATATTCCAAAAAAATTTAACATCAATTGACCTCTAAATGCACCCGAAGATTCATCTCAGAAATCTGAGGGCATTAATGTATTTTGCCTAATTCCTAAGAAAAGTATGGGATGCATTAAAACAATCTCCTTCAGAATTGTACAAGTAAACTATAGACGGTATCCTAGTGCACTCTAAGTACCATAATTAAATGGGAGAAGAGACTAAACATTCTGACAAAAAGAAGATAGAAATTTAGTTTGTCTAAGTTTGGTGTGAATAGCAAGTTGAACGAAGCATCTAATTATAGTGAAAAAAAATCATTATTGTCCCTTAAGATCGATTCAGAATATTTAACTACTATAAAACGAACATCAGGATAAAGACACGGGCATGGCGACGGCTAGACCGTGGAAGGCGTAGGCAGTGCGTCTGTGCGTGTGTGGTGTTAAATTTTCTCAATACATTCTTATGGCACTAAAAAAATTTTTGACTCCAACTTATAAACAGTAGCAAATTAGCAAATTGTGTAAACTCTTCTATATTAAATTTAAAAACTTTTTTTAATTCTCAACCGCATACATTCTTCACACATTACTCATTGTTCCAACATTATGAAATGATCTACTTAACACTAACAGCAATTTTCTCAACACTTTTCCCAACCACATATTTCTCAACAGAAATTATGTCCTTAATTCAGTAACACTTTTCCCTTACAGAGCAATTTAAAAGCACAATAGTATATAACAAATAAATATAAAACACTAATCTTCTAATCATTCCTCCTTTTCATCGTCGTTAATCTCGTCAAGAATCACAATTAACGCTACTATGAAAGCGTAATCAACATTGGGATAAACTGTAACCATGAATTGGTCTTTACCAATTAAAACACTCTGAACAGTGTGTTTTTTGTGCATCTGCAATTACAATAATATCACAAAATTAATTTATGATTAGTATAAATACTAGTACATAATTAGTTAAAAATAATTGTACTTATGTATAATTAATTACCTGGGCAACAATGTTGTTAGATTCACCAGCATAAACAATGCAAGAACGTTCTAGCCAACTACCTTTGACTTTAAAATCACAAACATTTTCTTTTGTGTTACCGGCTAAAAACACATCTAATTTGGTCTTAAGCTGAATTAGAGATGATCTCTTCAATGTAAATATGAGATCCTTTGCATCTGTGCTTTCACCCCTATAAGCTTCCCACCGATCATGCATAGTCACTATCTGCATAGATAAATCAGATCAGTTGGTAACATCAAATATAAGAGTACTATTTCGAACAGAAAAAAATAGAGAATATAGCGGAACCTTGCGACGTAGGGTGGTGATGGGGTTACCGGCGGCATCAAGCAAGACACGGCGGTCACGGAGGGTTAAGAGGGAGCCTTTAACTTTGAAGACGATGTTGCCGTTGACATCAGTGACGGCGAAGTTTCCGTCTGAAATTGTCATAACCTTTTTCACGACGGCGAGATCTAGGGGATACGGAGCACAGTACTGAGGGCCGAATATGGCGGCGGGGAGTGGCGGCATCGGAGCAGAGGCAGAAGGTTGTGGTTGATAAGGGTAAGCCATAATGATCAGAGTGTTTGAAGATTGGAATATAATGATTTGATTTTGAGTTTTCAGAAAATGAAAAGGAATTTATAGGTGGGCACAAGAAGAGTACCACGAAGGTGCTTTGATGTTAGAGATAAACCGTGTTTGTTATTCTTAAACGATAAGATACGGTCTTTTCTATTTATTTTTTTGTCAAGATATACAGTTTTATCCATTTGGCTTAAATATATTTGTCTTTTCTATTCACTTTTATTTTGGTTTCTTTTGTCGTGTCTATTTTTATTTTGTGAAAAAGAATAAAGTTAGATATATTTTTGTAAGGAGTTTCTTATTCAATTCAAATATTCATGAAGGAACGTGCGTGTGTGTGCGCGAGAGGTTTTCATTAATCAAAGATGAGGATGTCTCCGAAAGATTTATACTACAAAAGTTACGAAATGATTGAGACCCAATACTAGCAATTACATAATAGAAAAATTGAAAATCTCGGGCCTGTAATCGGTTACAGCTGACACTAAAATAAATTTTCTTTCAGGGGTAATCGGTTACACTCAGATATTAAGTGGTTAGAACTGCGAAGTTTTAACTTTTTCTATAACTCAGAAGTTCTTTTGGCCTTACTGTAACCAGGGTGCATCCCCGTGTTAACCTAGTTATAGCACTTGAATTACTAAAAATGCATTTAACACGCCACCTTAATTCAAGTGCTCCAAGTCTTTCATGCTCATGTTCATCTTCAATCTCTTGAGCACATCATTTGTGACTCCCTTAGTCAACAAATAATCCATTTAGTCTTCACTTCTACAATATCCCAATCTTAACCTTCCTTCACTAACAAGCTCCCACAAGTAGTGAAATTTCATCTCAATATGCTTGCTCAATCATAAGTGTAACAACCTTACCCTCACTGTTGCCCAGCTCCTCCAATAGGTTCATAAGCCACACGGCTTGACACACACATAACGAAGCTGAAATATACTCAGTCTCACAAGATGAGAGTACAATTATCAGTTCCTTCTTTGAACACCGTGAGATTAGTGTTCCACCGAACATAAAGATGTATCCAGCTGTAGGCTTTCGATCATCTTTATCTCCGCATCAATTGAAATCGGTAAAACTGAGCAAATTTCATTTTTGTTCCCGTATCTATTGCGGGAAAGAGAATTCTGCAGTCAACGGAACCTTTGACATATCTTAGGATCCTCTTGACTACTGCTAAGCGAGACACCTTCGGTATCCCTATGAATCTACTCATAATACACTCTAAACGCCAAGTTCGGTCGCGTATTGCAAAATAACGCAAGAATCCAATCATCCTCCTATACTTATTTGAATCAACATCCTTCTCACTCACATTCTTCGACAACTGTAGCCTCGGCTCAATCAAAGTAATGGCAGTATTACAATGCCTCATTTTAAACTTCTTCAATATCTCAAACTCATATCTTCTTTGGTGCATGAGCAGTCCCCTTTTGGACTTGTAGAACTTAATTCCAAAGAAGTATGTCATGAGGCCAAAGTCAGTCATCTCAAATTCTATCAAACGTTCACCCTTGAACTTATAAACACACTTTCCGTTATTTCCTATCATCAACAAGTCGTCTACATATAGACGAAGGATAATCACCCATTGACTTGTATCCGTATTCACATACACTCCATGCTCGGATACACATTTCTTGAAGACATCCTTCTTTAGGAAACCATATATTTTTTTGTTCCAAGCTCTTAGAGCTTTCTTCAAACTATATAACTCTTTCTTTAACTTGTAGAACTTTAGCTCTTGGTTTCTCACAACAAAACCAGGGGATGTTTTACATACACCTCTTCTTCAAGCGGTATGTTCAAAAATGCATATTTGACGTTCATTTGGTAGATGGGCCAATTGTTGTTATTCGCAATACCAACAACTAACCTTATGGTTTCAATCCTAGTAACCGGTGCAAAAACCTCTTCAAATTCTATGCCTTTTTCTTGTAAATATCCCTTTGCAACTAATCGAGACTTATGCTTGATTATTTCACCCTTAGGATTTGCCTTCACTTTGAACACCGATTTCACACCAATTGCCTTCTTTCCGTTTTGGTGAATCAACCAACTCCCAAGTGTTGTTCTTTTCAATTTGTTCTAGCTCCTCCTCGATAGCACAAATCCATTTTGGATCACTTAAAGCCTCTTCCATTTTAACGGTTTTGGATTTGTCCATAAGTGCGAAATGGACGAAATCACCATCATCGTTGACTTTGTTGTCTCGGAATAGCTCACAATCTTAGAGTCTTTAAGGCAAACCTCTTTGCCTTGTTGATCTTATGACATTCTCTTCATTTCGGGCTTCGGCAATAGGAGTTTATGCATTTTCCGTTTTGGCAGAATATGAACTTCAAAGTTGTAGCCAGTTACACCTTTTATGTAACCGATTACAGACTACTGCAGCTCCTTGATTTCATCGACAATGACGTCTCGGCTGATCACAACCCTCCTCTTTGTTGCACCAAACAACTTATAACCACCAGTATCACTTTCACCAAAGCAATTTCCTTACTATGAAGCTTCTTCACTTCCCGATCTTCTCTAATCTCGTCAAGAATGCCACACGTAAGTTTCAACATACCAAGCTTAACACACGAAGACGTCGCTTCACAAACCAAACTCAAATCTCTAAATTGCTCCAACAATTCAAACTCTCGAATCATCAACATAGACATGTGCAATGACTTCCTACTCAATGCATCAGCTACAACATTCGCCTTTCCAGGATGATAATTCAAACCAAAATCATAATCTTTCAAGAATTCCAACCATCTCCTTTGCCTCATATTCAATTCTTTCTGATCGAACAAGTACTTCAAACTCT
This sequence comes from Lathyrus oleraceus, assembly GCF_024323335.1. Classification (NCBI taxonomy): domain Eukaryota; kingdom Viridiplantae; phylum Streptophyta; class Magnoliopsida; order Fabales; family Fabaceae; genus Lathyrus; species Lathyrus oleraceus. The sequence continues at coordinate 315,183,140 of NC_066581.1, read as the reverse complement.
TGTGATCGCTAAACACACAAGCTCCAACCAGCTGATCCATCAGATCGTCAATCCTCGGAAGTGGATACTTGTTCTTAATCGTCACTTTATTCAGTTGTCTATAATCAACACATAATCTCATAGAACCTTCTTTCTTCTTGACCAACAGAACAGGTGCACCCCAGGGTGACACACTAGGACGAATAAACCTCTTCTCAAGCAAGTCTTCAAGTTGACTCTTCAACTCTTTCAACTCACCAGCAGACATCCTATAGGGAGCCATCGATACAGGACTAGTTCCAGGAACTAAATCAATCGAAAACTCAACCTCACGTTCCGGCGGTAAACCACTTATATCTTCCGGAAATACCTCCGCAAACTCACAAACTATTGGTAACTCTTCAATCGTCCTCTTCTCACGAATATCCAAAGTTGCCAACAACATAAACAACTCGGCACCATCTTGCACCGATTCATCAACTTGCTTAGCAGACACAAACCAATCTTCCTTCACACCAACCTCAGGAAAAATAATAGTTTTCTCCAAAACAGGTTAACTAGCCAACACTGCACTCTTGCATCCAACAACATAATGTCCCAGCTCGATACAATTGGAACATCCAAGAGAAGCTGACGCTTCTCCCCCACTTATTTCATTCCTAACCTAACAATGGAAAATAAAACAAGCACCGACAGTGTTCTCACACACATGTCGCATACTAGGGAATAAACATAATTAAACAACCTAGCCGGACGGACCAACCAGGCTCTGATACCACTAATGTAACACCCCTTTTTCTACCCCAAAATACTTAACATATAATCAGAGTAAATAAGCACGCATATAAACAAAAGGGCGTCACATCGATGTTTTCAAAAACTAGAAGCTTTCAAAAACCAACATCATTCATCATCAATATACAATACACCAGGTCATTTAAAATAACACATTTCCATTATCATGAATATTCAAGAATATGCGTTCGCAGCGGAAAATAACGAATATCCATGCATTCATCAAATGATCCATGTCCCATACCATGATCATCTCTCAATAATCTCTTCAATTAAACATAATCACAATTAATAACATAAAATGTATCCAAATCAGATATGAGTTCAATACTACTAATTTACCCAGTGTTACATGACCAGAGCATTGACTCACTACTTAGTCTCTAAACGAAGTACCGCAACTCTCTAGCTAATCTCGAGTGAGCTACCGTCCACTTACTTCAGCGATATTACTCCTGAGTATCTGCGTGATACCCATGTAAAGGTAACATTCAAACAGAAAGGGTGAGAATTCAAATCATTATGAAGAAGTATTAATCAAGCATAATGATTAAATCAACAATTAAAGGAATTCATCACACTTCATATAACCATGTAAATAATATTAACCAACATTTATTTCACATGTTTCAAGCACACATAAAAACTCAAGGAGTATAATATTCAAATCCAATATTATATTCTCAATTATACACATAACTACAATTATCACATAATCACATATTCAGTCAAGTTATGTATCCAGACATCATCAAATTCAATTATCATATCTCATACACACATCACAATCACATCAATGCAAACACTCAATTATCACATAACTCTAATGTGACTCAATGCAAGACATGTGACTCTATGCATGTGGTACCAAAATGTGAACCCAACGTTTCACCGCTTTCCGATTCAATATCTAGAATCCATGCCACTACGTCTATTTCCAATTAAGGATCAACGTCTGCTACGCCTATTTCCAATTAAGGATCAACGTCTAATATCACATCTATTTCCAATTAAGGATCAACATCTGCTACGCCTAATTCTAATTAAGGATCAACGTCTAATACCACGTCTATTTCCAATTAAGGATCAACGTCTGCTACACCTATTTCCAATTAAGGATCAACGTCTAATACCACGTCTATTTCCAATTAAGGATCAACGTCTGCTATGCCTATTTCCAATTAAGGATCAACGTCTAATACCACGTCTATTTCCAATTAAGGATCAACGTCTGCTACGCCTATTTCCAATTAAGGATCAACGTCTAATACCACGTCTATTTCCAATTAAGGATCAACGTCTAATACCATGTGAACCCACAGTTTCACCGCTTCCACTATGAAGCCGACCATGCCATGAATGAATGTACAAATACCAATACATATGCAATTAAGATCATCTCTACCATCTTAACATTCCACATATCACCATAATTCAACTCTATGAATTATCCACCAATGGTACATATACACATTCATAACAAATACACCATTCACATAATATGCAATTAAGTCATCTCTACCATCTTAACATTCATAACAAATACACCATTCACATAATATGCAATTAAGATCATCTCTACCATCTTAACATTCATAACAAATACACCATTCACATAATATGCAATTAAGATCATCTCTACCATCTTAACATTCCTAACAAATACACCATTCACATAATATGCAATTAACCAATTCATGTTACCACATGAATAATATCAACAAATAACAACAACTCATCAACATCTTAACATCATCGACATAAAAACATAATTATCATACAATCATATTACAACAATGCAACGATTCATCAACCAAACGTATAAACCAATATATTTATCAATACAGTAGGCATATGAATAATACTCAATCAATTCACTTATCACCATCACATTATATCTCTTAGAGTTACCTTTCTAATTCTTTAAACCCCAACCCAAAATGATTCACGAGTTAAAAGTTATGATCAAAACCGTGCACGAAGGCATTACTAAAAAGTTGTTGTTTATTAAATTTTCCAACATAATTTTCATCTTCTTAAATCCCCAAAACATCCATGAAATAATCTCCAAAATTATTTTATTCTTGAAACAAAGTTATAGCCCTCTGTTTCAGCTATCCAACGCTTCAAACGACACTGAATTTGGACTTACGGATCAAAAGTTATGACCAAAACGATTTCGACAATAAAACATAAAAAAGGCCGCGAGTGTGACGGACAGCATGCAGAAGTTTCTTCGGTTTTCATCGTTGGAGGACTCCCGGTCCTCCGATTTCGATTCCGTAAAAAGCCAAACGTTCAGAAAATTATAACTCACACAATACTCTAAATATATAACGTTAATTTGCAGTTTTAACACAATCAATTACCACAATCAAGCATACTCATCAAAACCTGATAATTCCAAACAACCATACAAAATTAGGGATTTTAACCTAAACATACATCTACCCATTGACCCGATCATACTAACCCATAATAATAAGGATTTCCCCCTTACCTCTTCAATTTTCTGGAAACCCTAGCCCTTCTCTTTACTTTTCCTCTCCTCTTTCTCTATTGCCTTCAAATGATTAAATGAATCTTAATTCTCACTCTCCTCCCCTTTATATATAGTATTCTATTTGAGCTTAAACCATAATACTTCTAATTTAATTAATAGGCCCAATAAGACCTAATATTTAAATATCTCTAATTAGTTCAATTAAATTAAACTAACACCACATACACACTAAGTTAATTAATACAATTATTTAATTATATCTCATATCAACTAAATAATTAATTAACACACCAAATTAATTAATATAATCAATTATTATACTACCTAACAACCAATTAATTAATTAACACTCCACATAATTAAAATAAAATATAATAATAATAGTATAATAAATAAATACTAAAATTGGGTTGTTACAACTCTCCCCCACTTAAAAGATTTTCGTCCTCGGAAATTTACCTCAAACGAACAACTCCAGATACGATTCCTTCATCTTATCCTCGAGTTCCCAAGTAATATTGCCATTGGCGACTCCGCCCCATATCACTTTCACCGAAGCAATTTCCTTACTACGAAGCTTCTTCACTTCCCGATCTTCTCTAATCTCGTCAAGAATGCCACACGTAAGTTTCAACATACCAAGCTTAACACACGAAGATGTCGCTTCGCAAACCAAACTCAAATCTCTAAATTGCTCCAACAATTCAAACTCTCGAATCATCAACATAGACATGTGCAATGACTTCCTACTCAATGCATCAGCTACAACATTCGCCTTTCCAGGATGATGATTCAAACCAAAATCATAATCTTTCAAGAATTCCAACCATCTCCTTTGCCTCAAATTCAATTCTTTCTGATCGAACAAGTACTTCAAACTCTTGTGATCGCTAAACACACAAGCTCCAACCAGCTGATCCATCAGATCGTCAATCCTCGGAAGTGGATACTTATTCTTAATCGTCACTTTATTCAGTTGTCTATAATCAACACATAATCTCATAGAACCTTCTTTCTTCTTGACCAACAGAACAAGTGCACCCCACGGCGACACACTAGGACGAATAAACCTCTTCTCAAGCAAGTCTTCAAGTTGACTCTTCAACTCTTTCAACTCACCAGCAGACATCCTATAGGGAGCCATCGATACAGGACTAGTTCCAAGAACTAAATCAATCGAAAACTCAACCTCACGTTTCGGCGGTAAACCACTTATATCTTCCGGAAATACCTCCGCAAACTCACAAACTATTGGTAACTCTTCAATCGTCCTCTTCTCACGAATATCCAAAGTTGCCAATAACATAAACAACTCGGCACCATCTTGCACCGATTCATCAACTTGCTTAGCAGACACAAACCAATCTTCCTTCGCACCAACCTCAGGAAAAATAACAGTTTTCTCCAAAACAGGTTAACTAGCGAACACTGCACTCTTGCATCCAACAACATAATGTCCCAGCTCGATACAATTGGAACATCCAAGAGAAGCAGACGCTTCTCCCCCACTTATTTCATTCCCAACCTAACAATAGAAAATAAAACAAGCATCGACAGTGTTCTCACACACATGTCGCATACTAGGGAATAAACATAATTAAACAACCTGGCCGAACTGACCAATCAGGCTCTGATACCACTAAGGTAACACCCCTTTTTCTACCCCAAAATACTTAACATATAATCAGAGTAAATAAGCATGCATATAAACAAAAGGGCGTCACATCGATGTTTTCAAAAACTAGAAGCTTTCAAAAACCAACATCATTCATCATCAATATACAATACACCTGGTCATTTAAAATAACACATTTCCATTATCATGAATATTCAAGAATATGCGTTCGCAGCGGAAAATAATGAATATCCATGCATTCATCAAATGATCCATGTCCCATACCATGATCATCTCTCAATAATCTCTTCAATTAAACATGTTCACAATTAATAACATAAAACGTATCCAAATCAGATATGAGTTCAATACTACTAATCTACCCAGTGTTACATGACCAAAGCATTGACTTACTACTTAGTCTCTAAACGAAGTACCGCAGCTCTCCAGCTAATCTCGAGTGAGCTACCGTCCACTTACTTTAGCGATACTACTCCTGAGTATCTGCGCGATACCCATGTAAAGGTAACATTCAAACAGAAAGGGTGAGAATTCAAATCATTATGAAGAAGTATTAATCAAGCACAATGATTAAATCAACAATTAAAGGAATTCATCACACTTCATACAACCATGTAAATAACATTAACCAACATTTATTTCACATGTTTCAAGCACACATAAAAACTCAAGGAGTATAATATTCAAATCCAATATTATATTCTCAATTATACACATAACTACAATTATCACATAATCACATATTCAGTCAAGTTATATATCCAAACATCATCAAATTCAATTACCATATCTCATACACACATCACAATCACATCAATGCAAACACTCAATTATCACATAAATCTAATGTGACTCAATGCAAGACATGTAACTCTATGCATGTGGTACCAAAATGTGAACCCAACGTTTCACCGCTTTCCGATTCAATATCTAGAATCCATGCCACTACGTCTATTTCCAATTAAGGATCAACGTCTGCTACGCCTATTTTCAATTAAGGATCAATGTCTAATACCACGTCTATTTCCAATTAAGGATCAGCGTCTGCCACTCCTATTTCCAATTAAAGATCAACGTCTAATACCACGTCTATTTCCAATTAAGGATCAACGTCTGCTACGCCTATTTCCAATTAAGGATCAACGTCTAATACCACGTCTATTTCCAATTAAGGATCGACGTCTGCTACGCCTATTTCCAATTAAGGATCAACGTCTAATACCACGTCTATTTCCAATTAAGGATCAACGTCTCTACACATATTTCCAATTAAGGATCAACGTCTAATACCACGTCTATTTCCAATTAAGGATCAACGTCTAATACCACGTCTATTTCCAATTAAGGATCAACGTCTACTACGCCTATTTCCAATTAAGGATCAACGTCTAATACCATGTGAACCCACAGTTTCACCGCTTCCACTATGAAGCCGACCATGCCATGAATGAATGTACAAATACTAATACATATGCAATTAAGATCATCTCTACCATATTAACATTCCACATATCACCATAATTCAACTCTATGAATTATCCACCAATGGTACATATACACATTCATAAAAAATACATCATTCACATAATATGCAATTAAGATCATCTCTACCATCTTAACATTCATAACAAATACACCATTCACATAATATGCAATTAAGATCATCTCTACCATCTTAACATTCATAACAAATCCACCATTCATATAATATGCAATTAAGATCATCTCTACCATCTTAACATTCATAACAAATACACCATTCACATAATATGCAATTAACCAATTCATGTTACCACATGAATAATATTAACAAATAACAACAACTCATCAACATAACAACATAATTATCACACAATCATATTACAACAATGCAACGATTCATCAATCAAACGTATAAACCAATATATTTATCAATACAGTAGGCATATGAATAATACTCAATCAATTCACTTATCACCATCATACTATATCTCTTAGAGTTATCTTTCTAATTCTTTAAACCCCAACCAAAAATTATTCACGAGTTAAAAGTTATGATCAAAACCGTGCACGAAGGCATTACTAAAAAGTTGTTGTTTATTAAATTTTCCAACATAATTTTCATCTTCTTCAACCCCCAAAACGTCCATGAAATAATCTCCAAAATTATTTTATTCCTGAAACAAAGTTATAGCCCTCTGTTTCAGCTATCCAACGCTTCAAACGACACTCAATTTGGACTTATGGATCAAAAGTTATGACCAAAACGATTTCGACAATAAAACATAAAAAAGGCCGCGAGTGTGACGGACAGCATGCAGAATTTTCTGCGGTTTTCATCGTTGGAGGACTCCCGGACCTCCGATTTCGATTCCGTAAAAATCCAAATGTTCAGAAAATTATAACTCACACAATACTCTAAATATATAACGTTAATTTTCAGTTTTAACACAATCAATCACCACAATCAAGCATACTCATCAAAACCTAATAATTCCAAACAACCATACAAAATTAGGGATTTTAACCTAAACATACATCTACCCATTGACCCGATCATACTAACCCATAATAATAAGGATTCCCCCCTTACCTCTTCAATTTTCTGGAAACCCTAGCCCTTCTCTTTACTTTTCCTCTCCTCTTTCTCTATTGCATTCAAATGATTAAATGAATCCTAATTCTCACTCTCCTCCCCTTTATATATAGTATTCTATTTGGGCTTAAACCATAATACTTCTAATTTAATTAACATGCCCAATAAGACCTAATATTTAAATATCTCTAATTAGTCCAATTAAATTAAACTAACACCACATACACCCTAAGTTAATTAATACAATTATTTAATTATATCTCATATCAACTAAATAATTAATTAACACACCAAATTAATTAATATAATTAATTATTATACTACCTAACAACCAATTAATTAATTAACACTCCACATAATTAAAATAAAATATAATAATAATAGTATAATAAATAAATACTAAAATTGGATTGTTACACAAGCTACATTGTGGTATCAAAAGTTCAGTAAAAAAGAAGGAATAAAAATTCTTTGAACTGTAAGACAGAGGTTTGTCTTGGAATTTGCTAAAATTTGAAGGAGGTGAAGATGAAGAAAACATAGGTATGCTTCTCTGAACCTTTAATCTTCTACTTATGTTATGCACTTCTATTCGGTAAGAATTATCTCTGAAAAAACTTTGAACTGAATTATTGTTGTAGATGTTGATTATGTGAGTGTAAGGGTAGTATAGAACGTATGAGGTTTAACTTAATTGGTGACAAACTTCAAGGTGGAGCTTGATTCAGTGGTGATAGAGCTTTAGTGTAGGGAGAGGAATTGGAGAAAATGAATTAAGATAGTGAAAAATTGAATTTGCAATGACTGGTTTTTTTTTATGATTGAACCCTTGAGATCGAAGAGAGTGATGAGTTTATATAGATGCATTCCCCAACTGTTTTGGTCAGGTTTTCCGGGCAGAGGCAGTTAGGAGTTAGGGCATAAATTAGTGTTAAGTGATTCAGTGAATAAGTTAGTTATGAAGTTAATGGTGTTAATGAGTTGTTAAGTTGTTAGTTGGAACTGTCATTGGAGTGTTAAATGGGGTTATTATGACATGTTAGTGATGTTAGGATTGGAATGTGTTAGTGTAGCTCAATGTTTTGATGTGTGTTAGTGATAAATGAATGATTGGTTCAATGCATGAAGTAGTTTATTTGTTGCTGCATAACTTCATTGGCCTTAAATGTGAATTGATGCGTGAATTGGAACTGGTTTGGAATAATTGAATGACATTGCAATGCTGGAAATGCACTTATTTTTTGCTTCTGGTGCAGGTGTAACCGGTTACCAGATATTGTGTAACCGGTTACCCATACGAAAATAGGTGTTTCTGGACTATTTTTTTGCTATTCAGAGCGGGTGTAACCGGTTACCTAGTATTGCATAATCAGTTACACACTCGAAATCAAGTGTAAAATGTCTACTGGAAGTGTTGAACAAACAGGTGTAACCGGTTACACTTATTTGTGTAACCGATTACCAAAACGCTACCTTAGCTTTTCTGGCTGCTAAAAGTGCATGCATGGCAGGTGTAACCGGTTACCTGGTTTTGCATAACCGATTACACACTCGAAAACTTATTTTTGTTGTTATTTTGGATGCAGTGTCCTAGATATGTGAGTTATGCATTGACCTTAGTGACTCATTGTGTATGTGATTTGGTATGTTTTGCATGGCTAGTATGAAAAGCTTGCAATGAGGTTTTGGTCAAAGCATGAAATCAAGGCATGAACCAAGAAATAAGTTATGTTATATCAACATGTTTTTTAAACACACTAAGGGTCATAAAAGCTTGAAGACTGAGATGAGATAGCTTCAGAAAGAAGGAATCATGGAGATTAGGTTTTAGAAATATGTAGTTGACTTTGGTCAACTGTTTGACCCGAAAGTCAACAGTTGACCAAAAGTCAATTGTTGGTCAAAAGATGTAAAATAGTGTAATTTAGTCTTATGGAAACCTTTTTTGTAATGGAATGTTGAACATTTGAACTTGTACTTGGATAAACTTGAATTAATCTTGAATTTGAAGGAATGAACCTTGATTTCTCTGGCTTGACTCTGAACTGAAAAACCTTGTCTTGAATCCGTCCAAATGACCAAGTTCATAAAATATTAGTCGATCACACTTGTAGTTCATAATCAGATCCAATTTCATGATGCCATATGATTGATTCTCAAGAATACCATGAAGAGAAACTTATATAGCACTTGTGCCATGAACACCAACCTCTGAGTTAATGATGTTTATATAAGAAACGCAATTGTACATGAATGAATATGGCATGAATATGTGTAGCACCTCAAATTTGCACCTATCATTGTACCTATCATCTCATATTAGGTCATAGCATATCATGATACATTGCATAACATTTGCATTGTCCTCAGTTGCCTCAAGAGCCAGCAAGCAAGAATTAGGTCAAACTGATCAGGAGATCAGTCAGCCAAGCAAGCAAAGGAATTTCTCAAGGAGCATAGGCCCTGGAGTTTGTCCAACAAGTTCACATGACTTGGAGGTCTATTTGAAGTGTTCAAGTCAAGGGTTGAAGGCTCAGAGGTCAGCAGTCAATGCACAGCCAGGCAGAAAACCCTAAACAGTCAACAATCAATCAAAGCAGTGGATGGTGGCCATTCTTGTGGAATTTGGGGCACCATGATTAATCATCAAGAGTTCATATGTCTTGGGACATCACTTGAAGTCAAAGTATCAAGGAACTAGGGTTTGGAATTCATCAGAAGTGCACAGTCAAGTCCAAAACCCTAGAAAGTCAAAGTTGGTCAACTGTGGTTGATTCTTTGGTTCTGATGGATGGAAATGGTTTGAAGGAGCTTATTCATGTCCTAATAGGCCTCATGTGTCATGGGAATCAACATCATGGAAGAATTTGAAGCCAATCAGAAAATTTCCCAAAATAGAAAGTGGACCTGTAATTTCAACTGCCAAAAATAGAAACTTCTTGATCCTCAACTTGCATCATGATACAAGCTTCAAATGAATTTTTGCCCAACATGAAAGTTGAAGATCTTGTTCTCCCATTTTCAAAAAGTCCAAGAACTCTCAAATTCCATGTGTGGTTGTCAAGATATGATCAAGTCATTTTCACCAATTTTTGAACTTCAACAAGCCATATCTCTCAAACCATAAGGCCAAATTTGGTGGGGTTTTTTCCTACAAACCACATTTTTCATCCTCTTTCCAAAAATATAAATTTCATGACCTAAAACATTACCATTCAAAATGGCATTTTTGGACCTTTTCATTTAAAATCAAAGTTTGACTCACAGTTGACTTTTTGATTTATGGACTTTTTCTCATTTTTGCCAATTGGAAAATGTTCTAAATCACATTTGTGACTTGTCTCAAGCTTAAAAGCATGTTCATTTCACTATTTCACTACCATTTTGGACAAAATTCAAAATTGGCAAAATGTTGCAAATAGAAGTACATAAGCAAAACACATACAGCATTTTTCTGTACAACCACAAGCAGCTATTGGAATGTCCTTCTGCAGCCTTTCCAGCCCATAATCGTGCAGTCAAACACACCCTCCATTCCACTTACATGTCAATTAGCAAATTTGCAAAATGCATCATTAAGCATAAACCAGCTTACCAATTAATTAAAGGACCTTAAACAGAGGATATAAAGCTTCATTTCTGCACAAATGAGCCCTAGTTTTCAGCCTACCGTCACAGAAATACACTCTCACTCTCATCTTGCATTTTGGCAAAAGCACAAATTCTGCAAAAACCCTTGAAGAAACCCGAGTAACCTTGGTTCATCCATAGTCCAAACAACATTTTGAAGCTTCTTGGACCTCCATTCTCCTACTGTAAAGCCTATCCTAGTTCTGTTTCTTCAAGGAATGGCCATGGCAGATTTTGATTTAAAGAGGATTTGAGCTGTTCGAACCGTTTTCCTGCAAGCATTCATCATCATCAATCATCATTGGCAACTGTTTGTGCTTGCAATCTCAAAAGAAGCCCTGCATCCATTTTTCTTCACAACTAAGTAAGTTTTTCGACCCTCTCTTTTCTCTTATCCATGCTATGCCATGTGAACTCCTTAACTTGCTGATGCCAATAGACTTTAAACCATCAAAAATAATCCACTGTGTTGAAAGAAATATGGTCTTAAAGTTCTATGCTCAAACTTGTTTATGTGGATTTCTCTGTTATGTGCTTAAATTAATGAGTGTAGATGGTGGATTGTGTTTGTGTTTGGCTAGCTGAAGCTTTTGATATACACATTGTTAACTATCGGGCACATTTGTTCATACTGTTTTTTAGGAAATGAGGAACACTGTTACATTCGAACCCTAGCACTCTGACCAGAAAACTCCCATGGCTGTTTTGTTTTGTTGTTAACTAGGATTGCTTAATGATAATTGTTCATTACCATGCTTGATTATTGCATGATTGCTGTGTTACATGCTGCTTGCTTGCTGTTGTTCATGTTGATTACATGATGCTGTTAAACCCTGCTGCTGATCATTTGTACTGCTATGCTGAATGTTGATGTACTGCCATGCTAAAACCCTACTGCTGTTTTGCTATCTTAATATGCCCAGATTTTCCATGGTTAATGTTTGTTGTTGTTGGTTAATACTGCATGATGATGATTTGCTGTTCATATTAAACCTGCCATGCCTAGAAAATCTATGTGAAACATGTTGAATGCTTTTGTTTGTTTGCATTATGAACATTACCAATGTCATGATTAGTTGTATGTTGTTGAAATTTCAATTGATGATGATGTTGGTGAACCAAATTTCAAACCTTGCTGCTGTCTTGAAACCCTACCCTGCCCAGTACATGAGCTCATGATTATGTATGTTTTGTTGTTAGTTGATGTACATGTTAATGGTGTTTCATAGGTCATGATTATTGATGATCCTGTTTCTGTTTTGGTTGGTCATAATTTTTGGTTGATGATTAATGACGAACATGAGTTGCCATGCTAGTTAAATCCTGCTACTGTTATGCTTGAATCATGAATATGCCCAGAATTTTCCCATGATTCATGCTTTGCTTTGTTATTGGTTGGTGCTACACATGAATGCCTTGCTGCTGTTTGAAACCTCCTGACCATTGCCCTGAAATTCATATGTTGATGTTTGTTATGTTGGGTCATAGGTGCTGGTTTATTAATTGATTGTGTGTTAATGAACCTACTGTGCTGTCCCCTGCTGTTTATATGCTGTTGTTGGATTTCATCGAAATTAATTACTTGATGGTGATGAACCCTGCTGCTGTTAAACCTTATCCCTGCCCATGAAAATCTTTTTGAATGGTTGTTTGTTGTGTTTGGTTTTAATTATGTGATGCTGCACCAATGCCATGTTATTGTTTGATCTTGCTTGAAGTTGGTTTTATAAGCATGAAATTAATACTGCAAATGCCCTGCTGCTGTTATGATGAGCTGCCCTAAACTTCCCATGATTTTGGTTGATTGTTGTTGGTTTGTTGTCCATGAGGTGTTGGTATGAGGGACATGCTATTTGCCATGGCTGTATGATCTATTCTATTTGAAAAGTTTGATTGGATGTTGAACATTGATGTTTGAATACCATGCTGTGGCTTGCTGTTGTTTATGATGAGTACATGTGATGATGAACTTGATGCATTGCCCTGCTGTTTGTGAGCTGTTGTTGGACTTCATTTTTTGATCAATTGCATGAAGTTACATGAGTTTGAATGCTGAATGCTATGCTGTTGGGTGGTTGATGTTTGAATTCGTTTGGATATTGATTGAGTGTGCATGAAGATGCCTTTGCCATGCTTAAACCCTAGGGTTTTGTTAAACCCAGAACATGAACAATGGACTGGCCACGGTACTGTTTTATTGCCAGCCAGCCAATCACAATATTTCATTGCCATGCCTAAAACGCTGTAGTTTTGTTTAATGAAACACAGAATTACAAAACTGCCACGGTTGACCCTTGTGTTGACCATTTGCCTTGCTTTTGTTCATACTTCATTCCAATTATTTCCTCAACTTCATAAATTAATTTCTCATTCAAATTAAATCCAAAAATTATGATTCTTTTTCCATGATGTTCTTGTTTGAGTCTATTATTTAATTATGAATTTTAATGATTTTTCCATTGGCTGGATTTTTTTATGGAAATTATTTTCCCAACATATGTGCATAAATGATACATCTCACCATTTCAATTGTGAAATATTCATGTTATATCCAATGCCTTTGAGATTTTTTGTGGTGAAAATAGACTCCTTGACCTTCATTTCCATATAGACTTTGTGCATTTATCATTGGTGGATTGAGAATTATGATTTTTTGAAGTCATGTGTTGCATTTGGTGTCATACTGTGAACATGCATCTTCCCTAATTTTGTTCACATGCTTCCTTCCATCCAAATGACCCCAAATTTTGCATGAATGATCCTTTGTATGTCTACTTCATGTATGAATTTTCTTGGAATTTATTGTGCAATTTTCCATTTGATTGTGATTTTTCTTCCCTGCCTAGTCCATGGTTGACTTTTTGTGCTACATGTTGCCAAATCTTTTGGGAAATCCTCATACTTTATCACATGATCATGAAATTTCATATGTGATAACTAGACTCCTTGAGCTTTGCATTGGTGTTAATCTCACTCATTTCTCTTCTGTTTTCAAATTGATATGATTTTTTGAAGTTGACCCATGCTTGTTGACTTTCACCATGCTTACTTGAACTTGGTTTGACTTCATGATTTTACTTGACTGCCTTCCTCTCATCCAAATGCCATGAAAGTTTACATGTATACCATGTTAGATGCTAGGATTGAGTGTGATTTATTTCATGATTTTTGAAAATGTTTGAGTTGACTTTTGATGCAAGTCATTCTGTTGACTTTTGTATGCTTTCTTTGCCTTACTTTGACTTCAAATGTTCATGAAATGATCATAATGCATGATTTGAATGTGGGCCCAATTGTATTTGCTTTCTAATTGGTTGACTTTGACTTTGAGTTGACTTTTCATTGCTGCCTTGACTTTTTCTTCCATCCTTGACCCTAGGCTAGTCCTAGTGGTCTTCTGTGCTTACTATTGAGTTCCTGTTTCAGGTTGAGCACCATTGCCATTGAGATCATACAAATGTGATTGGTTTTGATTACATATCATGTACTAACTTTTGTTTTGTAGGTTTGACTCATGTAACTTGAGTCTTGCTTTGCACAGTTGACCTCCTGTGGTTGACTGTTTATCCATTTCCTTTGGTTTTAACTGTTGAACTGTTTACTGATTGGTTTGAATTTTTCAGGTACTTTAGTTGCTTAAGTTCTCTGAACTTGCTTGCTTTGCTATTTAGCATTTGCTTTGAGGTATAATCTCTTTTACTACATGTAGTCTGGAGACCCAGTCTGTTATTTGACCGGGCAAACTGTCTGAAGTCCTCCTTAAGAGGCAATGCCTGTGTGTGTTTAAATTTGTCCTAAGCAGGAAAAGTCCTTATTTGAGGCAATTGGTGGAAGGTAGGGATAAGTAGCCTATCCCCCACTATTCAGTGTGTCCTCTCTTTGCTCCCATTACATGGTTGAAGCATTGAGATAAATACCCAAGATCTAATCGAGTCAATAATGTGGAGAGAGTTCCTACTTTCTGAACTCCCACACTTTCTTACATGCTCTCCCTGATCAGGGATAGAAGCAATGAGGCACACCCCTCATCTCCTTTTTATCTGCTTCACCTTAGCCTCTTAATGGTAAGGTTAAGAGCGACCTTCACCCATTACAGTGGACTTTCATAGTCAAACCCTCTTGTGTGTGAGCCCCCTTGTTTGGCTATAGAGTGTGCTGTTTGATTCTCATTGATTGTTTGATTGCTTCATATGCACTTGCTTGCCTGTATGTTATGCATTTATCATCATCAATTGCCATTAATGCATGAGCATCTCTTTTGTCTGTTTGACATCATTATTGTTGTTTACCCATTGAGGACAATTGTAAGTCCCACAAGTTGGCATTTGCTCCTATGACATGGAAGTGAGTATAAGACCATCACATTGGCCATTCATCTTATCTTTGCTTGATTTGTTTGTATGTGAGGATACAACTGTAAGTCCCACAAGTTGGCAGTTGTTTTCCTAGGATCATACTGTGTGTTAGAGTAAGTCCCACAAGTTGGCATCTGACATCCCTGTTCTGCTTTCTTTGTTTGTGAGAGGATGCAATTGTAAGTCCCACAAGTTGGCATTTGCTTTCCTATGATCATGTGTGGGGTTAACCTAAGTCCCACAAGCTGGCAGTTGACTTCCATATTTCTTCATTGTTTTCTTTTTGAGGAGATTAGTGTAAGACCATTGAGTGGCCTCTGATATCCAGTTCTGTTTTAGGAGATTGGTGTAAACCCAGCTATTGGTATCCGATATCCGCTTTTGTTTGTGAGATTGGAGTAAGACCATTGAGTGGCATCCGGTATCATTTGTTTGTTTATTTCATCATTACTTACTTTCCATTCCAAAGGACACCCTTGAATCATCCTCTATATGATCTCAAGAAGTGAACCTCCTAAGAAGCTTTTACTTTCCCTCCTCACTCATTCATCCTCATTGTGTCCTAGAACCTTTTCACACCTTGATCTTAAACTTGACATGGACGTTATGCAAACTTCTTCATGTTTTCAAACTAAAAACCTGGACTCAAGTCCTTGACTCTCTTTTTGCAAACTCCATTTCATGATACTTCTTTTGAATTAATCTTAATCATACTTTGACTTCACTTTCATAATCACAATCAATTAACTTCACTCATTCACTTGTTTTGGCCATGTCCATTAATCTTTTCATGCATTAGCCGTAGGTTTCAATTATCATTGTGGTTGATGTAAACCTCACCTTATCTTTAGTGAGTCGACAGTAAGACTTCCGTACCGAAAACAGGGTTAACCCCTCTCGTACGTCGAAGCTATCCTCGCATGGTGGATGTTGGTTTTGGTCGAGTGTTCTCCCATTGATAACGAAAAGCCTCAGTGCTATTGTTTAAAATTGAATCCAACTCACTTTTGGAAATCTTTTAGCCGAACTACGGCGTTCTGATCCTTACCTTTGATGGAAGGTACGTAGGCAACGGGTTCATCCGTTCGAACCCAATAACCCAATAAAACTTGTATATTCTTTTCTCATCATCTCACTCATGTTTGCACAATGCATATGTCATAACAAATAACAATTTAGCATAACAAGTGTGAAAAGGGCTCCCTAGGAGTACCTAGGACGTAGTGGGTGCCTAACACCTTCCCATTGCGTAATTTACCCCTTACCCAGAATCTCTGATCTTTTTATTAGTTTTCTAAGTGTAAAACTTCTTAGGCTTTTGTTCGCTTTTTAGCCAGTCCTTTGGATAAATAAAAGTGCGGTGGCGACTCGAAATTTCAATGTATCTCTTAGCTTATGATTTAATCGATAGATCATATAGCGACGAATACACCGCTACAGAAAAGTGGCGACTCTGCTGGGGACTCTAGTTTCCTTGGCGGTAGTGCCTACTTTTCACCTTTGTTGTGATATATTGTTATTTGTTATTTGATTTATTCTTGTACCATTTGGGATCACTGTATTGATTGTAATGTGTGAATTGCTTGACATACATTGCTGTTTGCTTTGGTGGTCTGTGAGATGAGTTCTATACCCGAACTCGAGTGCACTCTAGGATAGGAGAATGGCATAGTCTTGTCGACTGGTGTGGAGTAGTCCTTAGCCAGTTGACTTGCGAGTCCATTCACTTGGTGGAGGTCATGTTGAACTAATAATGTCACACAAGTTATTTGTGGTTAGGCATTATTCTTTCAATCATGTTCCGCAGAAGCCAAGGACCTTAGTTTACCAAACCCATCTTGGCCTATTTCTAGGACCGTAGTGCGGAGGTCGTACAGATGTCAGTTCTGATGCGATTGTCACGCGATACTACACTCATAAGAGTTTCTCTTGAGAATATTCTTGGAATACGAGTATTCGTTCCTCCGATAATATTCGAAAGATGGAACGATGATTATGGGAACCTCTGATAGAACATGTCTGGCAGGTTTAAACCCTAGTACACTCCTTTTGGGTGGTTCTTAACCGAGACCTCATGCTCGTGACTCTCAACAAACCCTTGATTCGTGGTTGAGTCGTTCAAACATCGTTAATATCAATGGATCCCGGATCGGGTGCAAAACCTAAAATCCACCAAAGCGGCTGGTTGATATTAGGGATGTTTGAACCGGTTCATGTACCGTTAATATCAATGGAACTTGGGTGTCGATAAGGTGAAAACCGAAATCCACCAAAATGGATGATTGATATTAGGGATACACAGAGCTTTCCCACGACCTTTGCTTGGTGTGACTTGCTTGATTCCTGAGTGTGTTTGTTGCATTCATACATTCATGCACTCATCCGCATACATGTCATCATCAGAAAAAGAAAATGTTCAAGGAACTTAAAGGGTTTATTTGCAAATTTTTCAGACAATGGAAAGACCAAAAAGGCATACAAAGAAGTACAGCTTTAAGCAGCCTGATGTAAAAGAGTTAAGGAATCTGACATCATATGTATTAGATCCCTTGGGTTTCAAAGCTCGCTATGGGAAGCTTCTGCCTTTGCTCACCACTCAGGTTGACGAAGGATTGATGAGTACTTTGGCTCAGTTCTACGACCCGTTGCATCGTTGCTTCTTATTTCCGGACTTCCAGCTACTGCCGACTTTGGAAGAATACTCTCACCTTATTGGGATTCCTATTCTGGATCAAGTGCCGTTCAGTGGCCTAGAGAGTATTCCATCTGCTCGAGAGATTGCTAGTCTGTTGCACATAGATGAAGATCTGATTGGAGCTAACCTGACTACCAAAGGCGGAATTCAGGGTTTTCCTTCCGAGTTCCTCATTGCCCAAGCTACCTTTTATGGGAAGGCCATGAGTGAGGATGCCTTTGAGGCTCTATTCGTATTGCTCATCTATGGATTGGTGCTGTTTCCCAACTTCGACAAGTTCGTGGACATGAATGCCATTAGGATCTTTGCAGTCCTTAATCCAGTTCCGACCTTGTTGGGTGATGCTTATTTCTCCATGCACTTGAGGAATATGAAGAATGGAGGAGTCATTGTCTGCTGTTTACCCCTGCTGTACAAGTGGTTTATTTCGCACTTGCCGCAGACAGTCGCTTTCAAGGAGAACAAGGGATGTCTACGGTGGTCTCAGAGACTCATGTCTCTCACCAATGATGATATCACCTGGTATGATCGCGTGTATGATACCGTCCAGATCATCGACTATTGTGGGGAATTCCCTAATGTGCCTCTTCTTGGTACATGTGGTGGGATTACCTACAATCCTATTCTTGCACGACGTCAGCTTGGGTTCCCCCTGAAAGATAAACCTAATAACATTCTGTTAGAAGGTGCGTTTTTCCAGGAGGGTAAAGATCCCCAAGGCCTGAAAGCCAGATTTGTCCGTGCATGGCGCAGTATCCATAAGAAGAGTAGGAATGAGTTGGGTCCGAAGAACTGCATTGCTTTGGAGCCCTATACCTCCTGGGTCAGACAGAGAGCTGCCACCTACCTGATGCCGTACGATCATCCAAGACCTACACCGTTGGATGTGGCTGGGCCTTCAACCCTCCCTACCCAACGTGTAGAGGAGTTGAGAGAGGAGGACCTTTCGCGTGCCTGGATCCGTGAGAGGGAGGAATTGCTGCAGCAGCTCAAGGAGAAGGATGCTATGATTGAATTTCTCGAGCACCGAGTGATTGACGATCCGAACGACACTTGGACTTCTCTGCTTCCTCAGTCATCCAAATTCTGGAAGAGGAAGTACGATCGACTTGCCAAAGAGAAAGCTGACATGGAGGCTGCCTATGAGAGGGAGATCAAGAAGTTGTGCACTTCCCGTCTTCCAGCATCCCGAGTTTCTAGGGATCCATAGGATGTCATTTACCTTTTCTCTTTGTAATAAATCAAGAATGCTGTATTTCTTTGTCTCAAAATATATTGAATGAAATATTTCCATGAGCAATCAAAATGTGTAAATATTCAAAATATTGCAAATAATACCCCAAGGGTTCCTTGAAAGCAAAGCATTTGCACAAGCATTGCATGCATCATACTCATCTCATTTGCATACCAGGTGTTCTCAGGCCATCTTCTTACCTTGATTCCTGTGTCCAGACAGGATAGCTGACCAAAGGCCGCACCGCTACTCAACAAGGCTCAACCATCAACGCAACATGGATCAGGTCCAAGCCGAGTTAGCTGAGATGAGGGCTAGCATGGCCCAGTTCATTCATATGATGCAAGGGGTCGCGCAAGGCCAAGAAGAGCTCCGAGCAATGGTCCAGAGGCAAGAAGCTACATTGCCACCGCCCAATCAACCTCTGCAAGAAGGAAATCCAGTTCCTGAAGTCCCTGCCGCTGCTATTCCCGTCAACGACTATGCTGTAGGTGAAGAGTTGAGGGGTATCCGAGTCAATGGTCAACCGATTGTTCCAGATGCTGTTAGTCCTAGAGTCATCCATGCTCCGGTCCGTAATAGAATTCCAATTGTTGACAGACAAGAGGATTTGTTTACTATGCTCAGCGAAGACGACAATATCTTGGGTAGAAATGATGCGAGAGATCGCAAAGTTGAGGCCCTTGCTGAAAAAATCAGAGCAATGGAATGTCAAAACTCCCTCGGTTTTGACGTTACGAACATGGGATTGGTTGAAGGACTTAGAATCCCGCACAAATTCAAGGCGCCGTCATTTGATAAATACAACGGTACCTCCTGCCCTCGCACCCATGTGCAGGCATATTACAGAAAAATATCCGCATATACAGACGATGAGAAGATGTGGATGTATTTCTTCCAGGATAGTCTATCTGGGGCATCCTTGGATTGGTACATGGAATTGAAGCGGGATTCAATTCGGTGCTGGAGAGACCTGGGTGAGGCCTTCCTCAGGCAGTACAAGCACAATATGGACATGGCTCCAACCAGAACTCAGTTACAAAGCTTATGTCAGAAGAACAATGAAAGTTTCAAAGAGTACGCCCAGAGATGGCGCGAACTAGCTGCGAGAGTTCAACCCCCTATGCTGGAAAGGGAGTTGACTGACATGTTCATTAGCACTCTGCAAGGTGTCTACATGGACCGGATGGGAAGCTGCCCGTTCGGAAGCTTTTCTGACGTCGTCATCTGCGGCGAAAGAACTGAGAGCCTGATCAAAGCTGGGAGGATCCATGATGCTGGTTCCTCGTCTTCTTCCAAGAAACCCTTCTCTGGGGCACCTCGCCGTAGAGAAGGCGAAACCAATGCTGTACAGCACAGAGGGAGTGCTTACAGAGCCAACAACAGGGACCAGTATCGTCCAATAGCTGCAGTGACCATTCCTGCACCACAACCTCGTACACAACAAAGAGTTCAACAACAACCACAACAACCGCAACGACCTCAACAACAGCAACAACAACAACAACGACCTTTTCAGCAGAGACAGAGATTGAATCCTGATAGGAGATTTGACCCTCTGCCCATGTCGTACGCAGAGCTACTACCCGAGCTACTCCGGCTAGGGTTTGTAGAGTTGCGTACGATGGCAACTCCTACCGTGCTGCCACCTGGCTATGATGCCAATGTAAGATGTGACTTTCACTCTGGGGCACCAGGCCACCATACTGAAAGATGCCGGGCGTTTTAGCACAAGGTCCAGGACTTGATTGATTCCAAGACAATCAACTTCTCTCCGGTTCCGAA
Organism: Lathyrus oleraceus; assembly: GCF_024323335.1. Taxonomy (NCBI): domain Eukaryota; kingdom Viridiplantae; phylum Streptophyta; class Magnoliopsida; order Fabales; family Fabaceae; genus Lathyrus; species Lathyrus oleraceus. The sequence goes on along the minus strand of NC_066581.1, from coordinate 315,161,953 downwards.
TGTGGTAAACAATCCTATGCCACAGCATGGAGGGCATAGGGTTAATAATATTGAAGATGGGGAAGCTGAAGACCTAATCGTAGATGTTGAAGATGTTCAGACGTCTTTGTCGGTCGTCAAGGGCCGATTGTTGAAGGGGGGTGTTGACCCAGGTTGTTCAGAGGAGTGTTTGGGCTGTTCAGAGGCCATGAATGGTTGTGACCAGTTGAGGGCTGGAGTTCAGAGGTTAATAGATGAGGGCTGTCTACAGTTTAGCCGTGCTACCAGAGATAATGGGGCAGTGTCTACTGTCACCATTTTTTATAAGCCGGCTGAAGGAAGAGGACGTGGGGCTGTCAGTACACCCACCACCAGCAATACTCCGGTTACCATTCCTACCCCGGTAACCATCAGAGCACCTACTACTATTGTGGCGTCCGGCAGAGGACAAGTTGGAAATAGTAGAGCTGTTCCGTGGAGTTATGACAATGCCTATCGCCGAGATAGGAGGGCTGGTAACCAAACGAGGCCAGTTAACCAAGCACCAGTTACTATCAGTGCTCCTGTGAGGATCCCTGCTGTTGCAAGTCCTGTAGTGGACAATGTTGGAGGACAGGGAGGCTTCACAAGGAGTGGACGACTGTTTGCTCCTCAGCCTTTGAGAGATACTGCTGCTGAGTCGTCTGCAAGGGCTAAGGGCAAACAAACGATGGTTGACGAAGAACCGGCTCAGAAGGAGGCTGAGGGTTCTTTTCAGAAAGATGTCGAGGAGTTTATGAAGATCATAAAGAAGAGTGATTACAAGATTGTTGATCAACTCAACCAGACTCCGTCGAAGATCTCGATACTCTCCTTGTTGATGTGTTCTGAGGCACATCGGGACGCCTTGCTAAAGATGCTGAACATGGCATACGTCCCGCAAGAGATATCAGTCAACCAGCTGGAAGGTGTCCTAGCAAATGTGAGTACCAGGCATGGTGTAGGTTTCACTGACCTAGACTTGACGCCTGAGGGCCGCAATCACAACAAAGCCTTGCACATCACTATGGAGTGCAAAGGTGCCGTTCTATCTCACGTGCTAGTAGACACCGGGTCGTCCCTGAATGTCCTTCCGAAGCAGATTCTGAAGAAGATCGACGTCGAGGGAGTCGTGCTCACCCCCAGTGACCTGATAGTGCGTGCATTTGACGGATCCAAGCGTTCTGTGTTTGGTGAAGTCACTTTGCCGGTAAAGATAGGTCCGGAGGTGTTCGACATTGTTTTCTACGTGATGGACATTCAGCCTGCTTATAGCTGTCTGTTGGGGCGTCCGTGGATTCATGCGGCTGGAGCAGTTTCGTCAACTCTCCATCAGAAACTCAAATATGTCTGGAACGGTCAGATCGTGACCGTCTGTGGTGAAGAGGAGATTCTGGTGAGTCATCTCTCCTCATTCAAGTATGTTGAGGTGGATGGCGAGATCCACGAAACCCTGTGCCAGGCGTTTGAGACTGTGGCGTTGGAAGGGGTAGCTTGTGCTGAGCAGAGGAAGCCAGGTGCTTCGATTTCGTCATACAAGCAGGCCAAGGAGGTGGTTAACTCTGGTAAAGCTGAAGGCTGGGGCAAGATGGTTGACCTTCCTGTCAAAGAAGACAAATTCGGCATTGGGTACGAGCCTCTCGCAGCAGAGCAGAGCGTACAAGCAGGTCCGAGCACCTTCACCAGCGCTGGGCTGATGAACCATGGAGACGTCTTTGCTACTGATGGTGAAGACAGTGATCATGATTTGGATGTCTGGGTCCGCCCTTGTGCACCAGGCGAGGTTATCAACAACTGGACAGCAGAAGATGTGGTCCAAGTTACTCTACTGACAGAGTAATTTTCTTTTGTTTTTTCATTTTTGCATGAAAACCCTACGTTCCGCCCAGGGCGTAGTGGTTCATTGTAGGGCCACATCATGTTCGCAATGTTTATAAATAAAGGACGTTTTTTCAATCAAATTTTGAGATCTTTGTCTTTCTATTTTCTGTTTTTCCACTTTTTCAAAACAATAAAAATGGCAATGTTTTTTTGTTTTTGTGACTTTATTGAAATCTTTTTCTAAAAACAAAACATTAAACATGCAGAAATGATCTTTTGGCATCCACTGTGAACGACTCTGTTATGGCTCAGTATGATTTCAACAATCCCATCTACCAAGCTGAAGAGGAGAGTGAGGAAGACAGTGAACTCCCTGCAGAATTGGTCAGACTACTGAAGCAAGAGGAAAGGGTCATCCAACCTCACCAGGAAGAGTTGGAGATTGTTAATCTGGGTACTGAGGACGCCAGAAGAGAGATCAAGATTGGGGCTGCTTTAGAAGACTCTGTCAAGAGGAGGCTAATCGAGATGCTGAAAGAATATGTGGAAATATTCGCCTGGTCATACCAAGATATGCCTGGGTTGGATACAGACATTGTGGTGCATCGGTTACCTCTCAGAGAAGAGTGTCCGTCGGTCAAGCAGAAGCTTCGCAGAACTAGTCCTGATATGGCTGTCAAGATCAAGGAAGAGGTTCAGAAGCAGTGGGACGCAGGTTTCCTGGCTGTCACCAGTTACCCGCCATGGGTTGCCAACATTGTTCCCGTGCCGAAGAAGGATGGCAAAGTCAGAATGTGTGTCGACTACCGAGATCTGAATAGGGCGAGTCCGAAAGATGATTTCCCATTACCTCACATTGATGTATTGGTGGATAATACGGCTCAATCCTCGGTGTTCTCTTTCATGGACGGTTTCTCAGGCTACAATCAGATCAAGATGGCGCCAGAAGACATGGAAAAGACGACATTCATTACACCTTGGGGCACGTTCTGCTACAAGGTGATGCCATTTGGGTTGAAGAATGCCGGTGCTACCTATCAGAGGGCAATGACGACTCTCTTTCATGACATGATGCACAACGAAATCGAAGTGTACGTGGATGATATGATTGCGAAGTCGCAGACGGAAGAGGAGCACCTGGTAAATTTGCAGAAATTGTTTGACAGACTGGTCAAGTTCAAGCTGAGGCTGAATCCAAACAAGTGTACGTTTGGGGTGAGATCCGGGAAGCTCTTAGGCTTCATTGTCAGTGAAAAAGGGATTGAGGTTGATCCAGCGAAGGTCAAAGCTATTCAAGAGATGCCTGAACCGAAGACGGAAAAGCAAGTCCGTGGGTTTTTAGGGAGATTGAACTACATCGCAAGGTTCATATCTCATCTAACTGCCACATGTGAACCAATTTTCAAACTGCTCAGAAAAAATCAGGCAATCAAATGGAATGATGACTGTCAGGAAGCTTTTGACAAAATCAAAGAATACTTGCAAAACCCTCCAATCCTTATCCCTCCAGTTCCAGGGAGACCACTGATCATGTACCTATCAGTCACCGAGACTTCGATGGGGTGTGTGTTGGGTCAGCATGACGAGTCTGGTCGAAAAGAGCATGCCATATACTACCTAAGCAAAAAGTTTACCGACTGTGAAACAAGATATTCACTGCTCGAGAAAACTTGCTGTGCTTTGGCCTGGGCTGCTCGCCGACTAAGGCAGTATATGCTGAACCATACCACTCTGTTGATTTCTAGAATGGATCCAGTCAAATACATCTTTGAGAAGCCAGCTCTCACCGGACGTGTTGCCCGTTGGCAGATGATCTTAACAGAGTATGACATTCAGTACACGTCGCAGAAGGCCATCAAAGGTAGTATTCTGTCAGACTATCTTGCCGAACAACCGATCGACGACTATCAGCCTATGATGTTTGAATTCCCTGATGAAGACATCATGTATCTGAAGACGAAAGACTGTGAAGAGCCGCTTGTCGAGGAAGGACCGGATCCTGATGACAAGTGGACACTGATGTTTGATGGGGCTGTGAATATGAACGGTAATGGTGTTGGTGCAGTGCTGATCAATCCCAAAGGTGCCCATATACCTTTTTCTGCCAGATTGACATTCGACGTCACCAACAATGAAGCTGAGTATGAGGCTTGTATCATGGGAATAGAAGAAGCCATTGATCTGAGGATCAAAACACTCGACATATTTGGAGATTCTGCTCTAGTGATCAATCAGGTCAATGGAGATTGGAATACGAACCAGCCACATTTGATTCCATACAGAGATTACACCAGAAGAATACTGACGTTCTTCAAAAAGGTGAAGTTGTATCATGTCCCGCGAGACGAGAATCAGATGGCTGATGCCTTGGCTACTTTATCTTCCATGATAAAGGTTCATTGGTGGAATCATGTGCCACATGTTGCTGTGAATCGACTCGAGAGGCCTGCATATGTGTTTGCAGCCGAGTCTGTTAATGCTATTGATGATAAGCCGTGGTATTATGACATCAAGAACTTCCTCAAGACTCAAGAGTATCCTGAGGGTGCGTCGAAGAATGATAAGAAGACCCTGAGAAGGCTAGCTGGAAGCTTTTATCTGAATCAGGATGATGTGTTGTACAAGCGGAACTTTGACATGGTCTTGCTCAGATGCGTGGATAGACACGAAGCAGACATGTTAATGCAAGAAGTGCACGAGGGTTCGTTTGGTACCCATGCTGGTGGACATGCAATGTCTAAGAAGTTGCTGAGAGCCGGATATTATTGGATGACTATGGAATCCGATTGCTTCAAATATGCTCGGAAATGCCATAAGTGTCAAATCTATGCTGATAAGGTGCATGTACCACCAAGCCCGTTGAATGTCATGAACTCGCCTTGGCCGTTCGCCATGTGGGGCATTGACATGATTGGGAGGATTGAACCAACTGCTTCGAATGGACATCGCTTCATCTTGGTTGCGATCGATTACTTCACCAAATGGGTGGAAGCAGCTTCCTATGCCAACGTCACCAAACAAGTGGTTGCTCGGTTCATCAAGAAAGAAATCATCTGTCGTTATGGAGTTCCCGAGAGAATCATCACTGACAATGGTTCGAATCTCAACAACAGAATGATGAAAGACTTGTGCAGAGATTTCAAGATTGAACATCACAATTCTTCTCCTTACAGACCAAAGATGAATGGTGCTGTAGAGGCAGCTAACAAGAATATCAAGAAGATTGTGCAGAAGATGGTCGTTACGTACAAGGATTGGCATGAGATGTTGCCTTTCGCTTTGCATGGATACCGTACCTCAGTACGTACGTCGACCGGGGCAACCCCCTACTCCCTTGTGTATGGTATGGAAGCAGTTCTACCAGTTGAAGTGGAGATCCCTTCTCTGAGGGTATTATTGGATGTCAAGCTGGACGAAGCCGAGTGGATTCGTACGAGGTTTAACGAGTTAAGCCTTATTGAAGAAAGACGATTAGCAGCTGTCTGCCATGGGCAGTTGTATCAGAGAAGGATGAAGCGAGCATTTGATCAGAAAGTGCGTCCTCGGACATTTCAAACTGGCGATCTAGTTTTGAAGAGGATCCTTCCTCCCGGTACAGATAATAGGGGCAAGTGGACTCCTAATTACGAAGGTCCATATGTTGTGAAGAAGGTTTTCTCCGGTGGAGCTTTGATGCTTACAACAATGGACGGTGAAGATTTTCCTTCCCCTGTCAACTCAGATGTAGTCAAAAAATACTTCGCGTAAATTGACCCGCTGGACAACAAGAACAAAAGAGTCCAGGCAAAAATGGGCATCCCGGCGAACCAAAAAACAGAAAGAAAAGGTTCGGGAAAAAGTTAGGGATAAAAATGAAAAAATCGTACACCCGGTAAGTCGAAAACCCGCAAGGGCGGCTTAGGCAAAAATGGGTATCCCGGTGGATTGAAAACCCGAAAGGGCGGTCCAGCCAAAAGAGGGATTAAAGCGAAGACTACAGTCTGAGTTATCTGTACTTCGTCTTGCTTCGTCAGCTACCATCTCGAAAGATGTGATCGGTCCAGTCAGTCTTCTCAGAAAGCAAGGAATTGGGAGGAAACTGATGATCTATGAGTTATAACAGAGTTGGGAAATAGTGGATGCCGTGTTCACATTGCCATTAGGATAGTTTATTTTCCTTTTGTGCGTAATTACCTCTTCCTAGGAATTGCTTCCCAATGTATTTGCCTTTTCAGGCACATTTTCAATCAATAAAAGTCGTTATTCAGATAAATAGCTTCTCGTGTTTTTACTTTTACTGTTTTGTTTGCAAAAAACGTCCGAATTCTTGATAAACATTGCATCTAAAAACATGAAGGCTAAACAATGACGTGCAGAAAGATTAAAACATTTGAAAATCATTTTGAATGTTGAGGACACTTGAGCGCATCTTGTCCATGTACTCCCTGGGACATCTGTTGTTCCAATTTGCAGATCGTCATCTGTGAATATCTTCCCCAGTAAGGTCGTCACCTGTGAGCATTCCCCAGCAATGCTTTCCCCAGACAGTGTTATGCTCCTAGCTATGGTTTGTTTGGGCCTTCCCCAGCGAAGCAATCATTTCTCCAGCAGAGATCATTCCACCAGTGGATTGGACAGGTGTCCGTAGCAGGTCGATATCTGCATCCCCAGCTGAGTTATTTTTACTTGTGAACATTGTGGGGCGTCCCCGGCAGAGTAATAGATATTCCCCAAAGCAGAGTTCATCATATCTGAGGATTGTCTGAGCCTTATCCCCAGAGAGTTTCTTGGTTTATCTTCCCCAGCGGAATAGCGATTTCCTCAGCAGAACGATTATTTCCCCAAGCGGAGTTTTTTGTGGATTGATTGGGCTATCTCCAGCAGTTTACTGCTATTTCTCCCTAGCAGAGTTGATTCATTTCTCCCCAACAGAGTTGCTTTCTTACTCCCCAGCGAGCTGCCTTATCTTCCCCTAGGGGAATGGTATTGTTGGTTCCCCAGCAGTCGTGTTGTTTCCCCCAGTGGATTCATCTGGAAGTTTCCTCAGCACAGTCGTCCTGTGTACTCTCCCCGCAGAGTTCTTATCATATTGCATTGCATATAGTAATCATTGCATCCTCAAATTGCGTAGCATTTCCATCCCACATGGAGCATTACGCCATAGAAAAATTCAAACATATGCATTCATGTGTTCGAAACCACATCAGACCGTATCCCCCGACAGTGGCGGATCATCTTTATTCAACATCAGCACCAAGTCAGCTACAGTTGCTTCGACAGCATTCGGATTTGATTATCCCCACAAAGGTTTATTTCCTCACCCTATGGTGACAGAGGTTTATTTCCTCACCCGATGGTGACAGAGGTTTATTTCCTCACCCGATGGTGACAGATAGTCTGTTTCTCCCCAGTGAGACCCCCTGCAAGTGATCAGCCTTGCCTCGACATATTTCAGATTTTGTTCTTTGTGATACCAATAAGTGTCATGTCAACACCCGCGTGTGTCTTCTTTGTTTTGGTGTCGGTAAACGCCATTGTTTCGGTGTCGGTAAACATCGAGTCCCACCCAGTCATCTGTAAATGTCTGGTCATTTTTTGGTGTCGGTAAACGCCATTGTTTCGGTGTCGGTAAACATCGAGTCTCTCCTTCAGTCATCGGTAAATGTCTGATAAATCCCCAACAGAAATCCCCAGTAGAGTCATCTGTAAATGTCCTGTCTGGTTTTCAGTTGCGAATATTTGTTTGTCTCTTCCCAATAAATTCCTCATTCCCAGTCATCGGTAAATGTCTGGTCATTCTTTATTCTCTCGTTAATAAAATCTGAACCCCCAGAAGTCATCGGTAAACGTCTTGTCTGGTATCACCACAAAGATTTTGTTCCTCCCCAAGCGGAGATGCCATCGGTAAATGGCCCAGTTTCCTTTCGATATCGGTAAATATCGAATTCTCAGTTGCAGCAGCCATCGGTAAATGGTCTTGCTAAGTTGACATCGGTAAATGTCCAGTTCCTTTGAAGCCACCATCGGTAAATGGTCTTGCTTCTTTTCAACGTCATTTGTTTCCCAGCAGCCATCGGTAAATGGTCTGGCTGAAGTTGATATCGGTAAATATCAAAGTCCCAGTTCTAACCATCGGTAAATGGTTTTGTTTTTCAGAAGTTTGTTTTCCCCAGCCGCCATCGGTAAATGGTCGTGCTGAAGTCGATATCGGCGGTGCAAATTTCTACGGTTCTTTGGTATTCAATCCCTGTTTACCCTGAAAGTCTGACAGCCACCGCTATCATCCGTTCGGGTTCCCAGCTGATTGAATAGGGGCAGCTGTAGCACCTCAAATTTGCACCTATCATTGTACCTATCATCTCATATTAGGTCATAGCATATCATGATACATTGCATAACATTTGCATTGTCCTCAGTTGCCTCAAGAGCCAGCAAGCAAGAATTAGGTCAAACTGATCAGGAGATCAGTCAGCCAAGCAAGCAAAGGAATTTCTCAAGGAGCATAGGCCCTGGAGTTTGTCCAACAAGTTCACATGACTTGGAGGTCTATTTGAAGTGTTCAAGTCAAGGGTTGAAGGCTCAGAGGTCAGCAGTCAATGCACAGCCAGGCAGAAAACCCTAAACAGTCAACAATCAATCAAAGCAGTGGATGGTGGCCATTCTTGTGGAATTTGGGGCACCATGATTAATCATCAAGAGTTCATATGTCTTGGGACATCACTTGAAGTCAAAGTCTCAAGGAACTAGGGTTTGGAATTCATCAGAAGTGCACAGTCAAGTCCAAAACCCTAGAAAGTCAAAGTTGGTCAACTGTGGTTGATTCTTTGGTTCTGATGGATGGAAATGGTTTGAAGGAGCTTATTCATGTCCTAATAGGCCTCATGTGTCATGGGAATCAACATCATGGAAGAATTTGAAGCCAATCAGAAAATTTCCCAAAATAGAAAGTGGACCTGTAATTTCAACTGCCAAAAATAGAAACTTCTGGATCCTCAACTTGCATCATGATACAAGCTTCAAATGAATTTTTTCCCAACATGAAAGTTGAAGATCTTGTTCTCCCATTTTCAAAAAGTCCAAGAACTCTCAAATTCCATGTGTGGTTGTCAAGATATGATCAAGTCATTTTCACCAATTTTTGAACTTCAACAAGCCATATCTCTCAAACCATAAGGCCAAATTTGGTGGGGTTTTTTCCTACAAACCACATTTTTCATCCTCTTTCCAAAAATATAAATTTCATGACCTAAAACATTACCATTCAAAATGGCATTTTTGGACCTTTTCATTTAAAATCAAAGTTTGACTCACAGTTGACTTTTTGATTTATGGACTTTTTCTCATTTTTGCCAATTGGAAAATGTTCTAAATCACATTTGTGACTTGTCTCAAGCTTAAAAGCATGTTCATTTCACTATTTCACTACCATTTTGGACAAAATTCAAAATTGGCAAAATGTTGCAAATAGAAGTACATAAGCAAAACACATACAGCATTTTTCTGTACAACCACAAGCAGCTATTGGAATGTCCTTCTGCAGCCTTTCCAGCCCATAATCGTGCAGTCAAACACACCCTCCATTCCACTTACATGTCAATTAGCAAATTTGCAAAATGCATCATTAAGCATAAACCAGCTTACCAATTAATTAAAGGACCTTAAACAGAGGATATAAAGCTTCATTTCTGCACAAATGAGCCCTAGTTTTCAGCCTACCGTCACAGAAATACACTCTCACTCTCATCTTGCATTTTGGCAAAAGCACAAATTCTGCAAAAACCCTTGAAGAAACCCGAGTAACCTTGGTTCATCCATAGTCCAAACAACATTTTGAAGCTTCTTGGACCTCCATTCTCCTACTGTAAAGCCTATCCTAGTTCTGTTTCTTCAAGGAATGGCCATGGCAGATTTTGATTTAAAGAGGATTTGAGCTGTTCGAACCGTTTTCCTGCAAGCATTCATCATCATCAATCATCATTGGCAACTGTTTGTGCTTGCAATCTCAAAAGAAGCCCTGCATCCATTTTTCTTCACAACTAAGTAAGTTTTTCGACCCTCTCTTTTCTCTTATCCATGCTATGCCATGTGAACTCCTTAACTTGCTGATGCCAATAGACTTTAAACCATCAAAAATAATCCACTGTGTTGAAAGAAATATGGTCTTAAAGTTCTATGCTCAAACTTGTTTATGTGGATTTCTCTGTTATGTGCTTAAATTAATGAGTGTAGATGGTGGATTGTGTTTGTGTTTGGCTAGCTGAAGCTTTTGATATACACATTGTTAACTATCGGGCACATTTGTTCATACTGTTTTTTAGGAAATGAGGAACACTGTTACATTCGAACCCTAGCACTCTGACCAGAAAACTCCCATGGCTGTTTTGTTTTGTTGTTAACTAGGATTGCTTAATGATAATTGTTCATTACCATGCTTGATTATTGCATGATTGCTGTGTTACATGCTGCTTGCTTGCTGTTGTTCATGTTGATTACATGATGCTGTTAAACCCTGCTGCTGATCATTTGTACTGCTATGCTGAATGTTGATGTACTGCCATGCTAAAACCCTACTGCTGTTTTGCTATCTTAATATGCCCAGATTTTCCATGGTTAATGTTTGTTGTTGTTGGTTAATACTGCATGATGATGATTTGCTGTTCATATTAAACCTGCCATGCCTAGAAAATCTATGTGAAACATGTTGAATGCTTTTGTTTGTTTGCATTATGAACATTACCAATGTCATGATTAGTTGTATGTTGTTGAAATTTCAATTGATGATGATGTTGGTGAACCAAATTTCAAACCTTGCTGCTGTCTTGAAACCCTACCCTGCCCAGTACATGAGCTCATGATTATGTATGTTTTGTTGTTAGTTGATGTACATGTTAATGGTGTTTCATAGGTCATGATTATTGATGATCCTGTTTCTGTTTTGGTTGGTCATAATTTTTGGTTGATGATTAATGACGAACATGAGTTGCCATGCTAGTTAAATCCTGCTACTGTTATGCTTGAATCATGAATATGCCCAGAATTTTCCCATGATTCATGCTTTGCTTTGTTATTGGTTGGTGCTACACATGAATGCCTTGCTGCTGTTTGAAACCTCCTGACCATTGCCCTGAAATTCATATGTTGATGTTTGTTATGTTGGGTCATAGGTGCTGGTTTATTAATTGATTGTGTGTTAATGAACCTACTGTGCTGTCCCCTGCTGTTTATATGCTGTTGTTGGATTTCATCGAAATTAATTACTTGATGGTGATGAACCCTGCTGCTGTTAAACCTTATCCCTGCCCATGAAAATCTTTTTGAATGGTTGTTTGTTGTGTTTGGTTTTAATTATGTGATGCTGCACCAATGCCATGTTATTGTTTGATCTTGCTTGAAGTTGGTTTTATAAGCATGAAATTAATACTGCAAATGCCCTGCTGCTGTTATGATGAGCTGCCCTAAACTTCCCATGATTTTGGTTGATTGTTGTTGGTTTGTTGTCCATGAGGTGTTGGTATGAGGGACATGCTATTTGCCATGGCTGTATGATCTATTCTATTTGAAAAGTTTGATTGGATGTTGAACATTGATGTTTGAATACCATGCTGTGGCTTGCTGTTGTTTATGATGAGTACATGTGATGATGAACTTGATGCATTGCCCTGCTGTTTGTGAGCTGTTGTTGGACTTCATTTTTTGATCAATTGCATGAAGTTACATGAGTTTGAATGCTGAATGCTATGCTGTTGGGTGGTTGATGTTTGAATTCGTTTGGATATTGATTGAGTGTGCATGAAGATGCCTTTGCCATGCTTAAACCCTAGGGTTTTGTTAAACCCAGAACATGAACAATGGACTGGCCACGGTACTGTTTTATTGCCAGCCAGCCAATCACAATATTTCATTGCCATGCCTAAAACGCTGTAGTTTTGTTTAATGAAACACAGAATTACAAAACTGCCACGGTTGACCCTTGTGTTGACCATTTGCCTTGCTTTTGTTCATACTTCATTCCAATTATTTCCTCAACTTCATAAATTAATTTCTCATTCAAATTAAATCCAAAAATTATGATTCTTTTTCCATGATGTTCTTGTTTGAGTCTATTATTTAATTATGAATTTTAATGATTTTTCCATTGGCTGGATTTTTTTATGGAAATTATTTTCCCAACATATGTGCATAAATGATACATCTCACCATTTCAATTGTGAAATATTCATGTTATATCCAATGCCTTTGAGATTTTTTGTGGTGAAAATAGACTCCTTGACCTTAATTTCCATATAGACTTTGTGCATTTATCATTGGTGGATTGAGAATTATGATTTTTTGAAGTCATGTGTTGCATTTGGTGTCATACTGTGAACATGCATCTTCCCTAATTTTGTTCACATGCTTCCTTCCATCCAAATGACCCCAAATTTTGCATGAATGATCCTTTGTATGTCTACTTCATGTATGAATTTTCTTGGAATTTATTGTGCAATTTTCCATTTGATTGTGATTTTTCTTCCCTGCCTAGTCCATGGTTGACTTTTTGTGCTACATGTTGCCAAATCTTTTGGAAAATCCTCATACTTTATCACATGATCATGAAATTTCATATGTGATAACTAGACTCCTTGAGCTTTGCATTGGTGTTAATCTCACTCATTTCTCTTCTGTTTTCAAATTGATATGATTTTTTGAAGTTGACCCATGCTTGTTGACTTTCACCATGCTTACTTGAACTTGGTTTGACTTCATGATTTTACTTGACTGCCTTCCTCTCATCCAAATGCCATGAAAGTTTACATGTATACCATGTTAGATGCTAGGATTGAGTGTGATTTATTTCATGATTTTTGAAAATGTTTGAGTTGACTTTTGATGCAAGTCATTCTGTTGACTTTTGTATGCTTTCTTTGCCTTACTTTGACTTCAAATGTTCATGAAATGATCATAATGCATGATTTGAATGTGGGCCCAATTGTATTTGCTTTCTAATTGGTTGACTTTGACTTTGAGTTGACTTTTCATTGCTGCCTTGACTTTTTCTTCCATCCTTGACCCTAGGCTAGTCCTAGTGGTCTTCTGTGCTTACTATTGAGTTCCTGTTTCAGGTTGAGCACCATTGCCATTGAGATCATACAAATGTGATTGGTTTTGATTACATATCATGTACTAACTTTTGTTTTGTAGGTTTGACTCATGTAACTTGAGTCTTGCTTTGCACAGTTGACCTCCTGTGGTTGACTGTTTATCCATTTCCTTTGGTTTTAACTGTTGAACTGTTTACTGATTGGTTTGAATTTTTCAGGTACTTTAGTTGCTTAAGTTCTCTGAACTTGCTTGCTTTGCTATTTAGCATTTGCTTTGAGGTATAATCTCTTTTACTACATGTAGTCTGGAGACCCGGTCTGTTATTTGACCGGGCAAACTGTCTGAAGTCCTCCTTAAGAGGCAATGCCTGTGTGTGTTTAAATTTGTCCTAAGCAGGAAAAGTCCTTATTTGAGGCAATTGGTGGAAGGTAGGGATAAGTAGCCTATCCCCCACTATTCAGTGTGTCCTCTCTTTGCTCCCATTACATGGTTGAAGCATTGAGATAAATACCCAAGATCTAATCGAGTCAATAATGTGGAGAGAGTTCCTACTTTCTGAACTCCCACACTTTCTTACATGCTCTCCCTGATCAGGGATAGAAGCAATGAGGCACACCCCTCATCTCCTTTTTATCTGCTTCACCTTAGCCTCTTAATGGTAAGGTTAAGAGCGACCTTCACCCATTACAGTGGACTTTCATAGTCAAACCCTCTTGTGTGTGAGCCCCCTTGTTTGGCTATAGAGTGTGCTGTTTGATTCTCATTGATTGTTTGATTGCTTCATATGCACTTGCTTGCCTGTATGTTATGCATTTATCATCATCAATTGCCATTAATGCATGAGCATCTCTTTTGTCTGTTTGACATCATTATTGTTGTTTACCCATTGAGGACAATTGTAAGTCCCACAAGTTGGCATTTGCTCCTATGACATGGAAGTGAGTATAAGACCATCACATTGGCCATTCATCTTATCTTTGCTTGATTTGTTTGTATGTGAGGATACAACTGTAAGTCCCACAAGTTGGCAGTTGTTTTCCTAGGATCATACTGTGTGTTAGAGTAAGTCCCACAAGTTGGCATCTGACATCCCTGTTCTGCTTTCTTTGTTTGTGAGAGGATGCAATTGTAAGTCCCACAAGTTGGCATTTGCTTTCCTATGATCATGTGTGGGGTTAACCTAAGTCCCACAAGCTGGCAGTTGACTTCCATATTTCTTCATTGTTTTCTTTTTGAGGAGATTAGTGTAAGACCATTGAGTGGCCTCTGATATCCAGTTCTGTTTTAGGAGATTGGTGTAAACCCAGCTATTGGTATCCGATATCCGCTTTTGTTTGTGAGATTGGAGTAAGACCATTGAGTGGCATCCGGTATCATTTGTTTGTTTATTTCATCATTACTTACTTTCCATTCCAAAGGACACCCTTGAATCATCCTCTATATGATCTCAAGAAGTGAACCTCCTGAGAAGCTTTTACTTTCCCTCCTCACTCATTCATCCTCATTGTGTCCTAGAACCTTTTCACACCTTGATCTTAAACTTGACATGGACGTTATGCAAACTTCTTCATGTTTTCAAACTAAAAACCTGGACTCAAGTCCTTGACTCTCTTTTTGCAAACTCCATTTCATGATACTTCTTTTGAATTAATCTTAATCATACTTTGACTTCACTTTCATAATCACAATCAATTTACTTCACTCATTCACTTGTTTTGGCCATGTCCATTAATCTTTTCATGCATTAGCCGTAGGTTTCAATTATCATTGTGGTTGATGTAAACCTCACCTTATCTTTAGTGAGTCGACAGTAAGACTTCCGTACCGAAAACAGGGTTAACCCCTCTCGTACGTCGAAGCTATCCTCGCATGGTGGATGTTGGTTTTGGTCGAGTGTTCTCCCATTGATAACGAAAAGCCTCAGTGCTATTGTTTAAAATTGAATCCAACTCACTTTTGGAAATCTTTTAGCCGAACTACGGCGTTCTGATCCTTACCTTTGATGGAAGGTACGTAGGCAACGGGTTCATCCGTTCGAACCCAATAACCCAATAAAACTTGTATATTCTTTTCTCATCATCTCACTCATGTTTGCACAATGCATATGTCATAACAAATAACAATTTAGCATAACAAGTGTGAAAAGGGCTCCCTAGGAGTACCTAGGACGTAGTGGGTGCCTAACACCTTCCCATTGCGTAATTTACCCCTTACCCAGAATCTCTGATCTTTTTATTAGTTTTCTAAGTGTAAAACTTCTTAGGCTTTTGTTCGCTTTTTAGCCAGTCCTTTGGATAAATAAAAGTGCGGTGGCGACTCGAAATTTCAATGTATCTCTTAGCTTATGATTTAATCGATAGATCATATAGCGACGAATACACCGCTACAATATGCAAATGAGTTTAGGGTCAAAAGTCAGATGAAAATGTAAAATAAGTAGGGCAAGTTTTGGGGTATAACACTCATCCACCATCTATTTTGAGCACTTTTAGTTTGTAACCGCTTTGCCTGTCAACCATGGACTTGAACTTCTTAAACACTTAGACTACCTCATATTTTCTCTTTATTAGGTATCCCCATAGCTTTCTATTATCATCATCGATGAATGTAACAAAATATATATTGCCACCAATGGAATCTACTTGCATTGGTCCACACACATCTGAATACACCACCCCAAGGTGATTCTTGGTTCAACAACCTGCATCCTTACTGAATTTACCTTTATGTTGCTTTTCTTGCATGCATTTTTCACAAATTTCAGTTGGTATGTTGATCAATGGTAACCCCGTTACCATTCCGTTCTTTTCCAAGTCTTTGAGATCTCGAAAATTGAGATGCCTAACACGATAGTTCCATATCCACTCTTCTCGATTTACCTTTGTAGTAAGACATATATGCTCTATAACCTCCATCTCAACCTTGAAGGTTCTATTGGAAGCCATAGGAGCTTTAAGGACCAAAACTTTGTTTGCATCCATAACGTGCAGCCCCTTGTTTTCCATGTGAGTCTTGTAACCTTTCTCAAGAAATTGGCTAATACTTAGAAGGTTACATTTGATTCTTGGAATGTACAATGCGTATTTGATCAAGGAATGTCCACTATCCCTTTTTATGATCAAAATGTCACCAATCCCATCGGCCGCAAGAGCGGTGTCATCCGCGAACTTTACTTTATTCTTCATGGCACGATTGATTTTAACAAACGAATCCTTCATCACCATCATGTGAGTAGAACAACCCGAGTCCAAATACTATTCCTCGCTGCACTAAACTCTTTTCGTACTCATCATGGTATTTTCTTATTGTTAGGGACCAATTGGTACTACTTTTTATATCATTTTATTGGTCCCTTTTACCAAGTTTTGATGTAATTACACACTTTTATTCTCACTATTTTATATAAATGCAATTAGGTTTAATTTATTTTGTTTCGAATAGTTATTTCACATTTTTTGTTAGTTTTGTAGAATTTTTTGGATGAGAAAGCTTTGGATTGCAGCATCATAATATGGAAGATTTTGGATGAAGCTTGCAAAGCAAGAAAACTGAGGCAACTTCAGTTCGCCCCGCGAACAAAGTTCGCCCCGCGAACTGAATGAGACAGCATCAACTCGCCCCGTGAACCCTGCGAATCCAGCAAACTGATTTTTGGGTCAAAAGTGCTGTTTTGAAGGCCAACTGGTTTTGCCATTTTGGTGTCTGCCTTGGAATAGCTTTTCTGTTTTGGATGGAAATGAGCAATTAAGAAAATGTCAACTCTTTTAGGAGAGAAAATAGATTATTCTAGAGATTCATTCATAGACTATTATCATTCACACATTGATATTGAGAGCTTTTTGTAAGAGAGAAAAACAGAGTTTTTCTTCTTTAACTTTCTGCTTTGAACAATGATGATGAGGAGCTAAACTCCCCTTTGTCAAGATTGGAGGTAGTAGCTATTCTCATGTGTTTATGTATTCCATTTGATTTATATGTATGATAAAGATTGTTGATGTATTGAATACTGTTTTTGCCCTAAGTTGAAAACCAGATTTGAGTAGTTGTCGAGAGAGATTATTTGAGTCTTGACATAAAACAGATTTTCAAGTAGTGAATAAGTTGTAGAGATAGATTTACTCATTACTCTTCTTTGGTATTAAACATTAAAGATTGCTATATTGATAGTTAGGTGGAGAGATCGTCTAAGGATCAATATAGTGATTATCACAATATCATTTAGACATAAATGACTTTGAGAGGATACTTGAACATCATCAATAATCTTGAATCTATTTATTTATCATAAGGAATCATAAGCATTTGAAATAGTGAACTCCAATCTTGCCAAGCTTTTACATTAGATTAAAACCATTTTACTGTTTTTAGTGACATTTACTCACAAGATAACTTTCCAACCAAAACAACCTTGTTACTTTCTAAACTTACAACATTTGGATTATAGAACGGCGGTAATATCAACCAATCTCTGTGGATACGATATAAAAATATTTGCCGAAGATATACTTTTCAACAAATTGGCGTCGTTGCCGGGGATTGCTGTCGATATTACAAGCATTGCAATAATTCATTGTTTTAAGTTTTGTTACTTTTATTGTTATCCCTCTTTTGTTTCACTTGGTTTGTTAGTTTTGTAGATTCTAGTGCATGCGAGGAAAAGCAACCGAGGAGCAACTTCAATTTGATCCTGAAATTGAAAGAACACTTCGGAAGCTCAATAGCAAAACACGAAGAAGAAGGAAACTAGCCGAAGAGAGGAACCGGAGAGAAGAAGCATCTACTTCCGCACTTGTTCCAATCGAAGAAGTGGTTGTAGAGGCTTGTGACGGAAACATGGCGGATGACAATCGTACCGAAATGTCCGCTAATAGTCCAAGAAGAAATGCTCAATTTTCCCGTGGAGGAAGAAATACGGAGATGAAGACCGGAATCCTCCAACTTCTCTATGCAAATCCATTCACCGGAATGGATCATGAAGATCCGTATACCCATCTCATCAAATTCTATGAGATTGCGGGTTCTACGGGAATAGACGAAGCGGGTGAAGAAACATTATTCAAGAGGATGTTCCCACACTCCTTAGTGGGAAAGGCAAAAGAGTGGTACCTTGATCAAGAATCAAGAGTGATGACGGATTGGAATTTGTTAGAAGAAAAGTTCTTAGAAAGATATTTCCCTCAATCCCGATTCATGGAAGCCAAAACGGCTATTGCAGTATTCACTCAAGGAAGCAACGAGTCTTTAAATGAGGCTTGGGAAAGATTCAAGTCAATGTTGAGAAAATGCAAGGGTCATGGTTTTGATGAGCTCACTCAAATCCATATTTTTCTAAATGGGCTCCAATCAACTCACAGAACACTTTTGGATGCTACCGCGGGTGGCTCTCTTATGTCAAAGAATGCGGAAGAAGCTAAAGTCATTATTGACCGGATGGCACTCAATGATCGTCAAAGTCAACATGACCGTAGTCCTTCACAACGTAAACCGGGAGTTCTTGAGTTAAATACCAATGACGCCATTCTTGCTCAAAATAAGCTACTCTCTCAACAAGTGGAGTTGCTTACTCAACAAATGGCCAAGCTTCCACAACAAATGATGGAAATTCAAGGTTCTCAAGTTCGACATCAAGTAGCATGTTGCGAATTATGTCAAGGAGATCATCCTACTGGTTTCTGCCCTCCACTAGAAGAAGTGAGTTATGTGAACAATCAAAATCAAGGCTATCAAAGGAACAATCAAGGTTATCAACCATCAAGGTTCAACAACCAGAATTTTCAGCAGCAAAGTCCTTATCAACACCCAAATTCTCAAGGACAACAATCGCAAGGAGGAAATTCAACGCTAGAAGACACTCTCCAACAATTCATGCAAACCTCCATGGAAAATCAGAAGAGCACCGAGGCAGCAATCAAGAATTTGGAGAATCAAGTAGGTCAGCTTGCAAAACAATTGTCGGAACAAACTGCAGGATCTTCTTTCTCCGCTAATACTCAAACTAATCCAAAGGAGCATTGTAAAGCAATCTTTACTAGAAGCGGTAGAGAGTTGACAAGTGAAAAAAGTGAGGAAATTACAGTTGAGAATGATATGGATGCTGTGCTGGAAAATGAGTATGTGGCTTGTGGAAAGAAGAAAGTGGCAGAAACTGCTCAGTTCGCGCCGCGATATCCCTTCGCGCCGCGAAAACAGCAGAACCAGCAATTGATGGAAGAGCAGCAGTGTGAAGCGGAAATGAATAAGGAAATTGAACCAAGGAAGAAGAAGAAAGGAGAGAAAGGAGTGAAGGTCAGTCCAGTTCAACATTTACCATATCCGCACGCACCATCAAAGAAGGATAATGCTAGACACTATGCACGGTTTATGGACATATTCAAACAACTTCAAATCAATATTCCATTTGCCGATGCATTAGAGCAAATGCCGCGGTATGCAAAGTTCATGAAGGATATTCTCACAAAGAAAAGAAGACATGTGGAAGACGAAACCATATTGCTTGATGCACGGTGTAGTGCCATCATCCAAAAGACTCTCCCAAGGAAAGAATCTGATCCAGGCCGAGTCGTTTTACCAGTAACTATTGGAGACACCTACATGGGTAATGGCTTGATTGACTTGGGATCTAGCATCAATTTAATTCCCCTATCCATTGTCAAAAGATTGGGAAATGTTGAGATCAAATCTACAAGGATGACTTTACAACTAGCTGATAAGTCTACCACTTCACCATATGGAGTTGCTCAAGACATGTTAGTGAAGGTGGACAAATTCTTGTTTCCGGTAGATTTTGTGATAGTAGACATGGATGAGGATCGTGATGTTCCTATAATTCTTGGAAGACCATTCATGAAAACAGCTCGAATGATGATTGATATTGATGATGGACTAATGAAAGTGAGGGTGCAAGATGAAGAGGTAGCCTTCCATCTTTTTGAAGCCAAAAAGCATTTCAATGGTAAGTGTGACTCCTTCCGAATCGATGCCACCAAAGAGGGACTAGTTGATATCGCAGACCAGGTTCATCTTTCTAATCCATCAGAGAAATCTCTTATCGGAGTCTACAAAGTTTTGACCAAAAACGAAGGCTTGGATATGACAAAGGAAGTGGAAGAGCCAAAACTAGAGCCAAATTTGAAGTATTCGTTCCTTGGTGATGACTGCACTAAACCGGTGGTCGTTAGTAATACATTGTCCACAAAAGAGGAGAATCGATTGATGCGAGTGCAAAAAAAGAAGGAAGTTGTCAACTTAGTAGAGGTCAGGATGATTTGTTCTATTTCCGATGGTGAATGGGTGAGTGTTGTGCAAGTAGTTCCGAAAACGGGTGGTATCAGATTTTATCGAAGGTTCATCAAGAACCTCTTGAAGACAACAAAGCCCTTGAGGAAGTTGCGTAACAAAGCCGGATCGTGAAGACCGTTGAACCGTCGAGCTCTAAACGACGTTAAACAAAGCGCTTGTTGGGAGGCAACCCAACTTTGTAAGTCTGCATTTTAATTTTTTTCTACTGTGTGGGTTTCTGCTGTGTTAAATTTTGAAAAAATTGGATTCTGTTTTTTACCGTTCGCCCCGCGAACTGAATTCACAGCTTCAGTTCGCGCCGCGAACAGTGAATGGCAGAACCAATTTTTTTGAAATTTCCTTCAGTTCGCCCCGCGAACTGAAAAAAAAACTTTTATTTTATGTCATTTTCGTTTCATTCCTATTTTCACGAACTTAGGAGAGTCTTTCAACAACCTCGCTACTCCACGTCCAAACCTCCAAATTTCAAAACTTCCCCTCTCCATTCCCTTCCTAAGAGGATTTTGTTGATTATGCTAAGTGGCCTGAGGGCAAGCCAATTTTTTTGGGGGGTGCAGAAGGTGGTGTAACCCATGGCGATGAGTTGAAGGAAGATTGAGGAGTTTGTTGAACTTTAGAGTTTGTCTTGATAATTGCATGAATACTTTTTAAAATTTAAGTGTGTTACAATCAAATTGATTTACCAACATTGTTGTTTAATTGTTCTTACTCTTAAGTCAAGCTTAAAGCAACCGAGAAATGATCGCAAAGAAAGAAGCATAGGACACTTCGAATGGTGATGATAAGAATTAGTGTCGGTATTTCAAGGTACACTTTATCGCTTTCTAGACTTAACATGAGTAGTTTGATGATGTGTGCAAATTCCATGTCATAAATTCATTGAAGTATATGTCATTTTTGAATCAAAATAGGACTTAACCAATTGTGAGGAAGCTTTCCATTGTACACTAAAAAGCGGGAAACCGAGCATTATTTTAACTCATTCTTATCATGCTAAATCATGCATCAATCTATTTTTGTGTGAAAACTTTGAAAATGATAGAGGCATTGTTTATGAGAGAAACCACTTGACCAAAAAGTTTGAATCAACTAACCTTGTGAGGAATAATCCTTAGTTAAACCCCTTTGAGCTTATTTTAGGATTCATTTGATAGATCATTGTAAAATCAATTGTAAATTTTGGAATAAATGAATCCTAATTTCTTTTGTATCAGTTGAAACCTCAAACCGAGTTGTTTGCAAAATTTGCCTTTTGCTTATGTCTAAGTAGGGAGCATTATTGAATAAATTTGGTTTTGGAATCTAAAGTTGGGGAAAGTAAAGTGAAAAGTTGATTAGAAACTTGGAAAAGTGAATTTTTATGAAAGGGTAAAAATATGAAAAGAAACAAGAAAAAGAAATCACCCTTGAAACCATAGAGCAAAGAAAAAAAAAAGGAATAAAAAAAAAAAAGAAGCAAAGAAAATGCTCATGGTTATGTGGATTTGAAAAGAAAAAGAAAAAGAAAAAGATAGGGATCAAAGAAAGGGAAATTGTGTAGAGTTAAATGTTTGAGAATGCTCCCTTAGGATAGGCAACTTTGTTGAATTCTCTTAATCATATCCTTTCTTGTAACCTAAGCCACATTACAACCTTGAAAGACCTCTTGATTCTCATTTTTCACATGATTTGGTACTTGTTGTGATAACCGCATGATTTGAGTTGTTGTTGATTTAATTGCTTGGATGAGTGAAAGTAACCCTTCATGTTATTCATCATTATTATGATGTGTGTGTAAGTTTGATTCAATTTTGACATATATGGCTTTGAATTCCTTGGAATGATTTTTGCACTTTACCATTTCCCTTATTCATGTTTTGTCTAGAATTGAGATAGGTGAATTGAGAAAATGCCAAACGCTTTTGAACCATTTGAATGTCCTTGATAAATCCTTGTTTCAATTTTTTGTGTCATTGCTTTGGTTGTAAAGGTGGAAACTTTTGTTTAGGGACAAACAAAATGCTAAGTTAGGGAGAGTTGTTAGGGACCAATTGGTACTACTTTTTATATCATTTTATTGGTCCCTTTTACCAAGTTTTGATGTAATTATACACTTTTATTCTCACTACTTTGTATAAATGCAATTAGGTTTAATTTATTTTGTTTCAAATAGTTATTTCACATTTTTTGTTAGTTTTGTAGAATTTTTTGGATGAGAAAGCTTTGGATTGCAGCATCATAATATGGAAGATTTTGGATGAAGCTTGCAAAGCAAGAAACTGAGGCAGCTTCAGTTCGCCCCGCGAACAAAGTTCGCCCCGCGAACTGAATGAGACAGCATCAACTCGCCCCGTGAACCCTGCGAATCCAGCAAACTGATTTTTGGGTCAAAAGTGTTGTTTTGAAGGCCAACTGGTTTTGCCATTTTGGTGTCTGCCTTGGAATAGCTTTTCTGTTTTGGATGGAAATGAGCAATTAAGGAAATGTCAACTCTTTTAGGAGAGAAAATACATTATTCTAGAGATTCATTCATAGACTATTATCATTCACACATTGATATTGAGAGCTTTTTGTAAGAGAGAAAAACAGAGTTTTTCTTCTTTAACTTTCTGCTTTGAACAATGATGATGAGGAGCTAAACTCCCCTTTGTCAAGATTGGAGGTAGTAGCTATTCTCATGTGTTTATGTATTCCATTTGATTTATATGTATGATAAAGATTGTTGATGTATTGAATACTGTTTTTGCCCTAAGTTGAAAACCAGATTTGAGTAGTTGTCGAGAGAGATTATTTGAGTCTTGACATAAAACATATTTTCAAGTAGTGAATAAGTTGTAGAGATAGATTTACTCATTACTCTTCTTTGGTATTAAACATTAAAGATTGCTATATTGATAGTTAGGTGGAGAGATCGTCTAAGGATCAATATAGTGATTATCACAATATCATTTAGACATAAATGACTTTGAGAGGATACTTGAACATCATCAATAATCTTGAATCTATTTATTTATCATAAGGAATCATAAGCATTTGAAATAGTGAACTCCAATCTTGCCAAGCTTTTACATTAGATTAAAACCATTTTACTGTTTTTAGTGACATTTACTCACAAGATAACTTTCCAACCAAAACAACCTTGTTACTTTCTAAACTTACAACATTTGGATTATAGAACGGCGGTAATATCAACCAATCTCTGTGGATACGATATAAAAATATTTGCCGAAGATATACTTTTCAACACTTATGCATGTAACCGGTTAACCATTTCATGTAACCAGTTAGATCCTATTTTTGCAGCATTCCCAAAATTGCTATTGTTGTTGTCTCGTAGCCTTCTACTGCTGCAATTTCCTTCCATGTTCATGACCAAAAGTGTATTCTCTTCATAAAACTCTTGTCTTGTAACCTTGGCTTCATCTCCTTGAACTTTTGACACCTAAAGCATTTTTCCTTGGTTTTTTCAAACCTCTTCTTTTCACCTCTAAAGTTACCTTGACCACCATTTTTGTTGCAGTTGCTCTCACCCCTTTGATATGTCGAATTCCTAGAATTTTGGGACACTCTTCCACCAAAATTATGAAAATTTCCTTTGATCTTCATGGGCCATTTTCCTTTCGATCTCTTGTCCTTCTCAAGCGAGCTTGCAAAATGATATCCATATTTGCCTTATCAGAATTTCTCTCATCCATCCTTTGCTTATGATCCTCAAGAGAGCCTTACAACTCCTTTTTGCTCATCATCGCAAGATCCTTTGATTCCTCCATCGCTACAACCACATTGTCATATTTTAGTGTTAAAGAATACAATATTTTCGAGACAATATACTGCTCTGTGACCGTTCCTTCACAAGCCTTCACTTGATTCACAAAACGAGTGATTCTCAATATAAAATCGTTGGTTGTCTCCTTTTCTTACATTTGAATCAATTCAAGTTGACACTTGTGATTTTGTAACATCACCACCTTATCCTTATTAGTCCATTCTCTAAGATTTCCCATTCTTGCTCTGAAGATTCACAATCACCAACTTTCCCAAAGTTGTCACCATCAACATATTGATAGATAAAAACAATGCCTTGAAATCTTTCTTCTTCTATTCCTTATGTGTTGCTTTTTGTGCAGCTGTTGCACCTTTGTTAAGAGGATTCACCCCATTTTTTTTATCATTTCAAGAACACCTTGGTATCCAAACAACACTTTCATTTTCTTGGAAACATTGTCGCAATTCTTCGTATCAAGGATAAGTAGGTTTCTAGGGATTCTTTCATTTAAGACATGATTCATGTTGCACACTAGATGTTTGTGGATCAAATCAGGCTCTTGATGCTAATGTTGGAACATGGAACCAAGAGATTGGTGAATGATGGAGAAAAACATTATAGTATGAAGAGTGAAAGAGGAAAGTTGTGTGTGTGTGTGTGTGTGTGTGAGAGAGAGAGAGAGAGAGAGAGAGAGAATTTAGGGTGAGAGTGACATTTTTATTAGCCAAAGATGAGGATGCCTCCATGGCATTTATACAAAAGTTACAAAATGATTGAGACGCCCAATACAAGCAATTACATAATAAAAAAATTGAAAAACTCGGGTTTGTAACCGGTTACACTAAACTTATAACCGGTTACACTAAAATAAATCTCCTTTCAGTGGTAACCAGTTATACTCACATGTTAGTTGGTTACAGCTGCAAACTTTTCACTTTTTCTATAACTCAGAAGTGCTTTTGGCCTTGCTATAACCAGTTACACCCCCCCCCCCCCCCCCCCCCCCCCGTGTTAACCGGTTCCAACACTTAAATTGTTAAAAAGGCTTTTAACAAAATGTGATTCAATATTTTAAGAGGGCATAAATACTTTAAGAAATACAATTTATTATAAGTTTTGTTCAAAATAATTCGTAGATGGTAATCGAGTGGCTTAGAGAATAAATATTGAAGTAAGATTATCAAGAAGATTCATAACTATTTTATGAGTAATTAGTATGAGAATGAAGAAGAATCGATAAGAATCAATTAATTTGTTAAGAAATATAATGTATTTAAATGCAACTCTTCAATCTTGTATGGAAATTAGTTCAATGTGTTTCATGAGAATAAAGATTCTATGAGATTTTTTTGGATTTTTTTGGGGATCTCATGAGTTTTTGTCAAAAAAAAAATTCAAAGTTTATTGGATCGGAACTATCAGATTTTTCAAATACACTATTGGATTTTACAAAACTCTGAATTTTTATTGAATTTTTCAAATACACTATTGGAATTTTCAAAAATATATGAGTTTTTACCAAAATTTTCAAAAAATCTATAAATATTTATCAAATTTTTCAAAATTTACCGCATTTGAACTACCATAGTTTTCAAATACACTACCAGATTTTTCAAAAATCTATGAATTTTTACTAGATTTTTCAAATACACTACTGGATTTTTCAAAAACCTATGAAATTTTATCAGATTTTTCAATAAGCATATGAGTTTTCATCTAATTTTTCAAAAAGTCTATGAGTTTTTACCGGATTTTTTAAAATGTCTATGAGTTTTGACCTAATTTTTAAAAAAATCTATTAGTTTTTATCGGAATTTTCAAAAATATCTGGTAGTGTTAATTTCAGTTTTTTTGTAGCCTTTCATAAATGAACTATTGAATTTAAAATAAAATAGAAAAAATTTAAAACATGTCGAATTTATCAAAAAATTTGGAGTGTTAAATTCATTTTTTTTAAATCCATAAAAGTGCATACCGAACTTTGAAAACACATTATCAGAGTTTCCAATCCATACTGAATTTTTCAATTACACTATTAGATTTTTTGTTCACTCTTTCTTGGTTAAATTTTGACAAGGGCACTTTTGCCATTATGAAAATATGTTGAAGTGTCAGGTCAAGCTGTGGGGGATGGCAGAATAAAATCTCATTTTATTGAAGTCCCTAATTCTTCAACTATTCCACGTGTAGTAGTTATTGTTAGAAAGGAACTCTAAGTTAAATGGATCAAGAGTATATCGTGCATATGAATATTTTTCTAATAGTATTTCGAGCACTCTCAAAATGTCTTAAATTATATATGCAAAAATACCCAGGATCATTCCGCCTATCTTCAATTTTGCGCAAGACAAATGAGAATTTGAAATGTAGGGAAGAGAGAAATTGGAATTTTCAATGAAGAAGAGAGTTTAAATTTTGTATGTGTTTTTCTCAATCTGAAACAACCTATTTATAGATTGAATGGTGTTGTTTCACAAGGTTTCCACCCTTGTTTAAACACACATTTTCACCAAGTGTTGCGAATCTTTACTAAGTATTGTGACTCATGATAAAACACTCTCTTTCACCAAGTGTTGTAACTCTTTAGTAAGTATTGTGACCCTTGATAAAACACACAATTTTACCATATGTTGAAAGTTGCAACTCTTTACTAAGTGTCACAACGCGGAAAAAACAATCGGCGGGAAAAAGAACAAAAGAGTCGCCACCGTTCGTTATTTATCCCAAATGAGGGAAAGGAAACGATCAAAGAAAACCTGAAGAGAGGAAAAGACAAGGTCTTGCAACCAAATCTAGGGTTCGGGAGTCAATTATGCGAAGGGAAGGTATTAGCACCCCTACGCATCCGTAGTACTCTACGGTATCCACTCTTGTTGTTCTAGTCTAAAGGGTGTAGGTATATCTAAAGTACTATTTGCTAAAAGAAAGTCAAAAGAAAAGGACTCGCAAGGATGTCGCATCCACTGCCTACGTATCTCACCTGAGTATGAGAATCAGAGTCTTCATAGCTCGACTACCTATGGGCGAAAGAGAAGTGTGCTCGATAAGACATCGCATCTTATGCCTACATATCTCATCTGGAATGAGAATCAGAGCAAAACGTAGTTCAGCTAACTACGGGAACAAGGGTCTCGATTGCAACTAGGGCAAGAGAAAGGGAAGGTCTTGATCGCAACGAGGGCGAGAGAAAAGAATCGCTGCAAGGGCGAAAGCAAGGAAGGATTAGTTGTTAGTCGTCAGTCAAACTCGGTAAGACATCGCGTCTCGTGCCTACGTATCTCATCTGAACATGAGAAACAGAGTTGTCGTAGTTCGGCTACCTAGGGGTTAAGGATTGCCATCTGAACATGGACTTACAAAAGAGGACACTAGCTGTGTCAAAGGAAAGTAGGCAATGTGTTCAACGTCCTAGCAGTAGGTGTCGTAGCTCGCTGAATCGAGTCTTAGGCAATTACCTCTTTGCAATAGAACGAACTGACATGCCACAAGATCGGAGACGCACAGAAGGTCTAAAAGTGGGGAAGCTCTGCCCTAGAGTTGTCATGCAATGTGGACCTATGTGTTAGGATTTACAGAAGGGAACATCTACCTAATGTTAGCATGCAAAGAATAAAGGAATTCTACCTATGTTATCATACAAAGGGTTCTACCTAATGGGTGCTACCTAAACGGAACAAGAGTCGACAGAAGGAGCAAGGAGATGAGCCACGAATAAGGGTAGATGGCGATGCCTGAGGCGATCGACTTACAGGTAGATGGCGATGCCTGAGGCGATCGACTTACAAGAGGATGGATGAATGCGTGCTGGTTCTGTTAAGTTTTGAAAATGATTACTCGACATTGGATCGAGCTTTTGATCTTCTTTTGAAATGATTATCGGATGTTCGTTTTAATTCTTGTATTAACAGATGAATAAAGAATGAAAGAATAAATATTATACACTTTATGGTATAGGGGTACATTTGTTACGAATGGGGATGGTTCATGGCAATCAAACAATAAGAATATATGCCTCAATCATCATACAAGTAGGCAACAATTATCAATCAAATCAGATAAGTAAACATGTATATAATCAAATCAAAGAATCAAAGAATGATATAACGAAGCATTAAACAAGGCATGCGAAGTATGAACATGTTAAGCAATCAAGCAATAGTAAGCATGGATGAAAGAAAAAAGTATACCATATAACAGATGAATCAGACAGATGAAAAGATGCACAAAAAAGGTCCACTGAAATGATTAAATCAAGAAATGAGGTAAGGATCCAATAAAATCAAGATAAAAGGCCTCTAATACATGGCCTATGAGATGAACAAGGGAGGATCAAAAGATCTCTTCAATTGCCATAAGCAATCCCTAAATCAAACATTGATCATAAAGAAATCAACTAAAATATCGAGTCAACTTAATAAATACCAAATAAATAGTAAATTAATTAGGAAAATTATGAAAAATTAAACTAAGTAAGGTAGGGTCAGGACATCATCATCCCCCAAAAGGATTTTATAAATAATGAAAATTAGTACATGAATTAATTGAAATAAAACAGAAGTCAAACCAAAAGTCAATCAACAAAACTAGGTTAAAATTAAATCAAAAATAAATTGAAAATGTGAAATAAAAATCCAAGAAAAAGTCAGGCTGACCATGGGGAAGTGGTCAACCTTCATCCTAAAAATCAGAAGCTAAAAATAATTTTAAGTTATAAAAATAAAATCAAGAATCAAATGTATGCTAAAATGGACCACTTAGAATGAATAATTAAAATAAAATATTAATACTAAATAAATGCAAAAATAAAAATTAAATAAAACTAAATAAGGCATTAAGCAATATGGAAAATATTTTTGGATATTTTTATGAACAAAGAAAACATTTTAAATTAATTAAAATCAAAACAGAAATAAATTGGGAATTAAAAAGAACATGAAAAAGGGGGTGTATCAGCATTTATGGCTGAATTGGAAACAAGTGATGCGCCGATGGGCCATAAAAGGGGGGCACTAAAAGTAACCAACCGTCAAACATTCTTGTGAATCAGTGACTCTGGGGATCCTTTGTAACAAAGCCCTAGGTCATACCCGGTGAGAACCCCGTTTTGGAAAGCAATCAAATTTATCCATACCTCGGACCTTTCAACCTATCCAAAAAAAACATTGCATCCATCCATTCATTGCATACACATAAAAAGAAAAACTCTTAGTTTGTTTCGCATTATTTCAGGAATCCAAGACTTGTTAGCAAAATGAGTCCTGAGAGAAGAAGCACTTTTCAGTTCAAATACAAGAACGTGGACCTTACCAGCCTGCAGAAGTTGAGTGCCAAAGTAACACCAATCAAACTGAACAACTTCATGCAAAACTATGGAAGAATTCTAGACATCCTAAATGAGAAGATGGACATGATGACCACAGTGACTATTGCTCAGTTCTATGATCCACCTCTACGTTGTTTCATGTTTTCTGACTTCCAATTGGCTCCTACCTTGGAGGAATTTGAGAGGATCATAGGCCGGAATTTGAAGGATCATAATCCATTTCCTAAGTTCGATGAAGATATTCCTCCCAAGAGGATAGCTTTAGCTTTGGGTCTTAAAGTTTCTGAAGTCGTGGACAATTGGGATGTGAAGGGAGCTTTCAATGGTTTTTCTAGGAAGTTCTTGGAAGATCAAGCTAAGAAGATGGAAAAGGAAGGGAATTGGGAAGCCTTCTATGATGTGTTAGCTGTGTTGGTATATGGGATAGTTCTCTTCCCAAATATTGACCATTTTATGGACCACCTGGCGGTGAGAATCTTCCTCTCTGGTAACCCTGCACCGTTCCTCCTGGCAGACCTCCACTACGCTCTCCACGATCGCCATGAGAAGAAGGGAGGAATCATCTTATGTTGTGCGCAGTTGTTGCATGCCTGGTTTAGATCCCATATGCCCGAAGAAGGCCCTTTTGTCTCAAAGGAACTCAAGCCTTCCCAGAAGTTAGCTTCCCTCACCTCCAATCATGTTAAGTGGTATATCAGGGATTGGGAAACCGAGAAAGTGATTGTCAGCATTGGAGACTTCCCCAATGTGCCGTTGATAGGAACCAAGGGTTGCATCAACTATAACCCCGTGTTATCTCTGAGGCAGCATGGGTACCCTATGAATGGCCCTCCAAAAACTGAAGCTTTAGAGCCTTTCATCTTACACAGTGCTGAAGCAGATCATCCCATGGTGAAGAAGATCAAGAGGTCTTGGCAAGCAGTTATCAGAAAAGGTAAAAAGTTGGGTAAGAGAAATGTCATTGTTCAAGAGCCTTACACTTGTTGGGTTAGAGAGAGGGTTCAGATGGTTAAACTCCCTTTTCCATTTGATCCTTCTATCTATCCATTGGTTCCTGAGCCAGAACCCATATTACCTGAAGATGTAGAAAAGCTCAATGCTCGTATCAAGGAGTTGGAGTTGGAAAACGCTGATTTGAGGATTAAGCTCGGCCGAGTCTCGGTAGAGAATGGGAACTTGAAAGACGGTCAACAAAAGAAGGACAAAGAGCTTGAAATCTCCAACAAAAGAGCTAGAGAATCTGAAGCAAGGAGGGAAAAATTCGGACAAGCGCTCTACAACACTAAATCTGTGTTCAAGTCAAAGGAAGAGGAGTTGGATAAAGCTTTACTCCGGATTCAAAAACTCAACAAGACTCTGGAATTGATCCTTGAAATGAAAAGGGAAGCACGACTGATTTCTGAGATTCGTACTCGTGAACTGGAGAATACCATTCAGAAATACAAGGATACTCTGGAACGCGAGAAGCTGAGGACTGAAGAGTCAGAAAGAGTTTGCACACGGCTGAAATATCATTTGGAATGAGTCGATGCTAGAATCCAGGCACTTGAAGGTGGGGATCAGGATGCTGCCTATATGATTTTGCTAGGTGAATACAGATATTGGAGAAACCTCTATAGGGACATAGAGGTGACCAAGGCTGAAGACTTGCGCATCATTCAAGATCTCCAAGGGCTTTACACTGAGTGGAAGGGCAAATTTCTGAGGCTGTCCGGATTTGCGAATTCCATCATGCGAGAGCTACCTGAGAAGCTGCAAGAAGCTGATTGGTGCATGTGTCCAGAGAACACCCCGCATAAAGTCTTTAATTTTATCAAGTTTTGTAAGGCAATGCTAGAAGGGTTGACTACCGACCTTGCTACGGTTCAGAAAGCCCATAAGCCATAAGCACGTTATTTGTATTTGAACTTTGCTATGAGATTAATGAAAAAATCACTTTTGAGATTCATTTTATTGTGTTTCGTTTCCTTATTATTTTTAATATTTGCGAGCAAGTATTGTGGCATCTCTGAAATGAATGATTGAAACTAACCAAGAGTTTTGCAAACAAAATGCATCTATACATGCATTCATACATTTTCAAAAAAAGAGTCTCACTCCGCCCTTTCTTCCTCCAGTTTCACGCTGAATTTTCAACACCAGTATAATAGTCGCGCCAGAGCAAGACAGAGAATGACTGAACAAGAACAAGAGAGCGCCCGAGTTAGAGCGGAACTAGACGAAATCAAGGGAGGTATGTCCCAGATGCGAGAGATGCTGCAAGCTTTAACCTTCAGGTTTGAGATTCCACAAGCGACTGTAATTTCAGAGACCACGGGCCCAACAGTGGAAGTCCAACCTCAGAGGACGTTACCCTCAACCCTTGCTCCATATGGGCTACCCTATGACTTCGTCCCCCGAGCAAAGGTAGTGCAAAACATGGGGCAATTTGTCCAACAAGTCGTGCCATTACCGGTTTACACCGACGCACGTCTAATACTGTGGTCCCACCAGCTGCCTATGCTAGGCATATTCCTCATTATGAAGATCAAAACCACATGTATCAGACTATCGACTCAACAGTTGCTGGTGACGAAGTAAGGTTTGAGGATTTCAGAGAGGTAAAGGAGAACATGCAGCTCCTTGAGAAGAAATTCCGAGATTTAGAAGGAGACCACGTCTTTGGATCTGTTGCCAAAGAAATGTGCCTGGTATCCGGGTTGGTGATTCCGGCCAAATTCAAAACTCCAGACTTCGACAAATACAAGAGGCTTGTCCAAAGAGCCATCTCATCATGTATTATCGAAAAATGGCTGCACACATGGAGGACGACAAGCTGATGATCCATTGCTTTTAAGATAGCTTGAGTGGGGCTCCTTCCAAATGGTACCTAAGTCTGGATCAGAATAAGATCTAGTGTTTCCAAGACTTGTCAGACGCGTTCATAAAACATTACAAATACAATATGGACATGGCGCCTGACAGAAGACAGTTGCAGAGCATGTTCCAGCATGACAAGGAGTCCTTCAAAGAATACGCTTAGAGATGGAGGGAGTTGGCATCTCAAGTTGAGCCGCCTCTAGCTGAGAAGGAATTGGCTGAACTGTTCATTGACACTGTCCAACCCCAATTCTACGAGAAGATGGTTGGAAGTGCTTCTTTGGGATTCTCCGAGCTTGTTTCTATAGGAGCTCGCGTGGAATATGGTGTAAGAAATGGAAAACTGGCGGTTGTAGCTGGAACTTCAAGTGTTAATCCAAAGAAGTTCTCTGGAGGGTTTCCTAGAAAGAAGGAAGGGGAAACAAATGCTGTGACTGTTGGTCAAGGAAGAGCTCCTCCAAGAAGGAGACCACAATAATATCCACCTCAGCAGTATGTTCAACAACCACTTCCCTATCAACAACCCATGTATCCCGTCCAGTATGCCCCGCAACCATACGTAGCTGCTGTGACGCCTGCATTCAAGCAACAGCCTGCTCAGGCTTATCAAGCGCCTTCAGTTTATCGACCAACTCCAGTTCAGCAACGTGCTGCGGCTCCTCCAGCTTATCAACAAGCACCAGTAGCTCCTGTTTATCAACAACCGAGAGCTCAAGCGCCAAGGCAAAATACTCAGAACCAAAATAGGAGGCAAGGGGAGAGGGCGCCCTTCAATCCAATCCCAATGTCGTACATTGAGTTGTATCCCTCCCTATTGCAAAAGGGGTTGGTGGATCCCAGACCTATGGGACCTCCACCTGACCGTCTTCCTCCATGGTACAACCCTAATGCACACTGACCTTTTCATGAAGGTGCCCCCGGGCATGACCTAGAGGGTTGCTACGCTCTGAAGCATAGGGTTCGTGAATTGATTGAGAGCAAGATCTTGTCTTGTAAGGATATGGGACCGAATGTGAAGAACAATCCTCTTCCTCCCCATGGAAATCCTGCGGTAAATGCCATTGAGGACGCTTCTGTTGGTGTTACGGTTGATAAGGTGGATGATGTAAAGACTCCTTTGGCAGCATTCCATGCCCGATTAGTTGAAGCTGGCATGATTAATGTTAATCATGAAAATTGTGAAGAGTGTGCCACACATCCAAGAGGGTGTCAGATGGTACGAGACAATTTCCAAAATTTGATGGATAAAGGAGTGCTTCAAGTCTCTAGTGTTGCAAAGAACGAAGACATGTTGGTAATTGAACCTTGTTTCAATTTACCTGAACCAGTTGAAATCCCATATTATAGTGGTGGAGTGGTTCCTGAGAATAGTAAGTCGTCGCCTATTGAAATATGTATGCCCACGCCTTTTCCATACGAGAGCACCAAGGTTGTGCCTTGGAAATATGAGATTACCGTTGTGGAAAAGGTAGTTGAAGGAAGTTCAGATGCTGAAGTGATAGAAATTGTAAGTGAAGACGTCACCAATATTGCAGGAATGAGCAGAATGACCCGTAGTGGTCGAATCTATACGCCCAAATTCAATGTGACTCCTGAAGGGCCAAACAAGGAATCAACAGTTGTAGCTCCCACTAAAGAACCCGAAGTGGTTCAATCTGAAGATGCTGTTGAATTCTTGAAGTTGATTAAGAAAAGTGACTACAAGGTTGTGGACCAGTTGCATCAAACATCGTCTAAGATATCTATTTTCTCTCTGCTATTGAACTCCCAAGCCCATAGGGAGGCTTTGTTGAAGGTGCTTGCTCAAGCTCATGTAACACAAAGCATAACAGTAGACCAATTTGATGGAGTAGTTGCAAATATCACAGTGTCACATTACGCGAAAAACCGGCGGGAAAACGAAACAACAGAGCCGCCACTGTGCGTTATTTATCCCAAAAGAGGGAAAGGAAACACTCGAAGTAAACCTGGAAAGGAATGGTCTCGCGACCAGAGAAAGATGGGATCGGGAGTCGGTTATGCGAAGGGAAGGTATTAGCACCCCTACGCATCCGTCGTACTCGACGGGATCCACGCACAAAAGAATAGAAGAAAGGTTGCTAAAGACTGCTCACAAACTGCACAAGGCTGGAAGGAAACACAGAAAAACAAAAGAAACGGGACTCGGCAGGATATCGCATCCTGGGCCTACGTAGCCTGTCAGACACAGACATCAGAGTCGACGTAGTTCGGGACAAGGGAAACGTGCTCGCAAGGATGTCACATCCTATGCATACGTATCTTCTCTAACCAGAGAAGAATCAGAGCACTCATAGCTCGGCTAACGCACGCCAAACAAAACCACACAGGAAACCGACTGCCAATCGCTGGACTTACGTCAGACTCCACACAAACAGGCAAACATGGAAACCGAATGCCAATCGCTGGACTTACATCAGACTCCGAACCAACAAACACACACAGGAAACCAACTGCCAATCGCTGGACTTACGTCAGACTCCAACAAACAAACAAGACACAGGAAACCAACTGCCAATCGCTGGACTTATGTCAGACTCCAACACAACACAAAGGGGGTTGAAAAAAACAAAAGGTTGCCCGGAGAGATCAGCTCAATCTCCTGCCTACGTACCTCATCTGGTATGAGGATTAGGGCGACGTAGTTCCCCTTAACAGGGAAAGAACTTCTAACCTAACCAGATACAAAGGGAGATACAAACTACTAGGGAGACTACGACTCAAGCCTAGAAGTTGTCATGCATACGATCCCTATGTTAAGGTTTCTATCTAACTTGCACAGGAAGCAAGCTATCCTAAACAACACAGGCAAATACATATAAGCACACAAAGCAAGCACACACACTATATGCAAACAAATGGGCTCATACAAGGTTAGGCTGTAAAAACAAGCCAACTGGAATCGGGTGTAGTTAGCTCTTAACCCTAACATTGAGAGTTAGGGTGAAGTAGATGAAATGGGAAGTGAGGGTGAGACCTCACAGCTTTTATCCCTGGCCTGGGAGAGCTTCAGACAAATGAAAGTGTGGGAGTTCAGAATGTAGGAACTCTTCTCCACATGACTGACACAACATGATCTTGGGTTATTGTCCACAATGCATCAACACAATGGTGTGAGCAAAGTGACTGACACAACTGAATAACAGGGGATGGATTGCACATCCCTTTTATCTGCCAATTGCCTCCTAAGAGGTCTTTACCTGCTTGGCACAAATTTAAACATTCACAAGCATTGCCTCTTAAGGAGGGCTTCAGACAGGTGCCTACCCACATAACAGGACAGGTCTTCCAGAATACATGAAGTCAGAGAAAATATACCTCAGTGGTTAAGCAACCAAGCAAAGCAAAAGCAAGTTCAAAAGAACTCAAAGCAACTTAGGTACCTGTGAAAAATCTAAACCAATCAGTTCAACTGTACAGACAAACAGACAACAAGCAATAACAAACAGACAGATAGACAAAGCATCAGGCAACAATGTGCAAGCCATAAGGCACAACACAAATGAATTGGCATCAACCTACAAAACAACACAATGTTAGCCAATCATCAACCAATTAGCCAAACTCAAATGAATGAGCCACTCCAATCATGGCAATATGCCCTTGAACCTGAAATCCACAATCCAAACAGTGAGTCCAAACCACTAGGTCAAAGCCTAGGGTTAAAAGAGGATCAAACATTCAAAACAGAACTTGAAATTTAACATGAATCATCTCCATCCAATCAAGAACACATCTCAAAAGGTCTCACATCAAGATCATTAACCAAATTCATTTCATGAACAAAACATGGCAAGGCATGCAACTTGTGATCACATGGAGACATTAGCAGAAACAAATGCACATCAAATCAAAAATCACTCAAATAATCTTGGCAAAAATCATGAGTATACAAGACATATTACATGGTCATCATACAAAAAAATCAGAGGCATTGAACATGATTAGGCATGGCAATCACATAGCATAAAACAAACAACCAAATGTGTGACACAAATTGTCACACCAAGTTAGCATAATCATAAAACAGAGATGGATCATGGGAAAAATCTCAAATCAAAGCCAAAATGTCACTCAACATGTCTAGAAATAGCATGCAAAATTTCAGAAGCATTGGATAAGAAACAAGCATTTTATGATCAAATGAATAAGGCAATGTCAAACATACATATACATTCAATCACCCTAGGATAAATCATTTTTTAAGCCAGGCACAACTTGCAATTTAATGATCATAAAAAAGTAAACAGAATGAGGATCATGATGCAAAAAATTGGAGGTCATTTGGATTAATTTTCATTTTTAAATGATTTTTTGAAGTTGATAGGAAAAAATGAAATCAAAAATGAGCCAAGCATGAAATAATGATGGAAAAGGAGAAAAAGGCAAGGCAATTTGAAGAAGTTCTCTCGCCCGGAATCGAACCAGGCGCCTTTTTAAATTTCCCAGCACGCGCCAATCAAAACGCTGACGTTTTGACACACAAAGCCCTAGCCTGGCGCGCTATTTGAATTTCGTAGCTAAACAGGATTTTCGTAGCTAAACTCAAGCCAAACCCTAGCAATAACTGGAAATGCAGAAACTCATGCAAGCACGATGAAGATCATGAAGATCTTCATGCAATTTTTCCAGATTTTCACAAAATGTTCCAGAAATGAAAAAGGAGCATATCAATCGGTTCATCATCACACATACATCAAGGATCCATGAACAAATCACGCAAAAACAACATATCCAAGCCAAATCGAAGAAAAGAAAGATTAACATCAAAACTTGAAATGCATGTATCTTGCTCAAAGCAGCACCAAATCACTCCAAATTTTCATCAGCATTATCACCAATCAATGAACTACACAATAGGCATAATGAATTTCAGAATTAAAGAGATCGAAAAACTGACCTCTTGATGAACAGAATTGGAAATCGCGTGTTACAAGCTCAAACAAGTCCTCAGATCTCTTCCAATATGCTTATTGAGATGAATGATGATGAATGTGAGGCTCAAGGATGCACGAAACCAGTTCAATCTTCAACTGCCATGGATGCTCCAAGCTATGAACATGAACAAGAATGCCACGATTTCCTCTGTTTCCACGTCCAAATCCTCTCAACAGTGCCTCAGGATGATGAATGGATCAATAGAAATTGCTTATGCTTGAAGAAATTTGGAAAAAGTTTGAGAGAAATTTTTTGAGATTTTTGGGATTCTAGATCTGAAATGTAACTTCTGATTAAAAACAGTTATGATTAAGTATATATACTCCATACTAATCCTGTTTTAATCATGTTTAAGCTTAATACCAATGTGATTAACCAATTTGAAAGTGTATGTGCAAAAATGATATTTCCACTTCATGCACCCCCATGCACGTGAACAGTGCATATTCAAAGCCCAAAATACCTTAAAATGAGTCCATGCACATATTAGAATTGGTTTGGTATGCATATGTTCCACAAAAATGATTTTATGCAATTTCCTTCCAAAAATTTCATGAATGAACCAATGATCATGCAATGAGATTTCATGTCCAATGATGGTATGCTTGGAAAGTACATGCTATAAGGATCAAAATGCAAAAAGAACCACCCAAATTGGAGTTTTGGTTTGAAAGTTATGTCCATTTGAACTTTGAAACACACTTTGCCATGATTGAACCATATCTCCTTAACCACACATGAGAAATCCATGATCTTGGACTTTTTGGAAATGGGAGAGAAAGATCTTCAACTTTCATGTTGGAAAAAATTTCATTTGAAGCTTTCTTGATGATGTAATCTTGAGTTGAAGTTGGTCCAAAATATTTCCATTTTCGGAAAGTTCAAATTACAGGTCACCTGCTATTTTTGGAAAGTCTTGATCTGACTTCAAATTCTTCAATGTTGATGTTTGAAATGTCAAGTGAGACTTGTTTGAACATGAATGAGGCCTCTCTAACCACTTCCCACCTTCAAATTCACAATTGACTGTGCAATTGACTTCTGTTGACTTTTGTGGGCCTCAGATGGTTTGCACATGGACTGATGAGTTCTGAGCCTTCAACACTTGGCCAAACCACTTCAAAATGATCCTTGGGTTATGTGAACTCATTGGAATCACCCTAGGGCTTTGATCTCATGGCAAATGCTCTTGTTGCCTTGCACAGTTGAATCTCTTGACCAGTCTTGCCTGATGAGATGCAATGGACTATGCAATATGAATGCAATGTTAATGACCTAAAGATGAAATGTATATACAAATGGGAGGTGCAAATTTGAGGTGCTACATACATCCCGCAATACTGTGAGCTTCAGTGGAGAGGAATTACCTGAGGATGGACAAAATCATAATCGTGCCCTCCATATCTCGGTAAAATGCAAAGATGATGCTTTGGCAAGAGTGTTAGTTGATACCGAATCTTCTCTAAATGTTATGCCAAAGAGAACACTCGCCAAGTTATCTTATCAAGGACCAGCCATGAAGCCTAGTGCCTTGGTAGTGAAAGCTTTTGATGGTTCCAGGAGAACCGTGACTGGAGAGGTGGAACTGCCCATATTGATTGGCCCTCATGTATTCCCGATTAATTTCCAAGTCATGGATATTAATCTAGCATATAGCTGCTTATTGGGGCGTCCCTAGATTCATGCTGCAGGGGCAGTCACCTCCACTTTACACCAAAAGATGAAGTTTGTAGTGGACAATCAATTAATCATCATTTCTGGATAGGAGGACTTTGTGGTCAGTCACCTTTCATCCTTCAGATACATTGAGGCTGATGAGGACGCTTTGGAAACTTCTTTCCAAGCTCTTGAAATAGCCAATGCCACTTTTGTGGAGATGAAGGACCCGGTTGGGAAAGCTTGTTCATCTTTCGCTTCTCTGAAGAGTGCAAAGTCTAGTATTGAAGGAGGAAACCCTGAAGGTTGGGGTCAACTTATTGATATTCGTGAGAAGCATGATCACTTTGGTCTGGGATATGTGCCTTCCGCTGTGAAAGGAGCCCGAGTCCCTACAAAGGACAAACCCAAAGCATCCAGGAAGTATTCATTAGCACAGGATTCATCCATGGAGATCAGGTCAATGCAATTGAAGACAACACCGAAAGTGAAGATGAGCCATGTTTGGTTTACCGGTGTGAGACAGCTTTGAACAACTGGAAGACGGTTGAGATCCCCGAAATTTTTCCTTTGTCAAAGTAATAATTGTTATATTTTTCCTTTCAAATCCTTAGCTCTGCCCAAGGCTAATGGATCATGTTGTAGGGCCCCTTTTCATTTTCAAATAATCATTATCAGTGAATAAAAGACATTTTGTTAAATTCTTATTATTCATTTATTTTGCTTTCTCTTAAGAAAATGACAATCTTTTCAAAAACAAAAAAAAAACTTTTCATTTATGCATTTTTTATTTTTACTTTTCTAAAAGAAATCAATCATTCAAACATGCAGAATAAATGATAACCCCGTTGAATCCAATGACTTTACTACCTCTCATAACTTTGACTCCTCTATCTACCAAGCGGAAGAAGAGGGTGAAGAAGATTGTTACATCCCCGACGAATTGGCAAGGCTGCTCGAGCACGAGTCCAAAGCCCTTCAGCCACATGAAGAACCGGTGGAAACAATCAACCTTGGCACAGAGAAAGAGAAGAAAGAAGTCAAAATCGGCACCACGCTTGAAGCAAGCATCAAAGAGAGATTGGTTAAGCTGCTACAAGAATATGTGGATGTATTTGCATGGTCATACCAGGATATGCCAGGTTTAGACACCGACATCGTTGAGCACAAGCTGCCACTTCAGCCAGACTGCCCGCCAGTAAAACAGAAACTCCGAAGAACCAGACCGGATATGGCTCTGAAGATTCGTGAAGAAGTCAAAAGACAATTTGACGCTTGTTTTCTCGTAGTGGCGAAGTACCCACAATGGGTAGCTAACATTGTACCTGTGCCTAAAAAGGATGGCAAGGTGAGGATGTGCGTTGACTATAGGGATCTAAACAGAGCTAGTCTAAAGGACGATTTCCCTCTACCACACATTGATACTCTGGTAGACAATACTGCAAGTTTTGCTGTATTCTCCTTTATGGATGGGTTTTCTGGATACAATCAAATCAAGATGGCTCCAGATGACATGGAGAAGACCACTTTTATTACCCCTTGGGGCACGTTTTGCTACAAGGTAATGCCTTTCGGTCTCAAAAATGCTGGGGCAACTTACCAAAGAGCTATGGTCACTCTTTTCCATGATATGATGCACAAGGAGATAGAGGTCTATGTTGACGACATGATCGCTAAATCTCAGAATGAAGAAGATCATATGATCCATCTGAAGAAGCTTTTTGAACGCCTCAGAAAATTTAGATTATGATTAAACCCTGCAAAATGCACATTTGGTGTCCGTTCAAGGAAGTTGCTTGGTTTCATTGTTAGTCAACGAGGAATTGAGGTAGACCCTGACAAGGTCCGAGCTATACAAGAAATGCCTGCTCCACGCACCGAGCGAGAAGTCAAAGGTTTCCTTGGACGTTTGAATTAAATCTCAAGGTTTATCTCACACATGACGGCCACGTGTGAGCCTATCTTCAAATTGCTTCGAAAAGATCAAGTCGTTGAGTGGAATTCTGATTGTCAGAGTGCTTTTGAGAAGATTCGTCAATACTTACAAGAGCCTCCTATTTTGATTCCTCATATCCCAGGAAAGCCATTAATCATGTATATGACTGTACTTGAAGGATCAATGGGATGCGTGCTAGGACAACACGACGAAACTGGTCGGAAAGAACATGCTATTTACTATCTGAGTAAAAAGTTTACCGATTGTTAAAGTCGATATTCGCTTTTGGAGAAAACTTGTTGCGCGCTAGCATGGGCCGCTCGTCGTTTGAGGCAGTACATGATTTGCCATACTGCTTTGTTGATCTCAAAAATGGATCCAATAAAGTATATCTTTGAGAAACCTGCCTTGACTGGAAGACTTGCCCGTTGGCAGATGCTTTTGTCAGAGTACGACATCCAGTACGTAACCCAGAAGGCAATCAAGGGAAGTGTGTTAGCAGAGTATCTTGCTCATCAATCAGTTGAAGACTATCAGGCGTTGAAGTTAGATTTCCCCGATGAGGATATCATGGTGATAAAATATTGTGAGACCCCAGGCCCAGATGAAGGACCAGAACCAGGATCTCGATGGAAGCTCACGTTTAATGGTTCTTCCAATTATAGTGGTCATGGTGTGGGAGCTGTTTTGATGAATCCAAATGGTGGCTTTACCCCTTTCACAGCAAGGTTGTGCTTTGATTGTACGAATAATGTCGCCGAATATGAAGCTTGTATCCTTGGTCTTGAAGCCGCAATTGATCTCCGAATCAAGATCCTTGAGGTGTATGGAGATTCAGCCTTGGTGATCTATCAGGTCAAAGGTGAATGGGAAACTCGCGACGCAAAGCTGATCCCGTATCGCGCTCATGTTGTGAAGATGATAGAATACTTTGACGATATCACTTTCCATCACATCCCGAGAGAAGAAAATCAAGTTGCTGACGCTTTGGTAACATTAGCATCCATGTACCAAGTCAGATTCCATAATGAAGCTCCATTTATTCGAATCAAGCGAAGAGATGAGCCTGCCTACTGTCAGCTGATTGAAGAAGAAATTGATGGTAAACCATGGTTTCATGACATCAAGCGATATCTTATAAGTCAAGAGTATCCAGAAGATGCTACATTGTTGGATAAGAAAACTCTGAGGAGGTTATCGTCCAAATTCTTTTTGAGCAATGATTTGCTTTACAAGAGAAACCATTATATGGTTCTGCTCAGATGCGTGGATAGACACGAAGCAGACATGTTAATCAAGGAGATTCATGAAGGATCCTTTGGGACCCATGCTAATGGACATGCCATGGCCAAGAAGATTTTGAGAGCTGGCTATTACTGGTTGACCATGGAGTTTGATTGTTTCAGCTATGTAAGAAAATGTCATAAATGCCAAATTTATGCTGATAAGGTGCATGTACCGCCAACACTACTGAATGTTTTGACATCACCTTGGCCTTTCTCAATGTGGGGCATCGACATGATTGGTGCTATAAAGCCAAAGGCTTCCAATGGTCATCGCTTCATCCTGGTTGCCATTGATTACTTTACTAAATGGGTAGAGGCTGCTTCCTATACCAATGTGACGAGACATGTGATTGCTCGCTTTATCAAGAAGGAGATTATCTACCGCTATGGAATCCCAAGCAAGATCATCACCGACAACGGTTCAAACTTGAACAACAAGACAATGACAGAATTATGTGAGAGTTTCAAGATTGACCACCATAATTCCTCTCCATACCGTCCAAAGATGAATGGTGTTGTCGAAGCTGCCAACAAAAATATCAAGAAGATCCTGCAAAAGATGGTGAAAACTTATAAGGATTGGCACGAGATGCTACCCTTTGCTTTGCATGGATACCGGACCTCAGTCTGCACTTCAACATGGGCAACCCCATTCTCCTTAGTGTATGGGATGGACGCAGTTCTCCCAGTCGAAGTAGAGATACCTTCAACGAGAATATTGATGGAAGCCAAGCTGGACGAAGCTGAATGGATCCAAAACAACTATGATCAACTTAATCTCATTGATGAGAAGCGGATGACCGCACTGTGCCATGGACGATTGTACCAGCAACGAATCAAGAAGGCATTTGACAAAAAGGTCCATCCTCGAGAGTTCAAGGAAGGAGATCTCGTGCTCAAGAAGATCTTGCCAGTACACAAAGATTCACGTGGGAAGTGGACTCCCAACTATGAAGGCCCATACGTTGTAAAGAGAGCATACTCTGGAGGTGCTCTATTTCTCACAACTATGGATGGAGAAGAGCTCATTCACCCTGTGAACTCTGATGCAGTCAAAAGATATTATGCCTAACAAATCCCGGTGGACTGAAAACCCGAAAGG
Source organism: Lathyrus oleraceus (assembly GCF_024323335.1). NCBI lineage: Eukaryota > Viridiplantae > Streptophyta > Magnoliopsida > Fabales > Fabaceae > Lathyrus > Lathyrus oleraceus. Next base: position 315,118,912 of record NC_066581.1, on the reverse strand, counting down.
GCGGTCCAAGCAAAAGTTAGGGATAATAAAAAATGGTAGCTCGCTAAGTTGAAAACCTGAAAGGGCGACTTAGGCAAGAAGGAGCGTCCCGGTGGATTGAAAATCCAAAAGGGTGATCCAGGCAAAAATTAGGGACAAAAGGCATAGACTGCATTGGTTCGTCACTGATCAACACAAAAGAGCTAAAAATGGAAGATCAATCTAGTTACTCCCTTCAGAAGCAAGGTCTCGTGGAGTCATTGTTATTAGGGATAGTAGTAGTCATTCCAATTCAATGTAAACCTTTCCCTATTGCCATTTTCAAATTTGTAACATTCCATGGAGCTATGCCATTTGTGTGCTACCATTCTTGAATAAATACAAGTTTGCCTATCAAATTCTATCATTTGCTATTTTTCTCTGGTTTTCTTTGTTATACAAAATGTCATTTATTTGTTAATAATGAATTTTGAACTCAAAAAGAATTTTTCAACATATTGAGAAACACAATTTTGCTTTGACGTGTGGAAATATTAAAAGGAAATCTTTCGTCTTTCCCCGCAAGTCTCAAGTTGCAAGACTCCCCTTGGATGATCAACATCTATCTCCAGAGAGCACAAATTTATCATTCTCTGGAAGGATTATTGGGCCAGTTGTAACTGTTCAGCTTGATAGATCCTCCTTTGATGCATTTACTCACTCCTTTGGTTGAGTTATTGGTGTTGAGGATTCAGTACCTCCATAAAGCTTTCCCTAATTTCCAGTCTGTATATTGTCAGCATTTGCATTTCATGATCATTCATACATCATGCATATAAGCAAAATCCAAATCATGCATAGCCCTAAGTGCTTCACGCTCATTTGCATAATCTCAGGTCTCGTTGTTGATTGTATCCCTTGACCTCTGAGACCAGTTGTTACTGGCATCGTCTGTTAAATCTGGTTGTCACCAGTGTCTTTGACCAAATCCAGTTGTAACTGGTATCCTTTAAGGTCTGGTTGTAACCAGCATTTATTTTAAACCCAATTGTCGTTGGAATCACTGGCAGTCTGTTTGTAAATACATTTGTGATTGATATCTGAAGTTTGGTTGTGGCCAACATCATTTCAAGTCCAATTGTTGTTGGCACGTACAGAGAGTTTGAATACCTTGTCTTTTCTGATGGTTCTGTGAAAGTCATGTATGACTCATCATCTTGAGGAGTCCCCAGAAGCTTGGAGGTTTTTTGTGTTAGAAAACTCCAATGATGTTGGTTTTGTTTGATTTCTTTGTAAAGAATCATCGTAGCCTTTTGCGTGGATGGTCTACTTATAAGAAGACTCCCGTTTATCTTTGTTTTGCATAAATTCCCTGTTAGGAATCTCCAAAATCTGTGATTGGATGAATTTCTTGTGAGAAATCTCTAGAACTATCAGATGTATTCTAAAGTGTCAGGTCATGTATGAACCTATTGATGAAACTTGCTTTGTATGTTTTCCAATATTCTCAGGTCATGTATGAACCTATTGATAAAACTCCCTTTGATTTTTTTCCCAAGTGATGCCAGGTCATGTATGGACCTGTTAATTGAGCACTCTTTGAATAGTCAAGTGTTGTCAGGTCATGTATGAACCTGTTAATTGAGCGCTCTTTGAATGTTCCAGCATTGTCAGGTCATGTATGAACCCATTGCTGTTGAGCCTTTATTCCAGTATTACCAGGTCATGTCTGAACCTGTTTTGAAGAATCTTTCACTTTGATTATTCCAGTGTCTTCAAGTCATGTATGAACTTGTTATGGAAATTTTCTCAAAATGTTCAAGTTTGTCATCAGGTCATGTATGAACCTGTTGATATACTCTTTTTGAATTTTTCTGAGTTTGTTAGGTCATGTATGAACCTGCTGTCAGAACTTCTTGATATTCCCCAGCATTGTCAGGTCATGCATGAACCCGTTGCTGTTGAGCTTTTATTCCAGTATTACCAGGTCATGTCTGAACCTGTTTTGAAGATTCTTTCTCTATGATTATTTCAGTGTTGTCAGGTCATGTATGAACTTGTTGATACACTCTTTTTAATTTTTCTATTTGTTGTCAAGTCATGTTTGAACTTGCTGTCAGAACCATTCTTGGTATTCCCCAGCATTGTCAGGTCATGTATGAACCCGTTGCTATTGAGCCTCTATTCCAGTATTACCAGGTCATGTCTGAACCTGTTTTGAAGAATCTTTCTCTATGATTATTTCAGTGTTGTCAGGTCATGTATGAACTTGTTGATACACTCTTTTTGATTTTTCTATTTGTTGTCAAGTCATGTCTGAACCTGCTGTCAAAACTTCTTGATATTCCCCAGCATTGTCAGGTCATGTATGAACCTGCTGTTGAGCTTTCATTCCAGTATTACCAGGTCATGTAAGAACCTGTTTTGAAGAATCTTTCTCTATGATTATTCCAGTGTTGTCAGGTAATGTATGAACCTGTTGCTGAACCTTTTGTTCCAATGTTGTCAAGTCATGTATGAACTTGTTGTGGAAATTTTCTCAAAATATTCGAGTCATTAGTAAGTCATGTGTGAACTTATTGTCGAAATATCTTGTATCCTAAGTGTCGTTCATCGAATTTCACTTTGAATACTCTCCAGTGTGTGTCTGACTCTCCAACAGGATTGTTATCCCCAACGAGTTGGTTTTACCCTGTTTGTTTGTCTCTCTATGGACCATCAGTATTCCCCACAGATTGGTCTGTCCAGTAGCATCTCCTGTTAAAGATTCACCATGTCCCTAATAGATAAATTCCAAAATAAAGTGTTTCACCCATGCATATCATATCATAGCATTTGCATTTTTCAGGATCAAAATCTGGGTCTCCATGGTATTTAACCATCCCCCACTGCGATCCGATGAAAAGTGTTGTTTCATTTTCCTCTTGTGGAGGATGTTTAAATAGGGGCATTTGTCATACCCCAATTTTGGCCCTGAAATTTTTTTCCCATCAATCATTCATTTACATTTCTTCTCATGACCATTCCATCTGGTCATGATGCTATCAAAAAAAAATGTTTGTTGTTGGACTCGCTACCACGACCAGTCCGTGTTTGTCTTTTGGGTTTTTGTTTCTTTATTTGGTATAAGATGATTAATCTCCTTAGCCATGCAAGATTTGAAACCTCTTTCATTTGTCGGAACCAAGTGAATCTCATGTTTCACCTTCCGTTCTAGTTTCATCGAAATGATTATTCATCTCGCCTTGTCACATTACCAATTCTCACTTTCTTTCAAAGAAATTTATGTGTCAAGTGCAAAATATTTTATTTGGGGTCATCATGCATATTCATTTTCTCATTCATTCAAAATTCAAAGAAATTCCATACATACTTCTTCGTTCACATTTATATTCTCCATTTCACATGCAAGATTCTACATTTCATATTCAAAATTTTCATTCATATTTCTTCATTACATTGGAAATTTTTCGTTCATATTCAAGAATTTCCACATACTCATTCATAGTTCAATTACTTCGTTCATTCATTCAATCATAATCATCCATGTACATGGCATATGAATAACTTATAATAAAAAAAAAGCATCTCATCACATGAATACATGAAGTTTCTAAGATGCAAAGCGAGATCCTTGTCTTGCTATAAGAAACACCAATTTTCATTCATTGCAAATCATAGATTATCCAAAAAAAATACATAATTTACAAAGAGCAAGGCATGGCATTTGCACGTACTGTTGCTGCTGGTTTTGAGATTGATTATATACCTGCTTTGATGTCATTTGCTGAATGCTTTGGAGCATCTCGAATGATGGATGCATCTGCAAAATTTAGAGATCTTTGGAAAAGAAAACATGAAAATGGACAATGGCTTGAAATTGCGAAGGGCCCATGATCCAAAACACAAATAAATCAGGGCGTGACAAATTAATTGAACATTTTATTTAAAAAATCATGTGAACCTTATGTCAATCGGTCACTTTTATTTTAAGTCACTAAAAGACAAAACACAAACGGATGGACAGGATTAAAACAACAGCGAGGGATCCAAGGGCTCTCAAGATGACACGCAGTCATCTTCTTCATTGAGCCAAAACCCTAGCCATGCTCATGCAAAAACGCAGAAAAACAATGTGTTTTTCTCAACTTCAACTCAAAAATACGCACACTATAATGCATCAAAAATCATGAAACAAAGCCCAGATCTCAAGTACAAAATGCAAGGATTAACATGGTAACTTGTTTTAGGTGAAATGGTAGCTTATTCATGGAGAAAAGTCGACAACATGAACACGGGCATGAGCAGAAAATCAACAACATAAATCAACACCATGAATAATGCCTTGTACTGAGGACTTCCAAAAGCAATCATAAGCATATGATTAGCATGGTAATGAAACAAGCATGATACTGAGCACAAATGTATCAACAAAATGGATATGGAAATGGAGCAAGAGTGTTACCTAGTGGAAATCTAGTCCACTGCTTCTTGACTGTGGAGAGACTAGAAGAGAATGCTGCTTTCTTGGTGCTTCAAGAACTTCACTTCAAGAACTTGCTGAGAAATAAAATCTGACTTCTAATGAACCTTGCCTTTGCTTGCTCGAAAATCCAATGCCTCCTTTCATGTTTAAGGTTTCTTGTCTTAAATATTGTGGGTCAAACACCTTAATGGGCTCTGAAATAATGATTTGTTTATCCATGAGCAAATGATGCAAGTTGGTGAGGTGTATTAGAAATGGGAAAGAGGGCACGTGAGGGTTTTGTATGACAAAGCCAATGTTTCTTATTTTGGCAAAGCTTAAGTGAATGGAAATATGATGTATGGCCAAATGAGGAAAACAAAACATTGGCTGTGTGGTCTTGCATTTGTGCAGCATGGCTTGGTCTGGTTTGGCAAGCAAGGAATCAATTCAAGGTGGTGACTTTGTGGCAACATAACTTGACGAGCACATCACCAATTGAGGAGATAATGCAAACAGTAGAAAGATATTATGGAGTATGGCATGTTTCATCTTGAGCATGGGTGGAAATAATGAGTGGAAGAAGATGAAAAATGGACCTCAAGATCATGTCTCACCATTGCAAGATTGGTTGGGCAAGGTAACTTGAAATCTGCCTAGAAATTTCAAGTCATGGTACCAACTTTAAGTGAATGTATATCTCAAACCATGGATCCAAATGAGATGACTCCAAAGAGAGGTGAAAGAGGACATGACAAGGTATAATTGTTATGAAGAAAATATTTTCAATTGGTGCCTTGAAGTGCAAGAAAAATGGCCAAGAAGTTTTGACAAACTTTAAAGATTTTTAGACTTAGAAAATTTTCTAAGTCATCTAAAAATATGCCCTACTTTGACCAAGCATAACTTTCTCAATTTTGATCCAAATGGAGCAAACTTTATATTTCTAGAAAGCTTGGAACAATAGAAAAAACTTTCATGTTGGAGAAAGTTTCAAATGGAGCTTTTATCTTGATGGAAAATGGGCTTAAAGTGAGTGCAAAATCATGAAAACTTGCCCAAAATGGAAAGTCAACCATTTCCAAATTAAGTAACTTTTCCAATGCCTGATTAAATGACAAATCCATGATCCAACCTTGATCAAATTTCACATGTAGGCTCCCCTAGGCATGAGTTTTGAGATTCCACTCTCAAAAGGTCAGGAGTTGACTTTTCTGGCCCCACAGTTGACTTTTCCCAAACTGTCTGATTCCCGATTCTAGTGATCAAATGAAACACTTCTGGCTCAATTTAAAGAATGATTTTTTTGTATGTAGACCCTTGTGGACATATGGAGGGCCATGGAAAAGAGTTTCACCCAAAGAATCAGAAATAAACTGATTTTATACCAAACCCTAATTTTAGGGCAAAATTGATCGGGAACTGATTGCACTGCTTGCCAATGGATCTTTCTGAGATAATTGTGAGTCTTCCTAGGCCAAGATGCCTCTCCAATGATGACATGGATGAGCTCCTCTACTTCCAACCAAACATTGCCTGTTGCGGGTAGCCATGAAACCCTAATTTCCTGATTAAATCCAGATGAACACTCTAATAGCTCTGAATCCTTCACTGATGAACTGAAGACCATAATAAGATACCTGGAGCCATCTGAGACCCTTGAGACTTGTATACTTAGAGAATGAAGTCCAATTCTCAATCTTGCTTTGTGTGGGCTCCTTCTGCTAAGGAGTGATCAATCAAAACCTGATTTCCAAGTCACTAATGCAGTATGCAATGAGTATGACCTAGTATGATGCCAATGAAGTGTGAAACATAATCCCATGCTTCCAGGAAAATAATGTAGGGTAAATTTTGGGGTATTACAGCTGCCCCTATTCAATCAACTAGAGACCCGAAATGAAGATAGCAACGGCTTTCGCACTTTCGAGGTATCAAGGGATTGAATACAATAAAAGCCCGAAAATTTACACTGAAGTAGGAAAGTGAAAAATAAAGTAATAATGTCTGTCAGGATCGGCAAAGAGGTGGTCTTGAGCATCAACAAAGAATCTGTCTGGTATGGTGAGAGTCAGTCTGAACACCGAAAAAAGAACGTTTGCCTGAATACCAAAACAAATGGTAACACAGAAATAACCATGGCCTGAATGCCGCTCATCAATCTGAGTACTTGAAATGACTTCGGTCTGAGCATCGGAAGATACTAGATTATCAAACATCGGTCTGAACACCGGGAAACTGGCCTGAGCGCCACTTCGGTTTGAATACCGGAAAACTGGCCTGAATGCCACAAGTTGCATCGACCTGAACGTCATAAACTTCGATCTGAACATCGGAAAACTGGCCTGAATGCCACTTCGGTCTGAATACCGGAAACTGGCCTGAATGCCACAAGTTGCGTCGACCTGAACGCCGGAAACTTCTTCGATATGAACATCGGAAAACTGGGCTGAATGCCACTTCGGTCTGAATACCGGAAACTGGCCTGAATGCCATAAGTTGCGTCGACCTGAACGTCGGAAACTTCTTCGATCTGAACATCGGAAAACTGGCCTGAATGCCACTTCGGTCTGAATACCGGAAACTGCATGCCTGTCTGTACCGGCAGAAATAGGGAAAATGATAATTGAGGTGGCGCGTGGGCCAGCGACCCCTGCTGGGAATAATAAAGGATACGTGTAGATGTTTAATTGGCTGCATTGTATGGTAAAACACTAGCTGGATTCTAATGTCTTGACTGATGTCATGACATGCTGTGGAGATGTTTGTTTGACTGCACTGTATGTTAGAATATCTAGCTGTACTCTGATGTCTTGGCTGATGTCATGACATACTTGAGTAGTATACTGCAGGTTTAGCTAATACAGGATTTATTGAATGTCAAACTGGATGTTATGACATTCATCCCTGTCAACAGATACTGAGGAATATAACAGTTGGTGTTCTGCTGTAACTCAGTATTTAGTTTCAGTCTGTTTATCAAGGAAATAACAGACCTGGCATAAGGCCTACTGTCTGAATGTCAAACTGGATGTTATGACATTCATCATTGACAGCATATACTGAAATAGGCAGATTGGATTTCTGCTACATTTCAATATGCAGCTCAGTCTGCTTATCAAGAGGATAACAGACCTGATGTAAGGCTCTATGTGTAAATGTCAAATTGGATGTTCTGACATTTATTAATGTATGCTGATACTGGAGTATGGACAGATTGGTTCTGTACAGTACAACAAATTTGTACAGTCTGTTTTCAGGAAAAACAGACTTGGCATATGGTCTATGGTTTGGACGTCAAACTGAATGTTGTGACATTCATTCCTGACAGCGTATGCTAGATTGTAGGTTGTTTAGTTTTTCTGTTTCAACATTTTTCTCAGACTATTCTTCAGGAAGTCAACAGCTGAGCTAAAATCCAGGAAACCAACAACTAAGCTACAATTAATGAACCTAACAAATAGCCTATTTGTTAGCAACCTAGTTGTGGAATTTAGGTTAACTCGCTTGACCTTAAATTCAGGAAATACAAGTACAAGGCCCAAGTGTTGCAATATAAAAGGATGGCAATCCTTCTTTCAGGACTTAGGGGTTTTAGGCGTGAAGATTTTATTTGTCCAATATACTTCACTACTGTATTTTTGTGTGTCTTGTATTAGACGTATCTTGTAAGCCAAGCTATTATCACTGAGATGATTGCTTTGGTATAGGGTATTCATTGAGTTGTAAGTGTTGTGTCACTCTAAGCTTTTAAGCGTGAGTGATGTGTATCTTGATTAAAGTTGTTAAGCACAATCAAGAATTGTTTGAAGTGTGACTTCAAAATTGTCTTTAATCTTAATTAAAGGTTGTAATCACTGAGGTGATTGAGGGGGAGTGAGTAGGAACTCTGATCTTAGTGTAAGATTGAAATTGCATTGGGTAGGTATTAAGTGATAGGGTTAAACAGTTGGTTTAAGGTTTGAATTAATACTACTGATAGTGGATTTCCTCCCTGGCTTGGTAGCCCCCAGACGTAGGTCATGTTGGACCGAACTGGGTAAACAATTCCTTGTGTTATTTACTGCACTTACTGTTTAAGTTTTGCATAATTCTTGTCTGCGCAGAATTGGATGTCATAACAACCCGTGTGACATCGAAAGTCTGTTAACTAGAATTTCAATTGGCATCAGAGCAGGCACCCTGCCTGTTAATTTTTGGGTGAGATCTAGGGAAGTTACTTTCTAGTACCATGGACAAGGATATAGGACACTCAAATAGACCACCCATGCTGTATGGTTCTAACTATGATGACTGGAAGCCTCGTATGATAGCCTTCTTAAGGTCTCTAGATAGCAAAGTCTGGAGAGCTGCCAACAAAGGATGGGAACATCTAACGAAGACAGGTGAAGATGGAGTCAGTGTGCAAATTCCTGAAGAAGAGTGGGACAAGGAGCAAGAGGCATTAGCCCTTGGAAATTCTAAGGCCTTGAATGCATTGTTCAATGGAATCAGTAAGAACATCTTCAGACTGGTGCACCACTGTGAGCTGGCTAAGGAAGTTTGGGATACCCTCAAGATAACTCATGAAGGTACCTCCAAGGTGAAGATGTCTAAACTTCAGATGCTGACCACCAAGTTTGAAAATCTGAGGATGAAAGAGGATGAGACTATTCATGACTTTCACATGAATATTCTTGAAATTGCCAACACCTTTGGTGGCCTAGGTGAGAAAATGGTTGAAGAGAAACTTGTAAGAAAGATTCTCAGGTCTTTACCTAAGAGATTTGCTATGAAGGTCACAGCCATAGAAGAGGCTCAAGATATCTGCAATATGAAGGTGGATGAGCTCATTGGTTCTCTCCAAACCTTTGAAATGGGCTTATGTGAGGATTCTGAAAAGAAGAACAAAAGCATAGCTTTTGTATCAAATACTGAAGAGAATTCAGAAGAAGGAAACATTGGAGGAAATGAAAGCATTTCAGAAGCCATAGCCATGCTTGGAAGACAGTTCAACAAGTTCATAAAGAAGGTTGATCAACAGGGTAGACCTAATGTCAAGAACTCTTCATATGACATCAGTAGAAAGTCAAAATATGAAGAAAAGGTCACTCAAGGAAAGGGAATCCAGTGTCATGGATGTGAAGGGTATGGTCATATTAAAGCTGAATACCCCATCTTTCTCAAGATGCAAAAGAAAGGGCTATCTGTCACCTGGTCAGAAGGAGACTCTGAGAGTGAATCTGAAGGAGAATCTGCCAAACATGTCACTGCTCTGACCAGTGTCTGTGCCTCAGATGATGACTCAAGCGAAGATGAGCTTACCTTGGATGAACTTGCTGCTTCATATAAAGATCTATGTGTTAAAAGTGCAGAAGTGTGTATCCAAGGAGAAAAGCAGAAGAAACTCATCAAAGAGCTGGAAGCTGAGAAACAGAAGCAGCTGAAAGTCATAGATGGTCTGAATGGTGAGATATCTTTGCTGACATCTAAGCTAGAACGAATGACTAAATCCATCAGAATGTTGAATAAAGGAACTGACACCTTGGAAGAGATTCTAAAGGTGGGACAGAAGTCAGGAACCATGTCTGGTTTAGGCTTTGCTAAGAAACCTTCAACTGAACTCAAAAGATCAAAGGCTGAAGTTCAGAAATTCAAGCAGAAGTCACAACCGATGTCTCAACTTCAGGGAACCAGAATGAATAATCATCATCAGAAGAAATTTCAGAGATGGAGATGCCATTACTATGGTAGATTTGGCCACATAAAACCCTTCTGCTACAGGCTGCATGGTTATCCTAACCAGGCTACTCAAGTCAGACCTAAGAAGAAGGCTTCTAAGCATAATGCCCCCATTAAGAAACAAAAATGGGCTGCTAATCAGACACCTCAAGTCAGACCCAAGCAGCAGGCATCTAAGCTTAATCTTCCCAGTGAGAATCAACAATGTGTTGCTAAACTAGCTCACACATCTCCAAGGGGATCTACCAGACAAGACTGGTACTTTGATAGTGGCTGCTATTGACATATGACTGGGATGAACAACTTATTGGTGGATCTACAACCTCATGCCACCAGGTATGTGACATTTGGTGATGGATCTAAAGGAGAAGTCAAGGGTGTTGGTAAGATGGAGTGTCCCGAAGTTCCAAAACTGAGCAATGTGCTGCTGGTAATAAGACTAACTGCTAATCTCATCAGCATAAGCCAGCTATGTGACCAAGGATTCAATGTGAAATTCACTAGGGGAGGATGTGTGGTGTTGAATGGTTGCAATCAGGAAGTGATGAGAGGAGCCAGATCCAAAGATAACTGTTATCTTTGGGAATCTAAAGACTCACTCTACTCCTCCAAGTGCCCCTTAGTCAAAGGAGAGCAGGAAGTGAAGCTGGGACATGGAAGACTTGGACAACTTCATTTAAAAGGAATAAAGAAGATCATATCCAAGGGAGCAATTAGAGGAATCCCAAATCTGCCTAAGGATAAAAGAACAGACTGTGGAAAACGTCTGATTGAAAGCTGTGAGGCATTGTCACCTATTGGTCATCATACAAACGGTGTAGTGGCTCAAGGATATACCCAAGTTGAAGGGGTTGATTTTGATGAGACGTTTGCACCTGTTGCTAGACTTGAGTCAATCAGACTGCTGTTAGGTGTGGCCTGCATTCTGAAGTTCAAATTGTTCCAAATGGATGTGAAGAGTGCATTCTTAAATGGCTACTTAAATGAAGAAGTCTATGTGGAACAACCTAAAGGGTTTTGTGATCCTAACCAACCTAAACATGTGTACAAGTTGAGGAAAGCCTTGTATGGGTTAAAGCAAGCACCTAGAGCTTGGTATGCAAGGTTGACTGAATTTCTGACCTCTCATGGGTATAGAAAAGGTGGGATAGATAAGACCTTGTTTGTGTAGGATGCAGATGGCAAAATCATGATTGCCCAAATTTATGTGGATGATATTGTTTTTGGTGGAATGTCAGAGCAAATGGTGAAACATTTTGTTCACCAGATGCAATCTGAGTTTGAAATGAGTCTGGTTGGGGAACTGACTTATTTTCTTGGAATGCAAGTCAACCAAATGGAGGATTCTATGTTTCTCTCCCAAAGCAAGTATGCCAAAAATATAGTTAAGAAGTTTGGTATGCATAATGCCAGGCACAAGAGAACTCCTGCACCTACTCATTTAAAGTTAACTAAAGATGATGGAGGTCCCAGTGTTGATCAATGCTTGTATAGAAGCATGATAGGTAGTCTACTGTATCTAACTGCAAGTAGACCTGATATTTCCTATGCAGTTGGAGTGTGTGCTAGATACCAAGCAGAGCCCAAAGTGAGCCACCTGAATCAAGTCAAGAGGATTCTCAAGTATATCAATGGGACTTGTGACTATGGTATGCTTTACTCTCATGGCTCTGAGCCTGTCCTATCTGGGTATTGTGATGCTGATTGGGCTGGGAGTGCTGATGACAGAAAAAGCACATCAGGAGGATGTTTCTTCTTGGGAAACAATCTCATATCATGGTTCAGCAAGAAGCAGAATTGTGTGTCTCTGTCCACTGCAGAGGCTGAATACATAGCAGCTGGAAGCAGTTGCTCTGAACTGGTGTGGATGAAACAGATGCTTACTGAGTACAATGTCTCTCAAAATGTCATGACATTGTTCTGTGATAATCTCAGTGCCATCAATATTTCCAAGAATCCCATCCAACACAGCAGGACCAAACATATTGATATTAGACATCACTTCATCAGAGATCTGGTGGAAGACAAAGTGATTACCTTGGAACATGTAGCCACTGAACTACAACTGGCTGACATATTTACAAAGGCTCTGGATGCTACTCAGTTTCAAAATTTAAGGGGAAAACTAGGAATATGCCTCTCTGAGGACTTATAGCAACCAATGATGTTTGGGCTGTATTGTTTAATATCTCAACCTATTAAACAATTGAAAGTGTGCTATGACTGGACAACAGTTCACAACTGTGTTACTTGCTGCAAGTGTAGTAGCAAGATGTTAAGGGGATATCCTAACATCGGTCGGCCTATGTGCCCGCTGGACTTCAAGAATGTGTTCATGCTGGAGTGGTTCAAGATGTCAGACTCAAAGTCATGGCATCTGATATGGGCGTACTTGCTGTAAAGCAAGAGTGTGTGACTACTTAATCAAAGCTATGAAGCAAGATCAAGTGGGTGTTGTCTTGATCAAAGCTGTAAAGCAAGATCAAGAGGGGACATTCTTGATTGAAACTATGAAGTAAAATCAAGTCTGTAATTCTGTCATTTGTGCGTGTAATTTTGTTTATGTTATGTTGGTCTGTAATTTAAAGTGTTGCTTTGGCAACATTTTTGACAAAAAGGGGGAGTAACACCTGTGATGCCCCAGGACAACAGATTGTTTTGTTAAACAGATATTCAAGACAGAAATTCAAGATCCTCTACTCCAGAGGTTGTGCTGCAGCTGATGTTCCACTTCTATGAGTGTGAGTATGATTGTGTGTGCTGCAATTAGAAGTTTTTATTTAACTTCTGTATGTATGCTGTTATGTGAAGTTTTTATTTAACTTCCATTTGTGTGAGTGTGCTGCTACTCTGAGTGTATTAGCTAGGTTAATTTCCTGCTAGATGTGTGATTTCCGCTGCTATGGACTCTGTTGTGAGACCAAAGTGTTTTAGCCAAAAATTTGCCAAAGGGGGAGTTTGTAGATGTTTAATTGGCTGCATTGTATGGTAAAACACTAGCTGGATTCTAATGTCTTGACTGATGTCATGACATGCTGTGGAGATGTTTGTTTGACTGCACTGTATGTTAGAATATCTAGTTGTACTCTGATGTCTTGGCTGATGTCATGACATACTTGAGTAGTATACTGCAGGTTTAGCTAATGCAGGATTTATTGAATGTCAAACTGGATGTTATGACATTCATCCCTGTCAGCAGATACTGAGGAATAGAACAGTTGGTGTTCTGTTGTAACTCAGTATTTAGTTTCAGTCTGTTTATCAAGGAAATAACAGACCTGGCATAAGGCCTACTGTCTGAATGTCAAACTGGATGTTATGACATTCATCATTGACAGCATATACTGAAATAGGCAGATTGGATTTCTGCTACATTTCAGTATGCAGCTCAGTCTGCTTATCAAGAGGATAACAGACCTGATGTAAGGCTCTATGTGTAAATGTCAAATTGGATGTTCTGACATTTATTAATGTACGCTGATACTGGAGTATGGACAAATTGGTTCTGTACAGTACAACAAATTTGTACAGTCTGTTTTCAGGAAAAACAGACTTGGCATATGGTCTATGGTTTGGACGTCAAACTGAATGTTGTGACATTCATTCTTGACAGCGTATGCTAGATTGTAGGTTGTTTAGTTTTTCTATTTCGGCATTTTTCTCAGGCTATTCTTCAGGAAGTCAACAGTTGAGCTAAAATCCAGGAAACTAACAACTAAGCTACAATTAATGAACATAACAAATAGCCTATTTGTTAGCAACCTAGTTGTGGAATTTAGGTTAACTCGCTTGACCTTAAATTCAGGAAATACAAGTACAAGGCCCAAGTGCTGCAATATAAAAGGATGGCAATCCTTCTTTCAGGACTTAGGGGTTTTAGGCGTGAAGATTTTATTTGTCCAATATACTTCACTGCTGTATTTTTGTGTCTTGTATTAGACGTATCTTGTAAACCAAGCTATTATCACTGAGATGATTGCTTTGGTATAGGGTGTTCATTGAGTTGTAAGTGTTGTGTCACTCTAAGCTTTTAAGCGTGAGTGTTGTGTATCTTGATTAAAGTTGTTAAGCACAATCAAGAATTGTTTGAAGTGTGACTTCAAAATTGTCTTTAATCTTAATTAAAGGTTGTAATCACTGAGGTGATTGAGGGGGAGTGAGTAGGAACTCTGATCTTAGTGTAAGATTGAAATTGCATTGGGTAGGTATTAAGTGATAGGGTTAAACAATTGGTTTAAGGTCTGAATTAATACTACTGATAGTGGATTTCCTCCCTGGCTTGGTAGCTCCCAGACGTAGGTCATGTTGGACCGAACTGGGTAAATAATTCCTTGTGTTATTTACTGCACTTACTGTTTAAGTTTTGCATAATTCTTGTCTGCGCAGAATTGGATGTCATAACAACCCGTGTGACATCGAAAGTCTGTTAACTAGAATTTCAATAAGTCATGAACGACCTTCAGTTTGAGTACTGGAAACAAGCTTCTGGCTTATCACTTAGGATATCGAGAATGTGTTATGCTTTACATACGTGTGTTTGAATTTTTCAATGGCGTAATGCTCCATGAAAATGGAAATGCTACGCGATTTGGGAGGATGCAATGCAATATGATTCTACATGCAGGGATGCGAAATGCTAGGTTAGAGAGAACGCGAAGCCGAGGCAAGGAATTCTGCTGGGGAAATGATCATGATTTTCTGGACCCAGGCAATGATGTTGGAGATGCACAACACAATGAACTCAGTGGGGAAATGATGACTCACGCGGTGTTCTGGCAATAACAAAATACCGAAACTCTGAATGGGGAGAGAATGGCACTGAAAACTTGCTGCCAAGGAAAGCGACAGTGGTTCTGGCAACCATAATCTGCGAGAGGGACGACTCAACAGGGGAAGTAAACACCGATACGGTACCGAGATTCTGCTTCAAGGAAAGAGACCATGGATCTAGCGTTGAGATCATTGATCTGGCATCGAACTCTGAGGAGCAACCGCTTCTGCTGGGAAGATACATTCTGACACTGTCGACTCTACTGGGGAATTGTCGCATCACGCGAAAAACCGGCGGGAAAAGAAGAAACAACAGAGCCGCCACCGTGCGTTATTTATCCCAAAAGAGGGAAAGGAAACGCTCAGAGTAAACCTGGAAAGAACATGGTCTCGCGACCAAAGAGGATGGGTTCGGGAGTCGGTTATGTGAAGGGAAGGTATTAGCACCCCTACACATCCGTCGTACTCGACGGGATCCACGCACAATAGGAAGGAAAATGGTTGCTAAACACTGCTCAAATACTCACACACACTGGCTGAAAAGAGACACAAGAAACTGACTGAAACTGACTCGGCAGGACATCGCATCCTGGGCCTACTTAGTCTATCAGGCATAGACATCAGAGTCGAAGTAGTTCGGACTGGGGAAACGACACATGCTCGCTAGGATACCGCATCCTATGCATACGTATCTTCTTGGACGAAAGAAGAATCAGAGCATTCGTAGCTCGGCTAACACGCACACAGACAAACAGACAAAGGCAAACATGGAGCCTGAATGCCAATCACTGGACTTACATCAGCATCCGAACCAAACACACGCACACTGGAACCCAAATGCCACTCGAGGGACTTACATCAGCTTCCAAGCACACAACAAGACAAAACAAAGACACGGGCGCCCGGAGAGATCAGCTCAATCTCCTGCCTACATACTTCATCTGGTATGAAGATCAGGGCGATGTAGTTCCCCTACGGAGGGATAAAGGATCTAGCCTAACCAGATAACAGAGGGAGACACACTAGGGAGACTACGACTCGAGCCTAGATGTTATCATGCAAAATCATCCCTAAGTTAAGGTTTCTAGCTAACTTGCACAGGAAGCAAGCCTATCCTAAACATGACTTGCACAGGAAGCAAGCCACACACACACACTTAACTTGCACAGGAAGCAAGTCAAACAAAACCTAACTTGCACAGGAAGCAAGTCTAAACTAACCCTAACTTGCACAGGAAGCAAGTCAAACAATCCTAACTTGCACAGGAAGCAAGTCAAACAATCCTAACTTGCACAGGAAGCAAGTCAAACAATCCTACAAGCACAGATAGCACACACTATACACAAGCAAGTGGCTCAAACAAGGGTCAGGTTTTAGTCGAGGGGTCATATCAACCTCAACAAACAAACCTCTGGAACTGGGTGAGTGTGCTCTTAACCTTGCCATTGAGGGGCTAAGGTGAAGCAGATGAAAGGTGAGTGAAGATGAGACTTCACAGCTCTTATCCCTGGCCTAGGAGAGCTTAAGACAAGAATGTGTGGGTTCAGAAAGTGGGAACCCTTCTACACATTTGATACTGACTCAACTGTGCAATTACACAAGATCTTGGGTTTTTATCTGTAATGCATCAACACAGTGGTGTGAGCAAAACAGATGACACACTGAATAACAGGGGATAGGTTGCATATCCCTTGGGTTTTGCCAATTGCCTCTTCACTTAGGAGGACTTTGACTCTATGCAAGGACAAAATTAAACATCCACAAACATTGCCTCTTAAGGAGGACTTCAGACAGTCGCCTGGCCAAGTAACAGACCAGGTCTTCCAGACTACATGAAGTAAAGGAATTATACCTCAAGCAAGTTGCTATTCAAGCAAAGCAAAGCAAAGTTCACAAGGAACTAAAAGCAACTAAAGTACCTGAAATCAGTCAAGCACAGTTAGTATACAAGTCAAAGTTAAATCAGAATGAAACAGAGGTTAACAGTCAGCACAAACAGATAAATGTGCAATGCACAAAGTTCAAGGCATGTGAGCCAAGCAACCTACAAAACAAGCATGTTAGTCATGATAAACAAGCACACTCAATCAATTTGTATTGGTCTTATTGAAGCATTTGTGGCTTAACCTGAAAACACAAGCTCAAAAGTGAGTAACAGGACCACTAGGACAAGCCTAGGGTCAAAAATGAATGAGAAAGTCAAAACAGCAAGTGGCAAGCATCCAAAATCATGTTCAAACAATTAAGAAACACAACCAATTGGGTTCACATTCATATCAATCATCATCATCATTTCATGATCAATTTAGGTCAAAGTGTTGCAAACAGAAGCTCATAGAAGTCAACAGCAAGACTTGCATCAAAACCAATCTTAAACATTTCCAAAAATCACCAGATAAATCATGATCAATCCTAACATATAGCATGGTAAACATGTCAAATTTCATCTCATTTGGACAAGTGGAAGGCAGTCAATGAAAATCAGAAAGTCAAAGCAATTTTGAACATGCTCAATGAAGTCAACCAAACATGCATCAACTTAGAAAAATCATAAATCAGAGATGGTGTATGATAAATGAATGGTACTAAACCCATGGCAAAGATGAGGATGTCTAGTTATCTCATGTAAAATTTCATGTCCATCCAATAAAGTATGAGAATTTCACAAATGAAATGGGAACATGTGTCACACAAAGTCAACATTTGACTAGACAGGAGAGAAAATCTCAAACAATTAGGAAATGCCACAAATAATTCCAAGAAAATTCACATGTAAACTAGACATACAATAGTAGGTTCATGCAAAAAATCAGGTCAATTGGAGGTCAAGAAGCATGGATACAAAAATCATGAAGTTGGACATCAATGGTGTGACACAAATTGTTACACCCTAATTCAAAAAATCATAACTCACAAACCAGCAATGATAAATTCACAAACTCTACACCAAAATCACCATGAATGTGTCTAGTTTAAGCACAAAAAATTTGGGAGCCATTGGATAAAGTATCACCATTTCACAAATGTTTTGGCAAGATGTACAAAAATTGGTCACATGTCACAAACCCTCATACAAATTAAAATCCATTGATCACAAAATTCTGGAAAAATTATGATAAAAAAGTAGAGATCATGATGATCACAACACAAAAAATCCCAATAAATTTGGATTAAAAATGAACAAGTTATGGATTTTACAAGATTGGTGATCAAGTGAAATAAAAATTACAAAACACACATCATCCAATGAGACATGGGGTCCGGGAATGGCAAACTTGTAATTTCCCGGACCTTTTAATGAAACGCGGCGCTTAAGGTTACAGGCGTGGCAAGCTGCTATTGGCTGTATGGTCCAGAAACGTGGAAAAAACATGCAGGGCACGGCTTTAAGGATTGAAACACGATTTCTGGGAAAATAATTAGGGTTTCTTCAAGCTTCAGCCACTGTTCATCATCATTGATGAACAAACTTTCCAGAAATACGCAACGTGCATACCATTCGAATCAGTAAGCAAAGCACATCAACATTCTAACCTCCATTTTCATTAATTTATGCTAACAAGAGAGAACCAAGCAAAGAAACATTCACATATGAAACTTTGAGACAACATAACTCCACAAATACTCAACCATTTTCAACCATTCAAAGCTTAACATGTTCATGGTGAAAAGATCTATAAGATGTACATCATGATTTCGTGAATGGTTAAATGCGAATTTTACCTGTTCTTGCAAGGCAGCAGCGATTCAGTGGTTTTCTGGCAGTGATGGACCAAAACAGATATGCCTCAGCCTCCCACACGATGCATGGTTGAAGATTCTTGGCTTGACACAAATTGATTTGGCTCTAAATCAAACCTGCTATTGAAGGAGCTTTGCAAAAACAGTTGGTCCAGAGCTTCTCACAGTTGAAGAATGATGGCTCTAAGGTGCTCACAAGGTTGCTTGGATGATGCTGCAACAAGGTCCAGATCGTGGCCTATGGAGTTTTTGACAGAAAGTTGGAAAATGCAAAAATGAGGTTTGAGAGAATGAGTGATTTTCTGTTGGTTTGTGGCTGCTCCTACTCAAAACAGTTGGCCCTTAGCACTCCAGATGATGGTTGGTGAAGGAAGCTTGGTTCATGGATGTTGGAAAATGCTCAAATCATGGACTGTCATGGATGATGTGTGAAGAAAAACAGAACTTGAAAGATGGTTACAGCTAGTGTTTAGTGGTTGGAACAGATCCACAAGGCTGTTTGGGATGTTGTTTTAGGCAAGGCAAGGTTTTGTTCTTTTGAGAATTTTTGACAGATTTTTGAGAAATGGCCAAAAGTGTGTTTTTTAGAATGAGATGTTTTTTGTGGTTCTTTGTTGCAACTAGGGTCTTCTATTGACAGAAAATGATGTTTGATCTGCTGTTTGATGTTGCTTTAGGCAAGGCCATGTCAAACTCTTTGGAAGTTTTTGGACAGATTTTGTAAAAAATGCCAAAATGTGATTTTTGGAGAATGGGTGAGCCAAGGTTTCTTGCTGTCAAATGTGGCTGCTAACCAGTTCAAAATGATGAAAGGATGGTGTTTTAAGCCAGGCAGTGCTCAGCTCTTTGGAAGTTTTTTGGACTGGTTTTTGAAAATGCACCAAAATGAAGTTTTTAGAATGAGTGAGGTTCTGTTGGTTTGTGCAGCTAGTAGTGGTTTCCATATGACAGAAAATCATCCATACCTCTGCTGTTTTGTGGTACAAGGCATGGTTCATGAAAGTATGGAGTAGAGTGGTTAAAAGTGTACTTTTCTTCCCATTTTCAAGCAAGCTAGCATGGCTGCAAGTACTGCATAAATTTGGGCTTTGTAACATGTTTCAAATGACATTTCAGACCCATTTCAATTAGCCCAAATGGTTGGAAAAGGTTTATTTTGAAAAGTCAACATTTCACTCACTTGAAATTAATTAAGGCAAGTCCAAAAATGCCATTTTGATTGGTGAAGTTTTGGCACATGAAAGTTACATTTTTGGAAAGAGGGGATCAAATGTGACTTGTAGGAAAAAACCCCACCCAAATTGGCCAAATGGTTTGAGAGATATGGCCTTTTGAAGTTCCAAAATTTCTGAAATCGATTCGATCATAACTTGCCAACCATACATGGGAATTGAGTGTTCTTGGACTTTTTGGAAATGGGAGAACAAGATCTTCAACTTTCATGTTGGGCAAAAATTCATTTGAAGCTTGTATCATGATGTAAGTTTGAGGATCAAGACTTTCCATTTTTGGTAAGTTTCAGTTACAGGTCCAGTTTCCATTTTTGGAAATTTCTGATCTGGCTTCAAATTCTTCCATGATGGTGTTTGACATGATATATGAGGACTATATGGACATGAATGAGACCTCTCAAACCAATTTCCATCATCAAATCACTGATTAAATGGATAGTTGACCAACAGTTGACTTTTAGGGTTTCTGACTGACTGTGCATTGACTGATGACCTCTGAACATCCAATCCTTGACCTAAACACTTCAAATGGATCCCCAAGTCATGTGAACATGTTGGACCAACCCTAGGGCCTTGGCTCCTTGGAAATTGTGCTTGCTTGCTTGATTGACTGATCTCCTGATCAGTTTGACCTAATTCTCTTGAGGATCTTGCACTTGAGGCAGATGGGACAATGCAATGCTATGCAGCGGACCATGTTATGTTATGACCTAATATGAGAATGTATGTACAATGATAGGTGCAAATTTGAGGTGCTACAGCTGCCCCTATTCAATCAGCTGGGAACCCGAACGGATGATAGCAGCGGCTGTCAGACTTTCAGGGTAAACAGGGATTGAATACTAAGAACCGTAGAATTTGCACAATACCGGGATCCACCAATGGAAACGTCCACTGGGATTTGATATTTATTACTGGGTACATTATTATTTTTTGGTTTTTGTTTTCAAAGGGTACAGCCACATCCAGACATCACAACGATGATGAATGGGAAAAGAAGTCACAACTAGATGCCAACGGACAACTAGGAAAAACTCAACGTTTACCAAGACCAACGGAGAGGTAAATCCACATGGGGACAGGTACAACTAGACGTCATAGGACGAATAGGAAAAACTCGACGTTTATCGACACCAACGGAGAGGAGAATACTTCACTAGGGAAGAAGGACACAACCAAATCATCAACGGATGATCGGGAAAAACTCGACGCTTATCGACACCAACGGAGAGGAGGAAAACTTCTTCGATTTGAAAATCGGAAATTGGCCTGAACGCCACTTCGGTCTGAATACCGGAAAAATGGCCTGAATGCCATGAGTACATCGACCTGATCGTCGGAAACTCCTTCGGTCTGAATACCGGAAAAAACATAAGTACATCGACCTGATCGTCGGAAACTTCTTCGGTCTGAATACCGGAAAATTGGCCTGAGTGCCATGAGTACATCGACCTGATCGTCGGAAACTCCTTCGGTCTGAATACCGGAAAAAACATAAGTACATCGACCTGATCGTCGGAAACTTCTTCGGTCTGAATACCGGAAAAATGGCCTGAATGCCATGAGTACATCGACCTGATCGTCGGAAACTCCTTCGGTCTGAATACCGGAAAAAACATAAGTACATCGACCTGATCGTCGGAAACTTCTTCGGTCTGAATACCGGAAAATTGGCCTGAGTGCCATGAGTACATCGACCTGATCGTCGGAAACTCCTTCGGTCTGAATACCGGAAAAAACATAAGTACATCGACCTGATCGTCGGAAACTTCTTCGGTCTGAATACCGGAAAATTGGCCTGAGTGCCATGAGTACATCGACCTGATCGTCGGAAACTCCTTCGGTCTGAATACCGGAAAAAACATAAGTACATCGACCTGATCGTCGGAAACTTCTTCGGTCTGAATACCGGAAAATTGGCCTGAGTGCCATGAGTACATCGACCTGATCGTCGGAAACTCCTTCGGTCTGAATACCGGAAAAAACATAAGACATATTATCTATAGCCGTCAAAACGCAGATAATACACTCGCATGGAAGATTATCCATAACCGGGTTGTAGGTTGTTAAATGAATAATCGACCGAAAAGACAGGCATCTGGGTACCAGACTAGGTATGCAAAAGATGACCAATCAAAAGGGGATAAAGCTGCTTACTCGGAGCAAGTATCCAAAAAGAAGGGGAAGACCCAATGGGGACAATACTGCTTGATCAAGGCAAGTATCCAGAGGGGAAAGAATATCAATATCACAAACCGGATACTGATAACTGCAAAGAGGGGATTACATCTACCGGTTAGTAGGCAGAAAACCACGGAAAAATAACCAGTCATGCATAGGATGAACACACAGGGTTAACTCCACCAAGGGGACGAAAGTGGGATTTTACAACTACCGGCTTCTAGGTAGAAAACCACGACGATAGGACTTACAACTACCGGTTTGTAGGTAGATGCCCACAAATCTCGCTGAGGATAAGATGAATGAATGCCGGTTAGTGAGCGACTATTCATTTATGCCCCAGGGAAACACAGGAGATAGCCAACAGGAAGCCAGTTTAGGGTCGATCCAAAAAGGCAGACTGAAACAGGACTCATCCTAATGAGGAAAGAACTCAATAGGGAAAACCCATCCCGTGTAGGGAGGGAACGGAAACAACCGTCATCCACGAGGATGTATCTCAGTGGGGAAATGGCAGGAAAAGATTGACACTTTCTGCTTAAGGGGTAGACTCTACATGGAGAGATCAGACACACCCATATCTGCTTAAGGAAAAAAGACCCAAGCTGGCAAGACGCTAACAATTGGGGAGTAACACTGCTGGGGATACCCACTCGACTGAGGAATCACTTGTTGGGAAAACACCAACCTCTCAACCATGCTGATGAACCCAATTCTGAAGCCGATCCAATGGCGCGATGCAAACTCTTTCCAACAACCCAGCCTCGGCTGGTCGCCACGGCCTAGGGCTAATGGATATGCTTGCAATGTTGATGCATGGGTTTTTTCTCGCTTTACACAATGCCCCATGATTATGGAAATGCTATGCACTAATGATGCGATATGCTATGCTTATCTAAATGATGAATGCATAAACACACGTCTCCTTCAGAGACAATACCGGGGAAATCCAGGAACTGTGCTGGGGATCCTATAACCATGTCAACTTCCATTCTGCTGGGGAAAGACAAACTTTGCTGGGGAAAAACCATCAACACAACCTCTGCTGGGAAGACAGCTTCAGACTTGGAAAACAGTCACAACTCCGCTGGGGATACGGCCACCTTTAGGCTTGCTGAGGAGACACTGATCTCGAATCTTCCAGGGAGATCACACTCTCAATCCTCTGGGGAGATACAGCTTGTTTGACAGGGATGTCGGTCGACTCGTCGAACACTGGTATCCATCATCCACCCATAGTGTTGACTTTCCACTTTTAAGAACTCCCAGACTCATCTGGACTTTTCTGCTCCATCATCTTGTATTCCAAATCTCGTCCGTACTCCACGGGGATCGAACTCCTGGTATTCATACAAACTTTCCAATCATCAGACTTTGAAGAGTCTTCTTGATTACCTTTCCAGGACCATCGTCGTAATCCTTCACTGTCTGTTCGCCGTTCAACTATCCCTTGCCCCTGATTTGGCTCTGCAAGGATCTCTTGTCATAAAGGCTTCACATCACCACTGACAAGTGAATGAATATGTCCAACAGTACTTGCACAAGAGATCGTTATATAAAAACGTGCCCCAGGTATGACCCAGGTGTTCTGATATTTCAACACTTAGGTCACTCAAACTTCCGAGTAATATTTCCAGATTTCAACCTCGTAAGCATGCATCAGAAGGGACCTCTATGTTTCAAAAATGCAAATATTCTTATCAAAATGAATAGATGTTTTCGTAATCAAAACAGTAATGACACAAAAACAAAATTTATTTGACCGAGCACACGCTTTATTTGACTGGAATAAAAAATGGCTCACAATTGAGCAACACACAGGAAGCAAACCCTGAAAAGAGGTGATTGCACATAAAAGAAAAAAATCTATCCTAATGGCAACGCGAAGCTGTGATCCCATCGGGTTCCAACTCAGTTACACCTCATATGTCCTCAGGACTTTCCGCACCTTCTGTCTTCTGAACAAGACGCTTCCGATCGGTCTCTGTCGGAGATTATCCAAGTCATCATGAGCACAAATGATCATGCTAGACGCAGTTGTTCGTTTCATTCCCTCTTTTGCCTGGACCGCCCTTTCGGGTTTCAGTCCACCGGGATACCCTTTTTTGCCCAAGTCGCCCTTGCGGGTTTTCAACTTGCCGGGTGTACAGTTCTTTTCTTTTATTTTTATCCCTAACTTTTGCCCGAACCTTTTTTCTCTTTTTTCTTGGTTCGCCGGGATGCCCCTTTTTTGCCTGGACTCTTTATTCTTTTCGTCCAGCGGGTCTCCTTCACGAAGTATTTTCTAACTGCGTCCGCATCCACAGGGAATGGAAAATCGTCGTCATCCGCGATCATCAACCACATGGTCTGGTCTGAGAAAACCTTCTTGACCACGAATGAGACACTCATAACTGTTTATCCATTTGCCCTATGATCGTCTTGAGAAGGAAGGATCCTTTTCAACCAATTCCTCCACGTGGTACGCTCGAGGTCACACTTCTCAGTCAACAATGCACTTCATTCACTGGGTACAACGCCCCACGACAAGTAACTGTCAGCCCTCTCTCCTCAGTTGGGCTTAACGTGTCATACCAAGTCCTTATCCATTTAGCGTTCTCTGATTTCTCATACATCTGTGTGGAAGACACTGCCCCAGGTAGATGCACATCCCAAGGTTCGACACCCACGATACAGACTTTATGTTCGGTCACCATCGTTGGTGCATTTAAAAGTTATCCGGGAAGCACTACCTCTTTTACTCTAACTTCCCCATCAGACATCTGAATCCGTTCGGATTCGGGGTCAGACCCCTCCTCCGGGATCAGTCACTCTCAATCTTTCGATTTGAGTACCTCGAGATGTCCTCATCAGGGACTTCAAACTTCCTTGGTTGATAACCTTTCCATGGGTTGCTACTAGCTTATCAAACACATATCTGATCAGATCCATTTCGGACATCCACAAAGTGGTATGAATCAACATACACTGTCTCAGCCGGCGAGCAGCCTATGCCAAAGTACATCAAGTTTTTTCGAACAGTGAGTGTATTGTTTCACAGTCGATAAACTTTTTGCTTAGGTAAATTGCATACTCTTTTCGACAAGACTAGTCATGCTGACTCAATACGAACCTCGTAGACCCCTCGAGGGTTATCAAGTACCGGATTAACAGTTATTTCTTTCACTGAGGTATCGGAATCAGAGGTTCCTACAACTTACCCCCTTTTTTTTTTTTTTTTTTTTTTTTTTTAGCAGGATCGACCTCGATTCCTCTGATTCGCTCACAACAAGCCTCGGTAGCTTGATGGACAACACTCCATAAGTGCACTGATTCAGACTCAAAAGTATGAGTTATCTCAAACGGTCAAACAACTTGCCCCAAGTCTACCGGATGCCCCTGTTCTGCTTGGGACTTTGCCATCATGTCATCAACATGGCATTTGCTTTCACGATGAATCATATCACGAAACAAAGTCACCGTAGACCTCTGATACGTGGCACCGGCCTCATGTGACGGAACGACATCAACTTAGAACAAGAAGGTGCCCCTTGTGTGATGGATCTGGTTTACTTCATATCATCTGGCAACAATTCAATCTGGTCTTGGCCAAGAAGCCATCCATGAAGATAAACACTGAGACCTGAGCCATATAATCAACCAATACCTCATTGTGATGTACCGGGAATCCATCTTTTCAGATTAGCTCTGCTCGCATCTTGATAGTCTACTCACACCTTCTCTCTTTCTCATCCTTTGTCGGCCTCAGCTTTTGCACAGTCTCCTCCTGATGGTAGTTTATGCCCCCAAAACATTGGTATCCCACCTTGGTGTATCTAGATACAACCAGGCACATGTATCAACCTTCTCTTTCAAAAGGGCTACCATTCTGCTCTTGACTTGCCTCTGAAACGACCTCAGCTTTTCGCTTTCTAACCTCGGCGGAGCTTGGAGTAACAATCTTGAATCGCTCCTCGTGCGGTTGAATCACCTTCTCCTCTTGTTTCAATAACCTGGCTAATTCCAGCAGATCACAATCTTCTGCGCCTTTTTTCTCTGGCATGATAGATCGAATTGTCGAAGTCATACAGAGGTGTAACCAAATCGTTATCGGTGAGATCAGGAGAGTAATCACTTTGGAACGAGACAAAATCAAAAGGAAAGAGAATGAAAAAAAAAACGTTGCCATTTTTATTTGTTTTTTTTCTTCTTTTTTTAAATTGCAAAATTAAATGAAAAACAGGGAACACCGCTTTTAACCACAAAAACATCCATTCATTACTGATGCAAAATGTTGCATAATGAAACACATGAGGTGGCCCTTACAATGGACCAGTACGCTTCGGGCAAAACGTATGGCTTTCATGCAAACAAGATTAAAACACAGAAATACTACACTCCTGGATGAGTGACAGTGATGCTTTTGGAGGCCTTCCAGTTGCCTGGTACGCACGACTTTATCCACGCCTCAAGCTCGCGGTTGCTGTCAACATCCTCACCCACTGAACGGGCATGAACAGGATCCAACATCCCTGCACTGACGAAGGTGTATGGTGGGCGACATCCTCTATTTGGTCTAGACGACTCTTGACCCGGCTGATAACCGACCCCAAACATGTCTGCTTTTACCACGATGTCAATGATCCTCCCCCAGCCTTGGGCTTCTTTGTTCTTCACTACCTCCAGAGCTTGTTTATAAGAAGAAATGGACAACTTCTTCTCTTTCTCAGCAGCAAAGGCATTCTCTACCTGGATGGTTTCAACTGCCAGACTGGGTGCTTTGCATTTTACACTATCCATTTCTACCTTCTTCATCTTCTGGGTCGGGTCTTTCATCAATACACTTCCCTCTATGGTGACGATCGCACAAGAATTATCACTAACAGGGTAAACTCCATCCTGCTCCAAAGGTTTTGGGACCACAGCCATTGGAACCCTTAGCTGATCCTCCTCAGTCATCTCCAATCCTTTCTTGGCCTTCTTCACCATCTTGACTTTTACAGGACCCTTTCTGGGCACAGGGTTGACATCCCCCTTCATAATCTGGGCCAAGTTAATGGTCTCGGAGTCCACCATGTCCTGGACGACATGCTTAAAAGCTCTACAGCCCTCAATGTTGTGTCCGGGTGCCCCAGAGTGAAACTCGCGCTTGGCATTCTCATCATAGTTTGGTGGCCTCTTCTGCTGTTCCGTGGGAATCAATATTCTTGGCCGTACTAAAGCAAGATCCATCAACCTTTGGAACAGAAGGGCATAAGTCACGGGTGGTTCCTCAAACCGACGATCCTCTTTCTTCTTCTTCACCTGGCTCTTAGCTCTCGGTGTCTTCTGTTGAGGTGGCAGTTGTTGCTGTTGAGCAGGTGGATTGCTGACAGGAGTGGATACAGTGGTAGCGTAAGGGTGATAACGATCTTTACCACGTTCTTTCTTTGCGGGCACACCAACTGGCTCAACCTTCTTCTTGAATGGACCACTGTCGGAGGGTTTCCTTGCTACAGTACCGGAAGGTTTGTTCACTTCGGAGGACGGAGCCTTCTCCTGAACTTTCTCCACTATCAGCCATTTCTCAATCCTTTCCAATCTTTCAGACATGGCTTTCTGCCCCAAGGCAAGTCCTTGCACAACACTGAACAACTCCCTCATCATCTCTTTCAGTTCAAGGATATCGGCGTTGAGAAGATCCATCAGCTTGAATTTGTTGACCCCTAGCAGGTTATCTGAACAGACAAGCTATGTGCACCGGTTGAATTACTGGAGCCTACAAAACAGCAAATGGGTTAGTATGACTCACACATGTAATGTCTGTCCGTACTAGGAATATTCAGTCTTCTTTTTTTCTGGTTTCATTGAGACAGATAAAATTTCATCAACAACATTTTGACATCTGGATGTCTCTCAACCGGGGTTTTTAATTTAAAAATAATGGACCCTGAGTACGGACAGACATGAGTTGAATGCAGATGAATGCGAGATGATATGATGCAAATGCATGAATGCAGGCCCTTGTGCCACCAAGTCATCTGAAAGCCCAATACTTCTCTGAACCGGTCATTTCTGTGGGATCAAGTCACCATAAATCCAACTTGGGGGGTTCCGAAATAAACGGAACCGGAGATTATATCACTATCTTCACAGGAACAACCACTGAACGGGTGACAAACGGATCCTCTGAACAAGTACTCTCACCTCAGCCCGGGGATCCGAAATAAACGGAACCCGCTGATAAACCACGGACAGAACTCTGGCGTCCCAGAAATAAATGCCCCATAATTCACAGTCACCATCAGTACCAAGAGTCACCAACAAATCACCAACCAATCAGCAACTGTACCTGTAATGATCAAACCCTCCCCACTCACGGGTGTTATCTAGGCCAGGGTAAAGTCGAAGAGAAACACAGCATAAATAACCTTTCGCAGAATACCATCATATACACACCTGAAGTATGTAACGACAATATCCCACCAGGGTCTGAACTGCTCGTGATATCAATGTTCCGCTAAGTGGCGCAATACCACCCGCTTCCCATGAATCACTCTATTCCTAAGTATCCTAGATTTCACTCATGGCCTGGGTATTGGGCCTTTTACCTCATGTAACTCCCACCCCCAAACAGAGAAACACAGGCAGCACAGCAGATGAATATGAATGAATGCAAACATTTAATGCAACTAATAAATGCAAACAGTAAATGCAAATATATACAAATGAATGCAATAAGATACAACAGCAAACAACAACCAAAACCCTAACCTAGAGAGCGCTAGGAGAGACTCGCTCAGGGAAGATGGACCAGCACAGGTCAACTTCTCTATTCCCCAGCAGAGTCGCCAGCTGTCGCATCACGCGAAAAACCGGCGGGAAAAGAAGAAACAACAGAGTCGCCACCGTGCGTTATTTATCCCAAAAGAGGGAAAGGAAACGCTCAGAGTAAACCTGGAAAGAACATGGTCTCGCGACCAAAGAGGATGGGTTCGGGAGTCGGTTATGTGAAGGGAAGGTATTAGCACCCCTACACATCCGTCGTACTCGACGGGATCCACGCACAATAGGAAGGAAAATGGTTGCTAAACACTGCTCAAATACTCACACACACTGGCTGAAAAGAGACACAAGAAACTGACTGAAACTGACTCGGCAGGACATCGCATCCTGGGCCTACTTAGTCTATCAGGCATAGACATCAGAGTCGAAGTAGTTCGGACTGGGGAAACGACACATGCTCGCTAGGATACCGCATCCTATGCATACGTATCTTCTTGGACGAAAGAAGAATCAGAGCATTCGTAGCTCGGCTAACACGCACACAGACAAACAGACAAAGGCAAACATGGAGCCTGAATGCCAATCACTGGACTTACATCAGCATCCGAACCAAACACACGCACACTGGAACCCAAATGCCACTCGAGGAACTTACATCAGCTTCCAAGCACACAACAAGACAAAACAAAGACACGGGCGCCCGGAGAGATCAGCTCAATCTCCTGCCTACATACTTCATCTGGTATGAAGATCAGGGCGATGTAGTTCCCCTACGGAGGGATAAAGGATCTAGCCTAACCAGATAACAGAGGGAGACACAACTAGGGAGACTACGACTCGAGCCTAGATGTTATCATGCAAAATCATCCCTAAGTTAAGGTTTCTAGCTAACTTGCACAGGAAGCAAGCCTATCCTAAACATGACTTGCACAGGAAGCAAGCCACACACACACACTTAACTTGCACAGGAAGCAAGTCAAACAAAACCTAACTTGCACAGGAAGCAAGTCTAAACTAACCCTAACTTGCACAGGAAGCAAGTCAAACAATCCTAACTTGCACAGGAAGCAAGTCAAACAATCCTAACTTGCACAGGAAGCAAGTCAAACAATCCTACAAGCACAGATAGCACACACTATACACAAGCAAGTGGCTCAAACAAGGGTCAGGTTTTAGTCGAGGGGTCATATCAACCTCAACAAACAAACCTCTGGAACTGGGTGAGTGTGCTCTTAACCTTGCCATTGAGGGGCTAAGGTGAAGCAGATGAAAGGTGAGTGAAGATGAGACTTCACAGCTCTTATCCCTGGCCTGGGAGAGCTTAAGACAAGAATGTGTGGGTTCAGAAAGTGGGAACCCTTCTACACATTTGATACTGACTCAACTGTGCAATTACACAAGATCTTGGGTTTTTATCTGTAATGCATCAACACAGTGGTGTGAGCAAAACAGATGACACACTGAATAACAGGGGATAGGTTGCATATCCCTTGGGTTCTGCCAATTGCCTCTTCACTTAGGAGGACTTTGACTCTATGCAAGGACAAAATTAAACATCCACAAACATTGCCTCTTAAGGAGGACTTCAGACAGTCGCCTGGCCAAGTAACAGACCAGGTCTTCCAGACTACATGAAGTAAAGGAATTATACCTCAAGCAAGTTGCTATTCAAGCAAAGCAAAGCAAAGTTCACAAGGAACTAAAAGCAACTAAAGTACCTGAAATCAGTCAAGCACAGTTAGTATACAAGTCAAAGTTAAATCAGAATGAAACAGAGGTTAACAGTCAGTACAAACAGATAAATGTGCAATGCACAAAGTTCAAGGCATGTGAGCCAAGCAACCTACAAAACAAGCATGTTAGTCATGATAAACAAGCACACTCAATCAATTTGTATTGGTCTTATTGAAGCATTTGTGGCTTAACCTGAAAACACAAGCTCAAAAGTGAGTAACAGGACCACTAGGACAAGCCTAGGGTCAAAAATGAATGAGAAAGTCAAAACAGCAAGTGGCAAGCATCCAAAATCATGTTCAAACAATTAAGAAACACAACCAATTGGGTTCACATTCATATCAATCATCATCATCATTTCATGATCAATTTAGGTCAAAGTGTTGCAAACAGAAGCTCATAGAAGTCAACAGCAAGACTTGCATCAAAACCAATCTTAAACATTTCCAAAAATCACCAGATAAATCATGATCAATCCTAACATATAGCATGGTAAACATGTCAAATTTCATCTCATTTGGACAAGTGGAAGGCAGTCAATGAAAATCAGAAAGTCAAAGCAATTTTGAACATGCTCAATGAAGTCAACCAAACATGCATCAACTTAGAAAAATCATAAATCAGAGATGGTGTATGATAAATGAATGGTACTAAACCCATGGCAAAGATGAGGATGTCTAGTTATCTCATGTAAAATTTCATGTCCATCCAATAAAGTATGAGAATTTCACAAATGAAATGGGAACATGTGTCACACAAAGTCAACATTTGACTAGACAGGAGAGAAAATCTCAAACAATTAGGAAATGCCACAAATAATTCCAAGAAAATTCACATGTAAACTAGACATACAATAGTAGGTTCATGCAAAAAATCAGGTCAATTGGAGGTCAAGAAGCATGGATACAAAAATCATGAAGTTGGACATCAATGGTGTGACACAAATTGTTACACCCTAATTCAAAAAATCATAACTCACAAACCAGCAATGATAAATTCACAAACTCTACACCAAAATCACCATGAATGTGTCTAGTTTAAGCACAAAAAATTTGGGAGCCATTGGATAAAGTATCACCATTTCACAAATGTTTTGGCAAGATGTACAAAAATTGGTCACATGTCACAAACCCTCATACAAATTAAAATCCATTGATCACAAAATTCTGGAAAAATTATGATAAAAAAGTAGAGATCATGATGATCACAACACAAAAAATCCCAATAAATTTGGATTAAAAATGAACAAGTTATGGATTTTACAAGATTGGTGATCAAGTGAAATAAAAATTACAAAACACACATCATCCAATGAGACATGGGGTCCGGGAATGGCAAACTTGTAATTTCCCGGACCTTTTAATGAAACGCGGCGCTTAAGGTTACAGGCGTGGCAAGCTGCTATTGGCTGTATGGTCCAGAAACGTGGAAAAAACATGCAGGGCACGGCTTTAAGGATTGAAACACGATTTCTGGGAAAATAATTAGGGTTTCTTCAAGCTTCAGCCACTGTTCATCATCATTGATGAACAAACTTTCCAGAAATACGCAACGTGCATACCATTCGAATCAGTAAGCAAAGCACATCAACATTCTAACCTCCATTTTCATTAATTTATGCTAACAAGAGAGAACCAAGCAAAGAAACATTCACATATGAAACTTTGAGACAACATAACTCCACAAATACTCAACCATTTTCAACAATTCAAAGCTTAACATGTTCATGGTGAAAAGATCTATAAGATGTACATCATGATTTCGTGAATGGTTAAATGCGAATTTTACCTGTTCTTGCAAGGCAGCAGCGATTCAGTGGTTTTCTGGCAGTGATGGACCAAAACAGATATGCCTCAGCCTCCCACACGATGCATGGTTGAAGATTCTTGGCTTGACACAAATTGATTTGGCTCTAAATCAAACCTGCTATTGAAGGAGCTTTGCAAAAACAGTTGGTCCAGAGCTTCTCACAGTTGAAGAATGATGGCTCTAAGGTGCTCACAAGGTTGCTTGGATGATGCTGCAACAAGGTCCAGATCGTGGCCTATGGAGTTTTTGACAGAAAGTTGGAAAATGCAAAAATGAGGTTTGAGAGAATGAGTGATTTTCTGTTGGTTTGTGGCTGCTCCTACTCAAAACAGTTGGCCCTTAGCACTCCAGATGATGGTTGGTGAAGGAAGCTTGGTTCATGGATGTTGGAAAATGCTCAAATCATGGACTGTCATGGATGATGTGTGAAGAAAAACAGAACTTGAAAGATGGTTACAGCTAGTGTTTAGTGGTTGGAACAGATCCACAAGGCTGTTTGGGATGTTGTTTTAGGCAAGGCAAGGTTTTGTTCTTTTGAGAATTTTTGACAGATTTTTGAGAAATGGCCAAAAGTGTGTTTTTTAGAATGAGATGTTTTTTGTGGTTCTTTGCTGCAACTAGGGTCTTCTATTGACAGAAAATGATGTTTGATCTGCTGTTTGATGTTGCTTTAGGCAAGGCCATGTCAAACTCTTTGGAAGTTTTTGGACAGATTTTGTAAAAAATGCCAAAATGTGATTTTTGGAGAATGGGTGAGCCAAGGTTTCTTGCTGTCAAATGTGGCTGCTAACCAGTTCAAAATGATGAAAGGATGGTGTTTTAAGCCAGGCAGTGCTCAGCTCTTTGGAAGTTTTTTGGACTGGTTTTTGAAAATGCACCAAAATGAAGTTTTTAGAATGAGTGAGGTTCTGTTGGTTTGTGCAGCTAGTAGTGGTTTCCATATGACAGAAAATCATCCATACCTCTGCTGTTTTGTGGTACAAGGCATGGTTCATGAAAGTATGGAGTAGAGTGGTTAAAAGTGTACTTTTCTTCCCATTTTCAAGCAAGCTAGCATGGCTGCAAGTACTGCATAAATTTGGGCTTTGTAACATGTTTCAAATGACATTTCAGACCCATTTCAATTAGCCCAAATGGTTGGAAAAGGTTTATTTTGAAAAGTCAACATTTCACTCACTTGAAATTAATTAAGGCAAGTCCAAAAATGCCATTTTGATTGGTGAAGTTTTGGCACATGAAAGTTACATTTTTGGAAAGAGGGGATCAAATGTGACTTGTAGGAAAAAACCCCACCCAAATTGGCCAAATGGTTTGAGAGATATGGCCTTTTGAAGTTCCAAAATTTCTGAAATCGATTCGATCATAACTTGCCAACCATACATGGGAATTGAGTGTTCTTGGACTTTTTGGAAATGGGAGAACAAGATCTTCAACTTTCATGTTGGGCAAAAATTCATTTGAAGCTTGTATCATGATGTAAGTTTGAGGATCAAGACTTTCCATTTTTGGTAAGTTTCAGTTACAGGTCCAGTTTCCATTTTTGGAAATTTCTGATCTGGCTTCAAATTCTTCCATGATGGTGTTTGACATGATATATGAGGACTATATGGACATGAATGAGACCTCTCAAACCAATTTCCATCATCAAATCACTGATTAAATGGACAGTTGACCAACAGTTGACTTTTAGGTTTTCTGACTGACTGTGCATTGACTGATGACCTCTGAACATCCAATCCTTGACCTAAACACTTCAAATGGATCCTCAAGTCATGTGAACATGTTGGACCAACCCTAGGGCCTTGGCTCCTTGGAAATTGTGCTTGCTTGCTTGATTGACTGATCTCCTGATCAGTTTGACCTAATTCTCTTGAGGATCTTGCACTTGAGGCAGATGGGACAATGCAATGCTATGCAGCGGACCATGTTATGTTATGACCTAATATGAGAATGTATGTACAATGATAGGTGCAAATTTGAGGTGCTACAGGAATGTATAATCTAAAACACATGCTTGGGGAAGTACAGTAGTGAGAACCTGCTAGGGATTGAAGAATCCAATGCTTGGACCAACTTTGCAGGGATAAGATACCAAATACCAATTGTTGAAGAAAAAACATCTGCGATCATCTACTGGGAACCTTAAGGAAATGCCCCGAGTGTACCTGTTCTGAATAGACGATCCAAAGCACTTAAAATTTATAGCAATTTTAAATGTTTATTAAGCATGTACCTGTAAAGCTCTTATGTTTCATGATGCAATGTTTATAAAAAATTTGGACGTCACTTTTACAAACAAAATAGTAAAATGAAAATAAACACAGAGATGTAATGAATAACATGATTTTATTGATTGAATTGCCTCTGAATAGGCATTTATAGCAGGAAGCAACCCCTGGAAAGAGGTAATTCCACAAAAGATAAAAACAGAAATTAATCTAATGGCAATGTGAAATGGATTTCTATCCGGTTCCAATCCTGCTATGACTCGCTCATCTTCAAGATCCTCCAAATGATCAGCTTTCTGAAAAAGGTGATTGGACTGTTTCCTATCCTTCGGAAGTTTCCAGTTATCGACACGACATGAGATTCAGAACTACTCAGAACGCAGTCATTCACTTAATCCCTAACTTTTGCCTGGATCGCCCTTTCGGGTTTTCAATCCACCGGGATACCCATTTTTGCCTAAGTTGCCTTTTTCAGGTTTTCAACTTACCGGGTGTACAATCTTTTCATTTTTAATCCCTAACTTTTGCCCGAACCTTTTTCATTTTCTTGGTTCGCCGGGATGCCCATTTTTTTCCTGGACTATTCTTTTTATTGTCCAGCGGGTCTATTTTATGCGAAGTATTTTTTAACTGCGTCTGAGTTCACAGGGGAAGCGAAGTCTTCACCATCCATAGTTGCAAGCATTAAGGCTCCACCATCAAAAATCTTGGTGACAATATATGGTCCATCATAGTTAGGAGTCCACTTGCCCCTGTGATCTGTCTGAGGAGGAAGAATCTTTTTCAACACCAAATCTCCGACTTGGAAACATCAAGGACGCACTTTCTGATCAAAGGCTCTCTTCATCCGACTTTGATACAACTGCCCATGACAAATGGCTGCCATTCACTTCTCTTCGATAAGACTCAACTCATTGAACCTTGTCTGAATCCATTCAGCTTCGTCTAACTTGACATCCAGCAAGACTCTTAGAGAAGGAATCTCCACTTCAACAGGTAGGACTGCTTCCATACCATACACAAGGGAGTAAGGGGTTGCCCCAGTCGATGTACATACTGAAGTACGGTACCCATGCAAGGCGAAGGGTAGCATCTCATGCCAATCTCTGTACGTAACGACCATCTTCTGCACAATCTTCTTTATATTCTTATTTGCTGCCTCAACAACACCGTTCATCTTAGGACGATAAGGGGAAGAATTATGATGCTGAATGTTGAAGTTCTTGCACAACTCCTTCATCATTTTGTTATTGAGATTAGAACCATTATCAGTAATGATTCTTTCGGGAATCCCATAACGACAAATGATTTCTCTCTTAATGAATCGGGCAACCACATGTCTGGTGACCTTCGCAAATGACGCTGCTTCGACCCACTTGGTGAAATAATCGATGGCAACAAGGATGAAGAGATGCCCATTGGAAGCAGTCGGCTCAATCTTTCCAATCATATCAATACCCCACATAGCAAACGGCCATGGCGAAGACATCACATTCAGAGGGTTTGGCGGCACATGCACCTTATCAGCATAAATCTGGCATTTATGACACTTCCGAGCATATTTGAAACAATCAGATTCCATGGTCATCCAGTAATAACCCGCTCACAACAATTTCTTAGCCATTGCATGTCCGCCAGCATGAGTACCGAAGGAGCCTTCATGAACTTCCTGCATTAACATGTACGCTTCGTGTCTATCCACGCATCTGAGCAAAACCATGTCGAAGTTCCTCTTATACAGCACATCGTCTTTGTTCAAGAAGAAACTGCCTGCCAATATTCTCAAAGTCTTTCTATCATTGTTGGATGCCCTTACAGGGTACTCTTGATTCTTCAGAAAGCACTTGATGTCGTGATACCAGGGCTTGTCATCAACTACCAGTTCAGCAACAAACACATACGCGACCCTATCAAGGCGCATAACATCGATCTTAGGAACATAGTTCCACCAAATCACCTTGATCATGGAGGATAGAGTAGCAAGAGCATCTGCCATCTGGTTCTCATCACGAGGTATAAGATACAACTTTACTGTTGTGAAGAAAGTCAACAGTCTTCTCGTGTAATCTCTGTAGAGGACCAGATTAGGCTGGAGAGTATTCCAATTACCATTCACTTGATTGATCACTAGAGCTGAATCTCCGAAGATGTCCAGAGTCTTGATTCTCAAATCAATGGCTTGCTCAATACCCAAGATACATGCCTCATACTCAGCTTCATTATTGGTGCACTCAAAAGTCAAACGAGCGGTGAAAGGCATGTGGGCACCTTTCGGAGTGGTAATGACAACACCAATTCCACTTCCTTTGGCATTGACGGCCCCATCAAACATTAAAGTCCACTTTTCATCTGGATCAGGTCCCTCCTTAACAACTTGCTCTTCACAGTCTTTCATCTTGAGGAACATGATGTCTTCATCTGGAAAATCAAACTTCATCGGCTAATAATCATCAATCGGCTGCTGAGCAAGATAGTCTGACAGAATACTCCCTTTGATGACTTTCTGGGATGTATACTGGATGTCGTACTCTGTCAGTACCATTTGCCAACGAGCAACCCTTCCGGTGAGAGTTGGCTTCTCAAATTTATACTTGACTGGATCCATTTTGGAGATCAGTAAGGTTGTGTGAGTCAACATGTATTGTCTCAATCGCTTAGCAGCCCATGCAAGTGCACAACATGTATTTTCAAGCATTGAGTATCTCGACTCACAATCTGGGAATTTTTTACTCAGGTAATAGATGACATGCTCTTTCCGACCTGTCTCGTCATGTTGACCGAGAATACAACCCATGAAATTATCAAGTACTGTCAAATACATAATTAACGGTCTCCCTGGGACTGGAGGCATAAGGATTGGAGGATTCTGCAAATACTCTTTTATTTTTTCGAAAGCCCTTTGGCAATCATCATTCCACCTGATAGCCTGATCTTTTCTTAACAATTTGAATATTGGCTCACACGTGGCTGTTAGGTGAGAGATGAACCTTACAATGTAGTTCAACCTCCCTAAGAAACCACAGACTTGTTTTTCTATTCTTGGCTCATGCATTTATTGTATTGCTTTTACTTTGGCAGGATCCACCTCAATCCCTTTTTCACTAACAATAAAACCCAGCAGTTTTCCAGATCTCACCCCGAAAGTACACTTGTTCGGATTAAGCCTCAGCTTGAATTTCCTCAAACGCTCAAACAGTTTCTGCAAATTCACCAAATGTTCTTCTTCCGTATGAGATTTGGCAATCATATCATCAACATAAACCTCGATTTCATGATGAATCATATCATGGAAAAGAGTTACCATAGCTCGTTGATATGTTGCCCCAACATTTTTCAGACCAAACGACATCACCTTGTAGCAGAAGGTGCCCCATGGGGTTATGAAAGTTGTCTTCTCCATGTCTTCTGGTGCCATCTTAATTTGATTATAGCCAGAAAATCCATCCATAAAGGAGAATACCGAGAACTGAGTCGTGTTATCCACCAAAACGTCGATGTGAGGTAATGGGAAATCATCTTTAGGACTAGCTCTGTTCAGATCCCGGTAGTCAACACACATCCATACCTTTCCATCCTTCTTAGGTACTGGAACAATATTTGCAACCCATGGTGGATAATTTGTAACCGCTAGAAACCCTGCATCCAACTGTTTTTGCACTTCTTCCTTTATCTTGACAGCCATCTCTGGTCTTGTTCTTCTGAGCTTCTGCTTGATCGGAGGACAATCCTCTTTGAGAGGCAAACCGTGTACCACAATGTCCGTGTCAAGCCCTGGCATGTCCTGATAAGACCAAGCGAAGATGTCAACATACTCTTGCAACAATTCAATCAGCCCCTTCTTCATATTATCTTCCAAAGCAGCCCCTATCTTGACTTCTCTCTTGACGTCCTCGGTGCCGAGATTAATCACTTCAATAGACTCTTGATGCGGTTGAATGACCCTTTCCTCCTGTTTTAACAACTTGACAAGTTCTTCAGGGAGTTCACAATCTTCATCACCCTCTTCTTCAGCTTGAAAGATTAGATTTTCAAAGTCGAAGCGAGCCATAGCAGAACTGTTATCAATAGGATCCGGTGACGTGCATCTGCATGAGTGATGGTATGTGCTTATGAGTGTGAACAAGGAGTGAAAACTAAACAAAACATTGCCATATATATATATATATATATATATATATATATATATATATATATATATTTGAAAACTGCAAAAATAGAAAGACAGTGAACAAAATATTTGAATGCAAAAAGATGTCTTTTATTTATGATAAAAAAATGCAGGTATTCACATATATGAGCCCTACAATGAGTCATTACGCCCTAGGCAGAACGTAAGACTTGGATATGCACAAATAAACAAAGAAAATTACTCTTCAAGAAGAGTGACTTGGATAATCTCTTCAGAAGACCAATTGCGGAGAACTTCATCCGGGACCCTTGGACGCACCCAATTGTCAATGTCGCAATCACTATCCCCATCTTCTTCGTTGATTGCAGAGATCTGGCCATACTGAATGATGCCGACACTGGAGAAAGTAATCGTCCCCTGACGAGTCTGAGGCGTTGAAGTCGTAGAAGTCAATGCTGGCTGATACCCAATCCCAAACTTGTCTTCCTTTATAGGTAAATCCAACAGACGTCCCCAACCGGGAGCAACACCTGAATTTACCAAGGCTTGTGCCTGCTTAAAGGACGAAATAGAGGCACCTGCTTTAACCTCTTCCACTGGAGCTGCAACCTTGATTTGAACTGCCTCAAAGGCCTGACACAGGGTCTCATGAATCTCACCTTCTACCTCTACATACTTGAATGTAGACAGGTGACTGACTAGAATATCCTCCTTACCACAGACAGTGATAACTCTTCCGTTGACCGAGAACTTGATCTTTTGATGCAAGGTCAAGGAGACTGCCCCAGCATTGTGGATCCAAGGACGACCCAGCAAGCAGCTATACGAAGGATTGATATCCATCACATAGAAGACGGTGTTGAAGGTTTGTGATCCAATCTGAATTGGCAATTCTACCTCTCCAAATACCGACCTCTTAGAACCATCGAAGGCTTTCACAACAAGATCGGAAGGCTTCAAGATCAAACCTTCTACCTCTAATCTTAACAGGGCTCTCTTGGGTAGCACATTGAGAGAGGAACCTGTATCCACCAGAACATGGGATAGCACAGTGCCTTTGCACTCAATCGAAATGTGCAAAGCCTTGTTATGATCGCGTCCAACTGGCGTCAAGTCAGAATCAGTAAAACCCAACCTGTTGCTTGCATGAACATTTGCAACGATCCCTTCTAGTTGGTTCACTAGGATCTCCTGAGGCACATACGCAACATTAAGGACCTTTAGAAGTGCCTCCCTGTGTGCCTCCGAACACAGTAGGAGTGAGAGAATAGATATCTTGGATGGCGTCTGAATCAAATGATCGACTACCTTGTAGTCGCTTTTCTTTATGATTCTCAAGAGCTCGTCCGTATCTTTCGTGAAAGTAGGCTCAGAGCCAGCCTGTGGTGCAGAGGTACCCTCATTCACAACTTGCTGCCTTTGGCCTTCGCCGCGGCGTCGGCACTATCAGATTGGGTAACTGGTGGTGAGAACAGACTACCACTTCTGGTGAATCGCCCGATTCCACCAACATTGTCCACTACGGGATCTTTTATTTCAACTTCAGGTTCAGATTTCTGATCCTGCACCTCTTCTATTTTCAGTGGCTGCTCCACTCTATGATCATGCGTGTACACACTCCCCCCATAATGCCAAGGAATGGCCCTTTCGCTGGTGAAAGGTAAAGGACCAGGGGTCGTGATGGTCATAGTGGATTGATGCGGTCGCACTAGTGGTACTGGTTGCACTACTGGCACACTGATCTGAGCGGTCGGGTAGAAAATTGTAATAGTGGCAATGTCACAGTCGTACTCAGAAATCTCATTCATTGAAGTACAAACATCTGAAACATCGGAATCAAGTTCAACAAATAAATTAGAATCAAACACAATGTTTGGGATATCAGCAACAACATCAGAAAAATTAATTACATCATTAGGAATTACAAAATCAACAGGAACAACATTCGTAAGTTCTTCAACATCAACGACATCTTCAGAAAAGAGAGGATCAACATCTGCATTCTCAAACACCTCTTCAACAACCTCTTCAACAGACTTTTGGGCAGATAGGACTTCAGCTCGGAGGATACCACCGCCAAGCAAGGTCTGGATACCCTGCTGCAGCCTCACGCAACCCCCACTCTATGCAACACAACCCAAACAACCGCTCCCGCAACCGGGGAAAACATCTGCCTTTAGCAAGTATTCTTTAATTTCTAACAGCAGAGTCTTCACTTTCAACACATCCTTGACTGATTTGACTTCTCCTTCAACCATGTTAACATTTTCTCTACCATGTTGCGACATAGGATTGTTGACAACATTATGAGCCGGCGCAAAGTTAATGGCCTTTGAGTCAATAAGGTCCTGAACTACGTGTTTAAAAGCTTTGCAGTTTTCAATAGTGTCGCCAGGTGCCCCAGAAGGGAACTCACACCTAGCATTGGCGTCATAACCCACTGGAAGCCTGCCAATAGGAGGAGCCAAAGTGCGTAACTGCACAAGTTGCAACTGATGAAGGTTGGGAAGCAACTGGGCGTACGACATCGGAAGAGTGTCGAAACGCCTATCCATCATCCTCTGTCTCTGTTGGTAGGCAGTTCTGTTACCCTGTTGTTGTTGGTACTGATTTTGTTGATGTGGGGTTGTTGTTGTTGCACTGGTGCTGCAGCCGGAATGGTCACAGCTGCAACATAGGGTTGCTGATGGTAATTCTGAAAATTGCTCCTTCGGTTACCCCTGCTCTGATAAGAAGACACGGAATTTGCATCCCCTTCTCTCCTCTTCTGTCCTCCTTTGAACGGCTTCTTCGACCCCGAGGATGATCCAACCCCACTTTGGATCTTACACGTCTTCAAGTAGTTCTCCATCCTCTCACCGGTAGAGACCACATCAGCAAAATTTGAGGCGTTGCAACCCACCAGACGCTCCAAATAAGACCCGGGCAGTGTGTTCATAAACATGTTGGCCATCTCTCTCCAGCGTTGAGCATACTCTTTGAAGCACTCATTGCTCTTGAGAGACAGATTCTGGAGTTGAGTCCTGTCAGGTGCCATATCCGCATTATATTGATATTGCTTCACAAAAGCCTCAGCCAAGTCTCATATACCACTCCAAGGATGCCCCGGCTAGACTGTCCTGGAAGAAGTACATGAGCAGCTTCTCATCATCGGAATACGCAATCATCTTGCGGAAGTAAGCTTGCACGTTAGTCTTCGGACAAGAGTTGCCATTGTACTTATCAAAAACTGGAACTCTGAACTTTGGTGGAACTCTCACACCTGGGACCAGCCCCAAGTCAGCAACATCCACACCAAGAGCATTCTGCCCTTCCACAGCTTTCAACCTCTCCTCCAATCTTCGAAACATAGGGTCCATGCCATGGCCCATGCCAAAGTCTTCCTAAAGCAGGGTGAACTGATCCTCCTGATCATCATGGATGGGTTGTTGATCAGGGTTGACACGTGGGATAGGGATAGGCACCGGTCCATTGGGTCCATTAGTTTCTCCAGCTGGAGGATCAATCACAATCTCCGGTTGAGTAGTAGGGGGATTCCTTTGTATCAACAGTCTAAGCTCCTGTTATCCCTGAGCCACTCCTTGGACCACGTCCATGAACTGATTCATGCGAATCCTCATCTCAGCGAGCTCTGCTTGTAGGCCTTCCATTGCTCTGCGTTGATTCCTTTGGGTACCGTATCGGTGAATGCTTGAGTCAGCTATCCTGCTAGTGGAATACCAAACAAAAATGAGAACACCGCGGCGGTACCTGTTATGCAAGACATGCTAATGGATATGCAAATGCAATGACATGTTTATCAATTCCAAAGGGTATTCTACCCCTTGATTCTAGTCTCACATCAGATAAACAGTGTAAGAAGATCGAGCCGTGGATAAACTTCTAAGACCAAGATGCAATAAAGAAAAACCGTCATACAAATGAGTTCAAGGAGAAGGGCCTTAGCCAACAGTACATCAAAAGAGGATCTCCATAACAAGCCTGTGGATCATTACTACAAAGCAACAAAGAAACACAACAAGTAAAAAGAGGAACAAAAATCAGGAATCAGCCTCCTGTATACAACCCATAAGGACTGCTCCTAACTTCAGCCAGCAGTGCCGCCGTGTCAGGATGATCTAGATATTTTGTCAAACGTCGGATAAGTAAATTCCTCTTGTGAATAACCCCATCCAGTTCTTTGATGTGTTCTATGTAATAATCCCCATCATCCTTCCCGAATACCTATTCAAGTCTAGTTTTCTTCAAACCTTCCAGCACTTTGAGTTCTTCAATTTGTTCTTGAGCCTTGTCGAGTTGATATGTGATGTAACCATTGGTTGTACGGGCACACAGGAGATCATTGTTCTTCTCCTTCAGCAGAGTCTTCAACTTCTCCATCTGACCAGTCAATTGGGCCATCATCCCCTCCTCTTTTGCCTTCCGAGAAGCTGAAAATGCATCATATTATTCTTTCCACCCAACTAACTTACCACGGGCATCTGTTAACTGCTGCTTGACTCGCTTCAGCTCAGAACCGGATGACCCCAAGGCTTTGTCAGTTTTCCTGAAGAAGTTCACCTCCACAGCCAATTTCTTTTCCGCTTCCTCTTGCAATCTGACGGCTTCCCCCTTCTGATATTCTGCCTCATGGTATACATGCATAAAGTCTTGCAACTTCACACTCAACAACGAGTTTTCAGTTTGAAGTTCCTCCATGGTATCCTTCAATTTGTCATACTCCTCTCGGCTCACTGGCGCACCTCGAAAAATGCTAATGCGATCCCTCGCGATAGGACGCGGAAAAAATGTTGTTCGAAACAGAGTCGCCACCGAACTTCATTCATTCCAATGAAGGAATAGGAAAATATCGAGAAAACCTTTAAGAAATTGGAATAATGGTCGTCGCAACCATATTCGGGTTCGGGAGTCGATTACGCAAGGGGAAGGTATTAGCACCCCTCACGTCCGTTGTACTCAACGGGAACCTCTTAGCCTGATTTTGCTATTTTGATTGTTAATTGACTGTTATTTGCTTGCTTCGAGTAATTAGAATGGATGATAGATATGGATGAAGACCTCAGGAGGGGGAAATGGGAGGTTTTTTATTAGTGTGCTCGCGAAGATACAACAATCTCCTGCCTACGTATCCTTATGGTGCAATAAGGAAATCAGAGCATTCGTAGTTCGGGCTACTACGAATATTTGGGTGTGTTTTATTTTGATGAACGACTGTGTAGGTCGGCGTTCTAACGGTTAAACGCTGGCTTGTCTACTCTCGGTGGAGGCTCTAGCACTGGTTTGTTGTGCGCATTAGAAAGGATTGACAGTGTTCTTTTGAAGAGGTTTTGGTCACGCGGGGGTGACAAGTTAGGTTTAATGTGTTTGAGATGTTTTTGAAGAACGACGAAAAACTGAGCAATGTGGTGTACACCAATCGTCCAATTCTTTCGAGGAATAATAAGTCCGCCTTCTAGTCCCTTTTCGTTCGAATTATTTTGAAAGTTTGTTTATGGATGTTGAATATGTACGGTAGTGAGGCGTACGCCCCCTACTTGCTTATTCAAAGAATAATGAGGCGTACGCCCCTTATTCCTTTATCCAAGTTTATTTAACGTGTTTTAGTCGGAAGTCGATAATTTGTGCAATATAGCATACGCCAATTATTCAAATAATCGAGAGAGGGTGAGGCGTACGCCTCCCCTCTTTTATCATCCGAAGTGTAAATTGTAAAAGATATGTCTTTAGATGTCGTATTGGATTTGTGAAAATAATTTGAATTTTGGTAGGTTTTAATTTGATGACGAAGATTCGAGCAATATGGCGTACGCCAATTATTCGAATAATCGAGAGATAATGAAGTAGATGCTCACTATTCCCCTTTTCATTCAAAGATTAATTATTAAAAATAAAGCTTTTAGAATTTATAATTAGTTGGGGGAGTGATTTTAATTTTATGGAGTTTTAGGGTTTTAATTGAATGACGAAAATCCGAGCAATATGGCGTACGCCAATTATTCGAATAATCGAGAGATAATGAAGCGGATGCTCACTATTCCCCTTTTCATCCAAAATATGGAATTAAAAGGATTTGGAATTTGTAGAAATGATTTGAAACATTATGATTTGAAGTGTTATGGTTTGAA
Source organism: Lathyrus oleraceus (assembly GCF_024323335.1). Taxonomy (NCBI): domain Eukaryota; kingdom Viridiplantae; phylum Streptophyta; class Magnoliopsida; order Fabales; family Fabaceae; genus Lathyrus; species Lathyrus oleraceus. The sequence continues at coordinate 315,074,075 of NC_066581.1, read as the reverse complement.
TAATTTGAATTTGGAAATTATATTTGATTTTGAAAAGTGATTTGAAATTGTGTGATTTAAGACTTAATCGGGTGACAAGAACTCGCGCAATATGGCGTACGCCAATTATTCAAGTGCTTGAGAAATAGTGAAGCGTACGCTTACTATCTCCTTTTCATCCCAAGTTTATGTTTTAAAAGAGAAAATTCTTTTGAAATTGGGTGGTTTGAAAAGTGGTTTGAATTCGTGTTTATGAATGAAATGAATTTTATTTAGTGTATTATTCCTCTACTCGATTAATCAATAACCAAGTAGGTCTCATTGTAAGAAAGCCCAAGAGTAAGCTATGTGAGGTTGATGGCGATGCATAAAAGCGATCGACTTACAAGGGTATTTGAAAGAGGGCTCGACTTTGAATCGAGAATTGTATGATGTGCTTTTTGAAATTGGTTTGAATTGATGGTGAATAAATCAATAAATTTCTAATTAACCAAATTAGTTAATTAAGACTTGAATGGATCTATTAATTAACTTAATTAAAATTAATTATCAAAATTATTTATTTAAACCAAATAATCATGTTAATTAAAATTAATTAATGGTAATTAATTGAACAATATTTAAATCAATTGATTAATTAAAGAAAATGGAAATGTGTGATAATATTGATTTACAAAATTGAATCATGGTCACAAAATGTGCTCGAGAACCGGTTAGGGTGAAATGACAATATGGTTGATGTCATACACGAGTATCGTAACGCGGTGAAAAAAATGTTCGATTAATGTATTTGGAATTTGGTGGTATATCGACATGAATTTGTCGACTCCGCATAAAAAATTCAATTCAAATGTAATGGATTTTAGACAGTAATTCAACATTATTTACACAAAATTAAAGTAGTAGTAACTCTGGACTATCTACATGATGTACAGATTATTTACAGAATGAAAAAAAAAAAAGAACTCCAACAAAACATTATCCTTAACCCAATTCCATTTAATCCAAGAGTCGGAAGAAATAACTTGTGCCAACTAATAATTCAAAAAGAGAAATGGTAAAATCTATGAACATCAAACAGTCAGCATTTATCCTGAAGTATCGATTCCTTAAGCAAAACTATAAAATCTAACCCCATTTTCACAGTCCAGCAAACATACACTACCCTGGTCATGATAAAGCACAGTAGCAGAAGGAATAACACTTATACCACAAATTTCATAATCTCAATCAAATGAAATTCAAGAAGAAACGATAAAGATCGTCACAAGTTCATGCGGAAAATCAAAATCGAAACATCACCCAATCATGTGTTCACTCATATTTCGCATACACAAATCTAACATGAATAAAAATGATTCTTAGTTTAAAAATCCAACCTAGTCTCATGTAACAAAATTGAAATGAATTAAAACTCATAATATAGAAAGCACATCCTGTAATCATATGGAAATAAGCATAAACATCCCAACAGTGGACATACTTTCATAGACAGGAAAGAAATCAGAACCTCAAACCAGTACGTGACCACAAAATACATTTAATAAGACCGTAGCGAAATGCAGCAAAGCAGATTAACCATTTAAACTGAATCAAGATATGAAGTTAAAAGGAAAATCCAACCGTATCTACAGCGTCGACTTGCGCTTTTCTCAGGAACCAACAACCTTCAAATCGCGCTTGAACTTTGGCTTTGTGCTCCAATCCGTTTCAGCACTAATCTGAATCGCGAACTTCGTCGGTGTAGTTGCCGGAAATTTGTGGCAATTAAATGATGTTGAAACCAAGTTGTTGATGCTGAGTTACTGCAATCGAGGGGTCCATTGATGTTGCAGATTTGCCGGCGAAGAAAACTGATGGTGAAGCGGAGGGTGTGGACGGATCTAACGGTGTTCGTCGGTTTGAAGGTGGGTTTCACGGTTTGACCCACTTCAGATCAAGTGAAATACTCGCCAGGGCCTTGACCTGTGCCGGTGGAAACCGGAGTGGAGAGATCTTCTCGTCGGAGCTCTTTGGGTCGGATGAAAGTCCATTTTTGATGTTGTTGAGGGAAAGTTTGAGTTTTGTTGTGAGTGAGTTGACGGCGGCTTGGGGTTGCGGTGACGGTAGCGGGGAGGTCGTGGTGTGGGTTTAGGTGGTTACGCACGGTGGTGACGGTCAGAGGGAGCTGAAGGAGAAAAGGTAATGATGTGGGTTGAGGGGTTTTTGTTGGTCGGTCGTGGTAGATGGTGTGGAGGTTGTTGGCGAAGGGTTTTGTGAGTTATGGAAGAAAGATGAAGGCGTAGAAGGTTGGAGCGAATGGAGTGAGATGCTGAGAATGATTTGTGAGTCTTTTGTGAGTGTGAGGGTTTTTGAGGTGTGTCCGAGGAGAAGGAGAGTGAATGTGAGGTTTTTAGAGAGTGAGAGCATGGAGGTAGCGTGAGTGGATATCCTGAGAGATTTGTGAGGATTCTGAGCGGATTTGTTGTGGTGAGTGGATTGTGAGTGGAGAATGATATGCTGAGAGAGGGACGCGTGGTAGAGAAAAAGGAGAGAGAATTCGTGAGTGTGTACAGGAATCCAATGCACAAATTTTTTTATAATTATTATTTACTTAAAGAAATGGAATCATAAAAAAAACAAATTCTAATTAATATTTAAATAAATTTTAATTGTTTTAATTGAATAACTAAAACAAAAATTATTGATCAATTAGAAATAGAAACCGAGTACAAATTGCTCGGAAAATTAAATCGGTCACACTAAAATTGTCAGGACAAAAACAAACTTATTAAAAAAATACAGTCTTTCCTCAAATTCTGAAATAATTTTGCACTGGTTAAAAGGCTCAGGCGGGACAAGATATAACCGAAACAGTCATTGTTGATTTTGCTTGTTCTTGAGAAATGATTCAACTGATTGGTCTGTATTTTCAATAAATTCATTCTGACTGACATTTCAGGTATTATTCATGATGGAATGTATGTCATGCTATGCATATGATGCAAAAAGAAAAATGAAATCAATTCTATGAAAATTTAAATATGCCCGGACAAAATTGGGGTATGACAGCTGCCCCTATTTAATTAACTTGAACTAGAAGGTAAGAATGACAATGGTCTTCATACATTCGTGGTGGAGGGTAATTAAATACGAAAAGACCCAAATTTTGTCCTTTGAAATGCAATGGGGATATGCAGAAAGAAAATGCAACGGATTCTAACAGCACCAAGGTGATAGGGGTAGAATACCAAATCACTGCCAACCCTCGAGTCGACACTCAAATCTTGCACAGGTCGTATTGACGTAAAGACAAATGTGGGACTAAAATTGAATCGATTTTCTGGCATCAAAAGGATGACAGTGAAATTAATTGCTACCATCAAAAGGATGATAATAGTTCACCATGATTTCCAAGATCGTCATCACCAAAAGGATGATGGATAAGCTGAGCTTCAAAGGTAGTCATCACCAAAAGGATGATGGTTATAGCAGCTACAACAAAGATCGTCATCACCAAAAGGATGATGGTAAGATCAACAACAAATCTCGCTATCACCAAAAGGATGAAAGTTAGACACAATCCAAAGATTTCCATCACCAAAAGGATGATGTTCGTCACCAAACAGATGATAGTCATTCTGGTAATGTTTTCCATTACCGAAAGTATAGTATCAAGGCTATCACCAAAAGGACGATAGTTAACTCAACCATTACAAAGATTACCGTCACCAAAAGGATGAGGGTAAGATTCAACAACAAAACTTGTTATCACCAAAAGGATGATAATAAGTCAAATAACTTCAATGATCACCATCACCAAAAGGATGAAGGTATAGTACAAGATAAAACTTGTTACCACCAAAAGGATGATAATAAGTCAAAACGATCACCATCACCAAAAGGATGAAGGTATAATTAAAAGACAAAACTTGTTACCACCAAAAGGATGATAATAAGCACACAACGCAATTGATCGCCATCACCAAAAGGATGAAGGTAAGATCAAGACAAAACTTGTTATCACCAAAAGGATGATAATAAGTCAACAATCACCATCACCAAAAGGATGAAGGTATAATTAAAAGACAAAACTTGTTACCACCAAAAGGATGATAATAAGCACACAACACAATTGATCACCATCACCAAAAGGATGAAGGTAAGATCAAAACAAAAACTTGTTATCACCAAAAGGATGATAATAAGCCGACAATCACCATCACCAAAAGGATGAAGGTATTATCAAACACCAAAACTTGTTACCACCAAAAGGATGATAATAAGTACACAACGCAATTGATCACCATCACCAAAAGGATGAAGGTAAGATCAAGACAAAAACTTGTAATCACCAAAAGGATGATAATAAGCACACCACGCAATTGATCGCCATCACCAAAAGGATGAAGGTAAGATCAAGACACAAATTTGTTATCACCAAAAGGATGATAATAAGTCGACAGTCACCATCACCAAAAGGATGAAGGTAAAGTCAAACGACAAAACTTGTTACCACCAAAAGGATGATAATAAGCACACACGCAATTGATCACCATCACCAAAAGGATGAAGGTAGGATCAAGACAAAAACTTGTTATCACCAAAAGGATGACAATAAGTCAACAATCTTAAATATCACTGACACCAAAAGGATGACAGTAAGATCAAACAAACCGAACTTGTTATCACCAAAAGGATGATAATAAGGACAGAACTTCAAAACTTGTTATCACCAAAAGGATGATAATAAGCTGAAACAGACTCAATGATCGCCATCACCAAAAGGATGAGGATAAGATCAAAACAAAACTCGTCATCACCAAAAGGATGGTAATGAGCCCATAACTCAAATGGTTACCGTCACCAAAAGGATGAAGGTAAGACCAATCAACAAAACTTGTTATCACCAAAAGGATGATAATAAGTCAATAGTCACCATCACCAAAAGGATGAAGGTACTACAAACAACAGAACTCGTTATCACCAAAAGGATGATAATGAATCAACAATCACCATCACCAAAAGGATGAAGGTGGAATCATAACTTCGAAACTTGTTATCACCGAAAGGATGATAATAAGTTATAATGACTTCAAATACTGCTGACACCAAAAGGATGACAGTGGGGTTGGACTTTCCAAATGTCACTATCACCAAAAGGATGATAGTTTAAACCAAACTCCATAATCTCTATCGCCAAAAGGATGACTTTAGATTGAACTGGACGTCATCACCAAAAGGATGATGATTCAACCAAAATGAAAAAGATCCTTATCACCACAAGGATCGCCGACACCAAAAGGATGACGGTAAGCTGTAATATTTGCAAAGGTCACCATTCACCAAAAGGATGAAGGTTGGACCAAAACTTCAAGGATTTACCATTACCAAAAGGATAACGGTCATTGTAAACATGACGATGATTAATATTATTCCTCAATGGACTTTCACCAAAAGGATGATAGTGAGAAAAATATTGGAAAAATAAGGCTACTGTCAATGTTCAGTATACCTGACTTGTTGGGTAAGACTTACTTGGGGTATCAACAACAAAAGGTTGTAGAACAAATACTCTCTGGGGAGGTGTAGTTTCTGTCAACAAAAGGTTACAGGAAACAACTTGTTGAGGGACGCTCAACGTGAAACAAGGTAAGTGTTTAAAGAAACAATGTTTTGACTTAGCTGAGGATAACATCTTATCAACAAAAGGTTGAAGGATGTAACCCAATGGGGAACGCCCATAGTGGGGTAGGAACTCACTTAGAGGAAGTGACAATGACTCAACTGAGGGTTGGCCCGGATGCCTACGACTAAACCTTGGATTTTGATTTGTGCTATATGCGTAAATGATATGTATGCAAAGATGTATGAGATGATGCATGTGATGTATGTGATGCATGTTTGAATGCAAAGGATGATTGGTTTGTTTGGGATTGGCCCCCCTTTTCAAAGGCAGTGTATTTTGTGGAAACCAGTGATGGTTGTATTTGTTTTTATGTGGAATGCCAGCGAGGTGGGCTTTGGTTTTTTGTAATTGTCACTGTGGATTGGACTATTGGTGAGTGAAAGGATCTGACTTCCCGACACTCGGTAGTTGACGATGTGGTGAACACACAATGGATGTGGATACGCTTGGTGCCCCAAGTTTGATCTCTTGCTGATATGTTGTGTATTTGTCTTCGAGAAGATCTCAGCTTCTTCTTTGGAGATATTTGGCCAGCCTGTAACTGAGCATAGCGACGTGATCAACGCATGATGATTATGCCTTTGATAGGCCCTAAGGGTTCTTGCCAACATATGATGTTGTACTAGCATGAACTTTCAATGTTTTTGTTGTGAATTCAGGAAGTCCCTAATGTCTGACGCAATCTGCTTGACTGACTTGAGGATATGAAGGGAATTTTGCCCCTTGCAACTCGTTTTGCCCCAGACTAGCCTTTGAGGGACCTGCCCCAGGCGGGCTGAGTGTTGAAGCGTTTTTCCTCCTTGATCAACCGATGCTTGGAGATTTGTCTTACACTGACCGTTTCTTAAGTCAATGTGATCAAAAGATGCCATGCCCCTGATTCATAGGATGGTCTTGATTCGTGTCAGCACCAACGATTAAGTGCCCCTTGTATTGCCCTTTGTAGGATTTTTCTCGATGTCAAGTATTGACTGACAATTAAGAATTGTTATTCAAGAAATGGTGATTTTAATGCAACAGTTATGCAAGTTTTGAAAAAAAATCATTCATTTTGGAAGTGTTGTGGTAGTGTGTGGCGAGTGGATCACGTGTCCAAACGCGGTGCTGATTTTAGCTAGCGTGTGAGTGATATAGTGAGAAGAGAATATTAGCAAATCTCTGGGAGTCAGTTTACTCAACCTTGCTATAGTATGCTTTCAGAACAAACCTTACTTCAATTAGGTCTTTTGAAGGTTGTTACGTGGCTTGGTTCATGGTTATTGAAACAAAAGGATATAAGGCTCAAAGTTTATTTTAACCCACCCCTTCTTCATGATGATCTCCAATCCTATGTTCGGTTAATTCACACACATATTCGTCTTTCTGAAGGTGTCGGGATAAAGATGGTGATTCAAGGTCTCTTGGAATGGTAGCCACCTTATTTCGTTTTTTGGATGTCGGTGACCCTTTGATTTTGGTATGGTTGTCACTGAATCTTGTTTTGTTTTGTTGGAGACTTTCATTGTCTCTTTCGATTTTTGTTTTGATCCCTAACTTTTGCATGGACCGCTTTGTTTGAAGCTTTAATCCATCGGGATTGCCCCTGTTTTTGCCTAAGTCTCCTTTTAGGGTGTTGGACTTAGCGGGCTCCTTTTTTGATTTGATTTTTTTTGAAATTGCGACTGCCAAGTCATTGGTCATTGAAGAACAACCGACATAGATTTAGATTTGTATGGTTCCTTCGACACTTCAGGATGTGTGTGAAGAATGTCATATGGTTGATCCTTGTATGGGATATTTCATCTTGTAATTCGAAAGTGTAGTTAGACCAACTGAACACTACCCTGCCCCAGGTTAAGCATAAGGGTTTGTAGATCCGAAAGAAACTCCTACTTCTAGGCTCGAAGTGGTTGACTAGGGATTAACTCCTTATCTCTCCGGTGTTTGGGGATTTAAAACAATGACTGTACATCATCAGCAAGATTTTATCCGAAAGCATACGATCAACAATTATGAGTATTTCGTTTTCGTCATCCTCCTTCCAACATTTACTAACAATAGTGTGATGAAGAAAGTGAGGTGGAAAAGTATGTGTTTGTGATTTGCAAATGTGATAGATGAGTGAATATGAAAGATTGATTTAAAGCATGCATAATCATCCCATTAATAAAACCAAATACAAATAACAATGTTTAAAGCATACAGTACTTAGACAAACAAGATCAAATTACAAGAATGCAAAATGGTAAAAATGGCATAATGATCGCCTTCATTCAAATGAACAGGCCTTCATCTTTGGATTCTTTGGAGGAATTGCTCTGCTTGTTCAGGCCGATGGGAAGCTTTACCTTCGAGCTTCACTTGACTCTGCATGCGCTGGCATGGGATTTGCTGCAATGTTTGGCCTAACTGGCGTGAATGTAACTGCCTTGCTGTCAATCAAGTCTTGAACCTTATGCTTGAAGGCCTTACAGTTCTCTATTGTGTGTCTTGGAGCACCCATGTGATACTCACAGTGAGCATTGGCGTCGTAGCCTAGAGGATATGGTGGAGTTACAGGTGTTATCTCCTTTAGCACAACCGATCCATCCTTTAACAGGTAGGGGAGGATCTTGCTATATGATACTGGCAGAGGATCAAAATGTCTTTCTAGCCTCCTTGCCCTCTGCTGATTAGGTGGACGTGGTTGTGGAACACGTTGCTGTTGATTTTGATGCGGCTGCTGGTAAGCCGACTGTTGATATGGTTGTTGATATTGTTGCTGATGTGGTTGTTGATATGGCGATGGGATGACCGCGGCAGTCTGGTGATAAGGTACAGGAACATATGGATGTGTCCTATATCCTCCTCCTCCCATTATGGCATTGGTTTGCCCTTCTGGCTTCTTCGGAGGATTAGGATAAGGCTTCTTCATCCCACTTGAAGCATTAGCAGCACAAGGTAGTTTTCCCTTCTTGATTTGGCTCTCGATTCGTTCTCCCACAGAGACGACCTCAGCAAAAGTTGGGAAGCTGGATCCTACCATCTTCTCCATGTACTGGGTATGCAGAGTTCCCATAAACATATCTATTAACTCCTTATCAAGAAGAAGAGGTTGGACACGAGCTGCTAGCTCTCTCCACCGCTGGGCGTATTCCTTGAATGACTCATTATTGCGTTGAGTCATGTCTTCCAGCTGTGTGTGGTTGGGTGCTAGATCAGTATTGTACTGATAATGCCTAAGGAAGGCTTCAGCAAGGTCTCTCCATGACTGAACCTGACCTTTCTCCAGTTGCATGTACCACTCCAAGGATGCCCCACTGAGGCTGTCTTGGAAGTAATGAATCAGGAGTTGATCATTACTGATGTGGGCAGCCATTTTGCGACAGTAGGCTCTGAGGTGAGTTCTCGGGCAACTGATCCCTTTGTACTTGTCAAAGTCTGGGACTTTGAATTTTTGCGGAATCACGAGTCCTGGCACCAGGCACATGTCAACAGCGTCCAAACCAGGAGTAGTGTGAACCTCCAAGGACTTAAACTTTTCCTCCAAAGCATGGAGTCTATCAACAGCTAGGTCTGGGAGACCTCCAACAGCAGGTTTGGCGGGTTGTGGCATGAAGAAAGCGTCATATAGATCCTCATCACCCATCATGGATCCATGTCGAGCAGATGTAGCAGAATGCTCATGGGGATTCATGTTGATCATGGGAGCAGGAATAGGGATCGGTCCTCCTCTAGGCTGGTTAGGGTTACCATCAAGGTCAGTCACTCCAGGGATACTGAGCGATGGTGATCCAAACTGGGTAGCAACTTTCCTGGCTTCGGAGTTAGTCTCAGCATCCTTCTCCTTCTGGGCTAAGAGTAACATGGTTTCCAACAAGCGATCCATCTTTGCCTGCATGGAGTCAATGTCGGTTCTCATCGAAACCTAGTTTGCTTCAAGCTGTTCGAGTGTCATCTTGTAATTGCGGCGTGTCTCGTACCGGTGTCGAGTAGTCAGCGTTACTGGACAAGGGGAGAATATGGTGTAAGTTTTTTTTTGTTTTTGGACAATGATATGCAATGCATGTTGATGATATGCAAATGCATGAAATTTTGCCATGTTTTTCGCAGAGGAATACAAATACTCAAGATTATTCACACGTCAGGTACGTCAGGATAAATGGAAGAAATAGAGGTTTCTCTGATTACTAGAAATCCCCAAAGGTAGGTTCTAAAGTTATGTTTTCAAGGAAGGAACTTAGACTCATGGATCAGGTTCAAAACTTCCTCGCAATGGTGGGCTAGCCACATCGTGATGGGAGTTCTGAAATGATCTAATCTAAGTGGGATTCTCGTATTGTTCGAACAGGGTGTACACCCTTCGGTTCAATACTACATAATCGCCAATCATGAAAACAAAACCTGGGTTTAAGGCGAGGTCCCTAGAGTCACGGATCGTATCTAGAACCTCCCCACAATGATGGGCTAGCCATATTGTGATGGAAACTCCAAACAGATCTACTCTAGGTGGAGTCTTCGTATTGTCCCAATGAGGTATACACCCATCGGTTCAATACTACACAACTCCGGGTTCTAAGTTTTTTCTCGAAGCTCGGGTATGGAGCTTATCTCACAGCATACACCAAGTCCCATATCAAAGTATCAAGACATACAATACAACACAAGTAATCAGAATAAAATACAAAGAGATAAACATGGAAAGAAAGAATATCTTCCAACAGTCATAGAAAAATCAAACTAAGTTAGGATAGACTCTCTCTTGCTTGGAGCAGGGTCCCCAGCAGAGTCGCCAGTCTGGCGCACCTCGAAAAATGCTAATGTGATCCCTCGCGATAGGACGCGGAAAAAATGTTGTTCGAAACAGAGTCGCCACCGAACTTTATTCATTCCAATGAAGGAATAGGAAAATATCGAGAAAACCTTTAAGAAATTGGAATAATGGTCGTCGCAACCATATTCAGGTTCGGGAGTCGATTATGCAAGGGGAAGGTATTAGCACCCCTCACGCCCGTTGTACTCAACGGGAACCTCTTAGTCTGATTTTGCTATTTTGACTGTTAATTGACTATTATTTGCTTGCTTCGAGTAATTAGAATGGATGATAGATATGGATGAAGACCTCAGGAGGGGAATGAGAGGTTTTTTATTAGTGTGCTCGCGAAGATACAGCAATCTCCTGCCTACGTATCCTTATGGTGCAATAAGGAAATCAGAGCATTCGTAGTTCGGGCTACTACGAATATTTGGGTGTGTTTTGTTTTGATGAACGACTGTGTAGGTCGGCGTTCTAACGGTTAAACGCTGGCTTGTCTACTCTCGGTGGAGGCTCTAGCACTGGTTTGTTGTGCGCATTAGAAAGGATTGACAGTGTTCTTTTGGAGAGGTTTTGGTCACGCGGGGGTGACAAGTTAGGTTTAATGTGTTTGAGATGTTTTTGAAGAACGACGAAAAACTGAGCAATGTGGTGTACACCAATCGTCCAATTCTTTCGAGGAATAATAAGGCGTCCGCCTTCTAGTCCCTTTTCGTTCGAATTATTTTGAAAGTTTGTTTGTGGATGTTGAATATGCACGGTAGTGAGGCGTACGCCCCCTACTTGCTTATTCAAAGAATAATGAGGCGTACGCCCCTTATTCCTTTATCCAAGTTTATTTAACGTGTTTTAGTCGAAAGTCGATAATTTGTGCAATATGGCGTACGCCAATTATTCAAATAATCGAGAGAGGGTGAGGCGTACGCCTCCCCTCTTTTATCATCCGAAGTTTAAATTGTAAAAGATATGTCTTTAGATGTTGTATTGGATTTGTGAAAATAATTTGAATTTTGGTAGGTTTTAATTTGATGACGAAGATTCGAGCAATATGGCGTACGCCAATTATTCGAATAATCGAGAGATAATGAAGCGGGTGCTCACTATTCCCCTTTTCATTCAAAGATTAATTATTAAAAATAAAGCTTTTAGAATTTATAATTAGTTGGGGGAGTGATTTTAATTTTATGGAGTTTTAGGGTTTTAATTGAATGACGAAAATTCGAGCAATATGGCGTACGCCAATTATTCGAATAATCGAGAGATAATGAAGCGGATGCTCACTATTCCCCTTTTCATCCAAAATATGGAATTAAAAGGATTTGGAATTTGTAGAAATGATTTGAAACATTATGATTTGAAGTGTTATGGTTTGAATAATTTGAATTTGGAAATTATATTTGATTTTGAAAAGTGATTTGAAATTGTGTGATTTAAGACTTAATCGGGTGACAAGAACTCGCGCAATATGGCGTACGCCAATTATTCAAGTGCTTGAGAAATAGTGAAGCGTACGCTTACTATCTCCTTTTCATCCCAAGTTTATGTTTTAAAAGAGAAAATTCTTTTGAAATTGGGTGGTTTGAAAAGTGGTTTGAATTCGTGTTTATGAATGAAATGAATTTTATTTAGTGTATTATTCCTCTACTCGATTAATCAATAACCAAGTAGGTCTCATTGTAAGAAAGCCCAAGAGTAAGCTATGTGAGGTTGATGGCGATGCATAAAAGCGATCGACTTACAAGGGTATTTGAAAGAGGGCTCGACTTTGAATCGAGAATTGTATGATGTGCTTTTTGAAATTGAATTGAATTGATGGTGAATAAATCAATAAATTTATAATTAACCAAATTAATTAATTAAGACTTGAATGGATCTATTAATTAACTTAATTAAAATTAATTATCAAAATTATTTATTTAAACCAAATAATCATGTTAATTAAAATTAATTAATGGTAATTAATTGAACAATATTTAAATCAATTGATTAATTAAAGAAAATGGAAATGTGTGATAATATTGATTTGCAAAATTGAATCATGGTCACAAAATGTGCTCGAGAACCGGTTAGGGTGAAATGACAATATGGTTGATGTCATACACGAGTATCGTAACGCGGTGAAAAAAATGTTCGATTAATGTATTTGGAATTTGGTGGTATATCGACATGAATTTGTCGACTCCGCATAAAAAATTCAATTCAAATGTAATGGATTTTAGACAGTAATTCAACATTATTTACACAAAATTAAAGTAGTAGTAACTCTGGACTATCTACATGATGTACAGATTATTTACAGAATGAAAAAAAAAAGAGAACTCCAACAAAACATTATCCTTAACCCAATTCCATTTAATCCAAGAGTCGGAAGAAATAACTTGTGCCAACTAATAATTCAAAAAGAGAAATGGTAAAATCTATGAACATCAAACAGTCAGCATTTATCCTGAAGTATCGATTCCTTAAGCAAAACTATAAAATCTAACCCCATTTTCACAGTCCAGCAAACATACACTACCCTGGTCATGATAAAGCACAGTAGCAGAAGGAATAACACTTATACCACAAATTTCATAATCTCAATCAAATGAAATTCAAGAAGAAACGATAAAGATCGTCACAAGTTCATGCGGAAAATCGAAATCGAAACATCACCCAATCATGTGTTCACTCATATTTCGCATACACAAATCTAACATGAATAAAAATGATTCTTAGTTTAAAAATCCAACCTAGTCTCATGTAACAAAATTGAAATGAATTAAAACTCATAATATAAAAAGCACATCCTGTAATCATATGGAAACAAGCATAAACATCCCAACGGTGGACATACTTTCATAGACAGGAAAGAAATCAGAACCTCAAACCAGTACGTGACCACAAAATACATTTAATAAGACCGTAGCGAAATGCAGCAAAGCAGATTAACCATTTAAACTGAATCAAGATATGAAGTTAAAAGGAAAATCCAACCGTATCTACAGCGTCGACTTGCGCTTTTCTCAGGAACCAACAACCTTCAAATCGCGCTTGAACTTTGGCTTTGTGCTCCAATCCGTTTCAGCACTAATCTGAATCGCGAACTTCGTCGGTGTAGTTGCCGGAAATTTGTGGCAATTAAATGATGTTGAAACCAAGTTGTTGATGCTGAGTTACTGCAATCGAGGGGTCCATTGATGTTGCAGATTTGCCGGCGAAGAAAACTGATGGCGAAGTGGAGGGTGTGGACGGATCTGACGGTGTTCGTCGGTTTGAAGGTGGGTTTCACGGGTTGACCCACTTCAAATCAAGTGAAATACTTGCCAGGGCCTTGACCTGTGCCGGAGGAAACCAGAGTGGAGCGATCTTCTTGTCGGAGCTCTACTTGGGTCGGATGAAAGTCCAATTTTGATGTTGTTGAGGGAAAGTTTGAGTTTTGTTGTGAGTGAGTTGACGGCGACTTGGGGTTGCGGTGACGGTAGTGGGGAGGTCGTGGTGTGGGTTTAGGTGGTGACGCATGGTGGTGACGGTCAGAGGGAGCTGAAGGAGAAAAGGTAATGATGTGGGTTGAGGGGTTTTTGTTGGTCGGTCGTGGTAGATGGTGTGGAGGTTGTCGGCGAAGGGTTTTGTGAGTTATGGAAGAAAGATGAAGGCGTAGAAGGTTGGAGCGAATGGAGTGAGATGCTGAGAATGATTTGTGAGTCTTCTGTGAGTGTGAGGGTTTTTGAGGTGTGTCCGAGGAGAAGGAGAGTGAATGTGAGGTTTGTAGAGAGTGAGAGCATGGAGGTAGCGTGAGTGGATATCCTGAGAGATTTGTGAGGATTCTGAGCGGATTTGTTGTGGTGAGTGGATTGTGAGTGGAGAATGATATGCTGAGAGAGGGACGCGTGGTAGAGAAAAAGGAGAGAGAATTCGTGAGTGTGTACAGGAATCCAATGCACAAATTTTTTTATAATTATTATTTACTTAAAGAAATGGAATCATAAAAAAAACAAATTCTAATTAATATTTAAATAAATTTTAATTGTTTTAATTGAATAACTAAACCAAAAATTATTGATCAATTAGAAATAGAAACCGAGTACAAATTGCTCGGAAAATTAAATCGGTCACACTAAAATTGTCAGGACAAAAACAAACTTATTAAAAAAATACAGTCTTTCCTCAAATTCTGAAATAATTTTGCACTAGTTAAAAGGCTCAGGCGGGTCAAGATATAAACCGAAACAGTCATTGTTGATTTTGCTTGTTCTTGAGAAATGATTCAACTGATTGGTCTGTATTTTCAATAAATTCATTCTGACTGACATTTCAGGTATTATTCATGATGGAATGTATGTCATGCTATGCATATGATGCAAAAAGAAAAATGAAATCAATTCTATGAAAATTTAAATATGCCCGGACAAAATTGGGGTATGACACTCACCATTATTGACTGCTCAGGAGTAGGTGGATACAAAGGTTCTTCAATAGGAAAGGGTAGACTAAACTCTTCGACTCTTCTCCGAAGCCAATCTTCATATTGAGGATAAGTCCTGCAATCCCCCTTTTCAAGCGCAGTCCTTCCTCTCTTGGTTACCTTGAGCCAGGCCTCAGTTTCCTTATGGGATACAGTCAAATCAGATGAAGAATGAAAAAATAGAGATTCTTCCACATCTTTTTCCAAAGGCGGAGTTTTTAAAGCATACCCAAACTGTCTGACTGCTAGAGAAGGATTATAGTTGATTCCTCCTCTTCTTCCTACCAACGGCACATTCGGGAAGTTCCCGCAACTGTGAATATTATCCGCCCGAAGCAAGTTCCGGTCAGACCACCAAGAAATATCTTTAGCTCTTATCCTCATTAACCTCTTCGACCAACTCAACGAGTCCTCGAAATCAACGAACACTCCTGACTTGGGTAGGTGAGAACTGAACCACTTATGAAACAAGGGTGCACAACAATTCACCAATCCTCCTTTTCTATTCTCATTCATGTGATACACTGAATGAAAGAAATCTCCCAGCAAGGTCGGCACTGGATTTCCCAACACGAAGAGGTGTATTGCGTCTACGTCCACAAATTTTGCAACATTAGGGAACAGGACAATCCCGTATACACAAAGAGCCAACACAACATTGAAACACCTCTGATCACCATCTCCAAGCTTCTTCTTGGCTTCTCCCACCAAGAAACTCAGATGAAAACCATTGACTCCTCCTTTCTGACACATATTAGACTCCAAGATTTATTTCCCCAAATATGTGGCTGAAGCAACCATGTTGAAATCGGGTAGAAACTCGGAACTGTAGAATAGCAACTGCGACTTGATAGGAACTCTGAGAAAACTTGCAACCTCCTCCAAAGTAGGGACCAAGATATAATCTGGGAATGTAAAACACCTCAATGGAGGGTCATAGAACTACAGCAATGTAAAGAGAGCATCATGTTGATCTTTGGAGAGAACCGTAACGAAACTTAGAATCAACCCGTAATCCTTCCGGAATCTTTCTAGAGAATCATGATCCATTAACTTCATCAGCTATTGAACGGGATCCAAACAAACCACAGGAAATTTGTAGGCGACATGTCTTTTTCTACCAATATCCATCTTAGGAGAACCAGAAAACCCCGACTAGAATCAAAAAGAAGATATAAACCCCTGGGAATAGATAAACATGTGTTAAATGATGTGAATGCAAAATGATGTGATGCAATGTAGTGACGTGGGAATCAAGATTGTTGTATCTGCTTAAACAACTGTCAGGTTGCACTGTCTGAAGAGAAAACCACTGAGGAACATATAAGAGATCAAAGCTCTGCTCCAACAAGAATACCAGAAAACCGGGTTAGTTGAAGGTTAAGGTTTCCTGAATTTAGCCCGCCCCTCACTGGTAGGTTCTAAGAACAGAAGTTTGTCAGCTTCTAGCGCTTCAGTCGAGAATAATACGTTTACCACTGAAGGTTTGGTATTATTACGAGACAAAAGACCTCCACTGACTCCCCTCAACAGGACATCCTAAAAGCAAGTTCCCAGCCTTGGGTCCTCGGGTTGAGCAGCGAGAATACGCCCACCAGAGCTAACATAATCGCGTCTCGGAGGAGTGCCTCGACTGAGTCCTCGGGAAATAGTCACCAGAGTCGACGATTTCTAAAGGAACATCCTGTCGTTACGGAACACCCGTAGGATAGAATATATCCAAAAGAAACCTCATCTGGGTGTGGGTCTCATGAACGACTTAACGTAGCAACATGCTACGCAAGCCTCATGACTATCCACTCTAAAACCTGTGTGTACGCTCAAGCCTGGGTAGTGGGCTTATCTCTCATAGAACAACCCACCCCAACAAACAACCAACCCCACAGATCCAGCAGATACAGCAATCATATGTACACAATGCAATAAGATAAAGCAGATAAATGCTGAAAGTAAATAACTGTACAAAAGAATAAACACCCAACAAACAAGAAACTCACAAAATCTAGGAGGGACTCGCATAGGGAAACCAGGGTCCCCAACAGAGTCGCCAGCTGTCGCAACGCGGAAAAAACAACCGGCGGGAAAAAGAACAGAAGAGTCGCCACCGTTCGTTATTTATCCCAAAGGAGAGAAAGGAAACGATCAAAGAAAACCTGAAGAGAGGGAAAGACAAGGTATCGCAACCAAATCTAGGGTTCGGAAGTCGATTATGCGAAGGGAAGGTATTAGCACCCCTACGCATCCGTAGTACTCTACGGTATCCACTCTTGTTGTTCTAGTCTAAAGGGTGTAGGTATATCTAAAGTACTATCTGCTAAAAGAAAGTCAAAAGAAAATGACTCGCAAGGATGTTGCATCCACTGGCTACGTATCTCACCTGAGTATGAGAATCAGAGTCTTCGTAGCTCGGCTACCTATGGGCGAAAGAGAAGTGTGCTCGATAAGACATCGTGTCTTATGCCTACGTATCTCATCTGGAATGAGAATCAGAGCAAAACGTAGTTCAGCTAACTACGAGAACAAGGGTCTCGATTGCAACTAGGGCAAGAGAAAGGGAAGGTCTCGATCACAACGAGGGCGAGAGAAAAGAATCGCTACAAGGGCGAAAGCAAGCAAGGATTAGTTGTTAGTCGTCAGTCAAACTCGGCAAGACATCACCTCTTGTGCCTACGTATCTCATCTGAACATGAGAATCAGAGTTTTCGTAGTTCGGCTACCTAGGGGTTAAGGATTGCCATCTGAACATGGACTTATAAAAGAGGACACCAGTTGTGTCAAAGGAAAGTGGGAAATGTGTTCAACGTCCTAGCAGTAGGTGCCGCAGGTCGCTGAATCGAGTCTTAGGCAGTTACCTCTTTGCAATAGAACGAACTGACATGCCACAAGATCGGAGACGCACAGAAGGTCTAAAGGTGGGGAAGCTCTGCCCTAGAGTTGTCATGCAATATGGACCTATGTGTTAGGATTTACAGAAGGGAACATCTACCTAATGTTAGCATGCAAAGAATAAGGGAATTCTACCTATGTTATCATACAAAGGGTTCTACCTAATGGGGGCTACCTAAACGAAACAAGAGTCGACGGGAGGAGCAAGGAGAGGAGCCACGGATAAGGGTAGATGGCGATTCCTGAGGCGATCGAATTACAGGTAGATGGCGATGCCTGAGGCGATCAACTTACAAGAGGATGGATGAATGCGTGCTGGTTTTGTTAAGTTTTGAAAACGATTACTCGATGTTGGATCGAGCTTTTGATCTTGTTTTGAAATGATTATCGGATGTTCATTTTAATTCTTGTATTAACAGATGAATAAAGAATGAAATAATAAATATTATACACTTTATGGTATAGGGGTACATTTGTTACGAATGGGGATGGTTCATGGCAATCAAACAATAAGAATATATGCCTCAATCATCATACAAGTAGGCAACAGTTATCAATCAAATCAGATAAGTAAACAGGTATATAATCAAATCAAAGAATCAAAGAATGATATAACGAAGCATTAAACAAGGCATGGGAAGTATGAACATGTTAAGCAATCAAGCAATAGTAAGCATGGATGAAAGAAACAAGTATAACAGATAACAGATGAATCAGACAGATGAAAAGATGCACAAAAAAGGTCCACTGAAATAATTAAATCAAGAAATGAGGTAAGGATCCAATAAAATCAAGATAAAAGGCCTCTAATACATGGCATATGAGATGAACAAGGGAGGATCAAAAGATCTCTTCAATTGCCATAAGCAATCCCTAAATCAAACATTGATCATAAAGAAATCAACTGAAAATTCGAGTCAACTTAATAAATACCAAATAAATAGTAAATTAATTAGGAAAATTATGAAAAATTAAACTAAGTAAGGTGGGGTCAGGACATCATCAACCCCCAAAAAGATTTTAGAAATAAAGAAAATTAGTACATGAATTAATTGAAATAAAATAGAAGTCAAACCAAAAGTCAATCAACAAAACTAAGTTAAAATTAAATCAAAAATAAATTGAAAATATGAAATAAAAATCCAAGAAAAAGTCAGGTTGACCATGGAGCAGTGGTCAACCTTCATCCCAAAAATCAGAAGCTAAAATGGACCACTTACAATGAATAATTAAAATAAAATATTAATACTAAATAAATGCGAAAATAAAAATTAAATAAAACTAAATAAGGCATCAAGCAATATGGAAAATATTTTTGGATATTTTTATGAACAAAGAAAACATTTTAAATTAACTAAAATCAAAACAGAAATAAATTGGGAATTAAAAAGAACATGAAAAAGGGGGTGTATCAACATTTATGGCTGAATTGGAAACAAGTGATGCACTGATGGGCCATGAAAGGGGGCGCTAAAAGCAACCAGTGAAGGGCCCATGATCCAAAACACAAATAAATCAGGGCGTGACAAATTAAATGAACATTTTATTAAGAAAGTAATGTGAACCTTATGTCAATCGGTCACTTTTATTTTAAGTCACTAAAAGACAAAACACAAACGGATGGACAGGATTAAAACAACAGCGAGGGATCCAAGGGCTCTCAAGATGACACGCAGTCATCTTCTTCATTGAGCCAAAACCCTAGCCATGCTCATGCAAAAACGCAGAAAAACAGTGTGTTTTTCTCAACTTCAACTCAAAAATACGCACACTATAATGCATCAAAAATTATGAAACAAAGCCCAGATCTCAAGTACAAAATGCAAGGATTAACATGGTAACTTGTTTTAGGTGAAATGGTAGCTTATTCATGAAGAAAAGTTGACAACAAAGTGTCAACATGAACACGGGCATGAGTAGAAAATCAACAACATAAATCAACACCATGAACAATGCCTCGTACTGAGGACTTCAAAAGCAAGCATAAGCATATGATTAGCATGGTAATGAAACAAGCATGATACTGAGCACAAATGTATCAACAAAATGGCTATGGAAATGGAGCAAGAGTGTTACCTAGTAGAAATATAGTCCACTGCTTCTTGACTGTGGAGAGACTAGAAGAGAATGCTGCTTTCTTGGTGCTTCAAGAACTTCACTTCAAGAACTTGCTGAGAAATAAAATCTGACTTCTAATGAACCTTGCCTTTGCTTGCTCGAAAATCCAATGTCTCCTTTCATGTTTAAGGTTTCTTGTCTTAAATATTGTGGGTCAAATACCTTAATGGGCTCTGAAATAATGATTTGTTTATCCATGAGCAAATGATGCAAGTTGGTGAGGTGTATTAGAAATGGGAAAGAGGGCACGTGAGGGTTTTGTATGACAAGGCCAATGTTTCTTATTTGGGCAAAGCTTAAGTGAATGGAAATATGATGTATGGCCAAATGAGGAAAACAAAACATTGGCTGTGTGGTCTTGCATTTGTGCAGCATCGCTTGGTCTGGTTTGGCAAGCAAGGAATCAATTCAAGGTGGTGACTTTGTGGCAACATAACTTGATGAGCACATCACCAATTGAGGAGATAATGCAAACAGTAGAAAGATATTATGGAATATGGCATGTTTCATGTTGAGCATGGGTGGAAATAATGAGTGGAAAAAGATGAAAAATGGACCTCAAGATCATGTCTCACCATTGCAAGATTGGTTGGGCAAGGTAACTTGAAATCTGCCTAGAAATTTCAAGTCATGGTACCAACTTTAAGTGAATGTATATCTCAAACCATGGATCCAAATGAGATGAATCCAAAGGGAGGTGAAAGAGGACATGACAAGGTATAATTGTTATGAAGAAAATATTTTCAATTGGTGCCTTGAAGTGCAAGAAAACTGGCCAAGAAGTTTTGACAAACTTTAAAGATTTTTAGACTTAGAAAATTTTCTAAGTGTCCTAAAAATATGCCCTACTTTGACAAAGCATAACTTTCTCAATTTTGATCTAAATGGAGCAAACTTTATATTTCTAGAAATCTTGGAACAAGAGAAACAACTTTCATGTTGGAGAAATTTTGAAATGGAGCTTTTATCTTGATGGAAAATGGGCTTAAAGTGAGTGCAAAATCATGAAAACTTGCCCAAAATGGAAATTCAACCATTTCCAAATTAAGTAACTTTTCCAATTCCTGATTAAATGACAAATCCATGATCCAACCTTGATCAAATTTCACATGTAGGCTCCCCTAGGCATGAATTTTGAGATTCCACTCTCAAAAGGTCAGGAGTTGACTTTTTTGGCCCCACAGTTGACTTTTCCCAAATTGTCTGATTCCCGATTCTAGTGATCAAATGAAACACTTCTGGCTCAAATTAAAGAATGTTTTTTTGTATGTAGACCCTTGTGGACATATTGAGTGCCATGGAAAAGAGTTTCACCCAAAGAATCAGAAATAAACTGATTTTATACCAAACCCTAATTTTAGGGCAAAATTGATCGGGAATTGATTGCACTGCTTGCCAATGGATCTTTCTGAGATAATTGTGAGTCTTCCTAGGCCAAGATGCCTCTCCAATCATGACATGGATGAGCTCCTCTACTTCAAACCAAACATTGCCTGTTGCAGGTAGCCATGTGATGGGAAAATAGCAAGTGTACTATTTTTCTCACTGTAGTAATAAAAGGGAAATTCCCCGTTTGTCGATCTCAAGGACTACTTGACGATACAGAGTTTATAGATTGTTTCAATTAGACAAAAGCCTTTGGTTTTTGTGTTGTGAGTAATTATACTACCAATTGCAAATAAATAAAATAAGTAAAAAGGTTGAACGAGATACAAATGAGAGAAGATTGCTAGGGTTCGGTGAATGAAACTTCCTGTAACAGATATAATTTATGAAGGCTTAGACAATATTCCTGTCCAATTAATTCCGGTCCTCAAGGGTATCTATTCCTAAGTACTTAGTGAAAAGACCTTTGATTATGTAACCTAATTACTATGTCCATAAATAATTAAGTTCATACTCAAGCATTTCGAATATCAAGAATTACCGGTCAGATAGAAAATCCCTAGTCCTAGGTTATTTTTACTATCCAAAATTCTTATACATATCAATGAATAATTGCTGTCTAGCTTAAACTATTCATATTAGTCATCATTCGTTGGTCCGACGAATAAAGCATAAAGAACGGTAATAAGAACAAATCAATGGAAAAGAAGAAATAGTCAATGCACTCATAAACATAAAATCTGTCACATTCAGAATCAGGGTCACCCCCCTAGCAATGGGGGTTTAGCTACTCATAATAGAAATAAAAACAAAGATTAAAATTGTTGTCATTACAGAATTTCGTGAGGAATCAATCTTCAATCGTCGGAAAACTCTTGAACATATGAATCCTCTGATAATCGTAGAGTCTCCAGGTCTCAAACGCGTCTCTTTTTCTCTAAAAATTGTCCAACCCCTTGAAAAATCGTTTTCTCCCCTCTAAATAGCTATTCAGTTGGGCTTTTCCTGATTCTGGGCTTGATACGCGTATTGCCCAGTCTCATACGCGTATTGCCCAGTCTGGTACGCGTATTGCACGTAAGACAGCCTCTGATACGCGTATTGCCCAGTCTGGTACGCGTATTACCCAGTCTGGTACGCGTATCACCAGTTTGGTACGCGTATCACCAGAAGCTTGTCTTTTTGCTTGATTTTCAACCCTTCTGGTCATTTGCGTATGCTACGCGTACTGGGAAGGTCCATACGCGTATCATGTAAGGCCATACGTGTATGGACAGCAAGTTCTCCAAGAATTGATTTTTTCTTCCGTTTTCTTGCTCGGGCTTAATTTCGCATCTGACGTTTGATTCCCTGAGCTTCCAGACTAGTTTTTTACCTGCTAACATACCCAAAAGTGTAAAATATCCTCAAGAAATTCATAAGTAACAACACACTTCATATTATAGAATTGAGCTTATATCTAACTAAAAATGCTTCAGTTTACGTAGTTTACCTGACTTATTTACGGTTAAATAGTGAAATACCTAGCATAAATGGTGACTGATCACAACCCCAAACTTAGCTTGTTGCTTGTCCTCAAGTAACATTTTATTACCATCAAAGATCATGTCACCCCAAACTTACTGTAAAACTGTTCTTGCCACAATACTGCTGAAATCTTTCGCACTGGACCTCTTGATGTGTTTTTCAGGTTTTCTGATTTTTCCACATAGCCAACGAGCTACAAACTCTTTCCCTCAGAGATATGACTTTACCTGTCAGCTTATATCACACTCTCACCAAGTCTCTCTGGGTTAAAATGTTATCACTCTCAAATCACAATATGCAATATCAAATCAGAAGTTTGAATAAATTCTCTCATCCTATCAACATGTACAATCACACACACTTTTTGAGGTCTTTTGGGTTGTAACGGGGCTTTGGTTTAGGTGGGGTGTGAAATTTGAACAAAGGTTTTTGGTTCAGAGTATATGAAATCAGTCTCTCACTACGTTTATTTCCTATTATTCCTGTAGGGTTTTGTAATCCTCTTTTCCTCCTTTTTTTTTATAGTGAATGTAGCATTTTTCAAAAGCTGTTCTTTTATTGTTTTTCGCTTTTCTCTTTCTTTCTTTTCATGTTGTTGTTGTTTTTTTGTATATATATATACTACATTCACTTACTATTCACTTACTGCAAAGCTACCCCAAACTTAAAGGTTGCTATTCCAAAGCAACCCCAAACTTAGATAGAAACGTAGAGATGAAATCAATCCTCACATACTCTGAACAGGGTAGGATAGTTACAAGGTCATGGGTTGAGAAAAATGGGTATATCAGAAATAAATGATTAACAGGCTCAACAGAGTGAAACAATGGATAATAATAATAATGGGATGGCTAGAAAGGCTCTAGGTGATAAACAAAAACATGCCTCAGTGTGTGTATTCATACAGCTAATAATAACAAAAGAACATACGCAAACCAAGATTGATAAAGACATACCTGATATCTCTCATATGATGATAAGTGTTTGGCTTTTTCGGATCTCACCAGGACGGGTTAAGCTGACTTGTTCTATCATACCTCTGAGTTCAAAGCTCATGCTCGTGGTTCTGATGTTAATCTTAACCAGTGCGTCCAATCATAAACAACAGTATCTACAGTCAGGGGACTGAAAGAGAGGACGCCCAAGTATTTGGTGTAAGTGATCAAGATAACCAATAGCCAGACATAGTCACATATCTAACGCAATAAATAGGAAACTGGAGGTAAACAAAATCAAATTCATTAGATTAAGACAACCCATAATAGGCGATTACATCAAGGCAAAAGAAAATAAAAACTGAATAAACCAAAAAGAAAAATACACAAAGAAATTTCAAACCTCCCTTGGGTTGCCTCCCAAGCAGCGCTTCGTTTAACGTCGCATGGCTCGACGGGACACCTCACACTCAGATGAGTTTACAGTTTCAATTGGTCCCCCTTCATCGGGATTATATAGTTTCAACCTCTGACCATTAACCTTGAAGGTGTCGCCATTCTTCTCATTTAAAACTACCGTGGTTCCTCCTTTCTTTGGTACCACATGCACAGGACTTACCCACGAGCTGTCAGAAATGGGGTAAATCATTCCCGAATCTAACAACTTTACAACCTCTTTCCTTACCACTTCTTTTTCTTTTTCATCATCCTTCTCCTCAATCTCTCTGACCGACAGACTAAGAACTCTTTCCAACGGTAATTCAGGAAGCTTTCTTTGAATTGTGCTAGTTACAATTTGATCAATTACTTCCACGGAGTGGTTTGTACACATATTCTCTTTATGTTTCATAGTATCTCGGACATCAATTCGGAGCTCTTCATCATATACCTTTAGGGTCAAGGTACCTCCCTCCATGTCTATCATGCATCTACCTGTTTCTAAGAAAGGTCTGCCCAGAATCAGAGGTATCTCTTCATCTTCTGGCATTTCCAAAATTACAAAATCAACAGGAAAAACAAATTTATCAACTTTGATCAAAACATCCTCAACTACCCCAAAAGGTCTCTTCACTGAGTGGTCAGCAAATTGAAGTGTCATTCTGGTATCTTGAACATTTCCAATTCCTAGCTTCCTGTAAATAGACAAAGGCATAAGGCTAACACTAGCCCCCAAATCAACCAGCGCCCTTTTAAAGGACCTATCTCCAATGGTACACGGGATGGTCACAGAACCTCTATCTGGCTTCTTCACTGGAATCTTCATACCCTGCAAAATAGCACTACAAGTTTCAGTTAGTATAACAGGGTCAGTGTCAGTGGTGCGCTTCTTGGAGATGATGTCTTTCATGAATTTCGCATAGATAGGCATCTGCTTGAGTGCCTCAGAGAATGGAATATTGATTTCTAATTTCTTGAACAACTCCATGAATTTCTGAAAAATTTTCTCATCTTGCTTCTTCTTTTTGTTTCTTTGTGGGAATGGAAGCTTAATGATGGGTTTTGGTGCAGTGAGCTTTTCTTGTACCACCGGCGGTATTACAATTTCTTCCTCAGGTGGTGCCTTGTTTTCTAAGATTTCCAGGTCCACTTCTAGCAATTGATCTTCTTCTTCATCCTTCTTCTTAAGATCTTCAACAGATCTTCCGCTTCTTGTTGTTACCGCACTCACATTATGGTGCTCCCTCGGATTTGTCACTGTTGCACTAGGTAATGCGCCCGGTATTTGAGAATTTGTTATCTGTTGTGCTATCTGACCCAATTGAATTTCCAGATTTTTGATGGATGCATTGGTGTTTTTCTGATTATTCCTGGTTTCTTCCTGGAATTGCATAACCTGAGTCGCCATCTTCTCTATAGCAATCTCCCAATCCGCTTTCTTTGGTACTTGTTGCTGATAAGGTTGCTGTTGCGACTGATATTGTGGTTGGTAAGGTGGTTGTTGTTGTGGAGGTCCTTGCTTTTGAATATCACCTTGCTGATCCTTCCAAGAGAAATTAGGATGATTTTTCCACCCCGGATTATATGTATTTGAGTAGGGATTATTCTGCCTCAGGTAATTTATAGCTTGCACTTGTTCTGCGGGTTCAACACAATGCATGGCAAAGTGTGGTCCACTACAAATCTCACAAATCATGGTCTGAACCGGTTGAACTTGAGCAACAGTCTGGGTACCTAAATTCATAGCTTTCAATCTTCTTTCAACCTCAGCTGCAATCTGGTCTTCCATTTTCACTACCTGATTTGCTAATTTCAAGTCAACTTTTCCCTCCGGCTGATTCACAGTGCGGTCATATAATTCCAAATGCTCATTAGCTGCAATAGCTTCGATGATCTTTTTGATACCGGTTGCTGTTGAAAAATTAGATGAGCCACCAGCAGCTGTATCAATGAGTTGCTTCGTTCTCATCTTCAGCCCGTTTACAAAATTCTGCATTTGTTCAGTTGCATCCAGATTATGTGTAGGACATGCAACTAAACATCTCTTGAATCTTTTGTATGCATCTCCAAGTGTCTCTCCGTCTTTCTGTTTAAAATTCACAATGTCATACCTCTTACGGATATACACAGAAGCAGGAAAATACTCGTTCAAGAATGCTGTTTCCATTTGTTGCCAAGTAGTAATGCTTCCTGCGGGTAGGGAATAGAACCATTCCTCAGCATCCTCAGATAACGTGAATGGGAACATGACCAATCTCTTTGCCTCTTCAGAATGCCCATCAATTTTTAATGATGTAGTCATAGTCAGAAACCTCTGCAGATGCTTGTTTGCATCCTCATTGATCTTTCCTGCAAAAGGTTTGCTTTCTAACTGACGGATAGTTGAGGGGTGTAACTGGAAGTGAGCAACATTAACAGGTTGGTTAACAATGGTCAACCGCATTGCTGGGTTATTCTGTCTGCCATAGTCACCTAAAAGTCTTTCCGCTGGGGGTGGGTCTGCAGCCATGTTTACAGTGTCTGGATGTGAATCTGTGTCTGACTCAGATTTTTCGGAGTGAACAGAGACTGGTGTGCCAGGTGTGACCGGTTCTTCGGTGTCAGAGTTTGCCAGTTTCTTTCTTCTAGCTTCTCTGAGCTTTGCGCGAAATGTTCTCTCTGGTTCTGCGTCAAAATGAAAATTAGTTGAGGCCTTACCTCGCATACACAGATTAGACAGAAATTAGTTATAATAACAATAAAAATTAAAATTAAACTGTAAATAAAATTTTGGATGCAGAGCAACAAAATTCTAATTGAAAATAAATTAATAAACTCTATTATCTTTGACAGTCCCCGGCAACGGCGCCAAAAACTTGATGGGAAAATAGCAAGTGTACTATTTTTCTCACTGTAGTAATAAAAGGGAAATTCCCCGTTTGTCGATCTCAAGGACTGCTTGACGATACAGAGTTTATAGATTGTTTCAATTAGACAAAAGCCTTTGGTTTTTGTGTTGTGACTAATTATACTACCAATTGCAAATAAATAAAACAAGTAAAAAGGTTGAACGAGATACAAATGAGAGAAGATTGCTAGGGTTCGGTGAATGAAACTTCCTGTAACAGATATAATTTATGAAGGCTTAGACAATATTCCTGTCCAATTAATTTCGGTCCTCAAGGGTATCTATTCCTAAGTCCTTAGTGAAAAGACCTTTGATTATGTAACCTAATTACTATGTCCATAAATAATTAAGTTCATACTCAAGCATTTCGAATATCAAGAATTACCGGTCAGATAGAAAATCCCTAGTCCTAGGTTATTTTTACTATCCAAAATTCTTATACATATCAATGAATAATTGTTGTCCAGCTTAAACTATTCATATTAATCATCATTCGTTGGTCCGACGAATAAAGCATAAAGAACGGTAATAAGAATAAATCAATGGAAAAGAAGAAATAGTCAATGCACTCATAAACATAAAATCTGTCACATTCAGAATCAGGGTCACCCCCTAGCAATGGGGGCTTTAGCTACTCATAATCGAAATAAAAACAAAGATTAACATTGTTGTCATTACAGAATTTCGTGAGGAATCAATCTTCAATCGTCGGAAAACTCTTGAACATATGAATCCTCTGATAATCGTAGAGTCTCCAGGTCTCAAACGCGTCTCTTTTTCTCTAAAAATTGTCCAACCCCTTGAAAAATCGTTTTCTCCCCTCTAAATAGCTATTCAGTTAGGCTTTTCCTGATTCTAGGCTTGATACGCGTAT
Source organism: Lathyrus oleraceus (assembly GCF_024323335.1). Taxonomy (NCBI): domain Eukaryota; kingdom Viridiplantae; phylum Streptophyta; class Magnoliopsida; order Fabales; family Fabaceae; genus Lathyrus; species Lathyrus oleraceus. Next base: position 315,046,159 of record NC_066581.1, on the reverse strand, counting down.
TGCCCAGTCTGGTACGCGTATTGCACGTAAGACAGCCTCTGATACGCGTATTGCCCAGTCTGGTACGCGTATTGCCCAGTCTGGTACGCGTATCACCAGTTTGGTACGCGTATCACCAGAAGCTTGTCTTTTTGCTTGATTTTCAACCCTTCTGGTCATTTGCGTATGCTACGCGTACTGGGAAGGTCCATACACGTATCATGTAAGGCCATACGCGTATGGACAGCAAGTTCTCCAAGAATTGATTTTTTCTTCCATTTTCTTGCTCAGGCTTAATTTCGCATCTGACGTTTGATTCCCTGAGCTTCCAGACTAGTTTTTTACTTACTAACATACCCAAAAGTGTAAAATATCCTCAAGAAATTCATAAGTAACGACACACTTCATATTATAGAATTGAGCTTATATCTAACTAAAAATGCTTCAGTTTACGCAGTTTACCTGACTTATTTACGGTTAAATAGTGAAATACCTAGCATAAATGGTGACTGATCACCATGAAACCCTAATTTCCTGATTAAATCCAGATGAACACTCTGATAGCTCTGAATCCTTCACTGATGAACTGAAGACCATAATAAGATACCTGGAGCCACTTGAGACCCTTGAGACTTGTATACTTAGAGAATGAAGTCCAATTCTCAATCTTGCTTTGTGTGGGCTCCTTCTGTTAAGGAGTGATCAATCAAAACCTGATTTCCAAGTCACTAATGCAGTATGCAATGAGTATGACCTAGTATGATGCCAATGAAGTGTGAAACATAATCCCATGCTTCCAGGAAAAAATGTAGGGTAAATTTTGGGGTATTACATTAAGTATTGCAACCCTTGATAAAACACACTATTTCACCATGTGTTGTAATTATTTACTAAGTATTGCAATTCTTTACTCACTTGCAAAGTTTCATGTTATTGTTGGAGCACAATAATGGTTATGTATTTAATTAATGCATCATTTATTAATAATCACAACAGTTATTTAAATGGAATTACATGTAGTAAAGCTTTGAATGTGTTATTCTCTATGATTAGATCGGTATTACCTTACACTCACTCGTTAATGGTTCTTCGCCTACATCTCTTGTCTAATACTATTTATGTTTATGTGCTTTTTCCGTCTCGTGAATTTATCGTGAGAGAAACTCTAACTCTTGCTTTGAGACGACACCATCTCGAAATTCACAAAGGTGAAGTTCATATTATGTCTACTTTATTTGAGACACATATTCTCAATATAGAACTTCATTAATATTTTAAGAAAACTCAACCCTCCAAATGAAATGGTCAATAATATTACATAGTATTGCACAAACATCTAAATCAGTTACCTATTGAATCTAAGGTTAATGTTTTCTTAACGTTTGATTATGTTGCTATCTTTGTTGGAACTCTTACTCAAAGAGTTTTAATCCTATACCTCTCAAGGTAGTATTTACTAAATCTTTGGTCAGTGGCTTAGTAAATGAATTAGCTAAATTGTAGTTTAAACATATATATGTGAGTGAAATGATTCCATCCTTAATCAATTTTCTTACGAAGGAATGTCTTAGACCTATGTGCCTAGAATTTTCATGATACACTTTAATGTAAGCTCTAACTAAAATGGCTTGACTATCACATTGTATCAACACCTTTGAATCATTGTATTTAGTCAATGGAACTTCCAACCAAATATCCCTCAATCATTCAACTTCTTGACCAACATAAGTAAGAGCCATAAACTTTAATTCCATGGTTGAGAGAATGATACACATTTGTTTCTTTCTCTTCCAAAAAATTTCATCCTAACTAGTGTAAATTGTTGGTGTATGCCTTAGAGGTCAATACTTTTGGTACTTGTATCGAATTATTTATTAATAATAAAAGGCATTTTCTTTATTATGGTTGATTAATAAAGTCCCTGGAATAGATAGTCCGTTTAATGTATTAAGTGTGACTTAATTATGAGAGCACATTAAACATAAGGACACTATTCTTAAAGTATCCGTAGTCAAGCTTTAGTGTGAAGTGGGATAACATTAAAGCATTAAGACTATTATGTTTGTAGACTGATGATCACATCTCATGGATCATGGATAAAGAGTTATCAAGTCTTAAACATAGGTATGAATATTAAGAGTAATATTTATACCGGATTGACCCGCTATGAGAATACTATATAGAAAGTTATGCAAAGTGTCATAAGTTATTCTCATGGTGATAATAGTGTATACCACTCTTTGACCTGAAACCACTATGGATCCTACATGTAGAGTCGAGTGCTTTATTGCTGATCCAACATTGTCCGTAACTGGATGACCATAAAGACAGTTGATGGGTACTCCACAAAGCATGTTGAGGGACATGAGTGTCCTAGATGGAATTTGCTCATCCTGCGTAACAGGATAAATGTCTATGGGCCCAATATTGAACTGGACAAGGATGACACGGTCTATACCTTGTGTTCAATATAGAAATAAGGGCAAAGGGGTAATTATACACATAATTATTATCGCAGGAGGTTTTTGTCATATCACATGACATTTTCGTGTCTTGGGTAGCAGTGATGTGTTGCTAGATACCGCTCACTGTTTATTATGTTAAATGCATGATTTAATATAATTGTCAACGTCGCGAAAACCTACAGGGTCACACACAAAGGACGGATTGGTGAGAAATAGAGTAACTAAGGAACACCGTAAGGTACTGTGCACTTAAGTGGAATACGAAATATGGTAAGGTACCAAATACTTAAGTGATTTTGTCATATTATGAGATATGGGCCAAAATACACTTAAGTGGGCTTTTTAGCTTGAAGCCCACACAAGTGGTTCTATAAATAGAACCCCTTGGGTAGAAGCATTGTCACTCCACTCAGACTGAAACTCAAGTAAAGACTTGGAATTTTGTTTCCATCTCTCTCTCAGTCAAAGCCTTCATTCGTACCAGCTAGCACTGAGATTGAAGGAACCCGTTCGTGTGGACTGAGTAGAGGCATTGTCATCGTTCAACGTTCGTGATCGCTCCGTGGATTTTTATCCAAGGTTTTGATCGTTACAAGAGATCTGCACCAAAGGTTTGAATCGCCACAAGAGGTAACGATTCTATCACTGATCATGCTCATTCGTAAGGATCACTAAATGGAGAAATTTTTAAATTCCGTTGCGCCTTTGATGACAATTCTCCTTCAGTGGTATCAGAGCCACGTACGAAACCATGAATCTGATAACTGTTTTTGTTCTGTAATAATATGATTAAAGACAGAATGAATCAAAGATTAAATTGAGATCGATCAAGTTATATATATATGATATATGTAATCCTGATGCAAAATACATTATATATGATATAGTGTTCTTGTTTCGTTCATTCAAACACTCAATGATTGTTTTCCTTTGAGCGATCAATGGTCGTTTGCTTCTTGATCCGACATTAGTATGGTGAAGCAATGACGTGTTGATCAATCATACTGAATTAACAATCGAGATGTGTTTGACAGTTTGAAATTGGTGCATCAGGGTTAGTGACGGCACAAGGGTTGTGTTGTCAGAGAGTTATGCGATTGGGGTTGTGACTGCACAAGAGTTGTGCTTTCTAAACACTTTTTGGAACTTGTTAACCGGTTAACGCGTATGGTTAACCGGTTAACGCAATACGAAATAAAGTTTTTGAGTTTTTCAAACAGTGTTAACCGGTTAACGCTTTTGTTTAACCGGTTAACGCAAGACGGAAAACAGTTTTCCAAGAGATTTTCAAACAGTGTTAACCGGTTAACGCAAGGCAGAAAACAATTTTTTGAACAGATTTCAAACAGTGTTAACCGGTTAACACATATGGTTAACCGGTTAACGCAAGGCAAAATTCACTAACTCAGTGGTTTAAAGTATCAAGTGTTGATGCAAAAAGCGACATCGATTTTAAATGAATTGTTCATTAAAATTTTCGGCCAGGGGCGCTGCCCCCTTGACCCCTGTTCCCGCTGACCGGGCAGCGGACCCCCGGCTAACTCTGTGTAGTATGATCGGTCGTCGAAATTTAATTTGATTTTAATTAATTAAAGGAATTAATAATAATAATAAAGTGTTTATTATTGTCTTGTGGTGATCGGTTATGGCCTTAGTTTTCCTTTATTCTGATTTGGGTTTTAAAATACGACCTGTGTGTCGTGCCTCTCTCTTAATCTCCCAAATGTAACTTCTTTTCTCATCTCACTCCCTCATATGTAAAACGAGTTTCTTTATGTAATGTAATGTTATGAAGAAAGCAAAGAAGTCAGTGCCAAAGGAGAAGGAGGACAACCTTGAAGATCTTGCTTGGAGAAGCTTAGATCGTCATTAGGTTAGCTTAGGTTCTCTCATTGGCTTGGGAGAACAACTGTGCTAGGGGCCATAACTGTTTCATTATGTATGTATGTATGTTGATGCATGTGAATGTATGTTGATACATGTGAGAGGCGATTTATATGATAAACAAGCCGGTGAGATCAGAAAAAATTGCAATTCCCTCAAATTAAATATTAAGTTTATGCTTTCCAAGTTTTAACACTCATCAAGACTAATATCAGATAATGTAGGTTTCGCCTACGCGAGGTGAATGATCTATATATTAGTAAGGTGCGATGGAATAATTGTAATATCCAACTGTTAAAATAATGGGTCAAACTTAACCAAACAAATTATAATAAGATTATATATATGTTTAGAAGCAAGAGTTGGGAATGATCCATATGATGGATTGGAATAAGGAGTTATTCACCCAACTGAAATTTTCGAGAGTTGTATGAGATACAATTGGAAGGAGTTCCTACCTAAATAACCTAGTTTTGTGTAATCCGCCTACGCGGACTTAGAACGAAGTGAAATATGGATCTCGACCCACTAGAAAATCTTCCAACGGGATTTTCTGAATCAAATGATGAGGGTCATTTGTTTTGAGTAAAATAGTGGAAGCATATTTAATTAAAGGCCTAATTAAATATGTCAATGATACTTATATTTTCATTAATCCTTGTGTAGATTACCATGACAGCAAACACCTCTAACAACATTTTGCGATCAATCCTTGATAAAGAAAAATTGTCTGGGACAAATTTTCTGGATTGGCACCAAAACCTGAGGATTGTCCTCAAACATGATAAAAAGTTGTATGTCTTGGAGACACCTGTTCCTGAAGAGGAACCTCCTAGTTCTGCACCTAAGGCAGAAAGAGATGCTTATAAGAAGCATGTCGATGATGCCAATGAAACTGCTTGTCTCATGCTAGCTACCATGAACTTAGAATTGCAAAAGCAACATGAGAACATGTCAGCGTTCGATATGATCGAACACCTGAAGTTGCTCTATCAAGAGCAAGCAAGGCATGAGAGGTTTGAAGTTTCAACAGTCCTTTTTCAAGGCAAGTTAGCTGAGGGAGCCCCTGTAGGTCCCCATGTACTCAAGATGATTGGGTATGTGGAAAACCTTGAGAGATTGGGTTTTCCCCTCGAAAAGGAACTTGCGACTGATTTGATCTTGCAATCGTTGCCAGATAGTTTCAGTCAATTTGTCCTAAATTTCAATATGAATGATATGGACAAATATCTTCCTGAACTGCTCGCCATGTTAAGAACTGCCGAGCAGAATCTGAAGTCAAAAGGGAAGTCCATTCTGATGATCGGAAATGGAAAGAGACAGAACAAAAGGCCCACTAAGCAGGGTGATAAAGGGAAAGGCAAGGAAGTTGCCAAACCCAAACCCACAGTTGCTGCTTTAAAGCCTAGTGAAGGCATAGAAAAAGAAGGCACTTGCTTCCATTGCGGTAAGACCGGACACTGGAAGAGGAACTGCCCAAAGTACCTAGAAGATAAGAAGAATGGAGTAGAGACTTCAACTTCAGGTAATTGTGTTATTAATTTATCAACTTCTGCATCATGGGTATTAGATACTGGATGCGGTTCTCACATTTGTACAAATGTGCAGGGACTAAAAAGGAGTAGAGAATTGGCAAAAGGTGAAGTCGACCTACGAGTTGGAAATGGAGCAAAGGTTGTTGCCTTAGCCGTAGGAACTTATGTATTGACTTTACCTAGTGGTTTAATAATTCAGTTAGAGAACTGTTATTATGTACCTGCAATTAGCAGGAATATTATTTCTGTTTCTTGTTTGGACAAGTTTGGTTTTTCATTTATAATAAAGAACAATTGTTGTTCAATTTATTTGAATGATATATTCTATGCTACTGCACAAAAGGATAATGGACTATATGTCCTTGATATTGAAATGCCTATTTATAACATTAATACTAAAGGATGAAACCTAATGAGTTAAATTCAACTTACCTTTGGCATTGTCGATTAGACCACATACATGAGAAACGCAATTCCAAACTCCATAAAGATGGACTGTTGGACTCTTTTGATTATGAATCATATGAGACATGCAAATCTTGTTTAATTGGAAAGATGACAAAGTCTCCATTCACAGGAAAAGGTGAAAGAGCTAATGATCTTTTGGCCCTCATACATACTGATGTATGTGGACCACTGAACATGCCAGCCAGAGGAGGTTTTCAGTACTTCATCACATTTACTGATGATTTCAGTAGATATGGTTATGTGTATTTAATGAAACACAAATCATAGTCCTTTGAAGAGTTCAAGGAATTTAAGAATGAAGTACAAAACCAACTAGGTAAGAATATTAAAACTCTTCGATCAGATCGAGGTGGTGAGTATTTAAGCCTAGAGTTTGATGACCATCTGAAAGAGTGTGGGATCCTATCCCAACTCCTCATGGAACACCCCAATGGAATGGTGTATCTGAGAGAAGAAATCGAACCCTGTTGGACATGGTCCAATCCATGATGAGTCACGCCGATCTTCCAAACTCTTTTTGAGGACATGCATTATTGACATCAGCTTACACACTTAACCGTGTTCCATCCAAAAGGTTGAAAAGACACCATATGAGATATGGAGTGGTAAGAAACCACATATGTCTTACATGAAGATTTGGGGTTGTGAAGTTTATGTGAAACGACAAATTTCAACTAAGCTTGAGCCCAAATCTGACAAATGCTTATTTGTGGGGTATCCTAAAGAAACAAGAGGGTATTACTTCTACAATCCTTCTGAGGGCAAAGTGTTTGTCGCTCGAACTGGAGTTTTCCTAGAAAAGGATTTTATTTCCAAAGGAACCAGTGGGAGGAAAGTAGAGCTTGAAGAAATTCAAGAATCACAAAGCATCGATACACCTATGGAGGAATTAGAGCAGGAAACACAAGTGGTTGTGGAAGAGCAACCTGCTCAAGTAGAACAAGACCAGCGTAGGTTAGGCAGGATACGTCACCTACCTGAGAGATATGGATATCTCATAACAGATCAAGGTGATGTATTACTCATGGATCAAGATGAGCCTGTGACCTACCAAGAGGCCATAACTGGTCCCGAGTCTGAGAAGTGGCTAGAAGCCATGAAATCTGAAATGGATTCCATGTACACAAACCAAGTTTGGACCTTGGTAGAGCCTCCTGAAGGGGTTAACCCTATAGGATGCAAGTGGGTCTTCAAAAAGAAGACTGACATGGATGGTAAGGTACATACCTATAAGACAAGACTGGTTGCAAAAGGATATAAACAAATTCATGGGGTTGACTATGATGAAACCTTTTCACCAATTGCAATGCTTAAATCTGTTCGGATTTTACTTGCTATTGTTGCATGTCATGATTATGAAATATGGCAGATGGATGTCAAAACTGCTTTCCTTAATGGAAATCTTCTTGAGGATGTGTACATGACACAGCCTGAAGGATTTGACATACCAGAAGAAGCCCAAAATATATGTAAGCTACAAAGATCAATCTATGGATTGAAGCAAGCTTCCAGAAGCTGGAATCTTCGTTTTGATGAAACGGTAAAACAATATGGATTCATCAAGAACGAAGATGAGCCTTGTGTCTACAAGAAGGTTAGTGGGAGCATGATCGTTTTCCTGGTATTATATGTAGATGACATATTACTCATAGGAAACGATGTCCCTACCCTACAACAAGTAAAAACTTGGTTGGGGAAATGCTTTTCTATGAAGGACCTAGGTGAAGCAGCCTATATATTAGGAATCAGAATCTATAGAGATAGATCACAAAATCTGCTTGGCCAAAGTCAGAGTACATAGACAAAGTGCTGAGACACTTTAATGGTTCCAATGGTTATGTGTTTTGCTTAAATGGTGGCACTGTGAGCTAGAAAAGTTCAAAGCAAGATACAGTTGCTGATTCTACAACCGAGGCCGAGTATATTGCTGCCTTAAGTGCAGCAAAGGAAGCTGTTTGGATCAAAAAGTTCATTAGTGAACTTGGCATAGTCCCTAGCATTGTGGATCCCATTGGTCTCTGTTATGATAACAATGGTGCTATCGCACAAGCTAAGGAGCCTAGATCTCACCAACGATCCAAACACATACTCAGGCGCTCTCACCTCATTCAAGAGATAATAGATAGAGGAGATGTGAAAATATGTAGAGTACCAACACTTGACAATATTGCTGACCCACTAACAAAGCCTCTTGTGTAGCAGAAGCATGATGGCCATACTAGATCAATGGGCATTAGGGGTATGCCTGATTGGCTCTAGTGCTAGTGGGAGATTGTTGGTGTAAGCCCTAGAGGCCAATACTTTGGGTACTTGTATCGAATTATTTATTAATAATAAAAGACATTTTCTTTATTATGGTTGATTAATAAAGTCCCTGGAATAGATAGTCCGTTTAATGTATTAAGTGTGACTTAATTATGAGAGCACATTAAACATAAGGACACTATTCTTAAAGTATCCGTAGTCAAGCTTTAGTGTGAAGTGGGATAACATTAAAGCATTAAGACTATTATGTTTGTAGACTGATGATCACATCTCATGGATCATGGATAAAGAGTTATCAAGTCTTAAACATAGGTATGAATATTAAGAGTAATATTTATACCGGATTGACCCGCTATGAGAATACTATATAGAAAGTTATGCAAAGTGTCATAAGTTATTCTCATGGTGATAATGGTGTATACCACTCTTCGACCTGAAACCACTATGGATCCTAGATGTAGAGTCGAGTGCTTTATTGTTGATCCAACGTTGTCAGTAACTGGATGACCATAAAGACAATTGATGGGTACTCCACAAAGCATGCTGAGGGACATGATTTTCCTAGATGGAATTTGCCCATCCTACGTAACAGGATAAATGTCTATGGGCCCAATATTGAACTGAGCAAGGATGACACGGTCTATACCTTGTGTTCAATATAGACATAAGGGCAAAGGGGTAATTATACACATAAATATTATCACAGGAGGTTTTTGTCAGATCACATGACATTTTCGTGTCTTGGGTAGCAGTGATGTGTTGCTAGATACCGCTCACTGTTTATTATGTTAAATGCGTGATTTAATATAATTACCAACATCGCGAAAACCTACAGGGTCACACACAAAGGACGGATTGATGAGAAATAGAGTAACTAAGGAACACCGTAAGGTACGGTGCACTTAAGTGGAATACGAAATATGGTAAGGTACCAAATACTTAAGTGATTTTGGCATATTATGAGATATGGGCCAAAATACACTTAAGTGGGCTTTTTAGCTTGAAGCCCACACAAGTGGTTCTATAAATAGAACCCCTTGGGTAGAAGCATTGTCACTCCACTCGAACTGAAACTCAAGTAAAGACTTGGAATTTCGTTTCCCTCTCTCTCTCTCACTCAAAGCCTTCATTCGTACCAGCTAGCACTAAGATTGAAGGAACCCGTTCGTGTGGACTGAGTAGAGACGTTGTCATCGTTCAACGTTCGTGATCGCTCCGTGGATTTGTATCCAAGGTTTTGATCGTTACAAGAGATCTGCACCAAAGGTTTGAATCGCCACAAGAGGTAACGATTCTATCACTGATCATGCCCATTCTTAAGGATCACTAAATGGAGAAATTTTTAAATTCCGTTGCGCCTTGGATGGCAATTCTCCTTCATAAATATCCACCCAGTTGTAGATTTATGATCTCAAATACTCGATATCCAACTCGCATCAGTATGTCCTTCTAATCTGGAAGGAAACCTACCATAATGGAGGATAAGATTTTTTTTCTTCAAAAGATAACCAAAATTTCCTGTGATGGACTTCCAATGCTCACCATTTGGATTGCTAGTAAATCTACTTAGTTTACTAACTGCAAATTCTATGTCGAGTCTAGTACATTGCATCAAATACATTAGAAAACCAATTGCACCTGCATATTCCAATTGAGGTAGTGTTTTTCCATCATTCTTTTGAAGCTCGACACTAAGATCAAATGGAGTATTCACTTCCTTGAAACGTAAGTGTTTGAACTTATCAAGCATTTTCTCCATATTGTGTGTTTGACTAAGTTCACAACCCCCGCTATTTCGCTTTACTTTGAAGCCCAAAATAGTGTCAACTAGTCCAAGATCTTTCATATTGAATGTGGAAGTTAGAAACCTATTTGTTTCTAAAACTCCATTCATCTCATTGCTAATGATTAACATGTTATCAACATAGACAGAAAGGAATATCAAAATATTCTCATGCACCCTTATGTACAAACACTTGTCACAAGTATTAGGAATAAATTCATTTGAAAGTATGACAAATTCAAACTTTCGATGTCATTGCTTTCATTCTTGTTTTAATTCATACAAGGATTTGACAAGCTTGTAGACCTTTTGTTCATTACCAGAAAACACATAACCTTCAGGTTTCTCCATGTAAATCTCCTTATCGAGATCTCCATTTATGAATTTCATTTAGATACCTATTTGACAAATTATAAGGTAATATGAAGAAGCTAATTAAAACAATACTATAATTGTTGTTGTATTTGCTACCAGTGCATATATGTCGAAATAATCAACACCTTTATTTTGTCTAACATCCTTGGCTACTAATTTGGCCTAATAGGTGTTTAGTATACCATCACTACGATACTTCGTTCTAAACACGCACTTGTATCTGATAGGTCTTGATCTTTTAGGTAGATCAAAAAGATTCCAAGTGTGGTTTGACATTATTGAATCATTTTCCTCTTAGATAGCATCCTTCTAGAAGAAGGAGTCCCTTTAAGCTATTGTTTCCTTATAAGTCTTATGATAATCTTACACTTGAAGAATAATAAGAATCTTACAAACAAAATTCTCATTATTTACTTCTACTAGATAAAAATAAATAAGTCGATAATCGATTTTGTTCGGTCCTAGATCCTTAGCCTTTTGGACTCTCTTGCTTATCCTAAGATCGGGTTATGTTTCAACAATCAGTGAATAACCTTCCAAAGAAATTCTTCATTTGTGGAAATTTCAAATTCCTTATCCTTCATGATAAGGTTCTCCAAGAATTCCACATGTTGGGATTCGATAGTTACATTAAACTCCAAATTCAAAAGTCTATATGCATTACTATTATGTGTATAACCTACAAAAGCACATTTGATCCCATCGATGATTCATCTTAGCCCTTTTAAGATCCATTTTCCTATAATAAATTACACACTTCTACGTTCTAAAATAATTGAAGGTTGGCGTGTTAGATTAATTATTTAATTAATCTAATATGGATTAACATAATTAATTATTAATTAATTATAGTATGGTCAATTATTATTAAACACTAATTAAACATAACGGGAGGTCTCTACCCTTAACTAATTAGTTATTTAAGCGTTGACTCATTAGCCGATTAACATACTTTGAAAACCCTAAATGGCAATGCGGGTAGTAACCATCTCATACTCACTCTTTCGATTGTCGTATCTCAAATTCTATAAGGTACACAATTCTTATCATTGCTGATTATTCTTTAATATAACAGTATATTATAATCTGTATCTATCTGATTCTTTTGAAGCTATAAATTGGTTAGAGTCTAATTAGCAGGGGTGGCCTTGAGCACGGGCTCGCGGGGCGGGATCCGAAGGCACCATAATTTTAGGGACATAATTTTGTTTTACCTATATATATATATATATATATATATATATATATATATATATATATATATATATATATATATATTAACAAAATCTTCCCTTATTGGGCACTACAAAGTCAAAATTAATAGGGCACTACAATTTTATAGGGCAGTACAAAGTCAAAATTAATAAATAAATATAATTTCTCTTAAATAAAATATAGAGTAGAATAAAATAAATTAATTCCCCTATAATAAAATCAATTAATATATTCATAATTGAGGCACTAGTTGAGTATAATAAAATAATGATATCGGGAATAGGAATCAATTAATATATCCCCTTAAATTAAATATAGAGTATAATAAAATAAAGAGTCTAATTGAAAAATTAGATTTCCAACTCTTTATTAAGACTCAAAAGTCATAGAACTTTACCCTAGTTTATAAATTTGTGTTCTTTCAAATTCTCAAATATCAATCTAATTATAATCTCTCCATCTCTCTAGAAAAGCATAAGTATTGACTGTAAATTCAACAAGAAAATTGAAAAAGCATAAGGGTCTACCATAAGTGTCAAACAATCAATGAATAAAATAGTTTATAAATATATATATATATATATATATATATATATATATATATATATATATATATATATATATATATATATATATTATATATATATATATATATATATATATATATATATATAATTTTTATGTTGATTTTCACTTTTCAGGATCAAGTTTGATTTGGTGTTCAAAGACATTTAGAATAAATTGATCAAAATTTAAGTTGAAAGTTAAAACTCAACATCAGGTACTATTGTTTCATCTCTTTCCTTACTTGAAATGCTGCCTAGAAAATAATTATCTGGTCATCTAAAATGATAGAGAAAGAAACTAATTAAAATTGGTAATAAGTCTCAAAAGGATGCTTTTCATAAAAAAATTGGAAAACACCATACAATTTTTATTTCAAAAGATGCAAATCTAGGTAATTTGAACCTTGAAGCTGAGAGTTTAGAGAATGAACAACGAAATAGGATTGTTGAAGAGCAAAATATTTTGGCTGAAAATAATGAAAATGAAAATGATGATAAAGTTGGAAATTTTGACGATGAAAGTTATAATAATGAAAATGAATATATCCATTTTTTTGGTTGATGAACAACCTAATGAGTCTATTCTATTGGACATTTATGATCCAAGAATATGGAATAACCTTAGCAATGACTTAAGAGATGAATTACTAAGAAATTGTTCAAAAAGAGATGTGTCAATTGTGAATGGTCCTAAAGATACTTTTGCTAGGAATTTCTCATTATCATGTTATATTCGTTATTATTCTAATGGAGAAGATCAAGATAGAAATTGACTTATTTATTCAAAAGAATTGGATAGAGTTTTTTGGTTTTACCATAAGTTATTTGGTACAAGTTGTAGAATTGATGGCTTAGTAAATGAAGGTTTTAATGATTGAAAATATATTTATGAAAGGCATAAAGAACATGAATCAAGTGGTGCACACATGTCTTTCATGAGTAAATGGATTGAGTTACAAATTAGATGTCAAAAGGGTAAATAACTTACAGCAATGGTAAGAAATATGAAAGGTATTTAAATATTTAGTAAAATCACAAGTTCATAATTTAAATTCAAATTTGACTCAATTAAAAATTTGAGTATTTAAATATTTAATAAAAGTATCAATCTCAAATATAAACTTATGAGTGTTGTTTATTAAAAATGCATTACCATTTACTTTATGCGTGTTGTTTATTAAAAATACATTACCATTTACTTTATGCAATACTCCAACCCAACTAATAGAAAGCAATGATATCTATTACACCAGAGAGAAAATAGAGTATGTTTTAATTCTGCACCCTTTCAATATTATAATACTGCAATAGCCTCTATTTACGATATTTAACATCACTGTCATTAATTTTTAAAGGAGAGACTATAAGCTTTCTTATATATATATATATATATATATATATATATATATATATATATATATATATATATATATATATATATATATATATATATATATATATATATATATATATATATATATATATATATATATATATATATATAAGCACTTAAATCGTCGGTTTTCTGGTTTTTATCAATTTATATCGGTTTTGACCTATTCTTACCGGTTCAATTACATAATCGATCATACTCGATCCAACAATTGAGCCAAATCGATTATCACTTCAGTTCCCGACTCAACCGGTCTGACCGGCCGATCCAGTCCAAATTTTAAAACTACTTCTAAAAGTGTCATGATTGCAAATTTATTTTAGGTTCAATTATGTAGATTCTCTTGCCAAATATTATATATGGTAAAATATTATAGTTTTTTTTGAGTTATTTTAAGGCAATTTAAATTGTTTTATTCTTGAATTATATTAATATATTAATAAAGTCTTATATTTTGATATAATTTACTATTGAATTATTAGCTTTTGCTAGGGGTGTAGATGAATTAGGTTGGATAAGTTTGACCTAATTCGCTATCCAATCTGTTTAAATTTTAATGGATTGAGTTCGCCGTTCAATCTGTATTTTCATTTTTAAAACTGACTCGAACCGATCCGTTTATTTATGAGTTTGGGTTGGGTTCGTGGGTTGTGTTTTAAATAAAAATTATTTTTTTAATGATTTTTTATCAATATAAACAAATTTAACATAACTCAAATTGGATGAAATGCATCTTGTAATATCTAATAAAATTTATCAACACGACATAACACTCGATAATAGTATAAAATTTCAATAGACATTTTATTTTCATAAAATACGTAAGTTAGAAATGACGTAAAAAAAAACATTTAGTCTTAAAATTGCGTAAACTAATTGGTGAATAATTTTTTTTGGAACAATTATGGTTAGTAGTAAGATATTAATTTTATATTTTTATTTAAAATAATAATAAATTATTAATGTCACATCAATGAGTTGGGTCAATGGGTCTGCGGATTGAAAAATTCAAACCAGATATCCGAACCAAAACCATTCAAGTTGTTGCAGGTTGAATTGGATGTACCCATAAATGAATGAGTTCGGATAATTTATGGGTTGATTCGGTTTAAGTCTGTGGGTTCACGGGCTCACTCGCCCTCATGAACACTCCTAGCTTTTGCGATAAAGATCAAGGACTCTATCAATAACAATGCATGTCACATTCTCTTTGATTGAAGTTAATTATAATTTAATTATTATTTTGAATCTCGTGTGATTTATTATATAATTGCATATAAGGAGGTTTTTTCTAATATTATCTACTCCCTTGAAAATTCTAAAATATATATTTATATAAAAAAATATTATTTTTCAAAATATTCTGGAATCAAAACTCTCTATTTATTATCATAAATTAGTTTTTTATTATATATTCAAATAAATAAATAAAAATTTGATTTTATGAGCATATTAGAAATCTACTTATTTTGAGAGTTTTATTCGGGATAATTAAGTAATCACTATTGATTTGTATAATTGAAATCCCATATATCGTGGATACAATTATACAAATTTTACTATTTTAAATAAAATATAATCAATCTTAATTTGCATGATTGTAACTTATCTATCGTGGATACAGTTGTACAAAATTTTATTTAATAAAATAATTAAATTTATTTTAATTATAATAAATATTATATTAGAAATAATTATATTCTATCGATGTGTTATTATTAATATAATTTATTTTGTTCAATATATTTTGTAATTTTATATTTATGTCAATTATTCAAATATCCTATCGATATTAGATTTTTTATTGACATAATATTTGTACATTATTATATTTCTTATTTAATATTGTTGAAACTATTATTTAATAAATAAGAAATTATTTTAAAGACATGTAATACTTTATCAAATCTAATAATTTATTTTAATATTTTTTTATTAAAATAAATTTCATTCTTTAAGTATTATGTAAGTGATGGACATATACTATCGGTGCGACGTTACTTGACATGATTATTGTGTGATAGAGAAAATAGTTGAATATTTGTTTAAAATTTTTTTTCAAAACTTTTAATCTTAGTTCAACTATTATATATTCTCTATGAAGTGGGAGAATTTAACATGTCAATTGTATAAAATTGAGAAACAAATATTATTTATTTATTTATTACTTTATAGAGACTTATGTTGAGGATATTATATTCTTATGTTAATAATAAAGTTTATGACTATTTGTGATATGTATTCTCAATAATAGTTAAAATTAAGTCTTATATTTTTTCGCTGCGTATAATATGATATGTTTCTCAAATGTGTGTGATTATAATTGTATCATTTGAGTTTTGAGTGAGTTATTAATATGTTGTATTAATCATATATTTAAAATTTTAGGGATTTGATCTCACTCAAATGATGGTAAATCTTTTATATGACCATCATATTCTTTTATGTAAAATTATGTAAATAATAATATTATGTTTATAGGCAAAATATAGGTTTGAATTTGTAAAACTCTAATAATGATATATTATACAAACACTTCTCTGTACAATTTTGCAATAAAAATAAAATTAGTATTTCATTGTATAATCAGAGTATTTAATTAGTGAACCATGATAAATCTTTATCCTATTAGATTATTGAGAGTGCACTTGTACACAATCATATAATCCAAAAAAAATATTATTCAGCATATTGTCCTACATTCTTGCATGCCCTATAAAATATGATATATTTTAAGAAGACTTCAAAATATTAAATAACTCTAAGAAATCTTATTCTATTATACTGAGATATAAATTATTCTCTTAATCTCAAACAACATCATAATTTGATGTTTATGACGATATTGAAAAGAAACAATAATTCTTTAGCATGCAATAATATTGTGTTATTCTATCTTCAATAAACCACATTTGTCTGATCATAATATGAAAGTACAAGTAAATATCAATATATCTATCGAGTATGATATTGTGTTATAAAGATAATTATGATTAAATGTAATTATTCTCGTAATAGGGTATATTTATATGTAATTACTATTGTTAGACCTATGTGGATACTCTAAGACCTATAATTTAAAACTTATTAATATAATCACTAATCATAGATTTACACACATGAGTAAGTCTTGTGATATTTTGGATTAGTTGGAGTTTATCAATAGCATTTTCATATGCTTGAACCATTCTTTATAACATATTATTTTAACTTAAATATGTTACTCTAAATTCATCATTCTTTATATAATTTCTGCAATACTTAATAAATATGTATGATTTGTTTTCTCAATCAGAAACAATTTCTGCAACGCTAAAAGTTACTTCTCTTTTAATTGATTAGTGTTTAAACCATAGTTAGTAATCCAATATTAAAATTAACATTTTTTAATAATTGATTATTGTCATCCAAATGGGAGATTGCTAGATTAAATATTTAATTAGTCTAATATGGATTAACATAAGTAGTTATTAATTAATTATAATATGGTCAATTGCTATTAAATATTAATTATTAATGAATTATTTGATTGAGTTTTCTACTTGAATGGATCTGAGTTGAATCATTCAATTAAGCTCAATGAGAGGTCTCTATTCTCAACCGTTTAATTATTTAAGCGTTGTAACATTAGACGATTAACGTTACGGGGTTTTTATTGTTGTTGATTATTCTTTAATATAACAATATGTTATAATTTCTATCTATCATATTCTTTTAAATATATCATGACACTCTCCCTTTTCATATCTCATATGAATAAATACAGATTTTCTTTACTAACTCTTTACTGAGTATTACAACTCTAATTAATTAATACTCCTAATTACAATAATTATTTCAATAAAAATGTTTTATAGAAGTTGTGAACTTGCTGAAGCAGTGTGGCCTTATAAAAGAATTGTTTAACTAAGTGTTAGCAGGGAGGGCGAATTTCTGCTTTTGACTTGACTCATTATCACGCACCGGTTCTCCAAGCTAATCTAGTAGTATTATATGGTTAGTATTAGCTGATAATGTTTAAACCATTGCATTTTGTATCTTGAAAATAGGGTTTTTCTTTCTGAAATTACAAGTTCAACTTTTAAAGACTAATAAGACAATTGAAATAACGGGGAAAAGGCACAAATAGAATGATATATAACATTATTACACAGCTAGGCATATTCATATATATATATATATATATATATATATATATATATATATATATATATATATATATATATATTTAAAATTAATTGAAAGTTTGGAATTCATATATTATATTATAAAGAAGCACTTCAAAAATTATTACTAATTGCGTTTAGAAATACGTTTTTTTGTCACTGACTTAACAATTAATGGATCTGATTTGTTAATTTATACATAGGTTATTATAAAATTTATTAATTTTCACCTAATTTGGTTGTCATTTTAGCAAAGTGGTTAAGTATGATTTATTTTCCACAAAGGAATCAGGTATTTAATCCTTTTAATGGTACAATATTAAAAGTAAGAGATTAGTTACTATCCACTATCAGTGTAAAATGTTTACACAACCGATTCATCATCATCACTCATTTGCATTATTTTATAAATTTTTAAAATTAAAATCAAACTTGTTTCAACATCCAACGACTATGATTAACTGACAGTGTAAAATTCTTTTACACTGTCAATGTATTTCAATTAAATCCTAAAAGTAATATTATTATAATAATAAACATGATAAAATAAGTAATATTATTATAATAATAAATATGATAAAACAAGTAGTTTGAGTTTGGTCATACACTAGTTTTATCAGCAATGTTATTTTTACATTATTCCTTACATTTATATCGTATGCATTTTTCACAGTACATGCGTGTGAATGGTGAATAATACTATGAACAATGTCATGGATATTGCATGAACAATTCTCGTGAGCAGTACATGCGTGTGAATAGTAATTATAAATAATGTTTGTGATACACAGTCACTTTTAATAGTAAAACAAACTTGATTAATGAAATGTAAAAAGTTGGTTAATAAAATGATGAAGTTGGTTGATAAACGTCCAGATATTAAAAATAATTTTTAGTAGTAAAACAAAGTTGGTTAATGAAAAGTAAAAATTTGGTTAATGAAGTGATGAAGTTGGTTAATATTAAACGTTAAAATATTAACAATATTTTTTAGTAGTAAAACAAAGTTCGTTAATAAAATATAAAATATTGATTAATGAAATTATAAAGTTGGTTAATCACATAATTTTATATCGATATCCTTTAATCTAAAATAAAAAATTAAAAAATATATAAAAAAAACTGATTTTTATATTTAAAAAAAAATATTTATTATAATAATATTTTACTGTTGATCGTATTGGTGAACAATAAAATATGATATAGTGTAAGAATATCATTTATGTAATTTTATAGATGAACTGAGCTAAAAAAACACTATAAAAAACTTTATGATAGACAAGGCACATTAATACCATATACATAAAAAAAAATATTGAGGGGGTGTCATGGCCCACCTCCGCTCCTAGCAAGGTCCACCGTTGGTGACTATTGTTCTTGAAGTTGCATTGCGCATGCCTATGATATCTCAAGGATTATTGTTTTGATTGTTTGTCTTTTAAATTTTTGGTTTTGTTTATTTTTGTTATTGGGTCTCCTCATCATTTGCACATTTTAGGGTTGATTTTTAAATTTGTGTTTAAGCATGCATTAATCAAAGTGTATGGTCTAAGTTTAAGGATCAAGAACTATGTGTGAAAATAGTTCAAGTCGTGACTATGGTAAAATCTCATTTCTTTTGAAAACATGTAAAATTAAGATTCTGCCAATTAATGTGACTCAAATCACACTATTCATCTAACTCGAATCAGACCTCCAAGGAGCTAAGGATTCATTTCATGTTTTAATGACTCGAGTCACAAACTTCATGATTTGAATCACATATTGTGTGACTCGAATCATATGACTGCTTGAATCGAACCACCATAAACTGAAAGATTATTATTTTGCTTTTGGAACTCTTTTTCGAATCATAAATATGCATGACTTAAATCATCTGACTCGAATCACTAGTTGTATGACTCGAATCACACAAATTTGTTTTCATATGTTCTTGCTTATTGATTCAAATAACTTGGTTATGTAACTAAAATCATACATCTTTCTTATGACTAACACCATTTTTACTCATTTTTGTGCTAGATCTCCAACACATATAGATACCGTTTTCTCTCAAAACCTTCAAAAATGTTAGAAAACATACACTTTCAATATTAGTTTGAAAACTCACAACTCACTTATTCTTTCATTTTTAAAAAGAGTTTTGAATCTTTCTTGAGTGCTTACAAATGGTTTCTTTCATGTTCTATTTCATTCTAATTCCATTTTCACATGGATCAAAATCTAGTATTTGTATATTCATCATTTTTTAGGAGATTCTCTGATTGAATTTAACGTTTCTTTGAAGATTTATTCAAGATTTCATGATGGGTGTGTCGTGGCTGGTTTTGACAATTCCAGTGAAAAAGAAAGAGGCTCTTATCTCCATATTCACTTTGGTAGTATTGTGTCGAAGCCTGCATACAAGGTGGGGGTTCTTCTCAATATTCTGACAGACCAACGCTCAAGATACCGATAGGATTAATGAAAGATTGTTGTAGAAAGGTGACTTTGGAGCAGGATTATTGGGGATGCAAGATTCTTGGAGATTTCAAGTTAAGATCTCACAAGAATTCAGTTCAAATGTTGTTTATGAATCAATGGATCTAGAAAGAAGATTTTTATATTTTGAGCGTTATTTGGATATTGTGATTGTATTAAAAGTCATGTAATTTATCACAAATAATATTGGAAGACCAAATATTTTTACTAGAAAACCCTTGAAAAGTGGATTAAGCTAGGCAAGGATAGTAACTGAACCACTGTAAATACGACGTATAGTTATTTCTCTCTCTCTCTCTCTCTCTCTCTCTCTCTCTCTCTCTCTCTCTCTCTCTCTCTCTCTCTCTCTCTCTCTCTCTTAACTTCATGCTAGGTTGTTTTTATCATTTTCATAGAATTGCATGATGTTAGGTTTTGCCTTGATACCGATTTATATGTTAAGTGTAGGTTTTGTTAGAATCAGAACTTTGAATTTGTATTGTTGGTGATTAAACTGAAAAAGTTGATCATATAATTCATCTATATTGATTTAGTAATCTTTTTACGTCTTGTGTAAATTCAGCATCAATTCAATACAATACATTATTTTCTCTTTGGTTAGATTGATGATTTGATCTTGATTGTGTTGTGTATTGATTAAGTTGTTTCCTGTATATTTCAATCGATAAGCATAATCTCTTTATACACAAATTTGCTTCCGATATGCAAACTATTTTCTACTTTTCAAACTCTGGTAAAACATTTTTCAAAATGATTTTTCAACTAAGGTGTTAAATTGGGAGGTCTATTCACCCCCTCAATCTAGACCATTGTACTCTCCATATTCTTGCCCAACAATTGGCCATTGATCTAGTCTTTTGATCATGGCTAAGTGAATTTTGTAATATGGGTAATGACGATCCGAAGGGAGCGTATAATAGAGAACCGAATTTCAAAGGTAAATATTATGCTTACTGGAAGGAACATATGTACGTACACTTAATGTGTATAGACAAACATCTATGGGTAGTAATTACCGGCGTGTCTTTTATTCCAAAACAAAGCCTATAATTCTGTTAAACTCTCAAAAGATTGGTCACACATTGAAACCAAAAAGGCATTATATGATTTGAAGGTGAGAAATATACTTATCTTCGCGTTGAGCACTAAAGTATGTTACTCTATCTCACATCATAAGAGTGCACAAACAATGTGGAATGCTCTTCAAGTCCGTTATGAGGGAACTGAATAAGTTAAGAATTCTAGGATCAATACATTGATAGAGGTGTATGAATTTTTCCATATGGAATCCGATGAAACCGTGGAATCCATGCATACTTATTTTTTTAATTTAATCAACAAGTTAGACAACTTGAGAAAGTCCTTTTTAACAAAGATTATGCTAATAAAAAATTTAAGATCTATGTGTAAGAAATGACAACCAAAGGTTACATCCATCAAAGAATCAAATGATCTTAATAATTTTGATATCACAAAAATATTTGGACAACTGACTGAACATGAGAATAAATTGAAATTTCTCGTTGTCATACCCTCAAATTTACCCCAGTTTCTATACAACTTCCATGACCCAAATTCACAGGAATACCTTCCCCATCTCATCACCTCATTTGCATTTGCATTCATAATAAGAAGGCATGCTACATGGACTCGATGCATGATGTTCATATCTGAGGACCACCAAGATCTCTTGATCATGTTGGGATGTGCCTAATCCACCATAAACCTTGATTTTCATCTTCAAGCACTCTTTGATCTTGAAAGACTACACAATTTACCCCATTCACTTCTAAAACCCTAATTAGATGACGGGCCTTAGTTAGAAGCATTGTATGTTCATCTGGTCATCCATGGGCCAAAACCCTAATTCTTTGATCCTTTGTGACTTGTCCAAGTTAATTTGACTATTTTCTTTGTGATTTGACCTTAGTCTTGAAGAAAACCCTAGTCCCTAACCCTGGCTATGCTTTAACTCTATATCATGATACCTCATCCACACCTAAACCCTAGTTTGTTTGGATTTAGTTTTTAACTGACCTTTTGACTCAAGAAAACCTAGTTATGGGTGTTCATCATTGGTTCATCTGATCCTTGCTTGAGGCTTGAAACCCTAGCTTATAAAGTCTTGCTTTGGGGATTTGTTTGTTGCTTCTTGCATGTGCTCTAAAACCCTAGTTGTGCCCCTATACTTCTAGGCTTTGACTTGATAACTGAAATCCTGCTTCATGGAGTTTATACTTGGTCATTTTCATCATGCATTTTCCATTAATCATTAGCCTAAGGTCCCTTGCTTAGTTGTTTGATTTTGGGTTATACAAGTTTGCTTGTGATCTATAGTTGATGATGCATTTCATTGGTCATTTCTTGTTGCTTTGATTCATGATGCATTGATTCATTTACATCTATTCAAGTTCATTCCACGTACGATAGACAGCTTAGATGGTTCCCATCGAGTACGATGGATGTGAGAGGTGCTAATACATTCCCCTTGCATAACTGACTTCTGAATCCATATTTGGTTGCGAGACCAATCTTTTCTTTTTTAGAGAGTTTTATCGATTATTTTCCCTTTCCTCCTTTTATGGAATAAATGAAATTCAGTGGAGACTCTGTGTCAGTCCGGTCCGTTTTCGCGTAGCGACACTCGCTGCAAGTGAAGTAAGCTCGAAAAAGAAAGAGAATGTCAAACGGGGTAGAGATCGATAAATTATTGCTTAGAGCTTCTAAAGAAATTTGATATAAAGGATTCAAAAAGCATTTCAACCCCCATAAAAATGGGGTAGAGATCTACATCACCAAACATAGAGGTAATATTAGGATCTTTTCTCTATTTAACCACAGGCAGGCTAGATATTGTGTTTAGTATGTGTATTTATGCTAGATTTCAGGTGTCACATGGGGAATCCCACTTTAAGATCGTAAAAATAATTTTAAGGTATCTTAATAGAACCTAGCATCACAGTTTTTGGTTTCCCAAAGGTAGCAAATGTAGCTTAGTAGGTTTTTAAGATTCTGATTTTGCTGGTTGTAAGTCGGATAGGAAAAACACTGGTGGTACTTGTCATTTGTTTGGAATTTTTTATTTCTTGGAATAGTAATAAGCAACATAATGTTTCTTTGTCTACCACTAAGGCTGAATATGTAGCCGCTGGTAATTATGGTGCAAAAACCGTATTGCTAAAGTAACAATTATTATATTATAATTTAAAACTCGACTGCATTCCAATCAAATGCGATAACACCAACAAAATAAGCCTTACTAAGAATTTAATACTTCATTAACATACTTAAAATATAAAACTTGTCACCATTTCCTCAGGGATCATGTTGAAAAGGGTGATAATATTTTTGAATATGTGAAAACAAAAAACTAGTTGACTGACATTTTTGCGAAACTGTTATCCATAAAATATTTTTATAAGATACGTAGGGAATTGGAAATCTTGGATTCTTTGTGTTTTGAATAGATTTATACTCTTATGTCATTTCGTTTTCTATTTGTATTATGTTGTAAACTAACATTTTCTTGTAGCAAGTTATACTTTAACCAACCCTATTTGTATGATCCTACAACTCTTATCTCTTGTAATATCATTTTGTATTTTGTTCTATATGTAGTTTTGTTTACTTCTTACATTCTTCATTTCATTTGTTTCTAAGATGTTGTATGAATGTTCGTTCTTGCACTGAAAATACTTTTAAGTAAATCTTGCTAATTATGTGCGTTTGAGCATTATTTTGTTTGTTTATGCATTATTTAATCTTCCATTCACACATGTTTTTATCACGTAGTAGGTTGCTATGTAATTGCATGTCTATTTGCACATATTGTTGCATTTATCATGTCTAACTTCATATATCTAAAATATATCATATGGTGTTCTATATTATTCTTAGCTATGCATTACTCGTTTGTTTATTTAGATTAACATTCAAGTTGCTGGCTACTTTGTGTTTAGTATCATTAGCAAATATTTACAGCCCTCATAGCAACAACTAGTACAGGTACAACATCCCTGATCTATCCAATAATAAGTACCACCCCAACTGGAGAAACCATCCAAACCTTCAATATGGGAATCTATCCACACAATAACAACCTAGTCAACAACATTTGATGATACCACTTCCACCACCGCAAAACACTCCACAAGTAACTACCTATGTAGCTTCTGAACCTTCATTAGAGGACCTTGTCAAGCAAATATCTATACATAGTCTCCAATTTCATAAACAAATGAATTCTAGTATTCAGAATTTGGAGACACAAATTGGACAACTTGCCACTTCAAAGAATGCTTGCCAAGCTCAAGGATCCAACCAATTACCTGCCCAAACAATAGTGAATCCAAAAGGCCCTAATGTGAGTGCAATTTCCTTGAGATCTGGAAATAATGTTGAACCGCTTGAACCATCCCCAAATAAAAGTAAAAAAGTTGTTGAGCCCATGTCTGGTTCTGAAATTGTTGTTGAGAAAGAGTATACCACCAATTCCTTTCCCATAGAGAGTAGTGAAAACTAAAAAAAAATGGATGAGGAAGATATGGATAAGGAAATATTTGAAGTATTTAGAAAAGTGGCGGTGAACATCCCACTTCTTGATGTCATTAAGCAGGTTCTCAAATATGCAAAATTTCTAAAAAAGGAGGTTAAACGGAAATTAAAGAGTTAACATGGGAAGAATTATTTCAGCTTTCATTTAGCCTATGCATGTACCTGAAAGAGTCAAAGTGAGGCAAAATTTTCCAACTATCAATCAAACCATGTGTCGCAGCGCGAAAAATACCCAAGTATAAGGAACGTTTGAAATATAAAAAAAAATAGAGTCGCCACCGATCTTTATTTATTCCCGAAGAAGGAAAGGGAAAATATCGGTAAAACTTATGAAAATAAAAGGAAATGGTCGTTGCAACCAGATCAGGTTCGGGAGTCGGTTATAAAAGGGAAAAATATTAGCACCTCTCACATTTGTTGTACTCAACAAGATTCATTTAGTTAGTTTCATGCAAGAATGTTAGCGTGATATTAGTTTGTGATCGTCTACCAATCGAGTGAGGAAAGATAAAAGAAGAACATGTTTTATTAAAGGGGTGCCTAGCAAGACTTCTTAATCCTGCTCCTACGTATCTCCATGTAGTATGGAGAACTCAAGGCTATGTAGCTCTACTTAGAAAGAACTAGTGGGTTGATTGCTTTTAAGGAGTGATGCTTAGATCATATTTGAGCGGTTAAACCTTTACTTACTGCTCGCTTTTGGAGGCTGAATTCTTTGTTTGTTTCGGGTAGAAATGGATGTAGCATACTCATTTCTAAAAAGCAGTTTTTGAAGTCACACAAGTCCGTAAAACAAGTTTGATTGGTTGAATTGATTTTAGCATGAAGATTTGATCATTATGGAAGGTGAGTAAACATTTGAGTAGAGGTGTGCACCAAGCGCACGTTTACTCGGGGTATGCATGGATGTGGTCCCATTGTCCCCTCATTTAAAGTTTGTTTAACGTGTTTTTTATTTGAAATACTAATGATTATTTTGAATCTAGTGTGCTTTGTACACTCAACCATCAAGGGGTCTGAAGAGATGTGCATCTCTTGGTCCTTTGTCTTTCAACTTTTATTATGAAAAAGGTTTTTGGATCAACGACTTGATGTTGAATCAAGCGTTGCAAGTTGATTATGAAAAGAGTTTGGATGTGGCGGGGGGATACTCAATATTGCATTCAATTTGGATTTAATTTGGGAAAATGACTCGACGTTGGATCTAGCGTTTATTTTTGTTCTTTTTCTAAAAAGGGTTTATTTTAATCTTTGGTTAACAATCAACTAATAAAATGAAATAAATGAAAGCGATAAACTTATTTACACATCACGGGAATATGGGTACAATTTGTCGAATGGGGATATAGTAAAATAATTAACAATACAATCTCAAAAGACAATTGTAAATAAAAAAATCTTATTGTAGGAAGGCCTAAGAGAAAGCCAAGGGACCTGAAATAAAAATCAGAAACTTAAACTACATAATTTAGTGCTATGTTAAGCAATTGTAAAGTGATTCATGTAGGAATCACCTTATCTGAGGTCGGTCAACAAAACTCTATGCATTTAAGCAATTTCTGAAGTTAAATTGAATTTTTAACTCTAAAATTGCATTGCATCTGTGAAAAACCGATGATTTAAGCGACAAAAAGAAACGAAAAATTAAACTAAAAGAATTTAACACTATGTTAAGCAATCGTAAAGTGACTCATGTAGGAATCACCCTATTTGAGGTCAGCCAACAAAACTTGACGCGTTTAAGCAATTTTTGAAGTTTAAACTGAATTTTTAACTCCGAAATTGTAATGCATCTGTGAAAAACTAATGAGACAAATAAATCAATTTTTTCTTTAACAATTTAAAATAAACAAATTAATCAATAAACAATAATAATAAACATCAATAATAATTAACAAAAATAATAAATAATAATTGTTAACAGTAATAAACAATAATTAACAATAATTAACAATAATTAACAATAATAACAAAAAATAAATAAATAACAACAACAAAAATAATAATAATAATAATAATAATAATAATAATAATAATAATAACAATAATAATAGTAAAATTAAAATTAGAAAAAGAAAAAAAAAGGTGTGGGTTATGGTGGTTCGGTTACTGCATAGAAAGAGAGGGGTGTATAATTTTTTAAAGCTAAATAAAACCCATCACCCCTACCTGACACGTGACAGGGGGAGAAAATTTTCAAAACAACAATATTAAATCTAATTCCCTCATGTTAGTAGCAGGGAAGGAAAAAAATAAAGGCGCCAAGGCCTCCTCCCTTCAAGGCTTGGCGACGACACACTACAAGGGGCGTGCGATCGGCAGGTGGCAACGTGGCGGTGCGTCCCCTCCCTTAGACAACTCCCTCTCGTCACTCTCTCTCTCTCTCTCTACCAAGAAAAAAGTTTCTCTTACAAACATACAGACTTCAACATAAACTCACACAAAAGGATCCAAACACAAACCTTTTTTAAAATGAAATAAAAACAAAGCCTCAAACTTGTTTAAAATGTTGTTGATGTTGTTATGGTTATTTAAGATGGTGGTGGTGATTTTGGCTTGAGTTTTTGTTGGTGAAGAATGGTGGAATGTAGATAATGAAGTTAAGTGGTTTGTTGCTGAAGTTTAGGGAAAAAAATTAGAGAGTTATTTTGTGGTTTGTTTATGTGTGTTATTGTTGTAAGATGAAGAGGAATTTGAGAAGTTGAAGTATGTAGTATGTTGGTTTGAGTTATGTTGTGAGGAGAGTTTATGTAAGAGAGGTAAGAAGAAGAATAAAGTGGTGAGTGAATAAATAGAAGGTGGATGAAGTGTTAATGTTACTGTCAAAGAGAGTGAAAAAATGAGTTTTTGTGTGATGTAAAAAAATGAGTCTACGCTCTTTTATTTACCTTTATCCTTATCACAATACTGAGAGAAATCAAGGGAGAATAAGAAGGTGATTCCAGAAATGAGAGACTAACATGAGAGAGCTTCTGAATGGTCCACACAAAATGATATCTTCCTTTCCAAATGGGACACATGTCACTTATTCACTAGAGATGTGGGAGATATATATTTATTTTTTAATTAAAAACTTGATTAAAAAAAGCTAAAAATCAGAAGTTTACTAATTAAAATAAAATCGAATTTTGAAAACATAATTAATTATACTAATCAATTTGGAAGAAAAAAAATCGTACAAAATGGATAAAATCAGATGTAAAAGTGCCCAAAAAATAAGCTGAACGCATTAAAACGACCAGCGTGAAATAAATTTCACATAAACATACATATTTTGATCAGATTTTGAAATAAAAAGTGACTGGTTAAAAGGCTCAAGCTGACTAAAATGTGACTGAAAAGGTAGTTGAACAATTAAAACGAGCACATCAGATTAAACTACATGAACCATAGATTAAGAAAAGTGGCGTCTGTAAGCTCGATTTTGAAATTTTCCGTCCGCTAATTCGACATACAGTTGAGAAAAAATTCGACCGGTCTGTCTGTAGATCCGAAAAAATTATTCTGGTTCGTATTTTAAGTGTTACACTAAACAAAATGCATACTGTGATAAGTAAAAAATGCAAATGCCTTATGAATGCATTGCATTACGGATTAAAGAATTATAAATAGACAATCAGATACAAATGAATCTCTCTTGGACCATTTGTTTATGATCCTCAATTACAATTATAACTCTACAGAGATCTAGATGACGAAAATACTCTTGATCGTCACCCTCTGGACCTCTGAAACACGATGAAATGGAATTGACGATGCATTGAGATTGAGAAATCAGGTCTTTTGACTTCTTAATCAACATATGACTGGATGAATGTCACTAAGATCAAAGAAAATGCCAGAGCTTCTAACTTTTCAGCTAAACCCTGATGAAATGGTTTTGACTGATGTAATGCACGACAAAATGAAACAATTATGCTATGCTGATGCGAGTGAGAAAACTTAGGGTAAAATTTAGGGTATGTCACCATGCCCCAAAAGTGCAAAGATCCAATAACTTTCTCTATTTTGTGTACCATTGGGAATATTAAATTTGAAAATTGCATGTTAGATTTAGGAAATTCCATTAATGTAATGCATATTTATGTTTATAACAATCTTGATCTTGGTTCCTTACAGAATATAAGTTTTATCATTCATCTAGAAAATAGAAGCAATACTCTCCATGTCGGAGTAGTGGAAGATGTACTTGTCCAAGTTAATGATTTGATATTTCTTACAAATTTCTATATTCTATATATGGAAGGAGAAACTAATTCAAATTCAAGCAAGGCACCCATCATTTTAGGCAGGTTGTTGTTGAAGATGGCAAAAACAAAAATTGACGTGTATGATGGAATAATGTCCATGGAGTTTGGTGATATTACTGCAAATTTTAACATTTTTGGTGCTATGAAACACCCCATGGAAGAGAATTATATTTTTCGAATTGATTTTCTTTCTGAATTAGTTTATGAAACATATTATGGCTTATTTTTGGCTAATTTTCCATCACTGTCTAGCTTTGATGATACTTACACTTATGATGCATGTACTAACACTCATATTTGTTTTGTTTATGTTGAGATAGAAGCTTCCTTGCAGGTTGAAATTACCTCAGACTCGTCCATAGACACCCCTATTTTCATTTTCTTGCGAATGAATCTCATAACATTCTGGCCACCCAAAACAATCCATTGAAAAGTCGCCTTCTTTAGAGCTTAAACCATTTTCCGAAGATTTAAAATATCTATCAAAGCTTGAATTTGAACAGGAAGAGAAGTTATTACAGAAGCATAAGAAGAGAATTAGATGGACCTTGGCTGACATTCCTGATATTATCCCATCCATGTGTATGCATAAAATCTTACTTGAAGATGAAGCAAAAACAATGAAGTGGCCCCTTAACCCTTTGATCCTTGATGTTGTGAAAAATTAGATCACTTTCATGTGCCTGAGGTGGCCCCTTAACCCTTTAACCCTTTACTTATAGAAGATTTTTCTTTGATCCTGGAATAAAAAGCGAAAGCACTGATAAAAATTTCAAAGTTAATGGACGCCTCTTGAAACTACTCCATGAGCTCCCCATCTTGGAAGAAGAAACTATATAAGAGCTATCACTGAGAAAGGCTACTTATTTAGTCATATATCCTCCTTGACTCCTCGGTTGTGTTCCTTCTCCCATCCTCTCTCTCTCTCCCATATTGTGCATCATTTGTGATTGATCAATGTCCTTTGTGATATTTTGAGCTTTGTAATGGATAACATACAAAAATCCATTTCTTTCTTTCTTTCTTGTGTGATTTCACTTATGTTTGTTAGTTTCTCTAGAACTTGATTTGACTTTTGTTGAAACTTTTTTGTTTACTTGTGCATACTAATATGATAAAGGAAATTTGTTTTTGTTTTGTTTATTTTAGCCACTTGGCCAAAAATTCAACCCTGAAATTATCATCCCTTGTTTGAAACCCCATCAAGCCTATTTATCCCATTTTTTGTTTATAACTCATTACAATCCTAAAAGTAAAGAAAACAATGTTATGACCCTATTTAAGGGTATGAATGAGTCTTATCTGGATTTGTGTGGGGTTGAATTAGTATAGTTGTGTTGTGATATTTCAAAAGTTGGCAAAAAAAGAAGAAGATAATAGAAAAAGAAAATAAAGAAGGAAGAAAATTCATTTTACTATTTCTTTTGTAAAAAAAGAAAGAAAGAAAGAAAAAACGAGAGAAAGGAGAAAAGAGAAAAGAGAAAAGAGAAGTGAAAATGGTTGCAAAAAAGTTGTTTGAAAGTGAATGAAATATTGTTAAGTTCGACTCCAGCAGTTTCGTTCAATTCTCTTTTGTCCCTTTAAATATTAGCCTATTACCCCTTAGGGTTTATCTCACCCTTACCTTGGCCATGTTACAATCCGAATAAAGTCATTTTGATCTTTGTGTGCATGTATTTCAAGTGTGAATATTAGATACTTTTCAAGCTTGTGGTAGTGATGACTTTCATGATGTGCTTTGAGTGTAAACAGATAACCTAAACACTTGAGAGTTTAGAGAATTTCATCCTGTGAGGCCCTAGTTACCTATGATGTACTCTTTGGTAAACTGTCCTCTTATTTGCTTTGATTATCACGAGAAGTTACTCACTACCGTCATATTCCTTGAAGCTTAGAATGATAACGTTTCTTATCCATTTGTAATCCTGAAAGTCTTTGAAATTGCATGTTCTATTTTTGTTCTTGTTTTCGTTTTTATTTTGTTTTAAACTTTGAAGTTAGAATTTTTCTCAGACTGCAAAATTTTATGTTGGGAAGCCCGGGAAAGTTGGGAGAACCAATGGGCTAATGTTTCAGGACCACAAGAGAGAGAGAGAGAGATATGTCACATTTCAACCAAAAACCTTAAGGTGTTAGGTAAATGGACTTTTTCTCTTATAAATCTAACATTCCACTTATTCATAGGAAATGTGCGACTTTAACCACCCACACTTGCACCCAACATTCTCCCCCATAATTTTGAGTCCCACACATTCTATAACAGGATCCAACACCAGATTCATCTTTCGCTCCCCCGTAAATTCGAACCAAGGCTCTAATACCATTGTTAGGAAAAAATAGAGTATAGAGAAAAAAGAGAAACACAATAACAACACAAGAGATTAACGTGAAAACTCCAAAACCAGAGAAAAAACCACGACCGTTGTCAAATGACGACCAGAGAATAACACTATGTGAGAATTTTTACAACACATAGATTACCCTCAACTACCCAGGCCCAATACACCCGCACTTTCCAAAGAAAATATTTAACTACACCTCACAACACTCTAAAACAAGAGTATAAGAGAAAATATAAAAAAAAGTCAAATACAAGTTTAAAGTGTTTTTGACTGGTACATCTTGGAATGAAGAACTTGAGTCCTATATATAGCCTTGAACGCTCTCTTCATTCACAAAACTAAGTAATGTGGGACTTCTTCAACATGTTTATTTTCAACCAACCCCAATAATCTCCACCTTGATTGAAAATAATACATAAGCTTTCATTGTCTTCATCAACAATCATATTGCGCCATAAAGAGTATAGTCACTTGAAGTTACACCACTCAGAATTTTCACATTGTCTTCATCAATAATCATAGTTTTAAAAAACTATTGTACTCCACCTAAGTATACTTCACTTGAAGCTAAACTACTTCAAGAAATTTCACATGTCGAAAACAATGTTGAAACTTTATGGTGCAACTTCCATGTTAGTCAGAAGCTCTTCAACCATCAACATAATCTCACAACACACTTTATATTAGTGCCCACGTGTTAATCCATTAGCTCTTTAACCATCAACATAATCTCACAACACACTTATCTTTATATGTCTAATATTTCCACATTTCTAACATCTCAAACTTATTTCATTGTTTTTCTTCACATACGAACTTTCTCTAGCAATCAACATTGAGTTTGATGAAGTATTCTCCTCACCCTTCAATCTTATTTCTGTAGAAATAATCTTACTAGCTACTTCTTCAAAGCACAAATTTCCCTTTCCATATATTAAACATGTTTAATATGCTCATAGGAAGATGGAAGAGACCATATGAGTCTCAAAGATTTATCTTCATCATCAATCTTGACTCCAATAGTTTATAATTCATAAATAATACCATTTAGAACACTTATGTGATAAGTACTTTCGTATGTTCATCCATACGCAAGCTACGACACTGCTCCTTCAACAATAAATGATTTAATATACCCTTTCCTCGATATAGCCCTTCAAATTTCTCCTAAATCTCTTTGGATGATGATGTACCAAGAACATTTGCAAGAATATTCTTAGCCAAAGACACGCGAATTATACTCGAAACTCTCAAAACTAGTTCCTCCCACTTCTCATTGTCCATGTTGGAAATGTTTCCTTTTAATGCCTTGTGCAATTCTGATTGTATTGAAACATCTTTATTTTGAATTCTCCATAACATTGGTATCATGAGCCTTTGGTTTGAGTGAATGGACCGACTTACTTGTATCAAATTGCTTGTAGGAGGTTTCCTGTTGAAAAGTGTCAACGGAGGTACAAGTGTATATGGATAAAAGAAGCTTCCACTTGATGGGAAACATTATGCATAGACTCACACTTGAGGAGGATATTTTTGTGTACAATTGTGATTTGGAAGTCCCACATTGCTTAGAAAAGGGGAGGTTTAACACTTTATAAATGAGAGGATTCATGCAAATATAGCCTTAAGGTTTTGGGTGGATATGTAGCGTCAAGGTATCTTGGATCCCCAATGTTTGACCCATTAACACTTACTGGCCTCGCTCCCTGGGCTCCTAACATTTTAAGTGTGGGAGAATTTGATCAGTGCATTTTGATGCATATTCTTTTACGTTGTGCTATGAAAATTCTATAGTTTCTCTTGTTATTTTAATTGTTTTTATTATGTTTTCTAAGTTTAGTTTACTTTTTGCTTTTATTTTATTCTTTTTACTTATTTTTTGAATAAGTAGTAATTTGATACTTTCTCATTGTACAGATCATAACATGAGCTATGAGATTCTGTTTGACATGTTATAATATGCGTTGGAAAGTTAAGATGAAAAGCTGCATGTTTCATGTTCATGCCAGAAACCAATTTGGAGTGCATAAGAGTTAATTTATTGAATTATATTCCATACTTAATAAAATAATTGGTTTGTTAGGCCAAATGTATCTTTTTTGAGTCAAGTATTCTTCGAGCCTGATTTCTTGTACTATTTAAACTAAAATGCAGTGTTAGGGCAGATATAGTTTTTACACAAAAATAGAATAGACAGATAAGAATCCCATGGAGAGATAAATCATAAGGTTGATCTACTGATTCGTGTTTCCATTAAGACTTTGAGGTTATCGTAACTTCCAATTCAACTTCATTTACTTTGCAATTATTTCTATGAATATCGTTTACTTAATTTTATTCTTTATAGAATAGATTGAATTAAATTCGAGTGATGCATATTCCTTAACTTAATCGCGATTGACTTAGCTAGCTTTTTTGTTATTTTGCATAATCTTTAACCATATGCTTAATTCGACAAATAGGAACTTAATTTGCATTGTTTTGATAGAGCTTGTATAATTGATGATGTAACCGAATAGGAACCAAATCCACTTAGAGAACTGACATGATTATAGTCGATGATAAGTCAGAAATTGAACCGTTAGATTCACTCATTCATCATACTCGTATTTAGTTTATCTATTTTTCGTTCAGTTCTGAAACCTTAAACCCCACTTTTAGTGTTTCTATCATTTAAGTTAATAAAGAGTCCTTGCGATACGACTCGAGTGTTGCTACCTTATCCTATGTTTTTAACTCATTTTTTACTTGTATGCGACAATAGATCAAGCATTAGCAGAACAAACATGAGCCATAGAAGCCAGAGCAGAAACAACATATATCAGTAGCATAGAGGTTGCTACACATTAGTAAGTTGTCACAAAAAGATGCTTCCATAAATAGTTAACATGCAATCATTCATGATAGGTTTGTCATACATGCACACACAGTTAGTAGTGGGTAGACAAAGAAGCTAATACTAACATACAAAGATGCCAAAACACACTGTAACACAAGGTTGAAGGCCAAATGCCAGTCCAGAAGCTTCAACATGTATGCACACAAAAAAGAGGTCAGTCAGAATCAAGCACAACATGATACATCAGGTTATAAGAAAGCCACATACATCACAAAGCCAGTAGTCAAGTTAGTGGCCACACCACTCCATTACATACCATTAATCCCTCTTTTTGCCACAATTTGGAAAATATGCACCTCAAAATGTTAGTCAGTCTGCTCAGAGGTTAGTATCTTAGCATATACACACATTAGATCAAGAGTAGACACACAAGATATTGAACCTGATGCTGGAGCATCATTCCTTGACATTAAAAAATGGTGATACTTTGTTTAGTAGTGTAGATAATAGTTAAAGATACATCACCATTACAGCCCAAATAAAACCCATATAAGGGCAAAAAATACAATTAAAAGAAACTCAAAAATATGTAGTTAAACACTAGCCAACTACATCAAACAACACATGTCATACCAGATGTCTGGCACATCCTGGTTGACACCATCAAATAGCTTACTCTTCAGAGTTGTCCTCCTCTCCTTCTCCCTTCCAGATTCTTCTCCTTCACAGTCAGCGTCTTTTTCTTCATCCTCTTCATTAGTCAACAACATGATCAATTCATCCACCTTCTTCTTCCCCATGGTGCTTGAGGTGATTGTTTCTTGTAGAGCCTTGGAAATTTCCATCAGTTCATGTAGAACATCCTCTTTGGTGGCTTTGGACACAAAAGTGAAACTCCCTCTAACTGCATGACTTTTATTTCTTTGCACCACAATGTTTGGGACATGTGTTCCAACAAAGACGTTGTAGTATAAAGTCAGTCCGCCTAAATTTTTTCTCTTAATTTCATCAAAATGCACTATGTTGGAGTGTTGATTCAATATGGTACTAGTGATTAAATAACGAGAAGTTTTACAGCATACGAATCAACATGTTTCATTGTCTGACCAAAAACATGTTCACCATAATTCAGTTTGGACTTTGTCCAAATTTGAAAAATAAGCTTGGCTAAGACAAATGTAATGCTTGAGCTATGATTGGTGCCCAATTTTTTTGCATCTATTCTATTCAGCAGTACATACTTCAGACTAAGATTTCCAGAGGAAAGTAAGCTCTTCTTTGGCCATTGTTAGACTTGATTAGCTGCGATTTCTCTAACAATATTATCGACAGAGGGGACAACGTCAGATTTAGCAGTCTTGCTTCTACCTAGATAAGCATTGATGACTTTAATAGAGAACTTCTCACAAGATCCTCTAACATAAACTTTCCAGAATTTTTTACTCCCTTCCTTAATGTAATCACGTGACAAGTTAACAATAAATTAATTGACAAGCTTCTCATAACAAGGACCAATGTTTGTCACAATTTTTCAACAACCCAACTTCTTTTAGCAAACCCCTAATTTATTTAACTTCAATAGTATCCTTACTCATATATTTTTCTAAAGCCAGACTTCATTTGCACACAAACTTCAACTTCATTACACTTTGTTAAGAGTGGAAAGACACATTATTTAAAGGAGCGACATGAATATTTATAGAGACCCTTTTACTCTAATCATCTTTCTGGAAGACGACACAATGTCTAGGACATATGCTTCTATATCTGTTTCAGAGTCACTTGATACCATAAGTTTCCTCTGAAGAGACTTCCTTTAAGAAGCATTCACATTAACCTTTTTCTATTTAGGAGTTCCCGTTTTCTCGATTTCAATGTTCCTCTTGGGGTTTTGTGAAAAATATTTTTATTCTTCTCTTTTATTTCATCAACCGTAGTTCCATCTATTATTTCCTAGCAGGTTCTTAATCAATTTTGGTTTCTTCGTCAACCTTAACCACCTCTTTATCCTTCACTTGAGGGTCTTTGTCTTAAGTTTTGGCCACACTTTTAATAAGGCTCCTTATTATGTTGGGAATAAGTATGTTATCATTTCCCCCTAAGGTGGTTCCATGATGCCATTCTTACAACAGGTATGTAAGTACATATGAAACCCAAAGTTTGAAACAAAGTATCACAAAAGAGTTAAGAGAAAATCCTCCAAGCAAAGGTCCTAAATGGTATCCTCTAAGTCCAAGTTGGTTAAGTGCCATGGATTGTTTTTGGTCTTCTAATTTTATCATGTTTTATTGTTTTTTAATGTACGATGATAACAATATAGTAAAGATAATATAATAAACATGCATGATGGAGTTTCTACAATGATGATGATGATGAGTGCTTGAATGTAAATGACATAAATAAATAACAGTAGATAATAATAATGATAATAACAATAATTGTTGGTTCTATGTGTTGGCATCAATTTTGGTAAAACTTAGAGTTATCACAAGTTGTCACGCGTGTTGTCTTGACATGTGATATCAGCTTCCTGCAGGATGTTTAAATATGGTTGTGCAGGATTTAGCTAAGATGTCAGACCCGATGTTAAGACATGTGTATACAGAACATTTAGTCTAAATGTTATATATCTTAATACTGCGTTTTTCATGCAAATTTGTGTGTGATTATGTGGAGATTGAATGCGCTATTCAAGGAGTAATTTGATTTAAAACCAGAATGATCTATTTTCCAATAAGGGATGATTAGTTGTTGTTTCTTAGGAGATATGCAAGGAAAATATAATTAGGGTTTTATGTTGCCCAGGCCCATTCGAAAGCTTCTATTTAAAGGCCATGTAAAACCCGGTTTATACACACAAGAAACGAACGATAAAGAGAGAGAGTTTTAGGGTTTTAGCCTTGTGTGAGCTTGTGTATTGTGAGCCATTCATTCATCTTATTGATGTATGAATTGGACTGACTTTTGCGTTCTAATTTGTCCACTTTAAGCTTTGAAGCACGAGTGTTTCTTTACTTGGTTGAAGCTTTTAAGCAAGATCAAGTATGTGTCCTTGAAGTGTGTCTTCTTTCTTTTGTATTTGTTTTTATATCACTGCTGTGATTGAGGGGGGTGAGTAGGGTCTCATATCTAAGAGTTCTTAGATAGAAGTCACACGGGTAGAGATTAGGTGAAAAGACTGTAACTTGAAGTTGTTTACTGAGAGTCTTTGAACTAATTCTATTTAGTGGATTTCCTTCCTGGCTTGGTAGCCCCAAGACGTAGGTGAGTTTGCACCGAACTGGGTTAACAATTGCTTGTGTTGCTTGTTCAATTGTTTCTTTGTTTTTATCCTATTTATATTTTAGTTGTTGTTCAGATATTAGTGTCGTGACATTACGTTCGATATCTCATATCTGATACCAGAATTTCAATTGGTATCAGAGCAGACATCCTGCTCTGGTTCTAGGTGAGATCTTGGGACGTTACTTTCTGGTACTATGGATAGAGACGGAGGATCTGTACACAGACCACCAATTCTGGATGGGTCTAACTATGACTACTGGAAACCTCGAATGGTATCCTTCTTGAAATCTTTGGATAATAAGGCTTGGAAGGCTGTTCTAACAGGCTGGGAACATCCCTTCACTGTGAAGGAAGGAGAAGTTACAACTGATAAGAAGCCTGAGGAAGAATGGACCAAGGAGGAGGATGAACTAGCTCTTGGAAACTCTAAAGCATTGAATGCTATATTCAATGGGGTTGATAAGAACATCTTCAGACTGGTGAACAACTGTAAGGTGGCTAAAGATGCTTGGAATATTCTCAAAACCACTCATGAAGGTACCTCTAGAGTGAAGATGTCTAGATTGCAGCTTCTTACTACCAAGTTTGAGAATTTGAGGATGAAAGAAGATGAAAGTATTCATGACTTCCATATGAATATCCTTGAAATTGCTAATGCCTTAGGAGCCCTGGGTAAGAAGATGTCAGATGAAAAGCTTGTGAGGAAAATTCTCAGGTCACTTCCCAAGAGATTTGCCATGAAAGTGACAGCCATAGAAGAATCTCAAGATATCTGCAAGATGAGAGTGGATGAGCTAATTGGATCCCTCCAAACATTCGAGTTGGGAATGAGCGATGGATCTGAAAAGAAAGCCAAAAGCATATCCCTTATGTCAAACACTGAAGAGAAAGAGGAAGACAGTAGTCAGGATACTGATGAAGGTCTGGCAAATGATGTAGCATCACTTGGGAGACAATTCAACAAACTCCTTAAGAGGATGGATGTGAGGTCAAAGTCTAATGTCAAGAACAACTCATTTGATATCAGTAGGCCTAATGTGTTAGACTATGGCACGGATCTAGAAGGGGGGGGGGGGTGAATAGATCCCAATTAAAATTTGAGTCGGCGCTACCAATTTAAAATTGGTTTTGAAAATTTGTTTTAAGTGCGGAAGCGACCGAGGAAAAATATAGTCTAAAACGAACCGTTATTGGAAAACCGGATATGCGTCAAGCCTATGGATTAGAGATAATGTAAAATACGAATCACTATACTATTTGCACAATCAATGATTTGTTTCACTTACTAGGATTCCTAGTTCCAATGATTCAAATACCAAATTAAACTAGATACACACTTAAGAGAATTTTGGTTTAGGCAAATTATCAAACACTTGGTGTGCAAAAACACTCCAAGTG
The DNA here is from genome assembly GCF_024323335.1 of Lathyrus oleraceus. Taxonomy (NCBI): domain Eukaryota; kingdom Viridiplantae; phylum Streptophyta; class Magnoliopsida; order Fabales; family Fabaceae; genus Lathyrus; species Lathyrus oleraceus. The sequence goes on along the minus strand of NC_066581.1, from coordinate 315,006,916 downwards.
ATATTTGTGTTGAGTAAGTGATTCCAATTAATCTAGTACAATATCCTATTGTACTTTGGATTCAAAAACAGAGTTTTAATCTCTTACTCAATTAATATCAATGTTTGATAAAAGTGCTTCTACTAAAATCACTTAATTTTTAAGCTGAAAATCAATTATGCAGAAAATTAAAGAAGACACAGATTTGATGAGGCAGTTCCCCCGCCGTCCTCACTTCGGGGTACGTCTGCCCTCAATTCTAAAACTAGAATTGAGATGATTTAATAGATATCACCTGTTGAATTTAACCGTTTATACAAGGATTGTAAAGCACATATACAACAGAACTCTCAAGATGTTGAATGTAGCTTCCACTCCTTGATCCTTGATTCAAGATGAATCAAGCCCTTCGATTGTTGTTGATAGACCTCCGATTCCAGCCCCTTTGTTGAAAAACCTTCCGTTCTTCAAACCCTCGGCCCGGCTGATCTCAACCACAATAAATCGAACCCGAATTCTTCCCTTCAATATCACCGAATCCGCTACTAGACTGATGAAGACTTCCTCTTCTCAATCACCTTCACTCAGCTGAATATTGATGAAGCAATTCGTCCAAAAACCCCCAAACACAAACCGGTCTTGGAGGACAAAACCCTAACAGTTTTATTCAAGAAAAAACCTGCCACAAGCTTCAACCCGAACTGGATTCCCCAATCTCGGCTTCGAACCTTATCACCTTTGACCAATCACACAGCACTTCAAAAATGGTTGTGTGTAGTTGATATGTTGTGAGATGTTGAAGATGAAGATGATGAATCTTGGACACCTATTTCACTTTTTCTTGTTTCTTTGAACACTTGAAATCAATTTGACAAATGTTAGTTGATAAAAGTAATTTGACTTCTATTTATAGTAACCAACTTACCAACCAAAAATAACAGCTTTTCAAACAGTGGAAAATACTCAGAAAACTGAGTTTACGCACGAGCGGTCGACCATAGGTCGGCGTGCGCTGACCCCGTGGGAAATGCGCCGACCCCTATGGTCGACTCAAGTATTCCATGCGCTGACCCGTGGCCAACTGCACTATGCCATGCGCCAACCTGTGGTCGCACTACACCAAATAAGGGAAAAGAGGGCGCTTATTTTGGCCTATAACAGCGCTTTTAAGCGCCCTCTAATCTGGCGCTGGCATAGGTAAAGACAGCGCTTTGTTCTCCTGGAGAAAGCGCTGTCTAAAGTGGCCACATTATAGTGCGCTTTAAGAAAAAAGCTCCCTCTGGAGTGGTCCATAAAGGGACACCTTAGAGGGCGCTTTCTGGAAAAAGCGCCCTCTAAAGTTGTCAGTGTAAAGTGTTTAGAGGGCGCTTTCTGGAAAAAGCGCCCTCTAAAGTTGTCAGTGTAAAGTGTTTAGAGGGCGCTTTCTGGAAAAAGCGCCCTCTAAAGTTGTCAATGTAAAGTGTTTAGAGGGCGCTTTCAGGAAGAAGCGCCCTCTAAAGTTGTCATTGTAAAGTGTTTAGAGGGCGCTTTCAGGAAAAAGCGCCCTCTAAAGTTGTCAATGTTAAGTGTTTAGAGGGCGCTTTCAGGAAAAAGCGCCCTCTAAAGTTGTCAATGTAAAGTGTTTAGAGGGCGCTTTCTGGACAAAGCGCCCTCTAAAGTGTTAGTTATTTTAAAAAAATTTGTTTGAAAAACAGTGGATATATATTTAATTGGTAACCTGTTCGCATGCTGCAAAAGTGTAAAATTCATATTGATTTCATCCTTTATTCCAATGTTATACACCATTAATCCATTGATATATACAACATGAATCCATTTATATACAACATTAATCCTCCATATATACAACATTAATATATGATTCTTTGATCAACAATATACAACAACATATTCTCAAAGTACTACAATTAAGAGAATAAAACATAGCAACCAACACCCAGTGACCACTGTATCCAAAAGCTGTCTAGTAGTTCTAACCAATACTAATCAAAAACGCCCATCCACCCATGGTGGCAAACATGTTCTGTATATCCAAAAGCTGTCTAGTAGTTCTATCGCACATCCATACAAAATAAGGCTCAACCAAAACAACAGATGGCAGCATAAGTAGTCCCCTGCAAAAAGAACACGTCCAAATGCAAATAACACAGAACTGTCAAAAGGCGATTGAGCAACAAATAGTAAACAATGGCATAAAGTTAAATGACATAGCTAATATTACCTGAATTCCTGCATGGCTGTTAAGGTAAAAATCAAATTCCCTAGGGTGACAAATGCTGGTGTCTACCACGGTTCCTTTGACAATTTAGAACAACAAAATCAGCAAAAAGTGATAAATTCAAATGATAATATATACCAGCTGCGTTGAGAAATATATTGAAAAAACCTGGCATAATATTTCCACTTCTATCGGTCTCTTTGGGGTTGACAGGAAAGAGACGGGTGTGATGTCTCTTTTGGACCACTACAAAAGTAACTTTAGGTAGATACCCATTCTCTATTGAGACACAAGCCTGATGAAAAAAAATTAAAAATTAAACGCATAGAATTTAGTGGTGTATTTTATGAACGACAAAGTAACAAGAAATCAACTTTGAGAAGTCCTAAATTCTGCCTACAATACAGGGCTGCAAAGTTGATGCAACAAAAAACATATAACAATATATGGTAAGTACCTGTATCTCCGACCATATTTTTTCTTTGCCAACCTTCAAGTCCGGACTTCTCCAATTATCACATGTAATCGGAATATGTTGTCGAACAAGGAAACCAATGTAACTTGCCAACATTGAACCCTTATCTTTTGAAGATAGAATTGATATATGTTTAGATGGACATGTTCCATTGTCGTAGAGGGATACTTTCAAATATCCAGCATCATCATCTACGCGAATGAGGCTTGACGACAATAGAGCATCTCCATCTAAACAAATATCCAGCATCATCATTTTACCTGTAAAAAAGAAAACAATTAAAATCAGATGACAAATGCAAAAACAATTAAAATCATAAAAGTCATTTTACCTGTAAAAAAAGAAAACAATTAAAATCATTTGACCTGTACCTTTTTCACTAAGTTCTCTTTCTTTTCTTGGTTGGAATATGTTCTACATGTCTCTTAACAACACGGACGGTTGGATTGATCCAAATACCCTCATTATGATCATTTCTAATATATGAATCATTTGATATAATATTCTCATCTTGATCATTTCTGGTAAACGATTCAATCTCAACATCAATATCACCTTGATCTCCAGTGTTTTCATCAATTACTTTGTTGGAAAAAAGAACTATAGACCATTTCGTACTTTTCGGATCATTGACATAGAACACTTGTCTAGCTTGAGAGGCTAGAATAAAAGACTCATCTTTGTATCCCACCCTATTAAGATCCACTTGCAAAAATCCTGACTTATCCATTCGAATGCCGTTATTATTTTCAACCCACTTGCAACCAAATATAGGAATCTGAAACTTCTCATAATCAAACACCCAAATGCGCTCGATAACACCAAAATACGACAGATTTGCAAATTTGGGGTTTAAGTCCTTCACACTTGATATGTGCATTGCTTCAGCTACCACGGTGACACCACTATTCTGCATAGTACTTTTATCATCTTGTTCTTTGGTATAAAATGTGTATCCATTAATCGCGTATGCGCTATAAGAAAAAACATGGAAACTTGGACCATATGCTAAGCATCTCAACCTTTCTGTTATTGAAGCGGGATCTGAATAATACTTTGAATAAATATGATCCTTAAACCAAGGTATAAAACATCGATTGTGCTCTCGTACTATCCAATTTTCATTTCTATTGGGATTTAAACCTCGGAGAACATCCTTGTGAATTTCAACATACGGCTCAACCTCATTCTCATTGTGCAGAACATACAAATGCACTTGATCCCGTTCGACCCTTGATACTGCCACGATTTTATTTCCAATTAGATTTTTTCCTTCTTTCTTTTCGACAAGCTGAGACTTGGGGAGTCCGATTGACTGAACATTAGACAAATATTCAGTACAAAACTCAATCGCTTCTTCAACAATGTATCTTTCAACCATACAACCTTCTGGTCGACTTCGGTTCTTCACGTACCCTTTTAATATTTTCATATAACGTTCAACAGGGTACATCCATCTCATATAAGCTGGTCCGCACAATTGTGTCTCTTTCACAAGATGAACAACTAGATGTACCATTATGTCAAAAAATGATGGAGGAAAAAACATTTCAAGCTCACACAAAGTAATAACGATTTCTTTTTGCAACATTGGTAAGATCGCAGGATTGATCACCTTACTACAAATTGACTTGAAGAAACAACACAACTTAGTTATAGAGCTTCTTACTTTTTCTGGAAGAATAGAACGTATACCTATTGGGAGAAAATGTTCCATTATAACATGGCAATCATGGGTCTTTAAACTCTTTAACTTGAGGTCTTTCATAGACACAAGTCTTCTAATATCTGAAGAGTACCCTTCTGGAACTTTAACTTCACTTAGAAACTTACACAATGTTTTTTTCTCCTTTCTAGATAGAGTATAAGCAGCAGGCGGTAGATATGTTCGTTTTCCTTTCTTCAAGGGTCCTAATTCAGTTCTTATTCCCATCGCTATCAAGTCCTTTCTTGCCTTAAGGCCATCCTTAGACTTTCCTTGTATATTGAGTAACGTGCCAATAACACTTTCAAATACATTTTTTTTAATATGCATAACATCAAGAAAATGTCTCACATACAAGGACTTCCAATACAGCAATTCAAAAAAAACTGACCTCTTCTTCCACCCACTTTTGACAAGTGTGTGGGCAAAAGGCTTGCCAAACTGAGTATCCAAATCTTTCACCTTTTCAAAAATTTGATCACCCGTCAATATAGGTGGAGCTCTGCCTTGTTCTGTCTCTCCATTGAACGCCTTTCTCCATCCACGGTAGTGATGATTTGAATTTAAGAATCTCCGATGACCGAGAAAGACATTCTTCTGACCAAACTCCAAGCGCTTCCAATCTGTTTTATCTTCACAAACAGGACACGCACATTGACCTTTTATGCTATACCCTGATAGATTTCCGTATGCTGGAAAATCATTAATTGTGCCAAACAACATCGCCCTCAAGTTGAAACTTTCTTTCCTATATCCATCATAAACCTCCACACCGGTCTCCCACAAAATCTTTAAATCTTCGATTAAGGGCTTCAAGTACACGTCTATGTCATTCCCTGGTTGTTTAGGTCCAGAAATCAACATAGACAACATCATGTACTTACGCTTCATACATAGCCATGGAGGTAGGTTATAAATCATAATAATCACAGGCCATGTACTGTGTGAGATACTCTGGATACCGTGTGGGTTCATTCCATCAGTAGATAATGCCAAGCGAAGGTTTCTTGATTCTTCTCCAAATTCAGGATAATCATTATCAATTTTTAACCACTGTGGTGAATCTGCCGGATGTCGATACTTTCCATCTATAATTCTTTCATCTGCATGCCAGGTTAAGTGTCTTGAATCGGTTTCACTACGAAACATGCGTCTAAATCTCGGAATAACAGGAAAATACCACAAGACCTTTGCTGGAGACAACTTGTTCTTATATCGCGAGACACCGCATTTAGGACACTCATTTAACGATGCATACTCATTTCGAAACAAAACGCAATCGTTTGGACATGCATGTATCTTATCATAGCTCATGCCAATAGAGCACAACATCTTTTTGGTCTCATATGTTCGATTGGGAAGAACATTATCCTCAGGAAGCATATCTTTCAAAAGGGCTAATAACTCTGTGAAACTTTTATCCGACCACCCATTGCCCGCCTTTAAGTTGTACAACTTTAATACCGCAGACAATCTTGTGAATTTAGTGCAACCATCATACAAAGGTTTCTCTGCATCACTTACCAACCTCTCAAACATTTTGGGACAATCCTTAAGATCTCCTTCAAGTGCTTCTGCAATCTCTTCAACTTGATCACAATCGTATGTATCTGCGCCACTATAGTTTGAGGCATATGTCGTACTATCCCCCAGTTCAACATTCTCGTTACTTTTCTCACCATGCAAATTCCAACATGTATAACTTCGATCAATTCCATACCTCATTAGATGCGATGTCAACTGAACTGCGTCAACCCGTTTCCCATAACAACAACCCAAGCAAGGACATATCATTCTACTGGGGTCTTCGGCGTGCGCAACGGCAAACTTAACGAATTCTGATACCCCATTCTCGTACTCTCTCGACAACCGATTGGAAGACATCCATGTATTATCCATTACTAATTAGAATAAATAAAAAACAATTTCAGAAGAGTTCAAACACATTTGGACCTAGGTTTCTAATGATACTGGTGTTGACACAAAATCAGATGTTCATAGGTCGTATAACCCATTGCATCCGCAATCATGGTCACTAAAAACCAACCGTCAATTTCCTAGTGCATCCGCTATCATGGTCGAAACAAACGTAGAAGGAGGAAACGCGCAGTAATAAGGTAAAACAGAAATTGGGCAAAGCTAAAACAAAGCAATAACATAAAACAGTAATTGGGAAAAGTGTGTACCTTTGATTGGTAGAAGGAGGAAACGCGCATGTAGATCTAACAGAGGTGGAAGGAAAACGCCTCAGAACCCTAACGTGAAAAAGAACGCTAATAACAGATAGTGAAATAACAAAACGCGCAGTATGTTATATTTTTAATGTTTACTAAAGGGGACCTTAGAGGGCGCTTTTTTAAAAAAAGCGCCCTCTAAAGGGGGCCTAAGAGGGCGCTTATGAAAGCGCTCTCTAAGGCTTTCCAGAAGCGCTTTATAAACTGGAAATGTACATGGACTTAGAGAGCGCTTTTTCAAAAGCGCCCTCTAAGGGTAACCTTAGAGGGAGCTTTCACAAAAGCGCCCTCTATTGTTGTCCCTCCATATTTTTTTTGGCTTCACTTTAGAGGGCGCTTTGTTACAAAAGCGCCCTCTAAAGGGGGCCTAAGAGGGCGCTTCTAAAAGCGCTCTCTAAGGCTTTCCAAAAGCGCTTTATAAACTGGAAATGCACATGGACTTATAGAGCGCTTTTTTAAAAGTGCCCTCTAAGGGTAACCTTAGAGGGCGCTTTCTAAAAAGCGCCCTGTATTGTTGTCCCTCTATCTCCTCCTTATTTTTTCGCTTCACCTTAGAGGGCGCTTTATTACAAAAGCGCCCTCTAAAGTGCGCTGTCTATTCCAGTTGTTCGCTCCTTATTTTTTCTCTTCACTTTAGAGTGCGCTTTTGTAATAAAGCGCCCTCTAAGGGGCGCTGTCTATTCCAGTTTTTGGTGTAGTGTCGACTCAAGCAACCATGCGCTGACCAGTCACCAGCTGGTCTGTGATGCACTGACCCGTGGCTCATGCGCTGACCCTTGCGGTCGACTCAAAGCCTGCAAATCTGCAAAAATTCGTATTTTTGTGGTTTTCATGCATTTCGTCATGATCACATTTTATCCACATATATTTTATGAAATATAGCAGTTTTAGATAAGCATAGAGAAGGATATGATAGGTGATATGTTGCATTTGTTTGTAGACGTGGAATCGACAATGCCGATTCATCCATGATGGTCATTTGTCATCATCGAAACTTATGATTGTATGTTGTCTGACAATTTGCCTTTACATACTCCCCCTTTTTGATGATGACAACCTGTGCAAAGCCAAAGAGACAAACAACATGCAGTATTTACACACATTACGCACACTCCCCCTTTCTTTTGTAATCTAAGGCTATCTGCAAGACCGGCTGTTAATTATGGTGGAACATTTTGGCATTTTGGCTGCTTGTACTCTTCTCCCCCTTTGACAACATCAAAAAGAGACAAGGAATGATTATTCAACGTAACATAAAATTCAACAGGAAATAACACTATCAGATAACAATATCACACCAAATATCATTACTGAACGATAATCATTACAATTGATTTTGCACAAACAAGCATAATTAGAATGCCACACAACATTAAACATCCAAAGAGATACATCATATATATATATACAATATTATTATGTAGTACAGCTATTTAACCATGAAAATTTGGAGAGAGAGAGAGAGAGAGAGAGAGAGAGAGAGAGAGAAAAAGGAACAGTATCACCTCGATGCCGGAGTAACTTGATGAACAATAAACTTGTGCTTGCAACAACATCAACTTGTTAGAAGTACAAGATTATAGTCTTAAATGAAATAAGATAAAACCAGCAATTTGTAATGCCCGTTCCGAAATATCGAGAATACCAAGTTCTCGGCGGATATGAAAGAAAGGTTCAGTAGCTAGCGGCTTTGTAAAGATGTCCGCTAGTTGATTTTCAGTATTAACATGTTCAAATACAATATCACCTTTCTCTACATGATCCCGAAGAAAGTGGTGTCGAATTTCGATATGTTTGGTGCGAGAATGCAACATAGGATTCTTGGTAAGATTAATGGCACTTTTTTATTGTCACGGAAAATGGGAATACGTTCAAGTTTGAGGCTAAAATCCAATAGTTGTTGCTTAATCCATAGGATTTGAGCACAACAACTACCGGCGGCAACGTATTCCGCTTCGGCGGTTGACAAAGCAACTGAAACCTGTTTCTTGCTATGCCAACTGACCAAAGAATTTGAAAATAAGTGACAAGTGCCACTGGTGCTTTTCCTATCCGATTTGCAACCGGCAAAATCGGAATCGGAGAAACCTACCAATGAACAATCATTATCTTTGGAATACCATAGTCCATACTGTAGTGGTGTATTCGTCACTTTATGATTTATTGATTAAACCAAAAGTAAAGCATACAAAGAATCGAGTCGCCACCGCACTTTTATTTATCCAAAGGAATGGCTAAAAAGCGAACAAAAGCCTAAGAAGTTTTACACATAGAAAACTAATGAAAAGATCAGAGATCGGGGTAAGGGGTAAATTACGCAATGGGAAGGTGTTAGGCACCCAAAACGTCCTAGGTACTCCTAGGGAGCCCTTTTCACACTTATTGTACGAAATGTTATTTGTTTATGAAATATTTATTGTGCAAACATGGATGGAAGGGATGAGAAAAGAATATACAATTTTTATTATTTTTGTGTTTGAACGGATGAACCCGTTGCCTACGTACCTTTCCATGGAAGGTAAGGATCAAAACGCCGTAGTTCGGCTAAAAGATTTCCAAAATATGAGTGGGTTCATTTTAAACAAAAGCCCTAAGGTCTTTCGTTATCCACGGGAGAAAACTCAACCTGATACAAACAACAAGTCCACCATGTGAGAAAAGCTTTAACTTGCTAGTGAGGGGTTAACCCTATAATAAGCAAGGAAGTCTTACAATTCAATCACTAAGGACAAAAGGTGAGATTAACATCAACCAACTAGGATAAATCAAACCTATGGCTAATGTGTGAAAACTTATCAAGAATGGACAAAGCCACAAAACAATTGAATGAGTGAAATTAACCAATTAGGATTTATTCACAAAAAGATGGTCAAAGTATGATTAGAATTCAATTCAAAGAAGTATCATGAAAATGAAGTTTGAAAAATCAAAGGCTTAAGGCCTAGGTTTCTAATTTGAAAAGAGATGAAAATGTTTGCACAATATTTTTCAGGTTTTGGATTAGTATGCAAATGGAGGTTTAAAGCAACAAAAGGTGGAAGGGTGAGGAAGTAAAACTTCTTAGATGTTCATGATGGGAAAATAGCAAGTGTACTATTGTTCTCACTGTAGTAATAAAAGGGAAATTCCCCGTTTGTCGATCTCAAGGACTGCTTGACGATACAGAGTTTATAGATTGTTTCAATTAGACAAAAGCCTTTGGTTTTTGTGTTTTGAGTAATTATATTACCAATTGCAAACAAATAAAATAAGTAAAAAGGTTGAACGAGATACAAGTGAGAGAAGATTGTTAGGGTTCGGTGAATGAAACTTCCTGTAACAGATATAATTTATGAAGGCTTAGACAATATTCCTGTCCAATTAATTCCGGTCCTCAAGGGTATCTATTCCTAATTCCTTAGTGAAAGACCTTTGATTATGTAACCTAATTACTATGTCCATAAATAATTAAGTTCATACTCAAGCATTCAAATATCAAGAATTACCGGTCAGATAGAAAATCCCTAGTCCTAGGTTATTTTTACTATCCAAAGTTCTTATCCAGATCAATGAATAATCGCTATCCAGCTTAAACTATTCATATTAATCATCATTCGTTGGTCCGACGAATAAAGCATAAAGAACGGTAATAAGAACAAATCAATGGAAAAGAAGAAATAGTCAATGCACTCATAAACATAAAATCTGTCACATTCAGAATCAGGGTCACCCCCCTAGCAATGGGGGGTTTAGCTACTCATAATCGAAATAAAAACAAAGATTAACATTGTTGTCATTACAGAATTTCGTGAGGAATCAATCTTCAATCGTCGGAAAACTCTTGAACATATGAATCCTCTGATAATCGTAGAGTCTCCAGCTCTCAAAATGCGTCTCTTCTCTCTCCAAAATCGTCCAACCCTTGAAAAATCGTTTTCTCCCCTCTAAATAGCTATTCAGTTGCGCTTTTCCTGATTCTGGACTTGATACGCGTAGTGCCCAGTCTCATACGCGTATTGCCCAGTCTGGTACGCGTATCGCACGTAAGACAGCCTCTGATATGCGTATTGCCCAGTCTGGTACGCGTATTGCCCAGTCTGGTACGCGTATCACCAGTTTGGTACGCGTATCACCAGAGGCTTGTCTTTTGGCTTGATTTTCAACCCCTCTGGTCATTTGCGTATGCTACGCGTACTAGGAAGGTCCATACGCGTATCATGTAAGGCCATACACGTATGGACAACAAGTTCTTCAAGAATCTTCCGTTTTCTTGCTCGGGCTTAATTTCACATCTGACGTTTGATTCCCTGAGCTTCCAGACTAGTACCTGCTAACATACCCAAAAGTGTAAAATATCCTCAAGAAATTCATAAGTAACAACACACTTCATATTGTAGAATTGAGCTTATATCTAACTAAAAATGCTTCAGTTTACGCAGTTTACCTGACTTATTTACGGTTAAATAGTGGAATGTCTAGCATAAATGGTGACTGATCACAACCCCAAACTTAGCTTGTTGCTTGTCCTCAAGTAACATTTTATTACCATCAAAGATCATGTCACCCCAAACTTACTGTAAAACAGTTCTTACCACAATACTGCTGAAATCTTTCGCACTGGACCTCTTGATGTTTTTTCAGGTTTTCTGATTCTTCCACATAGCCAACGAGCTAGAAACTCTTTCCCTCAGATATATGACTTTACCTGTCAGCTTATATCACACTCTCACCAAGTCTCTCTGGGTTAAAGTGCTATCACTCTCAAATCACAATATGCAATATCAAATCAGAAGTTTGAATAAATTCTCTCATCCTATCAACATGTACAATCACACACACTTTTTGAGGTCTTTTTGGGTTGTAACAGGGCTTTGGTTTAGGTAGGGTATGAAATTGGAACAACGGTTTTTGGGTCTTTTGGTTCAGAGTACATGAAATCATTCTCTCACTACGTTTCTTTCCTATTATTCCTGTAGGGTTTTGCAATCCTCTTTTTCTTTTATCTATAGTGAATGTAGCATTTTTCAAAAGTTGTTCTTTTATTGTTTTTCGCTTTTCTCTTTCTTTCTTTTCATGTTGTTGTTGTTTTTCTTTTTTTTTTTCTCTTTTTTTTTTCTTTTATACGACATTCACTTACTAATCACGTACTGCAAAACTACCCCAAACTTAAAGGTTGCTATTCCAACAACAACCCCAAACTTAGATAGAAACGTAGAGATGAAATCAATCCTCACATACTTTGAACAGGGTAGGATAGGTACAAGGTCATGGCTTTAGAAAAAACGGGTATATCAGAAATAAATGCTTAACAGGCTCAACAGGGTAGGATAGGTACAGGGTCATGGATTTAGAAAAAAAAAACGGGTATATCAAAAATAAATGATTAACAGGCTCAACAGGGTAAAACAATGGATAATAATAATAGATGGGATGGCTAGAAAGGCTCTAGGTGATAAACAAAAAACATGCCTCAGTGTGTGTATTCGTACAGCTAATAATAACAAAAGAACATACGCAAACCAAGATTGATAAAGACATACCTGATATCTCTCATATGATGATAAGTGTTTGGCTTTTTCTGATCTCACCAGGACGGGTTAAGCTGACTTGTTCTATCATACCTCTGAGTTCAAAGCTCATGCTCGTGGTTCTGATGTTAATCTTAACCAGTGCGTCCAATCATAAACAACATTATCTACAGTCAGGGGACTAAAAGAGAGGACGCCCAAGTATTTGGTGTAAGTGATCAAGAGAACCAATAGCCAGACATAGTCACATATCTAACGAAATAAACAGGAAAATAGAAGTAAACAAAATCAGATTCATTAGATTAAGCCAACCCATAATAGGTGATTACATCCAAGCAAAAGAAAATAAAAACTGAATAAACCAAAAAGAAAAGTACACAAAGAAATTTCAAACCTCCCTTGGGTTGCCTCCCAAGCAGCGCTTCATTTAACGTCGCATGGCTCGACGGGACACCTCATACTCAGATGAGTTTAACAGTTTCAATTGGTCCCCCTTCACCGGGATCATATGGTTTCAACCTCTGACCATTAACCTTGAAGGTGTCGCCATTCTTCTCATTTAAAACACCAATACCACTTTTATGTTTCTTCAGTACCTTTTCATCTTCTAATTCTGGTGAAGCTCTCAGATCCTCCCACCTGTGTAGGTTGTATTTCCTCCAAGGGGTTTGTGTATCCAGCATAGCAAGCACTTCTTTTTCTTTTTCCTCATCCTTCTCCTCCATCTCTCTGACCGACAGACTAAGAACTCTTTCTAACGGTAATTCAGGAAACTTTCTTTGAATTGTGCTAGTTACAATTTGATCAATCACTTCCACAAAGTGGTTTGTACACATATTCTCTTTATGTTTCATAGTATCTCGGACATCAATTCTGAGCTCTTCATCATACACCTTTAGGGTCATGGTACCTTCCTCCATATCTATATTGCATCTCCCTGTTTCTAAGAAAGGTCTGCCCAGAATCAGAGGTATCTCTTCATCTTCTGGCATTTCCAAAATTACAAAATCAACAGGAAAAACAAATTTATCAACTTTGACCAGAACATCCTCAACTACCCCAAAAGGTCTCTTCACTGAGTGGTCAGCAAATTGAAGTGTCATTCTGGTATCTTGAACATTTCCAATTCCTAGCTTCCTGTAAATAGACAAAGGCATAAGGCTAACACTAGCCCCCAAATCAATCAGCGCCCTTTTAAAGGACCTATCTCCAATGGTACACGGGATAGTCACAGAACCTCTATCTGGCTTCTTCACTGGAATCTTCACACCCTGCAAAATAGCACTACAAGTTTCAGTTAGTATAACAGGGTCATCGTCAGTGGTGCGCTTCTTGGAGATGATGTCTTTCATGAATTTCGCATAGATAGGCATCTGCTCGAGTGCCTCAGGGAATGGAATATTGATTTCTAATTTCTTGAACAACTCCATGAATTTCTGAAAATTTTTCTCATCTTGCTTCTTCTTTTTGTTTCTTTGTGGGAATGGAAGCTTAATGATGGGTTTTGGTTCAGGAAGCTTTTCTTGTACCACCGGCAATATCACACTTTCTTCCTCAGGTGGTGTCTTGTTTTCTAGGATTTCCAAGTCCACTTCAAGCAACTGATCTTCTTCTTCATCCTTCTTCTTACGATCTTCAACATATCTTCCGCTTCTTGTTGTTACCGCACTCACATTATGGTGCTCCCTCGGATTTGTCACTGTTGCACTAGGTAATGCGCCCGGTGTTTGAAAATTTGTTATCTGTTGTGCTATCTGACCCAATTGAATCTCCAGATTTTTAATGGATGCATTGGTGCTCTTCTGATTATTCCTGGTCTCCTCCTGAAATTGCATATTCTGAGTTGCCATCTTCTCTATAGCAATCTCCCAATCCGCTTTCTTCGGTATTTGTTGCTGATAAGGTTGCTGTTGCGATTGATATTGTGGTTGATAAGGTGGTTGTTGTTGTGGAGGTCCTTGGTTCTGAATATTACCTTGCTGATCTTTCCAAGAGAAATTAGGATGATTTTTCCACCCCGAATTATATGTATTTGAGTAGGGATTATTTTGCCTCAGGTAATTTATAGCTTGCACTTTTTCTGCGGTTGCAACACAATGCATGGTAAAGTGTGGTCCACTACAAATCTCACAAATCATGGTCGGAACCGGTTGAACTTGAGCAACAGTCTGGGTACCTAAATTCATCGCTTTCAATCTTCTTTCAACCTCGGCAGCAATCTGGTCTTCCATTTTCACTACCTGATTTGCTAATTTCAAGTCAATTTTTCCCTCTGGCTGATTCACAGTACGGTCATATAATTCCAAATGCTCATTCGCTACAATAGCTTCGATGATATTTTTGATACCGGTTGCTGTTGAAAAATTAGATGAGCCACCAGCAGCTGTATCAATGAGTTGCTTAGTCTTCATCTTCAGCCCGTTTACAAAATTCTGCATTTGTTCAGTTTCATCTAGATTATGTGTAGGACATGCAACTAAACATCTCTTGAATCTTTTGTATGCATCTCCAAGTGTCTCTCCGTCTTTCTGTTTAAAATTCACAATGTCATACCTCTTACGGATATACACAGACGCAGGAAAATACTCGTTCAAGAATGCTGTTTCCATTTGTTGCCAAGTAGTAATGCTTCCTGCGGGTAGGGAATAGAACCATTCCTCAGCGTCCTCAGATAACGTGAATGGGAACATGACCAATCTCTTTGCCTCTTCAGAATGCCCATCAACTTTTAATGATGTAGTCATAGTCAGAAACCTCTGCAGATGCTTGTTTGCATCCTCATTGATCTTTCCTGCAAAAGGTTTGCTTTCTAACTGACGGATAGTTGAGGGGTGTAACTGGAAGTGAGCAACATTAACAGGTTGGTTAACAATGGTCAACCGCACTGCTGGGTTATTCTGTCTGCCATAGTCACCTAAAAGTCTTTCCGCTGGGGGTGGGTCTGCAGCCATGTTTACAGTGTCTGGATGTGAATCTGTGTCTGACTCAGATTTTTCGGAGTGAACAGAGACTGGTGTGCCAGGTGTGACCGGTTCTTCGGTGTTAGAGTTTGCCAGTTTCTTTCTTCTAGCTTCTCTGAGCTTTGCACGCAATGTTCTCTCTGGTTCTGCGTCAAAATGAAAATCAGCTGAGGCCTTACCTCGCATACACAGATTAGAAAGAAATTAGTTATAATAACAATAAAAATAAAAATAAAAATTAGCACTAAATAAAATTTTGGATGCAGAGCAACAAAATTCTAATTGAAAATAAATTAATAAACTCTATTATCTTTGGCAGTCCCCGGCAACGGCGCCAAAAACTTGATGGGAAAATAGCAAGTGTACTATTGTTCTCACTGTAGTAATAAAAGGGAAATTCCCCGTTTGTCGATCTCAAGGACTGCTTGACGATACAGAGTTTATAGATTGTTTCAATTAGACAAAAGCCTTTGGTTTTTGTGTTTTGAGTAATTATATTACCAATTGCAAACAAATAAAATAAGTAAAAAGGTTGAATGAGATACAAGTGAGAGAAGATTGCTAGGGTTCGGTGAATAAAACTTCCTATAACAGATATAATTTATGAAGGCTTAGACAATATTCCTGTCCAATTAATTCCGGTCCTCAAGGGTATCTATTCCTAATTCCTTAGTGAAAGACCTTTGATTATGTAACCTAATTACTATGTCCATAAATAATTAAGTTCATACTCAAGCATTCAAATATCAAGAATTACCGGTCAGATAGAAAATCCCTAGTCCTAGGTTATTTTTACTATCCAAAGTTCTTATCTAGATCAATGAATAATCGCTGTCCAGCTTAAACTATTCATATTAATCATCATTCGTTGGTCCGACGAATAAAGCATAAAGAACGGTAATAAGAACAAATCAATGGAAAAGAAGAAATAGTCAATGCACTCATAAACATAAAATCTATCACATTCAGAATCAGGGTCACCCCCTAGCAATGGGGGGTTTAGCTACTCATAATCGAAATAAAAACAAAGATTAACATTATTGTCATTACAGAATTTCGTGAGGAATCAATCTTCAATCGTCGGAAAACTCTTGAACATAAGAATCCTCTAATAATCGTAGAGTCTCCAGCTCTCAAAACGCGTCTCTTCTCTCTCCAAAATCGTCCAACCCTTGAAAAATCGTTTTCTCCCCCTCTAAATAGCTATTCAGTTGGGCTTTTCCTGATTCTGGGCTTGATATGCGTAGTGCCCAGTCTCATACGCGTATTGCCTAGTCTGGTACGCGTATCGCACGTAAGACAGCCTCTGATACGCGTATTGCCCAGTCTGGTACGCGTATTGCCCAGTCTGGTACGCGTATCACCAGTTTGGTACGCGTATCACCAGAGGCTTGTCTTTTGGCTTGATTTTCAACCCCTCTGGTCATTTGCGTATGCTACGCGTACTGGGAAGGTCCATACGCGTATCATGTAAGGCCATACGCGTATGGACAGCAAGTTCTTCAAGAATTGATTTTTTCTTCTGTTTTCTTGCTCGGGCTTAATTTCGCATCTGACGTTTGATTCCCTGAGCTTCCAGACTAGTTTTTTACCTGCTAACATACCCAAAAGTGTAAAATATCCTCAAGAAATTCATAAGTAACAACACACTTCATATTATAGAATTGAGCTTATATCTAACTAAAAATGCTTCAGTTTACGCAGTTTACCTGACTTATTTACGGTTAAATAGTGGAATGTCTAGCATAAATGGTGACTGATCAGTTCACCTCTTGAAATCATATGTAGATGATTCAAGTGATTCCTTTGGAATAAGGCAACAAAGTAAATAAGCAAATGAGCAAAGCAAATGGATACCGGATGCCAATCAATGGACTTATACCAATCTCACAAACAAACATGGATACCGGATACCAATCAATGGATTTACACCAATCTCCTAAAACAAACATGGATATCAGATGCCAATCAACTGGACTTATACCAAGCTCCTAAAACAAAAGAAACAATGATACCAGATGCCAATCAATGGACTTATACTAGTCTCACAAGAATGATCATAGGAAACAAATGTCAATAAATGGACTTACAATTGACTCCTCACATACAACAAACAAAACAAGTGCAATGAGCAAAAGGAAACAAGTTGCCAATAAATGGTCTTACACTCGACACCAAGGAAATAGGATGCCAATAAATGGTCTTAGTCCCAACTCCTTCCAAATCATAGGAAACAATGGCCAATAAATGGACCTACAATTGAATCCTCAATGGACAAACAAAGATGTCACAAAGATATGAACAATGATCATGCAATGATGTACAATTAATGATGATAAATGCACAGAGGCACACATAAGCAGATAGGCACAGATGAATCAAGCAATCAGACAGACAAGTCAATTAGCACACACTATACAAAAGCAATTAGGCTCAAGCAAGGTTAGACTTTACAGTCAACTGGAATGGGGTAAGTTGTGCTCTTAACCCTAACATTGAGAGTTAGGGTAAAGCAGATGAAATGGAGATGAGGGGTGTGCCTCATAGCTTCTATCCCTGGCCTGGGAGAGCTTTAAACCATAGAAGGTGTGAGAGTTCAGAAAGTAGGAACTCTTCTCCACAAGTGATTTGACTCTATAAGATCTTGGGTTAATGTCCACAATGCATCAACATGTTATGTGAGCAAAGGGATGACACACTGAATAGCAAGAGATGGATTACACATCTCTTTTATCTGCCAATTGCCTCACAAGAGGACTTTTCTTGCTTAGCACAAAATTAAACACACAAGAACATGGCCTCTTAAGGAGGGCTTCAGACAGGTGCCTGCCCAAGTAACAGGACAGTGTAACACCTCAAAATTTGCCCTCCTCTCTTGGGACTAGCTTTGCATTTTTGCATATCATTTGTAGGTCATTAGTCATTGCATATTTGCATATCATGTGGCTACATAAGCAAGTCGTCCTCCTAGGTCTTGATCAGAGGATAAGAGGTCGAGATTCAAGCTGAGGGTTCATTGGATTGATCATTAATCATCTGAGGATGTGTGGTACAAATTAGGGTTTTTGATTCTCAAAGAGATTGGTCTTCATCTTGGTTGAAATGATACACCATCATCATCATGGTCTTGTTATCATCCAAGAGATTCAAGAGATTGACCAGATACCTTGAGAGTAGAGTTTTGACCTCTGGTCAACCCTAATCAGTTGAATCATCTGCATTGGGCCAATCAGGGCTTGGCAAGGAGATGGGGCCTACAATGGATATGGTGATCATCATGTGATTATTTTGAGCTTATGGAAGCTAGGGTTTCATCATTGAGCTATTTCATCAGGAGTTTGAGGCTCAACTTGGTCAGTGCATAGCCAGATTCATCTGTCAACCATAAAAAAGTCAACTGAGGGCTAGGAGATGGAGGAATGGTTTGAGACACTTCATTCATGTCCAAAAGAGGTTTATTCATCATGTCAAACATCTACCTTGAGGATTTTGAAGCCAGATCAAGAGTTTCCCAAATGGAAAGTGATATGTAATTTGAAAGTTTCCAAAGAATGGCAAGTTTTGGACCAACTTCAGCGTGACTTTACAACATCAAAAAGGCTTCAAATGAAATTTTGTTGAACATGAAAGTTGTAGATCTTTCTCTCCCATTTCCAAAAAGTCCAAGATCATGAGAATCGGATGAACGGTTGAGGAGATATGATCAAATTACCACCGAGCATGCATGGCAAAATTTTCCATGTATCGATACATACGAATTTCGCATCGATGCGTGCAAGGCAAAAAGTGCTATGTATCGATGCATATGAGTTATGTGTCGATGCATACTGTTAAAAAGTGCTATGTATTGATACAAACGAGTTATGTGTCGATGCATATTGTTAAAAAGTGCTATGTATTGATACAAACGAGTTATGTGTCGATGCATACTGTTAAAAAGTGATATGTATTGATACAAACGAGTTATGTGTCGATGCATACTGTTAAAAAGTGATATGTATTGATACAAACAAGTTATGTGTCGATCCATACTGTTCAAAAATGCTATGTATTGATACGTACGAGTTATGTATCGATCCGTACTGTTAAAAATGTGCTACGCATCGATGCATACGAGCTTGGTATCAATACATAACTCTGTTTTGATCATGCATTGGCTACTGTTCACGTCCATATTACTTCATGCACCACTAATTTTCGAGTTTTGTCAAAACACCTCATTTTTGCCAATTACCATTAACCAAGCTTAATTAACATTTTCAGTGTGATTAAGACTTCATATAAATACCATAATCATAACAGAATTTGAGAGGTTAATCATTTTTTGACATTTCACAATTTCAGATCTAACAAACTTTCCCTCCAAAAACCTCTCAATTTTCTCCAAATCTTTTCACACTTTTTCATCATTTTTCATTGCAAATTCATCAATCTTCTTGCTGTTTCTTGCTTGATCCTTCTTCTGCAGGACTTATAGAAGATCTGTTTCAACAAAATCGTGGCAAAGCATTGGAGATTTGGAACTGTCATCATCAAGTTCATCCATGGCTTCTTGATCATTCTCAAAGCTGGTGCATAATTGAGCCGAGACATCCATTCCAATCAACTTCTACATCATTAAACTGCATCTGTTTTGGCATTGGAGACCTTGAAGCTCACGATTCAACAGCTGTCATCATCAAGAGGTTAGAACTCGATTTCCATCATTCTCAAAATCATGATGTGGCTTGTGTAGATCTAAGTTCATAGAGTAGCATGCAACTTGTAGAATTGATTTTGATTGAGTATTGAGATAGAAATCTCGATTTGAACATTTGATGTGAAACCTTTTTTTGTTCGATCCGGCTAGCACAGTTAGAATTAGGTTAAACGAAAGCCATATCCATGATGTACGTGCTTAGACGGTTCTATTGGTATATAGTTTGCTCGATTTGGTTGAAAAAAGTTCTTGAGCAATTTTCTGGAATTTTGATGTGTTCTTGGTGAAGAACACCTTCAGTTGCGTGTTTGATCTCGCGCTTGCCATTTCTGTTTTCAAATGTTGTTTCCCGCCGTTGCCTGGCCAATTGGAATGCGCCAACGCTTAAATGAGGCACGACGTCGTTTTGGTCTCGCGCTTCAATATTACCAGATTGCCATTATTCCATTTTAATTCATGTTTATTTCTTATTTCTTTTTCATCTTTATTTCATTTTTATCCATGATCTTAGAAAATTCATAGGAGATTCATTTCTTGTCCAAATTTTGTGAGGTTTTCTGCATGATTCTCCTTATGAGGTGTAGTTTTTAATGGTGATTTTTATGATTTTTGTGCACGTGTGAAAAAATAATTTGCTTAGGGATTGTTTGGATGTGTCACTTTTGTACATGTCTTTCCATATCACTCATGAAATGATGATGTTTCCAAATAAATTCATGAAATTTTTTGTGCTTATTCTGGACTCTTTGATGGTGATTTTGATGTGTAGTTTGTAATTTTTGGATCCCTGGTTGATGAGATATGAAGTTTTGAATAGAGGTGTGACAATTTGTGTCACACCAAGCTTGATGAACTTCACGATTTTATTTGATGTGCTTAGGGACATTGGATTGAGCCAAATTTTTGCATGATTGAGCATATGAATGTTGAGAATACATGTGAATTTTTCTGGATTTATTGATGGCATTTCCTATTTGATTGGAATTTTTCCCTCTGTTTGGTCATTTTGTTGGTTTTTTGTGACACATGTGGGTATTTGATTTGTGAAATTCTGGTCATTGATTGTATGAGTGTGAAATTTGGTATGAGCATTGTAGACACATTATAGGTCATTGTGGTTTTAATCCCATTCATTTATCATGTATTGTCACTGTTTTATGATTTTTGGAAGTTGATGTTTGTTTGGATACCATGTGTTGGCTTGCTTGAACTTGTCTGAACTTTATGAATTTAATTTCCATACTTCCATTGATCCAAATGAGCTGAAAATTGATATGCTATTCATTGAATGTGTCCTGTTTAGGTTGGAATTTTTGTGGAATTTATTGAGCTGTTTTGATATTGATTTGATTGAGATCATTCTGTTTGCTCTAATATGTTGCAAAAATGCATAGTTTGTGATGTTTTGTATGTGAAATGGATTTGGTGCATAGTTTTGGTGTGATACCAATTGGATTTTCTTTTTGCTTGATAAATCTTGGTTTTGGTTGATTTTCACTTGCTGTTTTGAATTTTTCATCCCCTTTGGACCCTAGGCTTGGCCTAGTGGTCTTGTTTCTCACTTTTGAATTGTGTTTCAGGTTGAGATGCAAATGCCTTAAGGAGAAAAATGCAAGTTGATTGAATTGAGTTTGGTTGCTTGTTGTAAACTAACTTGTGTGTTTTGTAGGATGCTTGGCTCAATTGAATTGATTGTGCTTTGCACATTGCATTGGTTGACTGTATATATTAACTGTTTGACTTTTGCTGTTTAATGTTGGTTTGTCTGGGATATTGACTGTGCTTGATTGATTCCAGGTACCATAGTCGCTTGAGTTCTTTAAGAACTTGCTGTGCTGCTGCTTGGTTGTATAAAAACCAGTTGAGGTAGACTCTCTTGTCTCCATGTAGTCTGGAAGACCTGGCTTGTTATTTAGCCAGGCAACTGTCTGAAGTCCTCCTTAAGAGGCGATGTTTGTGATTGTTTACTTTTGTCCCCAAGCAGGTAAAGACCTCTATGAGGCAATTGGCGGAACCCAAGGGATATGCAATCTATCCCCCGCTATTCTGTTGAGTCGTCCCTCTGCTCACACCACTGTGTTGATGCATTGGGACATTAACCCAAGATCTTGTACATTTGTACAGTCGAGTCAGAGTCTTGAGCGTAGAAGGGTTCCTCCTTTCTGGACCCACGCTCCTTTGTCTGAAGCTCTCCCTGGCCAGGGATAAGAGCTGTGAAGTCTGATCTTCACTTACCTTTCATCTGCTTCACCCTGACTCTCAATGTCAGGGTTAAGAGCGAACACTACCTTGTACAGTTGACTTGCCTCGGCAGTCCACCCTTGTTTGAGCCTCACTTGACTGGATATAGTGTGTGCTATGTGAAATGTTTGTTTTATTTTGATTGATGCTTGCATGCTTGTTTTTCCTGGTTAGGATTAGCTTGCTGTTGTGCAAGTAGATAGAAACCACAACATAGGGCAATGATGCATGATAACACTAGGCTCGAGTACAGCTCCCTAGTAGTGTGTCTCCCTTGGTTTCTGGCTAGAATTTCTTTCCCGTTCAGGGGAACTACGTCGCCCTGATCCTCATACCAGATGAGGTACGTAGGCAGGAAACCGTGCGAGGTCTCTCCGGGCACTTTTTTTTCTTTTTTGTGTGTATTTGCTTGTTTGCTTGTTACCCCTCTCGTGTGTCAGGATATGGATGTAAGCCCAGCGATTGGCTGTCCATATCCTGAGTGTGTTTGTTTGGTTCGGAAGCCGATGTAAGTCCAGCGATTGGCATTCGGGTTCCAGGTTTGCCTGTGTTTGTGTGTGTCTTGTTTGGCGTGCGTGAGCCGAATTACGGCAGCTCTGATTCTCGTTCCAAACGAGATACGTAGGCATAGGATGCGATGTCCTAGCGAGCCCTCTTCCTCTTAACCCCACCTGTGTTGTCTTCGGTGCGTGTGTGTGTGATGTCTGTTTGTTTAGCAACCTTTTTCTTTCTTTTAGAGCGTGGATCCCGTCGAGTACGACGGACGTGAGGGGTGCTAATACCTTCCCCTTGCGTAACCGACTCCCGTACCCTTTCTCTTTGGTCGCGAGACCATTTCCTTTCCAGGTTTACTCTGAGCGTTTGCTTTCCCTCTTTGGGATAAATAACGCACGGTGGCGACTCTGTGTTGTTTTTGTTTTAGCCCGCCGGTTGTTTTTCGCGGATGCGACAGACGGGTCTTCCAGACTACATGAAGAAGAGAGATTATACCTAAGTGGTTAAGCAACCAAGCAAAAGCAAGTTCAAATTGAACTTAAACAACTTATGTACCTGTGGAAACATCAAACAAATCAGTTCAACTATATAGACAAACAGACAACATCAATATCAACAGTCAAACCCAATAAGCAAAGGCATAAGCCACAAGTCAAGCTCAAATGAGTTAACAACCCTACAAAACACACAATGTTAGTAGTCAAAAGTAAACATCAAATTCTCAAGTGATGGAGCATCATGAACCATATAACTTGGATGTTCAACCTGAAATCAAAGCTCAAACATGAGAGGCAAACCACTAGGTCAAAGCCTAGGGTCAAAGATGGATGAAAAATTCAAAACAGAAGCTGAAAATTAACATGAATCAACTTCAAACACATCTTGAAACAATCCAAAATGTCTCACATCAATATCAATAACCAAATCCATTTCATGATCAATTGAAGTTCAAGACAATTTTAAAGCTCAAATGTGACCAACCAGAATGAAAAATCTCAATTAAATCAGAAATCAATCAAATAATTCCAAGAAAATTCATGCTCATTCACAACATCCATAACAAGCATCATATAAAAAATCAGAACAATTGGAATTCATTTGGCAAGGCAAACACATCACATAAGATGAATAAGCAAAGGTATGACACAAATTGTCACACCTACCTTAACATGATCATAAAACAGCAATGACACATGATAAAAATACCAAATCAACACCAAAATGTCAGGTAATATGTCTAGTTTCAACATGTAAAATTTCAGATTCATTGGATTAAAAATGAGCATTTCACAAATGATATGGCAAGGCAAGGACAAGAATGGACATGTGTTCAAGTCTCTAGCACAAAATAATTTCTAGCCGTGCATAATTTATGGAAAAATGATCATAAAATACTAGACAAAAAATGCAACATAATCCAAAAAACCACATATTTTTTGGATGATTATTCAATTAGATATGATTTTTGGAAGATGGAGAAAAAATAAAAAAATGCATGAGGCATAGCATATGAATGAATGGAGGGAAAAGAAATAATATGAAGCATATTTGAAATAATGCAATGGCACGGAATCGAACAGATGCACAATTTGAATGCTGGCGCCAAACTGAATGAAACGCGGCGTTTCATTAATCTACATGGCATGGTCAAGCTTATGTGGCAAAGTCAAACGCGCGTGAACCAACCAAAATGCAAGCGTGGCACGGATGTGGACCAATACATGTTGATATACGTACAAACACATGCAAAACGCAGGAAAATCATTTTGAAAGATCAAACGCGTTTCTGGAAATGAAATTCATCATCTTCATCGTGTTCATCATGCACAGTGCCAGGCTCAAGAACAAAAATTCTCAGAAATTAAAATCAAACATATCATCATGTAGATCTTGCAACATAGAGCACAAATCCACTAATAACTAAGCATGAATCAAAGCAACAAGATCAAATCGAAGCAATCAAGTTTCACACATGGAACTTTAAATCAACATAACTAACTCAATTTGGCATGAAAATTTGTGATTCAAAGCTCAGAATACTCAGCAACACAAGATCTATAACAACATCATAATCATTTTAAGAATTAGAGAGATCGATTCAATGACCTCTTGAAGAAGCAGAACTGGAATTGGTGTGTTTCAGGCTTTGCAATGCTCCAAACCTCCTCTACAATGCTTGTACAGATGATTGGATGAAGAATTGAGGCTTAATTGTGCACGACCTCTCCAAAATCAGATTTCACCATTGATGAGTTCAAGCTTCAAGCTGCTTCAAACAGGCACGAATTGCTATGGATCTTCCTTCAAGCTTGCTCAAAGATGCTTCCAGATGATGAATTGATCAAGAAAAGTAGAGTGTGTTTGAAGAATTTGAAAGAAAAAAGTGAGAGAAAATTTTTGGTGTTTGGATCTAGATCTGAAAATTGTGATGGTTCTTCGCTGAAAACAGTTAGGGTTTGTGTTATATACCTCTCCCTAATCATGCTCCTAATCATGTTTAGGCAATGGTAATTGGATTTAGCAAAAAATAAGGTGCATATGCAAATTAGGATTTTCACCCTATGCATGAAAATGCATGGTGAACAGTACACGAAAATGCATTTGAATTCACTTAAAATTTCATTTTAGAGCCAATGGAAGTGGTGGAATGTTCAAATAATGCACCAATTTTAAACTTCACATTTTCCCTCCAAAAATCAAGTGAATTGGCAAATGTCCATATGATGATAATTGATGAAATGCAATGCATGATTTGGAAACTAGAGGTTAAAAGGAGAATTTAGCAAAAAGAACCACTTGAATTGGAGTTTTGGTTGAGAAGTTATGCCCATTTGAAGTTCAATGTATACTTTACCATGTTTTGATCACATCTCCTTAACCACACATGAGAAATTGATGATCTTGGACTTTTTGGAAATGGGAGAGAAAGATCTACAACTTTCATGTTCAACAAAATTTCATTTGAAGCTTTCTTGATGATGTAATTTGAAGTTGAAGTTAGGTTAAAACCTTTCCATTTTTGGCAAATTCAAATTATAGGTCACTTTCTAATTTTGGAAAGTTTTGACCTGACTTTATTTTCTTCAAGGTTGATGTTTGAAATGTCAAATGAGACTTGTTTGAACATGAATGAAGTATTTCTAATCACTTCCCACCTCCAAATCCAACTGTTGACTTGGCAGTTGACTTTCTAGGTCTTCAGATGACCTGGCAATGTTCTGATGAAATTCAAGCCTCTACCACTTGGGATTTTGATTCAAAATGATATCATAGCTCATGTAAGCTCTTGTGAATGATTGTGGTGTCCAAATTCTCAAGAATGGCCACCATCTATTGCTCAATGACTGTCTTTGACTGCTTTGACTGTTGGTTGCTTCATCTGCAAGACAAAGGTTAAATGACATATTTTTGTACTTTTGGTTATTGGTAAAAGGAAAAGCAATGATATACAAATGCAAAACATGCTTGGTGATCAAGAAATCACTTTCAAAAAGATAATCCACCCATAGGGAAGAAAGCAAGGTGCACAGTGATCCTTGAGGCAATGATATGATATGATGTCATGAGGAATCTTAGGGACAAAATTGGGGTCTTACAGATGCCCCTATTTAAGGTCATTCTAGCCGGAGAAATGAAGTTTAGAAATCTTCATCTCGACGCGGTAGAATGGGCTTAAATAACAGTAATGAGACAAATTTGGTCCCTAAGAGACCTCATGATGCAGATGTATGCATGTAAAAGAAACAACACTCTGTGGGGAATACTGGTCCACAAAGAAAAGACGATCCATCGGAGTAATGCACTCACCAGGAACAGAGACTCTAACAGGACTCTCATGGGGATAAGAACAAGAAAAAGAAGTGCGTGAGCAGGACACGACTCTGAATTAGGGGACAAAACTGACACTGCGTGAACAAAGCACGACTGGACTGGAGACCTCACTGGGGAGTGAAGGACTCAAACAGGGAAAAGAAAAATTCCAAAGGAAGACACATCCATTGGAAAGACTCAAGCTGACTCAAATTATCCACAAAGGATACTTCGGATAAAAATCCGGACTCGGACCAGGGAAAAGATTCACAAAGAACCTCCCTGCCGGGGAAAAATGCATATATTGGGGAAAACGCCAATACAGCAAGAGGGTAAAATCACAACAGGAAACTCCACTGGAGAAAATGTCTAACAAAGAGACTCTCCTGGAGAAGCAACAAAGAAATGAGGTGTTACCGGTATAAGGGTAACAAACTCAGGAAGAAAGAATATCTAAGACCGGTATAAGGGTGAGAGATATCAATCAACCAAACATCTGAGAAAGACCTGAAAAAGGTACATCAACTCAGGAAAATCTGACTCCACAGGGGACCAAGGTCATAATAGGGAGCAGAAAGGAAGGAACACCAGGGATACCGGTTACTGGGTATATAATAGGTGACCGACCAAAACGTGAATTGGTATATATGCCAAAACACTCATCATCCGAAAGGAGGGCTTGAAAAGCAAATCGACTTACAGGATGGACATTCGACTCCACAACGGGAAAATGAATCTTACTCAGCTGGGGACACAAACCCAAAAAGCGCATGAGATATAATACCCATTACCGTCAGAACGTGGATAGTATACTCGCATGAGATATATTATCTATTACCGTCAGAACATAGATAACATACTCGCATGGAAGGAAACACCAGGGCTACCGGTTACTGGGTATATAATAGGTGACCTACCGAAAACGTGGATTGGTATATATGCCAAAACACTCATCATCCGAAAGGATGGATATTCGATTCTGCAAAGAATACGAACCTTACTCTAATGGGGAAAATCAACAAAGGATTTCCAACCAAAGAGTGAAAGAGATATATTATTCATTACCGTCAGAACGTGAATAATATACTCGACAAGGAAGAGACACCAGAGATACCGGTTACTGAGTATATAATAGATGGTCAACCAAAAAGAGAGACAATCGTTACCAACAACAACAGGGTAAACGAAAGACAACTCACAGGGGATAAATTGCAAGCATCCGACAATTATCCAAGAAACAAAGAATATTCGATTCCGCACAATGGAACACGAATCTTACTCGACTGGGAAACACAACAGGCTTCGACTGAAGAGTGCATGAGATATATTATCCATTACCGTCAGAACATGGATAACATACTCGCATGGAAGATTATCCACAACCGGTTACTGGGTTAATAAAGGATAAATCAACCGAAAAGAAAGGCATCGGGATACCAAAACTAGGTATATAATGATGACCAATCAAAGGGGAGCAACAACATTACCACAAAAGGGTAAATGAAAGACGACTCGCTGGGGATGAATTGCATAAACAACAATTATCCACAAGGACTTGCTGGGGATACAATTGCTAGCAAACGACAATTACCCAGGAGCAAGGAGGGAATATCAACATCGGATATTGAATGAAGATAACCACAAAGAGTAACCATCATCGGTTAGGATGAACAACAAGGTTAACTCTGCAAAGGGGAGATATTAGGGTTTACGACTACCGAATACGGGGTAGAATACCAAATTCTGGCTGAGGAAGCAAAAGGTTTACCACTACCGACTACTGGGTAGCAAACCAAAGACTCAGCTGGGGATAGGGTGAATGATTGTCGATTACTGAGCAATTATTCAACTTATTCCACAAAAAGCGCAGACTCCGTTGGGGATAAAACCGCAATAGCACAAAATCCACCATCAACCAGAACGAACCACAAAGGTTACCTCTGCTAGGGGAAAAGAGATAGGACTTACAACTACCGAATACGGGGTAGTAGCCAACAACTCTGATGAAGATAAAAAGTAGGGTTTACATCTACCGAATACTGGGTAGAAAACCAACAACTCCGCGTGGGGAATGAAGGAAATCACAAATCCGCACGGGAACAAAAATGGGGTTTATAAGAAACCACAAACTGCTGGAGAGCAGGAAAATAGGATTTACGACTACCGACTACTGGGTAGAAAACCAATGACTCTCGCTGAGGAAGAAAAGGTATATCACCACAAATTCCGCCAAGAAGCAAGGAACATAGGACTTACAACTACCGGTATAAGGGTAGAGGCCCAAAAGATTCTGCTGCGGATAAAAGAATTATTGCCGGTTACTGGGCAATTCATTCATTTATTTCACAGGGAAGCACAAGAAACGGTTGACAAATGCCAATTCGGGATCAAGCCGAAAAGACAGACTGAATCAAGACTCGTCCTTTGAGGATATAACTCAATAGGAAGATCCATCCCAATATATGTGTTGGGAGGAAACGGAAGAAACCGTCATCTACGAGGATATATCTCAGTGGGGAACTGTAGACGGAGAGGCAGACACTTTCTGCTTATGGGGCTGACTCTATATTGAGAGATTTAAACACCCGACATCTGCTTGGAGAGATCTATTGGAGAGATCTTTATCACCATAGCAGGGAACAACAAACAAGAGATATATGGCAAAAAATGCAACATGAATATCTGAATGTTTATGATTATGCATGAATATGCGTGATTTATGTTTGATGAATGCTGACAAAACAGACATTTCTAACACAAACAGGCCCAGGGATCAAAAGCCCGGTACTACACTTCCAGAGGAAAAATCCCAAGGAAAGCCAATCTGCTGGAGATCTATATGCTAAAAAGCAAAGATCTGCGGGGAGGCAAAAGATCAGAGATAATCAGGGAAACCACAAAATCTCTGAGTGATGGATCAACAATCAACCCAACTGGCGTACAGAAAGTCACAACAAGCATAAACAGCCACAAAGACAAATCTGTTGGGGAAAGGGAACTCCCGAGGTATCTGCAGGGGGATTCTCAGTATTGACTGAGAAACAAAAGTTCACTGCACAAGCGAGAACTGCCACGAAAGCAACTCCACATAACTCCGCTGGGGAACAACCCACAAAGGGAGAACAGATCATCCATGTAGAATCTAACTACACAAGCAACTCTACTGGGCATACTGTCAGCCATTCCATCGGGGACAAACCCACTGAGGGAAACAAAGATCACACAAGTAGATTCTGCACACAAGCCACTCTACTGGCGATCAAAAGCATCAGGAAATAAACCAAATCTCTGGATGATGGATCACCAACCGACCCTATTGGGGACAACAACTCTGGCGGGGATCCTGACTCTGTTGGGGACTCTGGGGAAATCACACAGATATAATCCACCATACCACAAATCTACTGATGGCTTTACTGGGGAATCCACTGGGGATGAGGAGGAGAGCTGGGGATCAACCACCAAATGCTAAACCTTCCACGAGGAAACCAACAACTGCCGAGGAGGAAAATAAACACTGCTCTGCTGAAGGGATAAGAGGTGGAAACCTCAACAAACGCTCTGATAGGGAGGAATATAGCATAAAATGCAGTATATCATATCAACACCTCTGCCAGTGACTGTGCTGAGGAAAGTGGTAAAGTACCGGGATGTCAACCCACTTACCACTGAATCTTCCAAAGGAAAATATCCATGCTGGGGAGAGAATACTGTTGGAGAGGACTATGAAGTCTCAACAACCACTCTGCTTAGGGAACAACCCTAACAAAAGCTCTGCTTGGGGAACAACCCCAACAACAAAACCTGGAGAAAGAGGATACAACCAAGCCAGGAATATGAACAAATGTCTTACCCGTTGGAAATCATGCCACCCTTGGGAGAGCACTGAGAAATTCTTAAGTATCCTTTCATCATTGTGAATGTTCACTTTGTTTAAAACAACAATTTGAAAAAAAATATTTGTTTAAAACAATGATATTTTATCAATTAAAACATGCAAAACATTTGTTGAATTGAAACAAATAAGAGTGCAAATAATTAGATAAAAGTTCAAATTGATTTGATGGAATGGTAGCCTGCAAATGGCAAGACTCCATAGATCTGTACAAATTTGAAATCAGTGATATATATTGGAAGAGGGCTACATTGAACATAATGATCCTTTCTCTACCAATTTGAATCTCGATGTATTCGAAGCTTCAGTTGACGACGAATCGAGAATCTCTGACGAAAAGACAGTTGTGGAACAGAAAGTCTTGTCAGGATGCAGTTACTTGCCAAATCCCTATTTTTTGCCTAGATTACCCCAGGGTGAGGTACTCAATCTAGCGGGATGCAAATATTCTTTTTTAAGTCTCTAACTTTTGCTTGGATCGCCCTTTCGGGTTTTCCACCGAGACGTTCATTTTTGCCTAAGCCGCCCTTTCGGGTTTTCAACTTAGCGAGCTATTCTGTTTTTTCATATACTTTTTTTTAGGCAAAGTATTTCTTGACTGCATCTGAATTCACAGGACGAGTGAAATCCTCCCCATCCATTGTTGTAAGCATCAGAGCTCCGCCTGAAAAGGCTCTCTTAACAACATATGGACCCTCATAGTTTGGAGTCCACTTCCCCCTGGAATCGGGCGCGAAAGACAAAACTTTCTTGAGCATGAGGTCACCTTCTCGGAACACACGAGGCTTGACCTTCTTGTCAAATGCTTTCTTCATTCTCTGCTGATATAACTGACCATGACACATGGCAGTCAATCGCTTCTCTTCAATCAAATTCAGTTGGTCATAACGACTCTGAATCCATTCAGCATCAGTCAACTTGGCTTCCATCAAGACTCTCATTGATGGGATCTCCACCTCTACTGGGAGAACAACCTCCATGCCGTAAACAAGAGAGAAAGGGGTTGCCCCTGTTGAAGTGCGGACAGATGTACGATATCCATGCAAAGCAAATGGCAGCATCTCATGCCAATCTTTGTACGTAACTGTCATCTTCTGGATGATCTTCTTGATATTCTTATTAGCAGCTTCAACAACCCCATTCATCTTTGGTCTGTAAGGAGAGGAGTTATGGTGTGCAATCTTGAACTCATCGCACAACTCTTCCATCATCTTATTATTCAGATTAGATCCATTATCAGTAATGATCTTATCTGGCACACCATAACGGCAAATCAGCTGATTCTTGATAAACTTCACAACCACCTGCTTGGTCACACTCGCATACGAAGCGGCTTCAACCCATTTGGTGAAGTAATCAATTGCTACGAGAATAAACTTGTGTCCATTGGACGCTTTCGGTTCAATCATGCCGATCATGTCGATTCCCCACATAGAGAAAGGCCATGGTGATGAAATCACATTCAGAAGTGTCGGAGGAATATGAATCTTATCCGCATAAATCTGACACTTGTGGCATTTCTTCACATATTTGCAGCAGTCAGACTCCATTGTCAGCCAATAGTAGCTTGCTCTCAACATCTTTCTAGCCATGGCATGTCCATTGGAATGAGTACCAAATGAACCCTCATGGACCTCAGTCATCAACAGGTTTGCTTCGTGTCTATCCACGCATCTGAGCAAAACCATGTCAAAATTTCTCTTATAAAGCACTTCACCGCTGAGGTAGAAACTGCCTGACAACCTTCTTAAAGTTTTCCTATCTTTCACAGATGCCCCAGGAGGGTAGACCTGGTTCTGGAGGAAATTCTTGATATCAAAATACCAAGGCTTGTCATCATTCATTTCTTCAACTTCAAACACGTGAGCCGGTCTATCCAAGCGCATCACGGCGATGTTGGGAACTTCATTCCAATACTTGACCATAATCATTGAAGCAAGCGTAGCAAGCGCATCTGCCATCCAATTATCCTCTCGAGGAATATGATGAAAGTCAACTTCCATAAAGAACGTTGAAATCCTCCTCGCATAGTCTCTATACGGAATGAGACCAGGCTGATTCGTCTCCCATTCACCCTTGATCTGATTGACAACCAGGGCCGAATCACCATAGACATCAAGATGTTTGATTCTCAAATAAATACATTCTTCCAATCCCATAATACAGGCCTCATACTCAGCCATATTATTCGTGCATTTGAAAGTTATCCTTGCTGTAAACGGAATATGCGTGCCATGAGGAGTGATAATTACTGCCCCAATTCCATTTCCATACTGAGTCACAGCGCCATCAAACACCATCGTCCATCTGGAACCAGGTTCCGGACCTTCATCAAGTGTAGGCTCATCACAATCTTTCATTTTCAAATACAGAATCTCCTCATCTGGGAAGTCATACTAAACAGACTGATGATCTTCAATCGGCTGGTGCGCTAAATGGTCAGCCAAGATACTACCTTTGATAGCTTTCTGAGCTCGATACTCAATATCATACTCAGATAACAACATCTGCCAACAGGCAATCCTCCCAGTTAAAGCAGGCTTCTCGAAGATATACTTAATTGGATCCATTCGGGATATCAACCAAGTTGTATGATTTATCATGTACTGGCGCAAACGCTTAGCAGCCCAAGCCAAAGCACAACACGTCTTCTCAAGCATAGAGTATTGAGACTCACAATCAGTAAACTTCTTACTGAGGTAGTAGATAGCAGATTCTTTCTTCCCTGATTCATCTTGTTGACCGAGGACACAACCCATCGAGTCTTCAAGAACAGTCAAATACATAATCAGAGGTCTTCCTTCTACAGGCAGAGACAAGATCGGCGGTTCAGACAAATATTCTTTGATACTGTCGAAAGCTTTCTGGCAATCCTCGGTCCAATCATGAGACTGATCTTTCCGGAGAAGATTGAATATCGGCGCACATGTGGCGGTCATGTGGGATATAAATCTGGAAATGTAGTTCAAGCGGCCAAGAAAACCTCGGACTTGCTTCTCAATTTTGGGTGCAGGCATCTCTTGTATTGCTTTGACCTTTGCAGGATCAACCTCAATACCTCTCTCGCTGACCACAAAACCCAACAACTTGCCGGAACGGACTCCAAATGTACATTTGTTCAGATTCAGGCAAGTCTGAACTTCCTTAGACGCTGAAAAAGCTTCAACAAATGTTCAACATGTTCAACCTCCGTTCGGGACTTAGCAATCATATCATCAACATAGACCTCTATCTCCTTGTGCATCATATCATGGAACAAGGTAGTCATAGCATGTTAATACGTGGCTCCGGCATTCTTCAAACCGAAGGGCATCACTCGATAACAGAATGTTCCCCAAGTTAACTGTTTCCAAATCTTCGAGATGCGGCTGAATGATCTTCTTCTCGTGCTCAAGGAGACGGGTAATCTCATCAGGAATCCCTTCAACATCATCTTCCTCTGCCTCGAATACAGGGAATTCAAAATTGGGAGATGGCGTTGGATCATTATGTTCAATGGGTTTTAGAATCAACCTGCATAATGATTTTGGTTAATGAAAAACTTTAGGATTTAAACAAGCAAACCATTATGCAGATGAAAAAGATTGCTTTTATTCTTGTTTTTATGGTTTTTTGTGATCACTGATTTCATGCAAAAGCAAAAAGTGAAAACAAATGGAAAAACAAATGTTTAACAATGCATTAATTGAATGAAATATCATTGTATAAATGCTTTGCCAACAATGTCATCACTTCTCCTTTTGGCATGGGAGAAGGGTTTTGAACAAAGTGAACCATTACTCTGATCTATGAATGACTTTAGGAACATCTACAGCGACCCAATTGTGGCAGACACCACCAGGTATGATAAAGTTGCTCAGATCCTCTGTATCCTCTTCCAAGATAGCAGCAGCTTCTTTGGCTTGGTCAGCATGGATGAAACCTCCACTCTTGAACAGCCCTTGCTCGTTGAATGCCCCTGAACAATAGCCAATGCCAGCCCGGGACTTGTTGTCTTCAAGCGCAATCATCTTCCCCAAACCAGCGACTGCACCACATTCAATGGCCAGTTTCGCATCACGGTAGGAAGCAAATGAAGGAGACTTCTTCTCAATTGGCTCAGCAATAGATAAAGCTTGGAAAGGAGTTCCAACTTCATCCTTAGCATCAATATATGAGAAAGAAGACAAGTGGCTAACCAGGAGAGCCTTTTCTCCCCCTACCACAACCAGTTTCTTATTCTTGACGAATTTCAGCTTCTGGTGTAGGGTGGATGTCACGGCGCCAGCCTCGTGAATCCATGGTCTACCAAGGAGACAACTATAAGATGGGTGGATATCCATTACCTGGAAGGTAACTTGGAAATCACTTGGTCCAATCTTGATTGGGAGATCAACTTCCCCAATCAGAGTCTTACGCGACCCATCAAAAGCTTTCACAACAACACCACTCTGCCTCATGGGAGGCCCCTGATATGACAATCTCGAAAGAGTGGTCTTTGGCAATACATTCAGAGATGACCCAGTGTCCACCAGCACGTTGGACATGGCATCAGTCTTGCAGTTCATGGATATATGTAAAGCCATGTTGTGGTCTCTTCCCTCCTCAGGGAGATCGGCGTCACAGAAACTCAAAGTGTTGCAAGCAGTAATGTTTGCAACAATACTGTCAAATTGTTCAATTGTGACATCATGATCAACATAAGCCAGGTCCAAAACCTTCTGCAGAGCCTCCCTATGGGGTTCTGAATTCAGAAGCAAAGATAGCACGGAGATCTTGGACGGCGTTTGTAGAAGCTGGTCTACAACGTTGTACTCACTCTTCTTGATGAGCCTCAGCATCTCATCACATTCTTCATTCACAATGCCACTCGGGCCAACAAAA
This sequence comes from Lathyrus oleraceus, assembly GCF_024323335.1. NCBI lineage: Eukaryota > Viridiplantae > Streptophyta > Magnoliopsida > Fabales > Fabaceae > Lathyrus > Lathyrus oleraceus. Next base: position 314,971,835 of record NC_066581.1, on the reverse strand, counting down.
GAAACAGGAGTCTTTTGTACAACGGAGGGTTTGGTAACAGCAAGTGCCGGATTCTAAACATTCACCGCAGTCCCAACCGGACGCTCAGCAGAATCAGAAGCAACATGAGGCTTCGGGGGTGCAGAAAACACACGACCACTACGGGTCAACCCGCTCACGTCAGCAATATTAACAACTGAAGTCGACGGCAACGACACTTCTTTCCCATCTTCCACAGCAACGGGATTATATCGGAAAGGGATAGCTCTGTCTGAAGAATAAGGCACAGGGCCTGCAGGCTTGATTACCAATGAATGAGAGACCTTCGGCTTGCTACCATCGTAACGGATGACAACAGGCTCGGGCAATTCGAACACAGGAGAAATAACATTCACTTCTGGTTCATCTTTATCAACATTTCGATTCTGAAGAATCTCTATGGTACCTTCATCCAACAGCTCTTGAAGCTCTCTTCACACTTGGCGACAACCCAATCTGTTAACAGAGCAGATACGGCATCTGTCATGGTCATGCTCCATATGACTGTATTGACACAGCAAACGATGTAACTCGACCAATGACTATCGAATATGGCTCACATATTTGACTTTATATTTACCAGGGCACCCCTGGACCATGTTCACTGATATCCCATGCTCGGGCAATGGGTTCTTCGTAACATTCGGGCCTGGGTCCTCGAAGCTCAGGATGCCGCATCGCATAAGGTCTTGAACCTTCGTTTTCAATGGATAGCAATTCTCAATATTGTGACCCGGAGCACTGGAATGATAAACAGAGGGTCTTGAACCTTATCAGAGGGTCTTTTGGATTTAGCATGGGATTGCACAGCATGTGCCTCCGTATCTTTCTTCTTTAACGCCCCATATCATTTAGAAGAGCCTTCATCTTTAGACAACCGTCCTTCCCGGACACCTTCCTCCAGACGCATCCCCATGTTCACCATCTCGGTGAAATCAGAGGGAGCACTCGCGATCATCCGCTCATAATAAAATGAACTAAGAGTCTTCAAAAAGATCTTAGTCATCTCCTTCTCTTCCAGCGGAGGAGTAATCTGAGCTGCCAGCTCTCGCCACCTCTGGGCGTACTCCTTAAATGTCTCTTTATCCTTCTGAGACATGGCCCTGAGCTGATCACGGTCAGGCGCCATATCAACATTATACTTGTACTGCTTGACGAAGGCTTCGCCAAGATCGTTGAAGGATCGAATGTTTGCACTATCAAGGCTCATATACCAACGAAGAGCCGCACCGGACAAACTATCCTGGAAATAATGGATCAGAAGCTGATCATTATCAGTCTGCGTAGACATTTTCCTGGCGTACATAACCAGGTGAGCGAGAGGGCAGGTGTTCCCTTTATACTTTTCAAAGTCAGGGACTTTGAATTTAACCGGAATCTTCACACCGGGAACCAGGCAAAGTTCAGTAGCAGACTTGCTGAACAAATCTTTCCCTCAGAGGGTCTTTAATTCCTTTCGGAGCTCCAGGAATTGGTCGTTCATAGCTTCCATCTTCTCATTAACATCTGGGCCCTCAAACGGCTCAGAATGATAGATGGTGTCGTCTACCCTGAGAGTGGTATGCACGACAGGAGGAGGCATAGCAAGGACCGGGCTAGATGCGGGCATAGGAGCAAAGGTAGGAGCTGGAATATCTGGCATGAAACCAGGAGGCATACCCCACGGAAACCCGGCTGGCATGGCCGGCACGAAGTGGGCACTGGCAGCTGGCACAGTTGAAGAAACCACTTCAGATATAACAGTCCTCTGGGGGAGGAGTTGCAGGAGGTGGAGACGGTTGATTCTGAGCAGCTAGAAATTGCTCCATCAAAGCAAGGAGCCTGGCGACTTCATCCTTCAGCTCTCTATTCTCTTGTTCTAACTGATCCATCACTCTTGCAGAATTGGCTCTGGTATAATACCGGTGAGTCAGCTTGTCTTCAAAATAAATGAAGAGCACAGAGTTAGGCCACAGACAAGAAGACCAGAACCACACCTGCTTATGCAAAATGATGCATGCAATGCTTGTGCATATGCTTTGTTTTATTTCAAGGAACTTTTAGGGTTCTATTTGCAAATTTTGAAATATTAAACATTTAATACCATATGGAAAAATATCTCATCAAATATATTCGAGACAAAGAAGCACAACATTGTTGATTATTACAAGGGAAAAGGAAAATAAACATCCTATGGATCCCTAGAAGCTCGAGATGCTGGAAGACGAGATACACAAAGCTTCTTGATCTCTCTCTCATAGGCCGCTTCCATATCCGCTTTCTCCTTCGCAAGTCGATCATACTTCCTCTTCCAGAACTTGGAAGACTGGGGGAGCAGAGAAGTCCAAGTATCATTCGGATCATCTATCACCTGATGCTCGAGGAACTCAATCAGAGCGTCCTTCTCCTTGATTTGCTGAAGCAACTCTTCTCTTTCACGGATCCAGGCACGTGAAAGGTCTTCTTCTCTCAACTCCTCTACGCCTTGGTTGGGGAGGGTTGAAGGCCCAGCCACATCCAAAGGTGTAGGTCTCGGATGATCGTACGACATAAGGTACTCAGAAGCTCTCTGTCTGACCCAAGAAGTATAAGGCTCCAAAGCAATGCAGTTCTTCGGACCCAATTCATTTCTACCCTTCTTATGAATATTGCGCCAAGCGCGAACCATCCTGGCTTTCAGGCCTTAGGGATCTTTACCCTCCTAAAAGAATACACTTTCTAACAGAATGTTATGAGGTTTATCCTTTAGGGGGAACCCAAGCTGACGACGTGCTAAGATAGGATTGTAGCTGATCCCACCACATGTACCAAGAAGAGGCACATTAGGGAATTCACCACAATAATCAATGATCTGAACTGTATCATACACACGATCATACCAAGAGATATCATCATTAGTGAGAGACATAAGTCTCGTAGACCACCGTAGACATCCCTTGTTCTCCTTGAAGGCGACCGTCTGCGGTAAGTGAGAAATAAACCACTTATACAACAGAGGCAAATAGCACACAATAGCTCCTCCACCCTTTGCATTCCTCAGATGCAAACAGAAATAGGCATCACCCAATAGAGTCGGGACGGGATTAAGAACAGAAAAAATCCTAATGGCGTTCACATCCACAAATTTGTCGATGTTGGGGAACAATACCAAACCATAGATGAGCAGCACAAATAAAGCCTCAAAGGCATCCTCACTCATGGCCTTCCCATAAACAGTAGCTTGAGCGATGAGGAATTCGGAAGGAAGACCCTGAATTCCACCTTTGGTAGTCATATGAGCTTTAATCAAAGATTCATCTATGTGCAACAAGTTTGCAATCTCTCGAGAAGTCGGAATACTCTCCAAGCCACTGAACGGCACCTGATCCAGAATAGGAATACCCACAAGATAAGCATACTCCTCCAAGGTAGGCAACAACTGAAAGTCCGGAAAAGAGAAGCAGTGATACAGAGGATCATAAAACTGCGCCAAAGTACTCATCAGTCCCTCATCAACTTGAGTAGTCAACAGAGGTAGAAGCTTCCCATAACGAGCTTTGAAACCCAAGGGATCTAATACATAGGATGTCAGATTCCTTAACTCTTTCACATCGGGTTGTCTAAAGTTGTACTTCTTTGTATGCCTTTTTGGTCTTTCCATGTCTGGAAATTTTGCAAATAAACCCTTTAAGTTCCTTGAAAATTTTCTCATTTTTATGATGACATGAATGCAGATGAATGCATGAATGCAACAATCACACTCAAGGATCAAGCAAGTCACACCAGACAAAGGTCATGGGAAAGCTCATAGTATCCTTAATATCAATCATCCATTTTGGTGGATTATGGTTTACACCTTATCGACACCCAAGTTCCATTGATATTAACGGTACATGAACCGGCTCAATCATCCTTAATATCAATCATCCGTTTTGGTGGATTATGGTTTTCACCCTATCAACACCCAAGTTCCATTGATATTAACAATGTCTGAACGACTCAACCATGAATCACGGGTTTGTTGAGAGTCACGAGCATGGAGTTTCGGTTAAGAACCACCCAAAGGGAGTGTACTAGGGTTTAAACCTGCCGAACATGTTCTACCAGAGGTTCCCATAGTCATCATCCCATCTTTCGAATATTATCGGAGGAACGAATACTCGTATTCCAAAAATATTCTCAAGAGAGACTCTTATGAGTGTAGTATCGCGTAACAATCGCATTAGATCTTACATCTGAACGACCTCCGCACTACGTCCTAAAAATAGGCCAAGATGGGCTTGGTAAACTAAGGTCCTTGGCTTCTAAGGCACATGATTGAAAGAATAATGCCTAACCACAAATAACTTGTGTGACATTATTAATCCAACATGACCTCCACCAAGTGAATGGACTCGCAAGTCAACTTGTTAAGGAATACTCCACACAAGTCGACAAGACTACGCCATTCTCCTATCCTAAGGTGCACTCGAGTTCGGGTATAGAACTCATCTCACAGAGATCACCAAGCAAACAACAAATGTATATCAAGCAATTCAAACATTACAATCAATACAGTTATCCCAAATTGTACAAAAATATGTCAAATAACAAATAAACAATATCATACAACAAGGGTGAAAAGTAGGCAATACCACCAAGGAAACTCTTCCCCAGCAGAGTCGCCACTTTTCTGTAGCGGTGTATTCGTCACTTTATGATTTATTGATTAAACCAAAAGCAAAGCATACAAAGAATCGAGTCGCCACCGCACTTTTATTTATCCAAAGGAATGGCTAAAAAGCGAACAAAAGCCTAAGAAGTTTTACACATAGAAAACTAATGAAAAGATCAGAGATTGGGGTAAGGGGTAAATTACGGAATGGGAAGGTGTTAGGCACCCAAAACGTCCTAGGTACTCCTAGGGAGCCCTTTTCACACTTATTGTACGAAATGTTATTTGTTTATGAAATATTTATTGTGCAAACATGGATGGAAGGGATGAGAAAAGAATATACAATTTTTATTATTTTTGTGTTTGAACGGATGAACCCGTTGCCTACGTACCTTTCCATGGAAGGTAAGGATCAAAACGCCGTAGTTCGGCTAAAAGATTTCCAAAATATGAGTGGGTTCATTTTAAACAAAAGCCCTAAGGTCTTTCGTTATCCATGGGAGAAAACTCAACCTTATACAAACAACAAGTCCACCATGTGAGAAAAGCTTTAACTTTCTAGTGAGGGGTTAACCCTATAATAAGCAAGGAAGTCTTACAATTCAATCACTAAGGACAAAATGTGAGATTAACATCAACCAACTAGGATAAATCAAACCTATGGCTAATGTATGAAAACTTATCAAGAATGGATAAAGCCACAAAACAATTGAATGAGTGAAATTAACCAATTAGGATTTATTCACAAAAAGATGGTCAAAGAATGATTAGAATTCAATTCAAAGAAGTATCATGAAAATGAAGTTTGAAAAATCAAAGGCTTAAGGCCTAGGTTTCTAATTTGAAAAGAGATGAAAATGTTTGCACAGTATTTTTCAGGTTTTGGATTAGTATGCAAATGGAGGTTTAAAGCAACAAAAGGTGGAAGGGTGAGGAAGTAAAACTTCTTAGATGTTCACCTCTTGAAATCATATGTAGATGATTCAAGTGACTCCTTTGGAATAAGGCAACAAAGCAAATAAGCAAATGAGCAAAGCAAATGGATACCGGATGCCAATCAATGGACTTATACCAATCTCACAAACAAACATGGATACCGGATACCAATCAATGGATTTACACCAATCTCCTAAAACAAACATGGATATCAGATGCCAATCAACTGGACTTATACCAAGCTCCTAAAACAAAAGAAACAATGATACCAGATGCCAATCAATGGACTTATACTAGTCTCACAAGAATGATCATAGGAAACAAATGCCAATAAATGGACTTACAATTGACTCCTCGCATACAACAAACAAAACAAGTGCAATGAGCAAAAGGAAACAAGTTGCCAATAAATGGTCTTACACTCGACTCCAAGGAAATAGGATGCCAATAAATGGTCTTAGTCCCAACTCCTTCCAGATCATAGGAAACAATGGCCAATAAATGGACCTACAATTGAATCCTCAATTGACAAACAAAGATGTCACAAAGATATGAACAATGATCATGCAATGATGTACAATTAATGATGATAAATGCACAGAGGCACACATAAGCAGATAGGCACAGATGAATCAAGCAATCAGACAGACAAGTCAATTAGCACACACTATACAAAAGCAATTAGGCTCAAGCAAGTTTAGACTTTACAGTCAACTGGAATGGGGTAAGTTGTGCTCTTAACCCTAACATTGAGAGTTAGGGTGAAGCAGATGAAATGGAGATGATGGGTGTGCCTCATAGCTTCTATCCCTGGCCTGGGAGAGCTTTAAACCATAGAAGGTGTGGGAGTTCAGAAAGTAGGAACTCTTCTCCACAAGTGATTTGACTCTATAAGATCTTGGGTTAATATCCACAATGCATCAACATGTTATGTGAGCAAAGGGATGACACACTGAATAGCAAGAGATGGATTACACATCTCTTTTATCTGCCAATTGCCTCACAAGAGGACTTTTCCTGCTTAGCACAAAATTAAACACACAAGAACATGGCCTCTTAAGGAGGGCTTCAGACAGGTGCCTGCCCAAGTAACAGGACAGGTCTTCCAGACTACATGAAGAAGAGAGATTATACCTAAGTGGTTAAGCAACCAAGCAAAAGCAAGTTCAAATTGAACTTAAGCAACTTATGTACCTGTGGAAACATCAAACAAATCAGTTCAACTATACAGACAAACAGACAACATCAATATCAACAGTCAAACCCAATAAGCAAAGGCATAAGCCACAAGTCAAGCTCAAATGAGTTAACAACCCTACAAAACACACAATGTTAGTAGTCAAAATCAAACATCAAATGCTCAAGTGATGGAGCATCATGAACCATATAACTTGGATGTTCAACCTGAAATCAAAGCTCAAACATGAGAGGTAAACCACTAGGTCAAAGCCTAGGGTCAAAGATGGATGAAAAATTCAAAACAGAAGCTTAAAATTAACATGAATCAACTTCAAACACATCTTGAAACAATCCAAAAGGTCTCACATCAATATCAATAACCAAATCCAATTCATGATCAATTGAAGTTCAAGACAATTTTAAAGCTCAAATGTGACCAACCAGAATGAAAAATCTCAATTAAATCAGAAATCAATCAAATAATTCCAAGAAAATTGATGCTCATTCACAACATCCATAAAAAGCATCATACAAAAAATCAGAACAATTGGAATTCATTTGGCAAGGCAAACACATCACATAAGATGAACAAGCAAAGGTGTGACACAAATTGTCACACCTACCTTAACATGATGATAAAACAGAAATGACACATGATAAAAATACCAAATCAACACCAAAGTGTCAGGCAATGTGTCTAGTTTCAACATGTAAAATTTCAGATTCATTGAATTAAAAATGAGCATTTCACAAATGATATGGCAAGGCAAGGACAAGAATGGACATGTGTTCAAGTCTCTAGCACAAAATAATTTCCAGCCGTGCACAATTTATGGAAAAATGATCATAAAATACTAGACAGAAAATGCAACATAATGCAAAAAACCACATATTTTTTGGATGATTATTCAATTAGATATGATTTTTGGAAGATGGAGAAAAAATAAAAAAATGCATGAGGCATAGCATATGAATGAATGGAGGGAAAAGAAATAATATGAAGCATATTTGAAATAATGCAATGGCACGGAATCGAACAGATGCACAATTTGAATGCTGGCGCGAAACTGAATGAAACGTGGCGTTTCATTAATCTACATGGCATGGTCAAGCTTATGTGGCAAAGTCAAACGCGCGTGAACCAACCAAAATGCAAGCATGGCACGGATGTGGACCAATACATGTTGATATACGTACAAACACATGCAAAACGCAGGAAAATCATTTTGAAAGATCAAACGCGTTTCTGGAATGGCCCAAATAAATCCATATGAAGAAGCTCGAGAGGTCTCGTTGTTGAAACGATATTTTTGGATTTAAATGAGATCCTCGTTTGCTTTCCTTTTTGACAAGCATCACAAAGGTGATCCTTGGTGAATTTTATTTTGGGGAAACCTAAGACTAGATCTTTTGAGACTACTTTATTTAGTATGTCAAAATTAACATGTGCTAAACGCCTATGCCATAACCATGAATCTTCACTCATTGTTACAAGGCATTTGTCACTTGTTAACGATACTTCATTTAAGTCAAGCATATAGACATTGTTCACACGCAGGCCATTAAACATACTCTTCTTATCATCATTATGTATAATTTTGCTACAATCTTTTGAAAATGATACATTGTATCCTTTGTCACATGATTGATTGATGCTAAGTAGATTGTGTTTAAGACCCTCGACAAGCAATACATCAGAAATAGTAGTGGAAGAGGGATTACCTACACTACCTTTACCAAGTATTGCTCCACGGTTGTTGTCACCATAAGTTACATATCCCTTCTTCTTAGCCACGAAGTCAATGAAGAGTGATATGTCTCCTGACATGTGCCTTGAGCATCCACTGTCGAGAACCCATCTTCTCTCGGTAGTCTCGAGGCATTGTACCTATGGAAATGTAATTAACAAGAGAAGGTACCCAATGGCTTATTGGGTCCTGAATGGTGAGGAACGAAATGGTTGCATTTGGGCATCCATTGATAAAAGCCTTTAGGAACTAAAAATCTCCTAAACCTACATTTAGCAATGGAGTGACCTTTCTTGCAACAATAAAGACAAGAGAAATTTACATTTTGATTGCTTTTGCTATCTTCATCCTTTATAACATATTTATATTTTTGATATGGATTAACCATACTTTTTTGAAAGTTTGATTTGTCGATAGCAAAGGTAATCTTGGGCTCAAGAGCCTTGTCAAGTTTGGCCTTTAGGTTTTTTACCTCACCTTGCCAAATATAACAAGTATCACACCCAAGGTTAATCATTCTACTTCTAAGGTCCTCACAACTTGTTTTTGTGCTTTCCACTATAGAAGCTTTAAGTGCCTCAAGTTTCCTTTCGGAATCTTGAATTTTATGTTCCAAATGAGAAAAAAAATTCTTATTTGAGGCAAGCCTTTTAAAGGCCTCTTTCGCTTCACAGTGTAAAGTATCAAAAGCAGTTTCCAATTCATGATGAGACATACTAGAGGATTTTTCATATTTAGCATGTCGTACCTGTTTCTTTTTGTTCTTTTGATGAGCAGAGAGACATAGGTTTGCATTTTTATCTTCATCACTAGAACTTTCATCATCGGAGGAGTCGCTATCGCTTTCCCAAGCTATGTATGCTCTCCTTGGCTTTGATGATTTCTTGTGTGATTTGTATAATTCCTTTTCCTTTGTCTTCTTGTTCATTGGACAGTCCGGTTTGTAATGACCGGGCTTTCCACAAGTGTAGCACGACCCTCTAATCATTCTACCTTTTGAGTCATCATTTCTAGAGTACCTTGATTGTTTCCGGAAGTTTACCAAGTTCTTCTCGGAATGTTGGATGCCGTTCTTTCTCACGTAACGATTGTAACGTTTAACGAACAACCTCATATCTTCTCTCTTGTCCTCTTCTTCTTTGTCGCTCGAGGAATAATCACTTTGCTCTTTTGCTTGAGACTTCGAGGAGGAAGTCTTTAGAGCCATTGATTTCTTTTCACTCACCTTAGCTTTGTCCTTCTTTTCTTTCTTTTCGTGTTGTTCTAGACTCAAGAGTACTTGTTCGTGCTCTTGTAGTTTGCCAAATAGTGTTGTCAAGTCCAATGTGGTAAGATCATTTGCTTCTTTGATGGCGGTCACTTTCGGCTGCCATTCCCTGTTAAGACATCTCAAGATCTTATTAGTAGCAACATCATTGGAAACCGGCCTACCAAGTGAATGTAATCGATTGATGAGATGAGTAAATCTCTTTTGCATGTCAGCAATGGTTTCCCCTTGCTCCATGAAAAAGAGATCAAACTCTTGTGTTAGTGTGTTGATTCTGGCCAATTTAACATCGTTCGTCCCCTCATGGGCAATTTGTAGTGAATCCTACATGGCCTTAGCAGTAGGACAATGGGATACACGATAGTATTCATCTACATCTAATGAGGAGATTAGGATATTTTTGGCTTTCCAATCATAATTGTATTTCTTTTCATCATCATCGGTCCATTGTGCTTCGGGCTTAGGCACCAATTCATTGTTCTCATTCGTCGTGGTTATTTCAATTGGACCATTGAGAATAACGTTCCATATTTTTCTATCTATGGAATTTATATGCACCCGCATACAGTCTTTCCAATAACTATAATTTTCACCATTGAAAACGGGAGCTCTATTATAAGCCCCTTTAGGTTCGTTAGCCATTTTCTATCAAAGTTATATTTTGAAGCACAGAGTGAACCGGAGCTCCTGATACCACTTGTTAGACTATGGCACGGATCTAGAAGGGGGGGGGGGGGTTGAATAGATCCCAATTAAAATTTGAGTCGGCGCTACCAATTCAAAATTGGTTTTGAAAATTTGTTTTAAGTGCGGAAGCGGCCGAGGAAAAATATAGTCTAAAACGAACCGTTATTGGAAAACCGGATATGCGTCAAGCCTATGGATTAGAGATAATGTAAAATACGAATCACTACACTATTTGCACAATCAATGATTTGTTTCACTTACTAGGATTCCTAGTTCCAATGATCCAAATACCAAATTAAACTAGATACACACTTAAGAGAATTTTGGTTTAGGCAAATTATCAAACACTTGGTGTGCAAAAACACTCCAAGTGATATTTGTGTTGAGTAAGTGATTCCAATTAATCTAGTAGAATATCCTATTGTACTTTGGATTCAAAAACAGAGTTTTAACCTATTACTCAATTAATATCAATGTTTGATAAAAGTGATTCTACTAAAATCACTTAATTTTTAAGCTGAAAATCAATTATGCAGAAAATATAAGAAGACACGGATTTGATGAGGCAGTTCCCCCGCCGTCCTCGCTTCGGGGTATGTCTGCCCTCAATTCTAAAACTAGAATTGAGATGATTTAATAGATATCATCTGTTGAATTTAATCGTTTATACAAGGATTGCAAAGCACATATATAACAGAACTCTCAAGATGTTGAATGTAGCTTCCACTCCTTGATCCTTGATTCAAGATGAATCAAGCCCTTCTATTGTTGTTGATAGACCTCCGATTCCAGCCCCTTTTTTGAAAAACCTTCCGTTCTTCAAACCCTCGGCCCGGCTGATCTCAACCACAACAAATCGAACCCGAATTCTTCCCTTCAATATCACTGAATCCGCTACTAGACTGATGAAGACTTCCTCTTCTCAATCACCTTCGCTCAGCTGAATATTGATGAAGCAATTCGTCCAAAAACCCCCAAACACAAACCGGTCTTGGAGGACAAAACCCTAACGGTTTTATTCAAGAAAAAACCTGCCACAAGCTTCAACCCGAACCGGATTCCCCAATCTCGGCTTCGAACCTTATCACCTTTAACCAATCACACAGCACTTCAAAAATGGTTGTGTGTAGTTGATGTGTTGTGAGATGTTGAAGATGAAGATGATGAATCTTGGACACCTATTTCACTTTTTCTTGTTTCTTTGAACACTTGAAATCAATTTGACAAATGTTAGTTGATAAAAGTAATTTGACTTCTATTTATAGTAACCAACTTACCAACCAAAAATAACAGCTTTTCAAACAGTGGAAAATACTCAGAAAACTGAGTTTACGCACGAGCGGTCGACCATAGGTCGGCGTGCGCTGACCCGTGGGAAATGCGCCGACCCCTATGGTCGACTCAAGTATTCCATGCGCTGACCCGTGGCCAACTGCACTATGCCATGCGCCGACCTGTGGTCGACTCAAGCAACCATGCGCTGACCAGTCACCAGCTGGTCTGTGTTATGCGCTGACCCGTGGCTCATGCGCTGACCCTTGCGGTCGACTCAAAGCCTGCAAATCTGAAAAAATTCGTATTTTTGTGGTTTTCATGCATTTCGTCATGATCACATTTAATCCACATATATTTTATGAAATATAGCAGTTTTAGATAAGCATAGAGAAGGATATGATAGGTGATATGTTGCATTTGTTTGTAGACGTGGAATCGACAATGCCGATTCATCCATAATGGTCATTTGTCATCATCGAAACTTATGATTGTATGTTGTCTGACAATTTGCCTTTACACAATGATGCTGGAAGAAGAACAAAATCCGAGGAAAAATCCAAACAGGGAAAAGGAATTCAGTGTCATGAATGTGAAGGGTATGGACACATTAGAGCTAAATGTGGGACCTATCTCAAGAAACAGAAGAAGAGTCTTGCTACTACTTGGTCTGATGACAATTCTGAAAGTGAAACAGAAGGAGAGTCTACTAATCTTGTGACTGCCTTGACTGGAAGATGGGATTCTGATGAAGACTCAAGTGATGATGAATTAACCTTTGATAAATTAGCTACTTCCTACAGGAAGTTGTGTTCCAGAAATGAAGAAGTGTGTCAACCAGTGGAGAATCAGAAGAAACTGATAACCCAACTAGAGGATGAGAAGACAGAACACTTAGAAACCATTTCTAAGTTGAAGATTCAAAGTCGTGTTCCTGAACTCCAAACTGGATTATATGACAAAGTATGTCAGAATGCTAAACAGTGGATCTGATACCTTATACAAAATCCTCCATACTGGAAAGATGGCAGGAGACATGACTGGCCTTGGGTTCAATGAATCCTCTCCTGATTGTAGTCCCACTGGTAGCAAACCAAAGATGTCACATCAGGTGTCTCAACATCACAAGTAAAGACAACATAAAGGAAAACTCCAAAGATGGAGATGTCATTACTGTGGGAAATTTAGCCATATAAGACCATTCTACTTTAGGCTGTATGGTTATCCTAGTCCTACTCATCATTAACCTAGACCCAAACAACACCTCCCTATTAACAAAAAATAGTGGGTTCCTAGGGCCGGTGCTACTAACTTGATAGCTCACATCTCCTTCAGAGTCTCAGCCAAAGGAGATTGGTACTTTGATAGTGAATGCTCCGGACACATGACTGGAAGCAAAAACCTGCTAATTGACCTCCAACCTCATGCCACTAGCTATGTAACTTTTGGTGATGGAGCAAAGGGTGAAATCAAAGGGATTGAAAAGTTGAAATGTCCTGGAGTCCCTAACCTTGATAATGTGCTGCTTGTTAAAGGATTGACTGCAAACCTGATCAGTATCAGTTAACTATGCGACCAAGGTCTAAATGTGAACTTCATAAAAACTGAATGCTTGATTACTAATGCAAAAAATGAGGTGATCATGAAAGGAGGCAAGTCTAAGGACAACTGTTATATGTGGAATTCTCAAGAAACTAGCTATTCATCAATATGTGCTCTAGCTAAAGAAGAAGAAGTGAAACTATGGCATCAAAAACTGGGTCATCTGCATCTTAAAGGAATGAAGAGGATCATATCTGTTGAAGCTGTCAGAGGAATTCCAAAATTAAAGATTGATGAAGGAAGAGTTTGTGGTGAATGTCAGATTGGAAAGCAGACAAAGATGTCACATCAGAAGATCAAACAGGACACCACATCTAGAGTGTTGGAACTTCTCCACATGGACTTGATAGGACCTATGCAGATGGAAAGTCTTGGTGGGAAAAGGTATGCTTATGTTGTGGTGAACGACTTCTCCAGATATACCTGGGTGAATTTTATAAGGGAAAAATCTAATGTGTTTGTTGTGTCCAAAGATCTTTACGAAAGACTTCAAAGAGAAAGAGAGAGTCATGTTATCAGAATCAGAAGTGATCATGGGAAAGAATTTGAGAACAGTAAATTTTTTTGAATTCTGTTCATCTGAAGGAATTGATCATGAGTTCTCTTCTCCCATTACTCCTCAGCAAAATGGTATGGTGGAAAGGAAAAATAGAACTCTCCAAGAATCTGCTAGAGCTATAATTCATGCTAAGAAGTTGCCTTACCACTTCTGGGCCGAAGATATGAACACGACCTGTTATGTTCACAATAGAGTAACCTTAAGGAAAGGGATCCCAACCACTTTATATGAAGTCTGGAAGGGAAGAAGATCTACTATCAAATATTTCCATGTGTTTGGTAGTAAATGTTATATCCTGGCTGATCGTGAACAAAGAAGGAAAATGGATCCCAAGAGTGATGAAGGAATATTTCTGGGCTACTCAACAAACAGTAGAGCCTTTAGAGTTTTTAATTCCAGAACAAAAGTTATGATGGAATCTATCAATGTTGTTGATGATCAAGAGACTGATGTCACAGACGATGTTGAAACATTTCTGAATGATGCCCCAGCTGATCTCCTGGACAAAAGTAATGAGAGTGAGTCCACTCAAGCTGAACCTGAAGCTGATAAAGTTAATAAGGGACCCTCTATCAGAATTCAGAAGGATCATCCTAAATATTTCATTATAGGAGACCCAAATTAAGGGGTCACCACTAGATCAAGGGAAGTGACCTCACATGCCTGTTTTGTGTCCAAGATTGAGCCTAAGAATGTCAAAGAAGCCTTAACTGATGAATTCTGGATCAATGCCATGCAGGAAGAGTTAGGCCAATTCAAGATAAATGAAGTGTGGGAATTGGTTCCAAGACCTGAAGGAATAAATGTTATTGGAACAAAGTGGGTTTACAAGAATAAATCTGATGAAAAATGTGTGGTTACTAAAAATAAAGCAAGATTGGTAGCACAAGGATACACTCAAGTTGAAGGAGTTGACTTTGATGAAACATTTGCTCTTGTAGCTCGCCTTGAGTCCATTAGACTATTGCTAGGAGTGGCATGTATTCTGAAGTTTAAACTGTTCCAAATGGATGTGAAAAGTGCTTTCTTAAATGGCTACTTAAATGAGGAAGTGTATATTGAACAACCTAAAGGGTTCACATATCCAAATCTTCTAAAGCATGTGTATAAGTTAAGGAAAGCCCTCTATGGGTTGAAACAAGCTCCTAGAGCTTGGTATGAGAGACTCACAGTGTTTCTCATTGACAATGGATACAGGGAGGGAGGCATTGATACGACTTTATTTGTCAAAGATGAAGGAGGAAAGCTCATGGTGGCTCAGATATATGTGGATGATATTGTGTTTGGTGGGATGTCAAGTAAGATGGTTCAACATTTTGTTGAGCAAATGCAGTCTGAATTTGAAATGAGCCTTGTTGAAGAACTAACCTATTTTCTTGGCCTGCAAGTCAAGCAGATGGAAGATTCTATCTTTCTATCTCAATGTAAATATGCCAAGAATATTGTTAAGAAGTTTGGTATGGAGAATGAAAGCCACAAGAGGACACCTGCTCCTACTCATTTGAAAGTGTCTAAAGATGAAAATGGTGTCAGTATGGATCAAAGTCTCTACAGAAGCATGATAGGGAGTCTGCTATATCTCACAACAAGAAGACCTGACATTGATTTTGCTGTAGGTGTATGTGCTAGATATCAAGTTGAACCAAAGGTGAGCCACATAAACCAAGTGAAAAAGATCCTGAAACATGTCAACGACACTAGTGACTATGGGATGCTATACACTCATGGATCTGAATCTGTGTTGTCTGGATATTGTGATGCTGATTGGGCTGGAAGTGTTGATGATAGGAAAAGCACATCAGGAGGATGCTTCTTCTTGGGGAACAATTTAATATCATGGTTTAGTAAGAAGCAAAATTGTGTGTCTCTGTCTACTACTGAAGTTGAATACATAACAGTTGGAAGTAGTTGTTCTCAAATGGTGTGGATGAAACAAATGCTGACTGAATACAATGTCACGCAAGATGTCATGACATTGTACTGTGACAACCTGAGTGCTATAAACATTTCTAAGAATCCTATTCAGCACAGCAGGACAAAACATATTGATATTTGTCACCATTTTATTAGAGAACTTGTGGAGGATAAGATTGTAGCCTTAGAGCATGTTGCTACTGAGATGCAGTTAGCTGATATTTTACAAAGGCATTGGATGCAAATTAGTTTGAAGTCCTGAGAGGAAAATTAGGGCTTTGCATTTATGAAGACTTGTAGCAATTAATATGGAGTGGGAAAAGTAAGCAAAGTAGTGTTTGTATGGTTAAAATAAAGCGCCCCCATTATGGTAAATCATCACCTAGTTTTGGAAATACCATCTATTACCTTTTCACACGCAATCCCCACAACCTCACTACCTACTCCAAATCTTCCAACTTCCTGCTTCTTTTTTGATCAATGAGTTGAAGGTTGATAAGTTAGTATTGATTAGAGGGATTTAACCTTCCTTGATTCAAATCTAATTCATCTTGATCAATTGATCAAGTGAATGGCTTTGCATTAAGGATAGGTTGCCTTTTAAATCATGCAAAATGCTTAAACCAATACAAGATCAATTCTCATTTTCCTTTTGGCATGGCAAGATGTAGGGACTTGGTTCACTAATCAAGACTCCTAACTTATGTTTGTTGCCTACATTATTATTGACCGGCCTCAGATAGTTGTGACTTCTACATAAGTCCAATTACGATTGTTTAACATAGCGCTAAATTTTCCTTATGGTACACTAACTACTAACACTAACTATTGACAATTAACATTTACTTTATGCAATTTACTTTAATGCAATTTACTATTCTTGCATATATTGTCCATTTGCTTTTCTCTTTGCTCATTTGAGCACATGTTTATGTTAATGCCATTTGCGTTTTGCTCACTTGAGCACATAATTGTGTATATATTATTTTGCTTTGTGTTTTGTTTTGATTGTGACGAACCAAATACAAAGGAGTGAACTTAGTTTCTAGGACTTTCCCTATGCAAAGAAGTGGAGAATTGGACTTAGTTTCTAGGACCTTTCCTTGTGCAAAATTGGAGTAAGTGGATCTTAATGATGAAAATGGAATTAGAAGGACCAAATCTCTAAACTCACTCTTGTCCATTCTTGACTTCATGGAACTTTTGATGTGTGTGCTTTTGTGCTAGGAGTTTCCATTTGAGCTTTATTTGAGGACCATTACCATGATCATCTAAGTGAAGATACAAGATACATTGAAGATCTCTTGTGAGACTTGTTTGATGGCTTATACTTTGTGGTTGCTTATTCCAAAGGATGGGAGCTACTTGGATCATCAATATGATCTCAAGAGAGGAATTCCTAGTGTGGTTTTGATTTCTTATCCCTCGCCTTTTTGCTTTTCATTAGGATCTAGCCCTTCTTCTTCATCTCTCCACTCTAACCCAAGCCAAAACTTTTTGTGCAAACATTTAACTATTGTTTTCCAACATTAGAAACCTAAGCCTTATGTTTTTTATTCTCAAACTTTCTTTTCATAATACTTATTTTGAATTGAATCTTTAAGTCCACTTTGACCATTTTGTATATACTTCTAATTGGTAAATATAACCCATTCAAATGTCTTTTTGTGGTTCCAATGGCCACTCTCTTAATCAAAAAATTTCATAACCTTTAGCTATTAGGTTTGAGTTATCCTTGTGGTAGATGTAGTACTCACCTATATCTTTACTGATGGACAATGAGTCTTCCATGCTTATTATAGGGTTAACCCCTCACTAGCATGTTGAAGCTATCCTCACATGGTGGATTTGTGGTTTGATTGAGTTTTCTCCCTTTGATAACAAAATACCTTAAGGCTTTTGGACCAATCAATTCACCAATTTGTTTTGAGATTTTTACTCCGAACTACGAGGTTTTGATCCTAATCTTTCATAAGATGGTACGTAGGCAATGGGTTTATCCATCCAAACACAAAATGTAAATAAACTTGTATATTCTCCTCTTATCTCTTCAATCATGTTTGCACAAACAAATTTTTTTCACAAAACAACAATCTTCACAAGTGTGAAAAGGGCTCCCTAGGAGTACCTAGGATGTTTTGGGTGCCTAACACCTTCCCATTGCATAACCAACCCCCTTACCCAGATCTTTGTTTCTTTTGCTAGTTTTTGTTAAAACTTTTAGGTTTTTGTTCGCTTTCTAACCATTCCTTTGGATAAATAAAAGTGCGGTGGCGACTCGACTTGTATGATTTACCTTGGATTTAGACAATATCTCTAATGGTAACGAATACCCCGCTACAGGGTTGATGAAGACTGTGGCTGGGTTCTGCCAGTCTTATGAGGGTTTAGTTAAGGAATTCATTGTCAACATTCCTGAGGATATTATGGATAAGAACAGCAAGGAATTTTGCAAAGTGTTTGTAAGAGGTAAGTGTATCACTCTCTCTCCCATTGTTATTAACAATTTTATGGGAAGAAGAGTTAAGGGTGCAGGTGAATTAGAAGCTACAAATAATGAAGTTTGTAGAGAAATTACAGCCAGGCAGGTGAAAGGGTGGCCTATTAAGAAGCATTTTCCTGCTGGGAAGTTAACTGTCAAGTATGCTATATTGCATAAAATAGGAGCTGCAAATTGGGTGCCTACCAACCTCATTTCCATAATTGTTAATACCCTTGGAAGGTTTATCTTTGCTGTTGGAACCAAAATGAATTTTGACTATGGTAGATTTATGTTTGAACAAATTATCAAGCATGCATCTACTAATGCAGTTAAGCTGCCTATTGCCTTTCCCTCTATGATTTGTGGGATTATCCTGAACCAACACCCTGGTCTTCTGAGTTCTAATGACTTACCAAGTAGAAGAAAACCTGCTCTGTCAGTGCACTATAAACTGTTTGAAGGCAGTCATGTCGAAGACATTGTCATGACATTTGCTATTAAAAAGCCAGCCTCAAAAGTTGGAACTATTGTTGAGCTGAAGGAGACTTGTAAAGAGTTGGGTGAAGGGATAAGGGCCGCAACAGCTAGGAAAGAATCGTTGGAAGCCCTGATTGCAAGCTTGGAGCAAGCTGAAGGTGAGAATATTGAACATGCTAAGGAAGCTGAAGCCCACACCTCTAGTGAGAGGTCTGCAAATAATGATGAGACAAGTGGCAATTCTGTTTCTGATGCTGATGAAGCTGCAAGCTCAAGCTCCTCTGATTAGCTCCTTTGACTTTGGTCCCTATTGATGTGATGGTTTTTGTTATTGTTTTGATGGATTTTCTTGATTTTGGCAATTCTATTTTGCTGTATTCATGTTTTGTTGGTTTGTATCTCAGCTTGCTCACAACTGATTATGTACTTGGTTTTGTAACCCCTTAACTTTTGACATTTTGGTTTATGACTGAATAGACATTTATTATGTCTCCTTGGTCTCTTTTAGATAAAAAGGGGGAGAAGTAGCTATACCTATAGTTATAGATGAGGTTGGATGTTTGATACAATGAGGGAGAAGAGGGGGAAATGTTCTGTCTGTGTGAAGCAGATTGGTGCTTGGTGTGGACTAGATGAAGGGGCGGTGTGTTGTGTTCTGAGCACAAGCGCATGTGTGTTTACTAGTTGCTATTTTTGCTAGTAATGTGTGTATGTTTACTTTTGCTGCTACTGAACTGATACTTTATTTGATTTCTTATGATCGTATAATCTGATGTATGTTTTAGCCAAAATTTTCCAAAGGGGGAGTTTGTTGGTTCTATGTGTTGGCATCAATTTTGGTAAAACATAGAGTTATCACAAGTTGTCACGCGTGTTGTCTTAACATGTGATATCAGCTTCCTGCAGGATGTTTAAATATGGTTGTCCAGGATTTAGCTAAGATGTCAGACCCGGTGTTAAGACATGTGTATACAGAACATTCAGTCTGAATGTTATGTATCTTAATATTGCGCTTTTCATGCAAATCTGTGTGTGATTATGTGGTGATTGAATGCGCTATTCAAGGAGTAATTTGATTTAAAACCATAATGATCTATTTTCCAATAAGGGATGATTAGCTGTTGTTTCTTAGGAGATACACAAGGAAAATAGAATTAGGGTTCTATGTTGCCCAGGCCCATTCAAAAGCTTCTACTTTAAAGGCCATGTAAAACCTGGTTTATACACACAAGAGACGAACGACAAAGAGAGAGAGTTTTAGGGTTTTAGCCTTGTGTGAGCTTGTGTATTATGATCTATTCATTCATCTTATTGATGTATGGATTGGACTGACTTTTGTGTTGTAATTTGTCCACTCTATGCTTTAAAGCACGAGTGTTTGTTTACTTGGTTGAAGCTTTTAAGCAAGATCAAGCATGTGTCCTTGAAGTGTGTCTTCTTTCTTTTGTATTTGTTTTTATATCACTGCTGTGATTGAGGGGGGGGGGGGGGTGAGTAGCGTCTCATATCTAAGAGTTCTTAGATAGAAGTCACACGGGTAGAGATTAGGTGAAAAGACTGTAACTTGAAGTTGTTTACTGAGAGTCTTTGAACTAATTTTGTTTAGTGGATTTCCTTCCTGGCTTGGTAGCCCCCATACGTAGGTGAGTTTGCATCGAACTGGGTTAATAATTGCTTGTGTCGCTTGCTCAATTGTTTCTTTGTTTTTATCCTATTTATATTTTAGTTGTTGTTCAGATATTAGTGTCGTGACATTACCTTCGACATATCATATATGATACCAGAATTTCAATAATAAAAGGTTAGTAGTAATCAAAAGTTAGTAAAGTTAAGTTAGGTTAGGATTATGAATAAATGGACCAATATTTGAGGATTATCTATCCTTAGGTTAATAGATTCAAAATATGATGCATCAAGGGATAACTTATCACTTATGCAAAGTATGGAAGATGATCAATGGATCAACTTGCCATAGATTTATAACAAATAAAGTTATTTAACCTCAAGTCCATCTATCAATATATTGACAAAAGGAAGACTATATAACCCAAAATTGAAAGATTAATTATCGATTAAGTTAGCAAGTTATATGGACAAAGCATAATATTAACAAGTTACGTAGGGGTTAGTGTATAAACAAAAGAGTATAAGGTGTTAGTGGGTTAGTATAAACCACATGAAACAACAATGTATCAGATGAATCAAAGTTAACAAGATAAGACTTCATCAACAAGTCAAATGACCAAGTTATTTGAAGTAGGGGCAACCTATCCATGCTTCAAAGTACCATGGATGAACACATGGTCATCCAATGGTAGGTTTGAATTATGGAAGGTTTTAACCAACCTTAGACCAAACATGCCATGACTTAAGTAGATTTCATGAGTCCATGAGTTCAAAACTCCAAGAGTCCACCAAAAATAACTCAAATGAAATAAAACAGGTCACCAATAAATTCTAGAGACAAAAATAATAGGAGTTTATGTTCAATATATTTGCAAATGCCTGAAGTAATAAAATAATAGGGTCAACCCACTCTCCCACTGGGCCACAAGCCCGGTTGTGATAACCAAATGCACCGAAGTAATAAAATAATAAAATAATGTTCAAAAAGGATTCACACGCTCAACAACCAATCACAGCAAGACACAATTTTTGTTTGAATTTGAAAAACGCGCGAGGTAACGACTTGGGGTCATCTTCAACCTTGAGATTTTTTAAAATCAAAAGTTGGAAATAAGCAAAATCAACCAGATTTTTTTCATGGAACCTCATTGCATAAACAAAAGCAAATCATCCTTCACACTCATGAGTCATTGGTTGGCTCTGAGTATGGAGTTCTCTCTCAAAAACCATAAACATGAACTTAACTTAAAACAAAAATTAAATTATAAACGTCAAGTAATCAATGTTGCAACCTTAGGGGAAATGATCAGAATAACATTTCGAGGGAAGTGGTAACTTGTTTGGATGATGGGGGTGGAGAAATCTACCTGATCAGAAGCAACTCATGGAGGATTTCCAGTGGTATAACTCAGGTCAGGTGAGGCTTGGGGAAGAGGAGTGAGGTGTTTGGAAAGTTTGGAGGATGGTTGGTGAAATTTTATGGGTGGCTGTTTGGAGTTGAAACTCACTAAAACTCAAAACACGATGTTATGTTTTTGGAGCTCTAGGTGAAAAGTGCATCACAGGTTTGAGGGGATTGAGAGCTTGGTTCTAAAGTGGAACACCTTCCTCTATTTATAGGGAAGGTATGTGGATGGTTTTGGAGGGAGAATGGAGTGGTTTGGTCATAAATGGGGAGTGGCTTGAAGCAAACTCAAGTTGGGATCATGGGGAACAAATGAAGCTGAGTTCTAAGCTTGTTAGCACCACAGACAAGTTGGTTTGGTCCATTTCCTTGATTTGGAACAACCAAGGACATTGACAAGGGTTGCTTCAGAATTTTCTTTTTGCCATTTTGGGCAAAACCTTATTTTTGCACATGGGATCAGTTTCCTTCATTTATGAGGTTTTGGCTTGAAAGTTGACTTCCAAACATGTCACACTATGATATGCATTGTGTTAGAGGTCGAAAGGAATCAAATTGGAATGATTTTGGATCTTGGTGCATTGATTTGTAAAATTTGACTTGGGCATGCCTGGTTTGTGCATCATGGCAAGTCAGCAACTTTGGACCAAGGCCAAATAAAATTGGCTCGTGTATTTTGTCTCAATTTTGGGCCATTTTTTCTTTGCCACGATCTTGATTGAATGCAAAAAGAACTAGGTCAAAAGGGTTTGTGGTTTGTGTCATACCCTAATTTTTAACCCTAAGATCCCACATATCATTTGCATCATTGCAACAAACAAGGTCACCTCTTGGTACCTCTCCCTCTCGTCTTTGGGTTTGCTTCTTGTAGGGATCACCAAGCACCTTTTTGTTGGTGTTTTACCTTTGTGTATATATGATTAATTACTTATCTAACCCCTAATCAAAATAGAAAAAATATGTTTTCCTTAAGTTTATTGTGCAAGGTAGGGCTTTTCAATCAAGAGCATCTCAAAGTTTTGTTGCTTACTTCTTAAGGAAAGTCAAAGGTTCATGTGTTTATTTCCATGCCTTCTTCAATAAACAACTTCAAGCTTTGAGTAATTTAATCAAGAGGTAATCATGGACACCTTATTTTTTGAGTTCATATGATCACCCATATGCTTTGAAATGTAAGGAAAGTTCAAGTACACAAGCTTGTTCCAAGTGGTTTGATCAAAAAGTCAATATTTTGAAGTCAAAGGTACAAGGATCACAACTCCTTCAATTCTCAACATTTTTGAATGCTTATTTTTACATATGAATCTTATCAATATCCTCCACAACTTCTCTTTACATGAAAAGAGCCAATTATGCTCTGAGGATTATCAAAAGTTTGGAGACATTATAGGTCATTTGTGGACTTAGTGAAATTTGACCTATTTTCAAGTGACTTTTTCTCAACTTTCAAAGATCATAACTTTTTAAATTTTCAACATTTGAGGATGATTCGTTTTACACAACATCATTTGTTATTCCCTCTACAAGTTTGCTTCAAGGATCAAGGTCAAAATATGCTTGGAAGTCCATGGAATTCATTGAGACATTACAGGTCATTTTCTGCCATAGAACACTTGAATTTTTCTAAGTTACATGATCAGTTTTTCATGCCAACTTCAACATGACAAAACTTTGTGCTCAATAATCCAAATGTAACCTTTCTTGGCACGTTGTAATTTTTGCTATAATGATAACACATTGCAAAAAGAATGGGACCAAAAAGCCTCCTGAGTAGGATGCCTCATTGGGTTGAACATGGTGACTTGGACTTGAGGAAATTGCCATTGTCCGAATTTTGAACTTCACTAATATCAATTCCAAGACAAATTAGCATGTGTTTTAGACCTAAACATGTTTAAACAAGTCTCCAGAAGTTAATTGACCCTTGGAATGCATCATTTAGATGAGTTTTAATGAGTTACAAGTCACACTTTTCTCACATTCGGATCAAATTTGTTTTGCATGAATCCGGCATCATTTCACACCTACTTGGATCCAAACACATTTCCTATAAATAGAGGAAGCTACCGCATTCATTTACAAGCTTTTGAGAGCCAAGAAATCCCTGTTGTAACTTGAAACTTTCCAGAAAAAACCAACTAGCGTATTTTGAGTTTCAGCTTGTTTCAATCCAATTTCTTGATTCCATTAGCATCTTCGACATCCTTTAAAACTTTTGCAACAATTCCTGAGATTTGAGACCTTCTGAAGTGCTCTAACCAGATTGAGCTTCATCAACTTCTAATCACCATTTGGATAAGGTAGTTCTGAGCATCATTTGAACTCAAACAAGTTACCACAATGTAGTCTTTCACTCTCTGATGCTTTCCCCTAAATTATCGGGTGTTGATTGATCATGTTCATCTTTTAATTTTATTTTTCATGGCTTGCTTTTTTCTGAAACTTCTTTGAAATTCCCTTTGCTCAATTTAGATAAATGAATTTGGAGCATAAGGTTGAATTCGGGATGAGAAGAGGATCACAATGGTGGTGATCTCGTGTTCCGAATTTACCAAACGATGAAACTTCGGTGAGAGCTCACTGGATAAAATGACCGGAGTGTTCCATGTTGTCTGATTTTGGCCAGACACGTTGCACAAATGAAATATTCTGATTGGCTGGATTTGAATTGGATTTCGTGTGTTCCTTGTAGCGCATTCCATCGTGCATCCTAAGGAGTGTTGGATCTGCCACGTCAATTAATGACACGTGATCCAGCGCTCCATGTTTTTTCTGATTTTAATTATTTTTCTTTTATTATTTTTAATTACTTTTTCTTTTAAAATTCATAGTAATTCCATTTTTTATCCAAAAAATCCCAAAATAAATTCTAAAATTCTCTTTTATTTTTCTTCATCTGATTTTTATTTTTTTACATTTTATTTCACTTATTTTCTATTTTTCATGAATTTTCTCTTTTCTCCTTTGTTTTAATTGGTTAAAAAATACTTTTCTGTATTTTTGATTCTGAAAAAAAATTATTATATGTTTCTTATTTTATTTCCATCCTTCCATAATTTTATTGGTCATTTATTTGGTGTTTTGAAGGACTTTATGATTTTTTCATTTTATTTCTATTTTAAAATGCATTTAAAAATACTTTTGGTGCATTTTTACTTCATTTAATTGCATTTTATATTTTTGTGACCTTTATGAACTTCTGTTAGCCTTGGATAATGATAGTTTGGATCATAAGTCTCATCAAACTCAATGGATCTTGGGTGTTGATGGGGTGAAAACCCTAATCCACCAAAATGGATGATTGATTTTGATGATGACTTGATCAAACTTTTGATCCAATTTGAGTGTTGTAACACCCCGATAATAATAAGTATTTATTTAAATTAAATTAATAATATGTTTATTAATTTAATTAGAATATTTGAATTATTATTATTATTTTGGAATAATAATTATTGGGATAATTATTTAGTGGAATAATATTATTGGATATATAAGTTGGATTAATAAAAAGTCCCAATTTTTTTTGGAAAAAGGTTTTCACGTGAAAAGGAAAAGAGAAGCGGCTGAAAGAGAAAGGGCAAAAAGAGAACCAGAGAACAAGGGTTGAAGGGAGGAGAAGCTTGGAGCTCGGAAGCTGCCGGATTAACTCAGGTAAGGGGGGTTTATCATCAATTAACGGGTATTATGGGATGATATGTACTGGGTAGTAATAGACCATTGTTTTACCTCTGATTTGGATGATATATGTTGAATTTGTGAACTGTTGAGATGAACGAAAATTGGATTATAATTGAAGAATTCGTAGGAATTAGGCGTGGAAATTGTTAGACGTTGTGGAATTGGATAGGATCTGTGTTGTGTTAGACAATAGGAAGGAATTATGTGCGAAATTGGACTGGGGAAGGTTAGATCGGATAGAACTCGTAGCAGAAAAGCCATTGCAGATCTGCGAGCTCTGATCTCTGGTCATACGCGTATGGCACTAGGCAATACGCGTATGAGATGTTGGTACGCGTATGGGGGGAGGCCTTACGCGTATGGGAGAGAAAGATGACATTTTGAACGTAAATTGGTCTCTGGTGGTACGCGTAATGGGATATTGTTACGCGTAGCATACGCGTATGAGACAGGTGATACGCGTATGAGTTGAGCGAGGAAAGGCGCAATACGCGTATGAGAGTGGGCATTACGCGTATGGAGTTGGCCAGGTTTGGGCAATACGCGTATGGCATGGGCAGTACGCGTATGGGCAGAGTTGGGATTTTCCTGAACTGTTGTTGTGCAGTTTTTGGTTGTTTAGGCTGAGTGATGTACTTAGCTGAGATATGATGTTGTAGGGATCAATTCCCGTTGTTTTGAGTGGTGTAGGTATTAGTAGAGTGTGCTAATACTGTGTTTGACTATGTGGCATGATATGATATGCTTTTGTGATTAATTATGTTGATAATGTGTGATGGTATACATGATGATGTGAATGTACATGTGTGAATAGACTGTATTATGGCTTAGAGTGTGAGCATGTGTCTATTCTTGATTATTGTTGATGTTGCATTGCTAGGTGATTAGCATGCATGTTGTGGCCCATTTGGGGTGGTAGCTAATTCCCATGGTGAGGAATTAGTGAGTAAATCATGTTGATTGTTGTTGTTGTTTGCATGCTAGGTGATTAGCGTGCATATCATGGCCCATTTGGGGTGGTAGCTAATTCCCATGGTGAGGAATTAGTGAGTGAGTCACTATGTCTCAAATGAGTGGGACTAGTGAGCTTGGTAGCCGTGCCTGGATTTGGACGGTGAGGTTGAACTATATGTTCACAAATAGTCGGTACCGCATGCATAGAGTCTCATTGCATAATGAATGTATGGCATATGATATGAATGGATGTATTCCAGTATCATATGTGTGTTGTGTGTTGTGTTGTTAATGATTGAATATGATGGAGAATTGTACTGTTGATTATGATGTTTGAATGGATATTACTGTTGCTGAATGCGTAGTCTAATTAGGGTGAATTAATGTGTTAATTACTTGGCATTACATGTTGTTCTATAATGCTTATTATATTGATTGAGGAACTCACCCTTACGCCTATTTTTCAGGTAACGAGAAATGAGTTGAGTAGAAGCTAATGCTTGGAGTCTAGAGTAGTTTCTTATGGGTCATGCTCTGATAGATGTAACATCGGGAGGGAATGTTTTAATTAATTTGATATTGGTTGTTGGATGATTTACATGTATAGTATTACATGTTTTACATTGATGTTGAATTTGATTCCGCTGCGAATTATGCAAAAGACCTTATTTTGACTTAAATAAATGAGCATGACAGGATATTTGATGAATGTAGTGAAATGATTGTGTGACACCCTTCGGGGCATAATTACTCTGATGAACATATTGTTATTTTAATTATAATAATTTGGGGTATTTAGAAGGGTGTTACATTAGTGGTATCAGAGCATAGTCGGTCGTGTCGAGTCGTAGTTTTTCTGTTTCCCCTGTACGGGATAGGTGTTGTGTAACCCTATCAGTACTTATTTATTTAGCTTGTTTGGGTTTTCAGAATAGAGATGGCTGGAAGAGGTAGAGATGATGCTGCAATTGCTGAGGCTCTGGGTATGCTAGCGGGAGTACTTGGAGGAAATCCGAATGTTATGGGAATGGGAGCTGCTCGTCAGTTGAGTGAGTTCCAGAAGAACAATCCTCCAATGTTCAAAGGGGCATACGATCCAGATGGTGCTCAGAAGTGGTTGAAGGAGATAGAGAGGATCTTTAGAGTAACTGAGTGTGCTGAGAATCAGAAGGTCAGGTTCGGTACACATATGCTGTCAGAAGAAGCTGATGATTGGTGGGTTGCTACCCGCACTGAGTTGGAAACTGCTGGAAATGCTGAGATTTCTTGGGCGGTGTTCAGAGAGAGATTCCTGAGGAAGTATTTCCCTGAGGATGTCAGAGGAAAGAAGGAGATAGAGTTTTTGGAATTGAAACAGGGTAACAGGTCTGTAACTGAGTATGCTGCCAAATTCACAGAGCTGTCAAAGTATTATACTCCCTATAATGAGGCTGCTGGTGAATTTTCTAAGTGTGTGAAGTTTGAGAACGGGTTGCGTCCCGAGATCAAGCAGGCTATTGGGTATCAAAGGATTAGAGTGTTTTCTGATTTGGTTGACTGTTGCAGGATTTTTGAACAGGATTCCAAGGCCAGAGCTGAG
Organism: Lathyrus oleraceus; assembly: GCF_024323335.1. Classification (NCBI taxonomy): domain Eukaryota; kingdom Viridiplantae; phylum Streptophyta; class Magnoliopsida; order Fabales; family Fabaceae; genus Lathyrus; species Lathyrus oleraceus. Next base: position 314,943,837 of record NC_066581.1, on the reverse strand, counting down.
AGCTATCAGCAGAGGGTTGATAGGAAGGGCAAGAATCAGATTGAACGTGGAAAACCGTATGCGGCTGGCAAAGGTTTTCAGAGGCAGAGTGGGATGAAGAGGCCTAGTGGGGGAGATTCTAGTGCTCCTGCTAAGTGTTACAGGTGTGGTCAGGCTGGACATCGTATCCATGAGTGTACCAGTAATGAGAAGAAGTGTTTCAAATGTGGGAAAGGTGGTCATTTGGCTGCAGATTGCCGGTTGAAGACTGTGACTTGCTTCAACTGTGGAGAGTTGGGTCATATCAGTCCACAGTGTCCTAAGCCGAAGAAAGAGAATCAGTCAGGAGGCAAGGTTTTTGCTTTATCGGGTTCTGAGACTTCTGCAGATGATCGTTTGATCCGAGGTACGTGTTATATTAATGGCTTTCCTCTTGTAGCTATTATTGACACAGGTGCGACTCATTCTTTTATATCCTTGGATTGTGCTGTGAAACTTAAGTTAGAGATATCTGAGATGTTGGGTAGTATGGTGATTGATACTCCTGCGAAGGGTTCAGTGACTACTACTTCTGTTTGTCTGAGTTGTCCTTTGAATATTTTTGGTAGAGCCTTTGGGATAGATCTTGTGTGTCTTCCATTAGTGCAGATTGACGTTATTCTGGGTATGAACTGGTTGGTGTTCAACCGAGTTTCTATCAACTGCTTTGATAAGACTGTGATATTTCCTGAGATTGAAGAAGGAAAGAGTTTGTTTCTATCAGCCAGGCAGGTGAATGAGGAAGTGGCAGATGGGGCAGAGTTGTTTATGCTGTTAGCGACTTTGGAGGCTAAAGATAAACTGGTGATTGGCAATCTCGCTGTGGTGTGTGATTTTCCTGATGTGTTTCCGGAAGAAGTGAATGAATTACCGCCAGAGCGTGAAGTTGAGTTCTCGATTGATTTGGTACCTGGTACTAGACCGATATCGATGGCTCCTTATCGTATGTCTGCTGTTGAGTTAACTGAATTGAAGAGTCAGTTGGAAGATCTGTTGGATAAGAAGTTTATTCGTCCGAGTGTGTCACCGTGGGGTGCACCAGTGTTGTTGGTTAAGAAGAAAGAAGGTACTATGAGGTTGTGTGTGGACTACAGGCAACTGAATAAAGTGACGATCAAGAATCGGTACCCTTTGCCGAGGATTGATGATTTGATGGATCAATTGGTTGGTGCAAGTGTGTTCAGCAAGATAGACTTGAGATCTGGATATCATCAGATACGTGTGAAAACTGAGGACATTCAGAAGACTGCTTTCAGAACAAGGTATGGACATTATGAGTATTCTGTAATGCCTTTTGGTGTGACTAATGCGCCTGGAGTATTTATGGAGTATATGAATAGGATTTTCCATCCGTACCTAGATCAGTTTGTGGTGGTGTTTATTGATGACATTTTGGTGTATTCGAAATCTGAGGAAGAGCATGCTGAGCATTTGAGAGTGGTTTTAGGAGTGCTGCGAGAAAAGCAGTTATTTGCTAAACTGTCTAAGTGTGAATTTTGGTTAGAAGAAGTTAGTTTTCTTGGCCATGTGATTTCAAGAGGTGGTGTTGCTGTTGATCCTTCTAAGATAGAAGCGGTGTCTAAGTGGGAAGCTCCGAAGTCAGTTTCTGAGATTCGAAGTTTCCTTGGTTTGGCTGGTTATTATAGGAAGTTCATTGAAGGATTTTCTAAGTTGGCGTTACCGTTGACAATGTTGACTAGAAAGGGACAAGCGTTTGTTTGGGATTCAAAATGTGAAGAAGGTTTCCAAGAGTTAAAGAGAAGGTTGACTACTGCTCCTATTCTGATATTACCGAGTTCGTCGGAACTATTTGAGGTTTATTGTGATGCTTCATTGTTGGGCTTAGGTGGTGTGTTGATGCAGAATAAGCAGGTTATAGCTTATGCTTCGAGACAACTGAGGGTTCATGAGAGGAACTATCCGACACATGATTTAGAGTTGGCAGCTGTGGTATTTGTTCTGAAGCTGTGGAGGCATTATTTGTATGGGTCAAGATTTGAGGTTTTCAGTGACCATAAGAGTTTAAAGTATTTGTTTGATCAGAAAGAGCTAAATATGAGACAGAGGAGATGGTTAGAATTTTTGAAGGATTACGATTTTGGTTTGAATTACCATCCGGGTAAAGCAAACGTAGTGGCTGATGCGTTGAGTCGGAAATCATTGCATATGTCTATGTTAATGGTTAGGGAATTGGATCTGATTGAGCAGTTTAGAGACTTGAGTTTGGTGTGTGAGAGTACTCACAATAGTGTTAAATTGGGAATGCTGAAGTTAACGAGTGGTATTCTGGATGAGATCAGAGAGGGTCAGAAATCCGATATGCTTTTGGTTGATAAGTTGACTTTAGTGAATCAAGGTCAAGGTGGTGAATTCAGAGTTGATGAGAATGGTGTTTTGAGATTTGGTGACCGGGTGTGTATTTCGGATGTTGCTGAGCTTAAGAAGAGTATTCTGGAAGAAGGACATCGGAGTGGCTTGAGTATTCATCCTGGAGCTACGAAGATGTATCAGGATTTGAAAAGGTTATTTTGGTGGCCGGGAATGAAAAGAGAAATTGCAAGTTTTGTGTATTCCTGTTTGACTTGTCAGAAGTCGAAGATTGAGCATCAGAAGCCGTCTGGGCTAATGCAACCGTTGGCTATTCCAGAGTGGAAGTGGGACAGTATCAGTATGGATTTTGTTTCGGGTTTACCGAGGACAGTTAAGAATTTTGAGGCTATTTGGGTGATTGTGGATAGATTGACGAAGTCTGTTCATTTCATTCCGATCAGAATGGATTATCCGTTAGAGAGACTAGCCGAGTTGTATATTGAGAAGATTGTAAGCTTGCATGGTATTCCGTCTAGTATTGTTTCGGACAGAGATCCTAGATTTACATCGAAGTTCTGGGAAGGTTTGCAGAGGGCTTTGGGAACTAAGCTGAGATTGAGTTCTGCATATCATCCGCAGACTGATGGTCAGACTGAGAGGACGATTCAGTCATTAGAAGATCTTTTGAGAGCTTGTGTTTTGGAAAAAGGAGGTGCTTGGGATTGTTATTTGCCTTTGATCGAGTTTACCTACAACAATAGTTTTCATTCGAGTATTGGTATGGCACCGTTTGAAGCTTTGTATGGTAGGAGATGTCGGACACCTTTGTGTTGGTATGAGTCCGGTGAGAGTGCTGTGGTTGGACCGGAGATTGTTCAACAAACTACGGAAAAGATTAAGATGATTCAGGAGAAGATGAGAATTGCTCAGAGTCGTCAGAAGAGTTATCATGATAAGAGGAGGAAGTCACTTGAGTTCCAAGAGGGAGATCATGTGTTTCTTCGTGTTACTCCGATAACTGGTGTTGGTCGAGCTTTGAAGTCGAAGAAGTTGACACCTCGATTTATTGGTCCTTATCAGATTTTGGAGAGGATAGGAGAGGTAGCCTATCGTATCGCTTTACCGCCGTCACTTGCGAATTTGCATGATGTTTTCCATGTGTCTCAGTTGAGGAGATACATTCATGATCCGTCGCATGTAGTCCAAGTAGATGATGTACAGGTGAGAGATAACCTGACTGTTGAAACATCACCTATGAGGATCGAGGATCGAGAGTTGAAGCAGTTGCGGGGTAAAGAGATTGCCTTAGTGAAGGTAGCTTGGGGAGGACCAGCAGGTGGCAATGTGACTTGGGAACTCGAGAGTCAGATGAAGGAGTCTTATCCGGAGTTGTTCGCTTGAGGTATGTTTTCGAGGACGAAAACTCTTTTAGTGGGGGAGAGTTGTAACACCCCGATAATAATAAGTATTTATTTAAATTAAATTAATAATATGTTTATTAATTTAATTAGAATATTTGAATTATTATTATTATTTTGGAATAATAATTATTGGGATAATTATTTAGTGGAATAATATTATTGGATATATAAGTTGGATTAATAAAAAGTCCCAATTTTTTTTGGAAAAAGGTTTTCACGTGAAAAGGAAAAGAGAAGCGGCTGAAAGAGAAAGGGCAAAAAGAGAACCAGAGAACAAGGGTTGAAGGGAGGAGAAGCTTGGAGCTCGGAAGCTGCCGGATTAACTCAGGTAAGGGGGGTTTATCATCAATTAACGGGTATTATGGGATGATATGTACTGGGTAGTAATAGACCATTGTTTTACCTCTGATTTGGATGATATATGTTGAATTTGTGAACTGTTGAGATGAACGAAAATTGGATTATAATTGAAGAATTCGTAGGAATTAGGCGTGGAAATTGTTAGACGTTGTGGAATTGGATAGGATCTGTGTTGTGTTAGACAATAGGAAGGAATTATGTGCGAAATTGGACTGGGGAAGGTTAGATCGGATAGAACTCGTAGCAGAAAAGCCATTGCAGATCTGCGAGCTCTGATCTCTGGTCATACGCGTATGGCACTAGGCAATACGCGTATGAGATGTTGGTACGCGTATGGGGGGAGGCCTTACGCGTATGGGAGAGAAAGATGACATTTTGAACGTAAATTGGTCTCTGGTGGTACGCGTAATGGGATATTGTTACGCGTAGCATACGCGTATGAGACAGGTGATACGCGTATGAGTTGAGCGAGGAAAGGCGCAATACGCGTATGAGAGTGGGCATTACGCGTATGGAGTTGGCCAGGTTTGGGCAATACGCGTATGGCATGGGCAGTACGCGTATGGGCAGAGTTGGGATTTTCCTGAACTGTTGTTGTGCAGTTTTTGGTTGTTTAGGCTGAGTGATGTACTTAGCTGAGATATGATGTTGTAGGGATCAATTCCCGTTGTTTTGAGTGGTGTAGGTATTAGTAGAGTGTGCTAATACTGTGTTTGACTATGTGGCATGATATGATATGCTTTTGTGATTAATTATGTTGATAATGTGTGATGGTATACATGATGATGTGAATGTACATGTGTGAATAGACTGTATTATGGCTTAGAGTGTGAGCATGTGTCTATTCTTGATTATTGTTGATGTTGCATTGCTAGGTGATTAGCATGCATGTTGTGGCCCATTTGGGGTGGTAGCTAATTCCCATGGTGAGGAATTAGTGAGTAAATCATGTTGATTGTTGTTGTTGTTTGCATGCTAGGTGATTAGCGTGCATATCATGGCCCATTTGGGGTGGTAGCTAATTCCCATGGTGAGGAATTAGTGAGTGAGTCACTATGTCTCAAATGAGTGGGACTAGTGAGCTTGGTAGCCGTGCCTGGATTTGGACGGTGAGGTTGAACTATATGTTCACAAATAGTCGGTACCGCATGCATAGAGTCTCATTGCATAATGAATGTATGGCATATGATATGAATGGATGTATTCCAGTATCATATGTGTGTTGTGTGTTGTGTTGTTAATGATTGAATATGATGGAGAATTGTACTGTTGATTATGATGTTTGAATGGATATTACTGTTGCTGAATGCGTAGTCTAATTAGGGTGAATTAATGTGTTAATTACTTGGCATTACATGTTGTTCTATAATGCTTATTATATTGATTGAGGAACTCACCCTTACGCCTATTTTTCAGGTAACGAGAAATGAGTTGAGTAGAAGCTAATGCTTGGAGTCTAGAGTAGTTTCTTATGGGTCATGCTCTGATAGATGTAACATCGGGAGGGAATGTTTTAATTAATTTGATATTGGTTGTTGGATGATTTACATGTATAGTATTACATGTTTTACATTGATGTTGAATTTGATTCCGCTGCGAATTATGCAAAAGACCTTATTTTGACTTAAATAAATGAGCATGACAGGATATTTGATGAATGTAGTGAAATGATTGTGTGACACCCTTCGGGGCATAATTACTCTGATGAACATATTGTTATTTTAATTATAATAATTTGGGGTATTTAGAAGGGTGTTACAAGTGTGACCTCTCTTGTCCCCTTCTTCATCATCTCTTTCTTTTCTCTTTGATAAATTGGATGGTTTGTGTTCATCTTATTCATGACGTGTGGATTGGTACTTGATAAATTTTCATCACTTCAAATCTACCTCCTAATTGATCATGAATCATTTAAGGTACTTTGGATTGATGCATAAGTTTGTCCTAAGTGTCATGAAGTGTGGATTGAAGTAATGGACCATCTTCATAGCCTTTGTGCTTAATCATTCTCCCATTTTCTTTTTTGTTTGGCATGACTTTAGGAGAATGATTTATATATAATTTCTCTAGCATGTATTAACACTAACATTATTATTGACCGTCCTTAGATAGTTGTGACTTCTAGATAAGTCCAATTATGATTGCTTAACATAGCGCTAAATTTGTCCCAAAAGTAAAGACATTTTTGTAAGTGAGATTGTAATTCTCCTACTCCTCATGGTATTGTACGAAAATATGGCTCCTTTTTTTCATTTGTGAGAGCTAGTGGCATTCTTGTTGAATTTTATCCAAGTTGAAGCCCTTCTCATAATGATGTATAGGTTCATATTTTCATGTTTATGGGTGAATAGTTGAGTGTTCTCCAAAAAATAATCAAACCCTCTTTCACTTTTGATTACTAATATCATTTATTAACATTTTACTTGTATTAACTTTTACTTCAAAGTCATTTACTTTATGCTCCTTTATTTTATGACATTTACTTTATACTTTATACTTTATGTTTTACATTCCATATCATATTAGTTGTAATTATGTCATTTGTTCTTTGTCCATTTGGACTTTTGTTTTATGTCTTTGTAAAGAAAAACACTAATAAGGAAAACCTTAAAAAAAACATGGTTCTCCTGATTCATGGACTTGTGATTACTATCCTTAGCAATGTTGTGGAGTTATGGACTTAGAATTAGGATCTTGACCTTTGCTTTTGGACTTGTGATTTGAGACCTGTAAGACCCTAATTTTGACCCTAAGATCTCTCATTCTATCTCATTATTTGCATTGGCTTTGGGATCACACCTTGGCATCCTTCGTACCCTTCATTCATTTGGGTTTGTACTGTGAGAGATCACCAAGCACATTTGTGATTGTATCATACTTTATTTTCTTTTTTGTACTAACCAAAATACCAAAAATATGTCGATATGTGTCTTTGTTTCTTTTATAGGTAGTGTATACATCCATTTGTGCCTTATCAAGCTCACAACTAGGATTTGAGACCCTCAATGCAAAGAGATCAATCCAATAATGGTTCATATTGGTTCAAAACATAATATATAGATCCCCATGTTCTTAATTTGTCAATTTGATCAATAATTCATCAAGAGTTTGAAGCTTGTTAGCCTTGGAAACCCTAATTCATCTGGGTATCTTGTGTGACTTCCTCAATATGTTTCTTCAACAATTGGTCAAAGATATCAGGGTATACTTTATTATACATCATATTAAGCATATATGATCCTCCATGAGTCCTAAATATCAATAGAACTTCAAGTTTGCAAGTTGGTTCAAAGAAGTTGACTAGAGAAAGTCAGTCGATCAAAACTAGGAGAAACGTTACTCCTTATGACATTCCAAACAAATTTTATATTGTCATATTAAAATGATTCTAGGATAAACGTTACTCCTTATGAAATTCCAAACAAATTTTGTATTGTCACCAAGAGCTAATTTTGCTTGGAAACTCATTTTTCATGGTGAAAGATTATAGGTCATTTTGTCTGTGCCCTAGTTAGGAGGTCAACTTCCAAGGATCATAACTTGCTCAATTTCTATGATATGAATGTCATTCAAGTTTCATGATCAATGTCAATATGTCTTATCCAACTTTGTTTCTTTGAGAAATTTCAAATTCAACTTGCAAAGGCATATGCCAAGAGGAAACATTCTAGGTCATTTTGGGTCATTACCATTGAACACGCATTTTTCCTCAACTTATAAAATCCATAACTCCCTCATGCCAAATCCAAATGGTATCCAACTTGTGACCAAATTGAAAAGGAATTAAATATATACAACTTTTGTTAAGAAACCATTTTCATTTGAAGCACATAGAAAAAGTAATTCAAGGTAGAAGAAATTGTCATTTGACTTGGTACTTAGAAAATTTTCAACTATGTTTGATTTCTCAAACTTCCACCTCAAAATTCATCATGATCCAAGCTCCAAATGGAAAAGGGTTAAACATAAAAGTTGTTCCCCTTGATGTCACCTTTCCAAAGCATCCAAGATCACTTCATTTGGGCAAGTATTTAGGGACTTGTGCATGGTTCCTTTGTTGGGTTTATTTTGGCAACTTTTGCACTCAAATGATTAATTCCTTTTGCATGCTTCCATGTGATGACTGTAGTACTAAATATGCACGAATTGGAAGTGGATTGCATCATTGTTTGGGCCTAATTCAATGCCCATGCACCCGTGCTCAAATGTTGCTATTTTTTACAATTTTTGGAATGGTGCAAAACTGAATTCCATAGTCTATAAATACGTGTGCATTGCTTTAGAAATGATAGAGACACCCTGCCCAAGCCTTGCCAAGCTATCTCAAAACCCTACTCCATAGAATTACTTGAAGATTTCTTTGAAATCGAGTTTGAATTTCACCTTCTGTTTTGGGATTCAAACTCCAAGGGTTCATTTCCATTTTCATCTCAATTTATCACTACAAGCATAAGGAGGAAAAACCAAGTGGATTCACATTGAGGTCAAGCCAAATCACTGCTACCCGAAGGTATGTTTTTCAAAACTTCAAGCCTTCGATTCTCACTCAATTCTCCTTAATTCTCTTTAATTATTATTTGTCTGAAGCCCTACCAATATAGGCAACATGATTAAGTTGCTTTTAGGTAAAATCGAAGCAACTCAGATCATGTACCTCAAAATTCAATTCCTCATATCTCTCAATATATTTAGAATTGGACAAAACTGAGGCCAGATTCGATCTCCTAGGCTTTTTCTCTGTAAAATAGAGTCCTCACTTTTCATTTTCTGAATGGTTAAGGGTGGGCCAGTCCGGTGAGGTCCATCGAAGAAGATGATCGGAGCTAGGGCTTCGGTGATGCGTTGGCGCGTCTACTGGCCACTTGGTCTGTTCAATTTGTTTTAATCTTGACCGCTCCTTGTGATTACTATCTCTATGACACATTGACTGAGGAACATGGTGGGAAGCACACGATTGGCCATCAGATCTGCCACCCCAATTAATGAGGAAGATCTGATGGCCCTCGTTTTTTCTATTTTTTATTTTAATTCTGTTTTTTCATTTAATCCCTTTATTTTGTTTAATTCATATTAAATTCATTTTTAATCCAAAAATATGGGACTTTCACCAAAAACCTTTAAATATTTTTCTCTTCCATATTTTAAATTAAAATTATTTTTTTGGATTAGTTTTAATATTTTCCATGAATTAATTGATTTTTGACTTATTTTAAATATATTTAAAATACTTCTGACTTTCTAAAAATCATGAATTTTTTTGTCTAAGGTCCTTTGACCTTGTTTGACCTAGGATAAATCCCTTGGCCATTTATTTGGTTTTTTGAAGGGATTTGAGGTTTTGTCCAATTTAAAATGTATTTTAATTTATTTTTATTTTTATTTTTATTTTTAATTGAATAAATGCTTGAAAATTATGTTGAGCCATTTTTATGATCTTGTGATGTTTGACTTTCTGATTGGCCTTAATCATGGTTGATTTGACTTTGTTTGACCAATACTATGGGATTTAGGGGATTGATGAAATGTATATTTCATCTCCCAAAATTAATGGATAGTATTGATCAGATGAAATTCCTCATGTGATCAATTTGGGTTTATATTTCCCCTTCCATCTTCATCTTCATCCCTATTCTTCCCCAATCCATCATTGACCAATGAAATCTCTTCATGTCTAATGCTAGTTGATTCATCAATGACCTTGTGTCAGATGAATCAACATGGGCCAGACTGAGATAGGTCCTCCCCCCATTTCTTTTACTGTGTGGTATGTGTAAGATCCCAATTTTGACCCTAAGATCCCTCATGCAATTTCATCATATGCATTAGCATTGGGATCACACCTTGACATCCTCCTTACCCCTCTTTCATTGGGTTTGTTTTAGGAGAGATCACCAAGCACCATGTGATTGTATCATACTTGTATATTATCATTTTACTAACCAAATACCAAAAATATGTCTTTGCATTTTCCTAACTCTTTTGTAGGTAGGGCATGATCATCATTGATCTATCAAGTTCATATCTAGGGTTTAAGACCCTCATAACTAAGAGCACAACCAAGGATTGATCCACAATGGATCTAAGCATCATATATGAGTCCCAATGATCTTTACATGTTATGTTGGTCAAGTATTCTTCAAGAGTTTGGAATTGGTTTGCATTGGAAACCCTAGTTTGCCTGGGTATCTTGAGTAACTTCTTCAACAAGCTTCCTCATCAATTGATCAAATTTATCAATGGACACTTCAAAATTCATCATCTTATGCATATATTATCTACCATGAGCCTATAAAGTCAAGATAATTGGAATTTAGCAAGTTGGTTAATGGTGGTTGGCCAGATGAATTCATCTGATCAAAACTGGGTCTCCCTAGACCCTATCTCCTACACTTTTCACCATATGAAAATGATTCCAAGAGCACAGTTACTGTAAATGACATTCCAAACAACTTTCATGTTGAGACCTAGAGCTAGTTTTGCTTGGAAAATCATTTTCTATGTTGAAACATTATAGGTCATTTTGTCTAAACCCTAATTTGAAAGCCAACTTCCCAAGGCCATAACTTGCTCAATTTTTATGATATGAAATATTTCCAAGTTGCATAATCAAATTCAAGATGTATAATTCAACTTTTATGTTTGGAGTGAGATATAAATCAACTTTTATGAGTATGTGATATTATAGGTCATTTTTGCCCTATACCATTGAATAGGTGATTTTCCTCAACTTCCAAAATGCATAACTCTATAATTATAAATCCAAATGACATGAAATTGGTGACCATTTTGAAGAATTTTAAAATAGATACAACTTTGATGAATACATTTTTCTCATTTGGAGCTCACATAAAAAGTTAAGCAAGGTGGAATATTGAGATATATGACTTAACACTTAGAAAAAAATTCAACATGTTAAAATTTCTAAACTTCCAACTCAAAATTCACCATGATCCAAGTTCCAAATGAAAAAGTGTCCAACATCAAAGTTGTTCCCCTTGATCTAATATTTCCAAAGAATCCCATTTCATGCATTTTGGATGAGGTTTGCTAGGGCTGCGCATCGACTTAACAAGTTTGCATCAAGTGGAAAAATCAAATGTCCAAAACTTCACATTGCATTGCCTTGCCATTCAAGCATCATTTAAACTTCAGTACAATTGCAATTGGATCAAGATGGATTGCTTCATGGGCCTGTACACACCCATGCAAGCTTGTGCATCACATTGCCAAATTTAGCAAATTTTCAAGTGTGCAATTATCAATCCCAAATGCTATAAATACAAGGCCTTTGAGCTCATTTCAAACACACCTTGCGCACCAGCTTTACCCCCCAATTGAAACCCTCACACTTCACAGGAAAACCTGAGAATTTTCAACTCGAAAATTGAGTTTGAATCTCACTGTTTGGAGATTCAAAAACTCCAGGATCCAAAGTTTTTTTCCATTCCCAAACCACTTATGCAAGCTCCTCGAGTGTGATCAAGTCAAGTTTGAAGCAAGCAAGATCCAGTTCTGCACAGTATTGAAGGTAGTTTTTAGAAATCTTCTTCTCTTTGATTCTCACTCGATTCTCATCAATTTTCTTGGATCTTTGGTTGTCTGAAGTCCTACCAATGTAGGCAAGAAGATTGAGTTTCTTTGAGGTCAAATCGAAGAAACTCAGCTGACACACCTCAAAATTCAACTCCTCATATATTTCTATACATTTGGAGTTAGTTGAAATTGAGGTCAGATTCGTGCTCTTCGCCAGTTTTTCTTTCAGATCATGTCCTCCTTTTTCATTTTTTTGATGGTGATGACTGAACCAGTCCGGTAAGCATCGCCTGAGAAGGTGACCGGAGTTCCAGCGCCGGTGGTGTGCTGGACAGGTTCTGAGCCAATGATCTCATTTGAAATATTTTAATCTCACACGTTGGTTCTGATAACCACTTGTGTGGCGCACTGATTCAAGTGTACCATGGAGTGCGCATTTTCATCCACTTGATCTGCCACCTCAATTAATGAGGGAGATCAAGTGGTCCACGTTTTTTCTGATTATTTGAATTTCATTTAATTTGTTTTATTTTCATTAATTCATATTAATTTTAATATTGATCCAAAAAATATGAGAGTTTCACCAAAAAAAATTAAATAAAATCCTCTTTCATATTTTGAATTAAAATTATTTTTTGGATCATTATTAATATTTTTCATGATTTAATTGATTTTATGAATATTTTTAATTGTTTTAAAATACTGTTAAGTTTCCAAAAATTCTGAAAAAATTTCTCCAATGTCCTTTGACCTTGTTTGACCTATGATAAATCTCATGGTCATTTCTTTGGTGTTTTGATGAGATTTTAGGAATTTGACAAACCATATTTAATTTAATGCGTTATTTTTAGTATTTTTTAAATTTAATAAATGGCAAATAATTGTGTTGAGTCATTTTAATTGTTTGTATAAGTTTGACTTGTGTTGTTGGGCCTTGGTCAAGGTTGATTTGACTTTTCTAGGTTAAGATTATTGGATTTAAGGGATTGATGAAATGTATATTCTATCTCCCAAAATGAATGATCTTAATTTGGTAAAAGTCCTCCTTTTACCAATTTGAGTTTTGATCTATTACCCTCCCTCTTCATCTAATTCCCCTTCTTTATGCATCCAATTCATTTGGCCTATGATATCTCAAGGTCCTAAGGCTTGTTGATTGAAAAATCAACATAAGTATGGATGAGATTAGGCCACCTCTTTTGCATATTCTTTTTTGTGTGTCGTATGTTTCATGAGAATAGTCCATTATACTATGTCTCTAACATGCATTAACACCAAAATTCTATTGCCCGACCTCAAATAGTTGTGACTTCTACATAAGTCCAATTATGATTGCTTAACATAACGCTAAATTTTTGACACAAAAAGGCATAGCATTCTAGTTAGTGAGATTGTAAGTCTCCCCTCTTTCATGGTATTGTGTGGAAACTTGGCCTTTTTTCCTTCCTTTGGAAGATGTCTTGGTTCAAGGATCCATGCTTGTGATAATTGGGTTGAGTGTTCTCCAAAGAATGACTTAAAACAAAAAAGCAAAAGTAATACTAACTTCTAATTCATTAACAACTAACATTTAATTTCAAGCCATTTACTTTTAATGCATTTTAATTTATAAGCTTTATTCATTTGCCATTATTCATACTATTCTAATTGTTTATATTAATGCCATTTTCACTTTGTCCACTTGGACCATATTGTGTGATATATCTTGTTTATGTATACTTTGTTTGCTTGTGTGGTCTTTGACCATTAATGTACATAATAAGAACAAAGACCCTAAAAAACTATTGTATGGACTATTGGTTTGATTTTGGACAATTGGACTTAGAATTTAGGCAACATCCCTATGCAAAAAGGACTTGGCCAATGCCAACTTTATGTAACCAAGTGCTTGCAATTTGAAACTTCATCTGATACATCATTGAAGAACCATTTGAGTTCATCTGCAACATGATCATTGTGAAGCTGTTATCTTGAACCTGTGACTTGTGGAATTCACTTGTTACATAAGCCAATTTGAAGAAGATTATGGAGTGGCTAAAGCTTGGATGTGGCTATATTTATTTGATGTCTTGCTCTTCAAGTTAATATGTTATGCATTATTTGTTGCTTGATTCTAATGTCCAAGGTAATTTGGGTTTCTATATGACATTCTTGTCTATTGGATTGCAACCCATTGGTCAAATCTTTTCAACTCTTAACTTTTAAATTTGTGCTTAGGATTAGTCTCTTCATCTCCTCCTCATCTCTTTAATTTCAAAATCTCTCCCTCCTTTTAAAAAAACCTTCTTTGCTTGTGCTTGTTTTTTTAAAACTTTGACCACTTTTGCAAATTAGAAACTTTGGCCTTATGCCATTGCATTTTCAAAATTCTTTTCTTAAATCAAACATGTAAATAAACTTAACTATACTTGACTTAAAATTTTCAAAAGCCAAAAATAATTAACTCATTCAAACCATTTTTTTAGGCCCTTATGCCTTTTAAACTTATTTTTTATTAAAAAGCAATACACCCAGTTTGAAATTTGTATCACGAACTACGAGGTTTTGATCCCTCATTTTTATGTTGGTACGTAGGCACAAGTCCGAAGGTCTTGTCAAACACAGAAATATAATTAATGAATTCTTTTCTCATCCCCCTATTCTATTTTGTTTGTAAACATCACTTTGTACAAAATACATATACACAAAAGAAAGGGCTCCCTAGGAGTACCTAGGACACTTTGGGTGCTAACACCTTCCCTCTGTGTAACCAACCTCCTTACCTGTAATCTCTAGCATTTTATTAGTTTTGATTTGAAAACTTATTATTTTGGGTTTTATTCGTAGTTTTCCCTTTTCCCTTGGAAACAATAAAAGTGCGGTGGCGACTCTAGTTAATCGATGTCTTGCTTATCCATAGGTTGATGATCATGAATTTACTGCTACAGAAATTAAGTGGCGACTCTACTGGGGAGTAATCTCCAGTGGGTTTAGCCTACTTTTGTGTGTGTATATAATTGTATATATGTGATGTATTTATATTTGTGTGATATAATCTGCTTGTTGTGCTTGGTGATCTCTGAGTGGTGAGATAAGTTCTAACCCGAACTTGAGTGCAATTAAGATAGGAGGATGGTATAGTCATGTTCGACTTGTGTGGAGTAGTCCTTAACAAGTTGGCTTGAGATCCATATGCTCAGTGGAGACCCTTTTGGATTTGGAAATGTCACACAATTATTTGTGGTTAGGCATTACTATCTCCAATTTGGGGTCCGAGAAGTTGAGGACCGTAGAAGATTTAACCCTCTTGGCCTATTTAGGACATAAAGTGGAGATTGTTCAAGTGTAGACTTGATAACAGCTGTTACGCGATACTACACTCAGACGAGTTTCTCTTGAGAATATTATGGGTCGATGAGTCAGTCATCTTAACCTGTAATACTCGATAGATGGAATTAAGACTCTGGGAACTTTTTAGAATATGATCTACAGGTTTTATCCTTAGTTCACTCCTTTGGGATGGTTCTTACCCATACTCCATGCTCGTGACTCACAACAAACCCTTGATTCTTGGTTGATCCAATCAAGTCTTGCCAATATCAATGGAACTTGGGTGTTGATAAGGTGAGAACTATAATCCACCAAAATGGATGACTGATCTTGACAATGACTTGATTCATCCCTTGACCTTTGTTTTCTTGCCTTGTGTGTGATCCCTTATTTGTGATTGTTGCATTCATACGCATCATAACATTCATCACACGAAGATCTCAAGGAACTGAGGTATTATTTGCAAATATTTTCAGACTATGGATTATGGACGAAGGAACATTAAGAAGTACAGTTTCAGATGTCCCGACTTGAAAGAGTTAAGGAAGCTAACATATTTTATATTAGATCCCTTGTACTTCAAACAACGCCATGGGAAGCTTCTGTCTATCTTGTCTGCTGATGTGGTTGAAGGACTCTTGAGTGTGTTAGTGCAGTTTTATGATCCTCTCTACCGTTGCTTCACTTTTCCCGATTATCAGCTTGTGCCTACATTGGAGGAGTATGCCCATCTCTTGGGAATAACTGTTTCTAGCAAGGTACCTTTTAGTGGGTTGGAAGAGATTCCTAGATCTTATCTTATTGTTGAAGCTCTTCACTTGAAGAAGTCTGAGATTTAAGCTCATTGGGTGAAGAAAGGAGGATTGTTTGGGTTTCCATCTGATTTCCTTATCAAGGAAGCTACTGCCTTTGCTCAAGCCGGTAGCGTGGACGCTTTTGAAGCTATCTTTGTGTTGCTCATTTATGGATTAGCTTTGTTCCCTAACATTGACGATTTTGTTTATGTTAACGCCATTAGACTTTTCTTATTTGGGAATCATGTGCCTACATTGTTGGGTGATATGTATTTCTCTTTGCATCTAAGGAACTCTAAAGGTGGTGGAACTATTGTGTGTTGCATTCCTCTTCTGTACAAGTGGTTTATTTCACACTTTCCTCAGGCGCCTGCTTTTGTGGAGAACAAACAATGTCTACGGTGGTCTCAGAGACTTATGTCTCTCACTAATGATGATATAGTTTGGTATGATCCTTCTTTGGGTAGCTTGGAGATTATTGATTGTTGTGGTGAATTCTCTAATATGCCTCTCATTGGTACACAAGGAGGAATTAACTACAACCCTGCTTTGGCTCGTCGTCAACTTGGGTTCCCCTTGAGAGACAAACCTAATAACACTTTGTTAGAAAGTCTTTTCTATCAAGAGGGTAAAGATCCCTAACATTTGAAGAAGAAGATGGTGCATGCTTGGCATAATGTGCATAGGAAGGGAAGATCCGAGCTTGGTCCGTGCAATTGTGTAGCTTTGGAAGCTTACACTATTTGGGTGAAGAAGAGAGCTTTGGAGTTTAAGATGCCTTATCCTTATGAAAGACCTATGTCTATGGTTGTGGTTGAGCCATTAACTCTCCCTAACCAAGATGTAGAGGAGTTGGAAGACGCACGCGCCAAGATGAAGCGAGAGAAGGATATATGGGAAGAGCGTTTCCGTGCTTTGAGCAAAAAGCATGAGGAGTTGCAGTTGGAGTCTAAATACAAAGATGCACTTATTGAGCTACTTGAAGACCGAGTGACAAAGAGAAAGAGAGATCCATAGGTTTCATCTTCTAGCATGCCTCAGCCTTCCGTTGCTTGGAAGAAGATTGTTGATCAACTTGTCCTCGAGAAGACTCAGATGAAAGCTTCTTTCGAGACCAAGATTCGTCGCATTCGAAGGAAGTACGCGCCTACAGTCAAATCTTCTAACGTTGTTGTTAGGGATCCTTAGGATGACTAGTCTCCTTTTCTCTTGTATTTTCCATTTGGTTTCTGAAATTGTACTCAGTATAATCCTTCCAATTATAAATGAAAAGAGATTTTTGACCATTATTATTAAATATATATTTGCAAATAATATAGTAAGTTCTTTGAAAATAAAAAAAAAATAAACAAGCATTGCATTTCATGCATCATTTGCATAAACAGGTTTCTCTTTCGCCAGATGTCTCTTGGTGTTTCTTCTATGCTTTAGCCAAGCTGACTCGTCGATACAACACTCGCGCCAATCATTCCAGAATCATGGAACATCTTGAGCAAAAGAATAGAGAGATGAAGGACGAGATCGCCCGCCTGACTGCCATGATGGAGTCAGTTCTAGCTGCACAAAGCCAATCTTCTCCAACGCCCGCAACTCCTCCTCCTCAAAGGACTGTTATTTCAGAGGTGGCTACCTCTACCATTCCTACTACTACCGCTCATTTCGCACCTGCTATGCCTGCCAGATTCCCGTGGAGAATGCCACCAAACTTCGTGCCTGAAGGCTTTGCGCCTACATTTGCTTCCATGCCGATATCTAGCCCGGTCATGTCTGTGCCACCTCCCATAGTGCACACCTTACCTCATGTAGAAGACACCATTTATCATTCCGAGACATCTGAGGGCCCGGACGTGTATGAGAAAATGGATGAGATGAAGGATCAATTTCTTATGTTGCGCAAGGAGTTGAAAACATTGAGAGGTAAGGACCTTTTTGGGAAGAGTGCTGCTGAATTATACCTGGTGTCGAATGTGAAGATTCCGGTGAAGTTCAAAGTGCCTGACTTTGAAAAATACAGAGGGAACACATGTCCGCTCAGTCATTTGGTGATGTATGCCCGCAAAATGTCTACCCAAATAGATAACAATCAGCTGTTAATCCATTACTTCCAAGACAGTCTGACCGGTGTTGCGCTCAGATGGTATATGGAGTTGGACAGTGCAAGCATCCTCACTTTCAACGATTTGGGAGAAGCTTTTATCAAACAACATAAGTATAATATGGATATGGCGCCTGATAGAGACCAATTGAGGTCTATGTCTCAGAAGGATAAGGAGTCATTCAAAGAGTATGCACGGAGGTGAAGAGAATTAGCTGCTCAGATCACCCCTTCTTTAGAGGAGAAAGAGATTACCAAGATCTTTTTAAAGACCCTGAGTTCATTTTACTATGAATGCATGATTGCCAGTGCCCCCAGTGATTTGTCAAAGGAGGAGGTATCGTCTAGAAAGAGATACCGCAGTAGTTTTGGGAAGAAGAAAGACAGTGAAGCCAACGCAATAACTAGTGGAAGGCAGAGGAGGCCTTAGATCAGAAAGAATCAACCACCCCGTCAACACCATCATCAATTATCCTCCGTAATTCCTGTATTTTCCGCAAGTCAATCAACACCAATTCAATAACAACAACGTCAACAACAACAACCACAACAACGAACAGACACCTACAACAACAACAATACCAACGATCATCAACAACAAACTGTTGAGAGGAAGAAGGTCTCTTTCGACCCAATTCCTATGACCTATGTAGAGCTTTATCCATCGTTGGTTCTCAAGAACCTGCTACAACCCAGAAACCCGCCACAAATTCCTGAGCCACTTCCATGAGGGTACAAGTCTGACCTCCGTTGTGCTTTTCATCAAGGAGCACCCGGACATGACATTGAGAACTGCTATCCGCTCAAATACGAAGTTCAGAAGCTAGTGAAAAGTGGAATGGTGTCCTTTGAGGACCGTGCACCTAAAGTGAAAGCAAACCCACTGCCAGCCCATGGAAATTCATTTGTCAATATGGTGGACGGTTGTCCTGGAGAGTTCAAAGTGTTTGGTGCCTGTTTCATTAGAAGGTCTTTGGTGACGATGCACAAATGCATTTGTATGGTGAGCGATTGTGAGCATGAGCATGATGGTTGTGCTATCTGCAATGTCAACCCGAGGGGTTGTATGATTGTAAAAAGAGACATACAACGGTTGATGGATGAGGGTATGATTCAAATTGTTCAATCCCGTCACGTAGATGACGATGTGAATGCCATAGTGCCCATTTTCAAGAATCCATAAAGAGTGGTAATTTAGTACCACAGTAGCAAAAGTAACAACATCATTCAAAGATAGGTATCGTCGTTGGTCATACGGTTAGCGGACCTAGTCTGGTATTCATCCGATAAGGCTGTTTCGTATCACTATAACGCAACTATGGTAAAAAATGGTCAAGAGGTTCCATTACCTACGACCAGTTATGTCGTGAGCATTGTTGATGTTACTAAGGTGACCCGTAGCGGTCGAGTGTTTAGGTCGGTATCTCCAAAAGATATGGAGGATTCAACAATTGGTAAGAAGGTGGAAGTGCCTGCAGTAGATCCAGTTAGTGCTTCAAAGCGTCAGTCTGGTGAATCTAGCAGTTTGAAGACTAATGATGATGAGGTGCTTCGGTTGATAAAGAAGAGTGAGTTTAATATGGTGGAGCAGTTGCTCCAAACCCCCTCAAAGATTTCAGTACTGTCTCTGTTGATGAATTCAGAAGCGCACAGAGAAGCACTGCAGAGAGTTCTAGAGCAAGCACTTGTGGAACATGATGTTACGGTGGATCAATTTGATCATATTGTAGCTAACATCACTTCCTGCAACAATCTCAGTTTCTGTGATGAAGAACTCCCTGAGGAGGGTAGGAATCATAATCTGGCTTTGCATATTTCTATGATTTGCAAAGATTCCGCTTTATCTAATGTATTAGTTGACATCGGATCCTCGTTGAACATGTTGCCGAAGTCAACTCTTTCAAAGTTGTCATATCAAGGAGCGCCCATGAGGTATAATGGCGTAATCGTCAAAGCTTTTAACGGTTCATGAAAAATAGTGATAGGTGAAGTGGATCTTCCAGTGAAGATAGGTCCGAGTGACTTCCAAATTACTTTCCAAGTAATGGATAAATGCACAGGGATGAAGAAATACTCTAGATTTCTTAATCAGCAAATGGTAATGCGAATGAACGCGAACGAAATTTAGGAAATACCATTGATTTCCTAATCGTCGGATGATATGGATGCAATGTAAGTTAAGAAGTACTCCCGGCTTCTTAGAGATGGATGATTTTAGAAATACTCTTGATCTCTTAATCATAATATGATTGAATGAAATGAAAATTAATTAAGAAATACTCTTGATTTCTTAATCATGAATGCAAGTGAGTTAAGAAATGCTCTTGATTTCTCAATCATGAGATGACAAATGATACATATAAGTTAAGAAATACTCTGGATTTCTTAATCATGAATGTGAATGAATTGAGAAATGCTCTTGATTTCTCATATGACATGCATATGAGTTAAGAAATACTCTTGATTTCTTAATCATGAATGTAAATGAAATATGTATGAGTTAAGAAATACTCTTGATTTCTTAATCATGAATGTAAATGAATTGAGAAATGCTCTTGATTTCTCAGATGAAATGCAAATGAATTAAGAAATACTCTTGATTCCTTAATTATGAATGTGAATAAATTGAGAAATGCTCTTGATTTCTCAAATGACATGCAGATGAGTTAAGAAATACTCTTGATTTCTTAATCATGAATGTAAATGAAATATGTATGAGTTAAGAAATACTCTTGATTTCTTAATCATGAATGTAAATGAATTGAGAAATGCTCTTGATTTCTCAGATGAAATGCAAATGAATCAAGAAATACTCTTGATTCCTTAATCATGAATGTAAATGAATTGAGCAATGCTCTTGATTTCTCAAATGACATGCAGATGAGTTAAGAAATACTCTTGATTTCTTAATCATGAATGTAAATGAAATATGTATGAGTTAAGAAATACTCTTGATTTCTTAATCATGAATGTAAATGAATTGAGAAATGCTCTTGATTTCTCAGATGAAATGCAAATGAATTAAGAAATACTCTTGATTCCTTAATCATGAGTGTAAATGAATTGAGAAATGTTCTTGATTTCTCAGATGAAATGCAAATGAATTAAGAAATACTCTTGATTCCTTAATCATGAATGTAAATGAATTGAGAAATGTTCTTGATTTCTCAGATGAAATGCAAATGAATTAAGAAATACTCTTGATTCCTTAATCATAAATGTAAATGAATTGAGAAATGCTCTTGATTTCTCAGATGAAATGCAAATGAATTAAGAAATACTCTTGATTCCTTAATCATGAATGTAAATGAATTGAGAAATGCTCTTGATTTCTCAGATGAAATGCAAATGAATTAAGAAATACTCTTGATTCCTTAATCATGAATGTAAATGAATTGAGAAATGCTCTTGATTTCTCAGATGACATGCAAATGACTGGGGATGAGAGAATCACGTTCAGTTGCTCTTGACTGACATTAGGTCTCTGGGATGGATCTGTTATAAGGTAACATGCTCAACTGGTCTTCAGACGTTCCTCGTTGAAGGCGGACACTCCTGGGGGAATAAATGATCATAGAAGATGTCATATTCAACAACTTTGGATGAACTGATGCATTCAATGACTCTTGGTTGAAGCAAAAACTGTAAAATAAAATAGTGTTCAGCTGTTTTTTACTGAAACCACTGCATTCAACTGCTCATGGTTGAAGCAAAATGGGAGATAAAAATAGTGTTTAGCTGCTCTTGGCTGAAACTATTGCATAAAGTAAAATGGTGTCCAGCTGCTCTTGGTTGAAGTAAACTGCTGGAAAATAAAATTGTATTCAGCTGCTCTCGGCTGAAACTAATGCATTCAACTGCTCTTGGTTGATGCAAATTGTTGGGAAATAAACAAAATGCTTCCTTTGGTGAATAACCGCATATTCAGTTGCTCTTGGATGACAGAAGACTCTTTTGGGGAATGAGAAGATCCCAGAGACTTGTTGGGGATGAAAAGTTAATGATATTCAAAAGGATTAACCTTACTCTCAATTATCGAACTGACAGGTCCAACCTAATGCTCCATCGCATAGTAGATCAACATGGAACACTAACTTTTCCCTGGATTGATTGAAGAAACCTGTTGGGGAATACAAGAGACTCTATGGGAAATAAACACACAGGAGGCTCGCTGGAGATATACTGAGGAACATTCAGTAAAGCTTATTTGTTCATGGAACTCTCGTCCATTAGACTCATTGGGGAGATTGCTTACTTGCAAAGAGATGTCCATCTTAGACCTCTACTTTAAAGAGATTTGCTGAAGATAAAATTATTGGGGATCCCTTGCTTAAGGAATCCTGCTGGTATGAAACTCGCTTGGGGAATTTATGAAGTTTTGATGGAGAAAAAACAATGTTGGAGAAACTCCGTGGGGAAATATCTACTGGGGAAACCAAGCAGAAATTCCGTTGACACCAGAGTTCCAATGGGAGAACATCAATCACATTGCTAGGGAAGAAACTCATCTTAAGAATTAATACCAACAATGATCAAATTCTGAAAGTACTTACTGAAGAGAATAATTGTTCTACCCCTGAGAACACACACCCCTTGAATCTTGGTTTGTTGAGGATTACACTGAACTTCTTTGAGAGGTTGCTGAATCCGATTGAGGTTTATGCATGATCTGTTTTTGTACATGATATGCAAAATGAATGTGAATGCATGAATATATTAGTTTATGCATTTTGTGGGTATCAAGCTCGGATTCCCCAACGCCTTGTCTTGGATAGTTTTGTCACCATGAAGATGATTTTTTGTTGCAAAAAATCTTGATTTCTGCTTTTCCGCCAAGCGGGCTTCAATGAGGACTTCTTGCTTCTGGAAGAAAATCCATTTCAAACTTGCTTTAGATTACAATGATCTAGGAAATGTCCCATGTTTTGTGAACCAGATGCATTATTGTAAACCAACAAAAATTCCTTTTATACTTTCAAAACAAATTAAAGTTTTCAAAAGCTTTGTCGTTTCCACTATTTTAATGTTTTTATCTTATCAAAAATAAAAAGCGACACTAAGCAGAAAAACAGAAATAATTGGTAAAGCAATGCTCAACTGAACAATTTTATTTGATGAGAAGAATAACTCATACATGGTGTTCATGAAGATGTAAACCCCTATAAGAGGAGATTACAGAGAAAGAAAGCAAGTAAATGGCAACAAAAATTTAACTGATTTTCCAACGAAATACAACTTTGCTACTTTCCCCTATGTCCTCTAGTCCTCATTACTTTGCTTCTGGAGATGGTAATTGGACTGTTTTCTTCCATCTGAGCTTTGTTGTAGTATTGACTTATGTCACTGCAGTATTATGCCTTTCGATATTCCCTAACTTTTGCGCGAATTGCTCCTTAAGAGTTTCAGTTCACCGGGAGATTTTACCCTTTTTTTGCTTAAGTCGCCCTTTCGGGTTTTCGACTTACCGGGCTTAATTTTTTTGTTTATCCCTAATTTTTTCCTGAGCCACCCTTTCGGGTTTTCAGCTCACCGGGATGCTCATTTTTTTGCCTAAGTCGCCCTTTCGGGTTTTCAACTTAGCGAGCTTTTAATATCCATCTCTTTTTCTTAGGCATAATACTTTCTGACTGCATCAGAATTGACGGGGTGTGTCAACTCTTCACCATCCATGTTCGTGAGAACTAAAGCTCCACCAGAGAAAGCTTTCTTCACCACAAATGGTCCTTCATAGTTTGGAATCCACTTGCCATGTGAATCCTTTTGGAGGGAGATTATCTTTTTCAAAACTAGTTCACCTACATTAAACTCTCGAGGTCGGACCTTCTTGTCAAATGCCCTCTTGAGTCTCCTCTGATATAACTGACCATGACACAATGTTTTCATCCTCTTTTCTTCGATTAGATTGAGTTGGTCAAACCTGGTTTGAATCCATTCTACTTCTTCTAATTCGGTCTCCATCAAGACTCTCAACGAGGGGATCTCAACTTCTATCGATAGCACAACCTCCATGCCATAAACTAGTGAGAAAGGGGTTGCCCGTGTAGAAGTGCGAACAGCTGTTCGATATCCGTGCAAAGCAAAGGGTAGTATCTCGTGCCAATCTTTATAAGTTTTCACCATCTTCTGAATGATCTTCTTGATATTCTTGTTAGCTGCCTCTACAGCTCCGTTCATCTTTGGCCTATAAGGTGACGAGTTATGATGTTCAATCTTGAAATTCTCGCACAACTCCTTCATCATCTTATTATTCAGATTTGATCCATTATCAATGATAATCTTGCTAGGAGTTCCGTAGCAACAAATTATCTCTTTCTTGATAAACCGAGTGACGACTTGCTTTGTCACATTGGCATAAGAAACTGCTTCTACCCACTTAGTGAAGTAGTCAATGGAAACCAGAATGAACCGATGTTCATTTGCAGCTTTAGGCTCAATCATACTAATCATGTCTATGCCCCACATTGAGAATGGCCATGGAGCTGATAAAACATTCAGAGGAGTAGGTGGCACGGGCACCTTGTCAGCATAAATTTGGCACTTGTGGCATTTCCTGGCATAGTGGTAACAATTTGTTTCCATTGTCAACCAATAGTAACCAACTCTAAGGATTTTCTTTGCCATTGCATGTCTGTTTGCATGAATGCCGAAAGAACCTTCGTGGATTTGTTTGATGAGTAGGTAGGCTTCGTGTCTATCCACGTATCTGAGCAGAACTAAATCAAAGTTTCTTTTGTATAGAACACCACCACTTAGGAAGAAATTGGCTGATAACTTTCTTAAGGTCTTTTTGTCTGTGATGGATACATCATTTGGATACTCGTGCTTCTCAAGATATCGTTTGATGTCATAAAACCAAGGCTTGCCATCTGTTTCTGCTTCAACTGCCAAGCAATGTGATGGCTCGTCTAGACGTTGAATTGTAGTAGCAGGTGATTCGTTAGCCCACTTGACCTTGAACATAGATGACAGAGTAGCCAAGGCATCGGCTAGCTGATTCTCCTCCCTAGGAATATGATGGAAATTAATCTCATCAAAGTAGGGGATTAGCTTCATGACATGCTCTCGGTATGGGATCAAATTGGGATGGTGGGTCTCTCAATCTCCTTTGATTTGATAGATGACAAGTGCTGAGTCTCCATACACCTTAAGAATCTTGACTCTTAGGTCAATAGCTGCTTCGATTCCCAAGATACATGCTTCATACTCCGCCATGTTATTGGTGCATTTGAAACATAACCTTGCTATGAAGGGAAGATGAATGTCCGTTGGAGAAATTATAACAGCCCCAATTCTGTTATCCAATGCATTTGAGGCACCATCAAACATGAGCGTCCATCGCAATCCTGGTTCGGGTCCTTCTTCCGGGCTTGGAATCTCATAGTCTCTTATGTACATGACGCCTTCATCTGGGAAGTCGAGTCTCATCGATTGATAGTCCTCCACTGGCTGGTGCGCAAGGTACTCTGATAGCACACTACCCTTAATGTCCTTCTGAGTTACATACTGAATGTCATATTCTGATAACAACATTTTCCAGCGAGCGATTCTGCCAGTTAATCCAGGTTTCTCGAAGATGTACTTGATAGGATCCATCATGGATATTAACGTTGTTGTATGACAAATCATATACTGTCTCAGACGACGAGCAGCCCATGTTAATGCATAACAAGTCTTTTCTAGCATGGAGTACCTGATTTCACATTCTGTAAACTTCTTGCTCAAGTAGTAGATAGCATGCTCTTTTCTACCCGTCTCATCATGTTGCCTCAATACACATCCCATGGATTCATCGAGTACTGTCAAATACATAATGAGAGGCCTTCCTGGAACTGGTGGCACTAAGATTGGCGGTTCTTGCAGATACCGTTTGATTTTATCGAATGCACTCTGGCAATCATCGTTCCACCTAACGACTTGATCTTTTCTTAACAACTTGAATATTGGCTCGCAAGTGGCTGTCAAATGCGAGATGAATCTGGAAATATAATTCAATCTGCCTAAGAAACCATGAACTTGCTTCTCTGTCCGAGGTGCTGGCATCTCTTGAATAGCTTTGACTTTGTCAGGATCAACTTCTATGCCTCTCTGGCTCATAATGAATCCTAGAAGATTTCTAGATCTGACTCCAAAAGTGCATTTAGCAGGGTTTAAGTGTAGTATGTATTTCCTCAATCTTACAAACAACTTCTTCAGATGAATAACATGCTCCTCTTCTGTCTGAGACTTGGCAATCATGTCATCCACATAGACTTCAATCTCCTTAGGTATCATATCATGGAAAAGAGTCACCATGGCCCTTTGATAGGTTGCCCCCGCATTTTTCAGGCCGAAAGGCATTACCTTATAAAAGAAAGTGCCCCATGGTGTAATGAAAGTTGTTTTCTCCATATCTTCGGGAGACATTTTAATCTGATTATATCCTGAGAATCCGTCCATGAAGGAGAATACAGAGAACTGAGCTGTGTTATCTACCAATACATCAATGTGAGGTAACGGAAAATCATCTTTGGGACTAGCTCTATTTAGGTCTCTGTAGTCTACACACATTCGAACTTTTCCATCTTTCTTCAGAACTAGCACAATATTAGCAATCCACTGCGGGTAAGTTGCAACAGCTAGAAAACCTGCATCAAACTGCTTCTTGACCTCTTCTCTGATCTTGACAACCATGTCTGGTCGAGTTCTTCTCAACTTCTGCTTGATGGGCGGGCATTCCAGCTTCAACGGTAGCTTATGCACAACTATGTTGGTGTCGAGTCCTGGCATATCCTGATATGACCAAGAAAACACATCCACATATTCATGTAGTAGCTTGACTAGTTCCTCCTTCACACTTTTTTTCAAAGCAGTTCCGACCTTGACTTCCTTTCTATCCTTCTCAGTCCCCAGATTGATCACATCCACTGGTTCCTGATGAGGCTGAATCATCTTTTCCTCTTGTTTCAAAAGTCTGGTCAACTCTTCTGGGAGTTCACAGTCTTCCTTACCATCCTCTTCAGCTTGGTTAATCGGGAGGTCAAAGTCATAGGGAATTATAGCATTGTCGTGTTCAATGGATCCAGTTATTAATGATCTACATGGAAATGATTTTTTCTTTTTAGCGGAAGATTTTGAAAAATGAAAGTGATGTGAAATCAAAATTTCCATTTTTTAATTTGGTTATTTATTTGTTTGTAAACAAAATTAAAAAGATGAGAGACAGGGATCTCAAAAAATGTGCTTTGTATTGATGATAAGGCTTAAATATTAACACAAAATGGGCCCTACAAAGCTATCCATATGCCTTGGGCGTGGCATTGGATGTTTTTAGAAAATAGTAAATTACTTTGAAAAAGAAACTATATCTGGAACATCTGTTGCCTTCCAGTTAGTGAGAGTGGCACCCGGAGGTCCACGAAACACCATCTTGGACAAATCTGGATCTTCATCTTCAAGAGCATTCACTTGATCATCACTTCGGAAACCAGCTTTGGAGATTATTTTCTGGATGCTAGGAACCTTCCCCTGATGTATCTTCTGATCTTTGAAAAGTTCAATAGACGGCTGATATCCTAATCCACACTTGTCTTTCTTCTCTGGCAATTCAATCATTGTGCCCCAACTTCCAGGGCAACCAGCTTCAATTGCAGCTTTCACACTCTTCCACGGGGTCATGACCCCCTTGGGTTCTTCAACAAGTTTCGGCTTAGTCTGGACCATATTGACCACTTCAAGGGCTTGGAGAGGAGTTTCAACAATGTCTTCACCTACTTCAATGTATCTGAAAGAAGTCAAATGGCTGACGAAAATATCTTCCTCTCCGGATACTGATACCAGCTTACCAGAAGTAACAAACTTCAGCTTCTGGTGAAGTGTCGAGGTGACAGCTCCAGCAGCATGGATCCAAGGTCTACCTAACAGACAGCTATAGGCAGGCCTAATATCCATTACCTTGAAGGTAATACGGAAAGTTTGAGGGCTAATTAGGATTGGGAGGTCAATCTCCCCAATAACTGTTCGCTTAGACCCATCAAAAGCTTTCACTATCAAAACACTGGTGTCATACGGTGAACTGACTTCGTGTGTTTTTGCTTCGGATAGCAAATGTCGCGGATAGCAAGAGTCGCCACCGACTTTTCTTTTATCCAATAAGGAAAGGCGGAAAAGAACAGGAAAGACCTTGATTAGATTTTGGGTTCGGGAGGTACATTATACAAAGGGAAGGTGTTAGCACCCTTTGTATCCATGGTTATCCATGGGCTCTTAATTGCTTGATCACTTATGTTTTTCTTGTCTGAAAAAGTGTGTGAGAGCTGTTTAGAAAATGTTTTGAAAAGAGAGTTTAACTTTGTAATGATTCTTGTACGAATGTATACAAAGTATTTATCTCGTTTAATTTTGAAAGCTGTTTAGAAAAATATAACTTGACAATGATTCTAGTACGAATGTATGCCAAGTGGTGATTTTCTAATAGAGGTTTTGAAAAGTGTGAGGTATGAAAAATGTTTTAGGTTGTGAGTCAGCAATTAAGAGTTATACCTACCCAAGGTCTTTATGGGCATTTCCTTTCCTTAGGAGGGTAAAACTGTCCTTACTATTGAGGAGTAAGTAGTCTTATCCTTTGGATGTAAAGGGACATCGTAGGGTCATCGATTGGTCATTGAAGGCAACATTTGTAAGGATACCTTAGCATTCGAAGGGACGATCATCATTTAACCGTAGGCTACAGCGACGGGTCGTCGAGGGACAAAATCATATATTCGCAGGCAACATCCGAGGGACTATGATTTATTTTATAGGGACATGATGATTTAATCGAAGGGTCTTTGCTAAGTGTATCCCCACATTCGCGGGACATGACCATAATACCGTAAGGCAACAAAGAGAGGTCTAAGATCACATATTCAAAGGCAACATTTTACAATCAATTAGGTAGATGTAATCAATTAGGCAATTAGGTCAACGTTAAAATTAATTAGGTAATTAGGATGAATCTCCACAAGGGTATCCCACAAATAAAGTGGAATACCTAGCAAGCTACCTTTTCCGGGAGTATGTGAACCCTTACAAAATTCAGCAAACAGGTCAGAATACCAAATTAGGGTGCAATCGAGAATTACACCACTAAAAGAAATCACAACAGTAATAGGGATGGCAGGCAAAATAACACATGGTTAGAATAAAACGGATCAGATAAGCATAGAACAGAACAGAAAAATCAGAGACTGTCACGTTCGCCCCTGCTTCGCCTAGCGAAGGCTTAGCGAATACTCGCTACATGCTCGCTTAGCGATGTGCTAGCGAGCGGCTGCGGATTCTGGTTTTGATAACAGTACAATTTCAGCAAGCTTCACACCCTATGGCATCCATTACAGAGATTACATGGTTAAACATCCAAGATATTCATACATCCTTAAATTCACATGCAAAACTTAAGATATTTTTAGAAATTCAATCATAATGCCATATGGAAATTAAGTACATAAAGCGGTAATAATAATGCAAACCTATTTGCAATTGAATTGCAACCTTGAATTGGCCAGTCGGATTGAGTTGGGCGGAGGTAACCTTGGTGCAGATGAGTTTCCCTCAGGGTTTCCTTTAGGGTTGCTCTGAATTCTCTGGGTTAGCCTTCAGGGTTTGTTGTCTGTGAGTGTTTCCCTTTCTCTTCCGTTTTCTTCCTTTTTTCCGTCCCCCCTCTTTTCTGACTGAAGTTGTGGTATTTATAATGCTCTTTTTATGACCTAATGGGCTCAGAATGAAGCCCAGAATTTTCTGATATTCGCAAGCTTCGCTAGGCGAGTGGCGTAGCGAAGGGTTCGCTAGGCGAAGGAATTGCTCGCCTAGCGAGCAAACCAGTTTAGGCCATTTTCTGGATTTTGTCATCTGGGTGATGGGTCCTTGTTCTTTTAAGATCAATGCCTTGAAAAATAAGTTGGAGTGCCTTAGAAATGCCTTATAATATTGACGGGCAAATTTTGGGGTATGACAGCTGCCCCTGTTTAATATTCTTGAACCGAGAGAGTTAGAATGGTATGTACGCCATTCGTGGTCTGGAGGTGGAAGAATATTAAACACTAGAATGCCCCGAAAATTTGCACTTGTTAATCAGAAGTTATTCCTGATGGAGATGGGCTTAAAGATGCCATCCAAGAAGTTTGATGATGAGAGCTTCAGAGTGCATCGTACATTAGACGATATCTGAAAACATGGGTGTCATACCGGGTCGTACGCTAGACCTGATGAGATAAGGATCCGAATGAGTCATACACCGCTGGGGATAAGGGATCAGAATGGATCATACGCTAGATCGCATCTGAATAGCAGAATGAGTTGTCCATTAGACGGGCGATTTCGCTGGGGAGGAAAGATCAGAAGGGATCGTACGCTAGATCGTATCTGAGTTGCAAGATGAGCCGTCCATTAGGCTGTATCTGAGGATGAAAGGGGAGTCGTACGCTAGACCACGCTTCAGAATGTACCGTACGCTAGGCAGCATATGTGGGGATGAACATCCAAATGGGTCGTACGCTAGACCGTCTCTGAGCAGCAGAACGAGCCGTCCGTTAGGTTGTTTCTGATGATGAAGGGGGTAGTCATACGCCAGACTACACTTCAGAATGTACCGTATGCTAGGTAGCATCTGAGGGATGAAGGTCCAACTGGGTCGTACATTAGACCGTATTGGAGTAGTTGAAGGTCAGAATGGATCGTACGTTAGATCGTATCTGAGTTGAAGAACGAACCGTCCGTTAGGCTGTTTCTGATGATGAAGGGGGTAGTCATACGCCAGACTACACTTCAGAATGTACCGTATGCTAGGTAGCATCTGAGGGATGAAGGTCCAACTGGGTCGTACATTAGACCGTATCTAAGCAGCAGAACGAGTCGTCCGTTAGGCTGTATCTGATGATGAAGGGGGTAGTCATACGCCAGACTACACTTCAGAATGTACCGTATGCTAGGTAGCATCTGAGGGATGAAGGTCCAACTGGGTCGTACATTAGACCGTATCTGAGCAGCAGAACGAGTCGTCCGTTAGGCTGTATCTGATGATGAAGGGGGTAGTCGTATGCTAGACTACACTTTAGAATGTACCGTACGCTAGGTAGCATCTGAGGGGATGAACATCCAAATGGGTCGTACGCTAGACCGTCTTTGAGCAGCAGAACGAGCCGTCCGTTAGGCTGTTTCTGATGATGAAGGGGGTAGTCATACACCAGACTACACTTCAGAATGTACCGTATGCTAGGTAGCATCTGAGGGGATGAACATCCAAATGGGTCGTACGCTAGACTGTCTCTGAGCAGCAGAGCGAGCCGTCCGTTAGGCTGTATCTGATGAGTTGAAGAAACCATACGTTAGGCTGAATCAGAATGAGCCGTCCGTTAGGCTATATCCGATGATATTTGTATATGTTGTATTTGCAATAAATGTCTGGGATGGGCTTATAGATGCCATCGTTAGGAGGATGTCAGAATGAATGTTGACATGGAGTATATCTGAAAGATGTAGTTGAATCCTGAATGTAATTGATAAAGATGTCCGTCTGAATGGACCTTTGTTTTGACTGTATCAGGAGGATAATTAACCTGAAAAATAAAGTTAGCTTCATGCCATGTCATGATGCATGAGATGTTTTATGCTTCTGAAACTAAATGCGAGCAATGTATGCATGCGTATGTTGTGAAATGATGTAATGAATGCATGAGGAAGGTTCTTCCAGGGGAAAATAAATCCCAATATTCTGGTTGGAGATATTTGTATCGATGACCCTCCCTTAGCTGGGGGATACTTGATTTCGGTCTGATGGTAGAGATATTCTGCAGAGCCTGGCTGGGGATAGAAGAGATGACTAGTTTGTCTGGTGATGCCGACCTCTTCTGGGAAATAGCTGGTTTTTGTTGGGGAAAGGATTTGTAACCGGACTTGTTAGAACGCATGATTAGACCTTCTCCTCGATCCTGAAGTCTTTTAGTAACTGCTATTGCTATTTCATGCATGTATTTTTGATAAACATCAGTCATATTCATATGCATATATCAATTCAAATTAAATCAATGGACGTTTATGCAAACAAAACGGAGGAAGTAAAACAACAGTATTTTTTTTTAAACAAAATTGTATTGATTTTGAAAGAGGGCCTATAAACAGGCAATTTGTGTACGAGGAGACAGAAATCCTAGTAAGAGGAAATTGTCAAGGAAACAAAGAGAAAGCTATGCAGAAAAAGTCCCATCGATTTGAATTCCACTACTGTCATTGTGTCTTCAAGCCTCTCATCTCCTGCTGTCGGATAAAAGTGATTGGCTTGTTTAGTCCCTTTGATTTGGTGAAGCTGACCGAGAACGGGACATAGTCATACGCTTTAATCCCTAATTTTTGCCTAGACCGCCTTTTCAGGTTTTCAGTCCACCAGGATACCCTTTTTTGCCCAAGCCGCCTTTTCAGGTTTTCGACTTGCCGGGTGTACATGCGTAGTATTTTTTAACTATGTCCGTGTTCACGGGATGCGGGGATTCTTCGTCATCCATTGTAGCAAGTATCATGGCTTCACCAAAGAATACCTTCTTAACTACAAATGGCCCTTCGTATGTGGGAGTCCATTTGCCTCTAGAATCACCTTGTGGTAGAATGATACGCTTTATTACCAAGTCGCCACTTCGGAATTATGGTGTTTTATTTTGAACTGCATGCAGAATTCAGTAATCATCTTGTTGTTCAAATTAGCACCATTATCAGTGATAGCTCTTTCAGCAGACAACAGGTTTCTCAAATGTATATTTGATAAGATCCATCTTAGAAATCAATAAAGTGGTATGATTCAACATATAATATCTTAGTCGGCGAGCAGCCCAAGCCAAAGCACAGCAAGCTTTCTCGAGCTGTGAGTATCTTGTTTCACAGTCGGTACCTTTTTGCTAAGGTAGTATATTGCATGCTCTTTTCGACCAGACCTGTCATGTTGCCCCAACACACCCTATTGAATTTTCTAACACGGTCAAATGCATGGTTAGAGGTTTTCCTTCAACTGGTGGCATAAGAATTGGAAGTTCTTGGAGATATTTCTTGATTTTGTCAAGAGCTTCTTGACGTTCATCATTCCATATTATCTCTTAATTTTTCCATATTACAGTTTCAACTGACTCCTCGTGCGGCTGTATAGTCCTTTCTTCTTGCAGTAGTCTGGCAAGTTCTCCAGGTACTTCACAATCTTCCTCACTTCCATCCTCGGCTTGGTAGATCGGATTTTCAAAGTCATAATGAACAGTAGCAAAATTACTATCAATAGGATCCAGAGTGGATATGGATCGGCAAATTGTTACGTGAGTGTGTGTAAGAATACATAGCTTTGTTTAAAAGATGACAGGAAAGATAAAGAGCGCAATATTTGAATGCAAAAAGTCCATTGATTCATTGAATGTGAATATGCTTATGAAAATGACAAAACCCTTGAAAAATTAGCTATTGTGCCCCGGGCATAGACACAATGCCTTAAAATGATAAAATAGCAATAACAATTACTCCTGACTAAAGGAAATCGGGATAGTGTCCTCAGCCTTCCAATTGTCGAGTTCGTCACCAATTGTTGGGAAAATCCAGCTATCCAAGTTGCAATCGCTATCAGCATCTTCTACAGCATTAACAGTCTTGTTATGATTTGGCAGAGGAGCAATGATGACATTAGGAGTCTCCGGAGGATCAGAGGTAGCCGCCTGTATCTTTCCACTTCGAATGCCGCTTTCAACATGTTCACCTGTTAATATAAGTTCAGTGAAACCCAATGAGGAACTCCTCAATAGATGGCTGTAGAATGGGCCAGTCAATGTGCTCATGAACATGTCCACTAATTCTCGATCAGTCATAGGGGTTTTGACTCTGCCAGCCAAATCTCTCCATTTTTGAGCATATTCTTTGAAGCTTTCTTTAGATCCCATAGTCATATTCTGCAACTGTAGCCGAGTAGGCGCTAGTTCAGAATTATACTGGTAGTGCTTGTAGAAAGCTGTCGCTAAATCAGTCCAGGTGCGGATGTTAGAGCTCTCGAGCTGATAATACCACTCTAACTGGGTGCCAGACAGACTCTCTTGGAAGAAATGGATCCATAGCTTCCTATCAGTGGTATGCGGCTGAATCTTTCTCACATAAGCTCTCAGATGCATCTGAGGACAAGATGCTCCATCGTATTTAGTGAACGTGGGGATCTTGAATTTGCGAGGAATGACCACATCGGAGACCAGACCCAAGCTTTCGAAGTCCAGACCGGGCGCCTTCTAACCTTCCATAGCTAGCATGCGTTCTTCCAGCAACTTGTACTTATCATCTCTTGGAGAGTATTGTTCATTTTCATAATCTTCATCATCGTCTCCAGGGTTGAAGAGATCAACATTTTCCTCTTCTGAATCATTCTCTGTCTCCTCTTCTTGATCCTTCAGAATTCTAATCTCGACTCCTGCGGCCTGTCCTTTGAGCCTTCTTCCCGGGTTAATGCAACTCACAACTTTCTTGTCTTTTTTCTTCTCGAGCAAAAGAGCCTTCAGTTCCTCTTGCCCCTTGGATAAGTTCAAGATCATCTCTTGGAGTCGAGCATTTTGAGCCTGGAGATCCTTGACAGTTTGTTCGAGGTCCATTTTTTTGTTTGGAGGAAAACCGTGAGAACACTGATCCCTTAGAATACCTGTTATGCAATGTTATGTTATGCTATGCAATGTATGAAATGTTTTCAATGTTTAAAGTCCTTGAAATGGTTAGTACAATGCCACGATGTCATGATGTTATGATGTTATGTAAATAACAAGCACAGGCAAGTCACACAACCATCATTCCTAGGTTCTAAGGCTTGCATGAGTTCCATAGGTAAGTACCCTCCCCACTGAAGTTTGGTTGGTTCAACCTGTCCTAGAATAGTAACCGGGTTCTAGAAGGATCTCAAATCATCGACCTTCCTTTAAGTCCACTTCAGTGCAACACCAAGTGGTTGACTGAAGCTTCCCTAAAGTCCAATCTCAAAGAGTGTAGTATCGAGTCTCAACCGACCCCAGTCGGAACCGAAGTCAGTTATCTCACTACTTTCTAATGGCTAGGATGAGTCAATTAGGGTTCTAAAGGTCTGGTTAATGCTTTGACGACACCACGCGGAAGCCAAATTTTTCCTCAAGTAAACATGAGGAACATCAGGACATCCAAAGTGTCACATTAACCGTAGCCATCATTTTAACCATTCCAGTATACGCCGGATAGTCGCGATGATCTTTTGCTACTTACCTAGGGTACACTAGATCCGGGTGTAGGATCTTTCACTCAACAATACCCAAGCAATCCCTTAAAAGTAAATCAGACAATTTGAATAA
The DNA here is from genome assembly GCF_024323335.1 of Lathyrus oleraceus. Classification (NCBI taxonomy): domain Eukaryota; kingdom Viridiplantae; phylum Streptophyta; class Magnoliopsida; order Fabales; family Fabaceae; genus Lathyrus; species Lathyrus oleraceus. The sequence continues at coordinate 314,908,667 of NC_066581.1, read as the reverse complement.
GTGATCTTGTTTTTAAGGTAACCTCTCTTTAAGGGTCCCCAGCAGAGTCGCCAGTTCTGTCATACGGTGAACTGACTTCGTGTGTTTTTGCTTCTGAAAGCAAATGTCGCGGATAGCAAGAGTCGCCACCGACTTTTCTTTTATCCAATAAGGAAAGGCGGAAAAGAACAGGAAAGACCTTGATTAGATTTTGGGTTCGGGAGGTACATTATACAAAGGGAAGGTGTTAGCACCCTTTGTATCCATGGTTATCCATGGGCTCTTAATTGCTTGATCACTTATGTTTTTCTTGTCTGAAAAAGTGTGTGAGAGTTGTTTAGAAAATGTTTTGAAAAGAGAGTTTAACTTTGTAATGATTCTTGTACGAATGTATACAAAGTATATATCTCGTTTAATTTTGAAAGTTGTTTAGAAAAATATAACTTGACAATGATTCTAGTACGAATGTATGCCAAGTGGTGATTTTCTAATAGAGGTTTTAAAAAGTGTGAGGTATGAAAATGTTTTAGGTTGTGAGTCAGCAATTAAGAGTTATACCTACCCAAGGTCTTTATGGGCATTTCCTTTCCTTAGGAGGGTAAAACTGTCCTTACTGTTGAGGAGTAAGTAGTCTTATCCTTTGGATGTAAAGGGACATCGTAGGGTCATCGATTGGTCATTGAAGGCAACATTTGTAAGGATACCTTAGCATTCGAAGGGACGATCATCATTTAACCGTAGGCTACAGCGACGGGTCGTCGAGGGACAAAATCATATATTCGTAGGCAACATCCGAGGGACTATGATTTATTTTATAGGGACATGATGATTTAATCGAAGGGTCTTTGCTAAGTGTATCCCCACATTCGCGGGACATGACCATAATACCGTAAGGCAACAAAGAGAGGTCCAAGATCACATATTCAAAGGCAACATTTTACAATCAATTAGGTAGTTGTAATCAATTAGGCAATTAGGTCAACGTTAAAATTAATTAGGTAATTAGGATGAATCTCCACAAGGGTATCCCACAAATAAAGTGGAATACCTAGCAAGCTACCTTTTCCGGGAGTATATGAACCCTTACAAAATTCAGCAAACAGGTCAGAATACCAAATTAGGGTGCAATCGAGAATTACACCACTAAAAGAAATCACAACAGTAATAGGGATGGCAGGCAAAATAACACATGGTTAGAATAAAACGGATCAGATAAGCATAGAACAGAACAGAAAAATCAGAGACTGTCACGTTCGCCCCTGCTTCGCCTAGCGAAGGCTTAGCGAATACTCGCTACATGCTCGCTTAGCGATGTGCTAGCGAGCGGCTGCGGATTCTGGTTTTGATAACAGTACAATTTCAGCAAGCTTCACACCCTATGGCATCCATTACAGAGATTACATGGTTAAACATCCAAGATATTCATACATCCTTAAATTCACATGCAAAACTTAAGATATTTTTAGAAATTCAATCATAATGCCATATGGAAATTAAGTACATAAAGCGGTAATAGTAATGCAAACCTGTTTGCAATTGAATTGCAACCTTGAATTGGCCAGTCGGATTGAGTTGGGCGGAGGTAACCTTGGTGCAGATGAGTTTCTCTCAGGGTTTCCTTTAGGGTTGCTCTGAATTCTCTGGGTTAGCCTTCAGGGTTTGCTGTCTGTGAGTGTTTCCCTTTCTCTTCCGTTTTCTTCCTTTTTTCCGTCCCCCTCTTTTCTGACTGAAGTTGTGGTATTTATAATGCTCTTTTTATGACCTAATGGGCTCAGAATGAAGCCCAGAATTTTCTGATATTCGCAAGCTTCGCTAGGCGAGTGGCGTAGCGAAGGGTTCGCTAGGCGAAGGAATTGCTCGCCTAGCGAGCAAACCAGTTTAGGCCATTTTCTGGATTTTGTCATCTGGGTGCTGGGTCCTTGTTCTTTTAAGATCAATGCCTTGAAAAATAAGTTGGAGTGCCTTAGAAATGCCTTGTATTATTGACGGGCAAATTTTGGGGTATGACAACTGGGTCTCATCTTCACCCCTTCAATATTTAATTGTGCCAGGGTAGTCTTAGGTAACACGTTCAAGGATGAACCCATATCTACCAGTACTCGAGCCAAAATGACATCTGTACACTGAATGGAGATATGAAGCGCCATATTATGTTCTCGTCCATTAGGAGGTAAATCATCATCAGTGAACATCAAACAACTACTAGCATTGAGATTAGCAACCACATTATCAAACTGAATAACACTGATGTCTTCTGCCACATAAGCTTCGTTCAAGAACTTCAATAAAGCAGTCCTATGAGCCTCAAAACTCATAAGTAGAGAAAGAATGGAGATTTTTGAAGGAGTTTGGTTGAGCTGATCTACGACCTTGTAATCACTCTTCTTGATGATCTTCAAGAATTGTCTATCCTCTTCAGCAGTCACTGCTTTCTTAGATGAGCCTTCTCCTGCTTCTGGAGGATTCACCTCTTTCCCATTCGTTGGTTCAACTGTTGATGCACTTTCTTTGTTTGGGATCACTTCAGGAGCAAAAACCCTTCCACTTCGAGTCACACCACTAGCTCCAGCGATGTTAGTCACATCTGGCTCTTTCAAGATTACTGGTTTGTTACCCACAGAAACTACAGGCTCATAGTTCCAAGGCATTGCTATGGTACTGTCAAATGAGAATGGAGTGGGAACATAAATAACCATGGGCTCAATCTTCTTCATTGGCTCTAGGTCAACATTTCTCTGATAAGGGACCACAAAAGGCTTGGGAAGCCTCTCTTGATCAAACACAGGCACAATCACAGCAACGTCCTCATCAATCTTTGCTCTAGTGAACTGAATAACCCGATGATCCATCAAACGTGGAAGATAAATTTTGAATTCACCACACTGATCAGGGTTGGACGAACACACCACACAATTATCATGTACTTCATTCATCAATTATGCTTCCATCAGTCTAGCATGGACCACTGTTAAAAGAGTCTTCAACTTGAACACATCCTTTATCAATCCATCATCAGTTGAACTTTCCATAGCATTGACACCTGAACTATCATGTTTAGGCAAAGGATTGTTCCCCACATTTGGAACATCAGCAAAAGACAATATTTTCTGATCTATCAACTCTTGGACCCGAAGCTTGAACACCTTGCAATTCTTTGTTGTATGACCCTCTGAATTAGCATGAAAGGAAAATCTAGCATTCTCATCATACCAAGGCTTATGCGGCTTCAGCATTAGAGGTAATGCCCTTGGAACGACAGTCCCATTCTGAATCAGATACGGTAGCAATTTAGTGTAAGTCATTGGGATAGGAGTGGTATTCACATTATTGTACTGTTGATATGGCCTCTGTTGATTTGGTCGTTGCTGCTGAATTGGACGTGGTTGATTATTCTGCTGATTTCTCTATTGATGTTAAGGTGGAGGAGCCTTGAACTGAGGTTGTGGAGCTTGATATTGAGGAACTGGAACTTGATAGTGAGGTACCGGAGCTGGATTAGGAACAGGAGCAATTGGACGGTAAGGCATGGTTGGATATTGAGCAGCCGCTACGTAAGGGTACTGATAATAAGGCACAGAAGCAGGAGCCTTATATGGTTCCCTCCCCCTCTGAGAAGAAATGGCACTAGTCTCACCCTCCTTCCTCTTGAATCCATTGAAAGGCTTCTTTAAAATTGGTTGACTGCTGGAACCTCCCTGGATTTTACCACTTTTTAGTCCTTCTTCTACTCTTCCTCCCACGATCACCATGTCAGAAAATCCTGTGGACGCACTACTGATCAATCTTTCATAATATTGGCCCTACAAGGTACCCATGAAAATGTCAATCAATTCACGATCAACCAATGGTGGGTGCACCCTTGCAGCCAATTCTCTCCAACGTTGCGCATATTCTTTGAGAGACTCACTGTCTTTTTGGGCCATACTCTGAAGCTGAGTATGGTTTAGTGCCATGTCAGTATTATATTTGTATTGCTTTGCAAATGCTTCAGCCAACTCAACCCAAGTGTGGATGTTGCTACACTCCAACTGCATGTACCAATCCAAAGATGCCCCAGTTAGACTGTCCTGAAAGCAATGGATCACGAGCTTATCATCTCTGGCATCGGCAACCATTTTTCTGCAATACATTTTCAAGTGTATGTTAGGACATGTGAGGCCTTTGTATTTTTCAAATTCCGGCGCTTTGAATTTTGGAGGAATCACCACGTCTGGGACCAGACACATCTCCAAGGCACTCAATCGGGTTGAGTTATATCCTTCCAAGATTCTTAGCTTTTCGTCCAGAGCACGACACATCAAGATAGCCTCAGAATCTTGGGCAGCAATAGGGATGACCATTGGAGTAGTTCCATTGTAATTATGCATTTCAAACTCGTCCTGGAGCTCCTCATCAGTGCGGGGAATGACCACTTGATTGACTATCGAAGGTCCTTGCGCAGCGACTCCATCAGCTACTCCAGAAGTATGCGCAGGTGGAGGCACATGAGTTCTTTCAGTCGGTGGAACAAAACCTGGAGGAAGACCGTAGATAACGGGATTTTGAATAGGAACTGAAGGTCCTGACTGAAGAGCAACCCCTTGAACTAGAGCATCGTTCCTTGCAGCAGCGGCAACACGAGCCTCTTCTTCCCTTCTAGCCAGAGCTTGTATAGCCTCAAAGATCTGCTCAATCTTGCTTTTGACAGAGTCCATCTCCTCTCTGAAGGCAGCTTGTTCTTCTCGAACTACATCCATGATTCTTCTTGTGTTAGAGCGAGTAGCGTATGCACGTTGAGGAATCAGCTTGAACTACTAGAGACGAGGAAAAATGGAATAAGTTTTTGTTTTGAGAAATGAAATGCATGATGCATATGTTAATGCATGTGGATTTAAAAATGTCTTTTATGCTTATGTTCAATTTTATTTTCAAGGAACCGTGTTAGATTCCTTGTTATTTAGCAAGAATTCAAAGAGATCACGGGGAATAAAACAAGAATGGAACCAAACTTTTTGTACAAAAGAAACTCAAAATCCTTCATTCATTCAATTCAAAATAGAGTACAAGGATTGAGTACAAAATATTCTTTCAAACATAAAGGAAAGTACAAAACGACAGGGTTAGACTGTAGGCTTCTGTTTGTTGAGCTCTTCCAACTCTCCTTTGAACCTTTTCATCATGTCTTCACAAAGATAAATAAATTTGGTCACTGAAAGAGGGATGTTGTCATTGTCTATGTCTTCCAGAGCACATCTTAGCATCAAAGGCATATTCGTAGCTATGCCATTACAGAAGTCTATCAAACTGGCAAACTTGTCTCGATGCTCATCTCTTTGTTCATGTAAAAACTGGATGGTTTCCTCGCAGGCTACCAAACTAGCATTCACATTTTCCCTTGCGTTCATCCAATCTTCACCTTATTTTAGCAAAGAGTCATGTCGGCCTCTCCAGTATCGTTCCCACTCATTAGCATTTTCAGCCTCCTGGCACTTTCCTTTCCATATTTCAGGTGTAACCTGAGTAGCAGCCAGAGCACTCTCTTTACTGCGGTGTTCTCGTTCTTCCCTTTCTTTTGATTCACAGAGTGAAACATTGAGGTTGGCTATCTCAGCCTCAAGCGTCTCTTATCTCCTTCTTTTGTTTTGTGGCGAGCTTCCACCATTTCTCTTTCTCACGACAATCCCTCTCAGCCTCTTTCAGTTGGCTTTTGATGGTACTCAAGTAGTTGTCAGCCTGATCTAACCCCTGTTTGACTCTTTTTCTCTTATATTCCTCCTTATTAGTCCTGTCCACATTTGCTTGAAGCTGTGTTTTCTATATACCAATGTTTGCTATATGCGAGATTTGCTTGAAATCCCCTAGTGTTGCAAAGCCTAGTGTAAGGGATTTCATCCTTGATACCAATGTTTGCTATATGCGAGAACTCTTCCAGTGTTGGCGCCAACTGGAAGTCCTGGAATGTGAAACACCGCAAGGGAGGATCATAGAATTGTGCCAAAGTGAAAATGGCCCAAGCATCCACCTCGGTGTTCATGATAGTCAATAGGTCACCATACACAACACAAAAGTTGTTCCTTCTGATTTTTTTCACATCTGAGATCAACCCCTTAATCAATCCTAGCTTTGGATTCCTGGACTTGAATGAATAAGTACTTTTTTGATTGCTACCCATGTCTTCTGAATGCCTGCAATCAAACGAGTCTTTAGGTCCCTTGAAAATATGCACATGTCATATGTGTTATGATTATGAAATGTTTTATGTTTATATATGTACAGTTGGGTAGGTGATCATTGGAACATTCTGATTAATTACTTCATAGAGGAAAGGTTCCAGGAATAGGAAAACCAAACAGGTAGGCTCTAGGGTTTAAAAGGTTCCTAGAGTCATGGACCCAATTCAAGAATATTATCGTCAGAACAACTAATCGTAAGACAATAATATCTTAAAAAGGATCTATTCTAGGTGAGGTCTTTGTATTAACCCAATGAGTCCTAAGTCTCGTAGGTCAATACTACACAACCATCGACTCCACGGTTCCCAAAGTCATGGATCACACCTGACAATATTATCGTCAGAACGACTACTCGTAAGACAATAATATCCTCAAAAATGATCTATTCTGAGTGAGGTTTTCGCATTAACCCAACGAGTCCTAAGTCTCATAGGTCAACACTACACAACCATCGCTCCTAAAAGCCATAGGTTTAGGGTTCTACAAAAGGTCCTCAGAATCATAGATCGAGGTTGAAAGTATCACCGCCAAAGCGACTAATCGTAAGACAGTAATACTTTCAAGGGATCTCATCTGAGTGGGGTTCTCGCATCAACCTAACGAGTCCGATGTCTCGCAGGTCAATACTACACAACCACCATCCTAACTTAAGTTTTTCTCATAGCTCGGGTATAAAGCTTTTTCTCACACAAATGCCAATAGTCCAGAAAGTTCCAATGATACCATATACCAATAACACATTAATTGGAAATACAAATAATAAAGGCATATATAGATAAAACAAATAAGAATTAAATAAACAGATAAAAGAAAAAACTCAAACACAAAACAAACTAAATTAGGGTTGACTCGCTTAGGAGAACTTTTTGTCGCCAGCTGTCGCGGCGCGAAAAATACCCGAGCGTAAGGAACACTCGAAATATAAACAAAACAGATTCGCCACCGAACTTTATTTATTCCCAAAGAGGGAAAGGGGAAATATCGATAAAACCCACAAAAATAAAAAAGAAATGGTCGTCGCAACCAAATCGAGTTCGGGAGTCGGTTATGCAAGGGGAAGGTATCAGCACCCCTCACATCCATCGTACTCGATGGGACCCATTTAGTTAGTTTCATGTTAGAGTGTTAGCATGATATCGTTTGCGATCTTCTACTTATCGGGTGAGGAAATAGAAATAAAGAAAGGAAAGACTTATGGGTGTTTTAATATTAATGTGCCTGACAAGATTTCACAATCCTGCTCCTACGTATCTCCAGGTGCTATGAAGAATTCAAGGCATACGTAGTTCTACCCAAAGAGAACTACTGGGTGGATTGCTTTTAAAGAGAGCGATGCTTGGATCACATTCGAGCGATTAAACCTTTACTTGTTGCTCGCTCCTGGAGGCTGAAGTCTTTGTTTGTTTTGCATCAAAATGGATATTGCATACTCTTTTCTGAAAATGTTTGCGGAGTCGCACAAGGGCGGAAAACAAGTTTGATAAGTTTGAGTTGATTTTAAGTGGAGACAAGCATCAAAGCAGAGAGCTCTACTGTAGTACTCAGATGCTCGAAAAGGAAGAGGCCCAAGCCCAATCACTCTCTTTTCATCCAAAAGTTTTTTCATGAAAATGTGTGGCAAATTAGGTCAAAGTTCATTAACGGAAGACGATTAATCAGACAGAGAGCTCTACAGCAGTGTCCAAATAATCGGGAAAGAGAAGGTCGATACCTAATCAATCTTTTTCTTCTATAAGAGAAATGACCTAATTCTGGTAATTACTTTATGTTAATATGGAAGACGAATGTTTGAACATTGAGCTCTACAACAGTATCCTAACATTCGAAGCAGAGAAAGTCTAAACTTAATCAGTTTCTTCCATTTTTATTGTGAAAATATTTTAAAAACAGGGGTGTAGCGGTGTATTCGTCACTATATGATTTATTGATTAAACCATAAGCAAAGCATACAATGAATTCGAGTCTCCACCGCACTTTTATTTATCCAAAGGACTGGCTAAAAAGCGAACAAAAGCCTAAGAAGTTTTACACATAGAAAACCAATAAAAGATCAGAGAATCTGGGTAAGGGGTAAATTACGCAATGGGAAGGTGTTAGGCACCCATCACGTCCTAGGTACTCCTAGGGAGCCCTTTTCACACTTGTTGTATAAAATTGTTATTTGTTATGAAATATTTATTGTGCAAACATGATTGGGATGATGAGGAAAGAATATACAAGTTAATTATTTTTGTGTTCGAACGGATGAACCCGTTGCCTACGTACCTTCCATCAAAGGTAAGGATCAAAACGCCGTAGTTCGGCTAAAAGATTTCCAAAAGTTAGTGGATTCAATTTTAAACACAAGCCTTAAGGTCTTATGTTATCCACGGGAGAAAACTCAACCTTATAAAACAAAAAGTCCACCATGTGAGAAAAGCTTCAACTTGCTAGTGAGGGGTTAACCCTATAATAAGCAAGGAAGACTTACAATTCAATCAACTAAGGACAAATAGGTGAGATTGACATCAACCAACTAGGATAAATCAAACCTATGGCTAATGTATGAAAACTTAACAAGAATGGACAAAGCCACAAAACCATTGAATGGGTGAAGTTAATTGATTATGAGTATTCACAAAAGGAGGGTCGAAGTATGATTAAGATTGATTGAAAAGAAGTATTATGAAAATGGAGTTTGAAAAAGTCAAGGACTTGGGGTCCAGGTTTCTAATTTGAAAGCATGAAGATGTTTGCACAATATTTATCTCAAGTTTTGAAAGTAATGTGTGAAAAGTTTTAGTACAAAATGGGATGAACGGGTAAAGATGGAGTGTAAAACTTCCTAGAAGGTTCACCTCTTGGAATCATATAGAAGATGACTCAAGTGTGCCCTTTGGAATAGACAATGAGCAATAACAAACAAGCAAAGCAAAAGAAGAAAGTCAACAAAAAGCGGATACCGGATGCCAATTACTGGACTTATACCAATCTCCTATAACAAGAACTGGATATCAGAGGCCACTCTATGGACTTATACCAATCTCCTCAACAAAGAAAATAAAAAATGGATACTGGATGCCAATCTATCTGGGCTTATACCAATCTCCAACAAAGCAAAACAAGACATTTGAATGTCAGATGCCAATCTATCTGGGCTTACTCTAACCTCCAACATATGATCATAGGAAAACAAATGCCAAATTACACGGACTTACAATTGCATCCTCACATAAAACAAACAAACGCACCAAGCAAAGAGATGATGAGTGGCCAATGAAATGGTCTTATACTCACTTCCATATCATAGGAACAATGGCCAAAGAATGGTCTTACAATTGTCCTCAATGGGCAAACAACAAAGATATGTCACAAAGACAAATGAAATGATCATGCACTAATGAGCAATTAATGATGATAAATGCACAAAGCATACAAGCAAACATGTGCATATGAAGTAAGCAATCAATCAAAGTCATTCAGCACACTCTATAACCAAACAATTAGGCTCATACAAAGGGTTAGGCATTGAAGCCAACTGGAATAGGGTTAATGGTGCTCTTAACCTTGACATTGAGAGCCAAGGTGAAGCAGATGAAAGGATATGAGGGGTGTGCCTCATGCTCTTATCCCTGGTCAGGGAGAGCTTTGAATATCAGAAAGTGTGGGAGTCCAGAAAGGTGGGACTCTCTCCACAAGTTAGACTCGATAGATCTTGGGTTTTTACTCACTATGCATCAACACAAGTAGTGTGAGCAAGGTGAGTGACACACAGAATAGTAGGAGATAGGTTACATATCTCTTGGATTCTACCAATTGCCTTATTTAAAGGACTTTTCCTGCTTGGGACAAAAGTAAACAAGCATAAACATCGCCTCTTAAGGAGGACTTCAGACAGTTGCCTAGCCAAGTAACAGGCCAGGTCTTCCAGACTACATGAAGAATAAGAGATTCTACCTCAATGCAAATGCTATCAAGCAAAGCAATGCAAGTTCTCAAAGAACTATTAGCAACTAATGGTACCTGAAATCAATCAAGTAAAATCAGTATACAACTCAAATTCAAAACCAATATAAGATAAGGATCAACACAATCAGTCAAATGTGCAATGTACAAAGCTCAAAGCATATGAGCTAAGCATCCTACAAAACAAACAAGTTAGTTCATGATAATCAATCAAACTCAATCAACTTGCATTAATCTCCTTGAAGCATTTGCTTCTTAACCTGAAAAACCAAACTCAAACATGAGCAACAAGACCACTAGGACAAGCCTAGGGTCAAAAGGAGATAAAAAATCCAAAACAGCAAATGAAAGCTATCCAAAATCAAGTTTAAACAATTAAGGAACAAACCCAAGTGGTTTCACATTCATATCATTCATCATTATCATTTCACAAACAAATTAGGTCAAGGCATGTCATATAGGACCTCAAAGAAGTCAACAGAAAGATTCAACTCAAATCCAATCACAAACATTTCAATAAATCCTCAAATAATTCATGATCAAACATCATCCATAACATGATAAGCATACCAAATTTCAGCTCATTTGGATCAAGGGAAGTAGGTCAATGAAAATCAGAAAGTCAAAGCAAGTTCAAACTAACTCATACAAAGCATCAAAACATGCACCAACTTCAATTAATCATAAAACAGTGACAACACATGATAAATGAATGGGACTAAAACCATGACAAACATTAAGATGTCTACAATTCACATGTCAAATTTCAAATCCATCCAATTAAGCATGAGAATTTCACAAATCAAATACAAACATGTATCACAAAAAAGTCAACAAATGACCAAACAGGGGAGAAAATTCCAATAAAATAGGAAATGCCATCAATAATTCCATAAAAATTCACATGTATTCTCAACATCCACAAGCATGTTCATGCAAAAATCCAGACCATTTTGAGTTCAATAAGCATGGTAATTAAAATCATGAAGTTGGACATGAATGGTGTGACACAAATTGTCACACCTCTATTCAAAAATTCATATCTCATCAACCAGCAACGATAAATTCACAAACTCTACACCAAAATCATCATGAACATGTCTAGTTTAAGCACAAAAAATTTCAGAGGCATTGGATTAAGTATCATCATTTCACAAGCAAATTGGCATGGCATACACAAAATGGATACACATGAACAAACCCTAGCACATTTTAAAATCCACACATGTAAAAAATCTGGAAAAATCACCATAAAAAAATAGAGATCAAGAGGAGCATTTCACAAAAAATCCCATCAAAATTGGATAAGAATTGAAGAACTTATGAATTTTTGAAGATTGGCATACAAAATGAAATAAAAATTATAAAAAAGAAAATGATTTAATGAAATTAAAACCGGCCGTGGCATTTTTGTAAATATTGGACTCACTAAGTGAAACGTCGCGTTTCACTTAGTGAGGTGGCATGCAGCAATTCGTTTCATGGCAATGCAACAGTAACAAACATGCAAAACAAAAATTCCAAATGCCAAAACACGATTCTGGGTTTTACAGAAATTAGGGTTTGCCACTGTTCATCGTGTTCATCAATCGTGATGAACTTTTTTTCCAGATTTGGGAAACAAACACACCATTCAAATCAGCAAACCATGTACATCAATAATCTAACATTCATTAATCTTAAATCGTGCTAAAATGGAAGAAACGAACAAGATATCATCCACATATGAAACTTCATGTCAACATAACTTTCTTAACACTCAATCATTTTCCACGATTTAAAGTTCAGTAAAACCAGTAAGGCAAGATCTATTCAAAGCAAATCATGATTTCAAGAATAGCTAGGTTCGAAATCTTACCAGATTTGAAGAACAATGATGGAACAGTGGTTATTTGGCTATGATGAGCTGAAACAGATGCACAAATATGTTCCAGATGATGAATGGAAGAAGAATTTTAGCTCAACAATGCTGGGTTATGCTCAAATCGAAAACTGCCATGGAAGAGAGCTCAATGCAACAGTGTGGATTCTTTGCTTACAGTGATGAAAAGATACTTGCTAAAGCTTCCAAAAGGATGGCATGTGATGAAACAATCAACCAAGATTCGAGCTCTTTTGAGATTTTCAGAAAAAAGTTCAGATGAAGAATTGAGTGTTTTTGAGAGAAAATGAAGTTTTGATCTGGTTTGTGAATAGTGGCTAGGGTTTTTCCAAATCAGAAATGTCCAATATATACTCTGTTTAACATCCTTAAGTTTGGTTAGTGGAATGGTAATCACAATTTGGTTAAATGAAGTGTTTTGGTATTTTGCTAAAAACCACTCAAGTTGCATGGGGTGCATGTTAATGCACGAAAATGGGCTTTAACACATTCCAAATTTGATTTTTGAACATTGGCAAATGGTAAAAAGTGTAGGAAATGGTTAATTTGAAAGTCCACTTTTTCACCTCCTCTTTTTAAATTCAAACCACTTAAAAAAGGCCATTTTGATTGGATGATTTTTGGTGAATTGTGATGAAGGATTTGGATAGAGCATATCAAATGTGACTTGTAGCAAAAAAACCTCACTCAATTTGGCCAAATGGTTTGGAAGATATGCCACTTTGAAGTTCAAAAATTCTTGAGAATGATTTGATCATAACTTGCCAACCACACATGAGAAATGAGTGTTCTTAGACTTTTTGGAAATGGGAGAACAAGATCTTCAACTTTAATGTTGGACAAAAATTAATTTGAAGCTTGTATGATGAAGTAATTTGGAGGAGAAGAACTTTCCATTTTTGGCAAAATCCAATTACAGGTCAACTTTCTATTTTTGGAAATTTCTTGTCTGACTTCAAATTCTTCACTGTGGATGTTTGACATGTTATATGAGGCTTATATGGACATGAGTGAGACCTCTCAAACCAATTCCTATCATCAAATCACTGATTAAATGCACAGTTGACCACAGTTGACTTTGCTAGGGTTTTGGTTGACTGAACCATGTTCTGATGAATTCCAAGCCCCTACCACTTGAGATCTTAGTTCAAAATGATGTCACAACTCATGTGAACTCTTGATGAATGATCATGGTGCCCAAATTCTTCAAGAATGGCTACCATCTATCTCAATTACTGACTTTGACTGATTTGACCTAATTGGCTTCATCTGCAAGTAACATGGTTAGATGACAATATTTTTGTACTTTTGGTTGATAAACAAATGAAAAGCAATGATATACAAATGCAATACATGCTTGGTGATCAAGAACCACACTCACAAGATAACCCACCCACTAGGAGGGAAGCAAAGGTGCACAAAGATCCTTGAGGCAATGATATGGTATGATATGGGCCATGAGGGATCTTAGGGCCAAAATTGGGGTCTTACAAGGGGGACGACTTGACGTTGGATCAAGTTTCAGAAGCTGACTTATGAAAATAATTTGGATGTGGCGGGGGTATATTTGACTTTGTAATCAATTTGGATTTGATTTAGGACAAAAGACTCAACGTTGGATCGAGTGTTTGTTTTTGTTCTTTTCTAAAAAAAAAGGGTTGATTTTAATCGTGGAATTAATAATCAACTAAGACAATAAAAATAAACAAAAGCAGTAAAATTTATTACATATTTTCGGAAATGGGGGTACATTTTATCGAATGGGAATACAACACAATAACTAAATCATACAAGTTTTAAAAGACAGTTGCAAAAATAAAATAATCTCGTTGTAAGAAGGCCCAAGAGAAAGCCAAAGGACTCGAAATAAAATCAGAAATTAAATTAAAAGAAATTTAGCGTAATGTTTAAGTAATCGTAAAGCGATTTATGTAGGAAACATCCTATTTGATGTGGGTCAACAAGACTTTATGCATGTAAGAAATTTCTGAAGTTAAATTGAATTTTTAACTTTGAAACTGCTACGCATCTGTGAAAAAATCGATCGGACAAATAAATCAAAAAAATACTATTTAATAACTAATAACTAAAAGTAAATAATATCAATAAATAATAATAATAATAATAATAATAATAATAATAATTAAAAAATAATAATAATAATAATAATAATAATAATAATAACCTATACTAGTAATCAATAATGATAAATGATCAAAAATAAGGATAAAGATAATAATGATGATAATAAATATATATAATAATAACACATAATAATAGAAATTAATAATATTAATAAAACAATTAGTCCTAATAATAATGATATAATGATAATGATAAAATAATAATAAGTAAAAAAAACACAATAATAATAAATCAATTAATAAAAAATATTAGTAATAAAAAAAAGGGAAGGAGATTTAACGCACAAGAGGGAGATGAAGATTTTTCCAAGTTTTTTTTTATAAAACCACTCCCTGCATGACACGTGGCAGAGAATAAACAAAAGAAAAAAAAACAATTTATTTCATCTTCTCATGTGTATCACACTTCTTCTTCTTTCCTGTAACAACAAAGACCAATTTTTATCTTTTAAAATTCTAAAAATCTACCCCTCTCTCTCAAGTCACTTGTTCATCATCTTTTTTGTTTTAAAGAAAAACAATTCCAACACAAGTTAATAAAATACCACAACCACAACAAACAAAACAAATCAAATGAAAAGTTTCGGTTACCGGAAGGAGGGGATGAGACGGAGAGGATTTGGTCGGCGTGAACGTCGTCGGAAGTGCGTCGTCGAGCAGCGGTGGTGGTGTGACGTCGCATGAATCGATGCGTCGTGGTATTTCGGTGCGGCGGCGAGTTTGCGTTGTTGTTTGGAGGAGGGAAACAAGGTTTTGTAGTTTTGTTCTTGTAAGATAGACAAAAGAAAAGGAAACAGATGAAGATGTTTGGAAATGCACCAATAAGAGAGATCTATCTTCGTTACTTTTTTTCTTAAAAAATTGATTTCTATTTGATAAAAAATGGGAGAGAAGAAGAAAATAGATATGAAGGTGAGATGGTGTTGGAGGAAGTGAGAAAATATCTTGTGTGTGGCTTTATGAAAAATAATGTAGAAAATTTCTTACAAGTCCTCTCTCGCTCGTTGTACTTCGATGCACCTTCATACTAAATAAGAGGGAGGGCGGTTTGATAAAAAGCAAATACAAATATCTATTCTTATTATTTTTTTCCTCAGTCCAAACGTGAGAGAGAGACATGTATTGGTATTGTCACTCAAACTAAGATTATTTTTTAAATAAAATAAAACTAATGCCAGTAATCCCTTTTTAGTGCTATCTAGTGACAAAATTACTTAAAACAAATTAAACCAAATGAATTTTGTACAAATTAAAATAAATTATATAAATTGAAATAAAAATATAACTAATTTTAAATATTTAATTTGAACATTTTGACTAAAAAATAAATATAATCGGATTAAAAATAAATAAAAATTGGGCGAAAAAGTAATCGAAAAAAAACTTACTACAACAAAATCAACAGCGCGAAATATGCTTCCCGGAAATAATCAAATTTTGATCAAATTTTGAAATAAAAATTGACCGGTTAAAAGGCTCAGGCGGATAAAATGCGGCCGAAAAAGTTGTCAAAAAATTAAAATGAGCACACCAGTTTAAACTACGCAAATAGTAGATTAAAAAAACTGACGTCTAAAAGCTCAATTTTGAAATTTTTCGCCAACTAATTCGAAGTACTGTTGGGAAACAATTTGACTGATCTGTCTGTAGATCCGGAAAATTAGTTTGTGTGACATTTTAAGTGTTATGCAAAACAAAATACATGTTGTGACAAGTATACAAATGCAGACGTCTTGTAAATGAACTAAATTGTTGACTGAATAAACTAGAATGGACAATCAGATGCAAACGAATCGTTCTTGGACCATTTGCTTCTCATTACCAAACACAAACAAAACCTATACATATTCAGACGAAGACAACTCTCTTGATTATCACCTTCTAAATCTCTGAAACAAGATGCAATAGAATAAATGATGCACTGAGATCGAGAAATCAAATCTTTCGACTTCTCAATCAACAGATGACTAAATAAATATCATCAAGACCAGATAAAATGCCAGAATTCATGACTTTTAATCTAAACTCTGATAAATGCTTTTAACTTATGAAATGCACGACAAAATGAATCAATTTTACTATAAGGATGCAAGGGAAAACTCAGGGTAAAATTTAGGGTATGACACACTCCCTATGCAAAAGGACTTGGCCAATGCCAACTTTCATGAAACCAAGTGCTTGTGAATTGAAACTTCATTTGAAGCAAGTATTGTGATCCTATTTGAGTTTATCTGCAACATGGTCTTATTGAAGTTGTTACTTTGAACCTGTGTTTAGTGCTTATCTTTGAAGTCATCTGATACATGAGGAATTATGAAGAAGATCATGGAGTTGCTAAGCTTGGATGTGGCTATCTTTATTTGATGCTTTGCTCTTCATCTTTCTATGTGTGTATTGATATTGCTTGATTTTAAAGTCCAAGGGAAATTTGGGTTTCTATATGACATTCTTGTCTATTGGATTGCATCCCATCGGTCAGATCTTTTCAACTCTTAACTTTTAAATTTGTGCTTAGGATTAGTCTCTTCATATCCTCCCCACTTCTTTAATTTCAAAATCTCTCCCCCCCTTTTAAAATCTTTTTTGCTTGTGTTTTCTAAACTTAGACCTTTTCTTGCAAATTAGAAACTTTGGCCTTATGCCATTGCATTTTTTAAACTATTTTTCTTAATCAAACTTGTAAATAAACTTAACTATACTTGACTTAAAATTTTCAAAAGTCAAAGAGAACTAACACTCATTCAAACCTTTTTAGGCCTTTTGTGCCTTTGTTAAACTTAAACTTTTGTGAAAAGCAATGCATCCACTTTGAAATTAATACCACGAGCTACGAGGTTTTGATCCCTCATTTTATGTTGGTATGTAGGCACAAGTCTGAAGGTCTTGTTAAAAACAAACATATAAATAATGAATTCTTTTCTCATCCCTCCACTATATTTATTGAAAATATCATTTTGTACAAAAACACATATGCACACAAAAAGGGCTCCCTAAGAGTACCTAGGACACTTTGGGTGCTAACACCTTCCCTCTGTGTAACCAACCCCCTTACCTGTAATCTCTGGCATTTTATTTGTTTTTATTTGAAAACTTCTTATCTTTGGGTTTTGTTCATACTTTTCCCTTTTCCCTTGGAAACAATAAAAGTGTGGTGGCGACTCTGGTTTTATTAACATCTAGCTTATCCATAGCTTGATGATCATGAATTTACCGCTACAAAAATTAAGTGGCGACTCTGTTGGGGAGTAGTCTCTAGTGGGTTTAGCCTACTTTTTGTGTATATATAATTGTACATTTGATGTATGTATATTTGTTTGTATGATATAATCTGCTTGTTGTGCTTGGTGATCTCTGAGTGGTGAGATAAGTTCTAACCCTAACTTGAGTGCAATTAAGATAGGAGGATGGTATAGTCATGTTCGACTTGTATAGAGTAGTCCTTAACAAGTTAGCTTGAGACCCATCTACTCAGTGGATACCTCTTTGGAGTTACTAATGCCACACAAGTTATTTATGGTTAGGTTTTATTTTCTCTAATTTGGGGTCCGAGAAGCTGAGAACCGTAGAACATTTAACCCATCTTGGCCTATTTAGGACGTAGTGCGGAGATTGTTCAAGTGTAGACTTAATAACAGTTGTTACGCGATACTACACTCAGACGAGTTTCTCTTAAGAATATTATGGGTTGATGGGTCAGTCATCCTAACCTGTAATGTCTGATAGATAGAATTAAGACTCTAGGAACTTTTTAGAACATGATTTATAGGTCTTTAACCTTAGTACACTCCTTTGGGATGGTTCTTACCCAGACTCCATGCTCGTGACTCATAACAAACCCTTGATTCTTGGTTGATCCAATCAAGTCTTGTCAATATCAATGGAACTTAGGTGTTGATAAGGTGAAAACCATAATCCACCAAAATGGATGATTGATCTTGACAATGACTTGATTCATCCCTTGACCTTTATTTGTTTGCCTTGTGTGTGATCTCGTATTTGTGATTGTTGAATTCATGCATTCATGCGCATCATAAGATTCATCACACGAAAAATAAATTTAAGGAACTGAGGTTTTATTTGCAAATATTTCAGACCACGGATTATGGACGAAGGAACACTAAGAAGTACAGTTTCAGATGTCCCGATTTGAAAGATTTAAGGAAGTTGTCATATTTTGTATTAGATCCATTAGACTTCAAACAACATGATGGGAAGCTTCTGTCTATTTTGTCTGTTGATGTGGTTGAAGGACTCTTGAGTGTGTTGGTTCAGTTTTATGACCCTCTCTACCGTTGCTTCACTTTTTCGGATTATCAGCTTGTGCCTACATTGGAGGAGTATGCCCATCTCTTGGGAATACCTGTTTCTGACAAAGTGCCTTTTAGTGGATTGGAAGAGATTCCCAAATCTCATATTATAATTGAAGCTCTTCACTTGAAGAAGTCTGAGATTAAGGCTCATTGGATGAAGAAAGGAGGAATGATATTGTTGACTTATGAGTTCCTCATCAAGGAAGTTATTGCCTTTGCTCAAGCTGGCAGTGTGGATGCTTTTGAAGCCATCTTTGTGTTGCTCATCTATGGTTTGGCTTTGTTCCCTAACATTGACGGTTTTGTTGATGTTAACGTCATTAGAATTTTCTTGATTGGGAATCTTGTACCTACTCTATTAGGAGATATGTACTTCTCTTTGAATTTGAGGAATTCTAAAGGTGGCGGGACTATTGTGTGTTGTGTTCCTCTTCTATACAAGTGGTTATTTCGCACTTGCCTTAGATGCCTGTTTTTGTGGAGAACAAACAATGTCTACGGTGGTCTCAGAGACTTATGTCTCTCACTAATGATAATATTGTTTGGTATGATTCTTCATTGAGTAGTTTGGATATTATTGATTGTTATGGTGACGTATCTAATGTACCTCTCATTGGTACACAAGGAGGAATCAACTACAACCCTTCTTTGGCTCGTCGTCAACTTGGGTTCCCCTTGAGAGACAAACCTAATAACACTTTGTTAGAAGGTATTTTCTATCAATAAGGTAAAGATCCCCAACTTTTGAAGTAGAAGATTATGCATGCTTGGCATAATGTGCATATGAAAGTAAGATCCGAGTTTGGTCCATGCAACTGTGTAACTTTGGAAGCTTAAACTCTTTGGGTGAAGAAGAGAGCTTTAGAGTTAAAAATGTCGTATGCTTGTGAGAGACCTATGTCTATGGTTGTGGTTGAGCCATTAACTCTCCCTAACCAAGATGTATAGGAGTTGGAAGACGGACTCGCCAAGATGAAGTAGGAGAAGGATATGTGGGAAGAGCGCTTACATGCTTTAAGCCGAACGCATAAGGAGTTGCAGCTTGAGTCTAAGGACAAGGATGCACTTATTGAATTTCTTGAAGACCGAGTAGTGAAGAGACAGAGAGAGCTAGAGGTCTTATCTTCCTCTAGTATGCCTCAGTCTTCCATTGCTTGGAAGAAGATTGTTGATCAGCTTGTCCTTGAGAAGGCTCATATGAAGACTTCTTTTGAGTCCGAGATTTGACCCATCCGAAGGAAGTACGCACCTGCGGATAGATCATCTGACTGAAGGAGAATTGCCATCCAAGGCGCAGCGGAATTTAAAATTTCTCCATTTAGTGATCCTTACGAATGGGCATGATCAGTGATAGAATCGTTACCTCTTGTGGCGATCACGAACATTGAACGATGACAACGTCTCTACTCAGTCCACCGAATGAATTCCTTCAATCTCAGTGCTAGCTGCTACGAATGAAGGCTTTGAGTGAGAGAGAGAGAGAGGGAAACGAAATTCCAATTAGAGTTACAATGCTTCTACCCAAGGGTTCTATTTATAGAACCACTTGTGTGGGCTTCAAGCTAAAAGCCCACTTAAGTGTATTTTGGCCCATATCTTATAATATGCCCAAAATCACTTAAGCGTGTGGTACCTTACCATATTTCGTATTCCATTTAAGTGCACCGTACCCTACGGTGTTCCTTAGTTACTCTATCTCTCATCAATCCGTCCTTTGTGTGTGACCCTATAGGTTTTCGCGACATTGGCAATTATATTAAATCACGCATTTAACATAATAAACAGTGAGCGGTATCTAGCAACACATCACTGCTACCCAAGACACGAAAATGTCATATGATCTGACAAATCCTTCTATGATAATAATTATGTGTATAATTATCCTTTTGCCCTTATATCTATATTGAACACAAGGCATAGACCGTGTCATCCTTGTCCAGTTCAATATTGGGCCCATAGACATTTATCCTGTTACACAGGATGGGCAAATTCCATCTAGGTCACTCATGTCCCTTAACATGCTTTGTGGAGTACCCATCAATTGTCTTTATGGTTATCCAGTTACGGACAATGTTGGATCAGCAATAAAGCACTCGACTCTATATCTAGGGTCCATAGTGGTTTCAGTTCGAAGAGTGGTATACACCATTATCACCATGAGAATAACTTATGACACTTTGCATAACTTTCTATATAGTATTCTCATAGCGGGTCAATCCGGTATAAATATTACTCTTAATATTCATACCTATGTTTAAGACTTGATAACTCTTTATCCATGATCCATGAGGTGTGATCATCAGTCTATAAACATAATAATCTTCATGCTTTAATGTTATCCCACTTCATAATAAAGCTTGACACTTTAAGAATAGTGTCCTTATGTTTAATGTGATCTCATGATTAAGTCATACTTGATACATTAAACGGACTAGCTATTCTAGGGACTTTATTAAACAACCATAATAAAGAAAAAGCCTTTTATTATTAATAAATAATTTGATACAAGTACCAAAAGTATTAGCCTCTAGGACTTACACCAACATTCTCCCACTAGCACTAGAGCCAATCAGGCATACCCCTAATGCCCATAGATCTAGTATGGTCATCATGCTTCTGCTGCGCAAGAGGCTTTGTCAGTGGGTCAGCAATATTGTCAAGTGTAGGTACTCTGCATATTTTCACATCTCCTCTATCTATTATCTCTCGAATGAGGTGATAACGCCTAAGTATGTGTTTGGATCGTTGGTGAGATCTAGGCTCCTTAGCTTGTGTGATAGCACCATTGTTATCACAATAGAAACCAATGGGATCCACAATGCTAGGAACTATGTCAAGTTCACTAATGAACTTTTTGATCCAAATAGCTTCCTTTGCTGCACTTGAGGCAGCAATATACTCGGCCTCGGTTGTAGAATCAGCAAATGTATCTTGCTTTGAACTTTTCCAGCTCACAGCGCCACTGTTTAAGCAAAACACATAACCAGATTGCGATCTAAAGTCATCCTTATCTGTCTGGAAGCTAGCGTCGGTGTATCCAATTACAGCCAACTCTTCCTGACCTCCATATATCAAGAATGAGTCCTTAGTCCTTCTCAGGTAATTAAGGATATTCTTGACAACTACCCAATGGACATCACCAGGATCAGATTGGTACCTACTCGTTGTACTTAAAGCATACGAGACATCTGGTCGAGTACATAACATGGCATACATGGTAGATCCTATTATAGATGCATATGGGATCTTATTCATGTGATCCCTTTCTTCCTTAGTTTAAGGGGATTGTGTTTTTGATAGACACAGGCCATGTTGCATAGGTATGAATCCTTTCTTGGAATCATGCATATTAAAGCGTCTCAGCACTTTGTCTATGTATATACTCTGACTTAGGCCAAGCAGTTTTTGTGATCTATCTCTATAGATTCTGATTCCTAATATATAGGCTGCTTCACCTAGGTCCTTCATAGAAAAGCATTTCCCTAACCAAGACTTTACTTGTTGTAGGGTAGGGACATCGTTTCCAATGAGTAATATGTCATCTACATATAATACCAGGAACACGATCATGCTCTCACTAACCTTCTTGTAGACACAAGGCTTATCTTCGTTCTTGATGAATCCATATTGTTTTACTGTTTCATCAAAACGAAGATTCCAGCTTCTGGAAGCTTGCTTCAATCCATAGATTGACCTTTGTAACTTACATATCTTTTGGGCTTCTTCTGGTATTGTAAGACCCCAATTTTGTCCCTAAGATCCCTCATGGCATCATATCATAACATTGCATTGCCTCAAGGATCATTGGACACCTTGCTTCCTTCCCTATGGGTGGGATCTTTCTTGAGAGTGGTTCTTGATCACCAAGCATTTTTTTCATTTGTATATCATTGCTTTTCTTTTAATCACTAACCAAAAATGTACAAAAATATGTCATTAACCTTTGTTACTTGCAGATTAAGCAGTCAACAGGTCAAGGCATCAAGTGAATTCATGGTACAAAGAGCAGATGGTATTTTCTTGAGATGAGGATCATGTGATCATTTTATGGAGCTTATTTGATCTATAGGTTCATTTTGGAGCAAGTTCCCAAGTGGTTGAGGCCCCAAATTCATCAGAACAATTTCAGGTCATCTAAGGGCCTATGCAGTCAACTGAAAAGTCAACTGTGGGTTTTGAATTGAGAAATTGAGTTTCTTCATCCCATTCATGTCCAAATTATGCTTATTCATCATTTCAAAGATCAAGGTTGAAGAATTTGAAGTCAAGTCAAAAGTTTCCAAAAATGGAAAGTGACCTATAATTTCAACTTTCCAAAAATGGCAAGTTTTTGATCCAACTTCAACTCAACTTTCCAACATCAAATAAGCTTCAAATGAAATTTTCTCCAACATGAGAGTTGAATATCTCTCTCTCCCATTTCCAAAAAGTCCAAGATCATGAGCATCTGATGAATTGTTGAGGAGATATGATCCAATCATTGCCAAGTATACATGGAACTTCAAATGAGCATATCTTTTGATCCATAACTCCAAATTGAGTGGTTCTTTTTGCAATATTCTTCTCTTGACCTCTAATTTCCAAATCATGCATCAAATTACATAAAATCTCATCACATAATCACTTGCATATCCATGCCTTTTTTGGAGGGAAATTGCAAAATTCAAAAATGGTGCATTGTATGGACTTTCTACCATTGCCATTGTGTTTAAAAGATCATTTTAAGTGACTTTGATGAAGGGAGTGGTATTGTTCACGTGTAATTAGTACATGCACCATGCAATTTTGATTTTTTGCAAAACACCTTATTTTCATTAGCCAAGTTAATTATGGATTAGCAAGTTGATTAAGAAGGCATATATATACTAAATCATAACAGAATTTGAAGGGGGTTAATCACAATTCACCATTTCTAGATCTAGTTTTCATCTCCCTCCAAAATTTTCTTCAAATCAAAATTCAAATTTCTTGAACATAGCAACTGGTTTATGTTAAAGATTCATGATCAGAGAGTTGGATAGAGTATGAATCAAGTGTTGGTTTGTTGAATTCGTGCAAGAATCAAGCAGTTGAAGCTCATGAAGTTGAAGATGGAAATTCAGAATTAAGCTAGATCTACACGTGTTCAAGCTTTCTTTTCTTCATCAAACATCATCACAAGCATTCTGGACTGGATTTGGACCAATACAAGCTGTGGATCGTGCATTTCCAAGATTCTGCTCTTCAAGAGGTCAAGTTTCGAACCTCTTAATTTTGAAATTCATGTGTATATTCTTGTAGATCTTTCTTCACTGATGATTCTGGTAGAAAAATCACATGAAATGATGCACTATTCACTGAGTTATGCATGATTGAAGTTTGATGCACAAAAATGTTTTCTGTCGATTCTCTTTATTCTTGATGATTTGTGTTTAGCCATTGCTTGATCCGTGTTCACCATGAAAAGAGCTTTAAAATGATGTACGATTTGTGGTTTTCTGGAGAAATTGCTGGAAAACGTATGAAGCTCATGTTACTGTTCATCTTCTTCCTCATGAAGAAGATGAAGATCGTTTGTTAGCGTCGGACCTGTGCTGGTAGCGACGGATTCTGATCCCTGCATGCGTGGCCTAGGGCTTCCTTGTGATTGGTCCATGCTGTTGCCTTGTATGCAAAATGATAGGTCCACATTGCCTTGACCGTGTACACGTGAGCGTTGACTTGCCACCTATTAAATGAAACGGTGCGTTTCAGGCAGGGTGCGCGCTCACTTTTGAATTGAAGCAGGGATTGATTCCCAGCGAAGGCAATTTTTCAAATTACTTCATGTTTTAGTGTTTTCCCTCCACATTTCCAAATATGCTTCACATGTTTGAATTTCATTTTTTATCCAACTTGTAAAATCCATAACAAATTGAAAAATGCATCAAATCATTCCTAATTTTTTGCACAATGATCCTCTGTTTGTCTATTATTTTTTGATGATGATTTCAAAAGTTGTGCATGGCTGGAATTTTATTTGTGCTAGGTTGATTGAACATGTGTGCATGTATGACCTTGCTTTGTTCAAACTATCATGAAATGCTTGTTTTTAATCCAATGGACTTGAAATTTTACATGCTGACTCTAGACATGTTAATGGATATTTTAGGCTTAGTTTGGTATTTTTCCCATTTGCCATTTCTGTTTTATAAAGGTGTTTGCATGGTGTGACAATTTGTGTCACACAATTTGATGATCAACTTGCATCATTTAATTTCCATGCCAAATTATCTTGGATGCTTCTGATTTTTTGTATGATGATCATATTGGAGGTGTTGAATGCTCATGAATTTTTCCAGAATTATTTGAATCATTTCTGTTTTGATTTGGAATTTTCATTCATGATGTCCAAATATGAGCTTTGAAATTGTCTTTGGCTTCTCTTGCTTGATACATGGCCTTGCTTGATGATTTTGTTGTGAGCCTTTTTAGGACATGTTAATATGTGTTTGAAGTTGCATTGTGTTGAATTTCAGCTCCTGTTTTGAATTTTTTCTTCACCTTTGACCCTAGGCTTTGACCTAGTGGTTTGTACTTACATGTGAGCTTTGAATTTCAGGTTCAAGCATCCAATTTCCATGGTTGATGTTGCTTCATCATGTGAATGTTGATATTTGCTTTTGATTGCTAACATTTTCTGTTTTGTAGGTTGTTGATAACTTATTTGAGTTTGCCTTATGGCTTATGTGTTGTACATTGGGATTGTTTTGTTATTGACTGTTGTCTGTTTGTCTGAGTATTGTACTGATTGGTTTAGTTGTTTACACAGGTACCTAAGTTGCTTTAAGTTCATTTGAACTTTGCTTTTCTTTGCTTGTGGTTGGCATACCACTTAGGTATAATCCCTTGCTCTTCATGTAGTCTGGAAGACCTGCTGTTATTGGCAGGCTGTCTGAAGCCCTCCTTAAGAGGCCATGTTTTTGTTTGTTTAATTTTGTGCCAAGCAGGTAAAGTCCTCTTAAGAGACAATTGGCAGATAAAAGGGATGTGTAATCCATCCCCTGCTATTCAGTTGTATCATTCACTTTGCTCACACCATGTGTTGATGCATTGTGAATAAGAACCCAAGATCTTATAGAGTCCATCATTTGTGGAGAAGAGTTCCTTCATTCTGAACTCCCACACCTTCTATTGATTAAAGCTCTCCCAGGCCAGGGGATAAGAGCTATGAGGCATAATCCTCATCTCCATTTCATCTACTTCACCCTGACTCTCAATGTTAGGGTTAAGAGCTCAAAACACCCCATTCCAGTTGGCTTGTTTCTAAAGCCCAACCTTGCTTGAGCCCATTGATTGTGTATAGTGTGTGCTAATTGGTTGCTTGTTGGTTTGTTTGCCCATATGTGCATAATTGTTTGTGTGTGCCTCTGTGCATTGCTTTCATCTTTGAGCATTAATTGTACATCATTTCATGATCATTGTTCATACTTTGTGACATTTTGTTTTGTCCATTGAGGAGTCAATTGTAAGTCCATTTATTGGCAGTTATTTCCTGTGATCTGGTAGGAGTTGGAACTAAGACCATTGATTGGCATTCCATTTCCTAGGAGTCTAGTGTAAGTCCATTGATTGGCATCTGATTTCCATCTTTATTTTGTGGAGTCAGGTATAAGACCATTGATTGGCAACTTGATTCCTATTTTGTTTTGTTTTGTGAGACTAGTGTAAGTCCATTGATTGGCATCTGGTATCCATGTTTTGTTTTGTGAGACTAGTGTAAGTCCATTGATTGGCATCCGGTATCCATATTTTTTTTGTGAGATTAGTGTAAGTCCATTGATTGGCATCTGGTATCCATTTATGTTGTTTATCTGTTATTCATTTGTTACCTTTTCCAAAGGAATCACTTGGATCATCTACATATGATCTCAAGAGGTGAACACCTAAGAAGTTTTGCATCCTTTAACCTCCCACCGTGTTGTTTCTTTAAACCTCCATTTGCATGTTAACTCAAACCAGAAAAATATTGTGCAAACATTTTCATTCCTTTTCAAATTAGAAACCTAGGCCTTAAGCCTTTGATTTTTCAAACTTCATTTTCATAATACTTCTCTTGAATTGAATTCTAATCATACTTTGACCATCTTTTGTGAATAACTCCTAACTGGTTAATTACCCTCATTCAATTGTTTTGTGGCTCAAGTCCACTTTCTTGATAAGTTTTCATACATTAGCCATAGATCTCAATTATCTTAGTGGTTGATGTGAATCTCACCTTTTGTCCTTAGTGATTGAATTGTAAGACTTCCTTGCTTATTATAGGGCATGGTCCCTCACTAGCAAGTTGAAGCTTTTCTCACATGGTGGACTTGTGGTTGCATAGGTTGAGTTTTCTCCCGTGGATAATGAAAGACCTTAGGGCTTTTGTTTAAAATCAACCCATTCATATTTTGGAAATCTTATAGCCGGACTACGAGGTTTTGATCCTGTAAAGGTACGTAGGCAATGGTTATCCATCCAAACACAAAAATAATAAAAATTGTATATTCTTTTGTCATCCTCCCAATCAATGTTTGCACAATAAATATTTTCATAAACAATATCTTTTGCAACAATGTATGAAAAGGGTTCCCTAGGAGTACCTAGGATGCATTGGGTGCCTAACACCTTCCCTTTGCATAATTACCCCCTTACCCAGATCTCTGTACCTTTTTCATTAGTTTTCTATATGTAAAACTTCTTAGGCTTTTGTCGCTTTTTAGCCATCCCTTTGGATAAATAAAAGTGCGGTGGCGACTCTATCTTTGTATACTTTGCTTTTGATTTAGTCAATAAATCATAAAGTGACGAATACACCGCTACAGGTATGTCAAATACTTCAGGTTGTATCATGTACACATCCTCAAGAAGATTCCCATTAAGGAACGCAGTTTTGACATCCATCTGCCATATTTCATAATCATGATATGCAGCGATAGCAAGTAAAATCCGAACAGATTTAAGCATTGCAATTGGTGAAAAGGTTTCATCATAGTCAACCCCATGAATTTGTTTATATCCTTTTGCAACCAGTCTTGCCTTATAGGTATGTACCTTACCATCCATGTCAGTCTTCTTTTTGAAGACCCACTTGCATCCTATAGGGTTAACTTCTACAGGAGGCTCTACCAAGGTCCAAACTATGTTTGTGTACATGGAATCCATTTCAGATTTCATGGCTTCTAGCCATTTTATCAGACTCGAGACCAGTTATGGCCTCTTGGTAGGTCACAGGCTCATCTTGATCCATGAGTAATACATCACCTTGATCTGTTATGAGATATCCATATCTCTCAAGTAGGTGACGTATCCTGCTTGACCTACGCTGGTCTTGTTCTACTTGAGCAGGTTGCTCTTCCACAACTACTTGTGTTTCCTGCTCTAATTCCTCCATAGGTGTATCGATGCTTTGTGATTCTTGAATTTCTTCAAGCTCTACTTTCCTCCCACTGATTCCTTTGGAAATAAAATCCTTTTCTAGGAAAACTCCAGTTCGAGCGACAAACACTTTACCCTCAGAAGGATTGTAGAAGTAATACCCTCTTGTTTCTTTAGGATACCCTGTCGCATCCGCGAAAAACAACCGGCGGGAAAAACAAAACAAACAGAGCCGCCATCGTGCATTATTTATCCCAAAGAGGGAAAGGAAACGCTCGAAGTAAACCTGGAAAAGACATGGTCTCGCGACCAAAGAGAGATGGGATCGGGAGTCGGTTATGCGAAGGGAAGGTATTAGCACCCCTACGCATCCGTCGTACTCGACGGGATCCACGCTCAAAAGAATAGAAGAAAGGTTGTTAAACACTGCTCAAAAGAATGCACACACACACTGGAAACAACACAGATGGGAAAAGGGGGAACGGGCTCGCTAGGATATCGCATCCTATGCCTACGTATCTCATCTGGAATGAGAATCAGAGCTACCGTAGTTCGGCTCACGCACGCCGAAACAAAACCCACGCACAGGAAACCGACTGCCAATCGCTGGGCTTACGTCAGACTCCACACAAACAGGAAAACATGGAAACCGAATGCCAATCACTGGACTTACATCAGACTCCGAACCAACAAATGCACACAGGAAACCAACTGCCAATCGCTGGACTTACGTCAGACTCCTACACACACAAAAGGTTTAACCGGACGTTGAATCGTCAAAAGCAACAACAAAGTCGAACAAACAAGCTAACAAGGAGTCTGGTACTCGAGCCTGCTAGCTGTCAAGCAAACACACACAAAAAGAAAAAGGGTGCCCGGAGAGATCTCGTACGATCTCCTGCCTACGTACCTCATCTGGTATGAGGATCAGGGCAACGTAGTTCCCCTTAACAGGGGAGAAACTTTCTCCTAACCAGAGACTGGGAAATAACAAACTAGAAGGGAGACTGACTCGAGCCTAATAGTTATCATGTAATCCACCATGGTCCTAGGTTGAGGTTTCTATCTAACTTGCACAGGCAGCAAGCTATCCTAAACAGCACAGGCAAAGCAAACATACACACAATTAGCACACACTATATACAAACAAAGTGGGCTCACACAAGGTTAGGCTGTGAAACACAAGCCAACTGGAATCGGGTGTAGTTAGCTCTTAACCCTAACATTGAGAGTTAGGGTGAAGCAGATGAAATGGGAAGTGAGGGTAAGACCTCACAGCTCTTATCCCTGGCCTGGGAGAGCTTCAGACAAATGAAAGTGGGAGTTCAGAAAGTTGGAACTCTTCTCCACATGTGACTGACACAACAAAGATCTTGGGTTAATATCCACAATGCATCAACACAAGGTGTGTGAGCAAAGTGGATGACACACTGAATAGCAGGAGATGGATTGCACATCTCTTTTATCTGCCAATTGCCTTATCAAAGGACTTTTCCTGCTTGGCACAAAGATAAACATTCACAAGCATTGCCTCTTAAGGAGGGCTTCAGACAGGTGCCTGCCCAAGTAACAGGACAGGTCTTCCAGACTACATGAAGTCAGAGAGTTATACCTATGTGGTTAAGCAACCAAGCAAAAGCAAGTTCAAAATGAACTTAAGCAACTTATGTACCTGTGGAAACATCAAACAAATCAGTTCAACTGTACAGACAAACAGACAATCATGAATATCAAATAGTCAAACCCAATGATCAAAGGCATAAGCCAACAAGTCAAACTCAAATGAGTTAACAACCCTACAAAACACACAAGGTTAGTAGTCAAAAGTAAACATCAAAGGCTCAAGTGATAGAGCACCAACAACTATGGAACTTGAGTGCTCAACCTGAAATCAAAGCTCAAACATAAGCAACCAACCACTAGGTCAAGGCCTAGGGTCAAAGAGGGAGAAAAAATTCAAAACAGAACATGAAATTCAACATGAATCAACCTCAATCAATTAAGAACACAATCCAAAAGGTCTCATCTCAATATCATTCACCAATTTCATTTCATGAACCAAACATGGCAAGGTATGCAAGTTGAAAGCACATTGTGACAACAGAATGAACAAATGCACATTAATTCAAAAATGATTCAAATACTTTTGAGAAAATTCATGGGTAAACATAACATACAATATGATCAACACAAAAAAAATTAGGGAAATTGGACAACATTAGGCATGGTAATCAAATTGCATAAGCCAAGGCAAGCACAATCAAGCACATATGTGACACAACTTGGTACACCAACTTAGCACAAGCCTAAAACAGAAATGGTAATTGGTAAAAACCTCAAACCAAATCCAAAACACCATTCAACATGTCTAGAAATAATATGCAAAGTTTCACATCCATTGGATAAACCACAAGCATTTCATGAATCAAATGAAAATCAAGGCAATACAAAAGTTCACATGTGACCATCAAGAATGAAAAATCTAAATTAAATCAGAAATGATTCCAAAATTTCCACAAAACATCATGAGCATTCACAACACGCATATCAAGCATCATACAAAAAATCAAGGCATTTGGAATTCATTTGGCCTGGCAAATTCATTAATCATGTTGGACAACACAAGGTGTGACACAAATTGTCACACCTAACTTAGAAAAATCATAAATCAGCAATGGCAATTGATAAAAATGCAAACTCAACACCACAATGTCCAGCAAGATGTCTAGTCTCAACATGCAAAATTTCATGAGCATTGGATTAAAATTGAACATTTCACAAATGAAGAAGCAAGGCAAGGTCAAGAAAGGACATGTATACACAAACCCTAGCACAAAAAATAAACCAGCCATGCACAATTTGCAAAATAATATTCATAAAAAACTAGACAAAAAATCTGACATAATGCAAAAAACCACACAATTTTTGGATCATTATTTAATTTGTTTTGATTTTTTAAAGATGAAAAAAAATAAAAAAAAGTAATGAAGCAAAGCATGGAAATAATAGAGAAAATGAAATGAAGCATTTGAATGTGTACATGGCAGGGATTCGAACTTGCTACAATTTTAAAAAAGGAATTGACGCGCGCTGCATGGCAATCTCATGCAGCCAATGGGAGCCAAGCCCTAGCGAAACACAAAGGCCACGCTTTGGAATAAAAAAAAACCGTTGCCAAAATCTCTGAATCATCTTCTTCATGCGCGCGGCCATGAACAGTGACCTTCATCATCACTCAAGAACATTTCTCCCAGTTTTCAAAATTGAGCACATGTACATGAAGATCTTTCATCATAGGTCAAGAATCTACTATTAACTAAGCCTAAAACATCATATCCAAAGAGAATCGAACAATTCAAGTTTTGCACATGAAACTTTAAATCACCATAACTTGTTCAATAATGCATGGATTTTAGTGGTTCAAAGCTCAGAATCATCACAGCAAAGAGATCTACAATATTAGCATAACAATTTCAAGAAATAAAGAGATCAAATCTGTGACCTCTTGGAGTGCAGCTTTGTAATTCGCGTGTTCCAGGCCTGGCAATGCTTCAAAAGTCCTCTTGAATGCTTATACAAGTGTTTGGAATGGAGATTGAGGTTCAAATGCTCTTGATTCAACAGAATTTTGATTTCACCATTGTTGCTTCCATAGCTTCAAGATGCTTCAATGTGCACGAATCCTCTTAGTTCTAGCTTCAATCTTGCTCACAAATGCTTCAGAATGAGGAATTAATAAAGAGAAAGTGAAGTTATGTGAAGAAATTTGGAGAAATTTTGAGAGAGAATTTTGAGAGACTTTTGTGATTCTAGATCTAAGATTGGGAATTGTGAAAAACAGTTAGAGATTTGCTATTTATATGTTATGCTAAACATGATTAATTAAGCCTAAGCCAAGTGGTAATGGAATGGATTAATTTTGGAGGTGTTTTGCAAAATTGGAATTTCACCCTATGCATGAAAATGCATGGATGAACAGTACGAATTTGGCCTTAATTTTACTCAAAAACCTGTTTTGGAGCCAATGGTGATGGTCACATGTGCAAATAATTCACCAATTTTGAATTTCATTTTTCCCTCCAAAAATCAATTGAATTTTCAAATATTTATGTGAATGTAATGCATGTCATGTAATGCCAAATTTGGAAACTAGAGGTTAAAACAAGAATAATGCAAAAAGAGCCACTTGATTTGGAGTTTTGGTTTGAAAGTTATGCCCCTTTGAAGTTCAATGTTCACTTGGCCAAGTTTTGATCATATCTCCTTAACCACACATGAGAAATTGATGATCTTGGACTTTTTGGAAATGGGAGAGAAATATCTACAACTTTCATGTTCAACAAAATTTCATTTGAAGCTTCCTTGATGATGTAATCTTGAGTTGAAAACCTTTCCATTTTTGGCAATTTCAAATTATAGGTCACTTACTATTTTTAGAAAGTTTTGTCCTGACTTTATTTTCTTCAATGTTGATGTTTGAAATGTCAAATGAGACTTGTTTGAACATGAATGAAGTATTTCTAATCACTTCCCACCTCCAAATCCAACAGTTGACCATGCAGTTGACTTTTGCAATTGATAGATGACTTGGCCATGCACAGATGAATTTGAGCCTCAATCTCTTGATGAAATGGCTCCAAAATGAAACCCTAGCTTATAAAAGCTCAATAAAATCATATGATGATCCCCATCTCAATAAAACCCTCATCTCCTTGAAAAACCCTGATTGGCATAATGCAACTGATTAGGGTTGACCAGAGGTCAAAACCCTAATCCCAAGGAATCTGATCAGGAATAATGAACTATGATGATGATGATGCACCATTTCAACCAAGATAATACCCCATCTCCTTGAGGAACCAAGAAAACCCTAATTGAAGCACAAAACCTCAGATGGCTAGTGATCAATTCATGAGACCCTTAGGCTTGCATCTCTTACCCTCTCCATCTTCTGAGAAAGACCTAGGAGGATGACTTGCTCATTGTTTCCACATGATATGCAAAGATGTAATGCCTAATGCCCTAAAAAATGAAATGCAATATGCTAAGCTAGCTCCAAGAGAGGAGGGCAAATTTTGAGGTGTTACAGTTGTCCCTATTCAATCCACTGTGAACCTGTCGATATGAATAGCCTCGACTTTCAGATGATCAGGGTGAAGAGTGATTGAATACCAAGAACAGACGAACAATTTGCACTCTGATGGGAAAATAATTACCAATGCCTGTCAGAAGTGGCAAAGAAGCAATCTCAAAAGAAACATTCGTCTGGTACGGAGAAAGTCGGCCTGAATACCGCACAGAAATGTTGACCTGGATACCAAAATAAATGGCAACACAGGAATAACCATGGCCTGAACGTCGTTCATCAGTCTGAATACTGAGCATCACAGTATGAGAGTGTTTAATATCGGTCTGAACACCGAGAGATTGGCCTGAATGCCCAACAACTGGCCTGAACACCACTTCGGTCTGAATACCGGTAGATTGGCCTGAGTGCCGCAAGTACTTCGACCTGATCGTCGGAAACTTCTTCGATCTGAAAATCAGAAACCGGTCTGAATACCACAAGTTCATCGACCTGATCGTCGGAAACTTCTTCGATCTGAAAATCGGAAACTGGTCTGAGTACCACAAGTGCTTCGACCTGAACGTCGGAAACTTCTTCGATCTGAAAATCGGAAGCTGGTCTGAATACCACAAGTGCTTCGACCTGATCGTCGGAAACTTCTTCGATCTGAAAATCGGAAACTTTGGTCTGAATACCCCAAGTGCTTCGACCTGAACGTCGGAAACTTCTTCGATCTGGAAATCGGAAACTGGTCTGAATACCACAAGTTCTTCGACCTGATCGTCGGAAACTTCTTCGATCTGGAAATCGGAAACTGGTGTGAATACCACAAGTGCTTCGACCTGATCGTCGGAAACTTCTTCGATCTGAAAATCGGAAACTGGTCTGAATACCACAAGTGCTTCGACCTGATCGTCGGAAACTTCTTCGATCTAAAAATCGGAAACTTTGGTCTGAATACCCACCTCGGCCTGATCGCTGGAAACTTCTTCGATCTGAAAATCGGAAACTTTGGTCTGAATACCCACCTCGGCCTGATCACCGGAAAACTGGCCTGACTGCCACTTCGGTCTGAATACTGGAACTGGTCTGAATACCACCTCGGTCTGAACACCGGAAAACTGGCCTGACTGCCACTTCGGTCTGAACACCGGAAACCTTCATGCCCGTCAGCATCGGCGAAATAAGGAACAGTGATACATGAGACGGCACGCGTGCCAACGACCCATGCTGGGGGTTACAAGCCACGAGCATGTTATCCTTTATTCAACCCTAGCCAACGAATACCTCTCACTTAGCTGGGGATTATCTCTTTCTCTTCTCTTTTTCTTTTTGAACCC
Organism: Lathyrus oleraceus; assembly: GCF_024323335.1. Taxonomy (NCBI): domain Eukaryota; kingdom Viridiplantae; phylum Streptophyta; class Magnoliopsida; order Fabales; family Fabaceae; genus Lathyrus; species Lathyrus oleraceus. The sequence continues at coordinate 314,874,409 of NC_066581.1, read as the reverse complement.
CGAAACTTCTTTGATTAACATTCCATCTCCGCCCGACAGAAGCCCTTCCTCCAATATCGCACTACTGAGGAATACTGTGGATTAAAATCACGACGCCAAACTCCTCGGAGTAACTGTAAGAACAAAAAGTGTTCTACAACAGACTCCATGATTTTGATGATAACAAAGGATGAAACCAAAAATGGCACCCTAACGAAAAGTTTCTAAGTGTGCAGGGTTCTAAAGAAAGAAGAAATAAATCTGATGATGTCATCAGATGCAGAACAAGATCAGATGCAAAATCTCAAGTATCAGAAGCATCTAAAGAGGAATCTCGTTTCAAGAAGCTCTGACTCTGGACAAAAACTGCAAGTATCAGAAGCATCTGAACATGAAGTAAAGTCTAGAAGCTCTGACTCTGAACAAATGCCTTCTGTAAACTCTGAAGTTATCAGCGCTATCTGAACTCTCAAGAAATAACATCAGAAGCCAGATCCCAAGTTTCTCCAGATACACAAAGACTCTAATCAGAATTGTTAATCATGATGAAGTAACGTTTAAGCCAAGTTAAAGTTCTGCAAATGGATTTCCTCAATTAGAAAGAGACGTTAATCTCCACTTCCAAGAGAGAAGATACTACTTGTGGTAAGTAGTCACTTCTAAGATGAAAAAGTCTACTGCAGAAGCTATTAATGGAATGGCGTAATTACATCTCAATATCCAACAGATTCAACGCTACTTCAACTCTACTTCAACTCCTATAAATAGAGAAGAAATCAACATTCAAAAGCAAGAAATCACTAGCCAAAACTATACTGAAATTATATCACGCTCAAGAAAAACATCTTTGTTCTTCAAAGATTTTCACTAAGCTTTTGCTTATCAAGTGAAAAAATTTGTTCTTAAGTTTGTAATATTTGCTTTCTTAGAAGCACTCTAGATTACACATCTTGTATCTAATTTTTATTTGATTTCCTCAAGTGACTTTTTGTAGTCTGTAGACTTGAGAGGACTAAGAGATTTTCTTCTCTCTTAGGGGTTGTTTGTAATCTTTCAAGATTAGTGGATTAAGTCCTTGTTGAAGGCGAAATCACCTTGGCCGGGTGGACTGGAGTAGCTTTGTGTTATAAGCGAACCAGTATAAAATCATTGTGTGATTTCATTTTGCAAAAGCGCTTATTTTTCAAACAATTCAAACCCCCCTTTCTTGTTTTTCTCACCTTCAATTGGTATCAGAGCTCCGGCTCTGTTATTGATTTTCAAATCAAACACTTAACCGTGTAGAGAGATCCAGTGCGAGAAAAACAAATGGCCCACTCAAATGAGAAAGATTCTTACAATGCCAAGCCTCCTGTTTTTGATGGAGAAAAGTTTGATTACTGGAAAGACAGAATCGAAAGTTTCTTTCTGGGTTATGATGCTGACCTCTGGGACATTGTCACAGATGGATACAAACCTCCAGTCTCAAATGGAGCTGAAGTTCCCAGAAGCAAAATGTCAGAAGATCAGAAACGTGAGTTCAAAAATCATCACAAGGCCAGAACAATACTTCTAAATGCTATATCATACAACGAATACGAAAAGATCACCAACAGAGAAACGGCTAAAGATATACTTGACTCTCTGAAGATGACCCATGAAGGAAACTCCCAAGTCAAGGAGACGAAGGCTCTGGCGCTAATCCAGAAATATGAAGCCTTCAAGATGGAAGATGACGAAGCTATAGAAGCTATGTTTTCCAGATTCCAAACTTTTATTGCAGGTCTTAAAGTGCTAGACAAAGGATACACGACTGCAGATCATGTTAAGAAGATTATCAGAAGTCTGCCAAAGAAATGGAGACCAATGGTTACTGCTCTGAAGTTATCAAAGGATCTGAACAGTATCAGCCTTGAAGAACTTGTTAGTTCTCTCAGAAGCCATGAGATAGAACTAGAGGAGGATGAGCCTCAGAAAAGGAACAAGTCAGTGGCGCTGAAGTCCAGACCTGAAAGACGGAAGTCAGACAGAACCAAAGCTCTCCAGGCAGAAACTGCAGATACTGACGATTCTGAACCTGAAGACTCTGATGATGAAGAAGAACTGTCCTTACTAACCAGAAGAGTTAAGCAACTCTGGAAAAGAAGGAACAACAACAACTTCAGAAGATCAAGACCCAGAGGGGATCGATCAGAGTCAACTTCAAAAGGTAAACCTAACAAAGATATTACCTGTTTTGAATGTAAAGAAACAGGTCACTATAGAAATGAATGCCCCAAGCTGAAGAAAGATAACTCTAAGAAAGAAAGCTTCAAGAAAAATGCCTTCAGAACAAAGAAGGGATTAATGGCCACCTGGGACGATAGTGAATCCGAATCATCAGAATCTGACTCTGATGAACAGGCCAACGTAGCTCTTATGGCTATCACATCTAGCAGCTCAGATGAAGAATCTGAAGAGGTATTTTCTGAACTTTCTAGATCTGACTTAGAATCATGTTTATCAGAAACTCTTACCTCTCTTCAGAAATTAAAACAAAAAGTTAAAAACATTAAAGGCCTTCTTAAAGCAAAATCTGAAGAGTGTAGTAAACTTGAGACAACAATTCTAGCAAGAGATGATACAATCACATCTTTAACGTTAGAAAGAGATGAAGCTAAAACGAAAAGCTTAGAATTAGAAGAAGTGTTGTCTCAAGCACCACAAACTTCAAATGAAATTATTTATAAATATGAAGAAGCCTTTCAACAATTTCTGAAGAATGGGATAAATAGGAGTATTATGGCATCCATGATTTATGGAGTAGGTCAGAATAATAAAAGGGGAATTGGATATGATTCTGAGGAAAATCAAACCTCTACCAGTAACCAAATTAAATCGCCTTTTTCATACCACTACACACACACACAAGAACACAAATTTAAAAATGCTAGAAGACCCAAAGTTGTAAGAAACTCTGGGAAAACTAATCTGAAAGGACCCAAGAGATTCTGGGTACCGAAAGATAAGATTATCTATGTTGCAGATATCCTATGCAGCCAAGTTCAGACACCAGTCATGGTACCTGGACTCTGGATGCTCGCGACATATGACGGGAAGAAAGTCTATGTTCCAAAGCCTGGAACTTAAAGACGCTGGCTTTGTAGGCTTCGGAGGAGATCAGAAAGGAAGGATCAGAGGCTCCGGAACTATTGGTAATGGTACTCTTCCCTCTATATCTGATGTTCTTTATGTAGAAGGATTAATGCATAACTTGTTATCCATAAGTTAATTAAGTGATAACGGTTATGATGTAATCTTTAATCAAAAAACGTGTAAAGCCATTAGTCAGAACGATGGCTCTGTCCTTTTCACAGGCAAGAGGAAAAACAACATTTATAAAATAAATCTTTCTGATTTAAAAGATCAAAATGTTAAATGTTTAATGTCAGTTCACGAAGAGCAATGGGTATGGCATAGACGCTTAGGCCACATTAGCATGAGGAAACTTTCTCAGCTAACTAAACTTGAGTTAGTCAGAGGCCTACCTAAACTGAAGTTTTCTTCAGATGCTCTGTGTGAAGCTTGTCAGAAAGGAAAGTTTTCAAAAACATCTTTTAAAAAGAAAAATGTTGTTTCTACCTCCAAGCCTCTGGAGCTTCTTCACATTGACTTATTTGGTCCTGTGAAAACAGCATCAGTCAATGGAAAGAAGTATGGACTAGTAATCGTTGATGATTACAGCCGCTGGACATGGGTAAAATTCCTAAAGCACAAGAGTGAGTCTCACTCTGTATTCACCAGTTTCTGTTCTAAAGTGCAAAAAGAATTTGACTCTAAAATTGTTAGAGTCAGAAGTGATCATGGTGGAGAATTTGAAAATAAAGATTTTGAAGAACTATTTGATTCTAATGGAATATCCCATGATTTCTCCTGCCCTAGAACTCCACAACAAAATGGAGTTGTAGAGAGGAAGAATAGGACACTCCAAGAAATGGCCAGAACCATGATCAATGAAACAAATGTAGCAAAGCACTTTTGGGCAGAAGCTGTAAATACAGCGTGTTACATTCAGAATAGAATCTCTATTAGACCTATTCTGGATAAGACTCCCTATGAACTGTGTAAGGGAAGAAAACCCAACATTTCATATTTTCATCCTTTTGGATGCATTTGCTTTATATTAAATACTAAAGAACATCTAAACAAGTTTGATTCCAAAGCTCAGAAAGGTATTATGTTAGGATACTCAGAACGCTCTAAAGGCTATAGAGTATACAACACAGAAACCAAAATTGTGGAGGAATCAATTCATGTTAGATTTGATGATAAGCTTGACCCTGAAAAGTCAAAGCTAGTTGAAAAGTTTGCAGATTTAGAAATCACTCTGGTAGAATCTGAGAAAACTCCAGAAGCAACTGTCACTCCAGACTCTGAAGAAATTAAATCTCCAGAAATTCCAAGGAAAGTCAAGAGTCGTAGCAACGTATCTGAAGACTTGATTTTGGGAAACAAAGATGAACCTGTTAGAACCAGATCTACCTTCAGAACTTCTGAAGATATTCCTCTGGGACTAGTGTCTCTGATTGAGCCTACGTCCTGTGATGAAGCTCTTCAAGATAATGATTGGGTGGCAGCTATGCAAGAAGAGTTAGATCAATTCTCCAAGAATGATGTCTGGGATCTCGTTCCTAAACCCAGAGGCACTCATGTCATTGGAACCAGATGGGTTTTCAGAAACAAACTGAACGAGAAAGGAGAAGTTGTCAGAAACAAAGCACGACTGGTAGCTCAAGGTTATAGTCAACAAGAAGGTATTGATTATAATGAAACTTTTGCTCCAGTCGCGAGGTTAGAATCTATTCGTCTCCTTGTATCTTTTGCTATTAATCATTCTATCAAATTATACCAAATGGATGTCAAGAGTGCATTTCTTAATGGTTATATTTCAGAAGAAGTGTATGTTAATCAACCTCCAGGCTTTGAAAACTCAAACTTTCCAGAACATGTTTTCAAACTTAAGAAATCCTTATATGGACTTAAACAAGCTCCCAGAGCTTGGTATGAACGTCTGAGCAATTTTCTTCTGGAACAAAATTTTATCAGAGGGAAAGTTGATTCTACACTCTTCTGTAAAAATCATGAAAATGATCTCATGATATGCCAAATTTATGTTGATGACATTATTTTTGGTTCTGCTAATATCTCTGTTTGCCAAGAATTTTCTAAGTTAATGCAGGCAGAATTTGAAATGAGTCTAATGCAAGAACTAAAGTTCTTTCTGGGAATTCAAATCAATCAAACTCCAGAAGTCACGTACATTCATCAAAGCAAGTACATTAAAGATGTTCTGAAGAAGTTTGATATGTCTGAATGCAACTCTGCAAAGACTCCTATGCACCCAACTTGCATTCTGGAGAAGGAAGAGGTAAGCAACAAGGTTTGTCAGAAGCTCTATCGAGGTATGATAGGCTCTCTTCTCTATCTGACTGCTACTCGTCCTGATATTCTCTTTAGCGTCTGTCTTTGTGCCAGATTCCAATCAGATCCTAGAGAATCTCATTTAACAGCTGTTAAAAGAATTCTTAAGTATCTGAAAGGAACTCCTAACCTGGGCCTGATGTATGAGAAAACATCAGAGTATAGGCTTTCTGGTTATTGTGATGCAGATTATGCAGGAGATAGAATAGAACGAAAAAGTACTTCTGGAAATTGCCAGCTTCTGGGAAACAACTTAATCTCCTGGGCTAGCAAAAGACAGTCAACAATTGCTCTATCAACTGCAGAAGCAGAATACATCTCAGCATCACTGTGCACAACTCAGATGCTCTGGATGAAGCATCAGCTAGAAGATCTTCAGATATTTGAGAGTAACATTCCTATCCTTTGTGATAATAATGCTGCTATTTGTTTGAGTAAGAATCCTATTCTACATTCCAGAGCCAAACACATAGAAATTAAACATCATTTTATTAGAGACTATGTTCAGAAAGGAATAGTAACGCTGAAGTTCATTGATACAGAACATCAATGGGCAGATATTTTTACTAAGCCTCTAGCTGAAGATAGATTTCGTTTTATATTAGAAAATCTGAACATTAAAAATTGCCCTGAGTAAAATTTGGCTCTGAACATGTAAAATGAGAATCTGATAAAAACAAATACACTTCTGCCTCTGACTCTGATACTTCTACCAAGTTAAGAAGATATCTGAGTTAGAAATCTTCAGAAATCCTTTGGTATTCCTGAAGATCAGATACATCAACACGTGGGGAACATGCGTCTAACCCTAGAACTTCTAGACAGCTGTCAAAAGAAATCAAAGGTCAGAACGCTTGAAATCTCCTCGAGCAGTGTGCTTACTGTTGGGATTAGACATTCATTTATTAGCTATAATCATTTTTTTCCCCTAGCGTGCAAATCTTGTGTTCTGTTCCAACGCAATTAAATGTGTCGTTTTGCATGTGTTTTTACCCTTAGGTATATAAACACTTTTCTCACATTTCACACACTTATCACTCTTCACTCACTCTTAAACCCTAAACCCTCTCTCGAAGTTTTCTCTGCAACCTTCTCAGTTCTTCATCTTCTTCATCAATCTTAGTCATGAATCCTCAAGAGCAAGAAGTTTTTAACTTCTCCCAACAAATGGAAGCCGCTTCTAATCCCCAAACCTCAAACACTCAAACACCCATGGTTGTAGACGTTACCACAACCCCAGTCTACAAAGAACCTCACATTCTTGAACGTGAACAACACATAAACCTTTCAACTCCCTTTGAAGGTTTGGATGTACTGTGTGAATCACTGGTGGATTTTGAGAATTTAAGAAGAAATGGTGTTGATCTTACTGAAGATCTTCACAAGCAAGGTTGGGAAACCTACTTCAACAGATTGTATGGTCCAATCTATCCTCTTCTGGTGAAAGAGTTCTGGAGATGTGCAGATGCTGATGACCAGTTCATTGTTTCTTTTGTTCTGGGTGTGAAGATTGTCATCACTGAAGCATCAATTGCTTCCTTGCTAAACATGGAGAAAGCTGGAGGTAAAAGGATTTACAACATTCCTCCAAGGTCCAAGCGCATCACAGAAGTCATTAACCCTACAATCTTCAAAGCAAATGTTGAAGGAAACCCATCTAAGAACAAGGAGCTTCATCAGAACCTCCGAGTTTGGCTGAAGATTATTCTGGGAACAATCCATCATCGTCCAGCCTCCAACTCTTCAGATTACATAAATGCTGATCAGAAATGCATCCTCTACTGTATTCAGAAGGGTATCCCGATCAACCTCCCTGTTCTTCTCTTCAGATATCTGAGGGATTCAGTCAGAGAAACCAGGAATAACATGAAGCCCAGATCCTACATTCCTCTGGGTAGATTGCTCTCTGACATCTTCATTGAGCATGGGCTGGTAGATGCTCTGGAGAAGACCAGATGTATGGATGATCTGGCAATTGATGTAGGAAAGCCTCTGAATGCCAGAAACCTAAGGAGTATGGGAATCATCAAAGACATCAGAGTCAAGCCCACTATGGAAGTGACCTGGGAAGCTCTGAAGGATCAGAGGAAGATGCCTCATGGCCTTGAAAGGTTCTTCAAAAATGAACCCAGAGATGCCATTGCTATCTACCTTCAGGATCGTCTGGATGAAGGCATTGATATTTCTGATTTCCGCCTTGAAGACTGTCTGGACTCTGTAGAAGATTTGGTCAGATACAAAAGAGGTCTTTCTGAGAAGAAGATAGCTGAGGAAGCAAGGAAGGCAAAGAAAGCCAGACTTGGAGAAACCTCTGGCACCAAAGCTTCAGCACCTCTGAATGTCTCTTCTGGTAAGTCTATTCCTCCTGTCTCTTCTGAATCTATAATGGCTTCCTCTAACCCTCTCTCCTCTCAACCAATATATACCACCTCTGAAATACCACCCTCACTCACCAGAACCTCTCAACCTCCACCTGTTCTAACAATTGCTCGTAATTTCACAACAACCTCTGACCCTAATCAACTATATCACCACAGCTCTTCCTCATCCTCTGAATATGAATCACCCCCTTACCTTTCCCCTTCTTCTGACCAAGAGTTCTCTGAACAAGAGTCCTCTGACCAAGAACACTCTGACCCAAACTCCCCAACAATAGCTGAAATCTATGCTAAAAATTTCGCCCCACAAACTCAAACACAAACTGAAGTAACCTCAACCCTCCGAACTTCTATTCCACAACAAACAACAACCATCTCCTCTGAAAATCAAACTTCCCTTCCACAACAAACAACAACCTTACCCTCTGAAACTCAACCATCTGATCCCTTCACCTCTAATATCACTCCACCATTTATTCCAGCTGTACCTGGACCAGACTCTGACCCTTTAGACCTAAATCCATTATATGCTTCATCCCCCAGTCTTCAACCAGACGCAGATTCTGAACTTCAAGCAGAATCTGAACCTCAACAAACTGAACCTCAACCTCTAAATCTCAGCCCTCAAAACTCTCCACCTCATTCACCTGAACCTGAACCTGAACTTACCATACCTACCCTTGAGGAGGCCATTATACAGGTTGCAGAAGCTTCAGTCCAGAAGATCAAGTCTCTGGCTAAAAACTCTGAAGTTAGTGATGATCCTAAATCTGTTAGGACACACTGGAACAGAGTCATTAGTTGGATGACCTCTGAGTCTTATAGGCTGAAGAGTATCTCTGAACAAGTCAGAAATGGCTACATCAGAAACTCTGAGGAAAGACTCCAAGAGAGACTGGCTAGAGAAGCTGAGGCCAGAAGGTTAGAGGAAGAAAGATTGGCTAGGGAAGCTGAAGAAGAAGCAAAGAGGTTGGAAGAAGAACGCCTGGCAAAGGAAGCAGAACTTCTAAGGATTCAGGAAGCTGAAGCCAAGGCTAAGGCAGATGCAGAAGCCCAAGCTGCTGCTGAAGCTGAAGCTCAGCAGGCTCTGATTCAGGGGGAGTCTTCCTCTGCGATCCCTCTGATTCTTAACACTCTGAAGGAGATCAAGCAAGATCAGCAAGAGATCAAGAAAGATCAGAATGAGCTTCGTGCCAGGATGGACAAGCAAGATGCTCTGAACGAAAACATCCAGAACATGTTTGCCATGTTGCTTCAGAGACTTCCTCAACCTCCAAACCCTTAGGCACTTAGGATTTTTTTTTTTTTTTTTTTTTTGTTTGCCTAAGTGTTTTTGCTTCTGTCTTTCTTTTTAGCTCTGATATTCTGTTGAATCTAATGTTTTGACTGCTGTTTTGCCTTTGTGCTTTTTAATGAAGTGTTTTTCTCTTTATTTTTTTTTTATATTTTTTTATGCCTTTTTGATTATGCCAAAAAGGGGGAGAAATTATTAAATAGCTCTGATGAAAATTATGAAAATTATGTCTAAAACCTTAAGCATTCTGCAACAATTATAGAAATAGTTCTGATATAAATAGCTCTGATTAAATAATAGCTCTGATTAAATAACTCTAACATTAAAATTAAGAAATTGCAGAAAGTTTTCAGAAATCTTATTGCTTGGAAAGCTCTGGTAAGAACTTCTGAACTCCCTAGTACTAACTCAGGGGGAGCTTTTGTCTATCTGATCTAATATTTTTCATGTTTCATCTGATATTTTTATTTGTTTTGTCATCATCAAAAAGGGGGAGATTGTAAGAACAAAAAGTGTTCTACAACAGACTCCATGATTTTGATGATAACAAAGGATGAAACCAAAAATGGCACCCTAACGAAAAGTTTCTAAGTGTGCAGGGTTCTAAAGAAAGAAGAAATAAATCTGATGATGTCATCAGATGCAGAACAAGATCAGATGCAAAATCTCAAGTATCAGAAGCATCTAAAGAGGAATCTCGTTTCAAGAAGCTCTGACTCTGGACAAAAACTGCAAGTATCAGAAGCATCTGAACATGAAGTAAAGTCTAGAAGCTCTGACTCTGAACAAATGCCTTCTGTAAACTCTGAAGTTATCAGCGCTATCTGAACTCTCAAGAAATAACATCAGAAGCCAGATCCCAAGTTTCTCCAGATACACAAAGACTCTAATCAGAATTGTTAATCATGATGAAGTAACGTTTAAGCCAAGTTAAAGTTCTGCAAATGGATTTCCTCAATTAGAAAGAGACGTTAATCTCCACTTCCAAGAGAGAAGATACTACTTGTGGTAAGTAGTCACTTCTAAGATGAAAAAGTCTACTGCAGAAGCTATTAATGGAATGGCGTAATTACATCTCAATATCCAACAGATTCAACGCTACTTCAACTCTACTTCAACTCCTATAAATAGAGAAGAAATCAACATTCAAAAGCAAGAAATCACTAGCCAAAACTATACTGAAATTATATCACGCTCAAGAAAAACATCTTTGTTCTTCAAAGATTTTCACTAAGCTTTTGCTTATCAAGTGAAAAAATTTGTTCTTAAGTTTGTAATATTTGCTTTCTTAGAAGCACTCTAGATTACACATCTTGTATCTAATTTTTATTTGATTTCCTCAAGTGACTTTTTGTAGTCTGTAGACTTGAGAGGACTAAGAGATTTTCTTCTCTCTTAGGGGTTGTTTGTAATCTTTCAAGATTAGTGGATTAAGTCCTTGTTGAAGGCGAAATCACCTTGGCCGGGTGGACTGGAGTAGCTTTGTGTTATAAGCGAACCAGTATAAAATCATTGTGTGATTTCATTTTGCAAAAGCGCTTATTTTTCAAACAATTCAAACCCCCCTTTCTTGTTTTTCTCACCTTCAGTAACATCTTCACCTTCTGGCGAAACCACCTCTCAAACAATAACCACGGCTTGAGACTAGCTTATGCTTGCAATGCTGATGCATGATATTTTTTAGCGTAATGCTCCATAATCATGGAAACGCTACGCAATTAATTATGCAATATGCTATGCTTTATCTACATGATGAATGCATAAAAAGTATCCCCCTCAAGGGACTCTACTGGGGAGCACGAGGCACTCTTCTGAGGAACCCGACAACACTCCAACCTCCACCCCGCTGGGGAATAGCACTGCTGCTGGGGGAAGGACCACCTTTACCAAGGACGACCTCCACTGAACTCAACCCGCTTGGGGACTTCGCTGAGGAAGAAACCACCAACACACTCTGTGGGGAAAACAACAGTCTTTGACTTGCTGGGGAATTTACAATCCCGACTCTGCTTGGAGAAACCACTACCAATAGATACCTCCACTGGGAAATAGCGACCTTCAGGCCTGGCTACTGAGGAAACACCGATCTAAAACCTGCTGGGGAGATAACCATCCCGACCCTGCTAGGGAAGACACAGACCTTGAATCTGCTGAGGAGGTAATAATCCCAACTCTGCTTGGGGAAACAAGGAAAATCTGGTACTAAACACCCGTCGACTCGTCGAACCACGGCATTCACCGTCTAAATCCACTGTCAGCTTTCCAATTTTGAGAACTCCCAGACTCGTCTGGACTTTTCTGATTCATCACCTTGTATTCCCGACTGCTCCGTACTCTACGGAGAGCGAACTCCTTAGATTGGTACAAACTTTCCAATCTTTAGACTTTGAAGAGTCTTCTTGATTAATATCCAGGATCGTCGTATGTCTTTCGTCATCTTTTCACCATTCCTCAATTCATTCGTCCCTGATTGGACTCCACGGGGATTCTTTTGTCAAAAGGCTTCCACATCACAACCTGCAAGTGAGTGAAAACATCTAACAGTACCTGCAAAAGAGATCGTTAGATAAAAACGTGCCCCAGGCGTGTCAAGATTTCAACACTTGGGTCGCTCAACCTTCCGAATAAGATTTCAAGCTTTCAATCTTATAAACATGCATTGGAAGGGACCTGCATGTCTTAAAATGCAAGATTCTTTATCACAAACAATTGGATGTTTTTGCAATCAAAGCGATAATGAAAAACAAAAAACAAAATTATTTGACTGAATATGCATTTTATTGATTGAAAAAGCGTGGCTCGTAACTGAGCAATACAAAGGAAGCAATTCCTGAAAAGAGGTAATTGCGCACAAAAGGAAAATCTATCCTAAAATCGTCGGGATGCCCATTTTTGCCTGGACTATTTTATTCTTTTCGTCCAGCGGGTCTTTTTATACGAAGTATTTTTTAACTGCGTCCGCATTCACAGGGGATGGAAAATCCTCGCCATCCATGGTCGTCAACAACAAGGCTCCGCCAGAGAAAACCTTCTTGACCACGAATGGACCTTCATAATTGGGTGTCCACTTGCCCCGACGATCGTTTTGAGGAGGAAGGATCCTTTTCAGCATCATATCACCTACGTGATACACGCAAGGTCGTGCCTTTCGGTCAAAAGCACGCTTCATCCGCTGCTGGTACAACTGCCCATGACAAATGGCCGCCAGCCTCTTTTCCTCAATCAGGCTCAACTCTTCATACCGAGTCCTTACCCATTCAGCCTCTTGCAACTTCACGTCCATCAGGACTCTCAAAGAGGGAATTTGAACCTCAACCGGTAGCACGACTTCCATTCCATATACCAACGAGAAAGGCGTTGCCCCAGTAGACGTACGCACCGAAGTTCGATACCTATGCAATGCAAACGGCAACATCTCATGCCAACCTTTATAGGTCACAACCATCTTCTGTACAATCTTCTTTATATTCTTATTGGCCGCCTCGACCGCCCCATTCATCTTCGGACGATAAGGAGAAGAATTGTGATGCTCGATCTTGAATTCCTGGCACAAGTCTGCCATCATCTTATTGTTCAAATTAGAACCATTATCAGTAATGATTCTCTCGGGAACCCCATATCTGCAAATGATGTCTCTCTTCAGGAACCTGGCGACGACCTGCTTCGTCACATTTGCATAAGAGGCTGCTTCCACCCACTTGGTGAAGTAATCAATAGCCACTAATATGAACCGGTGCCCATTCGAAGCCGTAGGCTTAATCTTCCCAATCATATCAATGCCCCATATAGCAAACGGCCACGGAGACGACATCAAGCTCAACGGATTTGGAGGCACGTGCACCTTGTCAGCATAAATCTGGCATTTATGACACTTCCGCACGAAATTGAAACATTGGGCCTCCATTGTCATCCAATAATAACCTGCCCTCAACAGCTTCTTCACCATTGCATTCCCACTGGCATGGGTACCAAACGACCCCTCGTGAACCTCTTTCATCAACTGGCTTGCTTCTTTATCATCAACGCATCTGAGCAAAACCCAATCGAAATTCCGCTTGTACAAAACCCCATCCTTATTCAAATAGAACACCATAGCCAACCTCCGCAGAGTCTTTCGATCCTTCTTGGATGCTCCCTCAGGATACTCTTGGGTCTCCAGATAGTGCTTGATATCATAATACCAAGGCTTCTCATCATCAGGTGTTGTGTCAACAGCAAACACATAAGCTGGTCTATCCAGACGTCCCACCTCAACACTGGGGAACTGATTCCACCACTGCACCTTAATCAAGGCAGCCAGAGTAGCCAAAGCATCTGCCAACGGATTCTCTTCTCTAGGCACATGATGCAATACCACCTTGGTGAAAAACGTCAACAATCTCCTCGTATAATCCCGATATGGAACTAAATGAGATTGATGCGTATACCATTTTCCGTTAACCTGGTTCACAACCAAAGCTGAATCTCCATATATAACAAGGTTTTTGATTCTCAAATCAATCGCCTCCTCAATCTCCAGGATACAAGCTTCGTATTCAGCCACGTTGTTGGTGCACTTAAATGTTAGCCGGGCAGCGAAAGGAATGTGGGATCCTTTCGGCGTAACCAAAACAGCACCAACTCCGCTACCATTCACGTTAATGGCCCCATCAAACATCAGAATCCATTCAGATTCAGGGTCAGGCCCCTCCTCCGGGATTGGTTCCTCACAATATTTCGATTTGAGAAACATGATGTCCTCATCAGGGAACTCAAACTTCATCGGTTGATAATCCTCAATAGGTTGTTGGGCGAGGTAATCTGACAATACACTCCCCTTGATTGCTTTCTGAGAGGTATACTGGATATCATATTTAGTCAAAATCATTTGCCACCTCGCAACCCGTCCGGTCAATGCTGGCTTTTCAAAAATGTACTTGATTGGATCCATCTTGGAAATCAACAAAGTGGTATGAACCAGCATATACTGCCTCAGTCGGCGAGCAGCCCAGACCAAAGCACAACAAGTTTTCTTGAGCAGTGAATATCTTGTTTCACAATCGGTAAACTTTTTGCTAAGGTAGTATATGGCATGCTCTTTTCGACCAGACTCGTCATGCTGCCTCAATACACACCCCATAGACCCCTCGAGGACTCTCAAGTACAGAATTAACGGTCGTCCCTCCACAGGAGGCATCAGAATCGGAGGCTCCTGCAAATACTCTTTTATCTTTTCAAATGTCGCTTGGCAATCATTATTCCACCTGACCGTTTGATCTTTTCTTAACAACTTGAATATAGGTTCACACGTGGCTGTTAGATGATATATGAACCGGGAAATGTAGTTCAATCTACCTAAGAAACCACGAACCTCCTTCTCTGTCCTCGGTTCAGGCATCTCTCTTATTGCTTTTACTTTAGCAGGATCAACCTCGATTCCTTTCTCACTTACAATAAACCCCAGCAATTTACCGGACCGCACTCCGAAAGTGCACTTGTTCGGATTCAACCTCAGTCTGAATTGTCTCAGCCGGTCAAACAACTTGGCCAGATCTACCAGATGCCCCTCTTCTGTTTAGGACTTTGCTATCATGTCATCAACATAGCATTCGATTTCATGATGAATCAATATCATGAAACAAAGTCACCATGGCCCTCTGATAAGTAGCACTGGCGTTCTTGAGACCAAATGGCATCACCTTATAACAGAAAGTGCCCCATGGTGTGATGAACGTTGTTTTCTCCATATCATCTAGCGACATCTTGATTTGATTATAGCCAGAAAATCCATCCATGAAGGAAAACACCGAGAATTGAGTTGTATTATCTACCAACACATCAACGTGAGGTAATGGGAAATCATCCTTCGGACTAGCTCTGTTCAGATCCTGGTAGTCCACACACATTCTCACCTTCCCATCCTTCTTCGGGACCGGCACAATGTTCGCGACCCAAGGCGGATAATTAGTGACAGCTAGGAAACCAGCATCCCACTGCTTCTGCACCTCCTCTTTAATTTTCATGGCCATCTCGGGTCGAGTTCTGCGCAACTTCTACTTCACTGGAGGACAATCTGCTCTCAACAGTAGCTTGTGCACAACGATATCGGTATCCAACCCTGGCATATCTTGATAAGACCAGGCAAAGATGTCGACATACTCTTTCAACAATGCTACCATTCTGCTCTTAACACTTTCCTCCAAAGCGGCCCCGACTTTCACCTCTTTTCTGACCTCGTCGGTACCCAGATTCACTATCTCAACTCGCTCCTCGTGCGGCTGAATCACCTTCTCCTCTTGTTTCAACAACCTGGCTAATTCCTCCGGCAGTTCACAATCTTCTTCGCCTTCTTCTTCGGCATGATAGGTCGGATTGTTGAAGTCATATGAGGGTGTAACATGATTGTTATCAATGAGATCCGGCGAAAGATCGCATCTGCATGAATGTTGATTCATGCATTGCTTTAGAACCGGAGCGAGACAAATTGAAAAAGGAAAATGAAAACATTGCCATTTTTATTTTTGTTTTTAAACTGCAAAAAATAAATGAAAGACAGGGAACACCGCTTTTAATTGAAAAACATCCTTTTATTTATGATGCAAATTTTGCAAAATGAAACATGAGGTGTCCCTTACAATGAACCATTACGTTTCGGGCAAAACGTATGGCTTCCATGCAAATAAAATTGAAAACAGAAGAATATTACTCTTCAAGTAGAGTGACAGTGATGATATTTTCGGCCTTCTAGTTCTGGACTTCCATCCCTGGTACGCACGGCTTTATCCATTGATCCATCTTGCAATCACTGTCAACTTCTTCACCCACCATACAGATGTGATCTGGATCCAGCATTCCAGCACTGGTGAATGTGAACGACGGACGACGTCCTCTGCCTTGTCCAGACGAGCCTCGGTCCGGCTGATAACCCACTCCAAATCCGTCTTTCTTGGCGGTAATGTCCATCATCTTCCCCCAACCCGGAGCTTCCCCACTCTTCACCACCTCAGCAGCCTTCTTATACGAAGAAATGGACGGTTTCTCCTCTTATTTGGCAAAAAGAGCATTCTCCACCTTAACGGTTTCGAATGCTTGACTCGGCGTTTCCCATATCTCACCGTCCATTTCCACGTATTTGAACGATGATAGGTGGCTAACGAAGATATCCTCCTCTCCGCAAACGGTGACGACCTTCCCGTCCCAGATATACTTCAGTTTTTGTGCAAAGTCGAGGTCACTGCCCCAGCAACATGAATCCATGGGCGACCCAACAGGCAACTGTATGTCGGCTGAATATCCATGACGTAGAATACTGACTTGAACACCTTGGGCCCAATCTTCACCGGGAGCTCCACTTCCCCGAACACAGCCCGCTTCGAACCATCGAAAGCTCTCACTATCAGGTCAGTGGGCGTCAAAATCAACCCTTCGCAGTCCAGCTTTGCCAAGGCTTTCTTTGGCAACACATTCAAAGATGAGCCGGTATCAACTAACACATGTGAAAGCACGGCCCCTTTACATTCCATAGCAATGTGTAAAGCCTGATTATGATTCCTCCCATCCATAGTTAGATCAAGGTCAGTGAAACCCAGCCCATGGCTGGCATTGACATTTGACACCACCGTCTCTAACTGATTGATTATTATCTCCTGAGGAATATAGACTCTCTTCAGGATTTTCAGCAAAGCCTCTCTATGCCCCTCGGAGCTCAGCAACAACGACAAGATTGAGATCTTGGATGGGGTCTGCTGCAGATGGTCAACAAGCTTGTACTCTGACTTCTTGATGATTCTCAGAAATTCTTCCGCTTCATCATCAAGTACTTTCTCCAACCCACCAAGCGCCGGTGTCACCACAGGAGTACCTTCATTCACCACTTGTTTTCCTCTTGCCCTGGCTAAAGCCTCAGCCTTTTCTTTCTTTTTTTTCTCTCCATCCCCACTCCTCAAAGCATCAGGAGCAAACAACCTTCCGCTGCGAGTGAAACCACTAGGTCCAGCATTATCCACCTTTGAAACGGTGGTTTCACCTGCAGTTTGATCCTCCAACTTCTCCCCATTACAATACACCTCCCCACCATAATGCCACGGCACGGCATCATCTTTGTCATAAGGAATTGGCCCAGGTACCGTAATAGTAACTGGAGTCGCATCTGCCAGCGTTGACAAATCAACCGGGTTGAAATAAATGGTTATGGTGGAGACATCTTCCTTCACCAAATCAACCTTCTCAAACTTGAGGCTTCCCTCATCCATCAGCCTCTGGACAGCCTCCCTCAATGATATACACCCATTGACAGCAATAGTGCACGCAACACAACAATCATTACAGCCCGGGAAAACCCCACTTTTCAATAATTGCCTTTTGATCTCAGCCAACGGAGTCTTCAACTGACCAACATTCATCAACCCAATTCGGCCCTCTTCAGAAATTGCATTCACCCCCATTTGACCATGCGCAGGCATGGGATTAGCATTCACATTAGGAGACGGTGCAAAATTGATAGCTTTGGAATCCACCAAGTCCTGGACCACATGCTTAAAAGCTTTGCAATTTTCTACATTGTGTCCAGGAGCACCTGAATGAAATTCACACTTGGCGTTCTCATCAAAACTGGCTGGCCTCTGATCAGGTCTCAAAGGAGCCAAAGTTCTCAGTTGTACCAACCCCAAGTCTTTCAACTTCTTCAACAAGAAAGAATAGGTCACAGGTGGCCTATCAAATTGACGGTCATTCATTAGTCCTCTTACTTGATACTCGGCCATCTGCGGTCTCTGTTGAAACGGCTATCTTTGTTGCGGTTGTTGCTGCTGTTGTTGTGCAGGCTGATTATCAGCAGGAATGGTTACCGCAGCAGTGTGCTGGTAGTAACGATCCCTACTCTGTCCTCTTTGGGTATATACTGCACTGGTGTCACCCTCCTTTTTCCTCTGACCATTTCCAAAGGGCTTCTTCGATCCAGATGACGAAGCATTACCCTAGATTTTCCCCAACTTCAACCAACTTTCAATTCTCTCTCCGGCCACCACAATATCAGCAAAGTTAGTAACCGGGCAACCAACCATCCTTTCTGCAAATGTCCTCTGCAGGGTACCCATAAACAGATCTGACATTTCTCTATCCACCAACGGAGGTTGGACCCTGGCAGCCAACTCCCTCCACCTCTGCGCATACTCTTTAAACCCCTCATTAGGCTTCTGAGACATACCCTGCAGCTGGGTACGACTAGGAGCCATATCAGCGTTAAACTGGTATTGTTTAAAGAATGCATCTCCAAGATCTTGCCAGCTCTTGATGTCAAAAGATTTTAGCTTGGTGTACCATTCCAAGGATCCTCCAGACAGACTGTCCTGGAAGAAGTACATCCACAACTTCTGATCCATCGTGTAAGCAGAGATCTTGCGGACGAAAGCCTGAAGATGAGTTTCCGGCAGGAACTCCCATTGTATTTGTCAAATGCAGGCGCTTTGAACTTTTGTGGGATCACAATCCCCTCGACCAGCCCCATATTCGACATATTGACAAACCCCGGAGTAGTATGGCTTTCCAGAGCCCTTATCTTCTCCGCCAGCACCTGAATCTCTTTATTTGGCGGTTGGACACCATATTGACCAAATGGTTCATTCAGCATAGAGAATTGATCTGCTTCG
The DNA here is from genome assembly GCF_024323335.1 of Lathyrus oleraceus. Lineage (NCBI taxonomy): Eukaryota > Viridiplantae > Streptophyta > Magnoliopsida > Fabales > Fabaceae > Lathyrus > Lathyrus oleraceus. The sequence goes on along the minus strand of NC_066581.1, from coordinate 314,855,693 downwards.
CTATCCTCCTCGCTATCCTCCTCAGCCCCAAAGAAAGGAGGAAACAGACTGTCCTTCAAATTGTTACCCATCGGACCTGGTCTACCACTGGTAGCAGCACCGAAACCTCCAGCATTGTTAATCACCACACTAGCAGTTGTCCTCTTTCCGAGATCTCCTCCATCCCTGGAACCACCAAGGCCATGGTTAGAGACACCTTCTAGATTGACACCACTGTTGGCAGCTGAAGCCCGCTCGAGCTTCTCCACTTTATCAGCAAGTGCTTTCTGCCCGACGGCAAACCCTTGCATGATATTGATCAGTTCATTCATCTTCTCCTTCAGCTCGAGAAAATCTGTATTAGGTAGATCCATCAGCCTGGGTATGTTGTGTCTGGTAAAATATCGGTGCGGACGGGTTGTGTGCAAGGGAATGACTCTACGTGCACGAGCAATGATTCCTGAAACAACCAAGCACGTTAGAAACCGGCACCTGCAAAATAGAAGACAAGTTATTATGATTATGCATGAATGCAAGGTCTATCCATATGAGGAACACTCTGTCTTTCGATCCTGGCTTCATCGAGACAGATAATAATTCGGCAACAATATTCTGACATTCATCGTTGATTTTATCACACAGATCAGAGATATATGATTTAGCAGAGATACCACCCAACCATGTGTGTGCTATGTGAGTGAATACAGGAAAGCAAATAAAGCTTGACGACCAATCACTGAATGAAAATAACCATCGTATACCAAAAGTGTACAATAAGTGCGAGAGTCATACATCAAGTCTGATACAAATCAAATACAATTCTCCAGAGTTAGAAAGAAAATGCAAACAAGTGAATTCCGTCAACAGGCCTGACGGTAATCCAACATAAATAAGAAAGGTCTAGTCTGACGAAGGTCCCACAGAAGGCCCTACATCATCAACCATCTTGGTGAACTTCACCGCGAACCTAAGCTCAGTGTTCTCCTGCTGCAATCTCCCTATCTCCTTCTGGTGAATCTTCATCTGTCTGAAGTAATGATCCCTCTCCGCAATGTAGTGATCTCTCTCGGCAATATAATGATCTCTCTCAGCAATGATCTTCACGTTCTCTGTTTCCTTAATCTTCAGCTTTGCCTCCCACTCGGCGATAAGGACTCTGACCCTGTCTTCCCTCTGATCCCTCACAAGGATTTGTCTCCTCTTCTCGTCTTCAATGACCTTCGAAGCTCTAGCTAACCTCTCCTTGGTGATGTCGTGCTCCCTTGTGGATGACTCTAAAGCTTGGCTGACCTTGCCATAATAAGCGGTGTCCATCTCAAAGCGCTTCACCTTAAGAGCATGTCTCTTATCCTGGTCTTCCATTTTCCCTTTGATTTCCTGATTAGCCATTTGGACTCTAGCAACACTCATCTCCAATTCAGTCTTCTCTGCATGCAGCTGATCTCTCTCCCTCTTCATCTCTAAGAAATCTTCCATACTGACAGAAGAATGTGATTCCTCAATCAACGGATACCAAGGATCAACCACAGGAAATGGTAGACAAGTGAGCTCCACTCTCTTGCTGAGCCAGTCATCAAACGGAGGAAAAGACCTGTTATTAGCTCTACCCCAAGAAAACTTGCCTTTCCTTTGAATGTTGTGCCATGCGTCAGACACTTGCCTTAACTGTAACTGGTTACCCTCAACCGGGAAGTACAAAGTTTCCTGAATCTCACTTTTGAGAGGAGGAACCTCCATAGAGAATCCCATTTGTCTCTTAAGAAGTGTCGGGTTATAATTAATGCAACCCTGAACTCCTATAAGAGGCACATTGGGAAAACTCCCACAACTGCAAATGAAATCTTGTCCAACCCCACTACTGTGAGTCCAAGCTATGTCTTTGGCCCGCAAACCCATCAACTTGGTCGCCTAATTGACAGTATGGCCAAGAAGAACAAAAGCACCCCTGGAAGGCAAATATCCCATAAACCATTTGTATAGTAGCTGAGCACAACATCTGATCAATCCCCCACGCCTCTTCTCGTTCCGATTATGGACCGAGTAGTAAACATCCCCAACCAGGGTAGGAATAGGATTCTTCTGAGCAAACAAACGGATAGCATTAATATCCACAAAGTTCTTCTGGTTAGGGAATAGGATGATACCATAGATGCCCACAGCAATCAAAGCACATACAGCTTTCCAGTCACCCAAAGCAGCATACTCCTTGACTCTAGCCTCCAAGAAACTCAGATGAAAACCAGGCAACTTTCCCTTCTCCTTCAGACCTCCTTTAGTCACTTCGGGGCTCAAATAAAGAACACGAGAGATCCCCCCAATATCAGGTTCTTCCTTAGTAGCATAGAAAGGAACCTGATTTCTGATCTGAATGCCCAAGATACCAGCATAGTCCTCCATCAGAGGCCCCAACAGGTAATCCGGGAAGACAAAACACCTCAAACCAGGGTCATAAAACTGGAGAAGAGTATAGATGGCGCTCTTATCCCTGTCAGTGAGCCTGAAAACCATCTTCAGAATACCCCCATACGTCTCACAGAACATCCCCACATGGTCAGGTGTAATCAATGTTATCATCTCCTTCAGCACACTGATCTCTGGATCAAAGAAACTGTAGACAACATCATCCTTCAAACCGGGCCTCATGTCTGGAATAAATAAGTCTCTCAACCAGGATCTCGATCAAGAATGTTCCCTGCATATGGATAAACATGAGTTAGATGCAGATAAATGCAAAATGTGAATGATGCTAGTGTATGAATGCAATGCACTGTGCCATCCTCCAAGTCATCTGAACATTCACTGCACTGAGTCACGGTCTCTGAACTGATCACAACCATCTGAAGGAATATGTAACCACAAATCCTGAAGGTGAGAAAAACAAGAAAGGGGGGGTTTGAATTGTCTGGAAAATAAGCGCTTTTTCAAAATAAAGACCACACAAGAAATTTATATTGGTTCGCTTATAACACAAAGCTACTCCAGTCCACCCGGCCAAGGTGATTTCGCCTTCAACAAGGACTTAATCCACTAATCTTGAAAGATTGTTTACAACCAACGTCTAAGAGAAAGATCTCTTAGTCCTCTCAAGTATACAGACTGCGCAGAGTCACTTGAGGAAATAAAACAATAGATAAAAAGACTATGTAATCTAGAGTGCTTCTAAGATAAGCAAATATTACAACAGTAAGAACAAAAAAGTGTTTCACGTTCTAAGCAAAAGCTTTGTGAAATATTGAGAGAGAGAGAGAGAGAGAGAGAGAGAGAGAGAGAGAGAGAGAATGTTTCAGTGTATGCTTGCGCGCCTCTCAATGTTGATTGTTGTCCTTTATATAGGAGTGAAAGGACCGTTGAAATTGATGGCAGATAATTTGTCTTGAATAGGAATTAATGCCATAACTTCTGTTGTTTCTTGCCAAAACAACTTTGTCTCCCTGAATAACTTCTTTCCAAATATAGTTCCTTTCCATTTGAATTTTGAAGTTTACGTTACTCTTTCTGAATTAGGAAATCCACTATCAAAGTCTACGTGACTCTGGGAATCTTGGAATCTTGCTATGTGGATTCGGAGCTTCTGATGTTGATCTCATAGAATTCTGATGATGTCTTCAGATAACGCTGAGAGCTTCTGGGATTGATATACCGTTGTTCAGAGTCAGAACTTCTAGAGTGCACTTCTTCTTTAGATGCTTCTGATATTCTGCTGTTTTGCTCAGAGTTAGAACTTCTTGAGCGTGTTTCTACTTCAGATGCTTCTGATCTTCTGATAATTTGTATCTGATATGATTCTGTATCTGATGACGTCATCAGATTTCTTCCTTCTTTCCTTAGCGCCCTGCACACTTAGAAACTTTTCGTTAGGTTGTCATTTTTGGTTTCATCCTTTGTTATCATCAAAATCTTGGAATCTGTTGTAGAACAATTTTTGTTCTTACAATCTCCCCCTTTTTGATGATGACAAAACAAACTTAAATAGCAGATAAAACAAAAAAATATCAGATCAGGAGCTTCCTCTAAGATGAGCTAGGGAGTTCAGAAGTTCTTACCAGAGCTTCCAAGCCATGAAGTTACGATACTTTCTGCAGTTTCTTAAGTCCAAAGTTAGATGAATTTATTTTTAAGAAAAGTATGTTGCAGAGTGCTTAGGGTGTTAGGCAATTTTTCATCAGAGCTATATTTGATTTCTCCCCCTTTTTGTCAGAATCAAAAAGACTTAACAAAAAATTCAAGAAAAAGGCATTATATTCAGATAATCGAGCAATAGAGATAATAGCAAGAACAACAAACAAACATCAGAAACAAGGAAAACAAAGCAACAAACAAAAGATCCTAAGTGCCTAAGGGTTGGGAGGAGGAGGCATTCTCTGAAGCAGTTGAGCCAGCATGTTCTGAATGTTGTCGTTGACGGTGTCCTGTTTGTCCATTCTGGCTCTGAGTTCCTTCTGGTCTTTCTGAAGTTCTTCAAGTGTCTTGAGAACCATGGGAATGACAGAAGAGGACTCCCCCTGAGTCAGCGCATTATGTTCTTCAGCAGCTCTGGCTTCAGCTTCTGCAACTGCCTTTGCTTCAGCTTCAGCAGCAGCAGCATCAGCTAGAGCTTTAGCCTCAGCTTCCTTGGCCCTTTGGATTTCTGCTTGTCTGACTCTTTCTTCTTCTTGCCTCCTGGCTTCTTCTTCAGCTTCTCTGGCAAGTCTCTCTTGTAGTCTTGCCTCAGCATCTCTGATGAAGTCGTTTCTGACTTGCTCAGAGATGTGCTTCAGCTTGAAAGCCTCAGAAGTCATCCAGCCAATGACTCTGTTCCAGTGTGTCCTTACAGAGTCAGGATCATCACTGATGCCAGAGTTAATGGTCAGAGACTTGACCTTCTGTACTGAAGCCCCTGCGAACAACATTATGGCTTCCTCAAGGGTAGGTAGGGAATGTTCAGGTTCAGATGTTTGAGGTAGAGAGTTTGGAGGGCTTAAGTTTAATGTTAGAGGTTCAGGTTCAGCGGAAGTGTTTTTGGGGGTGATGTCAGAGGGTTGAGCTTCAGAAGGGTTGTTGGTTGTTTGTTCTGGGGGTGGTGAAGTGACTTCAGGTTCAGGTGGAGGTTGTTGTGGTTGTTGTGAGTTTTGGTTTAGAGAATAAAGGTGGGCTAAAGTGGGAGAAGCGGGGTCAGAAGGTTCTGGGTCAGAGGAGAGGATAAGGTAAGGGGGTGATTCTGGGGCTGAAGAGGAGGAAGTGGTTTGATTCATTTCTTCAGCTTCAGATAAAGGTAGGGATGTATGGGCGAGATTAAATTTGGGTAGAGGTTGTGAGGTTCTGGTTGTGGAAGGTGGGGTTTTAGAGGATGTGTATATAGGTGTTGGGAGAGGATTAGAGGAAGCCATAGGAGGTTCAGAGGGAATAGAGGGAGCAGACTTACCAGTAGTTACTTGCAGAGGCGTTGGAGATCTTGTTTCAGAAGTTTCTCCTAGCCTTGCTTTCTTTGCCTTTGAAGACTTCTTTTCAGAGGGACCTCTTTTGAACTTGACGAAGTCTGATTCTGAATCTAGCATATCGTCTAGTCTGAAGTCAGAGATGTCTACTCCTTCATCCTTCAGACGCTGCATATAGTGAAGGATTGCTTCTCTGGGTTCATTCTTGTAGAACCTTGCAAGACCATGTGGCAGCTTCCTCTGATCTTTCAAGGCGTCCCAAGAGGTGTCCAACGTGGGTTTAAATTGAATCTTCTTCAGAATTCCCATACTCTTCAGATTTCTGACGTTCAGAGGCCTTCCAGTATCTATCGCCAGATCTTCCATAAGTTTGTTCTTCTCCAGATGATCTACAAGCCCATTTTCGATCAGAACATCAGACAGAAGTCTTCCCAGAGGGATGTAGGTTCTGGGTTTCATGTTGTTTCTGGTCTCCTGTATAGAGTCTCTGAGATACTTGAAGAGTAGTGTTGGGAGGCAGAGCTTCAAACCCTTGTGAATGCAATACAGAATGCACTTCTGATCTGTATTGATGTAGTCAGAGGAGTTTGATGCTGGGCGGTGATGAATGGTTCCCAGAATGATCTTGAGTCATACTCTGAGGTTCTGATGAAGTTCTTTGTTCTTTGATGGATTGCCTTCAGTGTTGAGTTTGAAGATGGTGGGATTGATTACTTGAGCAATGCACTTTGATCTAGGGTTGATGTCGTAGATCCTTCTTCCTCCAGTTTTCTCCATGTTCAGTAAAGAAGCAATTGACTTTTCAGTAATCACTATCTTGACCCCCAACACGTAGGAGATGATGAAATGGTCATCAGCGTCAGCAAATCTCCAGAATTCCTTAATGAGATTTAGGTAAACAGGGCCATAGAGCCGTTGAAAGTAGTTTTCCCAACCTTGTTGACGAAGTTCTTCAGTAAGATCTACTCCATTCCTTTTCATGTTGTTGAAGTCTACCAGTGATTCACATAAAACTTCCAGTCCCTCAAAGGGAGTTGCCAAGTTGATATGAGGCTCACGATCAATAACATGGGGTTCCTTGTACACTGGAGTAATGGTTACGCCTGTAACTGTTGGAGTGGGAATGCTTGTGCTTTGGGCTGTGGTGCTTGATTCCATTTGTTGAGAAAAGTTAAAAACTTGTTGTTGTTGAGCATCCATTGTTTATGAAGATGAGTTGAAGATGAACTGCTTGTAGAAATGCTTCAGAGAATAGGTTTGAGAGTGAGTGAGAGTGAAAAGTGTGTGAAGTGTGAGAGAAGTGTTTAAATACCCTAAACAAAAACACATGCAAAACGACACACAAAACAGCGTTAGCACAAAAACCAAGTTAGCACGCTTGGGGGAGAAATGATTAAGGCTCATTAATGAATGTCTAATCCCAACAGTATGCACACTGCTCGAGGAGATCTCAAACGTCTGCCCTTTAAATTTCTTCTGGACAGCTGTCTAGAAGTTCCAAGGTTAGACGCAAATCACTCCACGTGTTTGCTGTATCTGATCTTCAGGAATACCAAAGGATTGGTTCCTGGAGATTTCTAACTCAGATATCTTCTTAACTTGGTAGAAGTATCAGAGTCAGAGACAGAGGCTCATTTGTTTATGTCAGAGTCTCATTTTACATCTTCAAAGGCACAATTTATTCAGGGCAATTTTGAATGTTCAGATTTTCTAAGATAAAAAGAAATCTATCTTCAGCTAAAGGCTTAGTAAATATATCTGCCCATTGATGATCTGTATCAATGAACTTCAATGTTACTATCCCTTTCTGAACATAGTCTCTAATAAAATGATGTTTTATTTCAATCTGCTTAGCTCTGGAGTGTAGAATGGGATTCTTACTTAGACAAATGGCAGCAGTATTATCACAAAAGATAGGAATGTTACTCTCGAAGATTTGCAGATCTTCTAACTGATTCTTCATCCAGAGCATCTGAGTTGTGCACAGTGATGCTGAGATGTATTCTGCTTCTGCAGTTGATAGAGCGATAGTTGACTGTCTTTTGCTGGCCCAGGATATCAGATTATTTCCTAGGAGCTGGTAATTTCCAGATGTGCTTTTTCGTTCCAGCCTATCTCCTGCATAATCTGCATCACAGTAACCCGAAAGTCTATACTCTGATGTTTTCTCATACATCAGGCCTAGGTTAGGAGTTCCTTTCAGATATTTGAGAATTCTCTTAACCGCTGTTAAGTGAGTTTCTCTAGGATCTGATTGGAATCTGGCACAGAGACAGACACTAAAGAGAATATCAGGTCGAGTAGCAGTCAGATAGAGAAGAGAGTCTATCATACCACGATAGAGCTTCTGACAAACCTTTTTACTTGCTTCTTCCTTTTCAAGAATGCATGTTGGATGCATAGGAGTTTTTGCAGAGTTGCAGTCAGCAATGTCAAATTTCTTCAGAACATCTTTAATGTATTTGCTTTGATGAACGTATGTAACTTCTGAAGTTTGATTAATTTGAATTCCCAGAAAGAACTTTAGTTCTTGCATTAAGCTCATTTCAAATTCTGCCTACATTAACTCAGAGAATTCTTGACAAACAGAGGCGTTAGCTGAACCAAAAATAATATCATCAACGTATATCTGGCATATCATGAGATCATTGTTAAGGTTCTTACAGAAGAGTGTGGAGTCAGCTTTCCCTCTGATAAAATTGTGTTCCAGAAGAAAATTGCTTAGACGTTCATACCAAGCTCTAGGAGCTTGTTTAAGTCCATATAAAGATTTTTTAAGTTTAAAGACATGTTCTGGAAATTTTGGATTTTCAAAACCTGGAGGTTGGTTGACATACACTTCTTCTGATATATAACCATTAAGGAATGCGCTCTTGACATCCATTTGATATAATTTTATAGAGTGGTTTATAGCAAAAGATACAAGAAGACGAATAGATTCTAACCTTGCGACTGGAGCAAAGGTTTCATTGTAGTCAATACCTTCTTGTTGACTGTAACCTTGAGCTACCAGTCGAGCTTTGTTTCTGACGACTTCTCCTTTCTCATTTAGCTTGTTTCTGAATACCCATCTGGTTCCAATAACGTGAGTGCCTCTGGGCTTTGGAACAAGATCCCAGACATCATTCTTTGTGAATTGATCTAATTCTTCTTGCATGGCTGGAACCCAGTCGTTATCTTGAAGTGCTTCATCACAGGACGTAGGCTCGATCAGAGACACTAGTCCTAGAGGAGTATCTTCAGAGGTCTTGAAGGTAGATCTGGTTCTGACAGGTTCATCCTTGTTGCCCAGAATCAAATCTTCAGATACGTTGATATGACTTTTAACTTTCTTTGGGATTACTGGGGAATTAATTTCCTCAGAGTTCTGAGTGGCAGTTGCTTCTGGAGTTTTATCAGATCCTGCAAGAGTGATTTCTAAATCTGCAAAATTTTCAACTAGCTTTGACTTTTCAGGGTCAAGCTTATCATCAAATCTGACATGAATTGATTCTTCCACAATTTTGGTTTCTGTGTTGTATACTCTGTAGCCTTTAGAGCGTTCTGAGTATCCTAACATAATACCTTTCTGTGCTTTGGAATCAAACTTGTTCAGATGTTCTTTAGTGTTTAAAATAAAGCAAGAACATCCAAATGGATGAAAATATGAAATGTTTGGTTTCCTTCCTTTACACAGTTCATATGGAGTCTTATCCAGAATAGGTCTTATGGAGATTCTATTCTGAATGTAACACGTTGTATTAACAGCTTCGGCCCAAAAGTGTTTTGCCACATTAGTTTCATTGATCATAGTTCTGGCCATCTCTTGGAGTGTCTTATTCTTCCTCTCTACAACTCCATTTTGTTGTGGAGTTCTAGGGCAGGAGAAATCATGGGATATTCCATTAGAGTCAAATAATTCCTCAAAGGATTTATTTTCAAATTCCCCACCATGATCACTTCTGACTCTGATAATCTTAGAGTCAAATTCTTTTTGCACTTTGGAGCAGAAACTGGTGAATACAGAGTGAGACTCACTCTTGTGCTTTAGGAATTTCACCCATGTCCAACGACTGTAATCATCAACAATGACTAGTCCATACTTCTTTCCATTGACTGATGTTGTTTTCACAGGGCCAAATAAGTCAATGTGGAGAAGTTCCAGAGGCTTAGAGGTAGAAACAACATTTTTCTTTTTGAAAGACTTTTTTGAAAATTTTCCTTTCTGACATGCCTCACATAGAGCATCTGAAGAGAACTTCAGTTTAGGTAGGCCTCTGACTAACTCGAGTTTATTTAGCTGAGAAAGTTTCCTCATGCTAATGTGGCCCAAGCGTCTATGCCACACCCATTGCTCTTCGTGAACAGACATCAGACATTTAACATTTTGTTCTTTTAAATCAGAAAGATTGATTTTATAAATGTTGTTTTTCCTCTTGCCTGTGAATAGGACTGAACCATTGTTTTGATTTATGGCTTTACATGTTTTTTGATTAAAGATCACGTCATAACCGTTATCACTTAATTGACTTATGGATAACAAATTATGCATTAATCCTTCTACGTAAAGAACATCAGATATGGAGGGAAGAGTACCATTACCAATAGTTCTGGAGCCTCTGATCCTTCCTTTCTGATCTCCTCCGAAGCCTACGAATCCAGCATCTTTAAGTTCCAGGCTTTGGAACATAGACTTTCTTCCCGTCATATGTCGCGAGCATCCAGAGTCCAGGTACCATGACTGGTGTCTGAACTTTGCTGCATAGGATATCTGCAACATAAACAATCTTATCTTTTGGTACCCAGAGTTTCTTGGGTCCTTTCTGATTAGTTTTCCCATAGTTTCTTATAACTTTGGGTTTTCTAGCATTTTCAAATTTTTGTTCTTGTGTGTGCGTATAGTGATATGAAAATGGAGATTTAAGTTGGTCACCAGTAGAAGTTTTATCTTCCTTAGGATCATACCCAATTCCCTTTTTATTGTTCTGACTGACTCCATAAATCATGGATGCCATGACACTCCTACCTATCCCATTTTTCAGAAATTCTTGAAAGGCTTCTTCGTATTTATAAATTATTGTATTTGAAGTCTGTGGAGCTTGAGATAACACTTCTTCCAGTTCTAAACAGTTTTTATTCGCTGCATCTCTTTGTAATGTTAAGGATCTGATTTCATCCTCTCGTTTTAGAATTGTCATCTCAAGTTTACCACATTCTTCAAATTTAGCTTCAAGACAGCCTTTTATATTTTTAAACTTTTGTTTTAATTTCTGATATGAGCTAAGAGTTTCTGACAAGCATGATTCTAAATCAGATCGAGAGAGTTCAGAAAATACCTCTTCAGATTCTTCATCTGAGCTGCTCCTGGATGTGGTAGCCATAAATGCCACATTGGCCTGTTCATCAGAGTCAGATTCTGATGAGCCAGATTCGCTATCATCCCAGGTAGCCATTAGTCCTTTCTTTGTCCTGAAGGTATTTTTCTTGAAGCTTTCTTTTCTAGAATTGTCTTTCTTTAGCTTGGGGCATTCATTCCTGTAGTGACCTGTTTCTTTACATTCATAACAAGTAATATCTTTGTTAGTTTTACCTTTTGAGGTTGATTCTGATCGATCCCCTCTGGGTCTTGGTCTTCTGAAGTTGTTGTTCCTCTTTTTCCAGAGTTGTTTAACTCTTCTGGTCAGGAGAGACAATTCTTCTTCATCATCAGAATCTTCTGGTTCAGAGTCATCAGCATCTTCAGTTTCTGCCTGGAATGCTTTGGTTCTGTCAGATTTGCGTCTTTCAGATCTGGACTTTAATGCTACAGACTTGTTCTTTTTCTGAGGCTCATCTTCCTCTAGTTCTATCTCATGGCTTCTGAGGGAACTAACAAGCTCTTCAAGACTGATATTGTTCAAATCCTTTGACAGCTTCAGGGCAGTAACCATGGGTCTCCACTTCTTTGGCAAACTTCTGACTATCTTTTTGACGTGGTCTGCAGTTGTGTATCCTTTGTCTAGAACCTTGAGACCTGCAATAAGAGTTTGGAATCTAGAGAACATTACCTCTATGGCTTCGTCATCTTCCATTTTGAAAGCTTCATATTTCTGGATAAGCGCCAGAGCCTTTGTCTCTTTGACTTGAGAGTTTCCTTCATGAGTCATCTTCAGAGAGTCAAGTATGTCTTTGGTTGTTTCTCTGTTGGTGATCTTTTCATACTCGTTGTAAGATATAGCATTGAGAAGTATGGTTCTGGCCTTGTGGTGATTTTTGAAGACACGCTTCTGATCTTCTGACATCTTACTTCTGGGAACTTCAACTCCATTTTCTGAGACGGGAGGTGTGTATCCATCTGTGACAATGTCCCAGAGATCAGCATCATAGCCTAGGAAGAAACTCTCAATCCTGTCTTTCCAGTAGTCGAATTTTTCTCCATCAAAGACAGGAGGCTTAGCATTGTAACTGTCTCTTTCATTTGTGTGGGCCATAGTTTTTCTCGTTCTGGATCTCTCTACACTGTTAAGTGTTTGATTAGAAAATCAATAACAGAGCCGAAGCTCTGATACCAATTGAAGGTGAGAAAAACAAGAAAGGGGGGTTTGAATTGTTTTGGAAAATAAGCGCTTTTTCAAAATAAAGACCACACAAGGAATTTATACTGGTTCGCTTATAACACAAAGCTACTCCAGTCCACCCGGCCAAGGTGATTTCGCCTTCAACAAGGACTTAATCCACTAATCTTGAAAGATTGTTTACAACCAACGTCTAAGAGAAAGATCTCTTAGTCCTCTCAAGTATACAGACTGCGCAGAGTCACTTGAGGAAATAAAACAATAGATAAAAAGACTATGTAATCTAGAGTGCTTCTAAGATAAGCAAATATTACAACAGTAAGAACAAAAGAGTGTTTCACGTTCTAAGCAAAAGCTTTGTGAAATATTGAGAGAGAGAGAGAGAGAGAGAGAGAGAATGTTTCAGTGTATGCTTGCGCGCCTCTCAATGTTGATTGTTGTCCTTTATATAGGAGTGAAAGGACCGTTGAAATTGATGGCAGATAATTTGTCTTGAATAGGAATTAATGCCATAACTTCTGTTGTTTCTTGCCAAAACAACTTTGTCTCCCTGAATAACTTCTTTCCAAATATAGTTCCTTTCCATTTGAATTTTGAAGTTTACGTTACTCTTTCTGAATTAGGAAATCCACTATCAAAGTCTACGTGACTCTGGGAATCTTGGAATCTTGCTATGTGGATTCGGAGCTTCTGATGTTGATCTCATAGAATTCTGATGATGTCTTCAGATAACGCTGAGAGCTTCTGGGATTGATATACCGTTGTTCAGAGTCAGAACTTCTAGAGTGCACTTCTTCTTTAGATGCTTCTGATATTCTGCTGTTTTGCTCAGAGTTAGAACTTCTTGAGCGTGTTTCTACTTCAGATGCTTCTGATCTTCTGATAATTTGTATCTGATATGATTCTGTATCTGATGACGTCATCAGATTTCTTCCTTCTTTCCTTAGCACCCTGCACACTTAGAAACTTTTTGTTAGGGTGCCATTTTTGGTTTCATCCTTTGTTATCATCAAAATCTTGGAATCTGTTGTAGAACAATTTTTGTTCTTACAAATCCCACTCAGGGTTCCGAAATAAACGAAACTGAAGAATGCATCACCATCATCATCAGAGATCCTCTGAACAGATAACCACAAGATCCTCTGAACCAGCCCAGGGAATCCTGAAATAAACGGATCCCCACTGATAAATACCACGGACAGAACTCCGGCGTCTCAGAAATAAATCCATAAATCCGACTTATAAATAGAACTTTGATCAATAGCTGAACCATTAGTCACCATCAGAACATGCATCTGTAAGAATCAAACCCTCCCCTCACAGGTGAATTCTAATCAGGTCATCCTAAGGTGGATAATGGTCTCGACAATCGGGCAAAGATACTCAACGGGTTTGCCCTTTCGGGTGTGTCGTTGCAGCTCTCTTAAGATCGTCTAAACCAAAGATCCGGGAAAGCACGGTCACCGAAGTCAATAGCTCAAAAGAGGTAACCCAACCAGAGTGGAATACTCCACAATGGAAGAGCTCTCTCAGATGAACCTCGTCCGGCTTGTGGTATGTCACGTCGCAACAACATGCCCAACCAACATGTGAGGAACGTGAGACCACACTAATCCTAGGTGTATACTCGGGCCTGGGTTTTAGCCCCACTCAGAACACCCACCCCAAATCAGAGAAACCACCTGTACAGAAGACAACACAATGATAGTATGATGCATGCAAATATTTATGCAAATATATACACAACAGAATAATCATAAATGCAATAAATAGAACAACACAAGCAACCTAAACCCTATCCTAGAGAGCGCTAGGAGTGACTCGCTTAGGGAAGATGGACCAGCAGAAAGGTCAACTTCTCAAGTCCCCAGCAGAGTCGCCAGCTGTCGCATCCGCGAAAAACAACCGGCGGGAAAAACAAAACAAACAGAGCCGCCACCGTGCGTTATTTATCCCAAAGAGGGAAAGGAAACGCTCGAAGTAAACCTGGAAAAGACATGGTCTCGTGACCAAAGAGAGATGGGATCGGGAGTCGGTTATGCGAAGGGAAGGTATTAGCACCCCTACGCATCTGTTGTACTCGACGGGATCCACGCTCAAAAGAATAGAAGAAAGGTTGTTAAACACTGCTCAAAAGAATGCACACACACACACTAGAAACAACACAGATGGGAAAAAGGGGGAATGGGCTCGCTAGGATATCGCATCCTATGCCTACATATCTCATCTGGAATGAGAATCAGAGCTACCGTAGTTCGGCTCACGCACGCCGAAACAAAACCCACACACAGGAAACCGACTGCCAATCGCTGGGCTTACGTCAGACTCCACACAAACAGGAAAACATGGAAACCGAATGCCAATCACTGGACTTACATCAGACTCCGAACCAACAAACGCACACAGGAAACCAACTGCCAATCGCTGGACTTACGTCAGACTCCTACACACACAAAAGGTTTAACCGGACGCTGAATCGTCAAAAGCAACAACAATGTCGAACAAACAAGCTAACAGGGAGTCTGGTACTCGAGCCTGCTAGCTGTCAAGCAAACACACACAAAAAGAAAAAGGGTGCCCTGAGAGATCTCGTACGATCTCCTGCCTACGTACCTCATCTGGTATGAGGATCAGGGCAACGTAGTTCCCCTTAACAGGGGAGAAACTTTCTCCTAACCAGAGACTGGGAAATGACAAACTAGAAGGGAGACTGACTCGAGCCTAATAGTTATCATGTAATCCACCATGGTCCTAGGTTGAGGTTTCTATCTAACTTGCACAGGCAGCAAGCTATCCTAAACAGCACAGGCAAAGCAAACATAAACACAATTAGCACACACTATATACAAACAAAGTGGGCTCACACAAGGTTAGGCTGTGAAACACAAGCCAACTGGAATCGGGTGTAGTTAGCTCTTAACCCTAACATTGAGAGTTAGGGTGAAGCAGATGAAATGGGAAGTGAGGGTAAGACCTCACAGCTCTTATCCCTGGCCTGGGAGAGCTTCAGACAAATGAAAGTGGGAGTTCAGAAAGTTGGAACTCTTCTCCACATGTGACTGACACAACAAAGATCTTGGGTTAATATCCACAATGCATCAACACAAGGTGTGTGAGCAAAGTGGATGACACACTGAATAGCAGGAGATGGATTGCACATCTCTTTTATCTGCTAATTGCCTTATCAAAGGACTTTTCCTACTTGGCACAAAGATAAACATTCACAAGCATTGCCTCTTAAGGAGGGCTTCAGACAGGTGCCTGCCCAAGTAACAGGACAGGTCTTCCAAACTACATGAAGTCAGAGAGTTATACCTATGTGGTTAATCAACCAAGCAAAAGCAAGTTCAAAATGAACTTAAGCAACTTATGTACCTGTGGAAACATCAAACAAATCAGTTCAACTGTACAGACAAATAGACAATCATGAATATCAAATAGTCAAACCCAATGATCAAAGGCATAAGCCAACAAGTCAAACTCAAATGAGTTAACAACCCTACAAAACACACAAGGTTAGTAGTCAAAAGTAAACATCAAAGGCTCAAGTGATAGAGCACCAACAACTATGGAACTTGAGTGCTCAACCTGAAATCAAAGCTCAAACATAAGCAACCAACCACTAGGTCAAGGCCTAGGGTCAAAGAGGGAGAAAAAATTCAAAACAGAACATGAAATTCAACATGAATCAACCTCAATCAATTATGAACACAATCCAAAAGGTCTCATCTCAATATCATTCACCAATTTCATTTCATGAACCAAACATGGCAAGGTATGCAAGTTGAAAGCACATTGTGACAACAGAATGAACAAATGCACATTAATTCAAAAATGATTCAAATACTTTTGAGAAAATTCATGGGTAAACAGAACATACAATATGATCAACACAAAAAAATTAGGGCAATTGGACAACATTAGGCATGGTAATCAAATTGCATAAGTCAAGGCAAGCACAATCAAGCACATATGTGACACAACTTGGTACACCAACTTAGCACAAGCCTAAAACAGAAATGGTAATTGGTAAAAACCTCAAACCAAAGCCAAAACACCATTCAACATGTCTAGAAATAATGTGCAAAGTTTCACATCCATTGGATAAACCACAAGCATTTCATGAATCAAATGAAAATCAAGGCAATACAAAAGTTCACATGTGACCATCCAGAATGAAAAATCTTAATTAAATCAGAAATGATTCCAAAATTTCCACAATAAATCATGAGCATTCACAACATGCGTATCAAGCATTATACAAAAAATCAAGGCATTTGGAATTCATTTGGCATGGAAAATTCATTAATCATGTTGGACATCACAAGGTGTGACACAAATTGTCACACCTAACTTAGAAAAATCATAAATCAGCAATGGCAATTGATAAAAATGCAAACTCAACACCACAATGTCCAGCAAGATGTATAGTTTCAACATGCAAACTTTCATGAGCATTGGATTAAAATTTAACATTTCACAAATGAAGAAGCAAGGCAAGGTCAAGAAAGGACATGTATACACAAACCCTAGCACAAAAAATAAACCAGCCATGCACAATTTGCAAAATAATATTCATAAAAAACTAGACAAAAAATGTGATATAATGCAAAAAACCACACAATTTTTGGATCATTATTTAATTTGTTTTGATTTTTTAAAGATGAAAAAAAAATAAAAAAAAGTAATGAAGCAAAGCATGGAAATAATAGAGAAAATGAAATGAAGCATTTGAATGTGTACATGGCAGGGATTCGAACTTGGTACAATTTTAAAAAAGGAATTGGCGCGCGCTGCATGGCAATCTCATGCAGCCAATGGGAGCCAAGCCCTAGCGAAACACAAAGGCCACGCTTTGGAATCAAAAAAAAACCGTTGCCAAAACCTCTGAATCATCTTCTTCATGCGCGCGGCCATGAACAGTGACCTTCATCATCACTCAAGAACATTTCTCCCAGTTTTCAAAATTGAGCACATGTACATGAAGATCTTTCATCATAGATCAAGAATCAACTATTAACTAAGCCTAAAACATCATATCCAAAGAGAATCGAACAATTCAAGTTTTGCACATGAAACTTTAAATCACCATAACTTGTTCAATAATGCATGGATTTTAGTGGTTCAAAGCTCAGAATCATCATAACAAAGAGATCTACAAGATTAGCATAACAATTTCAAGAAATAAAGAGATCGAATATGTGAACTCTTGGAGTGCAGCTTTGTAATTCGCGTGTTCCAGGCCTGGCAATGCTTCAAAAGTCCTCTTGAATGCTTATACAAGTGTTTGGAATGGAGATTGAGGTTCAAATGCTCTTGATTCAACAGAATTTTGATTTCACCATTGTTGCTTCCATAGCTTCAAGATGCTTCAATGTGCACGAATCCTCTTGGTTCTAGCTTCAATCTTGCTCATAAATGCTTCAGAATGAGGAATTAATCAAGAGAAAGTGAAGTTATGTGAAGAAATTTGGAGAAATTTTGAGAGAGAATTTTGAGAGACTTTTGTGATTCTAGATCTAAGATTGGGAATTGTGAAAAACAGTTAGAGATTTGCTATTTATATGCTATGCTAAACATGATTAATTAAGCCTAAGCCAAGTGGTAATGGAATGGATTAATTTTGGAGGTGTTTTGCAAAATTGGAATTTCACCCTATGCATGAAAATGCATGGATGAACAGTACGAATTTGGCCTTAATTTTACTCAAAAACCTGTTTTGGAGCCAATGGTGATGGTCACATGTGCAAATAGTTCACCAATTTTGAATTTTATTTTTCCCTCCAAAAATCAATTGAATTTTCAAATATTTATGTGAATGTAATGCATGTCATGTAATGCCAAATTTGGAAACTAGAGGTTAAAACAAGAATAATGCAAAAAGAGCCACTTGATTTGGAGTTTTGGTTTGAAAGTTATGCCCCTTTGAAGTTCAATGTTCACTTGGCCAAGTGTTGATCATATCTCCTTAACCACACATGAGAAATTGATGATCTTGGACTTTTTGGAAATGGGAGAGAAATATCTACAACTTTCATGTTCAACAAAATTTCATTTGAAGCTTCCTTGATGATGTAATCTTGAGTTGAAAACCTTTCCATTTTTGGCAATTTCAAATTACAGGTCACTTACTATTTTTGGAAAGTTTTGTCCTGACTTTATTTTCTTCAATGTTGATGTTTGAAATGTCAAATGAGACTTGTTTGAACATGAATGAAGTATTTCTAATCACTTCCCACCTCCAAATCCAACAGTTGACCATGCAGTTGACTTTTGCAGTTGATAGATGACTTGGCCATGCACAGATGAATTTGAGCCTCAATCTCTTGATGAAATGGCTCCAAAATGAAACCCTAGCTTATACAAGCTCAATAAAATCATATGATGATCCCCATCTCAATAAAACCCTCATCTCCTTGAAAAACCCCGATTGGCATAATGCAACTGATTAGGGTTGACCAGAGGTCAAAACCCTAATCCCAAGGAATCTGATCAGGAATAATGAACTATGATGATGATGATGCACCATTTCAACCAAGATAATACCCCATCTCCTTAAGGAACCAAGAAAACCCTAATTGAAGCACAAACCCTCCGATGGCTAGTGATCAATTCATGAGACCCTTAGGCTTGCATCTCTTACCCTCTCCATCTTCTGAGAAAGACCTAGGAGGATGACTTGCTCATTGTTTCCACATGATATGCAAAGATGTAATGCCTAATACCCTAAAAAATGAAATGCAATATGCTAAGCTAGCCCCAAGAGAGGAGGGCAAATTTTGAGGTGTTACATACCCCTTAAATAAGCATTTGTCAGATTTGGGCTCAAGCTTAGTTGAAATTTGTCGTTTCATATAAACTTCGCAACCCCATATCTTCATGTAAGACATATGTGGTTTCTTACCACTCCGTATCTCATATGGTGTCTTCTCAACCTTTTTGGATGGAACACGGTTAAGTGTGTAAGTTGCTGTCAATAATGCATGTCCCCAAAAGGAGTTTGGAAGATCGGCGTGACTCATCATGGATCAGACCATGTCCAACAGGGTTCGATTTCTTCTCTCAGATACACCATTCCATTGGGGTGTTCCAGGAGGAGTAAGTTGGGATAGGATCCCACACTCTTTCAGATGGTCATCAAACTCTAGGCTTAAATACTCACCACCTCAATTTGATCGAAGAGTTTTAATATTCTTACCTAGTTGGTTTTGTACTTCATTCTTGAATTCCTTGAACTTTTCAAAGGACTCTGATTTGTGTTTCATTAAATACACATAACCATATCTACTGAAATCATCAGTGAATATGATGAAGTACTAAAAACCTCCTCTGGCTGGTATGTTCAGTGGTCCACATACATCAGTATGTATGAGGGCCAAAAGATCATTAGCTCTTTCACCTTTTCCTGTGAATGGAGACTTTGTCATCTTTCCAATTAAACAAGATCTTCATGTCTCATATGATTCATAATCAAAAGAGTCCAAGAGTCCATCTTTATGGAGTTTAGAAATGCGCTTCTCATTTATGTGGCATAATCGACAATGCCAAGGGTAAGTTAGATTTAACTCATTAGGTTTCATCCTTTTAGTATTAATGTTATAAAGAGGCATTTCAAGATCAAGGACATATAGTCCATTGTTCATTTGTGCAGTAGCATAGAATATATCATTCAAATAAATTGAGCAACAATTGTTCTTTATTATAAATGAAAAACCAAACTTGTCCAAACAAGAAACGGAAATAATATTCCTGCTAATTGCAGGTACATAATAACAGTTCTCTAACTGAATTATTAAACCACTAGGTAAAGTCAATACATAAGTTCCTACGGCTAAAGCAGCAACCTTTGCTCCATTGCCAACTCGTAGGTCGACTTCACCTTTTGCCAAATCTCTACTCCTTTTTAGTCCCTGCACATTTGTACAAATTTGAGAACCGCATCCAGTATCTAATACCCATGATGCAGAAGTAAATAAATTAATTTCAATAACAAAAATACCTGAAGTTGAAGTCTCTACTCCATTCTTCTTATCTTCTAGGTACTTTGGGCAGTTTCTATTCCAGTGTCCGGTCTTACCGCAATGGAAGCAGGTGCCTTATTTTGCTATGCCTCCACTAGGCTTTAAAGCAGCAATGGTGGGTTTGGGTTTGGCAACTTCCTTGCCTTTCCCTTTATCACCCTGCTTGGTGGGCCTTTTGTTCTGTCTCTTTCCATTTCCGATCATCAGAATGGACTTCCCTTTTGACTTCAGATTCTGCTCAGCAGTTCTTAACATGGTGAGAAGTTCAGGAAGTGATTTGTCCATATCATTCATATTGAAATTTAGGACAAATTGACTGAATCTATCTGGCAACGATTGCAAGATCAAATTAGTCGCAAGTTCCTTTTTGAGGGGAAAACCCAATCTCTCAAGGTTTTCCACATACCCAATCATCTTGAGCACATGGGGACCTACAGGGGCTCCCTCAGCTAACTTGCCTTGAAAAAGGGCTTTTGAAACTTCAAACCTTTCATGCCTTGCTTGCTCTTGATAGAGCATCTTCAGGTGTTCGATCATATCGAACGCTGCCATGTTCTCATGTTGCTTTTGCAATTATGAGTTCATGGTAGCTAGCATGAGACAAGCAGTTTCATTGGCATCATCGACATGCTTCTTATAAGCATCTCTTTCTGCCTTAGGTGCAGAACTAGGAGGTTCCTCTTCAGGAACAGGTTTCTCCAAGACATAAAGCTTTTTATCATGTTTGAGGACAATCCTCAGGTTTCGGTGCCAATCCAGAAAATTTGTCCCAGACAATTTTTCTTTGTCAAGGATCGATCGCAAGATGTTGTTAGAGGTGTTTGTTGTCATGGTAATCTACATAAGAATTAATGAAAATATAAGTATCATTGACATATTTAATTAGGCCTTTAATTAAATATGCTCCCACTATTTTACTCAAAACAAATGACCCTCATCATTTGATTCAGAAAATCCCGTTGGAAGATTTTCTAGTGGGTCGAGATCCATATTTCACTTCGTTCTAAGTCCGCGTAGGCGGATTACACAAAACTAGGTTATTTAGGTAGGAACTCCTTCCAATTGTATCTCATACAACTCTCGAAAATTTCAGTTAATTGAATAACTCCTTATTCCGATCCATCATATGGATCATTCCCAACTCTTGCTTCTAAACATATATAATCTTATTATAACTTGTTTAGTTAAGTTTGACCCATTGTTTTAACAGTTGGATATTACAATTATCCCATCGCACCTTACTAATATAGAACATGCACCTCGCGTAGGCGAAACCTACATTATCCGATACTAGTCTTGATGAGTGTTAAAACTTGAAAAGCATAAACTTAATATTTAATTTGAGGGAATTTGCAATTATTCTAATCTCACCGGCTTATTTATCATATAAATCGTCTCTCACATGCATCAACATACATTCACATGCATCAACATACATACATACATAATGAAACAGTTATGGCCCCTAGCGCAGTTGTTCTCCCAAGCCAATGAGAGAACCTAAGCTAACTTAATAACGATCTAAGCTTCCCCAAGCAAGATCTTCAAGGTTGTCCTCCTTTGGCATTGACTTCTTTACTTTCTTCATATCATGACATTATATAAAAGAAACTCATTTTACATACGAGGGAGTGAGATGAGAAAAGAAGTTACATTGAGAGATTAAAAGAGAGGCACGACACGCAGGTCGTATTTTAAAACCCAAAACAAAATAAAGGAAAACTAAGGCCATAACCGATCACCACAAGACAATAATAAACACATTATTATTATCAATTTTAATTCTTTTAATCAATTAAAACCAAATTAAATCTCGACGACCGATCACATTACGCAGAGTTAGCCGAACGGGTGAATTTTGCCTTGCGTTAACCGGTTAACCATATGTGTTAACCGGTTAACACTGTTTGAAAATCTGTTCATAATTTATATTCTGTCTTGCGTTAACCGGTTAACCAAATGCGTTAACCAGGTAACACTGTTTGAAAATCTCTTAGAAAACTGTATTCCTTCTTGCGTTAACCGGTTAACCAAATGCGTTAACCGGTTAACACTGTTTGAAAATCTCTTAGAAGGCAATATTTCATCTTGCGTTAACCGGTTAACCATATGCATTAACCGGTTAACACTGTTCAAAAAAGTGTTTAGAAAGCACAACTCTTGTGCAGTCACAACCCCAATCGCATAACTCTCTGACAACACAACCCTTGTGCCGTCACTAACCCTGATGCACAAATTTCAGACCGTCAAACACATCTCGATTGTTGATTCAGTATGACTGATCAACACGTCATTGCTTCACCATACTAATGTCGGATCAAGAAGCAAACGACCATTGATCGCTCAAAGGAAAACAACCATTGAGTGTTTGAATGAACAAAACGAGAACACTATATCATATATAATGTATTTTGCATCAGGATTACTTATATCATATATATAACTTGATCGATCTCAATTTAATCTTTGATTCATTCTGTCATTAATCGTATTAATACAGAAAATAAACAAT
The DNA here is from genome assembly GCF_024323335.1 of Lathyrus oleraceus. Taxonomy (NCBI): domain Eukaryota; kingdom Viridiplantae; phylum Streptophyta; class Magnoliopsida; order Fabales; family Fabaceae; genus Lathyrus; species Lathyrus oleraceus. Next base: position 314,833,234 of record NC_066581.1, on the reverse strand, counting down.
TATCAGATTCATGGTTTCGTAACCAGGCTCTGATACCACTGAAGGAGAATTGACATCCAAGGCGCAGTGGAATTTAAAATTTCTCCATTTAGTGATCCTTACGAATGGGCATGATCAGTGATAGAATCGTTACCTCTTGTGGCGATCACGAACGTTGAACGATGACAACGTCTCTACTCAATCCACACGAACGGATTCCTTCAATCTCAGTGCTAGCTGCTACGAATGAAGGCTTTGAGTGAGAGAGAGAGAGAGAGGGAAACGAAATTCCAATTAGAGTTACAATGCTTCTACCCAAGGGTTCTATTTATAGAACCACTTGTGTGGGCTTTAAGCTAAAAGCCCACTTAAGTGTATTTTGGCCCATATCTTATAATATGCCCAAAATCACTTAAGCGTGTGGTACCTTACCATATTTCGTATTCCATTTAAGTGCACCGTACCCTACATTGTTCCTTAGTTACTCTATCTCTCATCAATCCGTCCTTTGTGTGTGACCTTGTAGGTTTTCGCGACGTTGGCAATTATATTAAATCACGCATTTAACATAATAAACAGTGAGCGGTATCTAGCAACACATCACTGCTACCCAAGACACGAAAATGTCATGTGATCTGACAAATCCTTTTGTGATAATAATTATGTGTATAATTATCCTTTTGCCCTTATGTATATATTGAACACAAGGCATAGACCGTGTCATCCTTGTCCAGTTCAATATTGGGCCCATAGACATTTATCCTGTTATGCAGGATGGGCAAATTCCATCTAGGTCACTCATGTCCCTTAGCATGCTTTGTGGAGTACCCATCAACTGTCTTTATGGTTATCCAGTTACGAACAATGTTGGATCAGCAATAAAGCACTCGACTCTACATCTAGGGTCCATAGTGGTTTCAGGTCGAAGAGTGGTATACACCATTATCACCATGAGAATAACTTATGACACTTTGCATAACTTTCTATATAGTATTCTCATAGCGGGTCAATCCGGTATAAATATTACTCTTAATATTCATACCAATATTTAAGACTTGATAACTCTTTATCCATGATCCATGAGGTGTGATCATCAGTCTATAAACATAATAGTCTTCGTGCTTTAATGTTATCCCACTTCATAATAAAGCTTGACTACGGATACTTTAAGAATAGTGTCCTTATGTTTAATGTGATCTCATGATTAAGTCATACTTGATACATTAAACGGACTAGCTATTCTAGGGACTTTATTAAACAACCATAATAAAGAAAAATCCTTTTATTATTAATAAATAATTTGATACAAGTACCAAAAGTATTGGCCTCTAGGGCTTACACCAACACTGACATTGTTGTTAGGGATCCTTAGGATGACTAGTTTCCTTTTCTCTTGTATTTTTGTATTTTTGGTTTCTGAAATTGTACTCAGTGTAATCCTTCAAATTATATGAATAAAAGAGATTTTTATGGTCAATCAAATTATTGCAATTGTTATTATTATATATTTGCAAATAAAATAGTAAGCTCCTTGAAAATAAAAACAATCAAGCATTGTATTTCATGCATCATTTTTCATAGAAGATTTCTCTTTTGCCAAATGTTTTATTGGTTATTCTTATGTGCTTCAGCCAAGCTGACTCATCGATACAATACCCGCGCCAATCACTCAAGAATCATGGAACATCTAGAGCAAGAGAACAAAGACTTGAAGGACGAGATCGCCCGCCTGACTGCCATGATGGAGTCAGTGTTAGCTGCTCAGAGCCAATCTTCTCCAACGTCTGCAAATCCTCCTCCTTAGAGGACTATTATTTCTGAGGTTACTACCTCTACCATTCATGTTGCTACTGCTCATTTTGCGCCTACCATTCCTTCCGGATTCCCGTGGAGAATTCCGCCCAATTTTGTGCCTGAGGGTCTCACGCCTACATTTGCTTCTATGCCAGCATCTATCCCAGTCATGTCTGTGCCGCCACCGATTGTTCATACTTTACCCCGAGTTGAGGACACCATCTATCATTCTGAGTCGTCTGAGGGTCTGGATGTCTATGAGAAGATGGACGAAATAAAAGACCAATTTTTTGAGTTGTGAAAGGAGTTGAAGACCTTGAAGGGAAAAAATCTGTTTGGTAAGAGTGTTGCAGAACTTTGCTTGGTTCCTAATGTCAAAATCTCGATGAAGTTCAAAGTCCCTGACTTCGAAAAGTATAAGGGGAATACTTGTTCGCTCAGTCATATCGCCATGTGTGCTAGAAAGATATTGATGCAAACTGATAATGATCAATTACTAATTCATTATTTCCAAGACAGTCTGACTGGTGCCACTCTGAGGTGGTACATGGGTTTGGATAGTGTGAGTGTCCGTACATTCAACGATTTAGGTGAAGCATTTGTGAAGCAATACAAATATAATATGGATATGGCGTCGAATAGGTACCAGTTCAGGTCATTGTCTCAGAAGGATAACGAGACGTTTAAAAAGTACGCTCAGTGATGGAGAGAGCTTGCCGCTCAGATTACCCCTCCTTTGGAAGAGAAGGAGATGGCCAAGATTTTCCTCAAAACCCTGAGCTCATTTTACTATGAGCGCATGATTTCCAGTGCCCCCAGTGATTTTACCGAAATGGTAAACATGGGGATGAGACTAGAAGAAGGTGTCTGTGAGGGACGGTTATCTAGAGAGGAGGCACCTTTAAGCAAGACATATGGTAACAGTTTTGCTAAGAAGAAGGAAGTTGAGACTAATGCAATATCTGTTGGGAGGCAGAGGATACCTCATGTCAGAAGCAGTCAACAATCCCATCAACATCATCATCAAGTATCATCTGTCATTCCGGTATTTTCTAATAATCAGTCAACACCAATTCAACAACAACGTCAACAACAACCACAACAAAGATTCAAACACCTACAACAACAACAATACCAACAATCATCAATAACAACAAAACTTCGAGAGGAAGAAGGTCTCTTTTGACCCTATTCCTATGACTTATGTTGAACTGTATCCATCTTTGGTTCTCAAGAACCTTTTGCAACCAAGAAATCCTCCTCAGATTCCCGAACCACTTCCACGGTGGTATAAACCGGAACTCCATTGTTCCTTTCACCCAGGAGCTCTCAGTCACGATATTGAGAATTGTTACCCCTTGAAGTATGAAGTCCAAAAGCTGGTAAAGAGTGGAATGGTGTCCTTTGAGGACCGTGCGCCGAATGTTAAAGCTAACCCACTACCTACTCATGGTAATTCATATGTTAGTATGATAGACGGTTGTCCCGGGGAATTCAAGATATATGATGTTAGCTTCATTAGAAGGTCATTGGTGAGGATGCACAAGGATATATGTATGGTGAGTGATTGTGAGCATGACCATGATGGTTGTGCAATTTGCAGTGTCAATTCTCGAGGTTGTGTGATTGTGAAGGGAGACATCCAGAGGTTGATGGATGAGGTATGATCCAGATTTTCCAGTTTCGTCACTTAGGTGACGATGTCAATGTTATTGTGCCAGTATTCAAAACTCTAGAGAGAGTGGTGATCCAGTTTGACAGCAGCAGCAATAATAGTGTCAGCAATAGGTCAGTATCGTTGTTGGTTATACGGTTAGCGAGTCCAGTCTCGTGTGCATCCGATAAGGCTGTTTCGTACCAGTATAATGCTACTATGTTAGAGAATAGTCAAGAGGTTCCTTTACCTATGACTAGTTCTGTTGTGAGCATAGCTGATGTTACGAAGGTGAGTCGTAGTGGTCGAGTTTTTGGGTCGGTGTTCCCAAAGAATTTAGAAGATGTATCTGTCAATAAGAAAGTTAAAGTGCCTGTAGTAGATCCGGTTAGTGCTCCAAGATGTCAGTCTGGTGAGTCCAACGGTTTGAAGCCTAACGATGATGATGAGGTGCTTCGTTTGATTAAGAAAAGTGAATTCAATATTGTAGAGCAACTACTCCAAACTCCCTCTAAAAGTTTAGTATTGTCTCTGCTTATGAACTCTGAAGGACACTGAGAAGCATTGCAAAAAGTATTGGAGCAAGCTTATGTGGAGCATGATGTTACGGTGTATCAACTCGGTCATATTGTGGCTAACATCACTTCCTACAACAATCTTAGATTTTGTGATGAAGAACTTCCCGAGGAAGGCAGAAATCACAACTTGGCACTGCATATTTCAATGAACTGCAAGGAGGATGCTTTGTCAAATGTACTGGTTGATACGGCTCTTCATTGAATGTATTCCCAAAATCAACTCTTTCAAGATTGTCGTATCAAGGAGCTCCAATGAGATATAGTGGCGTAAACGTCAAGGCTTTTGACGGTTCTCACAAGACTATGATTGGTGATGTGGACCTTCCTGTGAAGATAGGTCCGAGTGATTTCCAAATTAATTTCCAAGTAATGGATATCCACCCGGCCTATAGTTGCTTGTTAGGAAGGCCATGGATACATGAGGCGGGAGCTGTTATGTCAACTTTGCATCAGAAGTTGAAGTTTGTCAAGAATGGTAAGCTTGTTATCGTTGGTGGGGAGAAGGATTTGTTAGTGAGCCACCTGTCATCTTTATCTTATGTGGAAGCTGAGGATGAGATTGGAACTCTGTTCCAAGCCCTATCTATTGCTGAGGAAAAGAGAGTTGGGGCACATATGTCCTCGTTCAAAGACGCTCAGAAGATTATTGAAGTTGGTAATTCTGGTCAGTGGGGACAAATGGTAGAGGCCCCGATAACAAGAGCAGAACTGGTTTGGGATTCCAACAAGGTTCACCTGTGATTAGAGTTGAAGATGTGCAACCCAGTTTCTATAACAGAGGGTTCATTCATGGTAATGAATAACACTTAGCTGCTGTAATCGAGGGTGATGAAGATGAAGACTGCACCAAGTTTGTGACGCATGGAAAAGCTTGCCACAATTGGACTGTTGTTGATGTTCCTATTATTATGCATCGATCTAAATAACTACTTTTACTGTTTTTGAAAATCCTTCTCCTATGCCTAAGGGAGAAGTGAACATTGTTTGGCATCTTCAAATTTGATCATCAATAAAATATAATTCTATTTTTCCACATCTATGATGTTTTATTTTTACTTTTTGCTTTTTCTGAAAATGGTAATCACAAAAAACATAAATAAATAAATAAATAATTTTCCATCTGCATAATATTTGGTCACAATTCACTTCTCTAAAATCAAAATATCAAATCATTATGCAGGTTGGTTTCTAAACCCATTGAATACAATGATCCTACTCCTTCGCCAAACTTTGAATTCCCTGTGTTTGAGGCCGAGGAAGAAAGTGATGAAGAAGTGTTTGATGAATTGTCTCGTCTACTTGAGCACGAAGAAAAAGCCATTTAGCCATTCGAATAGCAGATTAAGTTAGTCAACTAGGGTTCCGAAGATGATGTGAAGGAAGTCAAGATTGGGTCACGACTGTGTCCTAAAGTTAAGAAAAGTTGATTGATCTTCTCCGAGGGTATTCAAACGTGTTTGCTTGGTCCTATCAAGACATGCCTGGTTTGGATTCTGAGATTGTGGAGCATAGATTACCGTTGAAGACATAATTCCAGCCAGTCAAATAGAAGTTGAGAAGAACTCACCCTGATATGACAATGAAGATCAAAGAAGAAGTGCAAAAGCAGATTGATGTCGGTTTCCTTGTTACTGCTGAGCATCCGCAATGGGTGGCCAATATTGTGCCTGTTCCGAAGAAGGATGGAAAAGTCCGCATGTGTGTTAATTATAGAGATTTGAACAAAGCCAGTCTGAAAGATGATTTCCCTCTGCCACACATTGATATGTTGGTAGACAATACAGCTAAGTTCAAAGTCTTTTCGTTTATGGACAGATTTTTTTGGATATAATCAGATCAAGATGGCACCTGAAAATATGGAGAAGACCACATTCATTACACCTTGAGGAACATTCTGTTATACAGTGATGCCTTTCGGTTTAAAGAATGCTGGTGCAACTTACCAAAGAGCAATGACTACTCTTTTTCATGATATGACGCATAAAGAGATCCAAGTCTATGTTGATGACATGATTGCTAAATCGATTGATGAAGAGGAACATGTTGAGCATTTGTTGAAGTTATTCCAACGTTTGAGAAAGTATAAACTCTGCTTGAATCCCAATAAGTGTACTTTTGGTGTTCGTTCTGGTAAGCTATTGGGCTTTATTGTCAGCGAGAAGGGTATTGAAGTTGATCCTGTCAAGGTCAAAGCAATACAAGAGATGCATGCGCCCAAAACTGAGAAGCAGGTCAGAGATTTTCTCGGGCGCTTGAATTTGCTCTCAAGATTAATTTCACACATGACTGCCACATGTGTGCCTATATTCAAGCTTCTCCGGAAAGATGAGTCTTGTGATTGGACCGAAGATTGCCAGAAAGCTTTTGACAAAATCAAAGAATATCTGCTTGAGCCTCTGATTCTATCTCCACCTGTTGAAGGAACATCTATGATCATGTATTTGACTGTGCTTGAAGAAAGTATGGGTTGTGTTCTAGGTCAGCAAGATGAAACTGGAAAGAAAGAATATGCTATTTACTACCTCAGTAAGAAGTTCACCGATTGTGAGACTCGATATTCTATGGTTGAAAAGACTTGTTGTACATTGGCTTGGGCTACTAAGCGTCTGCGTCAGTATATGTTGAATCATACCACTTGGTTGATATCCAAAATTGATCCAATCAAGTATATTTTTGAGAAGCCTGCTTTAACTGGGAGGATTTCCCGTTGGCAGATGTTGTTATCCGAGTATGATATTGAATACCAATCTCAGAAAGCGATCAAAGGTAATGTCTTAGCTAACCATTTGGCTCACCAATCAATTGAAGATTATCAGTCAGTACAATATGATTTTCTTGCTGAAGATATTTTGTACTTGAAGATGAAAGATTGTGATGAACCATTGCTTGAAGAAGGGCCAGAACCTGGTTCCCGTTGGGGTATGGTATTTGATGGAGCTATTAATCAATATGGTAATGGCATTGGGGAAGTGATTATTACTCCCCAAGGCACGCATTTTCCGTTTACAGCTAGATTGACTTTCAAGTGTACGAATAATATGGCTGAGTATAAAGCTTGCATTATGGGGCTTGAAGAGGCCATTGATCTCAGAATCAAGTATTTAGACATCTATGGAGATTCGACTTT